>NC_135244.1:15390987-16640987 GCF_947623445.1 Clavelina lepadiformis | reverse complement strand
GCAGGTTTTCTGATACATCATGCTTAACTGGCATCTTCACAGTTTTCTAGTTTAGTGACTTTTTGCTTAATGTTTTTTTTTTCCTTTTTTACAGCAGGAGAAAAACTCACCATTATCAAATATAATTAATGTATTTAATATAAAAGAACATTACTAACGAAATAATGATAATACCAACCAAATAAACTATAGTCATAAAATTAGTAATTATCCCCAAAATTATGCGGCAAATTTTATGTTGATTGACTTGCGTTCGGCTGCAAATGTGACGAAGTACAAGAAAATAACAATGTGCGACGACTTGCTTTAAATTGAAAATTATAGTTGGCAAGCGGCACAGTTTTATCTGTTTTATGATAACCTATTGATGTATACTGCTCCTAATATCTATAAAAGAAACAGCGCTTTTTAAATTTAAGCTTGAAAATGGAATGTCATGAAATGAACTGTTCATTTTTATAAAAATATTCAAAAAACTGGAACTGCTTCTCAAACCGAGACTGTCTTTGTTCTTGTTTTAAGGTTATAGCTCCTCATTTTAACATCATTATTAAACTGCAATGTTTTAATTTTTTAAGGAGATTACCATTTATTTGCGGGTTTAATTGAAGCTTGATATGGATTAGAGGGTAAATTCAAATTAGGTTTAGGCTACTATGTTCATCTAATTTGTTGAAGATTAACGAGAAACTGTGAAAAAAAGTAGTTTTAAACGTTTAAAACTAAAGTTTAACTAAACGTTTAAAACTAAAAGTAGTTTAAAATATTTGATTTCAAAAGTACATGTTACCAATTTACCATTTATATAGATAGCATTAAAAGCGCGTACTTTTTTGGTTTTGAATCGGTGATCTTTTGTGTGCATAACTGCATAATATTGCTCTATACATATGCGTATAACTATAACATCGATACTTTTCTTAATCTTTGCCAACCTACTTTTATTCTTATTAAATATGCTATAGTTATAGACTTGTATAACTAAAGAGGACTTGTTCTTACTTACGTCTTCCTTGACTTTGCTGTTACGTTAGCTAGATTTTGGTATTTAGTAACTACATTAGCTACATTTTGGTATATAGAATGGCCACCAAACCGCTCTATAAAAAATATAGGCTCAGACCAACGATAAGAAATTTTTTGAGACTTCGTGTAAACCTGCAGTAAAACTGTAAATCAGACTAACTTCTCAAATATCATGTTATTCTTTCTGTAAGCAATATTACGCTCACTAACTTACGTGAGGCTATAAAAGTACAGTATCACAAATCTCAAGATTATTCTAAACAATTTCAATGCACAGGCAAATGATTATAAGGTATAGTTTTATCTGCACAAGATAAAATCTCTTTTCCGCTCGGTAAAGAAGCATTGTTACCGCTGAAGCGCCATCCATACAAGCGTATCATACCATTTCCTTCTGATGTCGTCTACAATGGCATTTGGATAGTCTACGTGGCAAATGATAAGGCTGCATAATGCATTGGAAACAAATGTTTATTGTATGCGATATTCGATAACTGAAAATATCTCATTATCATCGTGACGGGATTTCAAACTGAAAACTTTTCTGACGGTGTTCGCCAGCTGCAGAATGAATATGAGACGTACAAATATAAGTATACCTCAGTTTAACAAGATGCATGTATCAACATACTAAGTATAGGCTATGTTATAGTAAAATTAAATTCGAGTCAAATCTTTGACTCGAGCTACGACCCCGCTTGCCCGCTTTACGAGCTAAAACAATACATGATGACGGTACCAAGGCTAAATCATTGACCAAGCTCGTTTGACAGATAGTCGATATAAACGCAAACCGCTGAAATTGAAACATAAAGTATACTTCCAGTGGGTTCTAACCAATTTCCACTTATCATCTTTAAAGATAATGCAAGTTTACAGGAAAGTAATCACTGCTACATTTTACTGAAAACTCGGATGGAATTAAATAAAGTGTCGTTTAACGAACACAAGTCAACCTAAAACCATTTATAACACCTGGCTTAAAATTTCGCGTTTTACCCAATACAGTATTAATATCATGATAGCTTACAACTAAATCGGACAATTTAGCTTTAAGGGCTACAATAAAGGTAAGGGTTATAATAAAGAGGCGGTAAAAAAAGAAAGTTAACGGATAGGCAACAGTTTGTTTCGCAACACAACGCGCTTTATACAGATGAACTAATACATTATAGTTATCTGACATTCACAAAAGAATAATAATGTTAAACGACCAAAAATGGTAAACAGGTCATGATGGTATATATGTAGGCCTACTTGCTACAAATGTTGTATATTTTTGGTCATATAAACAAAGATATTGGTGATTAAATATCTCCCTGCACAAAGTGCATGTAGGCCTTGTAGGGGAAGTCTTCAAAAGCAAACGCTCCGTATTATATTGGACAGCGGCAGGATCGCGTTTCCTCGTTGACGAAGTTTCGAGTCCAAGTCGGTCAATCCTTCAAGAAAACTTTTTGCTGACGAAATTGCCGCTTTATTGGTGAAATCATACCTGGGCATGCGTACAAGCAAACGAGGAATTACTTTGGATTCTAACTGATTATTTCTTACTGCTGACGCAATGCTATCATAAATGTGATTACTGGTGGTTAAGAACATTATACTGGGTAGTTCAAGTTCCTTTAGATTTTACTGTATTCAGTTAACCTACTGTATATTATAACTTTTTACTACTTTTTAACGCCAATTGTGTTAATATATAATTAAAACTCTACTTACTTCGTACATTTCAAAGACATGTCCAAATTTGGGTTGCCATTATACTGAACAAATGTGCGTAGAAAACATCGAGTCCGGTAAATATCTTCAGCCGCAAACAACGAAGCTCTAGCCCCGAGATCACTATTCATGGAGTCGGGTATTTCAGCTGTCGCGTTGATTGAACTCGAATGGTCATCTTGTACAAGCGGAATTCTGCAGGTTGTTACGGTTTATTAATGGTTGAACTCAGATTTTATTGAGTGCATTGTATTTTCAACGGGTTCGCTTTGAGTAGAACAATTTAGGCAAGTTAATTCATAACTGTAAGTCTGAAACTGAATTTTCAACCCAGGCTCAGTTAATGTTATCAGTAGAATTTGTGTTGCGGCCAATCAAAGGCGTCGCACGCATCTTAAACCCAAATATATTTAAACAGTTTGAATTATTTCATTGGAACACTATACTTTCCTTTATTAACACGTTTTAGTGTTCTCCAACAAGTGAATTTACTTCGCACTTGCTGTAAAGGTTTCAAGTGGAATGGTTTAAAGTTTTATGCTTAATTATCACTGAACGTTCAAGTTAATAACACTGTTGGCCTCTTTATTTTATGCACTCTGGATGGTTCATGCAACTTTTGGATGAGTTCATTTGGAATCAGCTTTGCACTATAGTGCTTTGTTAGTTGCGCAACTAATTTACCTCATTGACATGCATCCGTATTTAAAGGCAAATTGCTGAAGATAACTGTGATGATCCGAATAATGCACGACCCCGCAATTCCATATCAAAGTGGTGATCACGTCGACTAAATCGTGTTTCGTCAAAGAAGGTAAATATGTGTTCATTGATGCGAAAAGTTCTGCGTAATCATCTTTCAGCAGCGGTTCCAATTCTTCCACGAATTTTCGAACGATGACGCAATACTACAAAGTGATTGAGCTGAGTAAAAGAGAAAGGTCTTGTACCAGGAAAAAGTGTAGGGATTTTTAGGAATATATCCTTACCGATTTCAAGAAGGCGTGATAAGGAAGCTCGTCGTGCAATTCTTGCGTCAAAGTAAAGTTGTCATAATAAAACGTTTCACATTTTTTCTGAATTCCTCCGATAAAATCGTCATTACTGATTGGAAAGCTAAGCCAGGGACGGAAAATACGATCTATCAAACTGCCCGTATTTTTTGAGGATTGGCATTCCTAGAAATAATGCAAGCGTTTTGCTACCGATCCTAGCTCAAGTTTATGCCACGATTCAATAGAATATACAACCCATGTGAGAAAAAGACTAAAAAAAAATAAAAACCAAGGACCCACAAAACTCCGTAAAATAAAAGACTAATCTGCCACTGGATAACAAGTTCACAGTCTTCTTCATACCATACTTACATTGAGTGCTTGGTAATTGATGTATTGGGTAAACCTCGTGTGAGGGTCCAAGAGTTGACGTAATACTGACGTCGGGGGGAGCATTTTTCTGACTTGTGACGAAACTAAGGAGGGAAAGACAAAATGGACGTGGTTGTGCGCCAGTCCTGGGGCAAAGAAAGTCAGCTGGGCTTGGGCATGAGCTTTAGCCAAATTCCAGGTTTTTGATTCTTGGGTGTGGATTTTTCCCGTCTTGTCGACGATGGTCAGCTGGTGGTTGTGATGCAAGCGAATTTCACTGACATCCCAATAAAAACCCTTGAATACGTGATAATTTTCCAAAGTGAATGGAAGTCTCCACTCAATATCGCTATTCTCGTCTAAAAAATAGTGTGTTCATAGGCAGACGTCGTTTTATATTTTGTTATACTACAGGTTATACAATATTTAAGCAACAAGTACTGAACATCAAGTAAAAAATGCATATAATAAAAATACTAACGAGAACAAACAAACATAAACTTTGTATACGTATAAAGCCCAACTCTTGTTGGTAAGATCCTTTCCGTTTTTCACTATTACTTCAATGACAAAACCACTATACCTCCTTTGATTAAACCGTGGCAAAATACGCTATTGAGAATGACGTGATGCAACACGTGATCATCAATAAGAGGAACAGATTGCTGAGAACCGGTAAGTTTTGAAAATTCCCACAGACTTCCAAACAATAGCTGCTTTATATAGGTCGGAGATCTATATGTCATAAAGTCGATTTGTTCTTTTGTGGAAACATTTCTAATTTCAACCATTTGGCCACCGTGAAAATGTCCAACCTCTCCTGAAAGCGCGAATTGTGTATGATTAGCGTCATTATGTGGCAGTAGGGCGTGGGCCTATATATAAATTATTTTTGCGCAGAAATAATTTTGTTAAACGTTCTTCTCTAAAACTAAAAAAAAGCACAACCTTCAGTTTATACTGTAGCAAGTATAGACAGAAGCCAGCCTTTGTTATCGCCGTACACAGTGATACTGTATATAGGCTATAGTCAGTAGGCATTCCAATGTATACATTCCTTACCGTCAACATGTTTTGCTGTCTGTAGACGTAGCTTTCGAACATAATTTTGCAAGTGCAATATAAAGTATATTACAGAAACCGGTAATCCAAGCAAAATGACGCAAAGCCACTGACAGACGTAACCAAACAATTTTGCAACAGATTGCTGCATGTTAATATATTTTTAATATTCTATAGAAATATTGTTCATTATCAAACTTTCGTATATACAGTAGGTTTCTTTATAGACTGGATCTTCAAAAAATATTTCTTGCGAGTTACGAGCGGATATTTTTTAACTTAGCCTGCTTGGTTGTGCTTAGCAAACGAAAAATCCGATAGCGGGAAAGCTCTGTGTGGATTCAGCTTGTAGACTGTTTGTCAGATGATTATAACTTTAAGCGTAACCGGTTATCTGACTTGTCGAATACGTCTGCTTTACATATGGCGTTCTCTGACTCTGATGTTCGTGCCTTATCTGTTGTGGGCTAGCCGCTCTTGCAGTGGTGAGCCATTATGAAAAAGTGAATACGTGAATTCGGCTGGGATTTACCACAATTCTTGCTCTCATGTAATTGAGAAACGACAATCATTGCTCTCCTTCCTTAACTGCCACGCTTCCTGCTTACGTCAGAGCCCTCTCTTCTTACCTAGTTTCAAGAACCGCTTTCATGGTCCACTGGTACTTTGAAATACTTGACCCGTTCCGACAACGTTCGCTATATCAACACAACAGCGATAAGTAAAACACAAGTAAATATTTGCAATTCAGATGACAAAAGAAACGCGCTTATTTCCCGAGGAAAAAATTCTAACACGCGATGCTTTAACCTTGTACTCTTTAAACACTCCATTCAAATGTCCAAGTGTTCATCTTTTAAGAATGTTGTAAACAAATATACGCGTGGGGAAGGCATTTCGTCTACACTCTACACGTTCTATAGGCTACACGTGTAGTGATGGCTGCTACTATTTCACCTTAAGCATTGTGCGCGTCCGAGATGATTTTTGTGGATTCCTTGCTAACAAAACTTGTAAGTTATAACATAGTAATAGATCTAATTACAATCTATCGTCTAATTTTAATCACAGTCAAAAAAAATCTAACTTCAATTTAACTTCAAAAAACAAAAATCAACTTCATATACTGGTCTCTTATTCTTATGTTTCTGCCTACAACAACGGGCTGAGCGACCTGCTGCTAGCAATGAATTAATTGGTTTCTATATAGTAATCTATTTGTGCCTAACCCAAGTTAATCTTTGCGCCTGCGGCACTTGGACAGGCTTCAAATCTAAGCAACTGAATTGCTAGCCGAGCTTCCTTAAGCGACATGCCTTGTTAGCATTTGACTTCAAGCGAAGCAGTTTATTTAACATAAGGTTTCGGTGCTATGGTTTGACGATTTCCATCAAGGTGAATTAACTGTTTATTTTTGATTTCTCGTTATCTTTTCGGCTATGCATAGCTTGATTGCGCTTGACGTACCCTTGAAGTGTGATTACTGTACAGTATGTCTGTAACAGGAATACTGGAAGTTGATTGTAAAGTGAGTGCAGATGGGTAAAACCCTAATTGCGTCCGACTTGCATCAAAGATTGATTACCTTAACTTTCTTTCAGAAAATATCGCTGTACACCAGTTCTAACGATATAAACAGTTGCCTATTATTGGAAAACGTTGCCGCAACCAAAAGTAATTTCCTTGTCGAGAGACGTCACAAAGCTAAAGATGTCTATTGTCTATTCTCAGCAACATACAACAACTCATGTAACAACAGCTGTCTCTAGTCTAAGTATAAAATGTATTGATGCAATTTATAGAGTTAAACTTGGCAAATTAGCGTTTGAATGACAGGGCTCCCACCAAAGTTGGACCACAAGGCACTCTATCATGTATATCAGCAGTCGCTCTTGAGAACAGAGGAGTTTGTAAATTGTCTATGATGCTTTCATGGACCAGGAGTCCTTGATATTGTGCTCGACCATGAAGGACTCCTATTCCTTTTAATTAAGATAGTTTAAAACACAAATTAATCTAGTTTTCGTGATAATGTCACAAAGATGCAGGTGGCAATAGAAAACAATAGTCAACTTTATGAAGCTTGTTCCTAAAATAAATTATCGTGTTCTCTATTGTATTTTTGGGCAATGTCTCGTCAAAAGCTTGTTTAGGTACAAAGCACAGGGTTGAACGGTTTCGATAAGATATCGTTCGTTTGTGCAACCTGTGCTTTGTAACAAGCACTAGTAACACTAGTGAATTAAAATCCAATGAGGCCAAGGGGTAACTTTAACTTGTGGGACGCCATTTCTACCACGTGATATTTATTCTCGCGCACCAAAATAGAGGCGTAGCTTGGTCTACTGCAGAAGCAAAAAATACCGCCTCAGTTCCAGTGCCGCATTTTGAATTGTGTTGATCAATTAATCATTTATTTTTCGTCTAAAGCGCGACGGGGATGCAAAATCAAGCCAGTTGTTACTAACACGCGCCAATGAACGGAAAAAGGTAACAAAGCCGAAAAGGATTATCAACTAGAAGTGTTAAAAAGCTGGGTCAAAAATGTTTGCATTGTTCCAAGGGCGGAACTTCCACTCCGCTTAAAATGCGTGGAGAACAAAAGTTATTCGTTTTTACACCTGAAAAATGCATTAAAAAAAACGAAATGAAATTTATACTTAAGCCTATATTTACATGTGAAATAGCTGCGGCAATGTTAATGTATGGCTATAATTGTTATACCATGGATACGACAATAATTCCCACTGAAGCGCTTCATAGGTTTTCGGCAGTATTTAAATATTAAAGAATTAAATATTGAGATGTAAACCCCTATGTGCAAAGGTTGTTGTTTGGTCTTTGCTTTTAATTGAAGCGTTTGCTTGAAACCACGTAATTGGACTTTACCATTTTTCTGAAAAAATTACCCGGTGGCAGCTTAATTTGCCATGTGGCTGGGTGTTGATTTTTGGCAGGTTAAAGATTGTGGCCGTGACGTCATTTCTACGTCATAAGCTCGTGGATAATTTTGTTTTAAATTTCGTTGTAGGCTATTCAGGGCAGGTAATAACAAGTGCGGAGCCAAATGCCAAAGCTGACGACGGTGCTATGGTGATTGTAATAATTTATATAATTGGCATTTCAATAAGCGTGTGTGTTCTCCAGCTAGATAAAATGTGGCTGTACTGTCCTTGGTTAATCATGGTGTGTAGCAAGCAGCAACACCACTAGCTTAAGTTTTACAGTATACCAAAGATGCAGGGGCGTCGTAAACTATCGATAAAGGCGGGGGCAGATTTTTTAAAGGGCATTTTTTGGTGCTGGGCGTAGTCCAAAAAGTTTTGAATCTGCAAATTACGCACCAATTTTTATCGTTACGTAATTACGTATAAATAGGTCTTCATAGTCTTGAAATAGTTCTTCAAAGTCTCGAAAACGATAGCATGCTAGATTTTGTGTGAAATCAGAACCACCATCAAATTGGTATAAGACAAAGTAAGACGCAACACAAAATTTCATTTTAATCTTAGGGCAAGTAACTGCCCCCGTAGAAAAACGGCAGAGGGGCAGCTGCCCCCTGTGCTTCCAGCGCCCATGCCAAAATGGGTCTGGTAGGCTATACAAGTGCACAACCAGATGACGTTACAATTGTAGTAGCTGAGGTGTAGTATACAAAGGCATCCTGTGGTTGTGCACTTGTACGCTACACTCTTATAATTATATAACACTTGAACAAATCAACGATTAGTGGGTAAATTTAGACTGCTAATAGGCCATTTATTTGTATAAAATCAAGTGTGCAAAGAGTTTGCTTGAAATCAGTCTCGGGTTTGCAGCTGCAACGAAATACAAACCGGTGTTTATACTCTTCTGCAGTAGGCTAGACCTGTATTTTTTATTGTTTTGTTTACATTTCGCCATTGACTGCTGATGACAACCTGAACCTAACTTATCCCAAATCCCAGGTTGTATTCCCAGCAATGCATAAGCCATAGATCAATATTTGGCGTACATAATGAGCATGCCTAAGACATGGTTTGCCAACTGCAATCTCCAAAAAAGAAACACTGTGTTCCTTTTTGTCTAAACAGGACTAAAAACTGAATTTTTCCCGCTTAACTGTTGGTCACATCAAAGGTCATCAGCGTAACTCACGGGGAATACACCTTGGCTTAAATCTAACTTCTACCTGTAATCTTTAATGATAAATTTCCAGCGACAATGTCCTACTTTGGTATTACTGTACTTAGTTATTTTAAAAACTAACCAAACCTAATAAAATTGAATGATATGTGTATGTACAACATAGCGCGCTCTTTTTCGTTTCCCACATTCAATGGCAAAAAATTAATAGTATGATATTTTATCTTTCATGGAAAACAAGATAAATATTTTGTATACTTTTCAAGTAAACTACTTGGTTTGGGCCAGTCAATATAAAAGTATGTTAAATTGAATGATTCCCAATTTTAAGTACAGGCAATCAAAAAAATCTTCTACTAAAACAAGATTGCAATTGTAACTTGAAGTGTCTATTACCATAACAATAGTGTCTACTGTCTACTGTCTAGTGGACACTTGGTTACAAAATGATAAGTGATTTATAAAAAAGGATTTCAAGATAGCCAACACTGCTTACATGGGAAATTTCAAGCTAATAAACTGAGTGAGCAAAACTTGTTTACATGCACATTAATATAGGCATTTTGTTGAGTAAAGTAACTTTAGGCTGTATATCTAAAGTTTTGGGTTAGATAAAGTTAAATTAATAATTAACTTACACTAGGTAATTTAAACAGTCTAATATATTTTGATATTGATGCAGCTATGAAGTAGATTGTCAATATATATTTCTAAACTGTGAACCACACACCATGTCTGAAGCAGAAACTGAACCTCTGATTGCCATTTATTATGCTGCTCCTACACTGCTTGCACCAACAGCATCACCATTTGTCCTAAAGCTATTAACTTACTTAAGAATGACAGGTTTGAAGTACAAATCTGTTCATACATTGAAGATGTCTTCAAAAGGAAAACACCCATTTATTGTTTATAAAGGAAAGGAAATAGCCGATTCTACATTAATAATCCAGTTCTTAAATAACGAGTTCAACAAGGATCTTAATACAAGTCTGAATGCAGTTGAAAGGGCTACGTCACTTGCCTTCCAAAGGCTATGTGAGGAAAATTTGGTGTGGTGTGTGGTACATGATAGATGGATAGTGAATACAGATGCATTTCTTGGGCAACTTGAAATGAGCAACATGATGAAGAAATTCATGTCATTTTATGTCAGTGTTCGTTTCAGGAGAGTACAGCAGGCAAATTTGCATGGCCATGGCATCGGCCGGCATAGTGACGAAGAAATCCTTCAAATAGGAAAAAGGGATCTGACAGCTTTATCTAACTTTTTGGCAGACAAGGATTTTTTCATGGGCTCTGAACCAACACTACTTGACTGCACATCATTTGGACTTCTTGAACAAATCATTGAATGTTTGCCGGGCTCAGAATATGAGCAGTTCATTAAGGAAAAGCTTCCTAACTTGGTTGCTTATACCGAGCGAATGAAAGAAAAATTCTGGTCTGACTGGAAAGAACAGTGTGCACAGAAGAAGGCAAAACATGTAAATCAGCCAAAATCAGACAAGGAAGGTGAAACGTTGGAAAAAGTAAAGGTAGAAGGTCAAAATGGAAGTGGTGATGCATATGCCAAATCCTCAGAAGAGGAAGATGCAACAGTTCAAGAAAAAAAAACTACAGGAATTCTTCCAGTCACTGATAGCTGAAATGATTAAGAACAAACTTGAACATTATAGATATCCGATTAGCCTTCACCTATTTTGCAAAATGAACATATCATAATAATTAGACTTTATATATATATTGGGATGAAATGTTTTAGGTCTAACTGAATTGAACATCATCCACTGACACTAAAACATTTTAGAAAAATTAAGGAAATGCATAAGAAAACATTAAAGGTCTAGTTAGACTATATAGCGCCATATTGTTCCTTTTCTGAAATATACATGCAAAGTATTATGAGTTTTCTGTGGCTTACTAAATTACCAATTTCTATTTTTGAGTGCTACCTTTGCGTTGTTGTGTCAAAATTGTTTATTTTTTACATATTTCTTGCATGTGAAATAATGCTACCATATATTTCTAAGTATTTTTTAAGTATTAAAATTATATACCTGAGCAGTAATTGTTGCAATTTTTAATGATCAGTAGTGTTTTATGCAATACATAATGTACAATTTCAATTACTTGCAAGAGATTAATTGCACACTTCTTTAGCTTAATATACATTAGCAATTGACTGGTTGATACTATTCTTAATATTGATAATACATAAATAAGAAAAAGCGTCACCTCTGGTTTCATTATTGAATCGTAAATTGCAAATAGACATAAGCTGTAGTAGGCAAAAAGCTCATGGTTCTGCTTTTCATTATGCTGAATTACCCCAACAATGTTGTTTATGGCTTTGTTATAACATTCTGGACGGTAGTTTGTTCATTTATGGTTTGGCAAAGAAAGAGACAGCAATGCGCAGTGAGATTTGATAGTGCACATGTCACCTTGATTAAAGTGTCTACTTTTACTCTGCTGGTTAGGTTAACTGAAGTTGATGAGCAGCCAGCCTAAGGCAATCTCTATTTCTGTATGACATAGCTAGATATAAATCAAAACTTACACGTGAAATAAATGTAATGATTTGTGTGAAATAAATGTCTGGTACCAATACCATAGGTACATAAACTGTAATAATTGCTGTAAAATTTTGAGTAATAGGGAACACCTATTACTCTACCTTTTTTAGTGTAATTATGAAGTGATTGTCAATTTTTCAAAATAAAATAATAGCGATTTGTCCTAGAAATTTTCAGCAAAACAATCAAAATTAAGTAAAGTATACTGCATTGTCACTCATGAATGTTATATCCCAGAAGACCACTTTATTGATAAAGCTGCATATATGGTACTCGATCTGATTAGATAAACTCTTTTTGCTAACTGAATTAATAGTTGCTACTCAAAATAAGCTGCTTGTGTCATGTAGCTTTATTGCCAATAATTTTTCACAGTTCCTTGTTTATGGCTGGTTTTTAAAATATATGATGTATACTCGGTTTAGTTTTCATTCTTCAAAATAGATTACTAATACAATTTGTTAAACTTCCAACAATTTTTATTTTTTGCAACATGACCACAAAATATCAATACAAGCTAAATTTTATATGCATATACAGTAACAATAATCTAACACTAGAATGTAACTTGCTCCATTGCCAAGACTTTGCTTTCTATAATATTTTTCAACCAGATCTCCCTGAATTTGGATTTACCTGGCCTGAAAGAAACAAATACATCAACAGAGGTGGGCAGTCGCTACTGAAAAAAACTCTTGTTGGCTATTAGCAAAGCCTTATCATCGTATAGCCATATCGGTTAAGGAAATTTTTGTTTTAAACAATGACATTTGTAGTACAAAACTTCATATAAAGTTGTTTGAACACATATCTTTTGTTCAGCTGGTGAGGTGCAGATGAAGTTGGTACTTTATCATGAGACTTTTAGAGGTTATAGTTTAGTCATACTCCAAAGGTATTAGTCCATCCTTGAGAAATCGCTAATCTAACTATGATACAGTACACACGCTTATAAGATCTACCTCCGTTCCAGGAGAAATGGATCCAATAAACGGCGAATCTACGTTAGGTTTCCATATGACTCAAACAACCTCAGTGTGCATGATTTTTAATCATGTAATCGTAATGTATATGAACGTCGGAATAACTCAAAAAACACAAAGAAAGCATTTGAAAAAATCTATCTAGAGTTGCTTGTCGTGGAGGGAAAGTGTTTCGCAGGTCCTCCCATACAAGGTGAAAAGAGACGTTACAACAGCTGGGAAAAGCATTTTATTATGTGGCCAGACATTGGGAGTGGATCTACTACGCGAAGTATTTTGCACTACAGTATGTTAGTACGTAGAAATTCCGTTCCACAGGATTTAGATGCTATAAGCGGCGTGGCGACTACTGTATAATAACTGGCAAGATTTGTCAGAATGGCAATGTTTTAAAGAGAGGTCTGACATTTTGAAAAACTATAAATACTATAAATTTTTATGTTAAACAAAATCAGGTATTTTTGGTCCTTTGATTGCAAACTTGGAGGTCTATTTGGTTTGTCTAGAAACTTTATGAAAAATTGCAGTGTGTTGATCACCTTATTTCATTGCAAAAGCACTAAATAAAGTTGTGGAAAATTTCCCTGGTTATTTAGAAAAACCCAAAACGTTTCAGTGTTTTGTGCTTGATGAACAAGCCGGCCTTAATCTTAGCAATAAATGTATAAATAGTTATGCTTTTCACTATTTGCCATTTTTGTTCCAGGAAAAAGTAGCAGATGAATAAGTAATGTGCACATAATCCCGTTACTATTTGAGAAAGTAGCGTGCTACTGCTCAGCTCCGTCTAGCCCATATTGCAGGGGTGGCCAGACCTGCTTCATGCTCGAGCCGCATATAACAAATTCCAGTTTTAAAAGAGCCACAACACAAACACAATAAAAAACACGAATTTATTCACTCACAACGAAGTGTAGCTATTGATTAACATTAGTGCTGCGTGGTGATACTATGAGTCTCCACCTGGGCTTCACCAACTCTTTTTGCAATTATTAGTATAACCGTAACCAAGACTTAAAACTAGGTCAGTCCTGAAGTACAGCTCCAATCTGACAGTTTACTTAACTGCAGTGTACAAGTTAGCACACTTCTGTACAATAATGTACTTTTTGGAGTGTAATTTGATTATTACTAACAATGAGTCCATTGTTACTACGTGAACGATAACACAACGCATTGTTTCATAATCTGATCAAACAACTCGTCTAGACCGGGAAAATGCATGTCTAATTCAACAATGCTAATTCATTAAAGAGCCGCAGTTTGGCCACTCCTGCCATATTGAATTAAACCTATTCCAAGAACAAACTTTTACAAACTAGAAGTATGATTATTGCTGAAGAATATAATTAAAATAGTAGTAATCACAGTGCAGTATAGAAATACCTGTGCACCAGTCGATTTCCTTCAAACACATAGAATACTTCCACGGGTAGTTCCTGTTGAAAATATATATAATATATAATTAATTTTATTATTGCTTAAGTAAAATTTTTTTCATGTGCTATTTGAAGTATCTCGCAATAAAATGCTTGAGCATACTGTTAGAAATTTTGAATAAATTAAAATGAACAATTGCAAATATGCTACAGTCTACTTGAAGAGAGTAGAGTAGGCAAATTTATGTGGTTATGGCATGGGTGAGCAGAGTAATGAAAAAGTTTTTCAAATACAACAAAAGACCTGAGTATTGCATTACTTTTTGCATCATACCATTTGATTTTCTGTGAATACTTGTTGAAATACGAAAAAAAAAATGCTAGCCATTAGTTATGATAATATAAAATAATAACTCTACAGATAAACATTACAAGTAGGATATAGTGGCATAGCTCCAGTCTAAGGACTTACAACATTTAAGGCATTTACAGAATAACTCTTAAGATAAAAATGAATAACAGTGCCCATAGCCTCTAAGCCCAAAAATTTGAGATTTTTGAAAAAATGTCAATTGCATGTTATGTTCATAAAATGAAAAACTGCTAAAAGAAAAGCTTCTTAAACTGATCACCTGTACCAAGAAAACAAAGAAAAGTTCTGGAATGAATGGAAGGACCAATGTGCACAGAACATTGGTGCAAAAGTCAAAGACTAGCTCGTACCAGACATTTTTTGAAAATTCCTTGGCTGCGCCACTGTGTGTTACGTCTACATATTTACATCTTGGTATTTAGTATAAGAAACTTCAAAAAGATTTCCAAGTAAAATTGGCATAATTTACGTTGGTTTCCAGTTTCTTTTTCTGGCACTTTATTGTTGGCCACACATTATCGAGAAAGCTCTGAACTCAAAATAACTCAAAACTCTCCAGTATGGCTTACAAGTTACAATCAAGGGCAGCTTATTCTGGTAAAACCTTTTTACCCATCCGTTCAGAACGCGAAAGAGAGTGTGGAATAAAGGTTACACCATGCTTGTGAGTAGCTTTAAATTTAAAATTACTCGAACATAACCATTTTCTCTTTCGCCTTCTAAATGGTGAGTAAGATGTTCTACCCAATTAATTTTTTATTACCATCACATATCACCAATATTACCATCACGTACAGCTTGCAATGAAGTAGATACAGTATTTGCAAAAAATATTGCACATGAATGTTTAATTGGAATGTTGGTGCCTATGATCAGAAAATAAAATAAATGAATAAAAATTATGAAACCTATCCAAGTGCAGTTGACTAATTGGTACATCATAAAAATGAATATGTCACCTCTGGTTTTATTTTCGAAACATAGATTGTAAAATATACACAAGCCGTAGCTCGTGGAATTGGCTTTCGTCTTGTCGGAATACTCCAGCGAACTCTATATTTGTATCTTTTGTCATAATCATGTTCTTCTTCTCCCAGGTGATCAATGCAATGCAGCCATGCATTGTCCCTTTTCCATGTCTGCGTAGGAGGTATGTTTGTATGAGTTTTACTTTACGATTTTTCCAAGGAAAAAATCATAATTCTTGATTTTTCTCTTACGAGTTACTTGCTTACATATTTCATTTTTCATGTGTATAATATTTTAAATATGCAAACAGATAATACCACACGGACATCCACAGCACACATAAGTATTTAAAATGAGTTCAAGCTTTCTGAATATATAGTATAAAAACATGTTCATTCACACAAAGAAATGCATTCAACACTTGAATTGTCTTATTCATACATTATATACCGATGCCACATTTATGCATAGTTTTTGAAAAAATGCTAATTAAACGCGACGCTTGTTAGGGATGAAGGAAAGATGCCGATGTTTTGAATTATGCAAAGTCAAATTAAACAAACCACAAAACAATTAAATGTATACAATTCTGCATGACCGACAAAAATGAAAAGATTCAGGTTTTGATGAGTTAAATTATGCCGAATTAGGAAAGTTCTATGGTGTCTACTTTTTTCAGTTGTGGTAACACCAGTAATAAGTAACTAGTTCAGTACATATCACTAAAAATTACAGGTAGGCTATCGGTAGTTGCATGAAATAATTGTTTACCAGAATAAACTGTTCAATTTGTTTGATTCCCAGTTCTGCAGTAAATTTGGCACATTCTGTCCATCTAATGTTGGATGCTCCTGCTTCTACATCATCATTATAATTTATGACAATGTTGGACTGTACTGAAACAAATAATATTGACAACTAAGGCTCTTAAGTTTTTAACTGATATTTGAAAAAGCAACATAAAAATCTTGCACAACTATAGCAAAGTTACAAACTTTGCAAATTTTTGAAATGAAAACTAGCTGGTACCATTAATCGCAAAAATGTTGCAATATTTCATAAATTTAAATAAAATTTTATCACATGGGCAGTATATTTATTTAAATTACATAAAATTAAAATTTTTTCGAGACACAAATTATCATGATCTTAATTATTTTTAGCTTTACAATCACATACCGGCAACCAACAGCTTAAGTTGTATTACTTCTAAAACTTAATCAGTTAATAGTAAGAAGTTATCAATTTCATTATTATGCTTGTGCATAATCCTCATATAGATATCATTTGTGTTTATATGGTTTACAAAACTACTGTAATAAGGACTGCTAGTGCTAACATTAGGCAGGCTAGAGGATTAAATAGGGGATAGCAAAGTATGAGGCAACTTCCATGTCGTTACATTTACCTAAAACAAAATTCACATAGACTAAATAAACCTATAAAGTTAGTAAATATTTATTGTTCAAATTATGATCAAATAGCCTACGGTACCGGTAAGCTTGCATGCAAAACTTGTATTTTAGCACAGGAAGATTTACGCCACACCGGTATTAAAGTTCTAATTTGCCATGCTTGTGACTGTGCCACTACCACTGAAAGTTACAACTTTCAAGAGATGAAACTAAATAAAATTTTACTGCACTTGCAATTTGGTGTGCTTGTTTCTTGAGACATTTTATGACACCAAACCAGAAAGGCCGAAGTTCATAATTAGCTTATGGTACGCCATTGGCGTAACGAAATTTACTCCTTCACCACGCCGGCGATCTCCGGCGTATTATGCAAACTTTTAGTCGAGGCCGGTAAGCTGCCTATAAGGCAAATTGAATGAACAAATAAAAGTAGGCTCTTCTATAGCCGGCCTATAATAACCATAACATACCAAATTGTGTCTGTTTTCCAATGAAACCGATTTGGCAGCACATAAAATAGCCTGGTTCACAATATTAAAAGCTTCTTTTTCAAAATAATCATCCATTCAGTACGGTCATACGGTTCTACCAAACCAAATTTATAAACCCAAACTTCTTAAACAGGCTAAACTTAACGAAAAATTATATCAATATTCGCACTGTAAAATAACACCTAACCATCAAGCTAGTTACTGTTTGCTGTAAGTTTTAGTTGGGCAATAATTTTTCTGTGCAAAGTGCACAAGGCGTTATTTTTACAGTGTTTCGTATTTGTAATTATGATCAAATTATAAAACCCCTTCCCAAACCCAACCCGGACCTGAGCTTTATCGTTCCCATAGTAATATAAAAAAAAACATTGATGCATAAACATCAAATTTATAACTTGTTGTAGATGAGATGTCAATGTTTTTAATTCACTTCCTTGCCTTTCATAGACATCGTAAAAAAAACACTAGATACCTAACTTGGCAACCTAAAGTGGAGCAAGCATGCGATTCACAAAAAGCCCAAAAAGGCGTGAAAATGCATAGGCAAAAATGGGCGTAAGGGAACGTTTCAAAAGATTGCTTGCTATAGAGCAATTTTCGTGTGTTAAAAACAATTTTATGTTGTAAAGCAAAGTGGAAGTCACTTATCGAAAGCTTTATCGCGTTATTCGTGACTTATTTACTGTCTGAATATGGGTGGATAACCTACAGCCCTAGACCGTAGTCTGCGGTATAAGCTGCTAGGAAGTTAAATTAAACAACAAGTTAAAACGTTTGATTAAATTTCTGGTTAGCTTTTCGTGTTTCACTTAATCTTTTTCGCATTAAACGTAAATTAATGCAAAATATTTGCCTAACGTAGCCTTGGCCTGTACCGCGGTACCGATATACACCGGTAGGCCTAAGCGTAATTATACGATATCATCATCATCATGCCGGCTTAAACTTGGAAAAGCCAAGGTAAGTAAAATACGAAAAGCTAACCAGAAATTTAATCAAACGTTTAAACTTGCTGTTTTATTTAACTTCCTAGCAGCTTATACCGCAGACTACGGTCTAGGGCTGTAGGTTATCCACCCATATTCAGACACTAAATAAGTCACGAATAACGGGATAAAGCTTTCGATAAGTGACTTCCACTTTTCTTTATAAAATAAAATTGTTTACACCCCACGAAAAGTGCGCTGCAGCAAGCAATCTTTTGAAATGTTCCCTTATGCCCTTATACGTCCATGCATTTACCCGCCTTTTTGTTTTTTTTTGTAAATCACATGCTTGCTTCATTTTTCCCTTTGCAAGGAAATCTAGTTAGGCATCTAGTGTTTATATTTCCGTTGTCTATGGTACCTTCATATAATTGGGACGCGGTAAATGACGGTACTGGTGAATTACGGTAGACAGTGTTTCTTTTATAAATTTCAAAATATATGTAGGCCTATGCAGTACATGTAAAATTATAATCTAAATTAAAATAAAATAATTAATTATTTTCAATATATGTATGTGGTATAATATAACACTTGCGATGTCATAATATAATTTATTATTTTTTTGGGTTTGTGTTATTATCGATTCTAGAAATCAATTAGTTTATTGTTCGGAAACTGTTGTTATTATTGGCACTTAGCTAATAGACTTACACAAATGATAATATGCAACTATGAACGAAAATCTGATGATACAAGTAAGTACGTAAGTCTTTAGCGTGATTTAAAAGTACCAAAAACGCATACACCTAATACGATCCTCCTATTTCATTCATAGTGTTTGCTGTTTTCTGCCAATTCTATATTTATAAATTAGCAACAGAGAGCGCTAAAACGGTGATCGCTATTCTAATCTCAAAATTAATGTATTTTACAATTTTGAAAGAAAACGCTGTTTCCGGTCACTTTTCAGTACCGTCATTTTCCAGTACCGCCATTTTCTTTGCCATCATTTTCTATCGGCCCTTTATAAATATATGCTTGGAGTTGGATAGTATATGGCTTCTTTCGTTTTAATTTTCTTTGGGGTTTCTTTTCTCGTTTGATGAATTCCCGTGACTACATTTGCAGAAAAATGCAGCATGATAAGACAGAAAAAAGAAATTCTATTGGTCCTTTCAATTTAAATAAGTAGCCTACGTCAAAATTTAACGAAATCCGTAAACGCTTGGCATTGGACTTTAAAAGACTTCACAGTCATCTAAATTTGCCGCTACAGATTCTATGATAAGTAAGATATCATAAAAATACAATCCCGCAAACAAAAACAAAATACCAGAAATGGTTCACTCACTAGTCACAAATTCACAAAAAAGATTGTATTTCATCAAATTAATCATAGCTTCAATTATACCAATTTATTATCATTCAAACAAAAATTGGTAAAACAACAATAAACATTAATCATATTCAACTTTACAGCAATTCTTTTAGTAACCGAGTAGTTGATCCTATCAGCGGTAAACGTAGCTTTGTTACCAATGAAAATTGAAATGTTTCTCTTTACAAAGTTCGGTCATGATAGAATTATGAGTGTCCGATAAGAGTGATTCAGTCAAAACATTCGTAAGTCTTTTTTATGTTTTTTCTTCAATGATACCATCGATTTTCGATTATGTGTCGAAAAGCCGAAACCCCATTGGCTACACCAAACGGTTGGCGAAATTATTTCAGAATATTCTAGACTCCACGAATTTTTGATACTTTTTCAGCCAGTAGCCTGCTTGAATTTTCCTTCTACCAGAGGATCACTAAGATCAAGAACGAGGTCTTTCTGGCTGAAAGAATTTCTCGGTAGGGAATTAAGTCCAGTAAAAATATGGCGAAAATGTCACATGAACTTCGTGTAAACTTTATTAGATTGAAATTAAACTATTCTCTGTAAATACGTAATACTCTTATAAACATAACTTCAACTCATGTACATAAAATACTAAAATTTGAGATTAAATAAATCAAATGCCATTTTTCTTAAGTCTGGCATTATTGCCACGTAGTAACATACTAAGAAAATACACAGGACAAGATAAAACACTAACTAGGCTTTGGTAGTTGGCAGTGCACGGGACTACATGGCGTTGCAAAGGTACAGGACAGTACTCAACTTAACCACTAGTAGCGCCAGACACCAAAGCAAAACTCCTTTTTGGCATTGGATAAAGGTAATGTTGCCTGCTAGTGCTAGGCCTATTGTTTAGTCACTATAAAATAATCACTTTTAAAATTTTTAGTTGGCAGCACAGAACACGTTCAACTGTTTGGAAAATTTAGTTTTCCAACCATAGGCCTACTTCAGTTGGTAGCTTACTGTACTGCCAGTATAGTATGTGAATTAAAGTACGTGCAAGGCTTAATTTTGAACTTAAAATGACAAACTTATTTTTCCAAACCTTATAATTTAACATGAAAAATTTAGTATACAACTTCACAACCAGATGACGTCACAATTTTAGTAGCTAGAGCTTACTATACAAATGTATCTTGTGGTTGTGCACTTGTATAGGCTGCTAGATTTATAACAAATCAACTCTGACCCAAACTCTCACTTCTCAGTGACTACATTTTGAATTGAAACAAATACTGACATTCAACTTAAATTCACATAGCCTAGATTACCGTTGCTATTTTTTCAAATTGAAATATAACCTAAAACTAATCCCCCAGACCTCTCATGACTAAATCACCTCAAAAATAAATTTTGACAAAAAATAGTTAAACAATAGCAGGATTTGAACCCCAAACCTCTGCATACTAACCCTATCACCTAACCTGCCCCATAGTGGAAAGTGTGGCATTTGCACAAATAAGTTTTATCAACATATGCATAGACCCTGTTCGAGTTACTGTCTGGGTTGCAAGATTTTTTCGATCACCTGTGCCAATGTAGCATGCGACGTAAAATGCGGTGGAGTTTGCATATTATCTGCGGCACGTTTGAATGTGATAATTCAGTTTGCATAAATTTACTTTAAGTTCATTATTTTAAACTTTCCTTGACATGCAAAACAAAATCAACCTTTGAAATGCCTCGCAGAAAGCCTAACGCAAATTCTTACGCATTTTATTTCGCATGCTTCGCTGACCATGTGTCTAGACATCATATCGAACAAGTCCAGTGCGTAGGATTCAAACCACTGCTAAATAAGAACTAGGCAGCATATTTTTAAATCTTTTTTTTGTCACGTAAAGGAATTCATATGCTACTCATCTGAGCAAAATCTTCACAATCTAACGCTCAGAACACTTGTAATTTCCAAAAAAAATCAAAGTGGGTTTTTGTTGAACAACTTTTCATTGTTAAGTATAGGCGATCAAAAAACCCTTTCCACCCAACAAATAACGGCTGTAACTCTGAAAGGGTCTATTGCGACAATTGCATTATTGTACGTTGTCATATTGTTTACTTTTCTATCATTATCAAGCCTGTAGTTGATAAAGTTGTTATAAAATATGAATGATGAAGAAATTGCTGGATATTTTGAGGACAAATTAAAGGATGATGATCTCTCGTCGGCTATAGCTGCAATTGAAACATTGCTGGAATGCTTGCAGAGAGACGCAGCAGAAACTTTAAGTGGTTTAATCCATAACCTCAAACAAGCAAAGGAGGTCTTAGTAACAACAGACTGTCTTGCTACCACTTCAGTATCATCTGGCTCCGACTTGTTTTTACGGTTTATAACATTGGCTTCTCTAGAGTTAGATGATTTCAAAGAAGTTAAAGAAATTTTAATAAGTCGAGGAAAACTCTTTCTTCAGAAAGTTTCAACATGTAGAACAAAAATCACACATCTCGGAATGCCATTTATAAAAGATGGTTGTGTTATTTTGACACATTCGTACTCCAGAGTAGTAGCCTGTGTCTTAAAGTGTGCGGCTGAATCAAAGAAAAGGTTTTCTGTCTATGTAACTGAATCCTGCCCAGATAAATCTGGAAATTTCATGGCCCAATTACTTCAAGAATATGACATTCCAGTCACAGTTATATTGGACGCTGCCTCAGGTTACATATTGGACAAGGTAGACGTCGTACTTATCGGCGCAGAAGGAGTAGTGGAAAATGGCGGAATTATTAACAAAATAGGGAGTTATCAGCTTGCATTATGTGCCAATGCTTTAAATAAGCCAGTTTATGTACTTGCTGAAAGTTTCAAGTTTGTTCGCTTCTTTCCCTTAAATCAGCAGGATTTGCCCAATCAATTTAAATACAAAGCCTCCACTTTAAAAAAAGGTGCAAACCTTAGTATCGAACACCCATCAGTTGATTATACTCCACCTTCACTGATTAGCTTACTAATTACTGACCTTGGTGTACTTACTCCTTCTGCAGTCAGTGATGAATTAATTAAACTGTACTTATAGGGACTTTTTTGCATTTTTTTGGTATTTTGTTTAAATTTGCGTAGAAATGTTGCTTGCTTGGCTTTTGTTTGTGAACATTGGTGAACATAAATGTTTATGCTTGAGTTCCAAATTGTAATGGGGTTAGACATACATATCGTTTAGTATAGAATATATAAGGTTGTTAAAAACATAAGAAACTCCCATTAACATTGCGAACTAATTGTAGCGTAAAGTGATTCAGTTATCTCTCCTTTTTGTTTGGCTACCAAAAAATTATGAACGTTATGGAATTAGGATTTGGTTTTATTTCATTTTTTGCATAGAAACATTTTTGGTGTGGTTATGTTTTACCCTCAGTGTGTTTGTCAATTCATGAGAAATGTCATATTGTTGCCAGATATGAACAACATAGGTATGTTGTGAATGACATAGGTAGTGGCTTGTTTTAAAAATTGCGGAATTCTTCTCTGCAGGAGGATTTATTGCTGTGGATGGTTGCAACAGCAAATGTAAAGTATGTGCTCACTCAGTACTCAGGCAATAATTTAAGTGCAAGTGCATCGTTAAACTAATTTTGTTGTATATTTATACAAGCCTATTTAAAAAGTATGTAGCCAAAATTAGATATATATATATAATATTATACATATGTTATATGTAGTTAAATTATTCAAATATGTTTGCTATAAGTAACCACTCACATAATATAATACAAAAATATTAAGCAACATATTAAGTAGTTTAAAAAATATTAAGTAATTTTTTCCTCTACAAACATTAAGAAAAAATGTTGTGACATGTGATGCTACAGCCTGTTAGCAAATCTGGGCAACTGCTCTCGCCCGTCAATGAAAAAAGGAACGTCGTAAATGCTTTCGCTTTTCTATTAAAAAAAGCGCACCCGTTTGTCTGCTCACACTACTGCTATTTTTTATCAACTAAATACTATTTTCACTCCGGCCTATTTTCGAAAGCCAATTGCATTCAAATGTTGGAAATTGCAAAAGGTTTGTATAGCTTTGGCCTAATGTGATAATTATGCATACTTATCATATATGCATGTAAATATTAGCAAATTTCATGGAGTCAGATGTTGAAGAGTTTTGTTTTGGTCACACCTCTGACAAATAATAGACGAGTAGAGTATAAAGAACCTTCTGAATTGTATATGCCGACATTTAATATTTTTGACGTTCAGCTTAAAAAAACAAAGCGTTTATACTGAACCAACATCCCATGCGTCTGACGTGCTTAGTGTTGTGTATTTTTCGCCGTTGGCATTAAGTTTATGGAGAGAAAATTGTACATGAAATTAGTGTCAAAGTAATCATTTTTTTAATCACTACATAAAATTACAGTTTCTCAAAGTACAGAGGGTCGCTCCTAAAAAATGGAGTGCGCTCGTGCCCAGCAGTACCTGTTAAGTACTTCTTGCGCATATAGTAAGAAACGCTTATGTAGATCAGCTATTTCCAACTGAAACACTTCAGCAATTGACTCAAAAAAGAAGTAAATTTTTAAAATCCGGGCTGAACATTGGATAACTAATTATACTTAAATAAGTTTAACACAAATAGATGTGAAAAATTATCGCTCTTCATTAAAGCAATTTTAAATCACTTTTGCAATATTTGAGCACATTGTTGTAGCCAATTGCGACTACTTTTCTGAGAAGTGCCACAAACGCAAAATCCATGCCGCTCAGCAATATATAATATTTGAAAGCTTTTAGTGCCTGCATAGGTGTGAGTTGGCCATATGTTTTTGGGTGTTGTTAATGACTATAGCAAACGTGCTCAATCGTTACATTAGTACATTGTTCTAGGAGAAAACGGTTTGTTTTTGTTACTTTCTACTGGTCAGAGTGCTTGCTGTTTACTTCATCATAGAGTAGTTGTCATTACATAACAACAAAAACCTCTAAATGGTCCGGCCAAACATCAACTAGCATGCAGTCCTTGGATTGGAAATATTTGACATATATCGATGAACTCATTTGTTTGGCTTAGGTGTAGGTTAGGGCTAATATGCTTTCATCATCTGCAGCCAGTGCCATTTATCTCTTACATATTGATAACATGACATGGTAGCCATGACATTTCACCTGCCCCAATCTTTATCATATTACACTGAAACTAAAAACAACAGTACAGTCAAACATTGTTAATCCGAACAACCAGTATCCCCGCTATCCGACACAAAACTGCAGGGAACCGATGTCTTCCCCTGTTTTTTATCGGCTTTAATCTATCCAACTCCAACGCAGAAGTTTCGTAGATGACGAAAACAATAATTATCTGTGCACATGAAAGCAGCAATGATATAGTTAGATGAGATCGTTATACAAAACGCTGACGAGCTGGTTACCAAAAGCATGCACGTAAAATATGTTTTCGTTTCTGGGCGATTGTTAAATGATTTTTGTGACACTGACTAACTTTTCCCATTTGAAATGTATTAGTGTGCACTAAGCCTAGCCCCATACAAAATTCTGACAATGACCATTGTGACATGTTCCCCCTCAACTATTTTTCTTCCTATTATTGTTTTGATTCCGATTATCTGGATACATCACTAAACCGACATTTTGTGACGAAACAAAGTGGTCAAGATTAATGAGGTCTGACTATTTTTATAGTAAGTTTATGCGATACATAACATATTGTATATATATATACGTTACAAATATTTTGCTTATTATTGCTGGCTGTGATATTGCACCCATGGTCATAATTTGTTTTGTCGTAAATCTTTTTAACTAGTTTCGTTTTCACTGTTATCTCATAAGACTGATTGCAATTTGTTATGAAAGTATAACTTTTTCAACAATGTGTATTGATTCAAATTTTTCACATGGGTGCAATTCAAAAGAAACTCGTATGTTTTGCTTTTTTAATTTCAGTTGTATTTGTGTACCGGTATGTATATTAGACATTGTCCGATCACTCCAATGTGACACCGTACTATAATCAAGTAAACACAATTGGCAATTCATATATCTACGCAATATCTTTGGTGCTAACAAAATTCCTATTTCACGGTCAATATCAAAGGTTGCCAATATCAATGCTATCCAACCAGGTATACTGTGCCAGGACACTCGGTAGAGTATACTACTGTGACAGGTACATTGAGTAACTTGAAATGATCTTTTGCAGGTGTTTAATGCTTCTGTGGTTTCTGTGTGGACCTAGCCCAAGGGTCATTCCATTAAAGGTACCACTAGTCTATATCATTAATCCACCCACATCAGCAATATTTTGTCGTGCAGTATTTGATTCGAATTTCCAGTGCCCAATCTATGATAAAATAAGAATCAAAGCAGTTAAAGACCATGCATTGGTGTTTTAAAACTGGTTGATTACTGACTTTGTAATTGGTACTAGGGTTAGTTTGGAAATCAATAATATTTACTTTCCAGATAATAAACGGTAAGCTCAAAGCAAACCTTTTATCCTAATTTTTAGTAAAACATATTGTGTTGATTGTAAAAACTGGTAATAACATTCAAGTGCACATGCTGTGAAAAAAAAGTCATATATATGTCCAAAACTTCACAAATTCTTAATGTTTGTTGAGTATTTTTGTTTTTAAATGTAGTAAATTCAGAAGCATATGTATAATCGATAAACAGCTTTCTTCAAAAAATTGCCCAACCCTCACCTTGAAGTAAACTTATAATTCTACTTGCTCAATTCAATCGATATGTGTATTGTGTGTGACATAATAGAACAAAATCTTTCAACGATTAAGTTCAACATGAAGTCAAATACCACTACTGTTCAGGTAGACAGCCCATTTCTGAAAATAGCCGAGTTCAAAATTAGCTAAAACTGCATAAAAACGTTATACATTTGTTATCCGGTTAACCAACAAAAACTTGTCTAGATAACAAATATGCTAATCATCTGACTACGCTTGTGAAAAGTTTGGAATCGTTTGCAGGTTTAGAAATGGGATTGCTCTAATTACTACAATATATATATAAACCTATGCTACATCCCAGGCAATAACATTATCGCTAGTTGTAGGCCCACATTTTAAAATATTGTTAATTTGCTACACATCAAATTACCTTGAAGTGCAGATAAACACTCCAGTTTCAGTGAAGTTGTAACTAGCTATCTGCAGAAATAATTTGTGCTTATGGCATATACAGATCTCTTCTGTCTTTCACTACCTCTGCCATAAACTGTGACGCTAGTAAGGATTTCGATAAGAATGTTTAGTTGCATTTAAGCATTGTATATTTGTACAGGTTTGCAGCTCCGCGAAAACAATTTAATTACAAAACAGCAATCGAATGAGTTTTGTTGTATTCTGTGAGTATAGTTCCTAGAAACAGCAGGTGTTACTACACACAGATATCTTTTCACCTACAAAATTGTTTCATGATTAATCACTTGATGTAGTGGATGAGGATGAATCACTGGATGAATCAGAAGAGGAATCAATTGATGACTCTGATTGACTTCTACGTTGTTTCAACATCGGAGAATAGCTCAGTGATCGACTGTGCCGGGGTGCTTTTCTTTGTTCATCCTTTCTTGCATTTGATCTGCTTTCTCTATAACCTTTTGGTGGTGAATGCTCTTTTTTTCTGGTTTGAGGCGAGTGTCTCCTGGGTGATCTCCGCCAGTATCTTCTATCACTTGGGCTTCTTGACCTTCTGTATTGATAACGCTGAGGGCTAGATCTGCTTCTATATGGAGGAGGGCTTCTCTGATGTGTTTGACGATATTGTTTGTAAGGGCTTCTTGTACGTGATCTTCGATTTACCGTTCTGGAATGTCTTCTTTCACTTCGATATTGCTCAGGGGTTCTGTGCCGCCGTTCTTCAGATCGATAGTGGTCAGGTAAAGGAGATTTAGGTTGGTGTCTGAAACTTGCTTGCCTATCTTGCTTTGGCAAAGGGGTTGCTGGTGGAGACTGTTTTCTTTCCAGAGAACTTTCACTGTTGGATGAACTTGATGATTGCCTTTTATCTTTCTTTTCTGCAATTCTATTTGATTTAACAGCTGCCCTGTGTTGTTCTTTGTACTTATGCTTAGAAGAAATTTGGATCGAATTCTCATAGTTTGGTGAATGAGATCTTCCTTGAACTCGAACTCTTGGAGGAACAGGAGGTGAATCATCAAGTTTCTGTCTTCTTGCTGTATCTCTAGATCGAGTCGTCTCAGAATCACTGCTGCTTGATGCGGAATCATGTCGCACTATTTTTTTATTTCTTCCACACTGGTTTTCCCTTCTTTCAACTGGATTGCTTCTTCCAAGTCTTTTCGATGAAAGCTTTCCTGCATATAACTCTGATGAAGAAGATTCGGAATCTTCCTTTCTTTTTTGCTTCTTTGAAAGACGAACCTTTTTTGCTTCATCGGAAACTAAACTTCTTGGAGACCTATTCTTGCCATGGTCTCTTGAGTATTTGTGGTCGTTCATTCTTTGGTTTGACTGAATAAAAGGTTCTTCATCAGATGAAGATTCATCTTGGTCATCAGAAGATGATGATGATGAGGAAGAAACAGGTCGTTTTGGTTTAACTTTATCATTAGATGTACTTCTTGTCGTAATTTTAGACTTTAATTTAGTCCGATAAGGAGATGTAGAACTTTCATCCGATTCCTGCCTTGCTGCTTTTCTGACTGGAGAATTCACCTTTTTTCGCAGAATTTTAGATCGATTTTTGCTTTGCCTGCTCTTGGGTGCACTATCATCAGAAGAAGAGGATTTATGGTAGCTTTTAGATTTTGTAGAAACATGGTTCTTTTTTGAGTACCTTGAGTCACCAGATTTCAGTGACATTTTCTTCGGAGGGCTGCTGTCACCATCTGAAGAATCAGATGTTTCAGGTTCTGAGATCTGCCTGGCCTTTTTTCTGGATCTAGCGTTGTCTTTTTGGCAAGTTGATTTTTCAATCATTTTTTCACGAGGTACTTTTTCGTCTCCATGACTATGGTAGCGTTCTTCTGGACTTGTATGCCTACGCTTCCGAGAGGTGTCAAGTTCTTTATCTTGATTGTAAGATTGCCGGCCTCCTCTGCTATGTCTTTCCGGATATCTTCTGCGGTGGTTGCTCGGAGAAGCGTCAGGAGACAGATCACTTGTCCTTCTAACTAAACGTCCTGATCTGTCAGGCGGATGTGCATGCCTTTTATCCTGACTGGATTGTTGCCTGAGGCCTTTTTGTGAATGTCTGCTGTTTTTTGATCTTTTGGGCTCTGGTTCCGGTTCATCTTCAGACTCTGTTGATGGTTCACTGGATTCTACCTTCTTGTTCTTCTTAGACGTCTTCTTTTTCTTCTTTACTTGTTTTGAGCTGTTTTCACTGTTCACATCGGAGGAGCTTGCTTGTTTTTGTTTCTTTCTCTTTTTGTGTTTGTGCTTGTTCTCACTTTTTTCTTTTCTTGCAGGTGAATTGCTGGGAGATTTAACCAATTGATACTGTGGTTTTTCTTCCGGCTGCTTTTTTGGGTTGAGGCTGTTGTCGAAAGCACTTCCTTTTACATAATCCCTACTAATGCCGAAGGCAGCCCTGAGGTTCTCGTTTTCACGCTCTTTCATTTCAGCTATCTGATGAGTTTCGGTGATAATTGGACGGCCCGAAGCATCTTCTTTTCCTGGAAGACACTCCTGATTTTGAGAGAGCATCTGGCGATATGAAGCGACCTTTTTGTTAATTTCATCTTCATCATATCCCTGTTCCTCCATCAAGTCCTATAATTATGATCATATTTTTAACAAATAATTTCTTATCATGATGTCTATACAGTAGTTGATGGGTATGCTTTAAAAAAGTAAAGGCTTACTTGCAACTCCATGCACTTTACTTCAACTCTGCGTTTCATATCATGCTGTAAAAGTTCAGCATTTGGCGGCTTTTCCAACCTAGACAGATATAATAGCAGCATATTTATCACTGTCCTTACTTCAAGACTGATGGTAAGTTTATTGAAATAATGAACTATTATATAAATACATACAGTAACACAGATGTATACGTATATCAGATTTAATCAGATTAATCAGATTAATGGTGTAAAATTTTTATCAATTTTCATAGGAATAAAATGTAACACTTCAATTCATGAAGTGTATGCATTGGCTTTGTATTTTTACTCGTCAACTAATTGGAGAGGTTTATAACAGAATAAATGTGCTTTTTGGTTTGTGGCTTCAAACTTGTTCAGGTGTCATATAAAGAAAAAGATCAATTTTGGAAATTCTCATAAACCTTACTAGAAGTATTGTTATGCAATAATGTTACACTATATTCTTTCTTTACGTGTGTAGACATAAGAAATACTGCTATAGGCAATTTGCTGTAAGTCATGGAAAAATGCATGAGCCTTATTATTGAAAAAACAAAAAACGATGACAAGGATATTGAGGCCTATGTTGAAAGTGTTTTACAGCATGGTCAACATGACTTTGCAGAGTCGTCTGATGTGTATGATGCGATTGGCCCTATTTTAGAGTCATCAACAACCTGTGACTCTGGTTTGGTGGAAGAAATATGTGAAGAAGTGTTCAACATTTTGTCTGGCTTGTCCATCAATGACAAGCACTTTGTTAGAAAGCTTGATGCACCAATTTATATAGCTCAAATCAAAAAGCAAGACGATAAAACTGGAAAGAAGAATGCTGAAAGTATTTGGATGGCAAAGCAGGACAAAAAATCTCTTGTCGACTCAAAAAAACTTGAGAAAGCTGAAGCCAAGATCAAACAAAAGCAAGAGAAGAAGAGTAACACTAGTCAAGCACGAACAGAATCATCCAGCAGCCCTGTCCAAATGGAAGCTTCTGCAAGTCAGGCAGTAAATCGAAAAGACATCAGAAATGAAATGCAAGGAAAAAACAAAACCAAGGACATTCACATTGAAAACTTTGACATCAGTTTTGGGAACAAGGTCCTATTTGAGGAGGCCAATCTTCACATTGCTCATGGTCGACGTTATGGTTTGGTAGGCCGAAATGGACTCGGTAAAACCACTCTTCTTAAAATGATATCCACAAGAGGTCTTGCCATTCCTGGGCACATCGATGTATTGCATGTTGAACAGGAGGTTGAAGGAAATGATACAATTGCCCTTGAAAGTGTCTTGGAGTGTGATACAGTAAGAGCGAATTTACTAAAGGAAGAAAAACTGCTACAATCAAAAATGGAGAAGGACCAATCTCAGAGTAGCCTTTTATCAGAAATTTATACTAAACTGGCAGACATAGAAGCAGATAAAGCTCCATCTCGGGCTGCTACTGTTCTAAATGGTCTTGGATTCACTACAGCCATGCAAAAAATGCCAACAAAGAATTTTTCAGGTGGGTGGAGAATGAGACTTGCTTTAGCCAGGGCTTTGTTTGCGAAGCCTGATCTCTTGCTGTTGGATGAACCGACAAACATGCTTGATATAAAAGCAATTCTTTGGCTTGAAAACTATCTCCAAGAATGGCCGACAACACTTTTTGTTACGTCCCACGACCGGAACTTTCTTGAATCCATATGTACAGACATTTTGCATCTGCAGTCTCGTAAGTTGGACTCATACAGAGGCAGTTTTGAGCAGTTTCTTGCAACAAAAGATGAAACCTTAAAAAATCGCCAAAAAGAGTATGAAGCTCAAAAACAGTATCGCGACCATGTACAAGTGTTCATTGACAGATTCCGGTACAATGCAAACCGTGCTTCCCAAGTGCAAAGCAAGTTGAAACTTCTTGAAAAACTGCCAAAGCTGATTCCTATTGAAAAAGAACAACCTTGTGTTGTCAAATTTCCAGACTCTGCAGCGAATCTTTCTGGCACGGCATTGCAGTTAGATGAAGTTTACTTTAGCTATGCTGCAGACAAACTTGTGTTTAATGGAGCTGAAATTTCAGCAGGATTTGATTCAAGAATATGTATAGTTGGTGAAAATGGTTCTGGTAAGACAACACTATTGAAATTACTATGTGGAACTCTGGAGCCAGTAAAAGGAGTTCGTCATGCACACCGTAACTTACGAATTGGTTATTTCACTCAACATCATGTTGATCAGCTGGATTTGAATGTGTCATCATTGGAATTACTAGAAAATCGTTTTCCAGGGCGAAGCCAAGAAGAATACAGACATCAACTTGGAAGCTTTGGGATTTCAGGAGATTTAGCTTTACAATCAGTAGGTAGTTTGTCTGGCGGACAAAAAAGCAGGCTTGCTTTTTCAATCCTATGCGTTCCTAGACCTAACTTCCTCATTCTGGATGAACCAACAAACCATCTTGACATGGAAACAATAGAAGCATTAGGAGTAGCTATTAATGAATTTGCTGGTGGTGTACTCCTGGTATCTCACGATGAGCGGTTAATTTGCAAAGTATGTCGAGAGCTGTGGTTGTGCAGGGACAAGAAAGTTTCATCTATTGAAGGTGGCTACGACTCATACCGATCCTTGCTTGAGGATGAATTAAAGCGATTAAATAGCAATTAATGCAAGCGCCAAACAACTATCATTGCTCTTTAAAGTTTGATCTCTTTTGTGCAATTTAGGTAGGCAAATCAGTTGTTACTATGCTGTCTGAATTGTGGTTTGGCAATTGATTTATTAGCTCAAATAAAATCGCAAAAGCAAAAACTAGACATTTTTTGTTAACTGGCTGTTTTATTAGGTATATAGACGGTCTACAAAAGAAACACAACCTTCAAATGTGAAATATATTCCATAATTGCAATTTGTCTACTTAAATTTCGAAATAGAATACATACCTTGAGTCAAGTTTGGCTAGCTCTTCTTCAGACTTGAACCCAACTTTTTCTTTCATTCTTCGAACTGTGGAGAGGTTTCTTTGCACATAACCGTTTGTTCCACTACCTCGCACAGTACTGAGGCCAATGCCATTGTAAGACATTGTACAAATTTGATGTTTAAGCAGTCAGGAAATATTTATTGATAGTTTTCTTTTTAATTATAGATAGATATTAATGTTCTTATAACCTGTAGTTGTAATTTTTAGCATTAAATTAACAAAACGATATAAGTAACTGCAGAGTAATAGACCTATACTAATAAAAAGTTACCAGTAGCCACAGGCCTACACCAAAATAGAGTCGAGGACGCAGAAATCTAATGCACTGCAAGAAGAATCTATGCAACAATTGAATTTGGTGATTATTTCTGTTCATTTCAATTGTGATAATTTAGTCAACACCTGTATGCATGATCATTTACGTGATGAAGAAATAGGGTCGTGTTGATTTTTATCACTACACATTTCAAAGGTTACATTTTTACGTTAATCTTGTAAATTATAATTTTATTTGCATTGAACAAAGGTTGACTTAGCTTGGGTTGACACAGTCTCAGTTAACCAATAACTGATTCAAAATAAAAGGTTAGTCCAAGAAGCTTGATTTGTACTAAACTTTGTGGAAGATAACACAAATATATATATAAGCTATAATGCAGGGCTTCGGAGCAGGCGTAAATTTTAAATTGCTCCAGCTCCGGAGCTCTCTTTTATCATAAATTAGCTCCAGCTCCGGAGCTTATTGATACCACTGCTCCAGCTCCGGCTCCATTACGTCACAAACTGAGGTTTAAGGATGAACGCTCAATTTGGAATATCTATCTCAATGGGTCAGTCAGTAGTCAGTACCATCGGTTGCAGCAATGAACATGTGACTGCTCTGCTGTCCAATCCCCAGTAATTCTTAATTTTGTGAAGGGTTGCTCTTAAATTATGTGAATTCAGCCAATAGTAGTAGACTAGTAGCATCTTATGAAATACATCGGAGCCGGAGCTATGTTTCAAACAACTGGCTCCAGCTCCTGCTCCGGCTCCATTTGAATTTCACGAAGAGCTCCGGTGAAAATGCACGGCTCCGGCTCCAAAGCCCTGCTATAATGTTTGCAAAATGTGCAGCAAGTTCTAAATCCACATATTATATATACACCCATAATGGAAACACTGTCAAAACTCAACAAAAACTTGCTCTTTTTTCACTCAAATTTATCCTGCTTCTAATTCTTTCTCCTTTAACTCATGAAAGTTTCAACGACTTATTTTCACTATTTTTCAACCTACTCAGGGTTTTAGCAAAGCCTCGGTATGCAGACATACAGTATCTCCATCTTAAACGGAGGCACAAACTACAAGTTGTGTAAGATCTAGCCTAGGCCTATGTTTGCTTTTATTGTAAGTTTTAAAAATAATTTAGGGAATATGCAAAGCATGACGTTTACTATCAGACCTAATTTTTATTTGCTAAAGTATTTTATGGGCACAATTCCTTAATAAAATAATGAACTATTTTATTAAAATTATTCTGTAAAACTAACTAGGATTTTTTATAAGATTTTCCGTATGCAAAAAGTGTTTTATACTAAGCGTCAACATGTAAAGGCGTCAAGTGATTTAGAGAAAAGGATTGCGGTGTATCGCCATATGATAATCCATTTCCTATAATTTCTTTACTCTTCCGCATTCTTTACATTCTTTTTTGTTAATTAACGCTGATTTTTTTTCTTCTAATTCCGTAAACACCCTTACGGTTTCACATTCATTCAGGTGAATCCATGTCGGACCGCGACAATATCGACAACGGAGGCCATATCTAACTCCACATGATCTTGAAGGCTGTGTGAACATCTCGGCATTGCACTTGCTTGGAAGAGCGGCTAACAGATAAAACGAAAGAATTTAAATTAAATGAGAAAATGAAATTTTAAAGCAAAATGGCTCAGTGGGTGGGGCCAGCAGCCACAGAATTATCAAGGATCTTTTCCAAAAATCAACAGTGTACTTTATTGCTGGTCTTATTTGATGCGAAGATGGTCTAAATTCAATGTTTAAAACTTTGCCTTTTATCAAAATTATAGGCCTACATCAATATAATACAAACATATATTATATCTATAATTTTATATTGTTTTCTTATATTCTAATGATTTATTTTACTTTTATTATTCTATTACTGTACATCTCTTTCCTTACAACATATCTATGGATCTTTGTAACATATTTATGGATTTGCGTGGTTGCTGAAACAAAAAATGACCACAAACTACTGGAGACGCTGGCAGCAAAGAAGGTTTAGGCAGAAACAGAAGGTTCCCCAAATCTACTTAACTGGATTTTTTGTAAAATAAATTTGCGTTTTGACCTATTAACATGGTTTTTAATTGGAATGGGCCGATACGAACCCAAACCCGAATAGATTCGGGCTAACCCGAATACAATATTACTTATAAATTTACTGACTTTTGTAAAAAAGGATGATCTAGTTTCCCGACAATGCTAAACTAGACTCAGCAGTACTTACAATGAAGGTCGTTTTCCTAACGATTTTGCTTTTTCGATCGTTTATTAAACACTATTTTTCGAAAGAAAGCGATTTGTTTAACGATTACGTCATTTTTGAAGCAAGACTTGACAACTTTTGGAGGAAATTTTATTGCTTGGTTCTAATGCGAATAGATTCGGGATTTGTTCGTGTCGACCTTCATGATATTCGGGTTCGCGTGAACCCGAATAATCTTTCTCGCAACACATCCCTAGTTTTTAATGACGTTTGAAAACGAAAGTGTTCAAAATAACCGCTATATCAGTGAGGATAGCCTGCATTTTTTGATAAGTTGTTTAGTTAAAATGTCTACTTCAAGTGGGCACCCATAGGCTGTAAAGCTAGTATTTTTATGCTTTAACAAGCTTCTCTACCACCAGTAAAAACATGAATAAATAATATTATTATTTAAAAAGCGTCAATACTTTATTTACAATTCATTCAGCGCTTAGGCCACGAGCTGTAGAGCACACCTGCGCACTGGAATTTTGTTTCTACACCCTTGGAAAAACTGCCATACTCTACAGTCCGGAAGTGAGGTCTGTCAATCAGTATAGGTAGCTATAGACTATAGTGGACACTGGAAAGAAAGCGTTGTCCGGTGCACAAAAACTTATATTCCATACTTGGCAACACTCAGTTAAATAATAAATACAGCAACCTAGCACAAATTACTTGTATTAAGGCAGTGTCTTTTTCTATGAGGTTCTCTAATTTTCTACAATAGTTATTAAATAAAGCTTTCTTTGATCTAGTTTCTAGAAAAAGCAGACAAATACACGTATTCAACCCTCAAAAGAAAACTAGTCCTGCATGGCCATTGGCCAGTGATAAGTAAGTTATCAGTCACTATTCATCGCAATTCTCTCTCACATCATTCTGCCAAAATCATAGAACTGAAAATAACAAAAGCACAAAGCAAACAACAGCGTAGGTCATATTAAGTAAAACCTGAAAATAAAAGGAAATGCGATAAAGACAAAGTAATTACGTTTGTGACGCAAAAAGTTAAAAAACAAATTTCATTAAAATAAAATCTAATTTTAATTAATTATAACAAGCATACTTGATCAAATCGTTCCAAGAGACACCTAATATAAATGGTAATAAAAAAGCAAGATATAAAATGACACTCTGGGGTTCAATTTATTTTTAATTTCTTAACACAAGCTTTCGCCATTATAAGCTTGCTTCATCCGTTGTACTAATATAAATGTTGTGATTCGACCAAAATTTCAAACGATTCTCTGAAGACTCACAATTAGAGATTTTTCATGTCAAATAGCATGAATGACAAGTGTACGATCGTAAAGAAGACCTGTTAATTTAAGCCCATAAAAATTTTTATTTCGTTAAACTTTTCACCTTAATTGCTTGAAATTTTGACCGTTTCGAGATTTCGAAAACTTAGTAGACTATACAGTATGCAATTGCACAGTACACATCCAGTCATCCGTACACTATATCGCACTTGAAACAGCTGTCTTAAGTCCTAGGATACTGAAACCTTAGAATAGAAACTCTATTTTGAGACATGCCTCTTGTCACGCATGAACGCCGCTTTGGAAAACAGGTTTCTCCAGCTGCAGTTAGCAGGCTATATTTTTATTACTTTCTACTGTTGAGGTTGGGATTATGGAAATCACTTGCACACCACCTTCGTTTTTTTACCAGATGCATGGGACTAGACTAGACCATGTGGAATTACTGGGTTCAATAATACCTTGTTTAATCATTTTAACAAGTTCTTATTTAGCTGCGCGAAGTTTCTCAGGAGATAAACGCTTCGAAGGAGAATGCACTGGTGGTCCGGTTGTTTCGATTTTATGCAGAACGTTATGCCCGCCAAAGCGAAAGTAAATCGAAACTTGCAAGTAAACTCATGAAGACAGACCTCAATGGATTTGTAACCATAAATCTGGATGCGACTTTTAATTATTTAAGGTGGAAAAAATCCAATTTTGCACATTAATGAAACACGTAAGAAACAAAGGGAACAAAATAAACTAACAACCTGTGTCGACTAAATACTTGACCTTGGAAGTAGGGTCGATGACAAAAAATAAATTACTATTGGTTGAATTGTGGACAAGTTTTATTATAGGGGAAGGTGGTGTAAAGCGAACCAACGGGGTAAAGTGGCACACCCCTCTTATTTTCTTAATAAAGTTTTTTAACCGCGCGGATACCACTAAGTTTAGTGAAGCATGACTTAACGTGGTTACAGACGCCATTATTCGAGGTTACGTGGAAAAGAAGGCAAGAAAAGGCACGGAATTCGTTTTTTGTACTCTCTGATCTATTGAAAGGTATGTCTTGTAACTTAGATTTTATTTTACATGCATAAGGTAGAAGTTTGGTTGAATGGCAGAAAGGAGTTTTACTGTATCACGTACGCATTACATAGGTTCATTCCGCTTACTGACTAGCAAAAATTTGGCCAACAGTCAAAATAATAGTAACCAAGGGGTGGGGGTAAAGTGGACCAGTGGTTGCTCCATCGGATGTCACTGATATTCCTATTGATTCTGTTCCAACCAACACCGAATCTTACTCCGTTAATGTTAGTTCAACTAGCATTGACTTGTGTGATGGCAGAAATATTGGCTTAGATGCGGCTGGTCTTCCCGAGATGCCTGAATCGTTACCTGCACAGCCAATAGATGTAGCCCAGCCGTCCTCTCCTGAAGATGCAAATTCCAGTTTCACAATTATCAGTCCTGTTGAACTGCTTCCTATGCCGAAAGCAGCTCACAGCCTCACACTCGCCAAAAGAGGAAGTCTATGAGAGGTGCAACTGCTATTTTAACCAGTTCACAATACAAGAAGCAGTTGGCTGCAACGAATCGTAGCCAATCCGCGGTATCTGGCAACAGCAGTAAAACAAGTTTATCGAAAAAGCGTTCTATGAAGAAAGCTAAGGTTTCCAGGTCATCAATGCAGCAGAAGGACACAGTCGATGAAAGTGATAACAACGTAGATGCAGAATGCTTTTACTGCAACGAATTGTATTCCAAATCATCCGAGAATGATGGGTGGATCCAGTGCTCCAAATGCATGCGATGGGCGCATGAAGCCTGCTCTGGGTGTAATGAAGAGGATGACAACTTTATTTTTGAATTATGTTTTTAAAAATTGATGGTGAACTGCGATTACTTTCATAACTACTTCGCTTATGATGATAATTTGTAAATAAATTGATTGTGATGTGGAACAAATTGCCTTGTTTACTCAAAACTTACGGTGGTCCACTTTACCCCACCCTATTGGAGGTTCTTTTAAATCAAAAAAATGTTATATGTGAGAAAGCAAGCAATCAATAAAAGAGCACTTCAAACATTAGCGAAATACCTTAGAGTTAACTCTCAAAACAAACAAGTCAAATGTTTTGGTGAAATCAGCGAATTGTAACGATTAAGCCTTAGGTGGTCCGCTTTACCCCACCCTCCCCTACAGATAGATTTGCCTCAATTGTTGACCACGCAAAAATTCCGGCCTAAGCATTTTTTTGGAGCATTTTGATGGTTATTCCAGTTGCAAGGTAGCTTGCAGTGAAAAGCTACATGACCGAACTTAGAATGGTAAAACACAACCCATGAAAACCAGTGTCCTGCTCGTGACGAGAGTATTCCCTATTGAATCGGTGGCCAAAATGAACTAGCCCAGATTGACGAAAACCATGAAAACGGTCACGTTGATGATTTTCCACGGGCGCAGCTTGTGGTGCATTGGACCACAATTGAATGGGACATGGTTAAAGCTATCGATTACGTATGCTTTTACAGTTTCTCTAATTGCTCGGAAAATACATCCATTTCTGTTTCAAACAACTCATTAATGACACTTTGGCGTGCAACTGACCTCGTCCGTCTTAAGCGCAAGTTTATCCAAATTTCTTTCTTGATCAATTTTCAGTATTTATTACGCTTGGTAATCCAAACTGTCCAAGAACAATTTGCGCAATAGATTATACGTCATCTCGTCGTCTAAACTGTACGAGCCTAAGAGTGACTTCATGTATTCTAAATTGTCCCTCGGTTTTTACTTTGAAGAGTCTTGCTGTCCAAAAGAGCGCTCAAACAATCATCCAAACTCGGTCAAAAGTTATCAAGCAATGCAGCTTTTAACCGACAGTAAGATGATGAAGGATTGCAAAGAGCGCTGGCGATGCGTTCAGCGTGTGATCGATCAAGCTCCAAAACTACGTAGTCCAATTTATCGGGACTAGCTAGAAGGTTCTAAACTGAGTCTCTGCCAACTCAAACCATAGGTTAGCGCGTCTCGGCCAGAAGGGCGGAAGTTTCACGGTTTTAGTTTCCGAAGAATGACTGAGTGGGGTTGACTGAACGTCTAGAAGAAACGGGTTCGTGGTTGAAAATTGGACAGAGCGACGCTGTGTCGGACGGTGAGTTAGCACTACAAGCATTGTTGACACTACAGTGTAGTGACTACACCGTCATTGCACCAAAACGAGAGCACCGAATCAAACTTATTTGCATTATTCGCTATAATGCAAAGACTTTTGTCAGTCTAGTACAAAGGTGGGCAAATTGTGGCTCGCCGACATGTTTATTTTGTGGCTCTTCTAGCTGAATAGTAATATCCATATAATTGTTCATTATCCATGCATTGTTTACCGTATTTGTATTGACCCTATTGATTTTGCGGCTCGCTGGTGTTTGCAGTTTTCCGCAAGTGGTTTTCCCATTGGTGTTATGTCACTATGGTTTGGCTGGACAAGCCGCAACAGACATTCCGTTTTTGCATAAAAATAAAGAACGTTTTAAATACAGTGCACCGTAGGGTTAGTTCGGATATCAATAATTTTTACTATCCGGATAACGGATATATCCGTATATTTGGAATTTATCTAACCGGTTAACAGGATAATAACTGCTAAGTGAGACAATCGATTTCACGAGGTTTGCATGAAAAATGGATTGTAAAATCATTACACAGTTTTATTGTAGATCTACGTACACGTGCAGTACGAGCGAATACGAGAAAAATCATGCAAATTTAATGTTCACTGCTTCTGCAACGCCCTCCTTATAAAGCACAATGCATCAATTGAAGAATGCAGTCTTCAATCAAATCAATCACGCAAATTTAATGTTCACTGCTTCTGCAACGCCCTCCTTATAAACACCCCATTCGTCTACTTTCCGCCCATTAAAATGGTCCAGAGTACGGGAAATTTTTTTCATTCCAATGGTTTGTAATGAAAAGGTTGTTTATCGTTCCTTAACCTGTAAGGGCGACCACTTCAATACAAAGTTTGTCTGTTGAATAGTTTATTGTCCTCGATGTAAATGAGTCTCAAGGTCGTTGTTTCGCTTTTCTTAATCTTGGAATTAATTGTACACCTCGACAACTTTATATTCTGATTATATTGAAGCTTCTTTGAACGAATACATCAAGATAAAACATTGGTACAGCAACTACACTGCAGGGGTCGGGAACCTTTTTGGCGAAAGAGCCATGAAAGCCACATATTGTTAATTTTATTTCCGTTAGAGCCATATAATATTTTTCAACACTTAATGCAACTAGCGTGTGCATTTTTAAGCAAAACCAACAATTTTAGACAACGATTTCTGGTGCTGCATGGTACAGAAATTACAAAACTACAAATAACAGAAAAGTTTTATTCGTAACAATTGTGCTAAGAAATGCCAGCTTAGATTTATCTGCGAGCCAGATGCCGTCATCAAAAGAGCCATATCTGGCTCGCGAGCCATAGGTTCCCGACCCCTGAACTACAGCATAAAGACCTACATGTTGCGGCGTTGATCGTAATAACAAGAGACTGATAAGTGATAACTCGTACTGCACGCACAATAACCCGGAAGCAATCGATTACGTCACGCAGTGTTATGCTTCCCTGATTCGATAGATGAGAATTCTATGTCGTACACAATCTTATATTACATTAATTCATAATATTATCACAGGTTGAAAGTATGCCTTTCTTACCCTAGAGCAGGCATGCCCAACATACGGCCCGCGGGCCGCATGCGGCCCGCGAGATATTCCGTGATTTCGCTCATTCAGGCATTTTCTCCACGGTTACAGTTACATAATCAACGAATCCGATGCTTTACCGCCGCTAAGCGTTAAAAACAACTAGATACTGTAGTGCGAGAGGCAACCGTCTCTTAATGACAGTAACCATCTTCTCAACGATATCTCTTATTCAACGGTTAATCGGTCACATTATATAAAGTAGGCTACACGTTAGTTACAACAACGTTAGCACGCGGCCCGCGAAAAATATTTTTTCGCTAAAACGGCCCGTGTACTGTTTTGAGTTGTGCATGCCTGCCCTAGAGTAAGATATATGCCTTTGGAATGGGGAGAATTTTACTTCGGCACAAGTTTAGTTTGTAATGCAGTCTTCTATTAAAAGAATCATTCATTATGCTTTCTTTGTGACGTGATAGTAAATTTCACTCGTGCATTTTACGAGTACCGTAGTTGAAAGTATAAGACAATAGAAGTGTGAACAAAGGTTTAATTGCGCTCAGCGGGAGTCAGCCTCTACGTAACAAAGAATGTTCAAACTTACTAAAAAGTGTAAAACGCATTAGCAACGATACTCTTTTAGCCGGTTAACCGGCAGAATTATATCCGGATATCAGATAGAAAAAAAAACTGCGGTTAATCGGTTAACCGTTATCCGGATAATCCAACCCTAGTGCACCGCCTGTTTCGTACTTTTGAAAAGAAAAGCAATAAAAGAGTATGGTGGGATCAAGAAAATCATTAAAAGATTTATGAGTTTTGGGAATAGAGTACAGAGGTCAGGGGATAATTCTTACTAGAGAATTTTCAATGAAGGGAAATAAATGTCAATCTAGTAATCTACATTGTCTATTTTTAGAAAGACACTGCTGTTAATACGAGGTCAATCATGCAAATAAACATTTTTACCAATTAAGTTGTCAATCACGTAGGGTTTATTTCGAATTCGGCGAGTTCATAATGCAACGTAGATAGCATGTTTACGGAACTGATTGTAAATCAACTACAGTGAGACCTCGTTAATCCGTACCCCGATGAACCGGAATCCCCGCTATCCGACACAAAACTGCCGGGAACGGATTTTTTCCTATGCATTTTACCCCTTTAATCCGGAAACCCCGCTGTCCGACTCCGACACAAAAGTTTTGGAACAAATGTGCTAAATCAATAGCAATAAAATCTGATTAACCGGATTATTAACAGTTAAGCGAAAATGATTCACGATTGTCCTAATACAGTATGTAGTTAGTTGACGAAACAATAGCCGATTATCTACGCATAATAACGTTGCGGTCTGCGTTGTTCATCAACGCTGTTCGTTGTTCCTAATAACGTTGCGTTGTTCATCAACAGTAACAAACAATGCTTCCGCGGTCGCAAAAAAATACGTACAGTACATCGGTTGAGAGCGGCAGTCTATTGAAGACATACTGCTGCAACTCAATCGTGCTATCAGCTTTTGATATCGCATTGCGCAAAGATTTGAAACAGGTCAAAGAAAGTTCAAGACTGCTGGTCCCGCCGGAATGCTTCGCCATGCAAGAGCGGTTGTCAAACCGATTTGCGGCCGCATGTTCGTCACTTCTGGCTTAGACCATTCGTCTTTAATACGGTGGTTCTGGGGTTCGACACTGGGTCGGATCATACAAAAAATATAATTTTATTTTAGTTGCTGTCCAGCCAGAAACTCGGTACCTAGAATTGGAGTAAGGTGCATACTGCATTTTTAACACGGTACTGCATTTGCAAGATTGATTGATTTTTTACTTTCCGATAATCCGGAAACCCCGCTAAACCGACATTTTTTGACGAAACGAAGTGGTCCGGATTAACGAGGTCTCACTGTATTCTTCGATTCGTTTACATTTATGTTGTGAACTGAGAATGAACTTATGACAAGTATGACGTTATGTAATAGCGCGGTAAATAGCAGAAATATAGGCCTAGTTATAACGACACAACTTAGAAGACAATGGAAACAGTGTCTTCCACACACTTTGCAAAAAAAAGTGTACGAAATAAACTGTTAGTCCAGCTTACAACGCAGCGTGTAATTATTTATTAATGTCAACTAGCCTATTTTGTGTGCGTTCCGGTCTCGATTATTTGAAAACTTTCATCGTATACGTTACGTTACCAAACGTTCCTGAAACTTATGCTACTCATGAACGGTAAAAATGTAATACCGATTAGCCTACTTGTACCAGTGGTCGTATCCTCTGGACTTGGACCAATGTTATGGAGGTGTAGTGTCGACTTGCAATAATGTGCCACCCTGTAGTAGTCATGAACAAAATACACCGTAGCAGGTTCTCCTCGATACTAAGATTAAGCTCTAACATGTGACTGATTTACTTTTTACGGAGATGTTACTTTGATTCACTCATAGTACATTTCTATGTTTTGTGTCGGTTTCGTAACAAAACGAAACAAAACATAGAAATGCGGCACGGCTACGTGGCTCTTCATTTCTAAACGTTCTGTGAGTCAGTTTGTGATTGCTAAGCACTTGAACACTGAACAGAGTTAAAGCCCTATGTAGGACGTCCAACAAATTCATAGAGATCTTAGTTTTAGGTGTTTGACGCCTCCTGAACAGAGTTTAATAACACAAAGTATATTTTTTCTCAGCGTGCTAAAATAAAATGCCAGGTCAACATAAGAGTTCAATTTGACAAATCCAATGTTCGACGTCCCTCCAGAAAGAAATTCAACTGCGTATTAGCCCATTTCTTTTGTTTCTGTATCGGCATAATACACGATCCCATATCTTAGTAATCGAAAGAGCTAAAGGCTGAATAAGAAAGCTTTGCGGTTAGAAACAATTACTGATCGCCCCCTCATATTTAGCTTGTTATATCTCAAGGTTATCGAACGATCATCTTCCGATATGGAGTCAGTCATTTAAATGTGCAGTCAGGCAGAACTGCCTGAATTCATGATCGTAGATAAACATCAGTCCAACTATTGGAGACATAAAAACTTTTCATATCAGAAAAAATGATGATGATATACTTCTACATCATAATCAGTAGAATGACACATTAATTGTTCAAAAAAAGTAATTGTTGAAAAGAGTTACGCATATAATCAAATACTGTAACACAAAATACTTCTATCATAATTTTACTTTTAAAATTTCTACTGCAAAAAATCAATATTGTCACATTAAAGCACGAAATGGTGTGGGTTGACAAACCATATTTGGCAAATGTTCACCATACTTACTGTATATTCTACTTATAAAACAATTAATAAAAATTTCTAGAAGTAGACAGAATGAACATGAAATAACTTTCTTCTTGGGGAAATAATATTAAATCTAATATTAACAGATAAGTTAAAAACTAATAACAGGTCAAGCTTGAAGTACAGTAATTGAATGTAGTGGTTAATAAAAATAAAAACAATAGATTAGTTTGTTAAAAACCAAACATGCATATTGCAACAAAATATAATGAGTGATCTCAGATAATTTAAAGATAAGATAATAAAATAGTCAAAATTGCATTATTAAATGGTGAATATAGTTGGTAGCATGTAGGCAGATATTATTTATGCGTCTGGTAATCTGTTATAAATTAGGAAGTCGACAATGTTGTGCCAAATATCACTATCGTCATATAAATAAGTCATAGATGATTGTAATGAACCCTGCAGGGTATGTCTATGATATTCAAATAAGTACAAAACAATTCCCCAAACGGAAGCAGCAAACAAAGAAAACCAGTTCCTGCCCCCTTCATCCGGGTCAGATGAAGGAAGATATCCTCTTTCAGAACCAAGCCGACACAATCCAAAAATGATACGTGAGAGCAAATACATGTTGATCTGTTATTTATAATTTAAGGGAAGAAAATTATATGATACTCTAGGTTCCCTTTAACCGAGTTATTTTGTATACTGTGTATTACATAAACAGCACCTGTATTTGTTACAAAATAAACATTACAAAAGTTAGCCTATAGTTATAAAGAAGGATTCCATCAGCCACCAAAAATTTACCAACTGACATAAAGAAAAATAAGAATTTGCACAACGCGGATATGCAAAGTACCTTGCGGCCATTTATTTCTGCTAACGCAGATTTACTTCACAGTAACATAAACACAACTTAACACAAGCCTTATAGAATAATAAATAAACAAAGAATTAAACAAGTTTTTGTGTTTATCATGTTTACTGTCATACAATCACCATGTCATACCTGTGTGTTAATAGGGTTATTTTCACCAAAAACCATGTATCCTGCAATCGAGGCTGCAACAATAACTTGCCAAGGTTTTTTCTGACCGCCATGAACACTAGCTTTTTGGTTGTTCAGTTTGGCCAAAACAGTGGTGATAAATTTGTATGAAAAAGTAAAGCATGCCAAATTTCTAGCATGTTGAAAGGTAGCCTTGAGAATAATCTTTATTTTTTCTTTTAACCTACATAACAATATTTTTTATAAATATATTATTAGAAGCTTCATGTTGTAACAGCATATTTAACAAAAATGTAAAACTACGCAAATGTCGAAGGAAAAGAGAAATACACTCACGTTCCTTCCCTAAAAAGAAATGTCATCACGAGGGCATGAGGAAATCGTATCTTCACTCCATAACTGTTAACAAACCAAATTATAAGGTGAAATATTTAATGCACATGAGACAATTTCAAACATAGATATCTGCAGTTTAGTATAATACTGCATTTGAATGTCGGTAGCCAGCGGTACTAACCAAAGTTTTTGATACAAATTAAGAATAACAAATTCTGGCCATTAGGAAATAAGTGTGCACATTTATTTTGTCACATATTCAAATTTAGATGTAAGTATAATTGAAGTTGTACCCCATCTAATGCATGTCACAACTCACGTAATTCCATTTCGAATGCCTTTAAGTAACGCAAGTAGTTCTTGATATTTTCCTGATGCAAGGAGTTGGTTGAAAGCTCGAATTAATGCAGATGCAACCATTGTAAGAGATCAATTTCTTAAAAAATTATCTAGTTTGAAAATTTAAACCTTAAGTATAAAATTAACGAAACAAACGACTATCAGTTTACACACAATATATATTGTAAAAAATTAAAGCCTAATCTTAATGCAATACTATATTTTAACGTCAATAATACATTTTAACACATAAATTTATCTTCAGTCCAGCTTATATGGTAACTAGTTCATGTAAGCATTTATACAGTCCCACATACCTAGGTTGAACAAAATAATAAAATTATAAACATATTTACTATTATTTTGCGAAAAAAAGTAAACATCTAACTAGTTGCAAATTGGTCATAACTAGGGCGATTATTTTTTGACCTAAAAAATGAAAGTTTTTGACCTAAAAATTGAAAATTTTGACAAATTTTGACATTAAAAAACTTTTTTTTGACAAATTTTGACATATGAAGAACTCAAGTAGTTAAATTACGCATTATTGTACTAAAAGTTAAAATTTATTGTAGTAAAGAAGGGAAAAATTGTGACCTCAGACCTAGCCTATTCTGAAAAGAGAAATGAGCTAAATACAAATCACTGCCAAAAATACTGCAACTAAGACACAACAAAAACTGCTCAATACATTTGTCTAAACCAGCGGTTCCCAAACTTTTCTAAAAATTTTGCCTGGCGGACCCTTTGCAATTATTTTGATATTTCGCGGCCCTATAAAAATCAAAGAATGCTATAGGAAAAAATGCAAAAACCACATCAATGAAAGAAAAAGCAAAAACTAACAAATACGGTAAGCCTTTATTGGGATGGGTGCACTTGTTTTGCTGCAGTTAACTCATCGATGTTTGGTTTGGTTTTGGATTGCGCAACTCTCATGTCGTGTACTACATCCACCCTCTGAAACTGCTTTAAAGCTTTAAAGACTAATTCTCATTGCGGATCCTCTGAAACTGCTTTACGGACCCCAGTTTGGGAACCGCTGGTCTAAACTAAAGATACATGAAGTTATTGAACTATCTAAAGCAAAACCGAAGCAAGAGCTGATTCACAATAAGTAGACAATGGGCCATTTACAACAGTATAAAGTAGGCTACAAGGTGTACAATGTAAAATGACAAGTTCACCTACGGTGCAACCTCTACGACACCACGACAATGCAGTTTGTAAACAATTTTGACTTCGTAAAAAATTTTGACTTTGTAAACAATTTTGACAATTTTTGACCTAACGCTGTAAATTTGACAAATATTTGACTTTTTTTGACAAGTCAAAAAATAATCGCTCTAGTCATAACTTAATAATTGGAAATACTGAAGTTCTTGCCTCTTGTGTTAAGCTATGACAACTAGCCAAATTTATGTCCTAATATTTTTTGCAAGGCGAAATGTGTTTACCGATAAAAATAGTATGTGTTTAGGGCATTCCGTTTTTTCTAAAATTGCATAAAGTAACTATATCATCAACCTGTGTACCAATCCCAATCTGATAGTTAATTTGTCTTTTGGTATACAATGCTCACTTTTGCCTGTTGCTAGCAGATGGCTCTATGGTTTATTGGTCAACTTCAGCGAGTATCACAATGAACTTCTGTAGTTTTACATGAATGAGACAAGCTTAGTTTTAAACAATAATTAATTAACTAAGACTGAGATGATTAAAAATTTGGATTATATTTATTTGACTGATAATAGAGTCAATTTTTGTGATGATTTAATGGTCATGAAAGTATTAGTTTGGGTCTGAGAGGATAAGCTTTTGATCAACTTAGGATTGCAAAAAAATAGATAATCATTTGATGTTAAAAATTGGCGCTTTCAAATTCGAGAGGAATTGTCATTTAGCCATCTAGCCGCCTACAAAATTACACATAGCATTTTGCAATTTCCATAAGCAGTGGCCAGTAAAATGGACAATTATTTTACCAACTACAATATGGGAAAATATTATACTAGCTGCATTTAACCAGCTTGCCATCTGCAGAACAGTTACATTGGTAACCACCGTCCACAGATCATGACATGCTTTTTTGAAATGGGCCTCACCATGCCTCGTCACACGATAACTCTTTACTTTTTCCTCTTAACTAAGGAGATTAATTCCTACATTTATATTGTTTATTGGATTTCTTTTAAATAAATCCAAGCAATATATATAAAACACAATCAATTTTTTACTTTTTGCACTGTATAAACTTGCTCAGTGCTTGAGATTAGCTTTATTTTGTACTTTTGTTTCACAATGACAAACAACTGACCAAGTGAATTCTTCATGGTAAGACAAAAGTTTAATTAGTGGAACAGAAACGGCTAAATATATATGTTTTCATTATTAGTTAAGTTATTATGGTTCTACTACACTTACGGCCTTATGTCTAGCTTGAAAAGTGGTTCTCAAACCTCTATACCTCATGATCCAACTTCACTTTTAGAGATGAAATCTCGACCCATCATGATTGTATTTAACAAAATAAGACATATAATGTTGTGAAACCACTTATTTTATTTCATAAATTCTTCACGTTTTGTTTGATATTTACATTTTATAGCATCCTAATGGGAAGAATTGTTCACTAATACAGTAATCGCAAGTAGTTTGATATGTATTTTAGTGCTGGACAAACTATAATCATATTGCTGTCCACGTCTAGTCTATTTATATAATTTGTTTTAACAACAATCAATGTGGAGGTCATCTTGTTCAAAGAGATAAGTGGACAAATAAAACATTAGAATCAACATACACCAGCCCATAAAATAGACGGTGACTAAATATTAACTTTGCATTATCTAGTACTTATTGGCCAGACTGGAAAGTATGGCAAGTTTTGCTTAGAAATTGTGATTGTACCAGAGTGGTAACTAGATAAAAATGGCAATTATGAATAAAAAGACGTTGCTGCAAATACGCAACTTTAGGTGTGACGGTGTGCACTGGATACACGATTCCTGGTTTATTTATTAAACTTTATTGTCCAAACAAATAAACTTGCATTGTTTCTTTTAAATTGCCGTAAAAAGTTTGGCATGCACGTTAGTCTGACTCTCGTCTTGAGTGTGCGTTTGCTTCACTTTCCATGGCTTGAACGGGTATTTTGTATTTAAGACATTTCTAGGCTGCTAGCAGTCGTTCTATCTAGAACCACTAACAACTAATACCAAAAACCTTGGGAAAAACAGGTCATGATAGAAGCCAGTAGTTGAGATAACCGATGAACGAAAATGGACAGGTCACGCACTCACGCAGCCTGTTGTTAAAGATAGGCGGTTAGATTAGAAAAATGGGTACATGTAAAAAATTGATTTTAGCTATTTAAGATTTTATTAGAATTAGATTTGGATTAGAAGGTAAATTTAGGTTAGGTTTAGGTTAGCGGTACTAGGCGTATGTTATAACATTTAACTTAGGTTAACCATAAACTGTTAAAATGGCTCCAAACGTACAATATTTTCCAGTGACATGGTGGCAGGGTGGCAGGCTGGCAGCCTAGAAAATAATGGGTTATGGGCTTGGCCTACTAGCCTGAGTGGTATGTTAAAATTAACATACAAAGATTTCCTTCTACTTAATATACGTTCATTAAAGGTACGGTAAGCAACCACTAACATTAATGCTCAATTTTGACCTAAAACAAGATTCATACAATAACGTGCTTCCATCAAGTGGCAACATCAACATCTGTGACCTGTGTGCGCAAAACTATTACTTTCCCAGGGGGCAGTCCCTATTTCAAATCTGGTTGACTGAATTAAAAGTAGAACTTTTGGCCGCTGTTTGTAAAAACCTAACAAAATACGTTATCCTAAGCAAAAGTATTGGACGTGTAATGAAATGGTTGTATATTGTACCTTAACCTGTAAGGTTGAACCACTTCAATACAATGTTTGTCAGTTGAATTGTTTATTGCGCTCGATGATATATGAATCTCATAAGGTCGTTGTCTGCTATTTCAACCTTGGAGTTAATTGTTCACCTTAACGAATTATTGTCTTGTGAAGGTGACAACAAAGTTGTCTAACTTGACACTGAGCTTCTTCCAATTGAGATTCAACAGTACTTTTCACAAGAATGACAATTGTATAAACTGATTATATTGATTCTTCTTTGTACGATAACATTTAAGCCAGGGGTGTCCAACCTTTTTGGCCAAAGGGCCACATACGATTTACGAATGATTGCGCGGGCCACTAGATTGTTTACTGCTAATTTCTAATTAAAACCCTCACACCAAAATTCTAATCTTAGAAATAAATTGTGATGCAATAAAATTAACTTGATTAGTTGTGCACCCCTGCACTAGAGACTATTGTATGTTATTATCTATCTATTGCTCTATTATCTCTACTATCTGTTGCTCTATAGCAGGGGTGGGCAAATGTATTCAATGGAAGAGTCATTTGCAGAAAATACAAGTACTAGAGAGCCTCAAAATTGTTTCAATACAAAAACGGTAAATATTGCAAGTTCAGCAACAATAACAGAATTGTAATATAACAAAACGGTAATAATTAACACAATAATAATAGCGGTAATAATAAAATAACAAGCACAATATTTATCAATATCAGTCTTTTGTTTGATTTGCTTATCTCTGAAAATTTAATTCAATTAGCAATGAAATTGCGTTGACTTGCTCTTAACTAACTCTTCGGATTATAGGCTATGTCTAGTGTTACGTCATAAACGAAATGCTGGCCTAAATAAAGAAAAGAAAAAGAGAGAAACGTTCATAAACGGTACTCTTGGTAGCCTTTACAATCTTTTTTGGAATTTTACGATTCGACTAGAAGAGCCACAAAAAACATCTGGCGGACCGCAGTTTTCCCACCACTGCTCTATGGTGGTCGGACGATTCAACCCACGGACGATTCAACCCCGGACAATTCAACCCACGGACGATTCAACCCACGGACGATTCAACCCCGGACGATTCAACCCACGAACGATTCAACCCGCGGACCATTCAACCCGCGGACCATTCAACCCGCGGACGATTCAACCCACGGACGATTCAACCCCGGACGATTCAACCCACGGACCTTTCAACCCACGGACGATTCAACCCACGGACGATTCAACCCAGGACGATTCAACCCCGGACGATTCAACCCACGGACCTTTCAACCCACGGACGATTCAACCCACGGACGATTCAACCCCGGACGATTCAACCCCGGACGATTCAACCCACGGACGATTCAACCCGCGGACGATTCAACCCGCGGACCATTCAACCCGCGGACGATTCAACCCACGGACGATTCAACCCGCGGACGATTCAACCCACGGACCTTTCAACCCACGGACGATTCAACCCACGGACGATTCAACCCAGGACGATTCAACCCCGGACGATTCAACCCACGGACCTTTCAACCCACGGACGATTCAACCCAGGACGATTCAACCCCGGACTATTCAACCTGCGGACGATTCAACCCACGGACGATTCAACCTCGGACGATTCAACTCCGGACGATTCAACCCACGGACCTTTCAACCCACGGACGATTCAACCCAGGACGATTCAACACCGGACTATTCAACCCACGGACGATTCAACCCACGGACGATTCAACCCGTTTATAAAAACGTCTACGCAGTCAATGTGTCAATTTGGTCAATCAATATGGTCAATTTTTTTTAACCTGCTCAGAATGCTATCACAAAACAAATTTCAGTCTTGTGCGACGTGTAGTACAGAAGTTATTAGGCTAATATAAAGTCAATTGTTTCGTTAGGTCAAGATACGGTCAATTGTGTCTTTTAGGTCAAAATCTATTAAACTTGTAATTTTGTAATATTATTCTTCCGTTTTTCTCTTTTCTTGTACCGCAAACAATTCCAGTGCCCCAAATTAGAGGCCTACTTAGAACCAAAGCCACCAAGAGAGGGAAGGCCTTTCAGCGCGTCTGGTGACGTCACGATGTGAAGGCATTGCATTTGAAACTGCAAGTTGTCAATCTTAATACGCAGAAACGAAAATAGTCAACACTAGAAAAGCGTTTTGTCAATTTTAAATGCAGCTTTAGATTAGAAAGTAGCTGTAGACAGTGTAGAGACTATCAGTATAGCGTTTTTCAGTTAGCAACATGCAAGATTTTTGATTTTAAAATGCAATAACAATCATAGCAGTTTGAGCTTTACAATACGCAAAGTTATTACTTCCCTAGGTCAAAACGTTAAACTTTTTAGGTCAAAATAAGGTATCGCGATATCGCGATACAACGGCTCGGTGCTCAAAACGCAGCAGTTGTTAATTTGGACCAACCACGAAGCAAATACACGCACCTGGCTCACAGACTTTCGGCAAAGGTTTCCAATTATGCAAATGAGCCAGATAAATTGATGTATCTGCGTGCAATCGCTCATATGAGCTAATTAATTACCGTTTGTAGTACCTTTTTCAGCTTTGTGTTTTATACGTGCTGTGTTTGTGTTCAGGTTCATGTTCTTAAGCTTGCCTGTAAATAAAACAACTTTCTTTCTAATTAATCGATGTATAAACAGGTATCTATAAAAATATCTGTAATTTGTGTACATGCAAAAAAATAAATAACTTACACACATTTACGTACGTGAGTCGAAAGCTAACTAAATCATGCATTTTGTCTTTTCAAAAACTTCAAAAATGTTAACTTAATGCTAAAAGGAGAACATTTTATATACTAACCGATCTACAATGGTCAATACAAAAAATAATAGCAGGCGTAGACAGAAATGTACGCAAAGTACTGTATAGGGCAAAATAACAATATTCAAGGTTTTACTGGAAAGCAGAAAACAATAAGTGTTTTGATGTACAACCAATGCTAACAAGAAGTGGTAAAAGAAAAAAAAGGAAACACAAAAAGCTTTATATTAGCTTAGGCCTATATATTAGCTTTATTTAGCTTACATAATATTGGCTACAAAGTAACTTGGTGATAACCTAAGCCAATCGTCCTGGGTTGAATCGTCCGTGGGTTGAAAGGTCCGTGGGTTGAATCGTCCTGGGTTGAAAAGTCCTGGGTTGAATCGTCCGTGGGTTGAAAGGTCCGTGGGTTGAATCGTCCGGGGTTGAATCGTCCGAGGTTGAATCGTCCGTGGGTTGAATCGTCCGCGGGTTGAATAGTCCGGGGTTGAATCGTCCTGGGTTGAATCGTCCGTGGGTTGAAAGGTCCGTGGGTTGAATCGTCCGGGGTTGAATCGTCCTGGGTTGAATCGTCCGTGGGTTGAAAGGTCCGTGGGTTGAATCGTCCTGGGTTGAATCGTCCGGGGTTGAATCGTCCGGGGTTGAATCGTCCTGGGTTGAATCGTCCGTGGGTTGAAAGGTCCGTGGGTTGAATCGTCCGGGGTTGAAAAGTCCTGGGTTGAATCGTCCGTGGGTTGAAAGGTCCGTGGGTTGAATCGTCCTGGGTTGAATCGTCCGGGGTTGAATCGTCCGTGGGTTGAATCGTCCGCGGGTTGAATAGTCCGGGGTTGAATCGTCCTGGGTTGAATCGTCCGTGGGTTGAAAGGTCCGTGGGTTGAATCGTCCGCGGGTTGAATCGTCCGCGGGTTGAATCGTCCGTGGGTTGAATCGTCCGCGGGTTGAATCGTCCGCGGGTTGAATCGTCCGCGGGTTGAATCGTACGTGGGTTGAATCGTCCGGGGTTGAATCGTCCTGGGTTGAATCGTCCGTGGGCTGAATCGTCCGGGGTTGAATCGTCCGTGGGTTGAATCGACCTGGAACCCTGCTCTATAGTAAAGACTATAGAGCAATAGACAAAGAAAGCAAACAAAAAATGCCAATTTATCGGAATGTAAGTTCGCCATAAATTACGTAGGCGATTCAGTTGATAATATAAGTCATTTCGAAAAATACCGCGCGGGCCACTCAGAACCTTCCAGCGGGCCAAATGTGGCCCGCGGGCCACTGGTTGGACACCCCTGATTTAAGCAGAACATTTGCACATCAACAGCATAAAGACTTTTTGCTTATTATTGGCAACTGCATAACATTACTGGTACTGGTTAGTGCTACAGAGAACGAAACACATGCAAGAAAGGCAATCGCGCCGCTACGTCACAACTTTAAAACAATACTACAGGAAGTTTCATGACGTAGTGTTACGCTTCGCTGATTCGATATTTAAAAAACTAAATTTCCAAATGTTATTTAACCCCGTATGTTACATTAACTATAATATTATCACAGACGATTGGGCAATTTCAGCTAATTTGGGCGCTGACGTCATAACGTCAAACTCAATTTAGCTAAATTGCAGACTTAGTTAAATGAAATCGCTCGGCAAATTTTCCGTAAGTCGCAGGCATTTTTTGAACTATTTTTTAACAAACCCATATAAACGCTCGCCTCGAGGGTAGTAATTCTATCTAAATGTTATAGGCCTAAGGGCATATATTAGCGGAAAGAAATTATATTTATGACTTTTAAAGGGTGGTCGGACGATTCAACCCGCGGACGATTCAACTCAGAACGATTCAAGCCGCGGACGATTCAACCCCCGGACGATTCAACCCACGGACCTTTCACGTACTTATGGCTTAGGTTATTACCAAGTAACTTTGTAGCCAATTGTAAGCTTCATATTGGACAGTCTAGAGTCTAGACTCTAGAGTTAGGCCATCCTGAATAGGCCTGTACGTCGTGGTTAATGGTTATGGTACCATTGCAATCGTACCGTATTTTGTTCGGTTTTAGGTCGATTCAACCCACGGACGATTTAACCCATTTACAAAAACGTCTCCGCAGTTCGTTATCAGGCACGGATGCCGCCTTTACCACTATACCAATACACATCTTGTGTTGAAATAAAAACAAGTTTATGTACCGTGTTGTAACTAGTAGGCCTGCTTAGCGAAAAATAAATAAAGCCTACACGTCGATTAAAAGTCAAACCTTAGAAACAACTGTTTGTTGATCGGAATGAAGATTTCCCGCAAAAAAGTTTGAATCGGGAGATCGAACATTTTGAGAATAGTAGGCCTATAAGTCGCTTGTCTCTAGTCAATTTATTATTTTGAAAATAAACGAATAACCTTTCCTATAGCAGAGAGAGGGATTCTGTGTGCTATAATTCTGCTTATTTCGTTGTGGTTAGTTTGAAGTTTGTACCTGAACAAAATACGGTACGATTGCAATGGTACCATAACCGTTAACCACGATGTACAGGCCTATTCAGGATGGCCTAACTCTAGAGTCTAGACCAGGGGTGGCCAGACCTGCTTCATGCTCGAGCCGCATATTACCAATTCGAGCTTTAAAAGAGCCGCAACACAAACACAATAAAAAATACGAATTTATTCACTCACAACGAAGTGTAGCTATTGATAAACATTAGTGCTGCGTGGTGATACTATGAGTCTCCACCTGGGCTTCACCAACTCTTTTTGCAATTATTAGTGTAGAGACTTAAAACTAGGTCAGCCCTGAGGTACAGCTTCAAACTGACAGTTTACTTAACTACAGTGTACAAGTTAGCACACTTCTGTACAATAATGTCCTTTTTGGATTGTAATTTGATTATTACTAACAATGAGTCCATTGTTACTACGTGTGATAGAACGCATTGTTTCATAATCTGATCGAACAACTCGTCTAGACCGGGAAAATGCATGTCTAATTCAACAATGCTAATTCATTAAAGAGCCGCAGTTTGGCCACCCCTGGTCTAGACTGTTCAATATGAAGCTTACAATTGGCTACAAAGTAACTTGGTAATAACCTAAGCCATAAGTACGTGAAAGTTCAGTGGGTTGAATCGTCCGTAGGTTGAATGGTCCTGGGTTGAATGGTCCTGGGTTGAATCGTCCGGGGTTGAATCGTCCGTGGGTTGAATCGACCTAGAACCCTTTTAAAGAATTGTCTGAAAGGCGGGGATAAAAATACTTCTGTAACTGAGAGATCTCCCAAGAGACAGGAGGAAAACTTTGTGGCCTGTCAACATTTCAAGTAATACAAACTCTCCAGTTTTCAAAATTTGATAATGATAAAGCATCACTGTAGTTTGGAACAGATGAGAAGACGAACTAAGAGAACATTTTAACCATTAACCACCAAAACGTACGATTAAACTGAAGTTTATTTTATGACATAACTGTAAGAGCAAACCATACACACGAACAAAATATAAAAGTAACAATATATGTACCTGGTATTTGTTCTATTTCATGTAATAAAAGCATTATCACCTTGGCATCGTCGTGTTAACTTGGAAAAGTGGTATACAACTTTGAACTGATAGCACAAGATTTTAAACTTCCAGCATTGATCTCATCAGAATAGCATTGTTATTTATAACACACCCTTCAAGAGTATTTCATCAAAGTTGCAAACATATGTGACGCATCGTTACCAATATGTTATATACACATCTACTACCACCAAAATTTATAAGCAACTGAACGCGCATTGAAAACGATTTAATAGAGATACTACTGTGGAACTGATTTACAAAAGTGCAACATGAACAAATGCATAAGAAAAACGTAGTATCATTAATGGCCATGTATCGAAGTTAGTAGTTGTACTACTTGCACAGAAAATAAAATGTTATTAAAGATGGTTTAAAATGGTGGTGGTGGTTTATATAATTATGATGTGTGGTGCATGTGCAACAAAATATGAATATTTGTACATAAAACATATTGTAGCAGCCAAAGCAATTCAACTTTGTAGAAAAGTATATGGCACCAAACTTGTCATCAACAAATATTAAACTGTATTTAAAAAAGAAATACGTCTAATGAATCCTGGGAATCAAATCGCAAAAGTGCAATGTAAGTAGCTGTGGTAATTGGCAGTTATACAGGATATCACTATCTACACGAAAGTAAATAATATTGTTGCAAGACAGACTGTGAGATTCAAAAAGTTTGGCTTCATTTCCAGGTCATTAACTTCTTGAATGTCAATTCTATAGTTGACCACACAACTAATGATGATTCTGTTATACATTTAATCCCAGATTCATAAAAAAACCTGTACCAATAACGATACAAAAATAAATGATTGAGTTCAGATAATATCAAAAAAAATCACCAAAGATGCTGATTTCTTATTAACAAACTGTTTCCTTTACGATAAAAAAATCATGGTACCTTGTGTACAACATAATAAATAAACGGCTAAAAACAAAAATTCTATAAAAACTAGATCTTTTGGCGTAGGAAAGTAATACTGAAGGAGAAAAACAATGAGCATTATGTAGTTCAAAAGAGCAATTTTGAAGATATTTTAAAATTGATAACACTTAGTCCGGGGCAGAGCATTATATATTGATTAAACTTAAACATATCTGACCAAATTAGCGAATGCATTTTATTTAATATACAGTAAGGTATAAATACAAAACGAAAATCAATACACCATAACTGCTTCTTCTTTGGCAAAATATATTTGATGTTGTAAAACTCTTCTGGAATAACACAAGCAAAACTATACATATTTCAATACAGACATAAATCTATGTTTCTTTAAGCTAGGGTGTAAATTCTTCATCCACAGCTAAAGTAAGATTGCCAGCTCTAGCAATTAGTTGATTTAAGTATTCTGATGCAGCTTGAAATATAGGTTGGATATCTGTTTTTTTATCTGAGGCTACAGCCTTGTAGTTTCCAGTAGAATTCCAATTTCTGGGTAGTGTGTGGCTTGCAAGTTTTCGCTCCCGGTATGCAGATTTATCCTCTTTGTCACTTATAAGAACCTGAAACAACCAACAAGGTTTAAACATTCAGAAAACAAAAATGATACATGTATAATGATAACCAGTCAACAACCAATATAACTGTTAATACAACAAATTTCTATTGCATAAGTAGGTAGGTATTATGTGACTTGGTCAAAGGATACAATGATGCAATTCAATTAGTAACACACCTTTAATTCATTCAGTTGATCTTTGATGTTTTTGTTGTGATCTTCAAGCATTTGTACCTGACTGTCGATTCTGTTGGTACGCTGATGCAATAACTGAGCTTCCAACATTAGTTCTGCATGGCTTTGATTACTCAATGAGTTGCTGGAACTTTCACTTTTTGCACGATGAGAGGCCCTAGATGAGCTCTGGATAAGTTCTTTACGACGATTAAAGAAACCAGTTTTGTGGCCATTGTTCTGTACGTAAGTGCTACTACATGGATGAGAAAAATCAAAATGAGGAGGAACACCCATTGTTTCAGGAGCAATATATTTACCACTAAATGGGGCTTCGTCTTGGTCATGGCTAAAGATAGCTGAGTGTCTCTGTAGGTATTTATCCGTATTTGATGGAGGTTCTAAGCCCATTGACTGGCAGTATTCCAGAATAACTTTTCGCTCTTCATCAACCTGCTGTTGAGGAGTTGCTTTGTCCAAAGCACAGCCTTTTATTTTTTCATGAGTGTAAAAATCTTGGGGAGTTCTATTATTTTCTACACTGCATGTCGTTGAGATAATGCCATTGTCATCTGAACTTAAACTGGCCTTTTCAGAGTCAGATGGGCCTAACATATTTATTTTGCTATCACTAACTGGCAGAGGTAGATAGCCTATATTTTTCTTAGAACCTTTTCCTTTGATTTTATTCTTAATCACTTTAGCAAAGTCACGGATATTTGTAGTGGAATTAGTCGGTGTACAGTACTCCACCATGGGGTAACAGAACTTACTACCTTTGGCAATTCTACCTGAGAAAAAACAACTTTGGCAAATATCATAATTGAAGTGCCGAAGGCTCTTATACCTTAAACCCATTATGGGGAATTCTCTGCATACTGCACAACGGGCCGGATGGGATATGTTTTCTGCTGCAGATAAACGATGCAAGACAGGTAACCAAACCAGAGACTGTGGTTCTAACTTCATCCAATCAATAAATTGACCAGCATCCACTTCAGGTGTGTTTCCGGTTAGATGCATGCAACTTTGGACACTTGGACAGGCATTGGTCCCACCAAAAGCCTGCGATTCACCAAGTTGCCATGGTATCAACATGAAGTCATGAATCATAGATGTTAAAGCAACCTTATCTGTAAATCCAGTGTGAGCAGCCAACTGGCAAAAAAGATACCTGTATTTGTCTTCCAAACTAGCCTTGCAAAGGGAAATAATGGCAATCTTGAAAGAGTTTGACTTAATATTGCCTTGCCGTTTAGTATCATATACATTTAATATCCAATTCAAACACATGTCTACGCAAAGTGGCACATTTACCAAAGTATTGTAATCTTGTTCTAAAGCATCATAGAGTGTAGTCAGACAGGCAATAATTTCTAACACACCTACTACATGATCAGAATGGACAGTGGGTACCACATTTAACTTGTGATGACTGAATGCATTCTTTGCTTCTGATAAAGATAAAAGATCTAAACATAAGGCTTTTTGCAAGCGCCGTACCTTTAGCGCAGTCCTGTAAGCAGAAAACCTAACATCATTTAAATCAACCATAGATTCCATGAGTTCAGCCATTTTCGGATGATCCCAACTTGTCAAATGTTTTTCATGGTTTATATAATACGGTACTTTATTATCCGAAACAGCTCTTTCCCAACATCCATCTACAGATGTAGTTAAAAACAGTTGAGAACTGGGTCCAAAATCACGCATAGCTTCCATCAATTGTTTCACGCGCTCACTGCAATAAACCTGCATTAATTTCCATCGCATATGGAGTTCATCGATCTTCTTTAAGGCATCAGATGAAATGCCCATGTTCATTTTTCGGAGGTTAGCGAGATGGTCATCAAGCTTTGAAATGTGTTCTGACAACGGTTGTACAGAAGAAGACTGAAAATCTTGCATTCTTCTGATATGGTCCTGAAGAGATTCAATGGGAATTTCTCCAACATTTCTCCACATATCCCGCACTGCCTCCTGTTTATGAAGATTCTCGCTGCAGCTCAAGATTCTATTCCACAACTCCTGTACAGCTGGAAGAAGAGTATCAATGTGATTCTTGAACTGGATATTTTTCTTCTGGACAGAATGCCATTCTACTTGTAATTCCGAAATTATCATCTCCATGATTGAGCTTGTGTCTTCAGATTGATCCCGAAGATTTACACTTTTTGAAGAATGCTGATCAGCAAGGCGCTGAGCAAGGGCAGACTTAGCAGTTTCAATGCTACCTTGAATTACATTAGCCTTGGCTTCAAGTTCCAGTTCGAGCATTTGATGTTGTGTATTCTGCTGCTGAAGTAACGTTATATCAGCAGATCCCTGCAGGAGCATGGTGCTCAACTCGTCATTCTTCTGCTTAAGCCAGCTCAACAAGTCTTGCATTATCCTGCAAATGTTCTTGAGTTCATCCATATTTAAGCCTCTAACAGACTACACTTGTTTACAAAACACAAATTTTTCATAGACAGTGTTTATCATAACACTATCAATATTGTTAGACAAAAGCAAGCCAATTCATATACACTACTTCAAAAAACACAAGCATCATCGATAATACGCTAATATGACATTCATTATCAATAATATTAGACATTAACAGTCAATTATGAGTATGTTTCAGTACTACAACAAAAACCCTTATTGTAAAACTATAGTAAAGCACTAACAACTACTACATGTATAAAGAATTAAAAACAAAAGGCAGCTTATGTACTTTGAAACTTTCAAAGCATCGAGATTCAATATTAAATCGAGTTCAAATATTGAAAACGGGCCAAAACTCGATCGAGTAATTGGACTCGGATTCGAATCGGTCAATCCCTAATACAGTGGCTAGAAAGGCCATTTCTATGAAAACCTACCTTACCTTTATATCAAACCTGTCAACAACCTGTGATAAATTTACCAAGGTGCTGATTAGTAGATATTAACCTACCTATACTAAGAGTCATGCCTTTCAAACCTGGAAAAACTACAACTCTGTTGACATTGTACCTCTAAATTTAACATTCATGCTTTAACATGATGGAAGAATTTGAGGTCATGAATTTAGCAAAATGAAGTTAATAATCTGCATGATTATTTGTAGTTAGATAACATCACCAGGCTTAATTAATCCCTTCCTGGTAGTGACGTCATTTCAACTGGGAACAATACTGATGTACTGCCAGATTCGGAAGTTTGCTAAGTGGTGGGGAATAAAAATTAATAGACCCTTTCAGAGTTACTGTCTGGGTAGCAAGATTTTTTCGATTGTATATACTTAACGATGGAAAATGTCAATCTACTTTGATTCATTTTTAAGTAACAAGAGTTCTGGCCATTGGATTGTAAAGATTTCGTTCAGTTGAGTTGCATATGAATTCCTTTACCCAATAAAAAAATTTTGAAAATATGTTGCCTAGTTCTTATTTTACAGTGGTTTGAATCCTACGCATTGGACTAGTTCAATAGCGGTACAATAGCCGGGTATCTTTGGCACGTTTGAATGTAATGATTCGGTTTGTATTTACTTCTAGTTGATTATTTTAAACCTTGCTTGACATGCAAAGCAAAATTAGGTTGTGTAACGCGCCGCAGATTACATGCAAACTCTTACGCATTTTACGTCGCATTCCTCGCTGACCATGTATCTAGACGTTATATTGGACAAACCCAGTGCGTAGGATTCAAATCAATGTAAAATAAGAACTAGGCAACATTTTTTTTTATTTCGTAAAGGAATTCACATGCAACTCACCTGAGCAAAATCTTTACAATCCAATGGCCAGAACGTTTGTAATTTCAAAGGGAATCAACGTATGTCAACAAATTCCATTGTTAAGTATAGGCGATAGAAAAAATCTAGCCACCCAAAAAAATGGCGGCGGTAACTTGGAAAGGGTCTATTATGCATAGCCTATAATGGCGATTGTTTCATCTTGATTATAAGGGAGATTTGTCACCCAAAAACAGTCAAACTTTCTAATCTGGATGTATAATACTGTATTTTTGCCTTCCCTTCTACAGTAATTACTTAACCCAAAAAAATTATCCGATATATGGGACCAAAAATTTGGAATTCTCTGTCTAATGATTTGAAACTTTTGGAAAATAAGACAATTTTTTTATAAAAAAATTAAAAAGTTATTTTGCTTCATCATCACACTTGCATGACACTATGTGACAATTGTAATTATGCACTGCGTAAATCTGCACTCAAGCACCAAGCGCTTTCATATATTTTATTGCACTATACACTTGTTTTTCTCTTTATTATGTATATATTTTCAATTGTATTTCACTAATGGATGTCTACTGGCTTTAAGTCACATTCTGTTATTGAGTGTAGACAACATTTAGTAATACTGGAACTGTAATTATATTGACGAGGTTTCGCTGAATGTTTAAAACACGTTCACTTGCTGTATCTTTCTTTTAACTTCAAAATAGTTAAAGCTTTCCTCAATCACATGTCACTAAACTTGTTGTTGCCAAACTCTAGATATAGGCAGTAAGCATCCAACATGCGGAAGACAAGTACCTTTTGATAAAGCACTTTGATAAGATGATAGTATTGGAAATATCAAATCGGATTAAGAAAATTATACATCAGTCTGTTTATTTATGATATAAACTTTGAAAAATTTATTGGAAAATTTCAAAAGGGCTATGAAAATTATACGTCAGTCTGTTTATTAATTAAGTAACTTGTAAATTTTCAACAATCATTACACAACTATTTCGGATATTTACTGCAAATACTGCAGTTCATTTTTACATATTTTCAAGATAAAAGATTGGAACCAGTTACTGGATTGAAATGTCACCACAAAGCACCACTCAAGTCTTCAGCTTCGGACCAAGAGGGGTTACCTTTCAGCACTACCATCTATTGGACAGCATTTGTATCTTTTTCTGTACATCACTGTCGCTGTAACAGAGAAGTTTCCAACTTGCAACGAACAGTGTGGTCATCACATCTTCCAAAGATTATCATTGGTGTGCATTCTTCTGTACAAACTTAGGCTAATCAACAACGCCCTTTTTAGTGCTATGGCCACCAGAAACCAGGCTCTTGCCCAGGATGGGGTTTCTTTTACGGTGGGTTTCTTTTCCCATCCACTGATGTACAGCACTGAAGCAATTTTTATTCATCAGTTGCTTGAACACACCACCTGCTCGTCTGCTTAATTTTCACTTTTTCAACTCATGTTTTATGGATTTAACTAAGTATAGGTAAAGTGGCCGTGCTAGTTGTTACCAGCAAATATTAACGTTACTACTCTGGAGTACGTTTTAAACCTTTTCGGCTTTGTTACTTTTTCCTGTTCATTGGCGCATGTTAGTAACAACTGGCTTGATTTTTCGTTTTCACTGCGCTTTTGGCAAAAAATAAAATGATTGATTGAATGTGCCCCCAGTTGAAAACCAAATTAAAAAATTTGCCGTTTTTGGATGAGAAATCCCTCGTGCATCAAAATGAAACAATGCCATTAGCCTATACGAGCAATTAATTTTAGGTTACCACTATTTCACTGGAAAAAAACGTGTGCTCAAAGTTAGTTTTTACAGTTTTTTGTTTTCCTAACTTAAATTTTATAACATAGTAACCTAAGCTTAACCTAAATCTATCTTCTAATCTAAATCAAACCCCAATAAAACCTTAAATAGCTAAAATCAACTTTTTGCATACCCATTCTCCTATTTTTTAATGGCCTAAGCTATCTTTAACAACGGACTGCGTGACCTGCTTATGGTGCAATAGCCAAGTAACTGCCTTAATTTTAATCCCCACGCAATTGTTGGCCTAGCCAACTTTCCAGTCTGGGTGGAAAGCCTAGCAAACTTTCCAGCCTGGGTGGAAAGCACAGCAACTGCACTGAAGAGATAAGCCATTCTAAGGCTGATGTGCTTGCTGCATCCCAACGTTAGCTTCATAGCCTTATAAGTCAGTCTGAGGAAAGATCACGATACATAGTACAAATAGATACCATACCAACCCGACTGGAAAATACTACAGTTTTGACGAGAAATCGTAAGTGCAAACGCGCAGATTTTGGCCTGATTGCCTGCACTGAAGCTTCAATTCTCTGTTTATTTAATATAAATATGCTCGACGAGTGCAATATTTGGTGTGTACTTCTATCGAAAGCTTGCATTTTAGTACAGGGAGATCTACACCAAAAAAACGAGTCTTTGTTTTACGCCAAGCATTTTCCACCGCAACTACAGTCTAATTCATTAACGAGTGAAGCCAATTAAACAGCCGTTGACTTCCACTTGCCATTTTGTATGTTTGCTTTTTGTGACACTACGTCACAAAAGCTGAAGCTGATATTTGCGAGTGCCGTAACAATGCTGTATTTTCTTTTTCGCCACGCTGGAAGTTTGCGGCGTATAATACAAACTTACGGCATATGTGTCATTTGAACTACTTTTCGGCAACACAAGTAAAGTCAACAAAATGGTAGGAAGTTGGCTCCTTAGAAGCCACAACACAAGATTTGTAAATAACCACGGCAATTTGCGTTTTACGGGGATATATATGACGAATAAAGGCATGAAGGATTTCAAATCAACAGTGAAACAAAATAATAAATAAAATTATGTGACTTCAGTAACCATATGTTTGCGTTTTTTTGCAAGATGTAAATTTTCTATCAAATGTCGTGACATATCGCTTCTCTAAGCTACCAGCAAATAATTTCTTGTCGAACGTTTTCTAACGGTTGCGCTTTGTGTCGCTTGTACATTTATTTCTTTGTGACGAGTTTTACCGTACTAACCAGAAAAACTGTGTTTATTATTATGGTTGACGTTGACACCCAATATAATTCATTATTATTATTATTATTATTATTATTATTATTATTATTATTATTATTATTATTATTATTATTATTATGACTCTTCTACTGTAACCCAGTTTAATTTGAACATTTACCAGTTTAGTACTCAAGCCAGTTATTCGTGATGTTATTCCAGTAGGAAAATTGGAATATATTGCAATGTCAATAAAATAAAAATTTATATGGACAAACTTTATCGAGTTGAGTTATAATAAAACAAAGTTTATACAAAGTTTATAATATCAGAATTCTGGGTGCGGAAAATTTCACGTCCGATAGCAATGAAACCCATTGAATATAGCCAAAACAACTCAAGCTATACATGTAATCATAAAATATAAATATAATTCAATACCAATAGAAAAACTCCAAAGATTCCAACATTTAGTTACCACGAAAACATTTGGTTATATTATGACAAATTAGTTTTGTTGCTGAATTACTTGTGTGAAGTATTACACAACAAACATATCTGTCATAAAGACCGCGTACACTGGCGGCTATTGTTACAATATGATCGAGGACGATTGATGGTTGATAACACTGTGACGATTACGTCACGAATCACGAGTTGTTTTCCAAGATGTTTGAAATTTAATTTAGAATCCCGTAATTCAGTTGTTGACCAAATTTGCGTTCTCCTTAATGACGTCAGATAATTTCCTCGCTTGAACTGGTGTGTCACATATAAATACTGATGTAATGTTTTCAATCTTTCCTTTTTACGTGATCGATTTCACTGGTTACTACAGCGCTATGTAACATTCAGTAAGCTTTGCCCGAAGGTGAAAACCTTTGTGTCCTATAATAAACAAAATGGGAACTTTATAAGTTAGTAATTTATATAGACAGAATCAAGCAACTAACAGCATAGTCACGCAAATTTGAGAAATGAGAACTCATCCATCGAAGCAGAAGTAAAACAAGTCACCAACCATCAATCGTCCTCGCTCATATTCTAACAATAACCGCCAACATATGCGGACTTTATGACGGATATGTTCCTTGTGTAATACCTCACACGAGTAGTGCACAAGCGAATTATTTCTTTGTCATAACACTACGTAACACAATTTTTGTTTGGCTACTTTTTTTAATGCCCCTTTATGTATTTTTGGGTGCTGAGTTCAAAAATCCAGTTAGTTTTTTCGTACCATCGTTACTTTTTGAGATATTCAAATTTTGATATAGCTGTAAGTACAGCAAATCGTGTTCTACTCTTGCAGTAGATTTTAGCTCCACATCAAGGTTCTGTTTGGTTTATTAAACGCAAAAACCAGTTTAAAAACGTTAATAAGGAAGGCTTGAAGATAAATGTAACATAGTTTTGTCAAACAGTAAGAGTCGTTCAAAAATGTACTTTTGAGCGAGTTTTTCTTTTATGACTACTCCTGTCTTGCCTTACTAAAGACCAAATGTAGTTTCCCATCATTACACTATCCCAGCGGCCTTTATATCGTTTTTCCATTGGCTCAATATCCTGATGAAGTCTCTCACCGTGCTCCTCACTGAAATCACCTAGATTTTCTTGAAAAAAATCCAGATGCGGACATAAAAAATGAAGTTTGACAGACATGCGACAACCCATGTTTTGGTAACTTTTGATCAGTTTCTCCACCAACTCTTTGTAATTTCTGTCCCTTTTATTTCCCAAAAATCCATCAACCACACCTCGAAATGCTTGCCACGCTTCTTTTTCTGTTTCATTCATTTTTTCTTCCAAGCTTTTACACTTTAACATTGTGTTTATCTGAGGACCAACAAATATTCCTCCTTTTATTTTGGTAAGTGATGGTCTGGGAAACATTGAACGGATTTCTTGAAAAATTTGTCCTTGAAAATCCAAAGCTTTGACAAACTGTTTTACCAGACCTAATTTGATATGAAGTGGAGGCAGTAAAACTATTTCCCGGCTTACAAGAGGTTCCCTAATAACGTTGTACATTCCTGGGTTTAGTTTTTCCCGTGTCGGCCATTAATTTTCTCATAGTGCTCACCGTCAGCTCTACTATTCCACAAGCACAGAAAGCAAGAGTATTTTGTGTAACCACCCTGCAGACCAAGCAAAATTCCCAACATTTTAAAGTCACCACAAACATACCACTTAAACTGAGTGTAATTGATTTTAATGAGCAGTTGCTTGACGTTTTCATAATCTTCTTTCATCTGTAAGGAATAAGCAAGTGGAATTGATGGGTATATGTTGCCATTGTGAAGTAACACTGCTTTAAGACTTTTGGTAGAACTGTCAATGAAACGCCGCCACTGAGTAGGATCATGATCTATTCTAACAGCACAAAACAGGCCTTCCACATCTTTGCAATAGCAAAGGTCTTCAAAAACGTCAAAGTAGACAGAAAACTCCAAGTGCCTATTCCTGTGGGGTAGGCAGTACTCTTACTTAAATTGTTTCACTCTCTACTAGACATTTTGATTTCTACTATTTAAAAGATGAACTGAATCTAAGATTTACACAATACTTAACTCTACAAAATGTAATTATATGGCATACTTCTCTCTGTAAACACTAAACATGACTTTCTAATGAGACTATACTGAATTTAACAGGCTGAGATAAAATGAAAACTGAGATAAGAAATAAAAGCACATTCGTCTGCATTTCAAACTCCCACTCCCATTCACTTTCTCAAGTAAATAGAACGCCCATTTACAACATGATAGTGCTGACAGACACAGATCATAACCGCATAAAATACCTACAGTTAATGGAAAATCACAAAAAACGGAAATTTTTGTATTTTGAAAACGATCGATGATAGAAAAAAACTGATAGCATTTTTGAAATCAGCGCTTGAAAATCATACAGATACACTTAATAAATGTAGCCAAACAAAAATTTTTTTGAATTTTGTTACGTAGTGTAATTAATTCGTTTTACTTCTGCTTCGATGATATGAGTTCTCATTCCTCAAACGGCGTGACTATGCTGTTAGTTGCTTAATTCTGTCTACCCAAATTACTAAATTATAAAGTTCCCATTTTATTAATTTAATTATCAGACACAAAGGCTTTCGCCTTTGGGCAAAGCTTACTGAACGTTACATTGCACAGTAGTAACCAGTGAATTCGATGACGTAAAAAGGGGCTGATTGCAAACAACACAAGAGTATATATAGGGCACACCAGTTCAAGCGAGGTAATTTATCTGACCTCATTGCGCAGTGTTAACCCTATTCTAACTAGGCTTGGCTTCTCCCGCACACTGTCATAGCAAAACGTGGCGTACAGTTGCATTGTTTGCTGTAGAAACTTGAAATTTGGTGACTTTTCCTAAAAAATGTTCAGCTATCTGTCCATGTTTGTTTGATAAAGTTGGATTTTGTAATTTTTAAGATATTGCGATATTTTCATAATTTTCCTCTGCTTTGCTCTGCTCTCCGCATTGAAGCGTATTACTCATTTACGCACCAATAACTCGACTAACTATTCTCTTGCGTTCTCTTCTCGCAGTCAGCTGGTTTTCCGCACAGCGGGGGCGCGGCGTAACAAGAAGAATTTCTAGAAATGTGTCACTTTTAGAAATACTTAATTTACACTAAATTCACTTTCTTTAGTTTTACAATTATGATGTATACAGGAAGCCAGATGATTTTTCTACTAACCTGTCAAAATCCGATCAGTCTACGACGTATAGTTTTCTAGTAATTAACGATTGAAAATGTGTGTGCGGGGTCGGCCACACCTAGTTTTTTAGTAAACTCGCGAGCCTGGTTAGGATAGGGTTAACAAGTGAGTGAGAAAAGTAAAAAGGGAATGATTGCAAACATTACAACAGTATTTATATGGCACACCAGTTCAAGCTAGGTAATTTATCTGACGTCATAAAGGAGAATTCAAGTCCGGTCAACAACTGAATTACAAGATTTTATTACAAAACAACTCATGACTCGTGACGTAACCGTCACAATATATCCATACCAAAAATGCCTGGAAAGGATTAAGACGTATCAGTGTAACGTTTATCCAGAACGGAACGCAACTATGCGGTTCACAGTCGCTAAATACGAAGGTATCCATAATCAAAATTTCTTATATTTTGTCAGCCACTTTTTTCCTGTGTGTCTCAGGTAATATAGACTAGTCACGCAGCCCATTGCGATCACTAATATCTATAAAGACTTGTGATAAATAGGCGGTTAGGTTAGATTAGAAGAATGAGTATGCATTTATGCAAAATGTTGACTTTGGCAATTTAGGGTTTAATATTTTAAGTTAAATTTATTTTGGAAAACAAATTAGGTTATTATTTTACACTTTTAGTTAGGTTAACACGAAAACGTTTAAAAATAGCTTTGAAAGTACGATTTAATGACTAAAAATAAACGATAAGAAACTATTTTTTCCGGTGAAAGCGAAAATATGCTTGCTAAATTTCATCACTGATGTAGCCTACATCAACATTGAAGCAATTTTAAATCTACTGTTGCTTGGACACACCACCTACTCGTCTGCTTAACTTCACCTTTTTTAGCTTACGTTTTGTAAGTCTATCTGTTGTGGGTTTAATAGACGTGCTAGTTGCTACCAGCAATTATTACCTTAACTTTTTTTGAGCACCTTTTAAGCCTTCTCGACTTTGTTACTTTTCCCGTTCGTTGGCACATGCTAATAAAAACTGGCTTGATATTTTCGTTCCCTCTCCCCTTTTAACAAAAAATAAAATGATTGATTAGTCATGCTCGTTTTCTCAGTTTACACCAAGGTAAGCTTATTTGAAATTTAAAAACTTTGCATAATTTTAATAAATATTTTTCAAAAACTACAACCTTTTTGTATTGTTTTTACCAGCTGCCAAGAGCATGAGCCATAGACATAACATTAAACTAACTTTTCAGTTACATGATTTTTTATTTGTTTGTGCTGCGTGAATATTTTATACTGATTGGTCTAGGTGTGTGGTGTTTGTAGAGTTTTGTGCTTCGTTGTTCTCACAATCTTGAAATATCATCATGAGTAAAGCTCATCCACCAGAGTTGAAAAAGTAAGATTTAATTTTGCAATTATCTGTATTTCGATTGATGTTCATACCAGAAATATGGCCCGGTTTCGGCTAAATACCGGTATTGTGTTACCGCCGTCCCAGTACTGCAGTATATGCGTAATTGATTGCTTTTAAAACATACCTTATTGATAAAGTAATATTAAAACTTAAATGTTTCGGTTAAGTTTTCTGTCAGCAAGACCTCAAACAAATTTTCCACGGTAAATGTCCCAACAGATTGGAAAGTTTGCTAGGATCGGGTAGCCAGTCTACAAAGGTACCCAGTGTCCGAATATTACCAAAAAAGTAGTTATTTTAATAATCATTTTTGGCTATATTTAATGGAATTTTGGCAGGTAGTAAGCAACATTCTTCTAACTTTATACCAGTGCAGAAGTGCACAACCAGACGACGCCACAATTTGTGTAGTTGGGGTCTAGTGTGCAAAGGCATTTTATGGTTGTTCATATCTGCACTAGGCCCCTTATTTTCCTACTTCGGTAAACGGCGGCCGATAAAATAAGTGTCTATATTTCACCAATCACCGTTTACCGAAGTAAGAAAATGGTGTGGTATTGTAATCTTTATCCTTGGACTGAGGAAAGTCTTTGCACAACTTAAACCCAGCGATGATTCCTCATCACTCGAGACCCAGTTACCAAGCTAGTCTTTGTGCAAGTTCCGATTGTCAAGCATTTTTTATTTGAATTTTTTGTATAGTATTGCCCAAATTTGGAACTGTCCACCAGGTCCTCTCAAGAGGAAGTAAGTGTTATTACTGCCTTGCCGAAAGGCTTTACAGCGGTATGCCGCCACTGGGTATCGAGCACGGAACAAAGGCCATATTTGTTGGGAGGCCAGCGCTCAAACCAATTAGCTACCAAGCCGCTAGAATAGCAATTGCGTAACCGGCTAGCCTTTTACTGAAGTAGATTTTTCATAATTCGACAACCGGCAGACGGTGAAATAGACACTGCCTAAATTTAATGCCAAAGTTTGCACCCCACCAATATAATACTTATAATATTTAGCAGAGTCATAACCAAGTCATCAAACTCGAGTCGCAATTCAAGTTATTTACCTTTTAAGACTCAAGTTGAATCATTTGTGAGTCGAGTCGATTAATATTTGAAACCAAGCCAAAACAGACAGCAAAAATACCATTTCTATCGACCACAAACATTTAGGATTATTACAAAAATTGTTCGTTTGGCGGCAATGTACACAATTTTAGACAAATAAGATCATTAAAAGTTACGCTTTGATGTATTTCAATTAGCGAATTGAGATTTGTTTAACTTAAATGCTGAATGAATGTAATGAATCATAATAAAAAGAACCGACTCGAATCAAGTCATTTTTATGCTTTTTTAGAAAGAGACTCGAGTCATTTCGACTCTGACATAGGGTATACTGCAAAGTGGCACATAAACCCCTACTGGAAAATTTGAATGATGCACTGGATTTTTCCGGCGCAGGAAGTTGGCTTCTGCGCGAATATTCTGGCTTTATATTCTATATTATCAGTATTACATTGACGTGACAAAAATTTTGGCACAACGTTTAATTGCACATTTATCCGGCGCACTGAAAGCAAACTTTACAGCTGGGTCACAAAAAACCTCCAGTAGGGCACCTAGTATTGCCAGTTTTAAAAAGAAATATATGCATGTTGGCGCAAGACGTTTTGTGTGCCAGCATGGACTGTCTAGCTTATTTCTTGTTAAGTCATTTTTTATTTATTAAGTATAGGTTATATTGTAATTAAGTTAATGTATATTTTGGCAAACATCATGCATCTGTGTGCTATAGTTTTGCATTATGGTTTATGATTTGTCTAGTTTTGCAGAATAATTGTGTCCAATGATACACTGTAGTAAAAACTGTGGCACACAATCACGAGACTCATCAAGGTGACTTATCACACTGAACTCTTTCATGTTGACACTGATTTATAACAAACACACAAGACAAAGTTGCTCGTTTTAATGTGGATTTGTAAAAATGTAAACCGAGCTTTAACCTGTCATACTGAACTTTGTGTTTTTGCACACATGACTTCTTGTCAAACCGTCATATTTTTGTCTGGATACTGCATATTTATACACTGTTTCATTTCACCTTTGGTGTTATACAGATTTAATTGTTATGATAGTATATAATATTTTGTTTTGTTTTTTAGATTTATGGACAAGAAACTCGATTGTAAGTTTGCATATTGAAGCACAATTAATTAATAATTAATTAATTAATTAATTAATTAACTAATTAAATAAAAATTACTTATGATTTAACTCATTGATCAGTCGTATTTGAAGCTTTGCAAAGTAAGTAAAATATATGGCCTTTTAAGTGTGGAGAATTTTCTTTCACAGTGAAATTAAATGGTGGTCGAACCATCCAGGGAATTCTTCGTGGTTTTGATCCTTTTATGAATCTTGTCATTGATGAGGGGATAGGGAAGAGAAAAGATGGCACAGAAGAAGATGTCGGGATGGTGGTAAGGTTTTTGTCAAATTTACACTGGAAGTTCGTCAACTCAAAGTTCAAAGGAATGATTAGATTGCTTTAAACTATTCGAAGCTTGCAAAATTGTTGCCAGTGGCCATGAAGATGAGACAGAAGAATAATTAATTAATAAAAGCTTTTTCAGCTTCCATTGCTCCCATTGAGCGTTTTTGCTTTATACCTTGATTAATTAATTTGAGGGCGATTTGTAAACAAAGATACCATTGGCCTAGACAAAAAAAAACTGTTGTCTAGGCTGAAAAATTACATGTCAAACCATTAATATAGTATAATACCATGGTTATTACATGATATTGGATACACATTGTGGACCACAAAAACATTTTAACTTAATGTGAGGAGCAAGTGTTAAGACAGGTTTAGTTTAAACCAAAGAAGAGTTGTCAGTTGAGCAAGTGGACCAAACAAAAATTTTTGAATAGTATTTAGTAACTAAGCAATTATTGGTTAAAATATTAAAATCTCAGATGTAAGATAGGTTAGCCTTACCAAGTGCAAGATAATATTGTAATGCACAATTGCACATAAATGTCTAAACTATGCCTGTTTTATCACCTGCATGAGTTGTCCTATTCACACTTGAGTCAAAAATCACAGTCACGCACACGATTTTTCCATTAAATGTGACGTTATAATTGCCACCATGTTTGTCATAATCTGTGATAAAGTTGCGACACGCTTTTAACAAAAATTGAAAAAGCACTAAATGAATTTAAAAAAATTTTTGTCTAATATTTTCATGGGCAATTCTTCCTGATTTAAGGTTAACCTTTTTTTCGCACTTGCTTCTTATTCAAGCAAAAGTTTAGACTAATGAACTTCGATCTAGCATTGGTTGTTTTGCTGGGACTATTGGACTTACTTTATACTAACTTTCTGTTTTAAGCAAAATCAAGTTTTGTATGAGCTTCCACGATAATGAACTAAATTATTACTTCCCCTACTCAAGGAGTTAAAATACTAGTATTTATTCCAGCTTATAAGCTATTTCGTTCAGCATGTACGTTTGTTAACACTTCTTGTTAAATACAGTGCATTGCAGAGTGCTGTATTTGCATGACACAGATCTGACCTCATAAAACTATATATTCATAAAAGTTCATACAGATGTCAATTGTCATTTAATGCCATTTTCTTTTCTAGGTTGTTAGAGGGAATTCCATTCTTATGTTGGAAGCAGTGGATCGTATATAGACCATTTCTCACTACAGAAGCCGGAAGGTTTTGTTGTACAGCCAATCATACAATTTCAGAACACTATTGATCATTGATTTTTTCAAACATCACGTTTGAAATGAATTTTTACTGTTTTTTTATGTTTTGTATATGATTCAGTTTTGTGTAGACCTCACAGCAAGATTTGTACAATACAAATAGGAGAACCTTGTTTTAAAATTGTAGCTTGTAAAATTGGTAGGGAGTTTTTATGACTTATAAAAAAGTTTTTCAAGTCATGATAAGCAGGCTCAGTTGTTGTAACAGGTAAACAATAATATACTATCACACAGTACAGTGACTACAGTATTGCACCTATGGGCGTTATTTACTTTGCAGTAACCCATTTTTAGTGCAGTTCTAATTGTTATATAAGGCTGACTTTTGCTTTGTTATCAAAATGAGTTACTATGATATACTATAAACGTAATCTTTCATGTTTGTAACCGGACAATTCCAAGGGAACCATGCAATGTATATTTTCATTTTATGGATAGCAGGCTATTGTGTTGAAGTGTGTAGCAGTGGATTGTGGCTGCGAAACTCTTCTTGAACAAGTTGCAGTTTACCCACGACAATTTAGCATGCGTGGCGGCTATGGTAGTTACAGAATCTTTAATTAAAGGTGTGTTTAATGGAATTACCTCCTACTCTTACAATAATCACCTGCACCTTTTAGATACGACGCGTCACTTGGGATCCGACAATAATATGTATATGTTGCACAAGTTATTCGGTTTTGCAACAACTGGTATTACTAGAAGCCAGTACTACGATAATATTGATGGGCATTGTGCATCAAGTCCACAACCCGTGATTGGCGTACTTATCGCAACTAATGCTCCGATTTTTTGGCAAAACATTCTCACTTGTGCAGCAATTTGGGATGGAATAAGCTGCGGTTGTCGGTCCACGATCCAAGAAACAGCATCGATTCCTTGCAGAAACTTTTTTCAGTAATTTAGGCTGGATCAATATGTGCGTTCAACTAATAAAAATATTTTCTGCTCATACATCTCATAGCGCAGGTTTTCTAAAAAGTACAATTGTCTAGCCCAGGGATGTCCAACCTTTTATTACAGTGGGCCGCATTGTCACTTGAAATAATTCAATGGGCCGCAGAACCTATTAATTTTCAAGAAAAATTGATGAAATTAACTACTTTAACAATACCAGTCATCAAAGTATTCGGAGTGAAAATGACTAGCGGGCCGCTCAAAAATCTCAGGCGGGCCGCAGGTTGGACATCCCTGGTCTAGCCTACCCATGATAAATTTCGACCATTTTTTGTTTTCTTTCAAGTAAGCTATCATTATCAATCTTGCGCGCAGAGTGAAAGTGGTTGCAAAAAATAGATTCAGCACAATTATTCGAGAAATCAATGGCACTACTAAGAAATTTTCCGTATGAACTCCGTCGTGCTTAAACGGGTGGCACGTTGGTAGCATTACATTTACAGGGATAGCTCAGTCGATATACCTGTCTTTTCATTATCACGATTGAGAAGTAGTAAAAAAATAGTCGGCATTTTTTAGTGGTCAAGGTCCTATTTATTAGAAATATTAATTGCTCTTTCAGTTTGTGACGTCGCTGTTTCAGTTAAGAGTAACTTAAATACTGGTGAACGATGGTACTATATTGATTGTCATTGGATGTAACAGCATAAGTACAGTTATTTTGGTCATATTTTATTCAGTCACCATTGCAAAGTCATGTCGTTTGACGACAAATTGCACAAAATGTTGAACTATCAGAAAAATCGCACAGTGAACCTCGCACAAACAGAAAATTATTGGCGTTCAACCAAGAAAAAACAAAAATGCATATAAATAATCGTGCCTTTTTCTAAAAAGAATTACCAAAAAACGTAACCGACAAACTGCTAAAACTCCATAATATTTCAGCAAATAAATACAAAGTCACTCTATTTAACTTATCCATTTCCAGATGTTCAACGTTGCAACTTTTCTTTAACTCTTTCGTGAACCTGTCGCAAAGCCTTCATAAATTCTCCTTGGAGCTCCGGGAAAGTCGGGTCAATTGGAAGCTCAGCAAAGCAGAAACGACCGATCAACAGCATGCTATCCTCTATGGCTCTCAAGAAGCAAGCAACGAAAAGCGGTATGGGCAGGGTTAAGCCAAAAATGCTAATAGTTCTCCGCAAGGAAATCTGGTTCTCAAGGTCTGCAGTTGAGGTCCCAACCGTACGCGTCGCTGGTTCGTCATCGAAATCGTAAAGAATATCGTCGTTGATTTGCCGATTGCACAGCGGACAGACCGTGCTCTGTGGGACAGGGCTTTCTGGCTGAATGCTGCTACTCGCCTCGCTAGGAGGAGAGCGGTACACTCGAATTTCGTCTTTGAACATCGTCAACGAGCCGCGGTGGACTGCACCGGTGCAAACCGGTTTCTGCAGAACGTCGATATCGCTTAGACCCGGTGACGATTTTTGGGATTTATACTTGGAAGGCACTTTCTCGGCTGCTGTAGAGAGGCCAAGATCGTCATTGGTCAGTCTCGTTACACCTGAAAACCGGCTCTTTGCTTCCATCAGTTTTAATTTCAAGCGAGAATTTTCAGCTACCAGACGCTGGATGTCGCTCTGGTGCTGCGTTTCGCGGATTCGAAGCTGTATTACCTCTTCCTGAAGGCGTCGAATAAAGCAGTTTGCCGAGACTGTAAAAAGTAGGAAACAAACGTTTGTTTTAAGTTTAACATGTGGTGATACCAATGATAAATCCAAAAAGATAACAAAATGTCTATGACAAAGATTCGCCTACATGCCACTTGAGTTGAGGAAAATAGTGACGGTGAAATTAAAGTGGACATCTAACTGCGCACCTCAGGTCTCGAAATTAACGTTACCAACAACAAAAATCACGATTCAATATGTTTTAGTTGTTGCAGCGCACGTTTCCTTCAACAACGGCAAGGTGCATTGGATAAATGCATTTAGTCCCGGCTTCAATCATTCTTGGCATTCAGCAACGCTAAGTGATTTAGTATATGGTCACATCTTACCGTTTTCGTACAATGCTTCCCGCATCATCTTTTCTTGCCGCATTTCGAGCAAAGTAAGAGATCTGTGAGTCATTCCAATTCTCTCGCGTAATATGCGACTTTCGTCGACTGCCTTGCTTACGTCACTGATCGTGTCTTGCATCAGATCGCATTTGGCTTCTGTTTGTCGTTTTGATTCCTCCAGGTTTTTCAGCAAAGAACACCAAGATCTTTGGAAAACATAAAATGGCGAAAAACGTGGCAGGAAATTGTCAAATGTCTGAGACAATGATATTTAGAAGTTAGTTTTTTATTGAATACCGTATATTATGTGAATTAATTGATTGATCTTCGATGTAGCACACATAATATGATGTCGAAAATCTTATAATTACGTAACCGTGTCAACGCTTATCGTGACACATCTGTTAGACACTTTATGTGATGTTAAACTTACGATGTGAAATCATCAATTTCTTTGTCGTCGTTCTTTGAAGGAGTTACTTCAAAGTACTCGTCTTCATGTTCTGAAATAAACTGATCGGTGAAATGCATTTCCTTACGCCATCCCTTGTTGTATTCCTTGTCTGGATAACTTTGGCCGTTTTTCGGCGAAATGCGGCTCGACTTTCGGCGGCGAAGGACGTTTTCGCAAGGTTCAAAGGCACTGTCATTATCAAAGCTTGTGAACGACAGGCTGTCGTCACTAACAGTTTTATCTTCTTCAGTGTCACTTGACGAAGTTGATTTCATGACTGAATCGTCGAGCTCCTCAGGGTCAATTACGTCTTTGTATCTTTCTTGCCATTTGGAAAACGCATGATCCAAGAAACCCTTACTGGTTTCAAGTACTGAAAACAAGTAATTGAGAATTAAAATAGAACGTTAAAGCTAACCATTATATTGACATATTGATGTAATATTTGTACATCTAGGCTGTGTTAATAACACACAAAAAGCAAGGTTAGGAAACAACAACAACAGCGATAACACAGTAGGACTACCGTAATTAAGAAGTATATATTCTAACGTTTAGTACTTAAAAACGAAGGTCTATACTGCTGTGTGTAAGTTCAAGTGCAGGTTATTACTTTTTAGCTGTCATGCGCAATAAGTGCAAAGCATTTACCTTTAAGTGCGTGTCTTAGATCGTCACATTCTTCATAACCCCGAAGGTCCTGCAAACGTTCTTGCAAACAGTCAGTCATCACAACTTGTACCCTAAATTAAGTATTAAGTCAAGAAAGGTTGTCAAAAGCTACAGATATAAAACTTTTGCAACCTTTTTAGCGCGCCTAAAAATAGACAGGGTAAGTGACGTAAGTCATGTACAGTACTGCTTCTGCATAACATCAGTAAGTCACACAATGGTTATAAAAGCCGAGCCTGTCCAAACAGGAAATTACGTACACTTGCTAACGACATGGTTAACCCTGATGTATCGCTAACTAATGCTGCAACCTTCCTGATCGTATTTTCAAAAAGATTTCATTATACGCGGCAGTTAATATCAGCAGTGCTTATGTCAATCAATCAATCATTTTGTTTTTCGTCAAAAGCGCGGGGGGGACGAAAAAATCAAGTCAGTTATTATTAGCCAAAACAGCTTAATTATTCTCAAAAATTAATTAAGGTAATAATTGCTGGTAACAACTAGCATTGCCAAAAAAACCATACACAAGTGTAAGTATATAAAACACAACAACAAAGGCCATTCGGTTGCTGTAATTAGAAGCAAAGATTAATCACTCCGAGCCCCAACCTCAGATAGGCTTAACTTAGCATCAGTTACAATGCCAGCTGATGGTATAATGGTTACACTACTACAAGCCTTGCTGTCGACTATGACAATTTTACTGGTACCTTGTTTACCATCGCCTTCATGGTCAACACGATTGTTTTATGACACTGACAACGGTCAATGTTTAAAATATTACACACAGGACATTGGTAAATCATTTGCGATCGATGCACTGTAATTGGTTCCTCATACGTACTACTAGAATACTGGATCGTTGAACCTTAAACTAAAGCCAAAAACCAAGCCTGCAGCACAACTATTGTGCTAGGATACAAACTCTCTATCAACTGGTTAATGTCTTTTCCCGCTCAAACGAAACAAAGTGGCAACGTGTCACCACATACAATAAACTACTAGTACGCAAGACAGAGCAATGAAGATTAACTAAATCAAGTTAGACCATACTGACAATTCGACGTTAACAGCTATTATAGGCTACCGACTATCTTAGCGCTGTAACGTTAACTGTATGCTATAGGCTGTTTGGTCAATAACATTGTCCTTCTTAAGTGCATTTCAATCGGCGTCCTTCATATAATTTTGAAACCCTACTAAGTACTAACACTTCCAAGTTTTTGAGCACGAAAGATTCCAAAGCGGTAAAACTGCAGTCCTCGCCTTTCCGTACGAAAACTGTAGCTAAATGCCCCTTTCGTCCACCGCACATGGAAAAAAGCTAGTGTTTGCACAAGCATCGCGCCTTCTTCCTTTTAACAACGAAAGCCGATCGTTATAGTTACAGGACGTCATCGATTACGACATTATGACATCGACAGACACTTGATATCGCCACAAGCTCACTATTTGCTTTTTACAACAAATCACTGGCAACTAGGAATTAGTTTCAGGACAATCAGAAACCTCCCACTTAGCTCCCACCAAGCCAGGCCTTTGGGCAGGAAATGTCAACAAAGTAAAATTTGTAATGAAACGAAGTGTGACGTTGTAAGTACTGTAAAACAGAGTTACAAAATTGTAACTTTGCACGCGGTATGAGTTTACATCTGACGGCATGCCGTGGCAATTTTTATCAGCAGCTTTCAGCTGAACAAGAGGTCCATGTAACGGTAAAGAAAGCAAGGAGCAAGAATTTACAAAGATACTTTTCAAAATAGCAATGACACTCATAAATATTGTAAGCAAACGAAATGATCTGTATAAACTTAGTCACAAAATACATATGCAAACGTGCCTTCTAACGGTTGCTGATTGCGTCAGAAAAAACAAGAACGAAACAAGGTAAAAAGGTTTTTTTTATTGAAGGTAATTTTGTTTCTTGTGTAAACAGTTCCCTATAGTCCAATCACGTAATAGTGACGTCACGAACGATTGAAATGCAAAGAAATGTGATAAATCCGTCACTCATATTTCTGACCAATGTATTATTAGATATACAGTTTTATTGCGTTGCTTTCCGCACTTTATTGTCATTCGGCAAGTGAAAGAAAGTTAAGTAGGCTACAATTTGCGTAATAATGTATACTTTATATTCTAAACGCAACTTATACGTTAATTTTATTAACTTTTATCAAAGTGCTATTGGTTATAGATTCTTGCCGTTTTGGAATTCCTTGAAATCATATCATGAGTTTTTTCAAAAAGCCCGAAGTCCTTGGACTAAGACTGAGACTAAGACTATTAGCAAACATTTTTTCAAAATGACTTTTTTTTTTTGCGATATCAGACAAGACAGTAAAGCCAGTAAGCTTCATAAATGGATATGCATATGTACACACAATTACTGTACTTTGTTCTTTAATTCAATTGTTTAATTTTTCAGCACCAGCCACCAGCAAGCAATCAATCAAGGATCACCTGATGGTGAACGTGACAATATTAGCTAGTTGAAAGTCATCCATGCAGGTGTTAAGGAGCCATGCTAAATCTATACGACCATTGAAACGGTAAACCGATCGAAAAAAGGCCGACGACCAGTTGGCGCTATTTGCGTTAGCAAAACCGATACAATTCCCCCTCCCCCTGAAAAATTAAATATTAATCCGATCTGTTACATCATCTACGGTACACGTCACCGTGACGTCACCCCAATTACCTTGTATTAAACAAATAGATGTGTTTGCACTTGGAAATTTCGTAATAAGCCTACGTGACTTTTGGTTGTAGTAACCTTAATTTTTGCGTAAAATCTGTTCGCGAACTTTGAACCAATCACAAATGAACTTGCAACGCTCTGATGTATAGTTTAGTACCTGCTAAAAATGAGTTCAATTAGGTTTATTTCCAAGGTTCAGACGTTATTTGAAATGCTTACTGGAAAACGCAGTTGAAAAACATTCACTATATCTGTATGAAAATAATGACAAACACTAAACCGAAATCGATTCAGACGTCGATCGCCAAAATCGAAATGAAAACCTAGACCTAATGCACATAAGAGAGCACAACATCTAATATTGGAATATTAAACATGGAAGCGTGAAAATCACTAAACCAAACCCTTAACGCTACAACCAGCAGTTGATGCACTTTCTTTACCTGTCACTGCAAGGGGTATAATTAGTACTCTTCTTTCACCATTGATCACGAATAACTATACCCACTCTTACTACTTCTTTGCGTGAGACCGCTCTAAGTCAGTATGATACATTCTTTTCATCACAAACGCTTTTTCTGAAGTATCTAGTGAATAAACAACGGTTCCAAAAGTCCATACAAGCTGTAATGTTTGCTTGCATTTGACTCGTCAAGAGTTTCTGTACGACAAAGCTTGCAATGAAAATTTTCCACGTTCCGTCCTGCGCGGCAAATAGAAGCACGAAGACGGTAAGATCTGTAGTTATTTAGGGCAATTTATTTTTAGCTACAAACAACTAACGGAAGGTGCAACGAAGCATGCAGCTATAATCTCCGCAAAACTGATACCTGACCCTATACGGGAAACTTTGTCACGGTCAAGACAATCCATCGCTTGCTGTGGCAATAGCGCAGTTAAACTTTTGTGCTATAACCCATTGGAAACCGTGAGCTCCTCTGTCGTAAAAGTAAACGTACTTGGTAATTGTAACTAGAAATGAGAGACACCATCACCAATTCAGTAAAGCTCATTGTCTGACTTATAACGACAGCGCTATACATCATGCAAGTATTTCATTGACATGTAACGTCGATTGGGATATTTGCGCAATAGTTAATAGGCTATAAATGACCTACTACACCCACATTCTCTATGTAATCTTAAGGCTATATTAAGTAGGCTTGCCTGCGCTCTTTACTTTAAGTCTGAAGTATATCTGAGAGTAATTCCGATAAGGTATATACTTCGCCTTAAAACCTGAAAATACTATCACTTTCTGCGTAATTGACACACTTGCCTACAAAAACTACTTAACTAAAGCATACTTTTAAAACAGGTAAATAAGCGACTCTTGATGACCTTGTTTCGTCAAGAAATTAACAACGGCTGGTAAAAACGAAGCACAACACAAAAGGGTAATACTTATAAAATACAATACAAGCGGAATACGCTACAGTAGTTCAGAATGGGAACTGAGTGGACCCTTTAAACATTAAACATTAAACATTAAGCACTACCACATGACAACACTGCTGAATAAAGTGGCGAATGACTCGTTATATCGTGATAAAGTCATGGACTGATTTTTTGCCAGATATACCTATTTACGTAAAACGTGCCTTAGCGTATCAGTCTCGTTTATACATAACTTCTTAGATAAAATAAAAATGAAACAGTTGACAACCGCAAAATCCAGTCTTTTAAAAAATTCACCTGGGATTGCTAACGCAATATACTAACACTAAACATTATAGTTAAAGCAAAAGTTGAAATAACTTTACCGCTGCGCCCCAAGCTATCGGACGACGCTTGAAAAAAAGAAAAAATACGGCATGCAATGCATATACCTAACGTTACGTGACAAATGCCTTCAGGCCAGCTACATGCTGATTCTGAGAAAAAGGACTTATAGGCAGTGAGTGTCAGATAAACGAACACGATGTTGCCGGCTTACGATGAGCTAATCCGACCAAAAATGATAGAAAGACACATTCCGTTTGAAACCTGTTAATGGTATGTCTGGCGGACGTTTCAAGTAACTTTCTTTACAGCAACAGCCTAAGTCTGCCAGGATCTAAATGATAATTAAAAAGCAGTTTTGTGCCAATTCTATTCAATTACATAGAAAATAAAATGGTACAACAAGATTGATGAGAAACACAAGAGCCTTGAAACAATCTTTGTCACTGTAATTTGCAGGAAAGATAGTAGCGGAGTAGGCCTACGTTACGTGGTGAAAACTAATGTCGCGAAAGGGCAGTCTTTTAAACTGTTTGTTAAAGTCAATTCACGGCACGACTGTGCTGTGGACCTTATGTAACGCGTAAGCGTCACTGCAGTGATCATGCAACTCTGCTTTAACCGCTGCACGTTCACCAAAATGCCTCAAAATTCTGGACAGGCGCATACATTGTTATTTTACAGACGTCAACGATCCGTAGACATCGAGTGGGGTTGCTTGAGTTACTTTTCTCGCCTGCTCGGTTACAGCCGATGAGGTCGTTGCGTCGCTGGTATTGCTGTTCAAACTCACCGTCGATTCTGCATTAGAAGGTAGCACGGTTCGTCTGCGTTGTCCTTTGTTTCCTGGCAATATCTTGGCGTTACTTTTCTTCGCGCCTTGCTTAACTCCAGCCGTCGATATTTCCTGGTCGCTTTTTATAGAATCCCGTTTAGTTGTAGATGTATTCTTCAAAGAAATATCTTTTGCTTCTTTCGTTACTTCTTTCTGTTGGTTGGAACTTTCCGAATTGTTTCCTGGTGCAGACATTTGGACTTCCGCGACGCTAGTGTAGCGCGCCCCACCGACAGTTTCTTTGTCTTTTGTTTTCCTCGCCTGGTGTCGCATTTGTATTACTTCACGAGCTCTGTTATCGCGTTCCGATTCAGCGGCAGCAATTTGCTGCTGCAATATGGAGATCTCATGTTGCTTAATAAATACATTGAGTGAATTAAGTGAATTTTTTATAGCTTATACGTGTATCAATTGGTTTTGGTCAATTGGTCAATTTTAAATCAAATTCCGAAGGAGACAAAGCAATTTTCTCTCTTGCCATAGAATTATCATAGCGTTTAACTTTTACTGCAACGACAACGAACTTCTGTTATACTCACCCAAAGAGTGTGAATAGAGTTTTGAAGAGAAACCAAATTTCTCTGATAAACAGTATTGAGTTTTTCAGCCAGGTCCGGCCGAATAATCATTCCGATATCGTTTGGAGGAGCGCAGGAGAATGCTCTAGCACCATGCTCCGAAGCTTGTCTCCGAGCAGGAGAAGGAGGCATCCCGCTATCTGGGCTGTCATCCCGTTGATTGAAGCCGGTCCAGCGCGAGCCTCCTTGGTTTGGTACTCTTTTATAAAAATTTATAAAAACGTATAATTAAAAAAAATTAAAATGTCATTTCAGATTAAAAGAAGTTCCCAACTTTGAGGGGATGTATTCCAAACCGCTTCGACTTACTCGCTGTCTTTTCTGAACTGCTTCGAAGCTGTTCCACCTTTCATCATCAAGTGCACGTTGGAAGCGGATTGCACACCGTCTGTGCTGCTTAACTTTGTGTAGAATGACGAAGTGTTTTGTTGTCGGCTGAAATAAGTTGTCGATGAATTTCGGCTCATTCCTCGGTCATGTCGCTTGGCTTGTTGAAATACCATGTTCTGGCAAAACATATGGAATATGTAAAAATGGTCTCTTGCGCCTTGTTCGACGTATGATTAAACTAATCACAATATTTTTCCAACTGAAATACGATTCATTTTGCTCACCATCACGCGCGGGTACTTCAGCAGGGTTTCATCAACATTTTTCGAGGTCAACATGTAAAGTTCAGAATATCCGCACGACACGACGTCACACGACCTGCGGTGGCATTTGCGCAAGTTGAAAATATTCATCTCACCAAAGACGTCTCCCTTCTTTGCCGTAGTAACTTCGCCGTCACGTTCTCTGTACAATGAAAATAACAAGGTTGTAGGTTGAAGTTCGAAGCAGCGCCTTTATTTCGTGCGCGAGAGTACAGCGTGGCGTGAGCGAGCAGACTACTAGCTAACCTTACGATCTGGAGGGTCCCCTCTCCAACAATATACATTTCTGAGCCTGCATCACCGCTTCTGTACACAAACTGTCCCGGAAGATAGGTCCTCCTCTGCATTCTCATCACCAAATCTCTCACCACGTTTGATTCGCAAGATGAGAAAGCTGGAAGCTGTTCAAGAACATATACATGACAACATAATTTTTCAAAATATTTACCAAAATCACTTCGTGGAAATGGATTTAAAGGTTCACTTGAGATGTTTTAAAAAGTTTGCTATATAACTTAAGTAAATTACATTTCATGCAAAAAACGGTTTGATCAGTTATTTTCATAATTCTTATGGGAATATTATACAGTATTCTAGCTGAAGTTAAAAGTTTACATATAGAATATACTTCAAAACTTAGATCATGATCCGCACCTGTTTCAAAGCGACATAGTTACAGTGGTAAGCGATTTCTTCTTTGACAGATATTGGCAGGTGACGTAAAAGAGCAGTTTCATCAAGATGACCAAACTCTGACCTTGAAAAGAACACAATTCAAGATGCAAATATCTGATAAAAATACAACGTGCTAAAAATGCTTAGAAGCGCCTGTACCTACCTGTTCCATACGTGGGTGTAAAACTGTTCGACTCGGTTTCGTAAATCTTTGGGAAGTTGTTTTCTTCTTAAAAAGCGCATCGTCGTTGCCATCGCGTGTTCGAAGTCAAACTTTTCTGTATTTTTACCCATGAGCAATGTGGTGACGTAACCTAAGAAAAAAAGCAATTTCAAACTACTCGTTAGCGCGAAAGCACAAAAGATATTCTGGCTTGAAAAATACTATCGAAGCTATATTTCGGGGAGCAGGAGTTGGCTTACCTATAATAAATGCTGACAATGAGATCCCGACGAGGTTTAGGTAGATGGAATATGCAAATCTGCAAAGATTTAAGTTTCATAGTCATCGAGCGTAGCCTAAAACGTTAACTTTTACACAACGCGCAATGCAATAAGTTCAAAATATGTAGAAACCACGACAAGCATTAAGCGTGTTAAAAGGTATCAGATGGGTCCGCTTAGGTATTGTTCGTTGCCATGTTTTATACTTAATGAAATAATTAACAAAAAACTTATGTCATGCAACAAAAATGTCAGTCAACGATGTCTAGTCATATAAGAAACAAAGAGCAAGACTCAAACCTAACCATTCTTTCGGACCGATACCAATACAGGTGATGTTACTTACTGCCAATCCGTTTCCGGCAAAGGCCGCCCGCCTATGAACGTAAGTTCCCTTATCGACCAATAAAATGAAAAAGTGTATCTGCGAGTCAAGGACTGATATTCTGGAAAGAGACTTGGATTTGGATACGCCCAGCTTGTCAAGAGGTCACCTTTCAAAAGAAAAGATGCATGTTAGAAATCTTGTACATAAATCTTTCTGGAATTCGATTGTTCGGTTTTGACCGTTGTGATCACTTGCTCGAGTCACTTACCGTATCCATTTGCCACACTGGCAGCATAATAAATACAACTGTTGTAGTGGATGACGACCACCACAAAATGGAACAAGTTGCCAATTCGGAGGCAATTTTGCCATCTTGTTTTCAGTTCCGCCATGCGGTAGAATGCGTACTGAAAATACAGGATAAAGCAACTAAAACCTGGAGCCCAAAATGTCACTTACAACAACATACGAAGGTATACGTACCGCTCTGTACAAACGGAGCACCCTGTTGAGCCTGTAGTAGGGGTTTATGCTTTGTATGAAGAAAAGATCAGTCGGGAAGATTGATAGAAAATCCAGTACTACGGTCCAGTGTCGCCTGTGTTGTTGATTAAGCATTCGAATTTGCTTGACATAAATCCCGCCTTGCATATATCGGGTTCTAAACTTGATGACGATGTCAATGATGTATATGAGGTCACATAAAGCATCAAACGTAAACCAAACGCCTTGCCAGGGGATCTGAATATCTGGAAATGTATTTTGAAAAATACCGTCAAAATATATATATCATACGATATTTATTTATATTTGCTGATGGACAATAAATTTAGAAAATAAAAAATGCAAAATCATGACATGAACAACCTATTGCAAATTCGAAAAAGACAGGTCACAAAAAACGAAATACAACCAGTTACCAGTACGATGCGTCTAATGTATGATACAGGTTTCCTGAGATCTCAAGACACCGAGGCTAACATCAGTGTTAATTCAAAGCATATAGGCCTCTTCAAGTGGTCAATTGCTTATAATGAATTTTAGTTCTACTTCAAATCGACCTATCACACGTCATTTACTTCAATATTTGTTATTCGCATTGGTTAAATGTTTCTAGTTTTCAAAGCAACCGGTACAAGCTAAAGGGCGACGAATGAAAATAGCCTCAGATGAACAGAGCTAAAATTACACCCACTGATTGTTCTGGTGCCTTCATACCGGAAAGACCATCACGGTCGACATTCAATTATTATTAATGTGGTCAAAATGGCAAATGTCGGTTTCACGCAAGACCTTTACGCAGAAATACGTCAAATCATGCGTTTCTACTTAGTTAAATGCACTCATTTTTAATATAAGAAACCTCAATAGAGAAGATCTAATGAACTATATGGAAGGCTCTTTGCGAAAAACTCTGGCTTCGTGACATACAACTAAAATTTAGGAAACGTTTCTTGTTCGTTAGGAAAAGTTTCTTTCTTTTTGTTTTCTGTTTTGTTATGGCTTTGATCGCGACGTGCAAAAATTTTGTCTGATTTTGTTAAAAACTCTACGGTTTTTTCATTCATGTATTTTTTACGCTAAAAATGGTCAGTTCGTCCTTCTCTCAGGAAATTTTGTTTTGGTTAAGTTAAGAAACTCTGCAAGAAATTTTTGCTACTCTGCCCAGTCAAAATAACTAAATGGTATATAAATTACTGTAAGTTCTAATTCAAATTTTCACTAAAAAATGAACATAATTAATTGAGAACGCAAGTCCAATTTTCTTGTAATATTGGTGTTTCCGTATAGCACTATAGTAGACGACTACGTAGCTGAAGTGCAAACAGAAGAAAAAATATATGTTAAAACACATCGGATCGTGAGCGCAAATCGTCGCTTTCGGAAACATTTAGAAATGGCAAAATTAATTATCAACTTAAAGCAGTATTTTGATTCCTAAACAACGTTACTTTCACGCTAGTAACACGAGAACAACCAAACTGTTGTCGAGTTTTATCCCCGGGTCATCAACCAACATACCTTTTCTCCATATTTTCATTGTTCAGGTCAAACTCTGATTAACAAGGATACAATTGGGAAACAAACAAGATTATTAAGCTGAATCACAACTATCGAAGCGCATGGCAGCAAGCGTGCTGTACAAATCCATCGTATTAATAAGTTCAATCGCCCATAAAGCCGACATCGACATTGAGATTTCGATAAACGGCACGCGTCCACAACCTAAACCTGTTCAGTTCACATGGGGAACGATTTGATACGCGTTAAGCAGCCAGAAATCAATTAAATGTTTACCAAGATGTCAAACAAAACTTGCGGTTTGCATCGCACGCCTTCTGATTTGTTACAGCATTCCGTTCAATCGTTAAGCAACTTCCTGTGTTATGCATGTCCTAACTAACGTTTCGCCCAGTGGCTTCGTCAGGGTAAGCTAATTCCCCATACTTTTATACAGTATGGTTGCAAATACCATTTTTTGTCATTTTACCCATGTTATGCAAGAAGTATAATTTCCTACTTCTACAATGATATCCGAAATTACTAACCATACTAGCATTAACAATGATAAACGTTTATAAGAAACTATAAAGGCTTTTCCTAGGAAAACTAATAAGCTCTAAATACATACTATAGGCCAGCCAATCGTTCATTAAGAAGCTCTAGCATAAGTTAAAGTTTCTAGTAAAAATGAGTTTATATAAGACTATTATTTACGTTTGAATATCACAAAGTTTTCAGGAAAAAATTATGCCAATCTTCCAAACCTGTTGGCATGAAAAATGTTCAGACCTGACCAATCGCAGAGGCTTCAACTGGTCCTTTCGGAAGGCGATTTAGTGAACAATTTAAAACTCATACCTCCTGCTTTGAGGTAAATTAACTGCAGCTTCAAACAAATTCTAAAATTAAGCGACCATGATCCCCTTTCACCAGACAATAAACGATGCCAAGGAAAACAAATTATTACAAGACCCGCCGCACATTTCTTAATGGGTTTTGTAGCGATATCATTTAATAAGCTAGGCCATTAGTCTACAACTCTACACTGTACAGTGTACATTATAGGCTACGAGTTATATCTCTATTAGACTATATATATCAGGGGTACCCAATACGTCGATCGCGAATCTCCATCGAGTTTATCGTTGGCTAAATTGTGAGGATATTCACCTACTACCAGTTTTTTTCTTTCTTGTTACACACAAGTAAGCTCTTACACTGTTCCCTAAACATTTTCCAAGTCAAAACCATCGAACACTTTGAATAAAGTAACTGAAAAATTTACTACATTTCAGCAATTGGTATAAGAACAATTTTATTGGTCGATAATTTTGAGCTGGCCAATATAAATGAAGATATTCAACCCAACACGTTAGGATACCACTGACATATATGACTAGAGTCTCACCTGCTATGAATCCAGCTCGAAGAGGAATTACCCATAAATTATAAAGCACTGCAAGGGTAACCAGAAATAACCAATAATAAATAAAATCCGAATCGGGCTGATACGTCTTCCGCCAAATGGCCGCGGCCGTTTGCTTGAGGTTGCATGCAAATTTGGAAAAAATAAATTTTGGCTGAAGTTGCACTTTTGAATCCGCAATATCATCGTCAGACTCTTCACCTTTGTTTTAAATGATCGTGATAAGGAAACGTATAGGCTACAGTTGACTTAGAATCTGGTAAACTACGATCTATTTTCCAAAAAGTATAGTGTTCTCGCTTCAGTTATAAGTTGATAAGTTCAGTTCATTTAAAGTCATAACCAGCTAAATAAAAGGTTTTCATATAATGATTTCGGTACACACACACACACTGCAATTAGCTAACCTGACACTGAGATTAAATCGATGTCGTTTCTGCTTTCCTCGATTGTGATCGGAACAGGATCTCCGGCGGAATTAACGGAATAAATCCCAGCTTCATAAACGTTGCGTTTGCATCCAAGCTCGTCACTTAACGAATAGTCCGAAACATTAGAATGTTCTACTTTATAGATGTCGGTCTCCTGCTGATTAATGCATTGTTTGTGACTGCTACTTTCGGAATCACCACCAAGGTTTTGCATAATTATTTCGTCAGTTCTTCCCGGTTGGGAAGGTTTTAAAGCCACGGGGGTTTTACTAGACGTCGCAGGGTTAAAAAATTTTGACCCAGTCTCTGGCGAAACCCTGGTTGTGTCCAATCCGCCACGCCCGCGATGAAACATATCCCGTAATAACCTTCCAAAAGTTGCAAAAACACCGTTTTGGCCTCTTGGTGAACTATTTGCTTTATTGCTGGTTAAATTTCGTTGCGAATCCACGCTAAAAGCTGTTATGGGCCTGCTGGGAAATTCTGCCTTTGGGGGAAACGATTCCGAATCCGGGGTTGGAATGATTTCTTGCCGCACTTTGTGGGTCCTCTTTTCGGCCGATGCTTGCTCAGTTTGTTCCTTCTCCGAAGGAATGGAAGTTATTTCCCAATTTTCTTGATTATCATCCATTTAGTAATCTTGCTAAAGTATGCTGCTTGTAATTACTGTAGATAACTATTCCACCTAATCATTACTGGATCGCATGTACGTTCCCGACTTGGCAGCTTAGATCTTACCTTTAAGAAGCAATATTTGGGCAACACAACAAAAATCTAAATAAAAATTAAATTTTTTGGAAGTTAATACAATAATTAAAAGCGTGTAAAAGCAAGCTTTAAGAAAGTAACTTATCAAAAATAGCCAGCTGATTCCATTGCCATGAAACGATATCAGACTCTGACATCAGCAGTAAAACAGAAGACTGTAAAAGCAAGTCAGAGATTATAAGAACAAATGCGCTGAAAACATGTGTCGAAAAGTACTCTGCAGATTGTCTGACTGAGATGTAGGCTATAGATCCTTTAAATATAATGAGGCGTGGCAGCCTGCAATTTATCGCATGTAGAACAATTCACTGGTTGTAAGTAAAACGTAAAAAATCTACCAATATATACTTCTTCCTTTCAATGTAAGCTACTCAACAATTGAGTTATACGTCAAGCGTAAACTGTATTGTTAAATTATAGCTGTTGCTTGATCAGTTAGCTCAACTTATATTTCTTTCCGCAACTACTCTTAGCCACGAAGACGAGCCTTGAACGACATGAAAACAGCATTCAACTAAAAGGGTAACCAATGCTGACACGTTATCTTCTTGACACCGAACAAACAACGCTAATTTCTTTCTTTGAATATCTCTTGCAACTGACATGAACATGGCATGAAACAGCATCCTTTTACGCATGATGTTGCCAGCTCGAAATTCTTGAGTGTCTGTTTGTCAGAGGAAGTCAATAAAACATTCTACGTAACAATGGTGTCTCGAAAGAAACTTTCTCAATCTTTCCAAACAACTCTCACACGCACAGAAAACGAGTGCCTTCCCAAGTCAAAGGGTTCTTGTAGGCAGGAAGGACGAATCGTTGTTAAAACATTTTCTTCGTGCCAAGGTTGGTTAAAAAGGATCACCATCAGTGTTTCCCAATGATGCTTTGATAATTTTAATTAATAATTGCTTTCAACTGTTTGATAAACCGGCAATGTCCCGCGTATATGTACTAATGAAAACCAAGATTAAAAATACTGAAAAAGCGTTTTCTTAAAAATTAAAAGTGGAACATTTCTGCTCTACTGTCCTATACACCTTTGATTTCGCATATCATTGCAAAAAATCTTTCAAAAAATTTAAAAAAAATAAATAAAAAAATCTTTCATGCTGTCATTTTGGTTCGCCATTTGATGTATGTCGTATTTAAACTTTGATATTTTTGGTGACATGCATTTTGTCAAAAAGAAACAAAATTGGCTTAATGGTTAAAGACAAATGCATACAACGGCTCGGTTTTGAGCTTCAATAACATTCGGAATTTACTGACCTGTGGGTCTATACATGCTTCCTGTCTTGGAACTCTTAACATCGGAAAACTTTACTTAAAAAGATTTGAAAAGTGGAATGCACCTGGCACGAGTAAGGAGCAGTCAGGGCGCGGTAAAACAAGTAAACTAATCATCACTCAGACAGGTAAAACGTTTCGAAACTGAGATAAACAGCTGGTCACGCGATATCTGAGCACAAAGCCAACCAGTGTGTCACCCGCTCGTGCTTTAAGTAAACTAACATGACCTGGGTCTTTGAAAATAGTTATGTGTTTGTTAGGGGTCGCCCAAACATTACACCGGCCTTTGTCTCTTAAATAAACGTTGTAAGTGATCTTCTTGAAAAAACCTGGCAACACTGTAACGCGCGTCTGATGGCAACATCTTTTCCGTTAAAACAAAGCCTACTATCGCGACCGTTACCTTATTAAACGACTTTAGACTCGCCCAAGTGGGGGATCAGATAAATCATTGGTATTCCGACACCACTGGCCAATAATCTCGACATTCTTTGCAAGACCTAACTTCCGATTGAGGCTCTTACGTCATAGGTTTGACTTAAAAGGTCAAAAACTTTCCAAGTAGGCAACGCTCTGTGCTAAATGCATGTGAACATTACAGAATTGACCCAATCCGGATATTTTGATATGTGGAGAACTAATATAATAGCGTTAGGAAAATATCTTACACGAATAAAATTCATATAGAATATACTACATATGGTCTACATATTTCCCCTTACAGTCAGAAGATCATAAAGTTAAAATTTTGTTTTACATTTATTGATAATTAAATTAACGACATATTTTTCCTGTAGACTACCTCAGTATTATAAAGGATATGGCCTACTTGAATAACGTATACCCTATAGTGGAATCTCGTACAGTATGTAGGATTGAAAGAAAACTTTGGCAATCGATTTTGTTGACGTCATCCATAGATCAAGTTTTGCGCTCCAATGAAAATCATTTTATAATTGATGATGAATCAACTTACGTCACTATTTTTGAAAAAGAACACGATGATCCAAAAAAGGTCGCCAGAACGGCGTGTACTGAACAAAACATTGAGATTATAGATATGCATTTTAGCACTTACGGCTTTCTCTCTAGATTATTGAGTAAGTCGGCTATTTTTATCAAAAAGCTATTTCCTGAGATTGATATTTTAGTAGTTGACGCAATGGATTTCAATAAAAATAAATTGTTTACTACAAACGCTTTGTAAGAATTATTATTAAATGTTACAAGATCTTGTCTACGTAATCGTGACGCGGAGTGACTGAAAAACCGCAGAATTCCACGAAAAACACAGCTCACACCGCTACGTTACGTCCACAAATTTCACTTTATGATTTACAAGTCCCAATCGTTGTTGGCCAGTCACTCGACGGTCGCGTGGGGTGTAGACAAGCGGCGTGACAAACTTCACAACCACTTTCCCACGGCCATTTGGTAAAAAACTGCACAGAAACAATGGACTGTTGGGTATCATCTTTTCAAAGAACAAAAGAGCTGACAAACTATATCGTGTTTTGATAGGACGGTGTTACAAAGGACGGCATTTGCCTTTTTTCATGCGCTCTTTTCATATTTCATATGCCACCTAGGACTTGTTCGTTAAAAGTAACTGGAAGTGTAACTTGGGAGTACAGACGTAACATTCTGGTATGTAACTTACCCCACTGAGTCGACACAAACCGCCAAGTTTAAGAGCGGATCAAAAACCAAACTCAATGCACACTTAGTTGAGTTATGTTTTTGACTGGCTCGTGAATTTGGAACACACTCAGCCAACAGTCACAAATCTCATGACAAACCATCCAATTCTCTTCTTTTCAAAACCAATCATTTATTTTAAACGCGCTTCACATTTCAACTTGCCTCACAAATTTTTTTTGACTTACCTGTTTAAGACTTGTTTAAGATACTCAATGCATTGTTGCGGTTTGTTTGTGAGAAGTCTTTGGTATTGACTGACACTGTCCACCGCGCTAGCTTTTTAGCGCTGAGTCTCTCCAAAATCAAGGAGGCAACTTTATTAGAAGCAATGCCTCGAGGATGGCACAAAAAAAGAGCGCAAGCAGGTCTCACACTCGGAATCCCAACACGTTGACGGCGTGGGATCATCTTTCATGTGCAAGTACAGTATAGTAGAAAGCTGAAGAAGTTCTGGTAAGCCTAGTCCTGGTCCTAGGCAATGTTCCCTCTAATTTTTCACGAGTCTGAGCAAACACACCAACACACTCCCTGAGCGGTCCCTTGGACCACTGTGAGCAACATCAGACGTGCGAAATGTGGTCATTATTATGCGTTTATTTTATTTTCAATTCAGGTTGGATTTTTTTCTTGTGCGCAGCACAGATTTTCTGTCGGCGGAGACCGTGTCAGCAGTGCGCATTTGTGCACGCGCGCAGCTTAGAGGGAACATTGGTCCAAAGGTGGTGACAGTTGAAGTTACCTCGGTATAAACCAGCGTAAGAGAACAGGGTTAGCGACTAACTAGGCGTTCGCGAGGGTGGGGGTTTATACGTTGATGATGTTACAAAAGTTTTTGCACACCGACTCAATCTCTGCGGTCGACATTTTAAGCAACAAATGTGTCAAGCCCATGTCTCATACTAAGAAGTTGGGAAGAGACACCCTGTCTCCTGAAATTGAGATGCAGTGGGTCTCTTGGAAAATAACGACAAGGTCTGATGCTCCATACCAGTAAGTTCGCTTTCAGCAGCATTATTGTTGACCGACGGAAGTTGTTGTTTTGTACCAACAATGGCGGTTCCCATGCAATATGTTATATAAGGAGCCGTATATGTTAAAACTTTGCGATATCTAGCTATTGATTTTGTTAGACGTAATGGTTTTCTCAGTGCGGGGATTACCCTAGCAAAAGGCGCGTTAAAAACTTGCAGGTCGCTTGATCAGGTTAGCCTAGCCCTAAATTGGTGAAAGTTGGAAGAAATTTGACTTTTTTGGACCAAAATTGCAGTCTTGACTATAACGTTCCATTGTAAGAACTAGGAACATGTGATTTTATTTAGATGATATGAAATGATAGCCTAAGCTAAGGCATACTAAAGTGACGTACAAAATTTCAGCGAGCAAAATGCAGGGTTTTTGAGTAATTGCATTTTCGCTTCATAATAAAATAAACAAAGAAATTATGCGTTTTACAAGCATATAGCTACCTGAAATGACCACCATTGTGAACGGAAACCGCCACAAACTGTTGAGTTGGATTCATGACTTGGGTAACGAGCTGCAGTAAAATTTCCCGAAACAAAGCAAGATCTTTCCCTAAGGAAGGCGACCTATACATTGCTAGAACGAAATAAAATTGGGACCAAAAGAAAACTTGGTGGAAGGGGATCCCAACTTAAAACCTCTACAAACAGCAACGACCTACTGGAGGCTAACCAGCGCTAATACAAGGTACATACAAAACGAGAAACGTATTTGCTGGTGGAAATGTATTTTCCAAACATAAAGAAGCATAAAACATTAATTGCTTGATACGACAAACTGAACCACACTGATGAGCTCACGGCGACTTATCATTGACAAATGACTATTTATTCAGCGAAATTTTTTGCAGGCATAAAAATTTAAGCCGAACGCACCACAATCTTGATTCAGGAATGAAATGCAAAACCCTATACACTTATACAGCGTCTGCGTCTAACTGGTCGCAATGCTTTACGGCAGCTTTTCTTTCTCAAAATAGTTTGTAAAACAACTAAAAACTTTTGAGTAATGTCAGTCAAGTCGAATCGGCGCTCTGCAGACGCGTGATAGCAACGTCCAGGCATACTTTGAGTTTCTTCGCGATTGTCTGGGCTGCTTTCTGTAAGTAAATTACAAGTTATATTTGTAATTAATATTGCAGTTAACACTCGAACGAGAATGAAGCTTACGTTTTTGGTGACTTTAGTTAACGATTGCAGATGTTCTTTGGCCGCTAGAACTTCTTTCAGGGAATCTCCTATCACGGACTGTAACTCTGCGGCCTGAAATCAAAAAAACAGTTCGCAATTATAGAAAGACAAAAAAGATTATTTAAAAACTAGGTTTTTGAATCCTACCGATTAAACCAAAGAGTACCTTGCTTTCGTCGACATCCACATCTTCATCTGACTCAGCATCCATAACTCCATTGTCTGCTAGCTCCTCTTCATCTTCCACCATGTCCTGTGTTTCCTTCAAATCATCTACAACCTGAAGTTCTTCCTTTTCAACTGGAGGAGTTTCAACTTCCACTTCTGGGGAAGGTTGTACTTTTTTTTCAACTTCCACTTCTGGGGGAGGTTGTACTTTTTTTTCAACTTCCACTTCTGCAAGAGGTTGTACTTTTTTTTCAACTTCCACTTCTGCAGGAGGTTGCACATTTTTTTCAGCTTTGACTTCTGGGGGAGGTTGTACTTTTTTTTCAATTTTGACCTCTGGGGGAGGTTGTACTTTTTTTTCAACTTCGACTTCTGGGGGAGGTTGTACTTTTTTCCTTGGTCGGCCTCTCCTCCTAACTTGTTTAACCGGCTCTTGTTTTTCTGACTGAGTCTTCTTCTCCTCTTTAGTACTGTCCACACCTTCTGCCGATTGCTCTGTTTCACCTTGCGACAGGATGCTCTCATTTTGGGATTCTTCCGCATCTGTTGTTAGCTTCTGCTCATCATCTGTGAGTTTGCTCAAATCAAATTCATCAGCAGTGATGTCAATTTCAACAGCAGATTGATCCAAGCTGTCCGCAGTCTAAAGCAATAATGATACTATTTGATTTTCAATGAGTTTAACTAGCGTAAAAAAGTGTAAAATGAATTGCAAAAGCACTCAAATACTTGAGCAAAATGGAATCAATGTTCAGGACTACACCAGTACACCTATTACCTTTTCTGACTCTGTTTCAGGTGTATTCTCTTCTTTTGTGTCCTCCTTGTTTTTCTCAGATTCTGACGTTTTTTGTTCTTCAGGAATAATTTCATCAACTTCCATCTTTTCTACTGCTGCAACTTTGGTTTCTTCAGCAACATCTTTTGTGTCTGCTTTGTCTTCATGAACTTCTTGTGCTTCTGCATCATCAGAAGTAATTTTAGCAGATTCCAGCTTTTCTGATCTACCATCTTCGTCACCATGAGCTTCCTGCTCTTCATCGACCTGCTTCTCTTCTTGTTCTGTCACCTCCTTTTTATCTATTTTAATGTCATCATCTTCCTCTGACGCTTCAACCTCATCCTTGGATACATCAGCATCTCCATCATCACTTGTCTTCTGGTTTAAATCGGAGCATTCATACTTCGCATCCTTGTCCAATTTCTCAACCACATCTTTGGTTACATTTTTGTCGTATCTTTTCTCCAGATTATCTTCATCCTGGCCAATTTCCACGTTAAGATTTTCTAGATCAAGATCAGGACATTCTAGGTCAGTGCCGGGATCAATTTTCTTTTCTTCTTCATCCTTTGATTCAAGCTTCACATCACTGGATTGTTTTTTATCAGAGCCGTCTTTGTCATCTTCATTTTGTTCACCATCAAATTGTACTTCATCCATCAGAGCAAACTCATCATGAAGAGCAAGTTCGTCAGCAATCACATCCAGTGGATCTGTTAAAAAAATCAAAAGTGATGTAACCGTGTGATGAAACTGGCTGAAGTACAACTACCTCACTATAACGTATGAAGTTATCTTTCGACTTTTAGTGTGGTGCCAATCGGCCAACTAAAAATCTGCAGCTAAGAAGGGTTAGGCTAGAAGAGTCGTGCAAAATAAATAATAACCGAACCACATTGCTTCAATGTAAAACTTAGCAATTATTTTTCCGCACCTAAGAGCTAAGCATTGAGAAGTGTGGGTCAGACCAATTTGAAGATTAACTCCAACAGCCAAGATACTAGGAATCGCTTTGAGCGCGTGATTAGTTAATGCTAACGAGTTTATGCGGAAGTAATTTGCAATGCGATAGAAGCAACCTAGAATTGCATTGTAATGTTTTACTATTGCATTTTGACGTCATTATGTGGTGTTCAACGATTTGGTTGGATCGTTAATTAAGAAATCCCACTTGGGATTCCTTAAAGGATAGCCAATGTGGTTTAACATTACAAAACCTATAGCATCTTTATATCATATTGCCTGATGCCAAAGTTTATAAAACAATTTATTATCAAATTAAAATCAGGGTAAATCTAAGGGTACATACTGCATACGCTCCATGAATTACGACTGTGGTGTTAAGCGTCCAAAACAAACCCTCTATCTGGAGATATACTTGTGTCAACTGCGTATCATGTTACCGGTTGACAAGTGAAAATAAATTGAATATACACCTCACCTATTTCTTCTTTATTCTTATCAAACTCATCTTCAGTTTTCTTCTCTTCATCTGGTTCATCACCGTTTGCTTTCGTAACAATGGCCTTCTTTTCTGATTCGTCAACTTTTTCTTCTGTTTTCTTCCCTTTGTCTTGACTGAGTCGCCTCACTTTGTCTTTCGGCTCATCACTTGTCCTTCTCGTGGATCTTCGATCAGCCGGAGAGCGCTTCCGAAGGCGATCCTGAGGAGATCGTCGGTAAGAGTCAGTAGAACGCCTGTGTGTGTCGGAGGAGCGGGAGTCAGAACGATGATCTCTGCTTCTTGTTCGATTTATTATTTCTCGAGCATCAACCTGTGAAATAATTAATATATGTGATTGTGTATATTTAAGCAAAACTCTATACTTTGTAAAGTTATTTAAAATATCAAACTATTAAAACAACAGTGGGATCCTGTTTTTGCATAGTTCATTACTCCGAAATACAATCAATCCAACACAAATTTCTTGCAATCTATTTCTCTAAGTTAACAACCTTATATATAACAGGAAAGCCTGCTGTTGAACTGTAACGAAAAAAAAAATTCACGAAAACACTACCTGACACAATGCGCGCGATCAAATGCTTTCAATAAAAGAGAATTCACTTACATAAACAATGTGCAAGTAGATCCCATTTTTTAGAAAGACCAACGCTAATTCTAGCTACGCTTTCAACTACGCAGTCTGCAAAATAACTACTGTATTACTATTACTTACCTTTTTGTTATCTGCTTTCTTGGGTTCAATCTTCTTCGATTCCGCTTTTCTTTGTTCATTCTTTTTTGTATCATTTCTAGCATCTCTGCTGTCATTCGATCGTGAATCATCCTGAGTTCTCGTCACTATGCGGCGTTCAGACTTGCCAGAAGTTGTGGAAATTGATACATTCAGTTTCTCAGCTGATTTCCTTGTTTGTGGTTTTGGTTTGTCATCCGGTTTCTTTTCACGTTCACGTGACCTTCTCTCACGCTTGTGAGGTAATTGAGTTGTACCTCTGTAATAAAGCAATAGTTATCGTTATATCACAGATAATAATTCTTGTTTTATTATTACCTAGAAGTAGGCCCATTACTTGATATAACCACACAAAGTCAAAAGTATTTGCTAAACATTCTTACTTTCTTATGGGAGATATGGATCGAGATCTCACCCTTTTGTTTCCACGTTCTTTGTTCAATAACTGCATATTTGACATAAAATTATTAAATGATTTGTAAACCTTATATCTGCCAGCTTATTTTTCTGGTTAGAATCACTAATATTAGGAAACCGGTAAAGGACCCACTAAACTACCTCAAGTTCACCCAAATATGAGTCTTACAAAGTTGATATAATTGATATACTATAATATAATAGGCATTTTCGGGTGACCTGATTAGTTAATTTGAAATATTTAAATTTTCGAGTCTTAACACTAGAACAACCGCGCTTTCAAACTACCTAGAACGACCAAGTGTGTCAGTTGACGCATAACACACATAAAATACAATTCGTTCATTTATTTAGTAAGAAAAACATCCTTGGAGTAGAAATGGCATTAAATGTCATTCGTTGCACTTAAAAAAAAACCACATACCATGTTATACTTTATTTGGAAGAAAGCACACAATTAAAAACGCAACCTGGCAGACACAAACCACAAATTTTGAACATTAGTTAAAGTAGTTGTACGCCAATTGTAATCTAAGGGGTAGGCATATACGCCCTCTGAGTCGTCAATAAAAGGGTTCCACAACGAGGAAGCCAAGCAAACTTATCATGTATTACCCTTTTCCGCCTTTCAATCTTCATGTCGAAACGTAAGAAACACATTATTTCCTTGAATCTGTGTCTCGATAGAATTTTGTTGAACATCTTACACACCCTGGCTGCATCCCACAAACTTTCCACAGGCATAACTCTCTGTCCTAAAATCCCTCTTGCAATAACCAGTTCAATAAATTTGTCCAGCTCATCAAGTGTCACATCCCAGTTCATTCTGCCAGAAATGCGTTGGGCTTCAGATACAGTGCATTTTCTTATATTTCTGAGCATTGCCTCGTCACACAAAACAAGAAAAGATGACAGTGGGCTGCTTTCAATGATTCTGCTCGTTGCAAATACAGTTGGCTTGAAGCTCAGTATGTTTTGCTGTTGCAAGCGTCCTCGTTGCACACAGAAATGACCAAAGTTTGCCAAGTTTTTCCGATCAAGTCCTGTTTCACCTGCGCTTGATTCTGTGAATTGCTGTCGTCGTCATCTTTGCTAGCGCTATCGACGTTTGATTCTTTCCCACTTGAATCAAGCTCCACTTCTTCTACATCGTTTATAAATGGGCCATCTAGCTCGCTGTCAGATTATTCACCATTTGAGCAGGCTGCTGAAATGTTTTGTAATCACAACAAAGCCTGTTGCATAGTAACACGTCTTGGCATATTGGATACACTACCTGAAACGTACCATAAAAACTCAAATGTGTGCACGGAGTTCAACGCTTTTATTGCAGACAACAGTAACGTCACTGCACAACAGTCTTCCCTGCCTTTCCTTCTTCTAAATGTCCACGCAAGCACAGGCTACTCTCGAATATAATCACTGACTAAGCACAAATTTCTACAGTGAAGTAGGACACTGGAGAGAAATTATCGCAATCCTAGTGTTACCTCACAAAGCCCAATTACACCTCAAACAATGCTGATTATCATGTTGTTCCATTTCTTTACGTTGTAATGATTCTGTAGACTGCAATCACACCTTCTGCAGACTCAATGTGAAATTTTAAGCTGTGTGTGTGCGTCAATTGACACGCTTGGTCGTTCTAGGTAGATATATGATTCGCCGTTTTAATCGTAAAACCCCCAAAGTCAGACCAACTGAGTGTTGTAAAAAATAAATAATTGTCAAGAAGTTTTAGCAGAAAACGTGATGCCCGGCAGACGTACAAGAAATTGAATGCTTAAAATGCGTGGATTGACGCGCTTGGTCGTTGTAGTGTTAAGTTGAGATAACAAGAATCAACTGTAATTTATTATCCCTGGACACAGTCAGTGTCCACATGAACAATCCTGGAATATTTAAGCTTGGTGCGAGCTTGCGCAGTCTCACTTACATCTGATCTGATCTGCAAATCCCGATAGTTGGAGCGCTGTACTTCGATAGGAGAGCCCCTGATACATGGCGATCTAGCCATGTAATGCTCTAGCATGGCAGCAGCACAATCCCATTGCTCCATCTCCATAAAGGCCTAGAGTGGATTGAAATACATTTCAAAATGTAAGGCTCTTAATGATCTATGTCTGTTATTGGGAAAATTACAATAGCAGTTGCACCCCAAAATTTTTCTTTATCCTTGTTTATAAATAAAGCTGTGATTAAAATGTCACTTGTTATAACTGAGAGCAAAGCGTATGTTTGCAATGAAACATTTTATTGTCAATTTGTCACTTACCTGATAGTGACCATTTTTTACTTTTGGATTTATCACCAGCAAATTAGTAACCTTCCCAAAAGCAGTCGCCAACTGGCGCAAATCCGATTCTTCAACTCGTGGTGATTTATACCGAATATACAGAACACGCCCACGCATTGATCTCATTTCTTGTGCCTAGAAATTACACCTGTGTTTTACCCCTTAGAATTTACATTTGTGCTCAAGTGGACAAAGTATTAGCTGAGATTGGAAAAAAGCAAGTCAAACCTCTTTTCGTGCTTCTTCCTCAAGTCGTCTGTCAATTCCACCGCTTCTCCCTGGCGAACGTCTTCTTGGTCGTTCTTTTTCACGATTACCTTAAAAGGAAATCATTAAACACCTCATGTACATCTGAATATTACGATGTAACTTATTGCAACCATGTAAAATCTTTTTTTTTAAATATAAATTTTTATTTACAAATTTAACATACTAGAGCTTGACGAATCATAGTAGGAAGGTTTATCTTGAATCTTAATTGCCTGGGCCTGGATGGCCTGCATGGCATGAAGCTGTGCTTCAAGGATTGTAGGTTCAGCTTGCGACTGCATGGAAAATCGTTTTTCTTAATAACAAAAACACAACTTATACAATGACATCAAGCGCATGGACTCACAATAACCATTGGATTCAACAAAGACTGACTGGCACCCATTGATACAGTTGACGGAGTTCGGCCAACTGAAGCTGCAAGGCTTTCAAGGCCATGGGCGTTAGGCTGGAGTGGATTTCCTGAAACGAAGTAATTACAGGTTATGGTACCATTCAATTAACATAGCAAATTTTTCATTTTATACATACCCAATAATCCTCCTCCACGTGGAGGTGGCTGATTATGTATATGAGAGGAGCTAGGAGTTGTAGAGGATTTGGGAAGGTTTCTTGTGCCAACTGGTCTCGAAAGCGATCTTGGTGTGCTCGTTGCAGGCTGTTGCATAATTTGATCGATTAGTCACAGGCAATAAAAAAGTCTTGCAAAAAAGTGGGACACTATAAGAAATCTAACATCAATTAAAGCATTCAAGCAAAAACAATGACAATCTCACCGCGTCTGATCCTCTATCTCGAGGTGCAACACGTCTTTCATTTCCATATCCATGAGGTTTGCCCTTTAATAGTTTAAGCATTTGTTAACTTTAAATATTTGTGGGGTCCTTCACATAGACCAAGTAACTACAGATAATGAAGTAATAGCGTAATAGTTTTGTGAAGAGCGTAATAAGTGTTAAGATTCATTTAATATTGTGGTAAAGCTGTTTTCAAAGCTTTAAAGAAAACTTGGCTTTAAAATCCAATTAACATCAAAGAGAAAGATTGCAATGTGTGTGCCTGCTCCTGACAAGCTAAAGACGTAGCCAATAAGAATCCATCACAGAAAATCCAAGAGCGCGGCGAGGAAGATTTTAACATGACAAAGATTGTCGTAATGTTTGTAAATGTGACAAATGAACGGTCCTTTAGTGGCTTGAAAAGCTTTGAAATCATTTAATAACAAAACCCTGGATAAAATTTACAAGTTTTATTGAAATATACCTGGAGATTCCTCTTACCTCTCGCTGGCTTATGCTATTGTTATTAATTCTTCTACTACTTTCTGAAAAAGAATCATTTCGCTGGTCATAGCGATTAGCTGTATCATCACGGCCATAATATTGCTTATCATCGTAATATTCATTGTAGCTTCTGTCTGGCCTCTGAGCAGGATAGGATGTAGAAAGCTTCGGATCATAGTATCCTGATCCATCAGAAGGCAACCCACGGCGATCAGAGGGCTTCACAGTCACTTTGATACCAGTAGGCTTGTGACGGTTCGCAGCAGGGCTATTATACTGCTGATTGGAATCATTTATGTTCGAGCCGTAGTTGTTTGATTTAGAATTGGGTCCGAAAGAGTTACGGCCACCGGAAGGAGGATCTCCCATAAGACTGCTTTCTCCAGCACGTCCAAATGAACCACGACCATCTCGTTCTTGGAAAGAGCCTCTTCTTCCATAAGATCCTGATTGATTAGACATCCCACTTGATTCTGAACCACCATACTGGCTTTCATGTGCTCTGCCTGTGACCTGCTTTTCCTGGCGTAAATCTCCAATAGCTCTTGCCAAGTTATTGACACTGCTAAGTTCAGTTTCAGGAAGCTGACTTAGTTTTTCCATGTCAGATTGCGAGAGACCTAATGTATGCATCAGTTGACGAACTTCAGTTGGGACTGGCTCATTGACTGTTGGCTCATTGACCCAAGTGCGACCAGATGAAGCAGCCGTGTTTGAATGACCATAATGGCCACTGTCATATTGCGAAGTGCGTTTCAGAGGCTGACCTAACAGAGAACCTTGAGCTGAACTTGAGCGTGGAGCTGGCCATTCTCGAGAAGATTGCTGATTTCCACCGGATCCATATTGTGAAGGAGACCTGAAAGAGGGTCCACCGGGACCAGCACCAAGAAGACTAGATCTTGCATTTGGGACAGGACGAGTACCATACGGTTTCATCGGTCCACCACCTCTATAATTTGAGCGCCCAAAACGATCCATTTCACTTTATTTAACTATCTGTTGAATAAAGATGAGAATTCAAAGATTACAAATAAACTACAACAAGATTTCATGAGACAAATTGCTTTTGAAGATAGTTGGCCAGTGAAGAACATTTCCTAGAGTACAACAAAATAGTCTTAAAGTTTCGATGCACTAAGTCTATGAGTTCAATGAAGTCTTGAGAATTGTGGATCTTGAGAATTATCACCAAAACCTTGGGATTTGGAAGAGGCTGACGTGCTTTAATTCAACTAGATAGCAGTTGCATATGTTAAGGAAACCACCTTGGATATATTTACAAGTTTCGAAAGACATAAAACTCAACATTTGGAAAGTGTAAATTCGTAACAAGAACCTGGCAAAAAATCACTTTTGCATGTAAAATTTCATGTGCAACCAAATTCTAGCAACATTCAATGAACTTTCAGACAACCATGTTACTTTATAACACATTACTTTCACAATTAACATAAGTTACATGTGGAAAGTTTTGGTAAATCAAGACAAAATTTTGTCTATATCAACAATCAAAGTGATGACTGTAAATGGTGAAATTGTTCCGCCCTGTTATGCTGTTAAGAGCACTTGTTTAGATTGTTCCATGTAACCATTCCAAATAATATATAGTTTAATGTGACGATCATGATTAATTAATTTCCGCAGACTAATACTGAAAACATGAAGTGTTTACATGTTATATGAAAACAACTCTGTTGGTTATCCTGAATGGCAAAAATCTGTCTATTATTAAATAACAACCAGGTCATTTAATAAGAAAACATAACAAGATAAAGGAGTTTTATACCAGTGTTAGTAGTGACACAAATACTACGAGATATACCCGTAACTGTAGAAAGACAGTTTATAGCCTGCATGTAACCTGGAAAAGCACAAGCAGTAGTGATGGGAGTTATAGAACGATTCCTAAATCATTACCTTCAATAAAACAAGAGCGATTCGGATACAAATCCGGTGCCAATACAATCTACAACCAAAAACATAACACTATGTTCATGGCAAAGTGTGTGCAATGTCCTTTCTTTGCTGAATTTTTTGCATAAACTTACCCGCAAAAAAGTTTTAACAAAACATGAGATTTTGTCCTACAAAGCGTTCTAGTCTGTGATAGAGAAATCAACAAAATGATTTGAATTGCAAACTTTTTGCACATTTATAAAAAAAAGGATCTTTTCAAAGATTTATTAACTTTCTTTACAAATTTCAAAAAATGCTCAATTCTTCCGATTCACCATCCAATCACTAACAAAAAGCTACAAGTAAGTACCAACAAACCAAAAACAACTGGCCAGAATAGAATATCTGATTATATACATTTTCGCAAACCCAAATCAATAGATATATATATATACCTGCTATATTGTCTCAATTCACTATAAATATGTATATATGTTGAAATCTATTAATCCTTCTAAAGCATAGACATATACTTTTTGCAGAGACAAAACTGCCAATGTACTAATAGCCCAAATTGGAAATTTATAAGTTTAGGGCAGCAACCCCCAACAACAACATGAAACAACAGCCATTATACGCAAGACTAATTTTTACCCCTCGTGCACTTAGCAAACTTTCCAATCTCGATAAGTGCAAAAGTGACATAATCACACATTTAACATAGAAACTGAATTGACCTCAACAATGTTTAAACCAATTATAAAAACAAAAGTGTTTGCTAACAAATTCTTTTGTAATATGTGTACAAGTTTTTAACTACTACATCGAGCAAAGACTTCAGATAAGATAAGTTTTTAAGTACAAAACCGCCAAAAGTTTTATAAAACTTCTGGAAATTGAACTTGGACTGCAAGTATCTACATACAAAATTTCATGGCATGGTCAGTTGAGGTCTCGTGTATTTAGATGCCCAGATATCATAGTGAAAAGTGTGGCACCTGCGCAATTGGGATTATTTTACGCATCGTGCCAATTTATAAATAAACAAACATAGAATTGAGGCTTCAGTGAATGGCGTCACGCCAAACTTTTTACACGCATAATTTCTCATCCAAAACTGCCGTATTTTCCAGTCAGGCGCCAATACACCGACTAAAGGCAAACTCAAGATGTGCTGAACTTAGGTGATAGAAGGTTACGTCACGGAATCAGATGATACAGCATTTTAAATAAAGTTTAACACTACAGTCCATCAACTGCCAGGTGTCATTTTTAACAACCAAGACATATCTATATTCAAGAGCATGACTAATGTAAACGTCTATTTGGAGTGCGAGTGTTGTAGAAAACCAAAACTTCTGCGACGTGCTGTAGGATCTTTCCAGGATTGATGTAATAAGGTTTGAAAAAATTGTTACAACAATGTTGGAGGTTTTTGAATCTGATTATGTCCAAAAAACAATGTTTATGATACATTTATTGATCCAATACCAGTAGCTTTAAACCATTTAAGCTTACCATTCATGTTAAAACACACTTACCTTTCAACTTGTTAATTGAAACACAGTACAGTAGCCTATGTTGAAATTTTGATGGCAAACAACTTCAAAATGCAAATTAAAGCTAACAGAATTCACATCAATGGCATAAATTCTATATGCAACGGAAACTTTCTATGAAAATGCAGTAATGACAATACAATTACAGAATTAGCCTATCATAAATAATAAGCAAAATTCTGGTTCAATTACGGTAATACACTTCAAACATGATTGTGAAAACTTTGTTATGGCCTAGCCCTAAAGCGGAAAGTGTGGCACTAGCACGAACAAGCTAGAGGTTCATCAATGTGCACACCGAGCTTTTTATCTTCACAACGATTTAGACTAAATATACAAAAAAAACTGTTGGCTTAAATGCCAGTTAATAATAAATAAAGAAATAATTGAGGCTTCAGTGCACGCCAAAATTTGCGGCCTTGCACGCAGGAGATCTGTTCGAAACCTGCCAAAGTTTTCAGTGGGTAGGGTCTATCGGCGGTATTGCGGCCACATTTTTTCTTTGCGATTTAAATCTCATGTTAAATACGTTTGCCTGGGGCTAGCGAAAAAATTTTTTCACCATATTGTGCAGAATTTAATCTACTTTTTTACTATAATTTTATATTATTTTCTGTTCATGCAAAAACGGAGCAAAACGATTTCTTCCAAGACTACTTTTTCCGGGTAATTGCGGACACTCCTTGCAAATGCGGCCACACATCTCCATAAATGCGTCCGCATTTCCCTGCTTTTGCGGACGTATTTTTATGAAGAATTTAGCCTTTTACAGTATTGCCGTTTGTTGTGTGCAAGACTGAAGAAGAACATTGGAGTTACAAGCAATGCAAAATAAATTGTTTTTATTCATTGATTCATCGAATATAGTCAGCTGGGGCAAAAAAAAACATAGGGGTACTTGGGGTAAAAAAGGACAACCCCCCCAACTCCCCCTAAGAATGATTTTTTTTAAAAAGCTTTGCATGGTTAGAAACATCATTTATTTGCATATTTTTTTAACATACAATACAGGCCCAGAGGTAAGTACTCTTCAGGAACTATGCAAATCACTAAATTGACCCAAAAACGGTCCAAAAAAACTTTTTTTGCTCTTTACTAAACTTTTTGTGGATTGAAAACGATGGTTGAAAATCACAATCTTTTTATGTGTATCTACATGATATTTCAGTATGATTGTACTCCAGTACTTCAATTTTGATTTCTGTTAACCTTTCATTCTATTCTATGTTGTCTTTTTTTGCCCCATAATTACACAATGTGTTGGGGCAAAAAAAGACAGCTGTTTTTATTTTCCCTGTGCTTGTTTTTTTTTACCCCATCTTTAATAACTTTTATTTTAAAACAATTTTGGTTGCTATAAGGCATTAAACTAACATTTTAATGTTTTACTTGCATTGTCTCAGTTTCCTGATCTCTAGTAAATACATTAAACCTAATGTACTGATGATTCATTTGGAATTAAGTTAAGCGAGTGAAATTAAGCGTGAAGTTTCACTCTTCAATCATTTTGTGTTGTTCTTTGTAGTTAATTGATTTATGTACCATTCCACTTTGTTGAACTCCTGCCAAATAGCTATTCAAAAGCTTAACCTTCTTGTAAGCATTTACCAGTTTCAGAAGTCTCTGTTCAGTAGTAGTTTAACCAGTCCTGGTAGCATTGTGTTTCTCCAAAAGATGAAGAAGGCAATCCAATTTTGGAAAAGACCAGTCCACAGGAAACTGAATGGTCAAGTAATGTGGAAGAAATGCCATCCACCTCATAAATCCGCAACATTTAAGCTGTTTCCACACCGTCGACGAGCACCACAGTACAATCACGGATCAGAACAACAAAGGACATCATCAAAGAGTTGCAACTTCACGCTCCCGAAAGGATGAAGTATGAAATACGGCTTGTGTCAAAAGATGAATCGGTTTCGATAGAAAGTGTGTTAAAATCAAGGGGACGACAATCAAATGACAAGAAGAAAAAAAGAAAAAAGAGTGAAGATGAATGGAAGCATTTTAACAAATGAAGAATTTAACAAGCAAGTTGAAAACTTTGAAGCAAATGGAACAATTGCAAAAAAGAGAAAAGCTGGGAGAAGGAAAAGGAACGCAGACGAAGATGAAGAAATAAAATCACTGGACTTGGAGGAGGAGGAAGAAATAGAAAGAAGGATGGAGCAGGAAATTCAAAGAGAAATGGATGAAGACATGAGGAGAGTAGATACAGAGGATGAGATGGTAGAAGAGTCTGACAATGAATGACAAAACAAGAGAAGACACAGTTGTTAGAATGGAAGATGTAGAGGAAGAGAGAAGAGATGTAACTGAAGAAAGTGTAAACGAACAGAAGAAAGAAAAGAGAACATTTAAATTGGAAATAAACAAAAAGCAAGTTGGAAAGTACTTTGCAGTGTTTTGGGAGAAGCCAAAAACATATTATTGGGGAAAACTTCTGAAGGTCTTCAGAGACGAGGTTGATGGAAAGATTGAGCAAGCTGAATTTAAGTTTTGGGACAAGAAATCAACTTCAGAAGATGCAGTGTATTAGGACTGGCAAACAAAGGAAGTGCAAAATAATATTTTGGTTTTGCCGAAGAAGAGGAAGTGAAAGAAAAATTTGTGTTCCTAAGCAAATATGGACTTCATAATGCATAAACTTTTTTGTTTGTTTGAACAAGATGTTACAGTTTCATCCTCATCTGTATATATTGCTATTTCTTCTGCTTTGTATTGCTTTTAATAAACAAAATTTGCTGTTGAAATTGATTGTTTTTTTTTACCCCAAGCATGGTTTTTATTGCCCCAAACACTGGGGAAAAAAAAGCAACACAAAATATTCGATAAAAATAAAAAGAATAAAGATAATGCTCCAATTTTTTGGATACATCAATGGAATATTAATATTGATCAATAGAGGGTAAAACTTTACTTTTTGGCCCATTTTTTAGCGAGAAAATCAAAAGTTTGTCACTTTTGCATTTTTTTGCCCCACTTGACTATAACTGTATAATAAATATATGTATGTATAAATATTGTAAGAATAAGGGAGAAGAATATTCAGGTAACTTGGTTGGTGTAAAACGATGCGCAACCACTACGATTCGTTTTTACTTTTGCGTTTGTATAATGGACGGGCCAAGTTTTAAACGTTTTTAGTATACCTCACATATCCTATAAGCGTAACTTAACCATAACGACTATCGTATGTTTACAGTGTAATGCAAAATAAAAAGTGAGTCATTACGCTTAGCCTGCATCGAGTACAAGAAAAATTCCAAAGGAATAAGGCGGCAAGCTTATACTCGTGTAGCCTACATGTTAAAACTTTATGGTACAACATGTTTTCTGATAATGTATTTGTTTATTTCATGCGACAAGAAACAATTCAAGAAAATACCACTTGAGAGTCGATGCTAATGAAAAAAGAACCGAAAAATTTTATCAGCACCATTTTCATACAAACATATCACAATACCACTGCACGTTTTCAATTTCATTAACCTCGATATTGAGGTTGGTGCATTTGGTATGGTCCCAGAAATCACAAGCTACCCATGACGGTTCAACCGGACTTCTTTTCCACTTTAGCAAATAGCTGAAAGAGCTGCATTTAGCATTACTTGATCGTAAGAGTTCCTTGATTTCTTACTTGGTAACTCCATATTGCGCAAGTAGACCAAAGTAAGCAAATAATCACGTGCAAACAAACAAACAAACAAAGCATTTGATAAACTAGAATGACCATGTTATGCTGTCCGTATTTAGGGGGTTGTTTTGTAATTGTGATGAAACACAGAAAAATAAAAAAAAAACATTGAAAAAAGAGACATAGACATCTCAAATTTTGTACATACACAGAAGGATACAGCTACTCGTGTGCGAAAAAAGAATGAAAAAAGAGCAACATTTGGTGGAGAAACAGCAGTTTAGTTTGCAGAGTGAATAAAAATTTTTGGCTGTTTTTCATATCATTCTGGTCTCTGTTTGAGGTAGTCACGTTCTAAGGGTAGTAACAAACGTTTTACTTGGAGTACGTCCTGAAATTTGCTGGAGTTGTTTGTTAGGAATATTAGATGAGGCTAATTTTAAAAAAAATATTTTTTGTTGTAAAATTTTTCGGTAATTTCAGAAAAAAATTTACCAGCCGCAAAAGCGCCGTGGCCGCAATAGGGCCGATTGACCCTATATAGGCCTAGGCCTACATACACACCGATTTATAATAGGCTAGGCCTAAATACACAAAAAATCTGGTTGTTTGAACACCAATTTATAATAAATAAACAAAGAATTAAGCCTTCAGTGCATGCCATCACACTAAAATTTGCATCTTTGTCTGCACGGTTTCCGTCGAAAACGGCGGTATAGTCTTTTCAGTCGGGGCCTAGCCTACAGGCCTAGGTGCATGGGCACTGAGAAGCACCATCCATGCTGGTGTCAAGCAACAATTTACTTAGGCTAAAACAAACTGTTTTTGGGAGAAATATAATTACATTTTTACATAGGCCTATACTTCTTTGTGACATAGTTTATAGCCTATTCATGCTATCTATTTTAAAGAGGTAGGCTATTGGATATATTACAGTTGCACTTTCAGCCTCACGAAATTCAACATGGTGGTTATTCCATCTAGACATGTTGTCACGCCTTGGTGACGCTATTTCCTAGTTTTCTTAATTTGACGTCACAAAAAGACTCAAATCTTTTTTCAGTCATCCCGCGTGTCCAAACTATAGATATCAAATTAAAATAGAGAATTAACTAAAAATGCAGCAGACTGTATAAAGTATGATAAAGTACTGTATATTTTTGCCCAGAACAAGTTTTCTCCAAACTGTGCACATTTGCGTACTCACAGCAGTGTATCAGGTTTTCTAAAATTGAAGAAGTAGAAGCGGCTAAAAAACTTCTTGCTTAGAACTTAGAACTGTTAAGTTGAACATGTCGGGATGGAGCCAGTTGTCAAAAATTAGACCTATAACATGTTTGTGGTACCTATCACAGTTGTAGCAGCAACCGGCACGCGAGTCGCTATAATATGTTCCAACATTGTGCATTGGTTTTGTTTGCAATGATAATATTGATTTTTCAGCTAGTTTATTAATTAAGATAATAACAAGTCATGTTACTAGATTATACACAGTAGAACTCGCCTAAGTCGCTAGTTTGCTTAAATCGCCACCTATCGTTTGGTCCCGGCGAAAAAACCTATTGTTTTCTGTAGTATCAAGTTCGACCAACTCATCTATTTGCTTAACTCGCCACCGTTCTTGCTTACTATGAGAGTAATAATTCAATTGACTCGCCACCGTTCTTGCTATTTTGACCAAAATAATTCGCATAGGTAGTCAGACTTTTAAAACACTTGTCAGTGTGATTACATGGTAAACTTTAATCTGCTACAACTACACTGCAGCTGTTTCGACCAGCTATCTGCAATCCTTGTTAACGTAACACAATCTTATTGGGTTTGGTGACCGTGCTAACTTTAATAACTTTTTTACATTCTCTTGTTGATCCTTAATGCAAGTTTTTGCCCTACAGGCGTTGTCATATTTGCACGTCAAATTTATGGAAATTATTGTCATTAACTGCTAATATGTTTGCGACCACCTGCGTCAGCACAATTTTTCGTCCCCCACATTGAAGACGAAAAATAAAATGAATGAAATATTTGTCACAATGTATATTTATGAAGGACCCTGTCACAATAGGCTATGTGAAGAGGTGCTATATGAAGGACCCGGAAACCTTGTCTTTTGGACTGTTTTTATCAGTTTTAGTTTTTCTACAGTTAGCCATACTACAGTCAGGCGAAGCGGCCTCGCTAGAGATTACAGAATGACGACGAGAAGAGACTAGGTATAATGAATAGAGAATGTCGTTTTTATAGCGCAGTTTTGCTTTTTTTATCGAGTGGATAGTCGTTTTCTGTCTTCAGAAAACCATCAATCAAGTTATGATTGTAGCAGCCTAGGGCTCTTAGATACGTGGTAGTGCCTTTTTTAGTAGATTTCCATTAAGCAATTCTTTTAATTTTCGTCAAAAGCGCGGTGGGGTCGAAACAATCAAGCCAGTTGTTACTGTGACGATTACGTCACGAGTCACGAGTTGTTTTGAGATGTTTGGAATTTAATTTGGAATCCTGTAATTCAGTTGTTTACCAGACTTGAGTTTTCCTTAATGACGTCAGATAATTTCCTCGCTTGAACTGATTTGCCACATATAAATACCGTTGTAATGTTTACCATTTTTCCTTTTTACGTGATCGATTTCACTGGTTACTACAGCGCTATGTAACATTCAGCAAGATTTGCCCGAAGGCAAAAGCCTTTGTGTTATAATAAATAAAATGGGAACTTTATAATTCAGCAATTTGTATAGACAGAATCAAGCAACTAACAGCATAGTCACGCAATTTGAGAAATGAAAACTCATACCATCGAAGCAGAAGTAAAACAAGTTATCAACCATCAATCGTCCTCGCTCATATTCTAACAATAACCGCCAGCATTCGCGGTCTTTATGACAGAGATGAGTTCCTTGTGTAATACCTCACACGAGTAGTGCACAAACGAACTATCATTTTGTCATATTACTACCACGCGCCAATGAACGGGAAAAGGTGACAACGCCGAAAAGGCTTAAAATGTGTTCAAAAATAATTAAGATAATAATTACTGGTAACTGGTAATCTAGGTAAGGATGCTATTCTTTGTACAAAATTAAAGTCTTAATATCTCGACAAGCACTAAGTTTTACCCAAAAACAATTTATGGAGTTTTTAATCTAAATGTAGTACCTCAAACAAAGCAATAAAAAAATTCGATTTTGTGTTGTTTGCCTAAGTCGCCATTTTTCTGTTCCGCTTGAGTTGACGACTTAGGCAAATTCTATTATATATCATTCGATCATTGTGCCATAAAAAATTATTAAGTGCAACGTCGAAGTTCAAACATGATTTACAAATAGAAAAACTGAACAAAATAAAACTAGACACACGTATATGAAAAACGAATAATTATGCACTGCCCTATCGTCGGTATGATTGCATCAAACCATATCGTTAAGTGCATTCGTAAAGTTCATTAGGTCTTGAATATTTTTTAATCCAAGTTGTTCGGTGACGTAACGATAAAAAAATTCTGGAGCTTCATGTTTGATTCTCCGTAGAAACATCAGAGCATTCCCGTCCAGGTGTTGGCAATTTAACCTTTTGTAAGACAATTGAGCTTATTTCAAAATAGGTAAAGTATTTCAGTTGGTCTCGACTATTTTAGTAATTCATAAATTGTCCAGCTTGCAGGACTACTTACTTTTTCAGGCCATTTTCTTTGGCCCAGTTACTTGCGTCTACTTTTGTCCAATTCTTTATTAACTTCTGAGGGTCTTGTGCGGTCTTTGCTGGCTGACGAACTGTGTCAAGAAGTGCTGTTTTACTCGTTCGTTTCTGAAAATTATGTTTTATTTAGTTACGTCTAGGTGATTCGAACCTAATTACCATCTGAGTGTGGTCCTAGCAAAATATGGTTACATTTTCTTACCCGTATCCCTGTTTGTGTCATTTCTCTTAACAAGTTACTAATGGTTTTTTCAAAGAGCATCAAGTTGGAAAAATCTAAATAGTATTTCGCCCCGACAATTGCGCCTATAGGAAACATAATCGAGCCACTTATTACAGCATAAATGTTTCTACGTTCCTATAGAAAGTTTTGAGAATATTGTCAATAGTTTAGCCTTTCAGCAATCTTGCTGTAACCATTTGAAGCAGCAAACTATACCCAGCCAGCCGTCCGGTTTGAAGTTTTGTTCAACAAGGAGGGGAATCACCGGCTTGGTGAGTTTATAAGCGTATTCGGCTTCGGTTCTTCAAAAAATTTAGCACGTCAAAACGAGCAGATGAGATAAAAGCAGAACAGCAAAAATAAAAGACATAATCTATAGAGAACCTACTATTACGAGGGCGACGGGCAATTGCATGATTTAATTGAATGGTTATAATGTATAGTTCTGCATAATGAATCGATTTAAATATCATATGCAAGGACACGTTTGGCTTGTACCTGCAGTTGACACTGTCTTTATATTTTTGTGATATACACATTAAAATTACAGACGCTTTTTCTACCGCTTCTGCCATACTTTGCAGCGTGCTGCCTCCCATTTCATCCAAGTCTATCCATACTTTGTAACCAGTCGATTCAAGTTTATCTTTCACCTAAACGAACAAGAATGAAAATTAGAACAAAATTAAGCAACAACAGTGTTACAACACAAGACAAATTTGTATTTCCTCAATGTCCTTGGTAGTAATTTAGCAATAATACATTTACAGTAACAACAAAAACAAGTTACATAAACTTATTATCGTGTATATAGGCTATAGACTGGTATATATTAAAGACAGTCATAAGAGAAATCAGGGTAAATTGGACCACTGGGGCAATGTAAATTATCGATTTTACTGGTAACAGGTTCACGTAACCTTTTGTATTTCATTGAAAAACAAACAGAAGCTTGTCACGTAGTGGATATTTTAATGATAGTTGATAAACTTCTGAGATCGAAATACATTCATTGGATCCTACCTTTACTATAAGCTTCTGACAATCCCACTGGTAACTTATCATCACGTGACTTGCCATGTCATCAGTAGGCCTATTTTTCCCTTCGTCACCTTCATTGTCACTGTCGTTGTACGCAAAATCGGTCTATGAAGAAGTTTTGTAGTATAAGTGCAGAGGAATTATTTTAAGCGTTTTTGTGATGAACAAAATGTCATAGATAACACTGTAATGGACCGACGTCATCTATCTATGCATTGTGCACAATCGTCTCTTTTAAGTCTTACCAGATTGAGCACAGTGAACATTATAGGTAGCAATTTCTAATTTCATAAATCCAACCATTACGTGAAGGTTATCTAAACTTTGCTCATTAAGTGCGATTTCCTTTTCAGTTTCCACTTTAGTTTTGCTCTTCTTTTTTGGTTTTGCCAGGGAAGATAGAGAAAAGCTTTGTTTTTTGGACAATTTTAAGACCCATAGTGCTCCAACTGCAGATTTTGCCAGTTTTCTGAAAATAATATGAAAATATAAAAATAAATTACTAAAAATTTCATGATTTTTTGGCGCTAAAACACCAAAATTACTTACCTAGATTCCTTCGAGGTTGCCATACTTTTTAAAGTGTCAATAATTTCTTTCTCCGCCTTAATGACATCTTTGTTTTGATCAGTGAAGGCCAGAACCCAAATTGCATTTGCCGCAGCAGTTTTTTCCGTTTGATTGCCTATATAAAGATCTTTTTTGTAAATCGATAAAAACGTTTAAACCGCAGAAAGGTATTACGGATAATTTTTCTCATACATCATAAATATATAGAAATTTTGTAATCATTACTATTACTACGCCTGTACACACCTGATCTTAACAGAATCGAAATGCTTTTCAGAATGCCGTTTCGCACGATAACAACGCTCACTGGTCTGCATGAAAATTTTATTTTGTATGATGCCAACGTTTTCTAGCTAATTTTGGTGCGCTGATTTCAAAAATGCCATCCTTTTTTGGCTGTCACATCAGGTTTTAAAGTTACGGTCGAAAAACCGCATAATTTTTCGCTTTTACGTTTAACTACCCACTTTTTTATGAAAAGGATATAATTTATCAAGATAAATTTTTTTATCACAACGAGCTACGTATGTGCATCAAAGCTACGTATGTGGTACCATAAAAAACTCAAGAGCCTCCCCTTTGGCGTCCCTACGGTATGTAGGGAGCAAAAAAAACATCGCAATGACTGTTATTTTTGTATGGTGTATTAAGGGGTTTAACAGAAGAAACAAATCCAATATCAAGTACCCTAATTTAAAGTCAGCATTGAGGCCTGTACCACATTGTGATGAAATTCCTGTGCCGAATCCTCTAACAGAGATGCAAAGCTCCTCAGAATCTGAAAGAAGTGCAAGTGATGGAGAGCACTATCAGGAAGGAATAAACGATGACTCTCCAAAGCTGTTTTCACAAACTCAGCTGAATGATCTCACAAGAGAGTTATATCTTTCAAAAGAATATGCACAACTTCTAGCATCAAGATTATAGGAAAAGAATCTTCTAGAAAAGGGAACAAGTTTTGCGTGGTTCCGCCACAGAAAGAAAAAAAATACAGAATTTTTTAGTAAAGAAAATACTCTGGTGTTTGGAAGAATGTTCAGGGTTTAGTTGAAACATTTAGGATATCATATTCAGCAGAACATTGGAGACTGTTCAAAGATTCTTGGAAGACGAGCATGAAAGCTGTGTTGTGGTACAATGGGCAAACTGTGCCATCAGTACCTGTTGCACGTTTTACTGTGATGTCAGAAACGTATGAAGACATAGAAATTCTGTTGCAAATGATAAAGTACCAAGAGCATAACTGGTTGATATGTGCTGATTTAAAAGTCGTAGCTCTCATACTATACTACACTAAATTTCCCTGTTTTCTTTATCTCTGGGACAGTAAAGCGGATACTTCCCACTTTAGTCGGAAATTGTGGCCAGCAAGAGATGAGTTTCTGCCTAGATCTAAGAATGTGAAGGCTCATCCTCTTGTTGCTCCAGCAAAAGTTTTTTTTACCGCCCTTGCACATCAAGTTTGAGTGCATGAAAAACTTTGTGAAAGGTATGGACAAATACGGAGAAGGATTTAGGTACTTGCAAGAAAAGTTTTTGTCTTTATCCGAAGCTAAGCTGCAAGCAGGTATTTTCACTGGACCTCAAATCAGAGAACTGTTGAAGGATGAAGATTTCGAAAAAAAGTCTATAACAGAATTGCAAGCCTGGAAGGGGTTAAAAGCTGTTATCCAGCAGTTCCATGGAAATAACGGAGCCTCCAATTACAAACAGCTTATTACAGATATGCTTGATGCTATACAAAAACTTGGGGTAGGATGAGCGTCAAAATGCACTTTTTACCCTCCCACCTAGACTACTTTCCAGATAACTGTGAGACGTTTAGTGAGGAACAAGGTGAACGTTTTCACCGGGAGATAATGGTGATGGAGGAATGCTATCAGGGTAAGTGGAATGTCATCATGATTGCTGACTACTGCTGGTGTCTTAAAAGTGAAGACTCTACTAAATATGTGAGAAAATCAGGTAGACACGCATTTTCAATAAAATAGATACCGAGGTAGTGAACCGCTGTGCTTTCAATAATAATCATTTTACCGGATTATATCGTTATTGCTGTCATATTTCAAAAATCTTTATTGTTAACTATCATAAGAAGACAAAGATGTTTAAAAATTCTGTGCAAACTGTGAATTTTTTCGAGTCAAGCTTGTACATTATTTGCGATTATTCACCAAAAACGCTATATGACGTGTAACAGTTATCTCAAAAATCTGATGTGCTAGAATAAAACGGACCACAGATTTGGAATCAGCGCCCCAAAATTAGCTATATTTGCATGTTTTTAGTGAAGAAAAAATTTTGAAGTTGAAAAATGCAGGCCAGTAATTATCAGCGTTGCTTGCCAACTTGGTTAGCCCTTCAGTGAGTTCTTCCGCAGAAAAGCCATCACATCTGCGTTCTTTGGATTGTGCGGCAACAAATAACAACTATACAAAAGAGGTGCAAGAGTCTTTACGACACTGCCAAGCATTTAGCAAGCTGAAGTTGTACCTTCAATATGGTCTTGATTATGGTGTCATCCGCAGCAATGATATCGTTGTTTTTTTCATCAACGATATAAGCGAGTGTCATGATACTCAATGGGCCAAGTGCGTCCTGCAAAAGGTAAGGATAGACTTTAACAAGCTACAAAATGACAAAAAAATGATGAGATAAAACAAAATAAAAATTCGAACCACGAGACTTAGTGAAAGCTTAATATGTTATATAACTCACTTTTTCATCCGTGTTCTTGGCATACCAAGCTACGGTTTGATAGGCATTCATCTCTCTGTAATACTTCATGTTGTTGCTATGTCGCGCACAGTTATGCAAAACGCTCATAGCCGAGATGGCAATAAAATTTTGTTTCTGTCAATAATGTTTGAATTTATAATGGTGCGTGTCTATAGGCTATATATGTATTCTATAACATATTTTTCGTTTCCCAAGACATACGTATATAACAAAGTTAAGACTTGCACAGTCGTACCGAATTGGTCTTGAATGTGCTTTGAAATTTTTTTAGATCTTTCATCATTATAGGTAAAATCCCCACTCTGCCGAATTCTTCGCACAAAAGCCAGCTGGTGTCCGTGTAATTCCAACAAACACCCCGAAGAATTTCTAAACACTGGTATTTGTATCTGCAAAGTGTTACTTACGTTTAATGAATGTAACAAAAGCTTTTATGTGTGGCCAAAAATAACGGCAAAACGTTTACCAATTTGACGAAATCCGGAATCAAACTCGGATAAAAATTAAGTTGTCAGAATACTGCTAATACTAGCACATCAAACATGTTGCTAACCCTTCCATGGGATAGTCGTTGCCATCACTGGTTAAAATGTTTAAGTAATCCAGAAATGCAAGAGAAGCACCACTTTTTGCTAATGTGTCACCGATCATGGTCCTGTGAATCTAAAACACTTTCGCCATAAAGCGTTAGGATACTCTTATTTGCTTTTTACGTTGACATTTGTGGGCTAGTTTTCTAGTAAACACTATTGTCGTGTTAAAGATTAGATGCAAGATGAAGCCACACCAAAGGCTACAAACAGAAACGTACCGGGTTATCATATTCAAAATAATTGTTGTACAAGTCATCCAAAGACTTTTTGCTGGAAAGGTTCATGTTCTTTTTTAAAACATCGGCTTCTTTGTTACAAAGCATCGTTTGAATAGTTGACTTAACATGCTCGAGGGTGTCTGCAATTAAAACCCTTATTCATTTTCCTTGTCAATTGCAGCTATACAGTTTCATATTAGCCACAACTGTTACCTTTCAGTTCGGGATACTCTTCTAGAACATCTTTGTTATTTGTGTTTTGTTGAGTTTTAGGCAAAGTGAGTTGTGGTAGTCCTGAAATGGTGGTAAACATTTCGTAGTCTCAAAGCATTACGTGTGGCTCTTTGCGACCATATACCTTTATTAACACATATTTGAACAAACTTGCGTGTCGACTATCAACTATAAATTATACATTATAAAGGGTTTCTGTTTGCACTATTTATCAAGTAAAGTGCAGTGTCGACAAAAGCGATCAACTGAAGAAATTTTACAACATTACCGTAACAAACTATCTATTTTTTCTAATAACCGAATGATGCTGACAGAATAACATTTTCCTTACAAGCAAACATACCTGCTTTCTTTTCAAGTGATGTACTTTTTACGTCATCACTTGGCATTGGCACTTTTGATGCTGTAGCTGCGTTACCCATTTTGCTTGTAGAAATGGAAATACTGTTGCTATATAGGCCTACCATTGGCTTACGATCACAATGTAAGGTCTTTGGTTATCTATAATTGAATTCATTTAAGGCGCGGCTATTGTTCCATTATGTTCAATCCTTTTTGTCTTCATAAAAAATGTCGTAATACAAAATCATACAATTGATCCGATCTTTTACTAGTGACTGTTACGGTAAAACCAAGTCGTGAAATCGCTTTAAGTAGCGAGTAGTAGGCCTATATGTACAGAGCCTATACAACTTATTTGTATTGGGTATACAACTCACAAAGAAAAAATTTATAATACGAAACGACAAAATAAGGGTATAGTTGACTAAGTCTTAGAACAGCAAAATGCGGATTAAAGTATAACTTTATCGAAAAGTGACAAAAGCTTTGATATGCGAGGAGTTGATACACGAGGTCCGCAACGACCGCACAATAAACCAAATTGCCAATATAGGCTTAACCCTATCCAAACCGGGTGCGCGAGTGCGACATCACTATTTTAAGTTAACTAGGTGTGGCCGACACTGCACACACATTTTCAATCGTTAATTACCCAAAAACTATACGTTGTAAACTGATCAAATTTTTACAGGTTAGTAGCAAAAACATCTGGCTTCCTGTATAGGCTACATCATAATTGCAAAACTAAAGAAAGTTCATTTGGTGTAAATTAAGTATTTCTACAAGTGATACATTTCTATAAGTTTTTCTTGTTACGCAGCGCTCCCGCTGTCGGAAAACCAGCTGACCAGCTGACCAGTCGAGTTAGTAGTGCGTGAATGAGCAAATGAAAACGATACGCTTCAATGCGGAGAGAGAGCAAAATTATGTCAATATGACAATATTTCAAATTTCTGCAGCAAACAATGCAACTGTACGCCACGCTTTGCTGGGACTGTGTGCAGGAGAGGCCACACATAGTGTAAATAATTAATCAATCAAACATTTATTTTTTGCAATTAGCTCAGTGGAAACAAAATTCACTAGTAGTTGTTATAACATACGCTAATGCAGGGAGAAAATTGACATGGTCTAAAAGGTTTAAAACAGGGATGTCCAACCTGCGGCCCGCCTGAGATTTTTGTGCGGCCCGCTAGTCATTTTCACTCCAAAAGCATGTACTTTATGTACCCATTTTTCTTGAAATTTAATAGGTTTTGCGGCCCATTCAATTATTTCAAGTGACAATGCGGCCCACTATAATAAAAGGTTGGACATCCCTGGTTTAAAAGATAGCCTACATGAGCATACTCGTGGTATTAATCTGCTGATAATAAATAGCACGGGCACTAACCTCCCAAAAATAGAAATAAAAGAAACAAACAATATTTAAAAGTTTCATATTTATGGTAAAACAACGTTATCCAGACTTAAGCAGGCAAGCAGTTGTATAGTGTATGTTCAAACAGCAGCTTGTTAATTGTCGCTTCAATGCTGCACATCAGTAAATGGAAAAAATGACCCACCGTAAAAGAAACCCGATCTCAGGCAAAAATCTTGTTTATGGTGGCCACAAGCATAAACTGTTATAGGCTGCTGCCATTATTTCACCAGAAAAATTGTGCGTTCGAAGCTACTTTTCACAGTTTTTTGTTAACCTAACTTAACTGTTATAATGTGGTGACACAACCTTTTCACATTCGAATGAAGCTATCGGTTCAATGACTTCAATTCAGAATAACTCAGTAATAATAATCGGCTATTAATAAACATGTTTTTAATGTTAGGTAACATGTCCTCTACATATTCCAACAGATTAGTTGTTTGTGTTTTTTGGCCTTAAATTCGTTAACCTACCATCATATAGCACAATTCTATTATTGTTATCTTGCATGTTTTAAGCACTTGGGCTTTGCCACTTTTTCCTGCTCGTTAAATGTTCGTGTGCATGCGTTTCACTGTGCTATAATTACAACGGTTAGCATCATAACTTTCGCTCCGCACAGTTAATGGCAAAAAATAAACAACACAATATAAAAAAATACAAACAATGTAAAGCGATATGAATAAAAAAGTTCACATGCGATGCTTCCTGTGTTGCCGGTAATATTAAAAGATTTTATTCGTGGAAAACTAGCTCAAATACTAGGATATTGCACTATCAGAAAATATTGAGGTATTCTCTATTGATTGTATTGAAGTTCCACTTTCGAAAAGCGAACCTTTGGCTATGACAACTTTGGCTGCAAAGAATTCTCTTAAAGTTCTACTTAGGTACATTCCCAGTTATGAAACGACCACCAAATAGCTGTTCTGTAACAGTTTCTCAGAGTGATTTATATATAATTTTTTAAGAAAAATTATTCATTAAGTATTAAATCAATTTACTTTATTATCTCGAAATAAATTAGAAACGGATAGGTTTCACTGTAAAATTCAAAATAAGTTTATCTTGGCGTAGCCATCTGTAAATAAAATACATGATTCTGTCCCGTCATATAATAATATATTACAAGTTGTAATGTAATATCTATGACTACGTGTTATAGGTATTGCTTTTATTGGAGCTTTTGTGTTGTACAATCATCATGCTGTTACTGTTGAATTGTCACACCAACGACATAAAGGACTTCTTATATTTGATAGTTCTTTATACCGTTGATCAATTGTTTAATTATATAGGCTAGCCTAGTGGTTTTTGATAATTAATTCTGCGGAAACTGAAACTGCCAACATAACTAGTGCTGACTCTATACGCCTTCTTCAGGACCAACTGGACCATCAAGTCAAATGCCCCAGTCCTGCCAGCGACGTTAGTACTCGTGAATGCGGCCAAAGTTGTCCGTAGATACTGTATAAACGATATACTTTGCGAGAGAGATGTGTGCCGTAGCTTCACAAGCTATTAACGTCAGGACGGTCATTACTTTATGCTACTCGGTTATAGTCCCGACTGGAAAGTAAGGCAGTTTTTGACAAAAAATTGTAGGTGCAGAGGCTCGCATTTAGATGTGAACTAAAGACTTATTGTTTGTTTATAGGTATAAATTGTCGTTCAGGTAACCAGCTTTGCCTGGTTTGGTCATTGAAAATCAGCGTAAACGAGTAAAAGTTTGGCGATCACGTTGATGTGTCAAGTGCATGCTTGTACAGCTTACCTGCTGCATAACGCATGTAAATTTTGGTTCATGGACATTTGCCAATAACTTCCAGCAAAATTTGATCTTACAACATGAATACGTGTTTAACACTAAAAAATAAACACGAGTTGATTTTGGAATGCTGTTTGACATATTGAAATACAAATTACATAAAATAAGGCCAGCAATAGTCACGTAAAACAGAACATTGACTCTTGTGATCATCAATTGCTGGCACAGAATAGGTATTGTTTGTTCACAATCGAGAAATTATGACGTAGGAAGCATTTCAAATTGTTTGTTGTTTATTTACAATTAATGGTATTGTTTCTTATTTGCACACATTTACAAACAGTGTTTATCAAACTAATACTTTGCACAAAAATGCAATCCAAACTGAATTAGTTGACTAGCTTTATTTAGTGCCGTGGATATAACAAATGCTATATGTGCCAAGTACTTGTCTTTTACTTCTAGAAATTAAAGATTCTGTCCCAGCTAAAAGCTGGTTTACATAAATAGAAAAGAGGTAATTAATATATTACAGGTACAGATTCACGATATTACATGTGCGGCTCACAAACCAAAAATTTGGTCGAAGGAACAGTCACTCCTAGCTACTTATAGTTAGCCTTGATTTGTATTTTTATTGTACCGTATTTTACGGACCATAAAGCGCACCCGATTATAAGGCGCACTGTCAATAAATTGCTTTGATTAGTTTTTTGTTCATACATAAGACGCACGATCAATATATGAGGAAAAAAAAGGATTTAAATTGCGCCTTACGCACCGCGCACCTTGTTACGTAATAAATGTAAGCAAGTCACAATAGTACAATGAGCAAAAGAAAAAATGAGCCTAGTGAATATCACAGTTGCTAGCTGCTTTTACCGTAGTTTATTGTGTAAGATGGTGGTTTATTTATATAATAATAGTATCGGTACTGGTTTTGAGTGTAGGCAATAAAGCACTACTTGATCCATACATTAGGCGCACCGGCTTATAAGACGCACGATCAATTTATCAGGAAAAAAAAGGATTTAAATTGCGCCTTATGGTCCGTAAAATACGGTAATTTCTTTCTGCTTGCTTGACTTTTGTAAAGCTGGCGAACGATTGTTTACCAGGTATATTTTACAAATAACAACCCAAAATTAAATGTGAAAGTCTTGTGATATATTGCATTGTGTATCCTTGAACTGTGGAAAGTTTACTGCTCAACTTAAACTTGTTGGTAAATTTTCGGCATTCAAACCTGGATTTCAGACCTTATTTGAGTGAATGTCCTGAGGGATGCTTTCTTTAGTTTTTAATTTTTCGATCGCTCTGAAATCGGTGATGCCGTTAACTACAACTGCAGTTGTTAGTTAACGCCTTCTAAAGCCCTGTGGTATTGTTTGCAATCATACTGCAAAAATATAAACACTAATATAAACAACTGAAGGCAATTTTATAGGCCTATTTGATATTACCACCATTCTTTTTGTGTCTTAACATTACATATACAATATAAATTGGCCCGGACATGTAGGCTCACCATAACTTGTGACGTGCATTAAAAAAATCCGGACCGCATGCATTATCTATGTGGAGAGCTTAACTAAAGTTTAATTCAGCTTATGCCCAACCAAAATACCTTAGTGGGCCAAAATTATGTCTCTGGTTCAATTCGGGCCACCATGAATAACTTACACTACTAGCAACACAAATACAGTATTAACAACATGCACAATAAAGGACGTTATGATGCTCAAGTAATTTGTTGTAACTTGATTTTATTACAAACTTGAAAATTTATTGTAAGTGTAGGCATCAGTTGTGTTTTGTTTGAAACTCATTTTAAAGGAAAACTTTTTTTCTTAACATATTGATTCTTATTGATAAATGTCGTACTGTATATCATAAGTCAATGTTATATATCGTGTTATTGGTTGCTCTGCAATGTAACCATAGTACATTCAAAAAGTGGTTTCATGCAATATTTAATACTTATTTGTCTCTGCAGCCATATTTTGACAACGACATAATTATGTGATGCTTAGATGAGTTGTGTAGGCTAAACTTTACACCCTCATGTTTCAACATATCAGGGGGGTATTTTACTGAAAGTCATTATGGCTCATATGCTGGAACCCAGTCCAGAGTTAATTGAGGGCATTGTCCAAAAGCTAAAAACAAATGGAATGTTTGATGAAATGAGACGAGATTGCTTGGCTGATATTGACACCAAGGTGAGCATAAGAAATAACTATTTATAACTTTATAGGTATAGCAAGATTCTGAAAGAGTCTATTTTATCAGCAAAGATTGTGTGTAAGAACTGATATATCTATATGTATTTGTTCTCTGAGGTAGCTTGGCAAGCACCAACTGCTACGCTTAGATTTTATAATGTTATTTATTGCATTACGAGTGTTTCTTTTTATAGCCAGCTTTTCAAAATCTCAAGCAACGTGTAGAAAATTTTGTAAATACTCTTCTGAGTGGTCAAACTTGGACACCCTTACTGAATAAAAATCAACTTCGTTCAAAAGTGCGCACTTCAGTGATGCAGTAAGTTGCCAGCCATGTCTCCAAACTGGGAGTGATGTATGCCTTCATGTCGTACATAACTATTTTATTGATTTCTCTTACCCATTGTAAAATGGCTTCTATTTTGGTTCGCGTACATTCTCTGTGTTGCAGAGGTTTACAGTACCTTAGGGACTGTTTACAATAGAGGACATCTTGTATTAAATTTTTAGCACCTATTAATCCAAATTACGATCAAGGGCAGCTTACAATTGAGTCAATATGGTACTTACAATGATTGCTGTTTTTGTTCCACTTTAGGTCAGGGATGCTAACCACAGGAGTGGAGCACATTTTACACCAAGTTGTAGATGCTAAAATGTACACAGAGTTTTTACCAAAAATATCCGACTTTATAAATGACAACAATGAAACACTTCGCAAGGTGTGTTGGTGTCTGTTAGTAAACCACAACCAAGTGAAGTGGTTTTACTTTGGCTAACTACCGTCTGAATGTACTTTCATCTATTCAATGACAGTCTGCAAAATAATTAAACTTTGTATTTAAATATGATAGGAATTTTTACCAGAGCCTGAAATGCAACCAGAAGAAAATGTGGTATGTTTTTTTTTTATTTATTCAGAGTGAGATTATCAACTTAAAAAATAATGGGACCAGACAACCTTGAACTGTTTCCTACAATATATATGTTTAGAATATACTTAGTGCATTGTGTGAATACACTACCACCTACCAGTACCCAATACCTGTGTTAATTTAATTCAAAATGTACATAGGCCAGTCAGTACATGTAGTGTGCATGTTTTTATACGACCTGCACAGAATTCATGGACATATTTGGGGTAAAATTTATTGGTTTTGGAACTGTTAATACTAAACACAGTCTCAAACTTATCAGTTAGGCTTATTGCCAACTTGACGAAAATCGTTTAAAACAAGATAAGGATATGCCATTTACCGAAAGCCATCACAAGTACTAATACAAAGATTGAATTGAAAATCAGTGTAATTATTTTTGCAACTCGTTTTTCGCACTTCATACAAAGAATGATCATTTAAGCTATTTAATACGTCATGTATCATCCTGCATTGCATCTGATACTACTTTCATTATGGCCGTTTTCACTTTCCATTTTTTGCTTGCTGGCATTGCTCTAACTGATGCTGTGATGCTTGCAAAAAAGAGGGAGTCTTCATCTACCTTTGACTCCATGGCAGCAACATCTGCATTTTTTTTCATGGGCCTGGTATATGAAGTTGGTAGTAACACAGGTGTACTCATGTTTAGTGGAGTTGAAATACCTACACATCAAATAACAGAATGAGTTCTTGCAGCTAAGAATAGTTACAGCAGGTTAATTACTTGTTAGAGATCCAAAAATTGACGCATAATTAACATTAAATGAAACTAAAGAATGAATTACTGATACTAAAAATGAAAAAGAAAAGAATTGGGCTACTTGTTTCTGCTGCTGTGTTTAATGTCTCATCCATATCATCTCCATTCCTTGGAAATTCATAATCGGATTGATTAACGTGAGAATATTGGAACGGTAGCCTGGTAGATATTACAAAAAACAGACTTTATGCAACACTTGATCAGCATTTGTATTTAACTAAACTGAGTGAAAAGAAGTTTCTTACTCTCTGGATCTAACATAAGGCCTTAAAAAGTCCATTAACATCATGTAATCCCATTTGCTTTCTTCACCATTGCCTGACCTTTTCAGTTGCCTGAGATATTTATCACGAAGTAATTTCCATCGTTTCAAGCAGACATTTGCTGAAAAATCAAAGCAAGATGTAATTAGTGGATCAGTACAGTACACCTACATTCATCTTGTGGTCTAGCACAATTTTGGAACTGTTCAATGTTCACCAAAACCAATGAACAGGAACAAACAAATGTAATGCCTTGCGCAAATGTAAATAGAATATACTGGTACTATTGAAAGCAGGTCATGGATAAGAGTAATTATACAATATGCTTTTGTGTTTAAATTACTTAATTTCCTAAATGCCGAACCCATTTACTGTACACTAACGCCAGCGCAAACATAACGACATGCGCGTCTGACGTCATACAGTGCTATGCGCGTGCGCGTTTATCGCCGTCCCTTCAGACCAACTTACGCGATAAGCCAACTACAGTTGATACTTCCTTCCACGCTTCGTCTTTCATTTTGCGGTTACGGTAGCACTGCAAGCTGCTATTGTATAAGCATTCGTGTTTCTTAATTTCGCGGGCAAGTCGTTCTTCGCTGCCCATAACAATTTGTACAGTTATCTCACTTTCCGACATCACACGTCAAGAAATCTACACTCTGCAAAGCGTTACAGCAGCTGAAATACGCCCTGCTTCGCCAAACGTTACAAACAGTCGGGCGAAGCGTGGCTAGAGAAGAACTCTTGTTTGAGACACACCAATCGCGAGCGTGCTCGTTCAAGCGTAACAACAAAGGAGAGAAAAAAACTTCAAAGATTTATTTGTCCATACCACTTCTGGCGATCTGTAAACCAGCAAAGTCGTTCAATGCACTCTATATAATGATTATAAGTTATTACAGTTATATTTTGGTGCGTGCTTCATAAAAAAGTGGAACCTGTGCCGAACATTTACTTTGGTATTATTACGTCATATACTAAATTGTGAGTTTGTAAATTACTAATGCGACAATATGCAATTCACTAACTCATATGAACGGTGTTTTGCACACCTTTTGTTTTCGTGGAGGCCATTGGCGCAACCTTCAGAGCGTGAGCTGAACTTGATTTCCTTTACTTGACTCAACGCGAGTTTGGATCGCTACCGCATGCAACAGCGCGTTTTTCTCTTTCTCTCGTTTCGTGGTTGCGCGTCAGCAAAGTGCGATCATGCGCGACATAAAAGACAAGAAGTCAACCGCTACAGTAAACGTAATGATTTGAAGCAGCATCTTATGATGGGAATTTCCATTGACGTTGGCTTTAAATCTGTCTCATAGTACGACTCGAATATACCAAATTCCTTGTTTTGTCAACTATAAGACGTCGACCTAGTTTTTGACCGTTTTCGGTAAAGCGTATATCACTCGTTACCAGGATTCATTTTTTACTTTTGTCTTAGGCGAAACAGGAACAGGAAAAGGAAGAAGTAGAAGAAGAATTTAATTCTCCGACGCCAGTTGATCACCCCGAAGTCGAATCCCAGGGAGATGCAGATCCACCTGATACAAAACAGGAAAAAGCTAGCAATGAAGAAGATAATGAGAAGATAAAATCTTTCAATGAGCAGCCTTCCATTGAAGAGAAGCAAAATGACTCGGCGGTAATTCATCAGGTACCCAACATCTGTGATCCTTTTGCAGCTGTATGACCTCCTTTTCCGTCAATTTTAGGTCCCAGTAATCCCGGAAGGTGCGGCCAACACATTAAGAGCACTCATCCAATCACTCGCAAGCAGTTCAGACATTAAGTCATTGATCACGTATGTATGATTGAGGTCATGCTTTCGTCGTAACATTTTCTTTTTTATGCAATTGCTCAAAAGTATGCTATGGCATGAATTTGCTGATTTAGCATGTAACGCTTTGACTCTGTTTGCGGTAAGTCGGACTTACATTCTAAAAGAGAAACATCTGTGTTCTGCAGGGCCGATAAGAACGACGAGGAAACGGCGACAGCGGCTGAGAGCAAAAAACATTTGCGGAAAGCAAGTCCTAGCGGTGCGCAAAATTACGATCCTGCTTCTACGATCAAACGCCACTGCGCGATCCAAAAATATTGTCAGTTTAGCCCAAATAAGTTTTGATTCAATTGTGCTTGTGCTTTAGGTAATTCCCCATCAATAGATCCTTCACAGATTGAAGCATTCACTGACGATGACGACGATGAAGAAAACCCAGATCACGAAGATGAAGGACATGCTATTGGTAGCATTATCAATTAGATACTAAAATATCCATAGATAATAAACATTAGTCCGTTTTAAAAACAATAATTTCCAATTATTATTTTTTCCAAACTTGTTTCTCGCGATAGAAGCATTTCCGTTGTTTATGAGTCAATGGATTTAAAATAACCGTAAGTGTCGATGCAATGCACTTACACCAAATACCGGAACTGCAGCAGAAAATAACAATCGTTCTAAGGTGGCTTGATGTGTGACAGGTAAGGTCGGGCCACGTACTCCTGAAGGACCTGAAGAAGACGCTGTCTATCACACTCCTCCGTCTCACAGTGAGGCTAGTGGGTCAGGTGGAGTAGTTGAGTCCGCGTCCTCCTCGGACAGTGACGGCGACAATGACCGCATTGAGCAGGTAGCGATTAGAATTCGTTGTAAATAGCAAATGTTTGATATGATATGATGACATATTGTGCAAATAAGTCGGTAAAGAAAGTAAATGTTATATATATCAAAATTCTTATAATCTAAAATGTATCAGAACTTGCTCATTCTTCCTTTACCGGCAGCTGAATGACTCCGACATCAGTGTTCACTCAGAGGCCGACACGGACCTTCATCAGACGGATGTTGTTGTCGCCGACAAGTAAGAGTCTGCTTTACTTTTCATTACACAGTTTTAGCTAATCAGTTGACCCATACTGACCCTGTGTTGTATTATAGCACTGTTGATGAAGGGAACTCCTCCGAGCATGTGGTGGATTTTGAGGATGAGGATCCCATTCATGCGGAAGAAGATGATGAAACCATTGAGGAGGAAAACGATACAGGAAAAGAACAAATTGAAACAATTCAAGAGAGCCTCGTTGCAACAGTAATTTGTTTTGTCTACTTTAATTTTTGATCATTTTTAAGCAATTTTTTAGTCAAATGTCTTCAAGTTGTTTAATCCCAGCTTCTCAAACTATTGATCTGTTGCCTTCTGTTTTAAGTTGGATGAAATGGAAGTGGTTGAATACGAATCGAACACGGCCCTCTACGAAGAGGGCTATGTCGTGCTTGACGGACAAACTCAAAGTAAGTCTTTCCCTTCGCCCGACATACTAACTTACATATACTGTATTATATTATTATATTAGCACAGTGGTTCTCAACCTTCTGATCTTGGCGGACCCCTTTTGCTGCTGTCAAAGCAGTGGCGGACCCCTGAAGTTTAAGCAAACTAAGGGTTCTGAGACTGCACTTAAATGTTTCTTTGCTTAGTTTTACTTAATAGTCTTGGTGCACAACTGCGCTATTCATTCAAAATAACATCAAACTATGCGGATATTTTTACTTACAATCACTGTATCCAGCTGTCTTCTCGTATAATCCGCAATCTAGTGCATCACAATAGGCCTTCCCTGGGGGTGATAAATCTCAATAAGCTTTTGTATTGTCCCATCACAATAGGCAATTAAGCAAATGTTCAAGCCTATTTCAAAAAGCAATGATAAACAGCAAAAAATTTTTAAAAACTCGTACTTTATGTTGCAAATTTCGAAGTTTTCACGGACCAACTGAAAACGTTTCGCGGACCACCGGTTGAGAACCACTGTATTAGCATATATAATATATATGCTAACCATTCTTGCAATACCAACCAGCTCGCATTCTTACTGCTTACTTACTGCTAAAATATTGAACCGCTCAATTATTATCAAGACCTTACCTAAATATTCTTTTGCTGAAATAGCTAAAACTGCATATATTTTAAGACGTGGAAGCGGAGATTGGTGGTGAAGAGGTTGCGCCTGATGAGGAGCCTGCTCCTTCAGAGGTGGACTTGCATATTTTAAATAGATCGAAATTATTCCCGCAATGTGAACTGTTTGAGTAGTTTTAATATCAGTATTTATTTAATAGAATATGGTTATTTGGTTTATTGGAAAATAACAAGCCAATCTGGTTACTTGGTCTTCACAGTCGCGACGCAGTCATTCGCGGTCCGAACGCAAGCGACGCCGCAAACGCCATCGTCGCCGTCGTCACAGTTCAAGCGCTGAGAGCAGTGACGCAAGCGGACATTTTTCTGCATCGAGCGGTGAACGTCACTCGTCGGATGGTGGTCACAGTGAAGACCTCGAACCGGTTAGGTCTAGGTAAGTCATAAAGTAGATTTTTAAACTACTTTGCCTTTTTGTTAGCCGCTTATTGTTTTGTATTATCAAAAACTTTGTTAACTGCTGCATACAACCGATTATTTTAACGTCCGCTATGCATTCATACAGTAATTTATAATTTGTAGACTCTATCTGTAGTGGTTTGTATACAGTTACAAATCTAACTGGCTGAACCCGTGAAACATGAAATGCTCCAGTTTCACCAAAAAACAAACGGAGTTTTACCAAAAAAGAAGTCGCATGCGCGTACAGAGACTAGCGACCATTTTAAAAACTCGTTCAACAACGTTTCTTGCGAAGCTTTTACGCGTTTTAGAGCGTACATTTAGCTGTTATGAATTTGTTGGAGAGCTGTGACAGCAGATTTATGAGGTTCTTGCTTTGTCTTTTAGATCTCGTAAAAAGAAGAAAAAGAAGAGGAGCAAGAAGCACAAAAAGTCCAAGGTTCGGGATTCGTCTTTGGATAGGGGAGCACCGTGGGACTCTCCTCCCGATTACAGAAGGTAACGTTTCAAAGAGTACTAGAAATAGTAAATCGCAATGCGCTTTTTGCTTGGTTAGGGGATCGGTTTGTTATATCAACTCTTGTTGAATGTATTGATTTACCTTTTCGAAAATTCCAGCATTATAAACTATTTGATATATCGTGTGACTAAACTATAGGTTGTTATGATGATCTGTTTCTCTTTCCAAAATAATTTCTAACTTTCTCATGATGCCTGTAGTAGCAACGTGTATTGTTTCTTCATCATATTTAAATCTGCAAAACTTACAGTCAATCCTCTTTGTAGGTCAAGTATATCCCCCTCCCATCAAGGCCAGAGAAGATCATTTATACCGTCTCCTCAGCGGCCGCCTATGAGGGTAAGAGTCGAGCGAAGTTAAATTTACGTGTGCACTGCATATGCAAAGTGACGCCTTTGCTTAACCTGATCCATTCTAGGTTGTGCGTCATCTAAAGTATCGTACACCCAGACGACAGTGGCGACGTCACTATACCTCATTGTGATTTCAGTTTTTTGATGTTCTTAAGTTTCTGTTTACGTTTATTATTTTTTCAGTTTGAAGACGATAATCGCGCAGTGAAAGTGGAACCTGCTTTTATGCCTCAAATTACGCATTTCAGGTTGTAGAAAATTCGTGTTGATGTTGCAAGAATATTGTTATCTATAAACATATTGCTAAGTTGGACGCGCCTGTTGTGTTGCTATTCCGTTCCGAATCTTTAAGTTGTTTTTGAAACTTCTGTTGCAACTTTTAATTTTTGCAGTTTTTTTTTATCTTATGGCTTTTTTATATATTCTTGTATTTTATTTATTTCATTTTTTCTAAGTTAAAAAGTTCCATCTTCCCAATAAATCTCACAAGTGTAATTTTTGTGTTGTTTGTTTATCTATTAGGGATCCGTACGCCGCAGAATTACGTGATATCGATGGACCGCCGCCCCCTATGCCCAATATAGATCGTCCTTTTCCCCCAAGGATGCACCATGAAGATCCGAGAATGGGATTTCCCCCACGTCCCAGTTACCCACCGCGTTCGCCACCACATTTTCCGCCCCGCCATCGTTTCTCCCCTCCTCATTTTCCCAGTCATTCCCGATATTCGCCTCCTTACCATCGGGGGCCACCTTTCCCCATGCGACCCATTAGCCCTCCTCCCAGACGCTATAGCCCCAATTTCGATTTCTACAGACCCGGGTTTGAACCCCCACGGTCGCCTCCACCACACAGCCGAAGATTTTCCCCACCCCGCCCGATAGGTAGGTTTCCCGGCCCTGGTGGACCTCCGCCTCCCTTTCCTGGACCCATGAACGATAGATTCATGCCCCGTTCAGGACCCCCTAGAGGTGCATCAGGGGCAATGATGCGGCCGGATTTGCCTCAGGGAGGTCCCCACATGGACATGAGGAGACCGCCTATGAGATGAGGAATTATTTTCTATGTCCTTGAGCTGCTACTGGAGAAAAGTTACGTGTTTAGATGCTGGCAAAGGCATTTGTTCGAAAGTATATTTGTGGCTTTGGCATGCTGCTTGGTGCAGAAGCCTATACACTGCCTATGCTGTAGTCTGTTGGAGATATATCACTTCGTTAAGCGTAAAGTATCGGTTTCAATCTTTAGAAGTATACTTGTAACCTACGAATCACTTTTATCAAGGTTATTCTTTCTGGAGTCGATAGCATACATTAACTGAATCGTGGTATTTTAAGTGTTCTTGTTGGTAAAATATAATCTGTTATACAATGTTTCGCTTAATTGTTGTCAGGAAACCATCGTCAAAAATATCAAGTTCTTAGCTCAATAATGTCTAAAATTATAACACTTTAAAAACGAAATAATTGCATAGCAAATCAAGGGAAAGGAATGTAACCACTAAACAAAAATGCAGAAGATACCGACTTCAAACGGTTTTGTAGTGTCATACTGGCAGGTATAAAATATTACGATATAATACAGGCCTTTGACTTATTGTTCTCAACCTGTTGCGTTGGTTGTGCTACGTCTTCTGCAACAGGTTGTTGTGGTAGCTTTGGCGGCCCATTGTGTGGCATGATCGCCCCCGTTTTTAAGCGCATGTTCTCCTCGAGTTGCTCCAGGTATTTCGCTTTAAGGTGCTCGAAGCAATAATTGATTTTTCTGCGATCCGCTCCGACCTCCAGGACCGCGCTTTGCTCTTCAGTTTCAAGATATTCTTGCACCATTTCCTCCAGTAAACGAAAGTCATCAATAGTCAACAAGTTTTGATCCAAGCTGGAACCTGTAGCCTGATGTAGTTGTACTCTGAAAACGTTGGGTACATAAATATATTGGTGAACAATTGCTCCGAATGTATATGTACGCATAGTTATAGCATAAATGGGTTACAAAAATTAGAGGTAAAAAAATTTCTCTACGCAAAGCTGAGCTGTCATTGTAGATCAGGGGTTTTTAACCTGTGAGGAATTTGAGGATTTCAAGTGGGTAACGAAACACAATGTTAAATCTGGAATCAGATTTGCGTTGTGCAATCTCAAAAATAGAGCCTGACATTGACTCGATCGTCGTTGAAAAGCAAGAACAAAAATCGCATTGACGTTGTTTGAAACTACGTAAACGTTCTTTAATGTTATTCTTCTCATTGAAATTGTTCTTTTTGTTAAATACCATTGTGCTTTGGGATATGTCACACAGGTTACTAGGATTCATTTTGATTTTTCAGTCAGTTTTAAAAGTATGTGGGGAATATAGGTTTATTAAGTAGCGGAAGTGGGTAATGAAAAGAAAAAGGTTAAGAACCCCTGTTGTAGATAGACTATTAGTAACTTACTATATCTTCATTTTTATGCAATGCAACGTTTTTATAACTTTATTAAGGCCATAAAATTACACAATACAAGTTTCACTAACTTTGTCCCTGCAAGTTCTGCTTTTAAACGCGCTATGATGAGATCAACATCTTCCGTTTCATTTACTGAGACCGCGTTGTCAATTGAGGCCACTTGTTGAGCAAAGCGACAGGTTGAAATCGATTCTTCCAGGTTTTCTAACTCAGCACTTATCGTAGCAATCATGCTTGTGTAAGAATTTCCACCCAAACTGTCGCTTAAAACCAAAGTCATGGCGGAGTTTCTGTACGGCACATGATAATGTTTGTTAGAAGCTAAGGTTGACTTTTTCTTCGTCAAAGCAACAATCACTTGTTGAAGATGATGTAAAGATAGATTAATATTTCTCCCTTCTGACAGCAACCGACGGTCGTTTTCGTGGGATTTCCCGATTCTTTCTGACCCAGCTAAGTCGACCAGGTGGATCTTAGATCGCAGAATCTTTTCCTCCTCCGGGATTTTCATCGTAAGGTAAATGGTAAATATGCAGTGAGAACGAGACGAAGCGTCATTCAAATGAGTTTCGGCTACCTGGCGATTAGCGTTACCAAGGCGGAGCAAATCCAAAGCTTCTGCTTCGTCTTTGATTTTATGAAAGGAAAGGTTCCTCAAGTGAAGACGACGTTTTGCATCCATCATCGCTACAACCTTGGGCAGCTCTTTCAAGTCACTCACCGTTCTTTTGCCCTTTTTACCGGTCAACAGGTCATAACCGGTTTCTTTGTAAATTTCGTGATAAGATATTTTCAATTCTGTTTCATATTCAACCTGCTCGAGTTCAGTAAACAAATGGGAAAGTGTGCGGTACACAATGCCTGACGATGAAGGCAATTTATCGTTATCTTTTCCGGAGGGTGTGGCAGACAATTGGCTAATTTCAGTTCCTCTGTCTCCTTGTTGGTTAAGGTCACCTTCTAGACTATTTTGGTTTGGCGCAAGGTCTTCTTCTACTTTGATCTTAATAATACCTTTTGTGAAATCTGCAACTTCATGCGCTGGCGACTCAAAATTGTTCCCCGTTCCTTTAAGTTTCTTTTTTTTCTTCTTACCACGCGTTTTCTTTTCAGTGGAAGCTGCATTTTGAGGAAGTGGTGGAGAGTTTACTTCGGTTATAACTGTACTATCTGCATTTTCTGCCGAGTTCTCTTTGGTAGTCTGAATTTCTGGAGTGACATCACGAGTTTCAACAACGACATCTTGCGTTTCGGAATTGCCAATCTGAAATGCATTATTTCCTTCATCTTCCTTTGCAACTGGTTGCATTTCGACTTTGTTTTTAACCAAATCCTTTTGCTCTGGATCGCCAGTTCTTGGTGATTTTGATTTTGTCGTTTTCGCTTTGTTTGCCGGTGATCCAGACTGAGCTTTTGTAGATTGCGTCGTTCGAGAACGTTGCTTTTTGTTTCCTAGCCGTTGTCGATTAGAAAGATATTCTTTTCCTGCGTTCTTTTTTCGTGTTGCTAATAGGTCATTGTTGTCATCTTTTTCTTCACCCATGATAGTGTACGTCTTGCCAGTCGCTGTTTGACCATACACAAACACAGTGCCGTTAAAACCGTTAAGAGCATTCTCCACTATTGGCTTGGCTACAGCTTGGTAAATGTCCAGTTGACCAACTAGTTGATCGAACACTTGGTCAAATTTAAATTTATAAGTTGAACTCATATTTTGAGTGTGACGAGCAACAAAATCTTGAGGCACCTGAAACTCCATTGTTCCATTTTGGTTGAACCCGTCCTTAACATTGTAATTAACAACCAGACTGTTATCATCGACCGGTTTTACCCGGCAAAATACTTTCACCGGTTCAGAAGCCATTTTCTGCAGACGTTTGCACAGAAGCTAATAAGATAAGCTAATCCCTAGCCAGCTTTAACAATTTTAACAATTACTTAATCCCTATTTTCCGGGAATACTTTTAACTCAGTCTTCTTTAACTGGTATTCTGTACGATAATGCAAATTCCTTTCAACATTTTCGTAAATCATATGTGAATTGCCTCTCAGGGCTGAAATCAGACGGTACTTCAAAGTAGTTCACTAAATTAAACCAGCTTGCCAAGACACGCCCTTTACAAGACTCAGTTAATTGTTTAATTTGACCCCAGCTTCATTTTAGTATTAAAATATGTACACAGTATACCGAGTATTAGTAAACACGATCTAAGAGATTATAATATGCTGTTGTTCGCTTTTTCTTTACGAAATCTGTTATATTTCAGGTCACAAATAAAATTTTCCGCCTGCCTTAATAGAAATATTCTCTACTGAATCAACTAACGCATACATGTAGGCCTATTGATGTATTGTTACAAAAACTTGGGTGAATTTTAAAAGCAAAGCGTCATCAGAGTTCTTTAGATATGGTTTATACAAGAAACAAAAGCAGTGGGGAAATCCGACACGCTGTCCAACCATTGTAATGCTATAAGGCCATTGGAATTATTAAAAGCTCTTACAAATATACGCTTTTCTTAGCTACGATTGTGCTTTGTTTACCTAACTCCCACATTACCGACAAGTCCTAAACCAATATTACCGTGCAAAAATAATACAGTATTATTGAATCGTAGTTTTAATAATTTACTTGACTCTCTACTAGTAAAGGTAAGCTAAAGCATGTAAACAAACGCTGTATCACTCATAAGAGATATATAAACATAAAACAGGGGAGTTGTTCAACAAGAGGTAAGCGTCTAATTGTGAACGCCTACATTAACTGCATCAACAGGTGAATAATATCATCATCGGAACAAAGTCAGAAATACTGGAATACTGTGAAATCCTCACCAAACAAGATCAATATAACCCTCTTCCACTGCCGTAGAGGAAAGGCACCTTTATACAAAAACGCCGAACCTTACGAGCACATTACTGTTTTAAGCAGCACTCTCGGAATACAAAGTTGACAGCTAAAAACACAAATGACTAAAAATATTGTTGATTTTCTCGTTAATATAGAAAAAGCTTGACTGTACCACTGTTTCGTTGCAACCATCTTGCGCAGGGAGCGTTTGCGCACATGTGTGAATTGAATTAAACTTACTTCACATAATTGTCGACATTTTTTGCCCAATCACCAATTAAACAAATTTTTGTTGCAACGATTATAATTATATTATTTGAGCTATCATTATTGCATATCTTTAGCTATATAGTGTATGTATGTAGCCCATAGAAAGTTGGCAATTCTGGAAACACGTTATGAAAAAAGATCAAAAAACAATCAAAACATTATAATACTTTTTGTGTCTGTCCATTCTGTCAGAGCTTGCACAGGGGCTGGTTTGGTTACCGGGTCTCGAGCGATGAAGAATTATCGCCAATTTTAAATTGTGCAACTTTTTGATTTTTCGAAGTCTGGCCGAAGATAAAGATTATGACACCATACCAAGCCATGGCTGCCACGCGCGAATGCAAATTTGATCTAGAAACGTTGGTTATCCACGAGAATAAAGAGCGAGCAGCATGAACATAATAAATATAAGCTGCTGTAGATAGCCTGCAACGCAGTTATAGTATAAATGTGTTGTGGATTTAGAAGTGCATAAAAATATATTGTAATAATGACAAATAATACATGCCAATCTTTTTTGCAATACACAGCGTAACACTAGAAAAAGTTAATGAAAAGATAACTTTTTATGGTAAACCGATCAGTCGCGAGTGACTTGTTTCCGGTTTCGGTGGAATTTACACAGATTTTTGAGTCAACCGATTGTGTTGCAGGCCGAGAACGATATTCCAAGTGGTGGGATTCAGCCGGTTCACACCGGTTTCAGGAATTTTACTGATCTCCGCGAACCGGTTGTTAACAAGTTTATGTATAGGCTTATGTTTCACTTCGAGCACTGTATTGCCGCGGCTAATAATATGCTATTAATAGCCCTAATAACTATAATAAAGTTACTGTTTACAATGCATTGTGCAGTGTCAATACAGTAGAACTCGCATAAAACCTCGGATAAACGGATCCATTTATCATTGCAAAGAAATCAATTGTTGACAGTACAATTGCTGTTGTCACAGAAGAAAGCGTACGTTATTCTTCACACTAGATTCGATCTTTCACTTGTGATATACAGGTATTGCTTGTACTGTACTGTACGAATAACACAAAGGGACCCAACGACTAGCGAGCCTGCGCGGTGTGCCGAGGGTCAATTTCGTATATAACAGATAATCGTGTATAACGGATGAATATCGCTGGTTCCGACTTGTCCGTTATATGCGAGTTCTACTGTATTATCTATCTGGAAATTTTAAAGTGAAAGATCATGAATGTCAATAAAAGTTTTGGGTAAAGTGTTTTTGTTATTTTTTTCTTTGTCAGAATAGCAATAGATTATTATCTTCATGCTGCACATTCACTAACCATAATCATAGTATTCTGCTCACTGTTAACAATATAATGATGTATTAACCAATTTTAGACATGTTTTAAACTTAAGAAAATAATTAGGATGAATAATTTCACTGCTAGACTCTCGCTTGTGGCAACCCAAACAGCAATCCCTGGTCTATATACAGTCGAATCCGCTTAATTCGGACACCGGATAACCCGGACAACCGCTTTATTCGGCCAAAATGCTCGGGAACGGAACAAAAGTAAAAATTGAACGTAAAACACTCCTGTAAATTCGGACAATTCTCCGCTTAATTCGGACACAGGTTCGCAATTCCATCGTTAGGTTATGACACAATAAACAGTACTTCGTTCGTTTTAAGACAAGATTCAATTGCATTATGAGTGATTATGGTGAAACAATGACGATCGATGCAGTAACAATCGACAATGAACTCATATAACGCCGTGCCAGCTTCATAGTCGCTTTTACTTCGGTACAATTGCGTCCATCTTGTAGGACAAAATTGTACAGAAAAGTTTAGCACAAAAAGTGAAATTGCTCACTAAAGTAAACGAAGACGTTTTATGCGATCAGTGCCAGTTACTGCAGTATAGCGCAGCTGCAATTCATTTATTACGCAACACTACAGTATTTTAAATGCGTTTTTTGCCTTTATGCATGACCATGAAACGAACAATTGATTTTCCGCTTAATTCGGACAAAGCCGTTTCTCCGCTTAATTCGGCCAAAAGTGAGCGGAACCAAAGTGTCCGAATTAAGCGGAGTCGACTGTATATCGGCCTCAGGTAAATATGGCATGCTGCTAGTGAAGAGAAGCGGATGTTAAAATATTTGAATCCTACTACTGGATATTCCCATATTACAGTATATAGTAGCATGATGCATAAATAATTCAATGTTTATTGCGTTTTTTCGGCTTTTTTTGGAATAGTTATGTACAACGGAGATCTTTTTAACTTTTGTACTCCCATATAAAGACTTGAATGTGGGAGTTACGAGGTCATATAAAAAGAGCAGTTCATGGCGACGTAATAATTCCTAAATACCCGATGCGGACTGGTTGACGGCCAATGGGAGTGCATAAGTACTGGAGACGCACTAGGACTGTTGCATGGTAGAGAGTAAGGATTTATTTTCTGTTCGCCTTACAAATAATAAATAAATTACACAAGTTAACAAAAATTAAAATTTGCTTGGTGCTCTTGCTATTGCCTATAGCAAGTTGAGGCAGTGAAACGCGAGAAAAGAAGGTTCAACATAATTACAACCTATGAGAATAATTTATTTAATTTTAAGTTGAATTCACACATAGAAGAGTATGTTTAATCTAGAATGAGTTTGCAGTAAGTCTATTGAATCGCCGAAATTATTTTTTTTTAACCTGCTCAACATGCATTTTTTGTTGTTAAAGTGACATTTCAAGTTTTCAACGTATGTAGGTCACGCAACCTGTTGTTGAAGATAGGCGGTTAAGTTAGGGGAATGGGGTCTAGTATGCAAGTGCAGAACCATGCACAGAATGTCTTTGTATACTAGACCCCACTGCTACTCAAATTGTGAAGTTATCTGATTGTGTAGGTTACTTGTATACTAGATCCGGAGAATGTGTACATGCTGAAAGTTGATCTTAGCTATTTAAGTTTTTTTGGAGTTAGATTTAAATTAGAAAGTAGAATTAAGTTGCACCGTTCACGACCCTGTCCGCTAGATAGCGGCAGGACACCACGTTTACTTGCCCAAAGATTTATAGTGTATTTTCATTTCAATCCCCGTTCACATTTCGAATGAGTCGTATTTTAGAAAAGGAGGCATGCAGACGTTCTATTGGCACGCATCTCCACGTCTAGTTATGCCTGTGCTTTGGTACTGTACATGTTATTTGTCTATAAAATAGTATCAAGATAGCCGCAGTCGTGGATGAGGAACAGCTCAACAACATATAGCCTATTTAGCTAATGTTTTTCGTTGCGCTTTAACGTTACTATGTTATAACATTTAAGTTAGGTTAGTTAGGCTAGAAACTGTGAAAAATAGCTTCGAACGCTCGATTTTTTCCGATGAAAAAGTGGCACCCTTGTATTGCATTGGAACATAGAAAGTCTGACTGTGTTAATAAGAGCTGCAAACAAGCTGATAGATCAGTTGAAAATTGTTCGGCAATTTATAAAATACGGTTTGTTCATTTTTATCTGCTTTTTATTATCTGGGTATAAAGAAGGATTTGAGTCTTTAATTCACGCCAAATTTTTTGTGTTTTTGCGCCAATTGCTCGCTCAGTTTCTTGTCAAAATCTGCCTTACTTTTCAGTCGGGTATGTATGGGAGATTTTCCATGGACCGTAGTGGAGATTGTAGCACCTGCACACCGAACTGTTTTATCTTCATGCCGCAAATTATAATAAATAAACAAAGAATTGAGGCTTCAGTGCACACCATCACACTAAAACTTGTGTCTTTGCACCATGATTTTTCATCGAAAACTGCCGTATTTTCCAAGCAGGTCTGCGGTCACTACAAACTTAACAGTCTGATCAACAAGTGACATAGTTGACCATCTTCTACTTGCTCTCACAACCAACCTTTGTAAAAGATTATTTCCATGTATTCTTCACAGGCCACCTAAACAGGACTCTGGTATCTTGGATGGATTTAATTTTAGTGAGTTTTTTTTCCATCCTGACACATTGGTCGGTTTCATCTTGACGACAACACAACGCTTATATACTGCCAAACGCCAAACTAACGGCTTAACTTTTACTTTATAATATTGTGTTTAAATTATGTTTTTGTAATTTCGGTTTAGTGACCATGCTGACGCTAGTAACTTCTTTTACATTCTCATATTATTCCGTAATGCACGTTTTTGCCCTCGAGGCCTTGCTACATTTGCCTGTCTAATTTGTGGAGATTTTTATCATAACTGTTAATATGTTTGCGACCACCTGCATCGGCACAATTTTTGTCCCCCACGTTAAACGCAAAAAATAAAAAGAATGAAAAAACAATTGGTTTTTTGGCCAACCATGTTGTTGGGGCTTGCCATAAAGGCTCCAACCAAACATCTTGAGTTATAATATATCAATTCATGCCAGATGAACACTGGCAGTTCAACTGTTTAAAAATTGCCGCAACTGTATTGGTATAGGGACCTTTTAAGAAAAATATTATATACTGACCTTGAAATATGGAGACGAAACATTAAAGAACTTTATTACGGTGAACTTGTGACATCATGCATCAAAGTTACAAATTACATTAACAAAACCCCATTTTAATAGAGGAGACTAAAATTTGAGTTCGTGTCATTTAGTTTTTGTCATTGTCTGCTGTGGGAACAAAAAACAAAATGCTGACCATTATAGTATGGGCAAATAACAACTCCGCCAGCAAACAATAAGCATAAAAAAGCAGCTAAAGCCCAAGGACTTAATAAGTTATTAACAATACAGTATTGAAGCTGGATAACACTTCTGGATTCCAATAGTGTATAACACAAAATTCATTAGCATTTTATCAGTTTTTCACTTTTTTGTTAACAGATTAATCTTTTTTGTAATTAATTGTTTGTTTTCTATTTTCTGTCAACATATAACATTACTGTGAGTATGTATTACTGATAGGAGGTAACACTTAATTGACTCACATGTATTACATTTGCAGATATCATTTTATGATTGTCCTATTGCTGCTATTTTAAATTTGGTTTAGCATGTAACATTTATATTGATTTAAAATTGAACTGACTGCTACTAGCATGATGTAATCACACGGACTCAGCAATTGGAGTCTAATAAGTGGATGACTAAGGACTATGGAAGCAAAGCCATTTGCCTAAATGAAAATGAGTGTGTTTAGTAACAACTCCGTTGGACTTGAGTCTACCTATTTAGGTGTTGATTGTAGCAAGAATTCACTCGAAACTTGCCAAAGTTTAAACCAGTCCAGTGCACTTTGTTTTGGTTTTTCATTGCCCTACAGTGACACCTCATTTGAACTTGTCACTGATGCCAGCAACCTAAAAGAGGCAAATGAAAAACTGCTACTCTGGTCAGGTGTGTGATGCCAAAGTTTTTTTCAAACACTTTGTTGTTATTTGGTATGATGTTATCAGTTAAGTAGTATACAAAGTATGCATATACTTGATTTTAAATTAGTGTATACTTGTTCATTTTTGTAGTGATTTTAAATCATGATAAAATATATCTTTTACCACAAATATAATAACAAACTTGATCCTTAGGTTTAAGAGCAGTTCCACGTTGCTGGGATGTTATTCAGCCACTGCTCTGTTCAGTGTATTTTCCAAGATGTGAAGATGGAAAAATCTCTTTGCCAGATAGGTCAGCCAAACAACATCATTAAATGAGAAATTATTATAAAGTATATACAAAAACGCAATTCCATGTGTGACAGTATTTTCAAAAATACACCTGGCCGACTTTCTTCCATCTCTAATTGATCTTTTTCTGATCGTCCAGGTCTTTGTGTGAAAGTACTCGTGGTCCATGCCAAATAGTTCAGGAGGAATATGGGTGGCCTGATTTTTTACAGTGTGACAACAATGATGTCTTCGGAGATAATTGTAAAGTAAGTTAATCATTTTTGAATTTGGTTATTATGAAACGTTTTGGGACATTTCAAGCTATATGTATATTTATCATGTCTCGATCTTTTAAACGGATCTTATCCAGTTTAATAGTGAAAATATGGGCAGTTCTCTGCACTGCTGCACATTTGCTGAAAATTTTGTAATTATTCAGCATTTACAGATCAAAGTTATGAAAAGACATATATATATTTACAGTTTGCATTATTTACTGTTCTTGTTGTTATCATACTTTGATATTTCAGTCACCATCATCACAAATAGAATTCAACAAATCTGATTGTGAGTTGCCGTTGATAGCCACAAACAACCCAGCTTCGTACTATGATAAGGTAGAAGGATGTGGACTGCAGTGCATGAATCCTTTATTTGATCAAGCTGAACACGATGAAATTCATGCCTTTGTGGCAGGATGGGCTGGTGCAGCTTGCATATGTACCTTTTTCGCAATGGTAAGTCTTTGATAAACTTAATTTTGGTACCGGTTTTATGTGTTTATATCTTTACCAATGAATAGAAAATTCATTTTAGGTTTTTTTTTGTGAAGGTGATTAAAACCACACAGTACATGGAGCACTGAAATGCTTAAGTTTTTAATCACTCTCTGTAGTTGACTTACAATTAGTAAATTAACCGTGGAACAGAGTATTTATAAGATATTTTTGTATCAAACTACATTAGCATACTTGACCAAAAGTTTAAAGGCCTAACCCTGAATGCATTATGATGTTGTACTGATGAATATTTTTTAATATCAATTGTGTTTCTGTTAATGAGTAACTCCAAATGAATTTGTCCTCACTAGTATAGTGTATGGCATGCCCTTTAGGGATAGCGTCACTGGTTTGTAAACATGAAATATTTCCTTCATCCACGCTGCCAATAGTAGGGGTATTGTTGTCCCCATTTTTTGTCACCTCAATTCAGCCAAGCGTTACATTAAGATTAATCACCACGTCCCAGGGAGAGAGAAGAGACCTCACCATTTAAACAAAAGTGAGATAGTGAGAGCAAAAAGAAACAAGTTTGTGATAATCTGAGTGTGTCATCGCCTGTGGCTGTGCCTGAAACAGTGATATTTTGAGATGGAGTAACAAAAAAGATTGGCCAGTCTTCCCATGCTCTACTTAACTTGATATGCCAAATGTTTTGAGGTTTTACGAAATTTTCTTCCAAGTTTATGGAAAAAAATGTAAAACTAGTTAGCAATATAATCAATCTTTCAACGTAATGTATATATATATATATCTCCTCTTTAAAATATATGTCGAATTAAGTGGGACCAATTGTACAAAGACTGTATCGTAAGTAAGGTGCCATAATTAAAAAGGAATTAAAAGCTTCTGCAAAAAATATATTACACATATACCTAAGGAAAATATTTTCGCCAATAATATATTGTATGATCTTGCATTGTTTTTCCAACAAAAACAGATTTTATTACGTCTACTTAGTAACTTAGTTATAACACACGTTTTTCTTAAAAACATTGCTTTCACCTCGTTTTGGTTTCTGCGTGGTTGCCTCTGCTCTGTTTTAAGATGTTTATGTAATTGGATAAGTGCGCTCAAGTTAAAATTGTGCTTGGAAAGCTAAAACTGGTGGAGAATTATTTTTCTTCATTTATTTCTCAACACTGGATACACTGGATTGTATTTCAGTTTGGAGGCCTCCTATCCTATTTATTCTCTATTGTCAACATGTTACACCTGGTTTTTTGACGTAGGAGAAATTGCATTAACCGATTATGGGCTGTTCCTGATCGTTGGTGCCATTTCTGATAACTGAAATCAGATTTTTAGAAATCACATTTTAATTCGACATAATTATTTCTTTTCAATAGTTCTGTTATTATTTAGGTTCATATATTTTATTCTTCTAAATTTTCAGCTGTCGTTTTTCATCGACTGGAAAAATTCAAGCAAATATCCAGCAAGAATAATATTCTACATAAACTTATGTTTCTTTCTGGGTGGAATTGGCTGGTTAGCACAATTCTTTTCAGGAGCAAGAGAGGAGATTGTGTGCAGAAGAGATGGCACAATGAGGCTTGCTGAACCAGTGTAAGTTTTTATTACATTATTGTGGTTGTCGTCATACTTTTTTGTGACAGCCATGGAATTATTTTGAAGAGGATGAAAAAGTACAGCTAAGAAACATGTCAGATATGCTAAAGTCTGTAATTTCCTACAGTTTATTTATGTTATGAATCATAACATTTTACCTACCATTCACCTGCTTAGTTACATATGTAAAATGCTCTACATAATTTAGACTTGAACAATTTTTTGAACAAATGATTGAATCTTGACTTCAGCTGAAAATCATTTTTGGTGTGCTTAAAACAACAAACATTGTACATTTACCAAGTAGTAGTAAATAGCCTTGAACATTTGTTGATAGATAGTGCCCACACATACATGTCAGTGTCATCAATACTGATCACACGAAATCAGATTTGAGCACAGGTGTTCAGATAGTTGTAATGGTAAAGATTGTACTGTTTCCTGGTAGGCATAGCTTCTTGTGTGGGCCTGTCATAATTTTGCCATTTGCAAATGACTTCTGTTAGGTTCACTGCACATAGGTCATCCCATGTTTGTTGAGATATAAGTGAGCTGAACAAGTGACGCTGCTTGTTGTCTCTTTTGGTCTCTTTTATTTTGGTATATATATTTGTTTTTGCCTTAAAAATATGTTTTGTTTTGACAACTGATTTTGTGCCTTTTGCTGTTTGTAAAGTGCTAATTTTTGAACATATTTTGAAACAACTGCATTTCATAGGCGGTATGATACGTTCAATGGCGTTGTATATTGACTTGAAGGCCAAACATATTTGCCACCTACATAAATTTCTAGTATTCTGCATTTTCTATTTCTCTAATTCCTTACTTTTGTATAGAATTAAGAAATTAGAGTAAGACTTTGTTTAGAAAAAAATTATCAATAACCCACACTGTATAAGCTTGTCTCTTTGCACTAAGTTAACTCTGCATCTTATATTCCTTACCAAAAGGTATTTCTTCGGGAATCTTTGCAAATTACCTTTTGTCTTAATTACTAATTATACATTTTTGTTCTTACAGTGGCACTGGAGAATCACCATCATGTGTTATAATATTTGTCCTGGTCTATTACTTCTTGATGGCTGGGATAACATGGTTTGATATATTATCTTATTCCTGGTTCCTTATGTTTAAAGCGCTGGGCACTCATAAAGATCCTTTAACAAGCAAGGTAAGTCACTCGATTGAACTTTTGGGTCTGACACAATACCACAGACTGGTGGTGGACTTTATCATTAAATAGGTAATGATAATGCTGTAACTCTCATCTAGGCTCACAGGTTTCATCTCACAGCTTGGTCCATTCCTTTTATTTTAATGGTGTCCTGCTTGGCCGTTTCTCAAATAGATGGTGATTCTATGAGTGGGATATGTTTCATTGGTTACAAAAACTATGTGTAAGTTTGTTTGCTGTTTGTGCTATCACCAATGCTCCTGAAATTACTGGATTTGGTAATTTATATGAAAGCTAAAATATACATGAAGAAATTATGTTTTGGCTTAATGCATTTTACATAATAGCAGTAGGTTTTTTGGTGATAGTAAATGCTAACAAATTTTTTCAAGTTTTCTGCCAACCTCCATTAAGAATATATATGTTTCCATGACATCGTTCATAAACATTATTCCATTCAGTTTTTCTGTTAACAACCATCATCTGAACAACAAAACTTTCTAATGACAGGTACCGGCTTGGTTTCCTTCTTATTCCTGTGGGTATAGTTCTGCTGGTGGGGGGTTTCTTTTTGGCTCGTGGCTTATTTGCCTTGTTTAGTATCAGAAAAGGCCATCCAGGCTTGCTTAGTGACAGTGCTATTTCAAAAATTAATTGGACTATGATAAGAATTGGTAAGTAACAATCGCACGGAGTTTGATTAAGTTAATGTCTGACATGTCAAGTTCTTATAAAAGTGCCTACCTTGATACTTCGCACAACTGTTTGGCATTGTTAACGATTGTTTTTACTTTTTGTAGGTGTCTTTACTGTACTTGCCTTTGTTTTTGTTTTCATTACATTTGCTGCCCATGTATATGACTATTCCCATCAAGCTCTATGGGAAAAGAGCTTCAAAGAATACATAAAGTAAGCCAAAATGTATGTAAAAGCTGTGCTAATTTTGGCCAGACCTCATTTTCTTTGATGAAACAATTGAAATTGCACATTACACTAACATTATTCTCAGTTTTTAACATTAAAACTTGAAAAATCCTTCAGAAATGTGTTATGTGCTTTTATCTTATCTGTTGGATTCCTTAAAGAGAAACAACTGAAGTCTTGTTTAATATTTATAAATTATTCATGCAGGTGTGAAGCTAATGTTACAATTCTGGAGACACTTAGTGGTTATCCGCCTGTGACATGCATTCTCAAGAATCACCCAAATCTGTCCGTCCTTAAACTCAACCTGGTGGCTTTATTTGGAACGGGCATTGTGATGAGTAGCTGGGTTTGGACAAAAGCGTCCTTCCTTAATTGGCGCAGGGCATGGTATAAGTAAGTCTTCCTAAATAAATATTTCATCCAGTTATTGTTTTTATATACTATTTTTATTTCGTGATTTATGAATACATTTTGCATCAAAAATGTTCATTAACTATAACGCAACGTTTCGAAATTTTTGTGAAACCCGCCCAAATTTCCTCATAAAGTTAGGTACCTGCAAACCCAAATTATGCACGTAAAAAATCGCAAGACCTTAACCAGAGTGGATTCAGGCAAAATCGCGATACCTGTATATTAAGTTCGGCGCAAGCAGAATGTGACATGTCAGTACAGAGATTTTCAAAATTTGATTGACAAACTGAACTAAAAGAAACGCATAATTCGGCAATAATTTAAAGGACTTTTATGGGCAAAAAATTCAAGCGTTCAAGAAATCGATTCTGTTGTTACAACAATAATAATCTTAAAGTGTAATTGCTGCCACGTCATAACAATTTTCTTAAAATGAAGAAATGTATATTTAGACATAATCATGGATCATTTCAACCTAGAACTGCACCAGTAAGGTCAAATTAATTTTTGAAATTCTTTTTTTGCATTCTAACCATTTTCAAAATTATTCTGCACAATGATCCACATGGAACTTCCTCGTACAACGATTGATTCTTGCAGTATAAATGCAGATGGAAATGCAGGCCTATCACTATCAGGCTGGTTATAGTTAATTTTAAGCCTGAAGCAAAGTGTAAACCTAATACCAATTGTGCCGATACAGTATGGACTAAGTTTTAATAGGATGCTAAGCTTGATGATTGAACTGCTGTTAGTCTTTACAGACTAGGCTAGGCTGTCGTTTAGACTTATACCGTAGGCTACCAAGGCTTCGCTTTAGAAAAAAACTCACTGAACTAGGCTAGGCTATATGCAGATAAAAAATCAAGCATCTAAAAAGGTACTGTTAATATCTAATTTAAGATCTAGGCTTTTTTTCTTGGGGTTATACACTCCCAGTTTTATAGCCTGTGTAGACTCAGGGTGCATTCCATGCGACGTGTATGCCGAAGGTCAGTTTAGCGTATATTATGGATATGCCGAAGACGTTATGCTAACTGTATTCTTCTTTCTGTTTATAGCCACTTATGTGAACGAACTATAATATCCTTTAGACTTCCTACCAGTGGCGGTAGGTCTATTTACAAGTTACAACCAAGACTGTCCAGATTATGGCAAGTGTTTCCAAAGTTTAGTAACGGCACACCAATTAGTTAAAATCGCCAATCAAGATATTTGATCTAAAATTTGTGGATTATGCTACGTTACTCCTGCCTTGTGTGTAAAATGCTCAGATTAAGGCTGGTGGGTAGGGTATACTATGGGGCCTTTTAGACTTTTAAAAGCAGTAAAGCTAAAAGAGACCAGAAATTTTTTTGGATAACCTGCTTGTCCCTTACCAACAATGGTTTAAAATAAACAATAAAATGCAATCTAGTAGACTAGATATATGTGGTTAGTTGGTATAAGCTTACAGCCTAGGTCTAACCGATAGCCTAGCCTAGTCTATAAAGACTGTCAGGAGTTTAACCATCAAGCCTTGTGTCCTATTAAAACCTAGTTCATTCTGTATCCACGCAACTGGTATTAGTTTTACACTTTACTGTAGGCTTGAAATTAACTACGACTAGCGTGATAGTGACAGGCCTGCATTTACCCTAATACGCTAAGAATCATTTTACTGTCGTCTACATTTGCGCTCGTTGTACAGGGAAGTACCTGGTGGATCATCGTGCAAAATAATTTAGAAAATTTTCAGGATGCAAAAAACAGAAATTCAAAAATTAATGATCTTTGATTATTTTCACTACATAATTATTTATTTCTTCATTTTAAGACAAATTTATTTTAGCGTTGCAGTCACACTGTAAAGAGAGGTGACTAAAGCGGAATTGATTATAATATAAAGTTGATAAATAATATAAACATTAAGCAAGCATAATATAAACAGTCCAAGCATAGATCAGCAAGTAGGCTGCACATCCAAGTAGCCACATACAGCACATAACCACTGCTGGGATATAGCTAGCAACCTTTTTATACTGGAAGCAAAAAGCTCGAACAATATTCACATTTTGGCTCACCACCCACAGTTTGGCAACACTGCATTGAATGCTTTGTATGTACCCCTGTGTTGCTTCTTGACAATACTGCAGTTAACTAGTTTTAGTTTTCCTTGTAGTTATGCACTTATAACTATGAATGTTTCTATCTCATAGATTGATTGGCAGAAGTGACAATGAAATGAAGAGAATAAGGCGCAGAAGCAAGATCATTGCCAAAGCTTTTGCTATCAGGAATATGTTGAAGCAAAAACAAAAGAAGTAATTCTTTTTTAAAGACCTGTATTTGTTTTTTTTGGTTTGATCGTTTTAATACACTTGGATAATGATTTGTTGCATCCTTAAAACATGAGATATTAGAATATATATATAAACTACATACTACGGTTGTTTAAGAAGACAATTATGTCATGGTGCAGAAAATCAGTTTTTATTAGCAACTCCATCACCTACGCTTTTTTTAAAGCTGTGTGTTGCAAGCATTTTGTGGAAAAACGCATAAGTTTTTTTGCCATATTAATGTGAGGCGTGGCCTGTGATTTTAAAGTGGGAGTTCAATGCATTCTTTGATAACACCGCAAAAATTGGAAAAATTTCGCAGACCACACTTTACCTCATCGAGACTTTTTGCCTGCAAGTTTGACAAAGCTGACATACACCATATTGTTCAGTGTTTTAAAACACTTCTGTTTTCATGTCCATTTAAAGTACAGAATAACACATTTGCTTTTATTATGTTAAGGGAGAGCGATAGTGAGCAGGAAAGTGATGAGGATGTTAATGGACTGGAATATAGTGAACACACCATCAGTCATCAGGATCCTGTAGGAATGGATTTTGACTTGCACAGTGTTACACAGGTTTTTTGTAATAACTGATTAATGTTGTTCTGATTTTCCTCTACTTCAAATAATACTGCTAACGTGTGAGTCTTCCACTTTACTGGTACTGTATCGTAACTTAATTATGAACTTCCGCTACTTTATCTCTGATTTGCAGGAAATGTCATCAACATGGGTGAGAAATGTACCAAAGATGGTGCAGAGAAGAGGTGGAATTCTCCCTGAAGATAAGTCAAATGGAGGAAATGCAAATCAACATCCAGTATGTCCTTATGAACTTCATCGTTACTACAAGAACAGAGACAGAGAGAAGGACACAGAACCTGGTCTTTGGGCCGTCTCCCAATATGTAAGTTGAAAGTGTTGGAGAATGTTTGGCATTTTCTTGAGCGCTGGGGCTCTCAAATGACCCAGAATATTCAAAGGCCCCAACAAACTATCCCATTATAAGAGCTTAGAAAACCTGCGACTGCAATGTTTTTTTGGGAGATCCATTGCCTATGTCGTCTGCAAGTATACAACTAATTATACTTACTTACAAGTATACTTTGAATTGACACCAAAGCGGAACCCAGGATATGTTAGTATAGTATTGAAATAACCACCATATTCAGCAAAGCAGTATTCCATGCATTGGTTTTGGGGTTTGTTTGTACTTTTTTTCTTCTATTTACCTCCCCCACCCACACATACAAATATTCGACAGCATATTTAACTCTACAGAATAGCATGTCTTCCTATTGTTTCAAGATTACGTACCCATGAGAGAATAAATTCGATAGAATGATGCTTACCGGTAACTGTTGGTTTTGCAAATTTGCCTTTGGGACAGGTGACATTTACTCCAGGTAAAAAATACTGGTTTGTATGATATCTATCTTTTCCACAGATCGATGGTTCGAACATGAAAGCAAAGCCTACTAAAATGAAGCCTTCAAAGAAAACCACTCCCATTAATGTAAGTAAAGTCGGAAATTTTTTGCACTTTGGAAATTTACCCCCATTCTCCAGTAATACTTTCACATCTGCCGTGTGTCATTGATAGAGATTTTTTCTAGGACAAGTATGGTGATATGTTCATCGGAACATCTCCGTATAATTATCCGTTGCGAGCAGTCCCCCCTCGATTAGCCCCAGGGCAACAACATGACAATTCTGGGTCAAGTAAGCAATTTTACATATCTTAATTCTTTTCCAGTCGTTCAGCTTAACCACAGCAGTGCGGTTTCACACTGAATGGTACTACACTTTGCAGCATAAGCACCTACTGCACTAATTATTGTAAAATTTCATTTTTATGCACGTGGGTTTATGGCTCATTCGTTCAACTTACAGTTATTTCAGTTTCCACAATAACTGTGTATTGTTTAGACCGTGGCGCTGTTGTATGTGAAAGCTGTCAATATGATCTACCCTACGCGAAATATTCACCGCCAGCTAGCCGACAAAGTAGCCTCCCTGGTGTAGAAAAGCTGGATACAGAATTGCAAGGTTTGAATATCCAGAAGAAGACATTTTGTAAATATTCGACCCTGCTTATTATTAGCATAGGTTGACTTTTTAACTGCTGAACCTCTTTATCACTGGTTTGATTGCTTTTTTCAAGAAAATCAGTTTTTTGAAAGAATATCGTAAACGGGACGCACGTTTTTTTGCAGATTCAGTACGTTACCTCCCACCAGGCTTTATTGATAAAAGAAATTCAATTTCATTTAAAACCTCAACTGAAAGCATCGACGAATTTTTTAGCACATATCCAAACTTGGTCGATTCTTTAGAAGTTTGGTCCATGCAAGCCATCAAAGGCGATCGCCACAGGAACTACGAAGCCAAGAATGCTTGTTACGAGTTACAGGATTTATTGGGACGTTGTAGCTATTACGGATCAAGACCAACAGATCTTGATACTTCAAATTTCGATGCAAACACTAGAGCATCCTTAGACAGTAAATACACTACTAGTTTTACAAAGGAGTAAGTTTTGTAATAGGATGAAAAACTTTATCACGCCCTATAACTGCTCATTGCCTTGTTACTTTTCAACGACATGGCAGTTTTTACGGTCTGCTGCAGTATCATTGTTCGATTTTATTCTTTTTGTTACGAAGCTCTATCCCTGCTGACAAATGTTCGGAATATTAATTGTGTAAATCTTTTCAAATGCTTTAATAATATTTTGTGTCGTAACGTGTGAGTGCCATCTGCAATATATCATAGAAAACTCTGGTATTTATCGCTGCTGACGTGGTAGGTACGTAGTAAATGCTTCATATAAATACTTGGTTTATTCCTCATTCCGTCCAGAACCCATTTATGAGCTATACAGTATAAATTGTTTTTTCGTGCCTTTTTGTTTATTCTTTTGTATCTTTCTCTGACGTTTCAATTCGAGCCTTCTGTAATCATAACTATGCCGGTAGTTTTGCAGTCCATCTGTGTTTTTAAATTTTACAAACCATGCCGAGGCACTTTTTACTTTACCTCTTTCAGAATCAATCAAGTGCTTAGTGTTGCCTTACTTTTGATGAAATTCTTACCTTTTTATGCCCAAGCTGCTTTACCTTCATATGCCCATAGAAGAAGCAATTACCTGGTTTTATTTTTGCTTATATAGTTGTATGTTCTGTTAGCATTTATTCATTCAAGTTTTTCGTATTTTTCTGTTAATATTAACTTAGGAAATATTTTAATTTTGTTAGGTAGTTTTGGCTAACTTTGCCTGGTCGCTTGCTTGCGATATTTTGGAGTTGTTTTCATGGAACAACAGCGTATTTCGTACATTTTTTAGTTACGTAAAGAATCGTATGTCACTGGCGGAAATCTGTGTAAATTAATGAGGGGACAGATACGAAAGTGCTGAAATAAACAACTTTGCTCTACTGTTAACTGAATCCCCTTATTTAATCCCAGCACCGAAAGAATTTAAACCGCGTAATAAGAATTGCAAAAGTTTGCCTCTGCTATCAAATTAAATTAAACATGAAAATTATTGGCAAATTTTAATTTTTCGCGCTGTTATCTCTATGGTGGGATTATTCTTCATTAGATACTGTATAGTCTGTTTATGTGTTCCCATTAAGTGCCAGAAATTGCAATCGCACAGTAAACTTGGCTGGCCATGCTGCGCCAGGTTTGCGAAGGTGTTTGTTTCTGGTCAACTTACAACCAATTGCCAACAGCTTACCAAGTCATGTTAAAATGTTTTGCCTTAATAGCGTTGTGCAATTACATCACTATCTCGTTCAAAGGAAAAAATGCATCTGAAGATTTCTATTTTCGGTTTAATTTGAAACCGGTATCATAGCAGCACGAAGAAACTTATCAATAGGCCTACTGACTGGTAATGTTATTGGGTGCAAAGTTTAACTATTAATTTTATTATCAAATGGTTTTGGTTATTGTGACCAAATATTGTAATCTTTTGGAGTTCTTCGATTGGTGATATTGAGCTAAACTTTAGTTCTTGATTACGTGGTTATTGTTCGAGTTGTTCTGGCTATATTCAACGAGTGTCGTATCTATCGGTCGTGAAATCTCCCGCAGCCACAATTCTGATATTATAAAACATGCGTTCAACTTGACAAAATTGATCCGTATGAATGGTCATTTTATTGATATTGCAATATATTCCAATTTCACTAAAGACTAGAACAACATCACGAAACTCTGGCTTGAGTACTAGACTTTTGAAATGAGACTGGGTTACAATAGAAAAGTCATAATAATAATGAATTGTTTTGGGTGTCAAGTCATAATAATACACACAGTTTTTCTGGTTACTAGTAGTACGCGAAACACGTAACAAAGAAATAAACGTATAGTGCAGCCGTTAGAAAGCGTTCGACAGGAAATTGTTTGCAGGCAGCCCGGTGAAGTGATATGCCATGACATTGGTATCATGCGAGAAACTGCAAACATATGGTTACTGAAGTCACATAATTTTATTCAATATTTTGTTTCACTGTTGATTTGCAATTCTTCATTACTCTATTCGTCATAATTTCAATTGATTGCCTACAAAAATCTCATTTCTTAGGGTAGGCCTATATGACATGCGTACGACGAAATAATTGCAATTGGCCTACTACGCCTCATTTTCGTCCTTAAGTAAAAATTGAATTCCGTTAGGACATTTAGGTAACACATTGTACTGTACTGACATAAATCCTAATTCCCAATAATTTTATCCATTGGGAGAAATATTGGAGGGCGAGGAGAATTACGATGCGTCCCCACAACAAAAATTGAGGGGAGGAGTTCATATCCTTACCGTAGCCCCCAGGAATTCTGCCCATGCTCAAAGGAACAATGGGCTGCATTTTGCAGTCGCGAGTACTTTGATTTCATGGCATTCATGCAGTTTCCACCGCGTGTTACTGATACAGCTGTCTTCAAACTATGCTAAAAAAATTGTGAAGCACGTAAAATAAATGTGATAAACATTGTTTATTGTCATTAAAAAATACTTAAAATCGCCTCATGATTTTGTAATACACCATTTGAAATCTTAAATGCTTATTTCTGTAACAATCCATCATTGCAGTGGAATTTAGAAATGCACTTTGCACGCGCAGCACAGCATTGTAATTCAATTTTTGCTTGGAGCCATGTAAGTACCCCTAAAATGGAAAGAAAGTCTCATTTGACACAGCCAGCTCAAGCTGCTCTAGCAGCAGGAAGGTTATTCAAAACTTCAGATTAGTGTCAGAATGTAGCAGGTTGCAGTTAGAATGCTGGGCAAAATGCTTTCGTACGATATCGTTTATTTTTCGTCATCGTCAGTGGGGGAACGAAAAATAAAATGTTAACCATTATAACGTAGAAAAATCATAATTCAGCCAGTAGACAATGACGTGAAAAAAGCAGCGAAGCCCAAGGGCTTAAAACGTGCAAGAATGATGTCAACGCATTCACTGTTAAGATGTTAACACTTTACAAATTATAAGTACCGGTAAGGTTCGTATGGTTGTTGATACTAAAAACTAAAAAGCCCAAGCCTGCACGTGAGTAGGCTAATGCCGGAAATTTCTTTTAGCTATGACGTATAGAGGTTAGTTGTAATAATCTTGCTTCCTTTTTGGTAACATTTTCTGTTACAACTATGCATCTATTTCATAGTCGTGATTAAGCCAAATTATCCATTCTATCCAAAACAAGGTTTAGCATAGTAACTAAAAACTGTGCTCCACTATACTTACATTATGCCTTAGGCATTATACAGGGTGGGGCAGAAAAACCTACCACATTTCAAATTGTTACTGTACCAAAGCTGTAGTAGGCTATAGCAGTCTGACAGGAGGTTGAATTGAAATTTTGCAGCAAAGGACTTACCATTTGTGTTTCAGGTTTTAGTTTTTAGTTTTTATAAGTAAATAATTTTTGTGCAAATTTTTAAAATTTTGTATCTGTATGTAAAATGGCCTGGACTGGCGAACACCGTGCATTTATTGTGGAAGATCTCATTAGAAATGGGGAATCTGTGACTCGAACGCTAAGAAATTTTAAGACTCATTTCAAACTAAACCGTAACGATCCTGGTCCCAATCGAAAATCTGTAATACTCTGAGTCAAAAATTTCAGAGCTACGGGTTCAGCACTAAAGCGAAAGCCACCTGGAAGGCCTCGTGGGGCGCCACCTACAGGATATAATCTTTAAAACATAAATACATCAAATGGTAACCTTTTCACTTTCAGATGAGACAATAAATGTTGTGATTGCTTATAAATTTTGTCTCTTTTTCCTAGTTTGAAATGTGGTAGGTTTTCCTGCCCCACCCTGTACTTATACATATTATACCTCTGGCTATATACGTAAGCAATTTTAACTGTCCTTACAGGGGTTAAATGGAAGAAAAATTGTTAGGCCTAGTAAGCACGCCGGAGAAAGAACTTCTAATGGAATGGGGTGTATATGGTTGTTGAGCTTGATAGCTTGACCCACTTCACTACAATGTTTGCTTGTTGAATTGTTTATTGCGGATGATGATATATGAGTCTCCTAAGGTCGTTATCTGCTTTTCTCAAGCTCGGATTAATTGTTCACCTTAACGAATTATTGTCTTGTGAAGATGATAACAAAGTTGTCGAACTTGATACTGAACTTCTTCAAATTGAATTCAACAATGATTACACAGGGATAACAACTGTATAAACTGATTATATTGAAGCTTGTTGGAACGATACCATTTTCACAAATCATTAGTACAGCAACACCATCAAAACGTCCATGTTACTGCTAATTTCTTAGTAAACGAGTGAATGAGCAGCTGTGTATAACTCACGTAATATATAGGCATGATATTTAATGCCACGACTTTAAACGATAAGCAGGAAACAGGATGTCATTGAAACGTCATGTTATGCTTCGCTGATTCGATACTCGAAGACGAGAATTCTATATCTTATCACCCCATTCGTCTACTTTCCGCACATTCAAATGGTCCAGAGTACGGGATTTTTTTCCCATTCGAATGGCAGGAAGTATGCCTTTCTTACCCTAGAGTAAGATATATGCCTTTGGAATGAGGAGATGTTTACTTCGGCACAAGTATGGTTTGTGAACCCCATTCGTCTATTTTTTCCGCCCATTAAAATGGACCTGCTTTCAGCAATGGGGTTTCCCACACACCATATTTCTGCCGAAGTAAACATCTCCCCATTCCAAATGCATATATCTTACTCTAGGTTAAAAAAGGCATACTTCCTGCCATTCGAATGGGAAAATATTACCGCATTTTCACCCATTTGAGTAGGCGGAAAGCAGACGAATCGGGTGGGAAAGCAGACGAATCGGATGATCTTATACAATCTGTATATTAAAAATATCATCACAAACTTTTTCACTATATATTACTTTTGCCACTAGGCATAATTTCAACAACAAAAGGTGCTCAGCTGGTGAATGAATTCTTTGAAGAACCAACGTTTCGCAAACCTATGCGGGTGAGCTTTGTCAGGGCAGTTTACAATAATAAAGACATTCCCTATTATTCTCTTTTTCTCTATTATTGCAATGTGCCCTGACGAAGCTCACCCGCATGGATTTGCGAAACCTTGGTTCATTAAAGAATTAATTCACCAGCTGAGCACGTCTTGTTGTTTTTAACAATATCTTGTAGTGTAATATAATTGTGTCAACGTGACGTCACAATGAAACAATGAGCTTCGTCAGGGTGGATTACAATAATAAAGAAATTCTCATTTTCTGTATCAATACTAATTACAATCTGCCCTGATGAAGCTCACCCGCATGGGTTTGCGAAACGTTGGTTCATAAAAGAATTAATTCACAAGCTGAGCAGCTTTTGTTGTTTTATAACGATATGTTGTAGTATCATTGTGCCAATGTGACGTCACAATGACAAATCAATATGCTTTATAGCTGGTGTTTCATATTTGGGTCAAGACAAAAAGCCTGTATTTCTGTAATTCTGATCCTTTATTTGCATATGGCACATTGATAAGACCTTCGTTTTTTACGGCACCCTTCACTTGTAAAGACTTAAAGCACGAAGATTTAGGTATGAAGCAACTTCGTAGTATATTTTCAATACAATTTTTGTGCTTTCTTAGCTCTCAAGCACCGCATGGATAAAAACGTACTTCAATAAATAGTTGTTAGAAAAGCGCCATATGTAGTATCATACTCATGATTACTGTTTCGCTAACTTACAAAACGCTGCTGTATGTGACACGAAACAGGAGAAACCAACTTTTAGTGGCCATTACTTAGTTGCACTATCAATTTTTAGGTCAGAATGGCACTTAACAATTATATTAGGTACCGTAGTAAAGCATTATGATACTGTGTTTGCAAGCTGCAGCTTTGATTATTTCATTGATGTTACTGCAGCAACCATTCATCGTTACTTTACGGAATTTTTATTGCATTCTGATTTAACGATTAGTGTAGAAGAATCAAAACTAAAGTTAACCTTCAGAGTGCCAACCTATATCTTATTTTTATTTTACTATTTACTGGGTTAACATGGCTCATCCACCATTCCACCATCAACGATTAAACGGTAAGCATTTTATTTTTCGTTCCTCCACAAGCAATTGCAAAATATATACGACAGGATACCATTTTGCATAAATTGACTAGAATTCTTAAAATAAACACCCCATTCGTATGCTTTCCGCCCATTAAAATGGTCCAGAGTACGGGAATTTTTTCCCATTCCAATGGTTGAAAGTATGCCTTTCTTACTCTAGAGTAAGATATATGCCTTTGGAATGGGGAGAGTTTTACTTCGGCTCAAGTATGTTTTGTAAACCCTATTCGTCTATTTTTCCGCCCATTAAAATAGACCTGCTTTCAGCAATGGGGTTTCCCATAAACCATATTTCTGCCGAAGTAAACATCTCCCCATTCCAAATGCATATATCTTACTCTAGGGTAAGAAAGGCATACTTCGTGTGCGTAGTCGTAGCATTGTTGTACAAACTTTTCCCAACATTTCACTATTAAAGGAAATTACGCAAACCCGTATTTTTTCTGAGCGACATGTTCAAATTATCGTTATTTTTTTAAGCTTATTACGGCGCTTATTACCTCAAAAATGAAAAATTTCGATCAAGCACACACGTCATCAAGAAATGATTGTGTGAAAATAAATAGGTACCGGTGGGTAGAAAATAAATTATGCAAAAGTAATTGTATCTTGAACATCAGCAACGCGGGAAAACACGAGTATGTGTGAAGTTTGGAAACTGGTAGTGACTTCCACAAGTGAAAGGCGCGCCGCGCGTGACTGATTGTTTAGCTTAGACCCTAGTGTTTTTGGAGTGGGTTTGTTCCTTCACCAGGAATTGCGAAAGATTAGTAAAGAACAAAAGTTGGTAAAGTTGTTCCTATGATCACTTGGCGTTGGCCAATAAAATTCAGTAACCGCCAGCTGGTGAAATAGACGCTACCTTAACAGTATTGAGTGCTCCTCCGCAATCTGGACGGGAGCCTAATTTTACTACGATACTTTACTTTTAATTGGCGTGACCTAAACATGTTACCATATGCAAACCACCAGTATGAATACATAGGCCTAGCCGAGACTGCAGAGTTTGAGATAGATCAATACTGCTTTTCATGAGCATTTGTGGCGCAGTTAAGGTGCGTTCTTTTGCACTTAATGATTTGGACGGAACTGTGCACTCTATTTTCAATTCATGTAAAGATTGGATAAGCTAAACTATGTACATTACTGTGTGTTTGTGCGCCGAAGTGTACAATTTCAGTGCGTCCAAGCATTCATTTACTATTTTTGGTTGTTTGTCACATCCAAGGCTACAAGGTTTTACTAAAACGGCCATACTCTGCAGTCTGGAGCCTAGCCTATACTGACCCCGTATGGAAATAAAGCGCTATGCACCAGAAATGTGCAACGTAGATGTCTAATGCAGAAAAAAGCTACTTTGTAAGCTAAGTAATTCCCAAACACTGACAACTGTTTGGTGCATACTGGTGCACACTTTTTGTTGCCTACTGGTGCACACCAGTCATTGAAAATTCCCCTGTTTGGTGTACAAAAACTTACATTGCATTATAGATACTGATACACAGAATAGAACAGAGGCGAACATTTGTTGTCTTTTCTAAATTTGCATGATTCCTGGTTCTTATAGCCTACATAAAGCGGGCCAAATTTCGAAGCGCCTGTGATGCCAGTAGTCAGATCAGTATATAACAATTATTGTGTTTGTTGCAACTAATTGCTATTTGAAGATTCCAGTATTTCCTGCTATGTACTAGCCTAATTGTTTTATAAGCTATATAGCTTATTAATATATTTCTGTATTGTGTTGTAGATTTCATTGAATTATTTAGGCTATGTAAAGTGTGGCTTTCATTGGTGTCAGTCTTTGCAGTGTAAACATGTCAAAAATTAAGGCTAATTAAAGTTTGCATATAACTGCTTAGAAAGTTTTCACTTTTGTTAAAAACTTCATCCTTCAGTCCAAATGGAACCACCTACGAAGAAGATAAAAATAGAAAAGGCAGCAGTTCGAGGAAAAGGACCTGTTGTTTCTTGTTACACGGTTATTGAAACTCTTCAACAAATTGCATCAAAGCAAGGAGTCCATTTTGATGTTGTTCATCCACGTAAGCGAAAGCATTCGATGCCATATGCTGAGACCTACTGGTTTTACGACAGTGGAAACCTAGTTAATTCAAATGGTATTATAAACCACAAGAAGACTACTGCTTCCAATGGGTGCAAAACAATGTTGATTAAAGCCCATCAGCTCAAAGCACGAAAGATGCAGACCTCTAAAAAGTCATCCAATAGTCTTTTTGAAGTAGAGTACATTGCAAACTTTAAAGTTATTGAGGTATATTACTAAAGTCCAGTTTGTTGGTATTCAAGCATTTTAACAACAATGTTTAAAACTAAGCTTTTCAGTTTCAATTTGTTTATATCGCAGTTGGTACTTTTCTACTGTTGCAAAGTAATCATTGCAGCTGCATAAACAATCATGTGTTGGCATTGTGAGATGCCTTCATGATGTTGTCATTCAAATGTGCTTAAATATGTTTATGTTGGCTGTAAGTAAACAATTAGTCATTTACTTAAATTATGTTACCGGTATTAAAAGTTAAAACCAATAGGTCTTTTTTCTGTTTCTAATTTAAATAGGAACAGTGTTTACTATAGAAACCAACCATCACTCCAATAAATTTTTGGCTGCCGTTTTTTCACCAAGTGTTTCATAAAATATAGTACACTATATGTTTGAAGCTATTTGTCTTTGCTGCTTGTGAGTTTCTAACTTGAAAATTATGGAAGTTATAAATATAATATCTTTTAATCTAATTCTAACTTTATTTTCACCCCAAAAATTAAAATTGTTTTATATATCGCCTTCTCTTAATATATCCCTATTATTTCTCGTAACCTTACCTCCTTATCTTTCATAAGTGACACAGGTTATAGTAAAATAGGCCTAGACACTTCTTAAATTTTATATATGATAATTTCATTGAAAATTTGCTTTACAGTCAAAAAGATACTACTTGGTGAAATGGGTTGGCTGGCCAATGGAAGCAAACACATGGGAACCAATTTGCAATCTCAGTTGCTCCAGCTTAATTCAAGAATTTCATGAGGAGTACATGATGCAGCTTGATAAGTTTATGACAAAGAAAAACCTTCATTGGGAAAAAGTAAATCTTGTCATCTTTTGCTAGGTTATTGTTTATTAAGTTAAGTAGTACGGTAACCAGGAAAGTACTAATGAAGTGAATACCTTAACTAAGGCAGCTCATAATTTCAATGGTTTTGTGAAAAACACTGTTGTTTTGTCCAACAGATTACCTTCTTATTTTACCCGATTATACTAAGCTTTGACTTCATTTTTAGGTTTTCTTTTTTCAGTACCGTATAAAAATGGACATAATTGAGAATTTCAGTTAAGTAAGTATCATACAATTGATACAAAAACGTCTTTATGTAATTTTGTCGTGTGCTATCAGGAAGTATGGAAGATATTTTGTGTGAACTGCTCATTTTCATGTTTCGGTTTCATAAAAGTTCATAGTCATAGTTTCATGTTTCATAGAATGATGCCAGTAAGTAGTGCAGTTACATTAACGTTGGCATGTCAAACTTGATCCTTCTTGCTGCTGCACCATGCGCTCAGATATCAACTAAATATACCATTGCTTTATTTTTTTCCAAGCATTTCTTTGAAAATAATTATTATTCATTTTTAATGATTTTTCTGAAAAATTTTTGAAATACCTCCACCAGTAACCAAGATACAGTATTTTGAAATTTTGGCCACTAGAAGGATTTTAGGTGGTGAACGCAACCATTTTTTCACTTTACATGTTCCTTTTTTGTTTGTAACTCTTTGCCTTGAAGGATTTTTACGATGAAAATATGTATTTTACCATTTTTGGACCCAAAGAATTCATTTTTAAAGTTAAAATAATGCCAAAACAAAGATTTAGATGAGAAACAAGGGTTTGAAAATTGTTCTCACATTTTTTTAATGCTCCGACTTTGGAGCAATATTTCGGAGCGTTGGTAAAATGTTCCTAAATTATTTTTTTTCTTTGAATAAAACAATTATCATTCTAAAATTTTGCTAAGTTTGGTTGATGTAAGTTTTGTTAAAAATAAGATATGAAGCTTCAAAGATCACTATAAATATTCTTAAACTAGAATGAAGAAATGACATATAATTGGTAAAATTAATTAGCTGAGCACTTTGTTAAATCAGCATTTACTTTTAGCAGTATGTACTGGTATATATATTTTCTGCATATATATATGGAAAATTTGCCTCCTCGGTTCTCTAACTTTCTTGTTTGGGTCATCTTTTAGTCCGTTTATTACTCATTAGCCACAAAACAGATGAAAATTGTTGTAGCTACTGGCATACAATGGGGATTGAGGAGGAACTTATCTTAAATGTATATCTGGAAATCGAAATAAAAACCTCAATTTATCATATTTTGAATTGCTACAATTTTTTTACTGGTGAACTTGACCAAGCGAAACCAGTACGAGAGTATGCTACTCAAAACATATTGGTACCATGCTTTAAATATAAATTCAGCGTAATATGCACAAGAAACAAAGATACCTTTGAAAGAAAGTAACATGTGCTGTACCACAGCATCATGTCTTTCAAATACAGGGTCCTTCCTGCACCAGTTCACTGAAGGAATTCAGAATTTTCTGCAAGTCACGACTTTCAATTCGGTAGTTTCGTCCAGATACTGTTGCAGGAGTAGGAGGTGAAAGTAAACACAAAATATGATCAGAAGGAACACAGCAAAAGTCATGTCTTGGCCAATAAAAGTATTGGGAAGGGCCAAGAGGTACCATAAACTTAATGCTAACATTCCCTTCTTCCCTGAAAATTTCACTGACTATACCAACCCACCAATTTGAATCATACATGCATGCAACATAATCACCAACTTTGAAAGAACAAGGAGATGTAACATGAAAGAATTTACTGTATGTACTCCACCACTGAATTCTGTATCATCACTGATTCTTTTGAAAACAATGCCACTTGAAGACTGTGGTTGAAAATGGTGAAATGATCTTGTGCCGTGAACTGTAGAGCCTTGAGTATACCTTCCAGTTAAATCTTGTCGAATCCATTAAAGCTCACTTCTTTCGATATCAGAAAAAACAAGCTTGTATATTTATAATTGTATAGTGTCATTAAATTAGATTGTAATTTTGATATCCACATATAGTATGGTACAACTTTGGCTCTCTCATGTTTATTGAAGCAAGTATTTTTTGCTAACTGGGATACTTAACCATATTATGATGTGTCTAAAAGATAGGTTATTTAGTTTAAGACAAACTTACATCAACCAAACTTAGTAAAATTTTAGAATGATAATTGCATTATTAAAAAAAAAAATTTTTTTGGAAGTTTTTGCCAACGCCCCGAAATATTGCCCCAAATTCGGGGCATTAAAAACATGTGAGAAAAATTTTCAAACCCTTATTTCTCATCTAAATCTTTTTTGGCATTATTTTAACTTCAAAAATGAATTCTTTGGGCATATTTATAATTTGCAGTTATATAATTGTGTAAGTTTATTAATAGCACCAGCTCTATAAGCAAAATCTGGTTTTATGAATCACAGACATTCCATTACTGCCCTATGATAGCAAAATATGGTTAAAGTAGCTTCTATATAAACTGAAGCAATGGTTATCTTTATCTGATTGTTTTCTATAATAATGTTTATTTTTTAAGCTTATTCGTCCTGGCAAACTATGCAGAAACATCACTCAAAGAATGTTTGACATGATACCAAACAATTTTCATTTTCATGCGGAATATGCGACAAAAAAACAAAAACTTCATGTTGAACTTATGGCCTGGCAGAAGAAGATTAATTCCATTAATGGGCAAAAACCATTATTAGCTATAGAAAATGAAGTTGATTTAGAGGTATTGTTTTTACATTGTGGTTTTTGTTTGTATCCAATACATGTTGTTGGAAAAACAATATGTCTTCTACAAATTACATTCCTAATTAAGCATTTGAGAATTCCTAAAGTTTTTGTACGTGACATTCTAGCCATTTCCATCTAACTTTACTTGGATTGTGAATAATATTCCTGGAAAGGGGGTAACATTACCAGTCGATCCATTGTTGGGTTGCAACTGTGTGGATGGCTGCGGAAACAACCTTGATAAAGGGGGATGTTGTCCTGGCGTTCACAAGGGGAGGTTTGCATATGGACTTGAAGACAGATTCATAAGAATAAAGCCTGGGAAACCAATATTTGAATGCAATTCTAGGTAATTTAAAAAAAAGAATTGTCTATGTAAAATGCTAATTTTAGAGTACTTTATGATATAAACTTCTAACCTTGTGGTAAATGCACGTTGATGCTGATTTTCTTGTTTTCAGATGCAAATGTGGTCCTAACTGTTCAAATCGAGTTGTCCAAAGAGGACCACAGTATGCAATATCACTGTTTAAGACACCAAATGGAAAGGGGTGGGGCGTAAAAGCACTTCAACCTATTCCTAAAGGTGCTTTTGTCATGGAATATGTAGGAGAAGTAAGTTGATGGGAAAAAATCAATGTCGATGGTGCTCATTAATTAACATTACTTGTGTAAATTGAGATTTCACCAAAAGGCTAAAATGAAGAAAATTGGCATAGTTTGTAAACACTCTTTTCGGTTTCACGCATATAGTGTGTACTGTAACTTGTGTTAGAACTTTTTGCCAAATCCCTTTGCCGAGATTAAAATCTTTTGTTAAGATTATAACCAACGAGGAGGCTGAGAGAAGAGGTAAAGAATATGACAGCTGCGGAATAACTTATTTGTTTGATCTTGACTTCTATGACTCGCAAAATCCACTTACTGTCGACGCAACTAATTTTGGAAATATGTCTCACTTTGTTAATCATTCTGTAAGTGCTGAAATAAGGAAACTCAATTAGTATGGCCATCGTAACTCAAGAATATGCACAGCTGCAAACGCTGTGTTTTATATGTAAATATGCTATGTCAAGTAATAGTGATAGTTAATGAACATAACATTGCATGTTTCGTTGTTATATAAATTTTATTCTTTTTGCCCCAGTAAATACCTTAATAAGTGATGAAAAATATTAAATAACATTGCAATATCTGATATCTTTTGTCATCTTCCATTTGTTTTTCAGTGTTCACCCAATTTACAAGTCTACAATGTTTTCATCGACAATCTTGATCCATCACTTCCTCGCATTGCTTTGTTTGCTCGAAAGAATATTGGGATTAACGAGGAGCTTACTTTTGACTATCAAATGACAGGAGATATGACAGGTAAGTTTGCTGTTGTATGCATCAGCGAGTAGTTTTAAACTTAATGTATGTTGAAAGAAGCATGTATCAAGAGAATGATAAATGTATTTGGCGGAATCTAATCTTCTATTTTTAAATGCCAGGTTTTTGCACAGAGGTCTGCAATTATATTGTGTTTGTTAAAGCAACGTGTCCACCCCACCCACCAAAAAAAAAATATAAAAAGTCTTATTTATTGCAGATGGCCGCGAAGACATTGTGACCAACATCAACGACCTGTCATCAACAGCAGTTGGTGGTAGCACAGACGACAATTCTTCAGAAAACTCTTTTTCTGCATGCTCGTCGATCAAGAAGCGAACTCGATGCCTATGTGGATCAAGTAACTGCAGAATGTGGCTTATATGAAAGAAGACAAAATTTTCCCCAAAAGGTTGTCGATTCTCATGTACCGATATGAAAAGGACCACTTAACTCAAAGTACAGTATGGTAATTGGACTGAAATGTCTGACTGCATTGTAATGACAGCTTTAGCGGTGCGTTTTCTCTCGTAGGATATTGCGAACATTTCTGTGCCTTTTTATGGACGAGTGGTGTTTTTATTTTATTCTTTTTGAAAGGCATGAAGTTTGATTAAATGAAAAAGGCAGTCACTAGCACTGTTGTCCACAGTAACCGCTGACAGTGATACGTTTTGCCCAACAATTCCCCTTCCAACCAAATATAACACGACGAGATAGATTTTGAAATTATGCGCTAAGTTCTCACCTCTAGTTTGTTGTGAAAAACGAACTAAAGTACTTCAAAACGATGAACATTAGTGTGAACGTGAGTTTCTCATTTCGTGTGAACGTGGCCGTTTATTAAAGTTATGTTCGTTGCGTGGGGAAGGTTTCATCAGAAATGATTGATTTTTTGCTGCTGCCAGTAACCGACATTTGTTTTATGAAACAAATCCTGCTCTGTTTCCACCTTGTGGGAGTACTACCAACACGATGAAGACGAATTTACCTGCCCAAACATGTGCAGTTGGTTATGACTAGTTTTTATTCACTGAAAGTGTTGAACTAGATTTGATTGCTATACTGTTTTTAGTCAATATTTTCTTTAGATGAAAATTCAATCACATTTATTTTTTCTTAAAAACTTCAAAATAATAATCTATTTATTTACATACATCTCCATCCCAAACTTCACTTTAGTGTGTAATTTTGTACCAGCATTTTCATGTTGTGTATGCTACATCAAAATAATGACTAATGAAAAATCAAACGTTTGTATTTATCGTTTAAAGTTTTTTCCGTTGTTTGAAAGTTGTTGTACCGGTAGACGAGTGTTTTATCGAATGAGCACACTTTGTCGTCTGTCAGCTTGGTATCTGGTAGATGTTGTAGCATTTTATTTTTAAAGAGATTTAGAATTAGCTTCTGCTATTTAAAACTTTTCACTGACCTTAAGCATGCTTATGAAGTTATGCATTGTGAAAGACTTTTGCTTTTTTGTACATTGCCATGTGCGATCGTATCTATTAAAACGCACTTGAAGCATACTGTCGTTTTTTAAAGAGAATTTGTGGGTAAATGGTAAAATATGCTGTCATTACTCTTTACAAGTTTTTGAAGGACTTAAACATAATTTTCTAAAGAGCTAGGCATTAAAGTGCATATATTCCGTGGTCAAAGCCGTTTGCAAAGAAAGATTTATTGTTCTTCTTGTGTTTTGTTATCATTCGTGTACTTAATTTTGCAACACCGTTTTGATTTCTCACCATGCTAAAATGGCGTGGTCCTGTTGCAATAGAAATTTACCAGACTTTTTGTCATTTACTTTTAGAGAGGATCCAAGTTCAGAGAATATAATAATTTACGAAAATAACCCGTATCTAAATAACTTGGCCGTAAGCACGTGAACGGTAAGGATAAGCATCAAAACTTGGTACTTAACCTGGGATAGATTTAACCCTGGGCGGAAATTTGCTGTTTTGGTATAAATTTATAAATAGCATCTCAGTCGATTAAAAATAAATTGAAAGTGTTATATTTTGTTCTTATTCAAACCATTAAACGTTATAACAATAAAATTGATTGTTATTTAGTTGCATCGTATTATCTAATTTATCTATCCGTTGAAAGTATCTATTCTTGATTCTTAAAACAATATGGAGCCGTCCTTTCTTGTAGCGTTGCATTCGCTATGGATAATTATTCTGCTCAAAGGTAATAAGACGGTAAAGGACCTGTGACCTAACGTGCGACACGTTACTGCGGGTAGATTGCGTTAGTATAGAAGTCGGTTAAAGTTAGACATGCATCATCGCCACAGTTTATATAACTTCTTACAATTACACTGTATCCATTTAAGTAGTAGCCTTGGTTACTCATTCTTCCGTTGTCGTTCAGGAAGCTACAGTACTTTGTTCTGCACAAGTCAAACTTGATGCTTTTTCCAGCTATCAAGTATTGTTCTACGGAAGGTTATACTTCTAATACCTTGTTAGCGTTTTTTATTCTTTATGGAAAGGCGACCATTATTCTTAAGGGTTTAATAGTTAAACCTATTTAACCTATAAGCTTAAAAGGGCAGATGTTAAGTATTTACATCCTTAAGCACAACAAATTTACGCATGAAACCGGCAGTAGCAACGACGTTTCCAATAGAGGTATTAAGGTGAGTCGAGGTACCACTATTTCTATAAACTCGCTCCCAAAAAACAAACATCGCATAGAAATATTATTTTCAACTATAGTTTCACTTTTTCAGGACAGGAATCACTCACTGCTCCGTGTCACTTAGACGTATGAACCGTATTTAGAATAGGAGAAAATCGTGTAAATCGAACCTTCGTGTGTTTTGGTTCCTTCCTGCTTTGAGATTACTTTCTTATAGCTTGATACTCAAACGTCCACCTGAATTAATATATCTTGCCGAGACGAAGAAAAAGCTGTATTCTCTGCTGGCAAACCTCTGAGGTATTAGGCGCTCGATAGCAACAAAGGAATAAGGAATGTGAGATCTTGGGAGCCATGGAGAAAAATTTATGTATCCATAAACTGAAAAGAAATGCACAAACAAATATCAGTCAGTTTGTTTTTTGAAAGAAAAGCAAAATTATATGCGTTTTAGACTATGTAAATTCAATCTTTTTCGGAGGAGCATGCCCACTGACTACCCTACTAGATCGCTACTTTTTGCGTATTTTTGGAAGCCCCAAACATACGTCGCAACATAGCTCACCTTGCCCTCCCCCCCAAACCTAAAGCCACCACTGGTCGTATCGTTTATTTTTAGCCATTGACTGTAGGAAGCGAAAAATATGGTGCTAACCTCGTTATATTGAATGGAAGTAAGAAATATTCGCTCACAAACAATCAATGATAGGGGAAAAGTGGAAAAACCCTGAGGTCTTAAAACGGGCAAGGTATAAACTGCGCTGTGGTGTTACGACGACGGAAGGTTAGCACGAGGCATGACCGCCAAACCCAGAATGCCAAACCATTTATGCCAACTAAAGTGTTGGATGGCAAATCTTCGCTGATTAAAAAAGTTCATTTCAAATTGCCCTATTAAATCCGCCCAATTTCGTTTACTTCAATTGTTTCAGCCGTTTACAACTACTCCACATACGGTGTGTTGTCTTTACCCGTTGTGATCAAAAACGTCTTTGTTAAGTCCCAGCATTTTAAATTAATAACTTTATTCTTTATTTATAGACCTATGGGTTGCTTTTGTCAGCATAAAGTAAAAAAATCATGTTCATAAGCGGTGAATGTGAAATCAATTGTAGAGAATTTTATTATGCAATATTTTGTGCTCACTTTAGCCATAAACAATTTTCATGACTTTCAAGTCCACTTTTTTATGGCAAACTACTGATTACCGTTAAAAATGTGTCATAAAATCAATTGCTTTGAAAACGATTCAATAAACAAAGACGACGTTTGCTTTTGCGTTGCTATATACATCAACGCGATGAGACAAACGTAAATAGACTTAGTCAAAGGTATACGCGATAAGGTTTCCCGATACGTTATACGTACAGTACAAGACGCCAGATATACTTTAAACAAAGATTCCTTTTTAGGAGAGAAAGTTTGTAGTGTGCTTATACATATGCATATATGGTATAGGTAGACGGACAAGTGACCAAGATTGATGAAATTTTAGCCGAAGACGATGATAAAGTTTCTCGAATATTGAAAACAAGATGAAAAGGGTTGAGAAACTGCTGTCATTCATTTATGCACGTGCAGTTAAGTTGAGAGAAAGAACTTGCAAATTCTTTCCCGATCACGGTTGAATAAATATTGAGTGATGATTTAGGGTTACATTGAGGTTGGTGGGAAATGTAAATGATGGAAAAAACTTTCAAAAAACAACATTTACCTACAGTATTGCCTATATACTGTTGAAAATGAAATGGTTGTTACAGTGGATGTACAGTATATGACTATTATGAGCGTTTACCAAGTCTAACCTATGACTAGCAAAATACAGTTTCTAGCTTTTTCACGGGGCGCGCGTATTGTTTTGTCGAAGGTATTGCTCTAAGAAAGTGATTGTATTTGTATACGTTACAACACAAAAGAAATCGAATTATGAGCTCGGTAGAATCATTCAACAGTAAATTTTATATCAGTTTCACTGTGTTCGGGTAAAATTAAATGTATGCCGTTAGGGCAAAACAAAAGTAAAAATTTAGCTTCACGCACGTGCGTACAATGTGCCTGTAGCGGCCTGGGTGGCATTTTTAATACCATTACATCATTTCTTGGAAAAGTGTTTTCCGGTTATTGATTGAAGTTTATGAACTTATTTTCTTCTCCCACTTTTCAGAAACCTGTCTATCAACATTTCAATTACCCTTGTGCTTCCAATGCTTCTAATGGCTTATGCTATTATCACGCCCGCTTTGGTGGGGATGCGCGCCGTTGTCACCCATCATGTTCCCTGTGGGAAATCATTCGCAGCCTACAAAAAATTCTTGACGGTCGGCACTACATTAACCCGGTCAGTCCCGTCGATCGCGTCTACTGGCAAAAGAGGCTGCCCTTGGTTGACTGTTTAAGACCACTCCAATTGTATTCACTTTTATGTAGATAGCGCTGCCGCAACTTCTCGTTTATCAGCTACTTTGGCGTATAAATCGAACCGCAAGCCACAAACTCCTCTGTTTGCTGCTAACAGCACTCCTATTACTACGTATGGCACTAAACAATTTAATGTTTCTCTTCATCCTCGCTTTTCTTATCCGTTTGAATTTGTTCTTGCGGACACACCTTATTGCATCTTGGGTTTAGATTTTCTCACCACCTACAACTTTGTCTTGGATCCCAAAGCCAAACATCTAATAGATGTACCGAACCAACATCAATATACTTTAGATCCTGTTGCATGTGATCTTGTTCGCATATTCATTCTCAGCCCAATAGATCCTGTTGGAGATCTTTTACATCAATTTCCGGACTTGCTACAACCCATTTCAGTTGTTAAACCGGTGAAACATTCCATCGTTCACCACATTCATACTACCGGTCCTCCTGTGCGTGCACGTCGATATAACCCAGAAACTATGAAGATCTTGATGACAGAGATTGAAAACTTGCTTTAACGGAAAATCATCCGCTACAGTGATTCTCCCTACGGAAATCCAGCTTTACTTGTTCCTAAAGGTTATACTGGCAACAAATATCGTCTTGTCATTGATTATAAACTGGTCAATAAACAAACAATCAACAGCTGTTATCCTCTTCCGTTCTTACATAGTTTTTCCGATGTTTTGTATGGTAAGACTGTCTTTTCTAAATGCGATTTGTCAGCCGCTTATCATGAAATAAGTGTGGCTTCAGAAGATGTTTACCAAACGGCATTTGTTTGTCCTCTTGGACAATTTGAATATACAAGACTTCCGTTTGGTTTGTCCGGCGCTACACGGACGTTTTCCAGACTCATAGGAAAAGTGGTACGTCTTCTTCAACATCTTGGAATATTTGCCTACCTCGATGATATCATCATTGGAAATAGGTGCTTGTCAGAACACCTTGAACACCTTAAGCTGCTTTTTCAACGTCTTGATGAATGTGGCTTAACGCTGAATTTTGACAAATGTCAATTCAACCGCAAGTCTCTTGACTACGTTGGCCATCACAAAAATTCCCAAGGTATACGACCTACTCAGGAAAAAGTGCATGCCATTCTTGATTACTCTCAGCCCCAAACCTGCAAACAGTTGAAACGTTACTTGGGCATTTATTGCTATTATTTTTGTTTTCTGAAAAAATTGCTCTACCATCTTGCAACTACTTTACAAGCTCGTTCCCAGCAATCGAAGGAAAAGTGACCCCTTAAAATGGAATGTAAAATCTGAACGAGCCTTTGCCAACAGCAAACAAGCTATTGCTAATGCTAGCACCTTGGCGTTTCCTAAACTCCATACTCCAACTTATTTAACAGTCGACGCTTCTTTGACCGGTATTGGGGCAACATTAGAACAACAACAACAAGGGAATCAACGTGTTCCTTTGGCCTTCTTTTCAAGACAACTGAATGCTAGTCAACAGAAGTACAGTTGCTTTGACCGAGAGCTCTTGGCCGCATGCAAGTCAATCCGAAATTTCCGCTACTTCTTGTCAGGCCGCCAATTTACTTTGCGTACTGACCATTTCCCTTTGGTTTCTAGTCTCAATAAGCTCTCCAAACATTACTCACCAAGACAGTTTCGACAGTTGTTGTTCATTTCAGAATACACTACAACCGTTGAGCACATCGAAGGCTCTGCCAATGTTGTGGCGGACCTCTTGTCATGGTTTCAACCTTCAGCACCCAACATACTCTCTCCAATCTTTCGCCTCCTTTAGAGTATGAGAAAATGGCACAAGCTCAGGATAATGATCCTGCTATTCAAAAACTACGCACCGTACCAACATCACTCAAACTTCAAGACTGCAAGCTGCCCAATAATGACTTAACCATTCTTTGTGACGTGTCCACTGACACTGAGCGTGTTCTTATTCCTCCTCTTTCCAGCGTCAAGTCTTTCTTCACTTACATAATTTATCACATCCTGGTAAAAAAGCCGCAATTAAGCTCATCAAGGAACGATTTCTTTGGACAGGGATGTGTAAACAAATCGCTACCTGGGTCCAACAATGCCAACAAACTATCAAGAAGGAAACATTTTCGCCACACCAAAACCGCACCTGGGGTGTTTAAAATTCCTTATGGTCGGTTTTCTGATGTTGCAATTTATTTGATTGGACCACTTCCAACCTCAAACGGTTACAAGTACATCCTTACATGTATTGACCGGTATACTAGTTTCTTTCAAGCCATACCACTCCCTGATGCCACCACGGAAACCGTAGACTTACTTTGTCAATCACTGGTGTTCTTTGGTCAGTGTTCCGATCATTCTCAAAAGTGATGGTGGACCGTGTTTCACAAATTTTGCTTGGGCAGAAATTATGCGCTTTCTTGGTATTCAACACAACCTGACTACAGCTTATCATCCAATTTCCAATGGATTTACGGAACGTGCAAATGCAGAGCGCGCCATCAAGTGTTCAGATGAACCTGAGCGTTGGTTTCACAAATTGGATTTTATTGTCTTGGCTCTGCGTAATCGCTATCTTCAGGATTTGAAATGTACACCTGCTGAGTTCGCTTTTGGCAACACCTTACGTCTCCCAGGTGGTTTCTTTTCTGACTCCAAGCTTGCTTCTGCTGTTCCTACATCCAACTACCTCGGTGCTTACCGAGACTTCATCAACGATCTTCAGTTTACTCCAACGAAAACTCAATCACTCATATACGAAATTCATACAGTCCTACGTTCATCCGGATTTGAAACATTGTGACCGTGTTTATGTTCGATGTGATCATGTCAAACAAGCGCTGGAACGCCCTTATGTTGGTCCTTTTCTGGTATTGGAAAGATACGAAAATTATTTCGTTATTTCCCGTCATGGCAAACCGGACCGCGTCTCCCTTGACCGTCTCAAACCTAGCTATAATATCGATATTGATGCTCCTTTACCGTCATCCTTTTCACATCAACGAAATATTTCTTTGCAGGCTCAACATCCTTCTCCACAGTCATTGCCCTCTACTTCAACGACACCACTAACAATACCACCTGCTCTAACTGCTTCAGATTCTATAAACTCTCCTGCGGCTATAAAACTTCTCGGACTGGTCGCAAAATCATTCCACCGAAACGTTTCTCTGATTAGAAACACAACATGTTCTTTTGTTTGTTGCTTACTTGTTTCTTTGTATTTACATCAGCCGCTCAGGTGAATCTTCACCTGCGATCACAACAATTTCTATTATGTCAACGTTCGCATTCTCTTGGGTTATATATCTTTGATGACGACATCCATTGCCAAAAGCAAACACCCTTCTACATACACAACTGCTCTGCTACCGTGTTTGCTCCAGATCTTCATCTCCAGAAGATTCCTGCAACAGTTTGCACTTCACAGATTACATCCTGGACAACTATTTACTTCTTTTTTGGGACTTATCAAAAATCGGCCAATACATTCGACTCACATCCACCTTACAAACAAGAATGTTCATCTTGGAATGAAACCAAAGTTTCATCACATGTCCCACTCATTATGTCTAACCCTGCTGCGTACTCTACTCGCAATGCTGTCCATTATAAGTTCGTCTGGCCGACTTCAGCTTCTGGGACAGTAACCAACAACTTTCTGTTTCACACTACCATTTATTATAATTACGTCATGGACACAATGACGTCTTCTCTTGGATGTATACCATGATAGTAGCCACATCTGCTTTCCAGTTGGCTCACTAGCAACAGTTGTATGACTTACTGACGTGCCGTATTGCCGACGAAAATCTGCAATACGAACAGTTCCAGCAGTATTTGCAAAACATATTGCTCTCGGAGTTACCCTCCAACATGTAGTTGTATTATCATCTTTAAATTTTTCCTTTATTTGTCCATAACTCCATTAAATGACTGTTGTTTGTGCATGCTCACGTTTGTTATCATCAGTATGTTACATTTACCTTGTTAACTTTTTCCTTCCGTAGCGGGGGAGGTATGTAGCGGCCTGGGTGGCATTCTAAATACCATTACATCATTTCTTGGAAAAGTGTTTTCGGGTTATTGATTGAAGTTTAAGAACTTATTTTTTGATAACACTTCACAGAAGAGGTTAGAGCAGTGGTTCTCAAAGTTTTTTTCCGATTCTTCCCTTACCAACCAAAACACCGTCAATTCCTCCCCCCCAAAAAATCACAAAAAATAATTTCCAAAATTTTACACTACCTGAATATTGTCCCTGGATGATGTCTTTTGAAGATTTATCTCAGGAATAAAATTCAAAATTGCAAAAGAACGCTCTTACAAAATAACCAAACAAATTTACGAACAAATCGTTGCTCATCTTTAGTGAGAACCGTGAGCCTCATGTTGAGAAGTTAATAAAGAAAATCGAGGAGAAAAGCGTGTGAGTTTTGCTCGAAGGTCTCCGCAAATATCGTGTGTTCCTCTTTTTTTCATCACTAGCTTACTAGCTAGTTCTATAAGTACCTTACTAACAATAAAGAGAAAACAATAGCCATTATGAACCAAACAGACACGTTTATAACGTCAGTCACTGCAGTTAAGGAGCTTGTCCTCGCGCACTATTGTAGACATCTAAACAACCTCTTCGAGAGGATTTTTCTGTTACAAATAAAATCAAAGTTTTTTTCATATACAGTTTTTCCTCCCCAATTCCTCCCTAGAGAAAATTTCCTCCCTGGAATTAAAAATTCCCCCTTTAGTGAGCCAAGTGGCCCGGTTTGAGAAGCACTGGGTTAGAGTATTCTAACCGCACGCAACAATATACACGCCTATACGCTGCGGGACACTTGATCGGTTAGCTATAGTTCCAGGTAGAGAGTAAGTAAAGTAGCAAGGCGAAATATGAAAACATAAAATGCGATCTATGCCACATCAATGAAGATAGAAACGTTGAAAATTATTTTTTAAAAGTAGTTTTACTTGCTTTGGAACTAAAACCTTTAATCGCGCTTAAATTCCAAAAACGTGATCTATCGCTTCCTATAATTTACATGACGTCAAACCCCATAATTGTCGTCGGAAAGACAACTGGAGGCCATTTCGTATAACCGCCCATATCTAGAAAGATAAGAGAGCTACTAACAAAGTGATCAGTTCAGTAGTTACTAGCAAAAACGCGATAAGAGATAGTATTACGACAGCGTTTTTCAATTTTTTCGATAGAGGACCTCTTTTATGCCATCTTATTGTATTCAATGCTCCATAGGCAAAATGATTTTATTTCCAAATATCGATATCCTTACAAAGAAATTGAATTTCGGTATTAGATTATACGGGAGCACATTGTGATACGAACTGTTCACGCTGTCTCATTAGTAGGCTATTGTCTTTAGCCAGAACATACGTCATTTTGATTATATACCAAGCAAGTCTTCATGTGATAGTTTTCTATGGAGCATCATCCGCTACCCTACTACAGTAGGCCCAAAGTCTTGTTACAGGTATTCACCCGGTTTTACTCTTTATATAATTTAAATTACAAACGTAAAATGCATTGCGAGCCCCTGGTTGTTTGCTAAAGGTTTGAACTCACTGTGGAGAACATTATAAACAAATTCGGTTGACCTCACCTCGGAGCCCACAAACGTTCAATTTCTTGCTGTTGTGTTTGGGATGACGTATTTACCTTGTCTGCTTTCAGCTACCGTGAACGAATAGTTTTCAACTGACGTCGACTTAAATTTATCCGATTCATTCGAACACCAGCTCGCAGACAGACCAGTTGTTTTTAACCGCGTGTAGTCAGTCAGTCGTTGCGTTTGTTACGTCAAGCGGTTTATTGTTCAGACAGGCATACTTTATACTGGCATGAGAAAATAGCTGTTACTTAGCAAAATAATTATATCTTGCTATACCGTAGCTGTATACAGAAAGTGGAATGGAGGTAATCATGTTACAGGATAGAGTGTAGACTAGAGTGTGAGTAAATTTAGTTTTGTTATATTGTTTTATGTGGTGGTGTTTTACTGTCCTTGATGGCATGTGCAACATATGTTGTTGTACATACCATCAACGATAACATGGGTATACGATTAATATCATATGTAACGTGGGTTGCTGTTCAGCTACTTCATTTTTTCTGAACGTAGTGTTTAGAGATGTTAGCTACAGATCTTCGAACCTAAACTTTAATTACTGAAATTTGTTGAATGCTTTGTGTGGTCAGTTCGATGGTTAACGACGGAATTTTTCTCTATTTTTGCATTTTTTTCAGCCTCGGGTATTTTTACTTCACAATCGAGAAAAAGTCAGTAGCCTATAGCAGTTACAAAACGTTACACCATACATCTTTATTGGAGTTCAAAGTTAGCTATAACGCAGTTTAACGTCTTTGCACAAGGTATTTATAGCTTAAAGCTAACAATTTTGCCTGGCATCCACATTTCATTTATCAAGAAAAGTAGCCTTGGGCAACAAGAACGCGTAGTTAGGCAACATGAGAAGCACAGTGGGAGAGCTGGTTGGGATATGTTCTGCCTATTCGAACGCATAATTTGTTTAGAATTATGAAGTAAAAGACATCATTTCACACAATACGTAACTGAAGCACTATAGCTCAGTTTATCACTATAAGCTAGTCACAGCATATAGCTGCTGACGAACTACTAGATACAAAAGTGACGTATGCAAGAGATACGCTATTACGTAGGTAGGAAAGTTCTTTGGTACGATGGAAAAATCGTGATATCTAAATATAGATCTGTTGAATGTTGATGCGCCGTAGCCATTCCTTGTCTGCTTACGTAATTTTTCGAAGCTTGATTAAGCCGATTGCAAAGCATACGACTACGTCATTAAACGAAACATTGATGTATAATTATTTTCCTACCAAAGGGTATATATGAAGTTTTATTGCTCACGCAATAAAGCGCGCATGAACGCGCAAAAGTAATCATTCACGAAGGGACGATTAAAGTGCGACTAAAACGCGCTTGAAACTAACAATTTTAGTTTTCTTCAACTTGTCCACAGCCTAGCCCTGGATAAATTTTGAAGGAATTTTCGTTTTTAATGAGACGTTTGTTATATTATCGTGTGAAAGTTATAGTGAATTTTGACTCTTATTGTCAGTATACCCACAGTAGGCAATGCTGCAGCCTATGCATCTGCAGTATGAGAACGAAACGTACGAATATAGAACGAAACTCAACAAATACACCTTAAAAATCAACATTCAACTGTCTCTGTACTTGTCAACCTGCAGCTGACTAACTTTTTGTACGCAGATCTCGCAATTCATCAGTCATATTGCAAATGATTTAAACTAATGAACCACCTGCCATCATAGCGGAAACACATCGCTGGCAAGAGATACAGGCCTTTCATATAACCTGCATGCTATGAAGCTCATTAGCAACGCTACTAGCTCTGTAACTGTTCTGGAAACTGGTGAAGAAGCGATGTATATTGGTACCACGCCAGCAGACGAATTGTTTGAAGAAGAAGAGTTCATCAACGTCAACCTAAAAGAAGAGGTCTTAAATCCAACTGAATCCAGCCCTGAAGTTCCTGGCTGGAACATTGGACCTTTGTCGGTAATAATTGCTGTAGCGTGTGTTATTCTTTTCTGTGTGGGTCTATCGCTTTTTATAAACAGGCGAGACCCGGGTCGACGAATTTTACCAAATTTTAGGTTAAAGCTGAAGTGTTGCCATCGAGTTAGATCTCAACCGCAACTAGACGTGGGCTTGATACAAGCAGAGCAATTTTAGATACGATATGTCACCTGAAGCTACAGGGACCGCAATGGTCTGCGCAGATCCAAGATTTGCATATAATTGTCTGTATAGGCCACTGTATTGTGCTTATTTATAGGTCGTAACCTATTTGATGCAAATGATTGTCATTTGTTTTATGCGTTAGGTGAATGCACAAAAATCATTAGTTACTGTCACATTAATCTATGCAAACTGTTAAAAACATATTTTGGTAGGGCCTAATATTTGAAATTTTTTTTGTCAAAATTAAGTTTCACAGTCATTCGTAGAAAACATTTTGAAGACATACATTGCACGTTGTAGGTTCATTGTAGTTGCAGTAGAGGTTGGAATGTATGGCTACTATATTTACAAAACTATTGCATTTTTTATTATTCCAATGATTGCTGCTTAATAGTGCACTTACGCTCCAATTAAATGCTTAAGTTATTTGCTAAAAAAAATTGTTTGATTTTTTCATTTTTTCTTGTATTTTTTATCTCTTGCCTGTTTTTGATTATTGTGACTCTAACATTGTCATTTCTGCTTATGGTCCTATAAAGTTGTAGCTTTTTCGAATCCATTCTACTGCGTAACTGACATCGTTGTTTGTTGCAACTTCATTGCTTTTCCATTTCCTTTTTGTTATAAGTTATATGGTACACGAAAATTAATTTTACGCTTTCGCAACTCGCAAGGAAAATTAAAGCCACAAATCCGAGAAAACATCTGTTTCTTTTATCAAGTAGATCACGGTAATTATAATCTCCGAATGCAAGACTATGTAATCAACAGAGAGTGCCCATTTCTTGTAGGAATTGGTTCTTTATAATTAACTGGTGTCGACGACACGCCCTGCTAAGCTGATGCACAAGTGCCAGATATTCTTGCGTGATAAATTATCACGACGTTCACTGAAACTTGACAAGTTGTCCAAAACTGCGGGCTTCATGTTCCTTCGTCACGTTTACATTTTCTCCATGCTGCTTCGACATCAGTAGATACCATGGCCGAGATACAATGCAAACGAACCAGGCCGGAATATGTTCCTGTAGCGACCCATGGAAACGAGCTCATGTTCGGATTCCAGCGCATTTTGTGAACCGCGCATACAAGATCGGTGTAAGGTTCATCAGCCAAGTCTTCAAAAGTTCTGCAATGTAAAACATAGCATAGGAAATATAGACATAGATATGTTCGGCAATTTGATAAGTCATCTGTAACGTTGATCCTTGCGGAGACTCAGCGTGCATGAAACGGCGAAGGCAAGATGAAAGCGGGTCTCAGTCTAAATTTGAGGTAATAAGGGTATTACCACAACCATAAAGAACTTCAACTATACACAGTTACAGCAATTTATTCAATTTTTGCCAGTACTATACGCAGAACGTTTAAATTTACCCGTTTGTACTGAATTATCGACAGATTTAAATTTTTCCTACGCTACCTGTTATATAGTGGAACTGTGTGCGTATTTCAGTGTAAGTACGTTACATATGCATGCATTGCATGGCTATGCGCGAGGTCCCAACGAATCGTAGATGTAGCAAACAGGTTTATCACTTTTACGATAGGACCTGGTATACTACTTACGGTAGGATATACTACATGTTTTTCTTTCTGTAAACATAACGTTTGTAGCTATACCCAGCTTGCATTTTCGTGATAATAAAAGCATATGCCCCAAAATTGTAGACTACTAAGGATAACCCAGCCTCAATATCCGAATACCAACCTTATTCTCGCATGAGCTTCCATCTGTTTCCATTTCGACAAGTGAACATCAAAGTTGGTGTCATAAAAGATCAATTTGTAAGAATCTTTCTCATCGGGACGGTCCTCAGTGGATAGAAACTATACAGTAGATAAAATATGCGGCGATATGAGCCAACAGGTGAGGCATGGCGTATAGCGCACAACAAAACTATCCCAAACTGATATACTGTAAAAATATTCCCAATAAAAATTTCAGTCTTTATGATGGAAAAACAACCAATATATTAAGACAGAGTTTCAAAGGTTTCGCTACGACGGTTAGTATTCTTTAAAAACATGAACTTGTTTCAAACACCATTTACGACAAGGTTGATTAAGTAACACTGTAAAATAAGCAAATTCGCTTTATATTGGCGATATTTAATTGTATCTTACAGCTGGGTTTGCCTTTCCTTTCCAATCAATTTCAGTTGCAAAAATTAGCATTCTGCTATATCTTTTGTTTGCGATGTAACTTCTATTCCAGTTGTTGCTAATTGAAACAATCGCGTTCCCGGACACGTCACCACTTGCGGCAGCGTTCAACCAATCGTTACATGACACCGTCCAGCTGGCCGCCTAAAAAAATTTTAACAACTGTCATCGAAAATCTTCAAAAATTCTCAAAAAGTCTACAGAAATAAAAGATACCGAAACGTACCTTAAATGGCATTACGTTTTGCAGCTGTGATACAGAAGAAGTAAGATTAAGAAAGCAGCAGCCGTGATGATAGGGGATCGAAAAGACGCTATCCGAAGCTGCGTAAACACCACACCAAAGCGGCGACCAGTATAACTCGTTCATTATGCTCATTTTCGGCGGAAGGCTATGCTAAAACGAGGCATAAGTTTCAAATGAGCAACAACAAAAAATCAACAATCTGCTGAACGGCTAATATTAACATAAAATGTGACAATTATTGGGTCAACAGGCCGAAATGCGGGATGATAGGCTAGTGCCAACAACAAGCAACTTGTGCTGTTTTTAGCCTGACGTCTACATGCTTTCTTGCACTTTCATACCGTGCAATTAGCATCATATAACAATGCATGCGGTGTCATTTCACAAGAAACCGGGCACCAAATTTCAAATCTCTTGGCAGCCTATAGTTCTGTCATCGGCGACTCGGTTGAGCCTCACCTGTGCAGCATCAAGTTTTGAAATAAAAATCCGCCTTTGATTTGTCCAGCAGATCCATCTTTCATGCGTCATTCGTGCGTATACGATATTGTGACGTTGTTATTATGCGACAAATTCCTACACAAAACAAATAGATTAAATACTTACCGGTATATCTGCATCCAATTTTCTTCTGTCCCATATTTTAAGAAACCTGTCAGCACCGGTGGATACAAGAATATTCGAGTTGAACGGACACCAAACAACATCCCTCACTGCCTTTGAGTGCGCACGGTAAGTTGAAAATGGATAAAGGATAAGGACGTCTATAACAGTAAATATGAAGCGACCGATGGTATAAAAATAAATTGTTTACATTCATTGCTTACAATGTTCACTTGCATAATATGATAATAACATCAACTATAGTAAAAAAATGTATGAGAATCAGTAAACAAACGATTTTGAAAATAGTTATCAATATTGTATATATAGAGTAAAAGTTAACTAACCACCAATTTTGTCTGTGAGAAGCTTGGAACTGGCGTTGATATCCCAAAAGGCAATGAAACCAGACGCAAACCCTGCTACTATCACGCTACAATCGCCATGAGGTGACCACGCAAAACACAGACATTGACCAAAAGAACGTTTTCGAGCAGGTTTTAACAAAATCGTTGGATTGACTCTAAAAATAAAATAAACAATGTGTCATTATTACCAAAGATTTCACCATTGCTGTAAGAAAATCGTATTGTCCCGATTAATTATAATCCGTGGTTCCCGTTTAATTTCTTCGTCTTTTATTTTGCGGTTTGTATTTGACAGCGGCTTATAATTATTTTTAACATCTGGCTTACTTTCTAAAATTAACAAAATTATTAGAAACTACAAAAACAATAACTGACAAAATAAAATTCGTTTTGTATCAAAATTTAACCGTAATTCGTTTTACCAACTTAACCGCACATCAATACTCATTTTAATCACTTAGGCGATCTACTTTGGATAAAATACGTCATTCCCGCATGTTCAATGACGATTTGGCAGGGTTTACTTATTTTTTGTTTTCTTTGAGCAGTTTTTAGTCATTACAATAGGCTAATTACTGTCTAGTATTTGCACGTCTGATGTTACTCAATACAGTTTTTGAGAAAAAAGACGTAAACAAATGATTAGATCATTCTGAATACAGTATAACATTTTTTCCTGTTATTAGTAGAGTAAAACGTAACATTTTGAAACTAGTTGATTTCTCTCAGAATGAAGTGAAAAGTTGGGCCTGGGTAAACAAAACACCTGTAAATATTTCCCAATCCCGGAATAGAGGTCAGTTGGGCTCTCTTAACTTTACACCCAGCTTTGATAATTCCTTTCTTAGACGGCTTTGGCATAACAAAGATGCGAACATCTCCACTCCCACATGCCGCTGCAAGCAGTCCAAGTTTTTCGCACTCCACAGTTGGATCAGGTTCTTTGTGCACAAGTGGACACCATTCCAAACACCATACGGGCCCACTTGATAATGCTATGCCATATGCAAGTGAAGGACTCTGTAAATATACTTATGTTATTCAGGTCGAATTTTATTAAAAGTAACACCATTCAACATCATTCAACCTGTAATTTTGTTGTGATAGATTTTACAGGTAGTTTTCCACAATTCCACAGTTGAATTACACTTTGCTCCTTGTATGTGACATCGGGTTGCAAAGGGTGCTCGCCAACATGAGTTGCAATTGCCAGATACTGGGCCTGTTCTGACTTATTAGGATAAGGACACCAGGACATGGCCCACACTGGGCCACCAACAAAAAATGTCATTGGTCCACCTTGTTCTGTTGTCAAGGCCTCAAATAATTCCAGCCTCTTATAATTCATGTTGTTTTTATCTTTCAAAGTGACTGGTTTCTTTCCCTTTCTTATTGTGTTTAAAATGTCTGAGTTTATTGCAAACAATGGTGATGTTTTAGTGAGATTAAACGTCTCTGCCAAATCTGCAGTATCTATTTCCTCCCAATGGGCGAAATCAGAATGAAAATGAAGATGGTTCTTCAAGTAGCTTTCTTCAAGCTTCTTCTTGAACTGATATGTCCACTCAAATGCATCGGCCAATGGTTTATCCATGGCCGCGTATGTGTCACTGGGACCTCCACCAGAAGGTCTGACACGTTTTTGTTTACCTCTGAAATTCTTTGTTGGGAGCACATCTTCATCACACTTATCATCTTCTTGTTGATACTGAAACAATCACAAAAAAGTATTTTAAGTGTGCTACAAATTTTAATTTTATATTGAAAATTGATTTATGTGAATGACTGAATGTATTTACATAAACAAAATCTTCACTGAAGTCTTCAGTATCCTTATCAGGGGATGCTGACAAACTCTCCGCAGCTTCACTGCTCTCAGCAAACATTTGAATTTTCAATCTGCCAGCGTGGGCAGCTGTTCGCCCAGACTTCGGAAGGCTTGATTCACTAATATATGGTTTGACATGGACATCTGAAAAAATGAATAAAAAATTAAATTTAAAAAGGGGCAATAACTTCCATAATATAAAAACTAAAATACATTTATAAGTATGAAAAAACATGAGAAATAGGATTACATTTTGAAACTTTTTATGAGCATGACAAATAATGACCTTGTAAGTGTTCCAACATTGCATCTTGTGCCTTGAACTCTTCTTGGCAAATTAAGCATTTAAACTTTAAAATCGATATTTGAGGACAACTGTTCATAACGTGATAATGTAAGCCTGATACTGAAGAATAAGTTTTCTTCTTGCAAGCCCAACAAGTATACGCAGTTTCTTCCGACTGTGAATCTTTTCGCTGCTGTTTTATGGATTCATAAAACATATCTGGCATCGTCGGGGATTCATAAAATTCCCTTTTTGGTCTGAAAAATCAATTTACTAGTTTATTGATCATTATTGATTGATTAGTTTATTGTTTATTATTGATCAATAAAATTGCTGCATGTTAATGGATGCCTGAATGGGGGCTTAGGGTGCTTGCCTTTGAAATTTGATTTATTGAGTTCTTGGATAGGTTTAAAAACACTTTTAACATATTTCATGCTGTTGTCTTGAAAGAGTGTCATAAAAAATTGATATAGATTAACTTAGGTCTTGTTTGCAAGGTTAGCAGGGCTTTATAGGCAATATTGCACTTTATATTGTATTTGTAGAGTATTTTATTCAAGACAAATCACCGTTGAAAAATTTGGTTTCAGTGCACTGAATAAATTTTCCAATAAGCCTAACACTAAAAACTCCAAAACTCCAATGTAATCTATAACATGGAACGTGTGGTATAGCACCCCTTTGCACCAGTAAATCGGTGCATAAGTAAACCTTCTGTTTCAGAAAAATTTGGCGAATCATAACAACTTTCCAGTAACGTATCAAGCTGTTGGTTTTATTTTAATTTGTGGAATTTTATTATAACTTCTTTCGTCCACTGAAAAGAAATGCAGTCTGGCTTATTAAACCCTGAATAGAAAGTTAACTTTGAATGAAGGAAGGAGAATTTTGTCTTTTGCATGCTACCCATGCAATTTTGGAGCTTTTCCATGAAAATGCACCCAAGATAATTGAATCCGATGGTACATGAGTGAAATGTAAGAGTGAGTTGAATGAAAATTATGATATTGCCGTGGAGAGTTTGTTATTTTAAGTTGGAAACTATAGCTGGATCTAAAAAAACATGATCCGCAACTTGGATTACAATTTACAATTATGACAAATTCAACCTATAGTAGGCCTACTATTTTAAAAGTGCTTGAAAAGTGGTTTATTTCTGACTTAAAAATTTGTATCTGCACCAATGATTGAACACAAGACAAGAAGAAAAAATATTTACCTTGTTTTATGTGCCATGAGCCTATTTTATTTATCTATTTAGTATTATACAAATAAACGTGTCATGAGCCTTTCTGTAAATTAGTTGTCAGATTAGCAATAATTTGGTGCCTAAAACCGACCTAATATTACGTAAGCTATATTACCTTGTTTGAAGTAGGTTTGCTAAAGCTTTTGGGTCTTGCGGAAGGAATGTTGCACTTTCATCCTGATTATCTAATTTCCCATCATTAATCACTCGTTTTGGAGTTTTGCTCTTTCGACGATGATTTGATTTAGTTGGGGCCATTGTAGAAATCAAATGTAGAGCCCCAAATTGACAAAAGCTGCCAAATGCGTGGTGTCGTAGGCTATAGCCTGAAGGTTATGTTGCTCGGATTCTAAAAGCGCTTCTTCTTCAAAAGCCTGAAAGCTACACGATATCTTTCTTTGTCTAAAGAATCGTGCAAGTTGCTTAATTGAAAACACTAATGGAAGTTTCTAATTATAGAAAACAAATGTTCTAATGTGTAGTATACACTTGAACTGCATCATATCATTCGGCGAAACAACTTTAAAACGTTTTCTGCACGCATAAATAATACCTATCGTTCAGAGTATTTCAGGTCTACGGGTTGACAACATGCAATGCAAACGATGTGAATTTGTTTAGGGTAGTTCCCCAGTAAAAGTGAGCTGAACTTCATGAACATCTTAACATCTTATCAACAATTTTGCATGATGACTTTGTTGTCAACAAATGTTGAAAGGGGTGGTTACACATGATGTAATGATGCGTTTACATAAAAAACTAATTCAAAACGTTAAAAAGATTTAAAAATAACAAGTTCAGGAGCTAAAACTAAGCAAAGAGAATGTTTTGACTTAAATTTTGTAGTTTTCTTGGTTAGATAATTAATTGCAGAAGACTTGTGATAGCTACTTTTCTTCAATTCTTGTTGAAATACTGACAAAAACTTAGCAAATTATTCCTAATCTAATACTTTTGCATTCTCCTAAATGTAAATGTCTTTTTAAAAACTCGGAAAACAAAGGAAAAAAATGATCCGTAAATCCAGTCCGCACATCCGTATTGCTACCTTGCCCAACTATTTTGTTAAATTATGGTATGATACAGGGTTGCCAACTGGTATATTTATATACCAAATTCAAGACATCTGGTATATTTCAAACCTGTTTGGTATGCGATTTTTTCGTTTGGTATATTTTGGAAAACTGGTATATCCTTGGTATATTTTTGAAATTAAAAAAACTGTTTCTAAATTTCTACCACAGATTTACTTTACAATCTGGCAACCCTGCAGTAACAGACTAACAGTAGAGTATAGGACTGAATTTACTGAAACTGAACTGCTGAGTGCTGACTGTCACTCACTGTTCTCAGCCGTCTTGAGAAAACGGTAGCTGGGCGCTAAATTTAGTTGGTTTATAAGGCGTTATACGATAAATTCAAAATTGAATAATAATGGCATCAAGGAAATGGAAACCACGTTATGATGGTCAACGAAAATTTCGTTCAGAATGGTCTCATGAATTTCCTTGGATCTCTAAATCTAGTGATGGAGGAGATGCACCTTATTGCAAACTTTGCAGATGATGAAACTAATGCTAATCCAGAACCAATTTATGTGGGCTAAAACTGATCTGCAGTGTTTTGCGTTGACAATAGTCACTAATCAATAAAACTAGTCATATTATGAATTAAACAGTCAAAGTAACGTTTTTCTGTAAGTTAGATAGCTTTCAAAATTTACTCCTAAAGTTGGTGTGTGTGTAAAAAGTGTTTTTACATTAACGTTTCATTTGCTTTTTCAGATCTGTTTGGTATAAATTTGGTATATATTTTTGCAGTTTGGTTTGGTATACATTTGGTATATAATTTTTTGATATTTGGTATATATTGCTCTGCAAAATCTGGCAACCCTGGTATGATAGCCGCATAGCCGGTAGGTAAGCTAGTCTGGTCGGGTCTAGTATACAAGTGCACAACCGCAGGATGCTTTTGTATACTAGACCCGGTATAGAATCCGCAAATTTCGTCCGCCAGCATGTTTTCCGTTTACGCTGCTGTAAAAATTAAATCCGCTGACAGCAGCAACGCAGATACGTAAACTGTTAGGTGATATCTCGACAATAATAGGAAATACAGTATTAACTTATAGGGTAATAGTAAACGGATTGAAGTAAATAACAACAGCGAGGTGATGTTATCGATATGAATTTTACGTCACGAATGAGACAACGTTTGCAATATTGTACAGTTTTAGGTCAGATTTCTTAACAAAAAAGGTGAGTCATGATGAGCTTTTTCATTGTTAGGCTACATGAATTTTTTTAGTTAAGGCAACGTACGAAGCATAGTTAACTTTGAAAAGTGATTGAATGAAACCTTGATTAATGAAACGCATAAATTTCATTATACAGTATTGACAATGATTTTACGCAATACATCAAGTATTAGCTTTGATTCAAAAATTTAAAAGTTGTTTGTGGAGAAATGATGCTATCCGCCAAAACGTTACAGTTCAAATTCAATTGCGTTCGGTTATAGCGCAAACAAAACATTACGCTTGCCAGTTAAAAACGATTTCCTACATTATAGGTTCCTATAGCTGACATGTTTCCTCGATTTTCTACCTTTCCTTGCAAGTTTCCTACATTATAGGGTATTAGCAGACACGTTTCTTTCCAAGTTACAAACTATTTCCTACCTTATAGTTTTCTAGCTATAATTTCTCAAATTTTTACCTTTCCTCAAATTCTTACCTTTCCTTCCAAGTTAAAAATGCTTTCCTACATTATAGCTTCCTACCTGACACGTTTTCTCGATTTCCTATGTTTGCTTGCAAGTTAAAAACGATTTCCTGCATTTAGGTTTTTAGCTGACACGCTTCCTTGCAAGTGATCAGTGATTTCCTACATTTGAAGAACTATTTTTGACTGATATCTTAAATTAATTTACCTGTTAAATTATCTGACTAGGCCTACATTGTTGCGTGTAGTTAGAATACTTTAACCTTTTGTTGGCCGAAAAGTTTTAATGTTACAGCAGAAATATCTCACAAGAAAAAGTTTTTATTATTAGTGCTGTACACTTTCCCAATATTACGAATAACCAAGAACATTAGTAATATTACTGCTAATAAGATGTCTATTTAGTTGCAATCACCATGACTAGCTTAGACAACTCATGTTTTGGTTTTGGTGATTTACTCAGCTAACTCTCTCTCTGCTTGCTGGTAGAAGTGCGAGCTTGTAAAATGTGAAAGCGATGGGAATTAAAATGTTCGAATGAAAAACGCAGCAAGTCGTAGCAGGTGCAGCGATCAAAACAATGTTTTGCCAATGTAAGATATATATAGTTAAAGCTAACACATTGAGACATAGATAAATAATCAGTGTTAAGGTTAAGAAGCGGGCATTAAAGGTTCTACACATTAAAGGTTCCTAGCCAACACGTTTCCTGATTTCCTAAGTTTTGTGTGCACCATTATTGGATTCCCTTGATTTCCTGAAATTAGAGCTGGAAATATTTCCTACGTTTCCTGCTTTTCCTGATTTCCTACTTTTAGTGTCAGTTTCCAATTTTCTAAAACTATTGTTACCCCAATGCCTCCCCTCCCCTAAATACGCGCTCATGAACAGTTAATGAGAAATTAAGAACAAAAGCTTATGATATGTGGAAAAGAGTTTATCAACTCCCGCAGTGAGTCTCACTGTCTCACGAAGGACAGAGAGCTAGGTCTTAGTTGAATCAAAAGAAAATGATGAGAAATCAATGCATGATAATTAGGGCGATTATTTTTTTCGACTTGTCAAAAATTTGTCAAATTTATAGCGTTAGGTCAAAAATTGTCGAAATTTTTAAAAAGTCAAAATTGTTTACAAACTGCATTGTCGTGGTGTCGTAGAGGTTTCACTGTGAGTGAACTTTTCATTTTACACATTGTAGCCTACTTTATACTGTTGTAAATGGCCCATTGTCTACTTATTGTGAATCATAAACCATTAAGTTAAATAAATAGGTTGATATGGTGTGATGCTCAACACACCTCAAAACGTGTAAAATTTTTGGTAGGTTGTAAGTCATTTTGCGGCAGCTGTAGGTTAGGTGCAGCTTTTGCTTCGGTTTTGCTTTAGATACTTCATGTATCATTAGTTTAGTGTATTACCGTATTTTACGTACCATAAAGCGCACCCGATTATAAGGCGCACTGTCAATAAATTGCTTTGATTAGTTTTTTGTTCATACATAAGGCGCACCGGGCTATAAGGCGCACCCGATTATAAGGCGCACCCGATTATAAGGCGCACCGGCAAGTTTACTTGTTACGTGATAAATGTAAGCAAGTCACAATAGTACAATGAGCAAAAGAAACAATGAGCCTATTGAATATCACAGTTGCTTTTACCGTAGTTTATTGTGTAAGACGGTGGTTTATTTATATAATAATACATTATTATAGGCGTTAGGCGCACGCACATACATTAGGCGCACCGGCTTATAAGTCGCACGACCAATTTATGAGGAAAAAAAGGATTTAAATTGCGCCTTATGGTCCGTAAAATACGGTAAATGTATTAAACAGTTTTTGTTGTGTCTTAGCTGCAGTTTTTTAGCAGTGATTTGTAATTAGCTCATTTCCATTTTCAGAATAGGCTAGGTCTGTGTTCAGATTTTTGCCCTTCTGTTAGACTACAATAAATTTTAAATTTTTGTACAATAATGCGTAATTAACTACATGAGTTCTTCATTTGTCAAAAAAAAGTTTTTAATGTCAAAATTTGTGAAAAGTTTCAATTTTTACGTTTTTTTTACGTTTCAATTTCAAAAATTTACGTTCGTTTACGTTTCAATTTCAAAAATTTACGTTCGTTTAGGTTGGACTAACCAATATGTGAAAATTTTATTTGAGGTTGATAAAAACTTAATGTGCACTCAAATGTTTTTTTTTACCATCAAAGAGTGGGTCCCAGGCTTTGTGTTCATTGCATTGCATTCTTCATTGCAAAATGCACCTAGCAGTCTAACAAATCCATTTTAGACCCGCTGCACCACAATTTTCAACGCCCTGCTCCCGATCACCCTGACTTTGGCCGTCCTGCACCCACGAGATCTTGTCAAACAATGCCATGCTTTCCAGTCGAACAGTCAATGATAAAAAATAAGTGATATTATTTGATACTCTCAGTTGAGCTAGCCTAATACCTCACAAGTCGCTACAAATAACCCAGCTAGCAATGTCTTCATTTTCACGTAATGTCAAGACGTAAGCATCATACAAACCTCACATTTTCTTCACGTCACATCGTTAGTAACATCTTGATTTTCCGAAATATTGCCTGCAGATCATAAAGGTAGGGACGTTATAGGAGTTTTTACAGAGCATTGTAGTCTCTTGATGTGAAAAACAACAGGTTTTACTATAAAAATATTTTCACTTATTGGGTACCTCATGAAAGTTAGACTGATGCAAAGGAAGTGATTAAAAAAGAAATTTAAAGATAAGGCAGCTCCACGAAAGGTAAGTTAGGTAGATAGTTAAAGGGGGAATTGAGGCATAAATGTGCGAAAAAAGAGCTCTGTACCTCCTACCGTTTGTGAAATATTTAAAGATTTATGCAGAGATCAAATTTTTTCAAATGGGGAGGTTAGATTTCTTTAAGGTCAGTGTATTTGTTTTGATAGAAATGATGAAATTTTTGCAGATAGCCACTTAAAATTTGGCGTGTTTGAAGAAGATAAGTTGCTAATTTTACCTATAAAAATCATTAAAACAAAGTTAAAAATAAAAACTTAATTAGCAATTTTTGGCAAAATTTTACGCACTGGGTACCATTGCGTATTGGCTGGTCTACCCTATCTACTTCAAAGTATATTTTGCCTTTCAGGCCGTTGCTTCTTTTATGTCTTTTTATTTAAATTTCTGAATCTTTTATAATTTGAAGTATTTTAATTGATAAGCTAATAATGTCTTATCTTTGATTTGTTAGCTAGGTCATTCTGGCTTACCTTTTATGATTGTTGTATTTTATTCTGGAAGTACAGAAAACTTTCAGCTTTTGACTGGGTAAAAAATTAATAAAATCTACATACAGTTATATATTCTTGTAACACCCAAACACTTCAACATGGGATCTGGAGCTTCGAAGCAAGTTCAACCAAGCAGTAAGCAGTTGTACAGTAAAAGTAAAAGTGAAGAATATGTAGATGAAGATGAAAAGGCTTTGGAGGATCATAAAATGTATCTGGTGAGTAATACAAGCAACCGGTCGGTGGAATTTAACCTGAATCTCACAGTTTAAAGTGTCCAAGTTTAAGATTAACTTTAATTGTACAGTACTGCTGTGAGTTTACCGGTGAACTTGCCATCATATATATCATAAAAAATGTTTCTTGAGCTGTTTATTAATATATTGCTGAAATAGAGTTTGCTCTGCAGAAATTGATTTTTTCAGGAAAACATGTATATGTTGAAAAGAATGTTTAAACAACTTGACCCAGCAGTCATGAAAACTACCAGTGATGTTCAGGGTGAAGTGAAAGTTTCGGTAAAACACGTCTCTGACAAGTCTTTACTCCTTGTCAAGGTAATGAACTTTCATTAGGTGGAATTTTCCATCACATACAGTAATCATTCACTTATTCTTACTTCTGTTCATTATTTTAAAGAATTCACCATTGTTTGTTCATGATGATTTCATTTTTAAAAATACAATACATTTAGGTTATTGCCGCACAGGATCTTCTGGCAAAAGATGTGAGAGGACATACATCAGATCCATATGTTAAGGTAGCTTTGTTTCAAAAGGCAGTAGTAATGAGAGAAGGTTGTTACTGCTTATGCTTGGTAGACAAAAACTGCATAACTTTTGATTGTTGTGACTATGTGATGTGGATAAACGAAAACCACTTCTATCAGTTTTTAATGAAATATAGTGTTTAAAAATATTATGAACAACTTTATATTTTTAACAAGTATATATCATATTAAAATGCAATAGGTTGAGCTGCTTTTGAACCACCAGACTGCTCCAACTTCCAGTGAAGAATACTCCAATGTTAGATCAACTGCTGTGGTCAAAAACAATCTGAATCCTGTTTTCAATGAAATCTTTACGTTCTCTCTTACCACGGAACAGATTAACATTGCTCAGTTACGGTAAGATCATTGATCAGGCAAGAATTTATTTAACTTTGGGAAGCAATTTCCCTGTGAAAAGTATCACGTTGCATGCAAGATAAATTACTGTTGTTGTTATCTGTGACTCTACTCAATGCAATCGGAACCTAAACAAAGGATTGTTCATATAGGTATAGATCAACTACTTTGACCTGTGCACTATTGTTCATGATACATTACTTGTAACATACTTGTGAATGTTATCTATTTTCTTTATATGCATGGTTTTATATAGGTGCTCTGTTTGGTGCTATGATGCGCTGGGCCGTGATGATTTCATGGGTGAACGCATCATATCTGTAAGTGACCTTGACTGCCATGACAACGTGCAGACTGCCTGGTATGAACTTCTGCCTGAGGTATGATGACGTTTTTTTTTTTAAAATCATGACTTTACATTATTTGTTATTAACCGCTAGATGGTGGTAGTCAGTTATTTAACCTCACAAGTGAACGACCAAAAATTTTTTGTGTTTTTTAATGGTTGGACAACATATTGCTTGCTGTGTATGGTCAAGATTCTTGCACTTTTGCCTTTTTTTCATCATTGACTATTGTCACTTGTTTATCTTGCTGACATTATCACATCAAAATTTCATCACCTGCTGTTTTATAATCTAGTTTAGATGTTTTTTACCAGGCAGAAAATTTCAATTTTTTATGGTCATTAAAACACATTTAGCTGAATTTTCGTTTGCTCAATTAAGGTACTCGTGTGTTTATCTTTTGGTTATACGCAATGCCATACAAAAAATAACCAGTGAAGTGTGGTGGTGACATTAGTCGGTTTGTTGTGGATCATCAAAGGTTTAACGCGTTTCTTATGTTTTGTGTATCCGTTTTGCGCAATAATTTCCTTGGTAAAGTGCTGATATCCATCATGTTGTAGTGTTCTCATTCGCCCAACTGTCATCATACCGTTTTGGTGACCTGGCATGTTCAAATATTGACATGCTGTTATGACGCTCTCATGCTGGTGAAAGCGCAAACAGCTCTTAAAACTTCTGAAAGCAGCAACGGAAATTACGAAACCCGTGTTATTAATACAAATGTTCTGAAATCGCAAGTTATTTTAAGGGTGTTTGTAGAATATTTACAAAGTGTTGATAATATCGTCATTATTTTGAATCTCTTTCAAACTTCCAGCACAATACTGATACGATATTGCTAAAAATCACTCAGAAGAGTGCGAACAAAGTGCTTTTCATCAACACTCGCCACCATTTTTATTGTACATTTTTTTGTGTTAAAGATTTCTTTAAAAGGTTCTTCTACCGCTTTTATGATCCAACGTGAATACCTTTGTAAGGTGGTCGGTGTACTTCTATCTTTACTGAAATAAACAAGTTTTGATGAATTAGCGAGTGACCGAAATTTGTCCGCCGTTAACTTAAATTCCTTCAACCTTTCTCATCTACAATAGCCCTATATTGGGACATTTATCATTATTTTATTTAATTTTGTTAATACGTCTTTTGTGTCTTGATCACTTATAACCAATACCCAGTTTCTCATTGTGTAGATTGACCTGTCGATAGGCGGATATGTATCGATCAAGTTGACTTACAAACTTCCGCAAACCCTCAACGTTATGATTCAAGGAGCAAACAACATCAACGCTGCTGTTGGAAACGTTGAACCGTGAGCGTTTTTTGAGAGCTAGTTTAAGTGTTTTAATGCTCTTCATGTCCCGATTTGCGTCTATCCTTTTTGTCTTGTTATATAGTTCGCGTGCGATGTAGTCTGTTTTCCCGTAATTTTTGTTTTGCTTTTGCAAATCCACATGTTTTAAAAAGCAAAAAACAAGTGTTTTCATCTATCAGCAAATAGGTTATGGAATAAAGACATCATAAAACAGCTTATTAAACTAATTAATAAGTTTTCAATTTTCCTTCCCAGCTACGTCCGTGTTTACATACCTGGTGTGCCTTACGTGTACAAGACAAAGCCGTGCAAAAATGAAGACAGTCTGGTGTGGAATGAAGATTTCGACTTTCCACTCCCAAAAGAAGAATTGACGAGTCGGTGGGTTGTGACTTGTGACTGTGTATTCATTGTTTTACCGAAAATTGTTTTTTGTTAACAATATGGTTGAGTAGTATATATGTTGCACTGATATCGTGAAGCATGTTTACATTGTTCTTTCTCTCCAAAGTGAAAGTTCTGTTCCATAACAGCTGCCTAGAGATTTCGTTTTACTGAAAACATTCTTATACATGATATTCATTATGTACCATGGAAATGCTACCGTACTTAGCGGCCTATCGTATTTGTGTGTATAGGCTGTTAATTATATTTTATTTATATTGTTTAAAAAATGTACATTTGGAAAAGCTTTCTTCTTTACGCTCAGCGATGTAAATATTTTTGATATTTTTACAGTTACATAGTGTTGGTACTGGCAGATGGAAACAGCACTGAATCCTACTTCGGTGAATGTCACATCGATCTTGACAACTTCCAATTCGAACACGGATTCGAGGGCTCATTTGCATTATCGGACATGGTATCAACTTGATCCCATAACTTATTGAGCTATGTGTATCTTTATTATTAACCTTTTACTATTAGCCTATTACTGCTTGATTATTCATATAGCTCAGATTACGTAATGCAAAATTTCGTGTGAGATTGAAAGTGTGATTGACAGAATGTCATTGTGATACTGAATAAATTTTCCTAATTCAGCGTGGAAACGTCACGGTACGAAGCAGATGGACACGCAATGCAATAACACAAGAATTCAAGGAAGCTTTAGAAGCGCATGCAATGTACAGGAAGCCCGAGTTCATGTTTTCCAGAGTGAGAGGCACAAATAATGCGGTGGGTACTTTTTGTTCTGAAAACTCATAAGTGTAAAACTTAAACTAATTCTATTCTGTAAGCGTTATAAACCTACATGGACATAGATTTTTATAGACATTACCCGTTTGAGAAATATTTTGCGTGCGTTCTGTGGTTGTTTAATGAAAATGCCAAGTCTGTGTGGCGCCCCTACCAGTATTTTTGGTAAAACGGCATATTACGTTGTTGGCGTCAAACTGTCTTGCGTTATGGATAAACAGACAAAACATTTTCCTAATTAGTCATCTCTTTTGTTTGGTCGTAGTTTGGCATACCGGTAAACATATTACAAATTCGAACAGTTTCTGCCTAAGCTCTTCAAGTTCATGTTTCAAAACACATGCAACAGGTTTCTTAAAAATTGGCGTACTTTTATCAAATGGCTTTCGTTTACGTCATAGACGTCGACAATAAACAAGTGCAGTAAGCCCTTGGCACGCAGGCGCTGGTTCAATAAACACCCGGCTGGCTGTAAAACAATGGAAGGGAAAAACAGAAGATTCTTTCTTGACTTTTGTTCACTTTTTCTTGACTTAAGCTCCAGCCCTTCGCCGCATTAAAATCAGCCTCGCGATTAGGGTGACTGTTTTCTGCCCCCTGGCAGTGTAATATTTTGATTATTTAGCCAAACATTTTCGGCGGATCTGTCAAAGTCAAACTTCAAAGTCTTTTCATTTATCATGACCAGAAGTTAATGGGGTATTAATATTGACATATTTGACAGAGATGCTCGTCTAACGAGAGACGATTATAGGCATGACCCTGGCCACAAGTTTGTTGTTCGTTCGCTTAATACGTCTCATCATTAACAGCAAAAGGCCAAAAATGCGAATTTCGTGTTTAGGAAATCAAAGCTTTTAGGGTTTTCGGATTTTTTAAGAGTCATGTTTAGTTTATTTTTTCAAGTCACGGCCTTCAGTTCGTCTTGTAAGCATATGCCAACGGTGTACATCGAGTTTGGATAATTGGATATCGTTAAAATCGTTTTCAATGTCGTAATTGTCGTTCGTAAACCATGCTTTATCTGTTTGTTGATCGACGTGTTAATGAAAGCTTCAGTGACGCAATAAGCAGTGCTTGTCATAGGATAATTGGCGTTTTTACTTACCCAAGCTATAGCTTGCTCACCTCCATATTTAAGGTTAATTCTGTTTTTTTTCTCGGTTTATTGAACCTCGTTCGTGATGTTATTTATTAGACGGTCGCTTATCCCCTTGCACAGACGACGTTGTAATGACCAAATAACCATGTTGCGGCTTAGCTGTGTTTTCGGTCCTAACAGTACGACTAACCAACGCCGTGTATACAAAACTTTACTGAAGAAGCGTCTTTTGAGCTTCACATTTTTAATGAAAATGTCGAACATTTGTATAGCTTCGTTATCATTGATCACTATCTTTTAAGAGCTCGTAAGAGATAGACACTTTTATGCAGCATCTTATCAGACAGGCTGACACTTATCACCGCGAGATGGCAGTAGCGCTGCGTACTTTTAACACTGCCGATCGAAGTATCTGGTCATTGTTTTATCATTTCGCTGAAAATCACATCTGTTTTGCTGTCGATCGAACTTTATTATCAAACTTAGAGCGGAAAGCAAAATTCTAATTTCGCATTGAAAATAATACTCCAGTTGTTTCGATGATTTATTAAAATTTAAGTAACCCCTTACCCAAGCAACTGACACTATCTAGCCGCTCTATCATCACTTTCACGTCAATACTTCCATTTGCGCTGTTTTCAAGATCGTTGCCACGGTAACGACTGACGTCACTTGTCACACATAACGCGATTATAAGCTTGTGTACGAAAACCTGTCGCAAGGGCAATCTTGTCGCATGCCAAGTAGCCTTTTGTGGTAAAGGTGAGGTCAAGGGTGGTTTACGTTTTGTTGAAGGGATTAGCTGCGGATTAACGTGCACAAAAGTGAAATTCGATTTACATGATTTCACGTTGAAGGCAGAAATGTGTTAATTTTTTACGTGTTTTTGTGGGATTTTTGCTGATATTTATCTAATATGATTCAACATCCGCAAAAATCATTTTTTTCATTACTGTGATTTTAAACTTAATTTCTCTTGACTGTTGAGGAAAAGAGCAAAGTTGGCTGGTCTTCGTTATACGTTTTCCTGTTTTCGAAATCTCATCTCAAAATCTTTTTTCTCCGTTGCCCTAATCTACGATTTTATGCTCTAACTCTAATCTCTATTTTATGGGTTAGAGTCTAACCCTAACTTATTCCAGATTCTTTATCGTAACTGCTAAACTGGTCATGTGGATTGCCTATTGATGAAAATTGCCCTCAAAAAAGTCCTACGCATAGGTCGCATGTTTCAACTAACTATCTCAAGTTCATTAACACGTTTGTACTGAAACCGAAAAAATAATTGTTCTCAGCGTAACAACTTTATCAATTGATGTCAATGCCAAAGTTGCTGAACCGGCACAAAACGGTATATCGCATGCCAAGGCCGACACCTTCGAATCCAAACTCGCCCACATAGTTATGTCTGTTTAAGCGCAGGTGTGTTCACTACGCGTGTGGTGTTTTGTTACGCTTTTGAGCCTGCAAAGACCCTAACGCAACGACAATGTCGCCCTGTTTACTCTTGAGTCGTTTGAAAGAAATTGTTATGACTATAAGTTTATTTACGTTGTTCGGTTCATATACCGAAGTTCAAGATTTAGTTTATAGCGTCTGAGGACGTGGAGATGAACTGGCAGTGTTCAGTTTGTCAATGCCTCTGTGATTGTACGTTCATTGAAGAGTGGCCGCATAATCCGGCACTTTCTACAACCCGCGTCGCGTATCCTTGGCTTGCTTGCTCTGCCCAGCAGTATTCTTCGTGCACTCTTCTCGTGAATTATTTAACAATTTTCCTTTGAGTCGATCCGCACCCTACTGAGTTACAGTATAACCTGCAGCCAGGATTTCATTTAAAATAGCGCTGAAACAGTCGACTCATTTCTCGGTTTATTTCTTGGTTTGTTTCTATGTATAGTTATTCGTTGCCAAATCCGGCCAATGTTTTACCAATTTTTAAGACTATATCCATATTACAATTCCGGGAACGCTGTTCACTAAAACCGGGTCCGAATTAGAGCGTCTACTCAGGGTCGGACGCGCCAGAAAAATAAACAGCAATGACGCTAATCTTGCATGGATACAAACAAAGATACTTGAATATGTGAGAAGCCGAAAAGGCTCTTTAGCACTTGTTTGTTACAGAGTGACTGTTCAGTCGCGGTTTGCTTAACCAGATACCAGAGCACCTTAGGATCAATATACAACAATGTGTAACGACAGATTGGTGGTTAAACGTACAAATAACTTACAAGGCCTAACGAAATAAATTTCCGACTTTAATTGTTGTAGTCTATTAACCAAAAGGTCAAAAGAAAGTCCGAAAATTTCTCGTGCTATCGCCCAGAGCGTTATTTCGACTACGGTTGTGTAATTTCTTGGACATTACTCATCAGCGTCTGTTTGTCCTACCCTCGCTGCATTCATCTAACTTACTTTCTCCCCAGTTTAAGCTGTCGTTTGATGAACATGTTTGTACTTTTCGGGAACAGTTTTTCGTTCTCAATGAATTTCTTGATCTCGTTATCGGGTTATGTGGTACTTTTCGATGACGTTGTAATTACGTCCTTTGACTCTTTGGTTTGAGGCTTATATCAAAATCTCACCGGGTGTTTACGTGGTGTAAAATTTTTTGGACTTTTTCTGAAAGGTTTTGCAATATACATTATATTATTGCGTAAATCACAGATAGCCATAGAATATTTATTGAAAAATATTTTATTATTCTCCTTCAGTAAAACTCGTGACGCAAAAACGCCATGCAACGTAATACTGATCACCCTACATCTTTCTTGCAGGGAGTCACAGTCCGTGTGCCCAAGGCTGGGGCCCAATCCCGGCTCCGTGTAGTGAATGGAATCTTAGTGCACTAGAGTCGCAAGATATCACGATGTGAAAAAAATCTTCAAACACGATTTCGTACTTTTCGTTTTTGTGCTTTCGCTTCACAACCGGTTATTTACAATTGGCTAATTTTATAGTTATCACTGTGTTTATATCCGGTTTGCACTTTTTTGACCAGTTTGTATAACATTCCCTCGCTTCTTGTATGCTTTGTCATTGTGCTAAGATAACACTTTGAAATTTTTGTTTTGACAACGCCTGTCGTTTTATATCCTATTTCCATCACCATTGTTACGTTTTTGTATCTTTTTATGATAGAAAATAGGAATCAGCTTTTGTTTTTCCGGTCGGCCTAATATGCCTTGTTATCGTTTTGAAGTACATGTTGTTCTACCCTGGTCTGTTTGTTTAAGTAATCCATCGGATAGATCGTTTGCTTTTCTCTTCCGCCATTTTATACATCATGTATCATAAGCAATGCATGGCTGAAATTAGCTGATGTAGCCAACTTCGTGGTTTTTAATGTAATGATAGAGTTTCTTCAAAAATAAAATCTTCTTTAGCATTTTAAAACGTTCACAAGTGGCGTCTGATTTTATATCTCTACGCGAAACTGTTCGCTTGCTTCTGTATAACTTCTTCCACATCACTGTTTCTTGCACGTTTTTAGGTCCTGAGTTAATAACTTTATTTTTTATCCATTTATGTCGTCTCACTTCAATCTTCCTCTTCACTACTGTCATGACACGTCACATGTTTGCACGTCACGCTTACGTCATTGTTTTGTTTGCAGTATTTGTAGTGTAGCCTTAGTTGTGTGATTAAACGATTTTGCACTTACACAAATTGGTTGTGTTTATATTATTTGTTGACCTCTAGGACTGATAAATGGAAAATAAAACTGGTTAAAGCGGGGGAATATAGCCGTATAACAAGTTTTGGTTGAAATTGTTTCGTTTCACAAGAGCTAGCTATGGAAGCTGTAGTCTAGAATAGATGTAATGCATTTTTAATGGTAAGATTGGCGAAGATTTTGTTCTTAAAATTCTAAAATGGCGAAAATAGGCTTTAGCGTGGCGAAAATAATTCTGAAATTTAGTCACGATACCTTCAGAAAGGCAGTCTCGTTTAGGTAAACATAGCCCAAGGGTTGCAAAACGGCGTTAGGGTAGAAATCAACTTAAAGGTGCGTACAAATTATCTCAAGACTTAAAACAAACCGAAAGAGGAAACAGACCGTCGTTTCAAAGCGAAGATACCAAGAAGTGATCAAAGTCTTCAAATTTATTTCTTTTTAAACGAAAATACAAAAGAAATCTGACGATCGAAGTTTTTGGAATTGGTGGATGTGTTATAAGATCAGGTATGTTAAGCAAAGATCGAAATTTATTACTGATGACATTAATACTATAGTTACTATGCTTATTATAGTATTAATAACTTTTTGTTGAATTACGTTTACAAAAATTAAAGAAATTTGGGAATGACAAAAGAGATTAAATATCTGTATAACTGCAGCCTATATTACTTTTTAACTTAGCAACTTTCCTGTCATGGTTGAAGGTGACGTATGTGTGAGATAAAACTGTAGGATGTGTGTGTTTACGCATAAAGCTATAGCATTATGGTGCCTTATTTACAAAAACAAAATATTAAAACAAAATAAAAACAAATTCTGCAAAATAATAATTTTTGTTACAATAAAGTTTAGCATGTTGACCCAGTTGGTACCTATTATAACAATACGAGTACATGGGTTCGACAGCAAATAAATATATCATTGACGCAGTTTTATGTAATACAGTAAAGTGTTGTGATCAAGAACAACGAACAATTACTTTCACGCGCAGGAACGTGATTGTAAAAAAAATTCGAAAGCTTTGCTCCGAAGTTACGTCGACTTTAAAGAGAAATAGAAAATTGTCTTAAATTACGAAGACAGGGCCGCGAAAAAGCTTTAAGCATCATTTCTAACTGTTAACACTTTATCAGCGGCCGACACGTTAACGGCAAAATGCAGAACTTTACAAGGTTCAAATCGTTTATCTTTCGTCACTCAGTAACGCTAAATCCCCTTACCCCAACAGAATGGCCGGGGCAAGTAAACCCGTACAATCCTCAGCAAATTAGGCATTCAAGCGTGTAGATGTGCACCCATTGATCTGGTGCTCAAGTTTACCGCGTAAATAAAGAACATCACTAATTTCTACCGTCAGCGAACTGCTTTATTTATACAGGAGTTAAATGCAATCGGCGAAAAGTGCTTCGAAATACAGAACGATGCCAATAGTGTAAAGTGATATGTTTTGCCGGTAAGTGATCCAGAGGAATGAATTGCACTTGCCTTTGAACGTGAAGAGCACAATAAACCGTGTGTGAAAAGATCATAACCCTTGCAGAATAAAAGACACTCCTACAAAATTTAAATTTGATGTACTGTATAGCCTATACTATAGCAAACTGCGAGTTTCTTAAATTTTTATTAAACGGTATTGGCTCGATTACATCTCATGGCAATGCAGTCTCATTACTGCCTTTCAACACCGAGTAGTTATCTTAAAATTAACGCGATAAAAGGGAATATTTACTTGAACAATTTAAAGGCCATCTGCCTGTGTACACACTCCTAGGCAGGAATGTTAATTCGTTTATCCTATCCATCTCCTTAACTACCTCGTAATTTCGCACGTACTCAGGAGTAGTCGTAAGGGTAATCCACAAAACAAACAAGCCTGTCGCACCCCGTTAGAGACCCCCTTTACCCAGCATCTTATTTCTCTATTCATCTGGAGATCAAAGGGTGTTGCCCCCTTCCATTTGTTTATCTTTCACACGGCGCTACCTTAACTCGCTTGCCATCTTCATTGTGAACAAATGTAGCGAATTTATCTAACTTACTGATATAGATAAATGGTTATCTCGCCGGTTGTTAGCATTTTTGAACTGGTACAGTTATTTGCGTACGACCACTTAACTTCTTCTTCTTCATCATCGACTTAAAGAATGTCATCCACAGGAGTGGAAATCAAATGAGTTAAGATTGAAAGATTAACTAAACTTGAGAGTTTTATTTAAAATACGAGATCAGGGCAGTAAAATGGAATTTAGTTGCTAGTTTTTTTTCAGTATTATTTTGGAGAAAACACAAAAAATTTGAAAATTAACAAAACATATTAAAGTGAATTAGAAATAATATATACGCATACAGTTGAAACGCATGGTTCAAGTGTTTTTAAGGTGTTTTGGGGGACCGAAACTGTCTAACTTCTCGAAAGGGTTTTCAAAATTTAGACTTCTGTAACTAGGCCTTTACGCAGCAAAAAATTAGCAGTTAGTCCTTAAAAGTTATGGATCCTTAAAACTTCTTAGCGGTCGTCAAAGCCAGACATCACAAAACCTGCAGGTATCAATATACAAGACATTTGTATGAAATAGGTTTTCTTGTTTTCAGTTATCGGCAAACTTCAAAACACTTTTAAGATCATAAAAGAAAAAAACTAATAAAGCTTCCAAAGATTTCTCAAACAATTTAAAAAATAAAATTTAAAGTTTTGTGCAGAATGTGTACGATATGAGCAGGTGTCATATGCAGAAACATTATAGTGGTCGCCATTTTGTTTAGCATGAACAACTTTAAAATATCGGGTTTCTCTAAATTCAGATATTGTAAAAGATAAATAACACACCTCGCAAATGTCAATCTCAACAAGGTAACGCATCCGCATTAAGTTCACGAAAATACAATAAATTGGCAAGACTTTTAATGTTCTTGACTTAAAGGGTGAAAACACAAAAGTGCAATTTAAATAGAAAACATGTGATGATGTTCAGGCTCATTGTTGTTTTACCACCAAGGATTCAGGAAGAAGCAAACGCAAAGCGTAGAAATTATTTTCGCTTTGAGACTTTTCCTCTCTTATTGCCACCTAGTATTGTAGATCATAAAATCTGCCTTTAAATAATTTCAATTGCAATCACGTTAAGTCTATGTATAGGATTGTCTGTGACTAAATCGAGATGTAATATATATTCTCTACAAGAATACACTTAGAACAATTTTTAAAGCAGAAAGTCTGAAAACTTAAGAATTTGGTCTCATGACAAAGAAATGCATACAGAATGCCAATGCTATTTGGTCCTAATAAGAAAAATACAAAAAACTGAAAAAAGCATGTCCGCAAAATACAATTACCATTCGCTTTAGAAAATCGGCAACAAACGGAACGATATCTTGTGGTTGTTGCTTTATAACCTCTTTGCCTACGATCGCCAGAAGGTCAGAAAGGCCTGAAAGTTCAATAATTTTATCATTTGATTATGTCATGCTGATAAGGACTATATGAAAAGCCGTACATATATGATCTCACCTCACTTATGTATCAGTAAAGTTAAAAGTTGTTTTATTATAGCCAGATAATATCAAAAGTCACAGTTTAGGTTTTACAACGCTTATCAACATAATTACATTTTTCAGAATCTCATGATTTTTGATCGGGAATAGCTGTTTGGTGTGCAACTGTACTGTATAATAAGTTGCCTAAAGTTTATCTGAGTCAAAAGTTTGGTGAGTTTTTGCCTCAATATTGTAATAATATTGTTAATTTTATTTTAAAAATATTATTTCTATTATAATTTTAAGGATAACGAATGATGTAAAATATATTTTGTAAATGCATGAAATATATATTTTATATATTTAAACAAAATGTCGTTTTTAAAATAGTTTTATCAAAATGTTCCGGCAAAGGCTGAAAAACTTGTTAATAAAAACACCGTCCTAAGATTATTTTAATCGGTTCGATTAGCAAAATGTTCAATAGATTTAGACGTTGATTTAGTGATTTTAGTGACATCAACGTTGAAAGTAGGTGGTCCAAAAGTAGACGCAAAAGAAGTGTTTGCACGGCGACCAATGGAAGAATTCAGACGTAAATAGTCGAAATCTGTCAACACCAAAAATTATCGCATCAATGTCATCACTTTTGCTGACTGAGTGAGTCAGCCTTCCAAGCTTGGGTCGGTGTGATCTCAAAATTAAGCATTGACCTTTGGAAACGTATATATATAATTAAGTGAATAATATATAAAATATAATTATGTGCAGGTCGCTTCATACATATTTTCAAAATTATGTTGATAACTGATAAAGTTTGCTGGTCTCTAAAGTAGTGAGTTTTGCAAATATTGAAATGAAAAGCCATATTACCAACAAGTTTCTTAACAATTACTTTAGAAAAGAAAAAAATAGTTGATGAGTTTTAAATGGCAGAAAAGGCAAGGGTGGATTTTCAGAATTATCCTTGGCTCTTCACTAATGACTCATTAAGATAACATCTTTGTGTCTTACGCGTCGGCAGGCGCTAACTATAAGATTAAAAGATGAAAACGAAAAAAACGGTTTTTGGTGCAAACAACTTATACACGGAATGTAGCTCCCTTGTTTGGGGTTGAACTGTGTTTATAAATAGACGTTTGGGTTTGCTTTGAGCTGGCACCACTAGCGATATTTCTTATATGTGGCATGTCCATTTTTCAAATATTTATGGGTTGAAAATTAGAATGTATGGTATAACATAGCTAAACGATATTTCCAACTTTCACAGAAATTGAAGGCTGTCTAAAATCTTTAAAATATATTTTCTGAGATATTGGAATTGCATTGATAGTATTGATGCATAATAATAAGACCTCGCCCAGTGGAGATTGACAGGCGAAAACAAACAGAGCTTTGTGCAAAACCTTGTGCACTGTACAGTGTTTCGGAGAGAAAGTAGAACCCGCTGGTGGACGAAAGGCAGCAGAAAGTTTTAGTAGCACTCTAAAACGTATTAAACCGTGACCGAATGTGGTCAAGTTAAAGCTCGAAACTTGCGGTTATGGGGATAAAGGAAAGTTTGACATCATAATAATCTATGTTCTAGCATCTTCAAAACCATTTTGTGTACTAAACATTTTTGGTTTTAATCTTAATTATCTGCTGAACAAAACAGCCATTCGCAAATCAATAAGTTAGTAGCAAATATTGGGAGGCGGTAGCATACGAGCACATATATTTCTTTCATTTATACAATTAGCCGCAAAAAGCTTTTTTAAGTTAAAAAACAAAATATAATGAGCTCTTCTTATTCTTGAAGCCCACATTCACTGCGCTGAAAAGTTTGAAATTGTAGGAAATCCTTAATTTGTATCGTTTTTAGAAATTTCATGACGATTCGTTGAGCTAATTTTAAAAGTACCATAAGTTGATTGTCCGAAGCATTGAGATCGGTTCACTATTGCTGAATACTGGTTCCATACAAAATGTTCAAAAACTAAATTATATACCACTCCAAATTTTCAAAAACTTTAAACTTTCAGAGTGTCAGTTTTAGTGACGTAACAATTCTTTGTCATGATTATAAAAACGAGAAGTATGACTGCATGCGTCTCTTGATAGGCTACATTGAAAAAATTAACCGGTAACCCTTAAATTCATAACTCTGCTATGTATGCATCACGGTACGTTATTATCAGTAACCGCTGTAGGCCTACTACAAAGACGATTTTTGTTTTGTTTGCAAACCCTGATCCTCTTTACCTAGTTAGGAAAGTGGAAACAGTGACTTACAAAGCCGCAAACTAGGGTAAGGACAGGTAACGAAGTTACCCTGACCAGCCGCACTAATGTGCTTTCTGTAATTAATCGCTTATCTATAATACTATTTAAAACAATCCTATCATTAAAATTATTCGTTGCTTTCATTGTAATATGGTGATTCGGAGAAAAAAGTGTTTGCTTCACCAGCTCCTGACAACCTTAAAGTGCGGTACCGATTGCCTACCTTAAAGAACGCACCCAAGTGTCGCTTTCTATTGGCCTTTTTTAGGCTATGGTAACTTACCACCAGGTATGAGTTTTTTCTCATCCAGTATCTGCTGGTGCTTGACCGGAAGCTGTAAATCTTCATCCATGTCAGTTGCCTTTTGGGTAAGCAGATGAACACACCTGCTATTTTACCTAAATTTTGCAAATCTGACCTACTTTTCTACATTATTGTGTAGCTTAAATCAGAACTTTGAATCATTAGCATAAGCGTAACCATAGTTGCAATTGTTACGACACAATTATAAAACTATTGCCGAAGTTTCTATTTGCATGTAGGATCGCAACGAAACAAAAGAATCAAAATACTTTTGTAGGGTTGAACAATGTGAGCAAGGGTCGTCAAAAACTTCAAACTTCTGCTCAAAAGTCGGTATAATAGTTGCAGGTTTAATAAATCACAACAAAGATTACAAGGCTCAAAGGTTGATTAATTTGTGTTTTTACTCTGTTACTAGTTACAATCCAGTCTACCCAATCAAGTTGAATCGATAAATTTACATAAGCGATATCAGCCTATGTGAATACTCGTACTTGTTTCAATACCATGATTTTTAGCAGATGTTTAATGTAAATGTTTGACAGAAACGTTTCCTGTGAAAACTACCCTAAGATGCTAAACGATATCAAGCGGTAGGGGGTGTGCGTGAGCTCACAAAAGTGTTTGTAAGAACTTTTTACAAAATTTAGTTTTATAATATTGACATAAGAATTAAGATAACTTGCAAAATTTAGATGGTAATACTTATTTCATTTTTACTTGAAAAAGTAAAATGTCAATTAAGGACGATATAAGTACATTCAAGAAACGTTTTTTGTAAGCATTTAGATTTTAGACTATAAATTATTTAAAAAAATAATGTCTAAGTTAAAAAATAAGTAGCCTACGTGGGCTCTATAACGACTTTAATCTGGTTTAAACAAAAATGGATAAACCCGTTTCTCATAACCGTTAGCGTGCCTTGATGTTATATTTGCTGTTTGTGCGCTAAGCAACACCAACACAGCCGTATTTGAGTTTATTTTTATTGTATCCAAATCCGACTTATCGGCATCTTTTCAACCTTATCTCACCTTTTTTATTTTCTTAACACCGGTACAATCCAAGGGCGAAAAATGTGAACCGCAAAAGCATTTACGTGTAGAATCGAGGGTGCATGGCATACGGGACATTCAGATACGATCATAACCCACGCAAAACGTGTTAAAAATCATAAGAAAAGCACTATTTTTTGTGCAAATTTTGGTTATTTAGCTGTCAGATCTTTCACATGGAAAAGATGCGTTTTTAGCTAAGTAAATGAATTAAGAATAAAGAAAACAGAAAATAAAGAAAACAGATAGAACACTATATGCTGGAATTTTGCATTTTTTATTGCAACGGCTTGTTATTATAAGACCAGATTTATATCATCAAACTATTATATGTTTCCATCAGGTGTCCATAGGTACTCTACATACAAAAGTAAGTAAAATTGCATTAGTATTTTTTGTATAAATCCGATTTTTAAGGTAAAACTGCGTGGCATTCTAACAATTATTCGGGGTATAGGGTACACGACAGGTGGCATTTGAGCATAAAAGGCCCGCTGATGAAGATAAATTAGAAAGAATACAATCACTTCACGCTACTTTATTATGCATTAAATCTACATGCTTTTTAGATTATCTAACGCGATATGAGTTTAGTAAAATAAATCATTACATAATGAGCCCCAACATTTGGAATTTAAATTGCACCCAGACGTCCATGACACACTCGTTTATGACAAAGGGTTGAAAGTTTATCTCGTATTTGTCACGGAAAATTTATTTGTATAACCTTGACTTTCACTTCTACGGTAATTATAGAAGCCTTTATACAAATGATGACTAGAATTACAGAATGGTGCTATTCATGTTGAGGAAATTACCCACATTATAGGTGAGAAAAACAAGTTATCGTAAATGTCAGGTAACATATTCTAGGAGAACATCAAACATTTTGAGGAATTTTAAATCATGAAGATTAGTCTTAACATGTTTCTATAAGAATTATGAGGATACGAAAAAATAATTGAATATAGAAGTTATTTCAAATTTAGTTCAAAACAATCAAGATTTCGATAACGATGAAAAAGCGTGATACAAAATCTCGATAGATAAATGTTGATAATATCAAATGACACAAACTCTTGCTTGAGTGCTAATTATAGAAATAACTCTATTTTGGCACGTTTCATTATAAACATTTTTGGCGCACTTCCTTTTTATATCGTTCGGACATCGTCTAACGGTCAACATCAATTCCGTAATTTATCTCATCCAGAATTATGACTATCGGAAGAAGTCTATTTTTGTCTTTATAGATACATTTTTGATTTGTTTGTCTTTGTATCACATTATTACACTTTAACCAGTAACTCAATACAAATAACTTTATACCTAATTTGTAGCTTATAGTGCAAAAACTTATACACCAAAGAAAAGCAAAGAAAAGGGCAGGAATTTTCAAACTATACAAGTCATTCATTTTATATTAGAAGTTATTTGAAAAATTGTTTTGTTACAAATTTAGTTTTAAATTTAAGTTGCAGTATATATTGAAGCTGCATTTTTATTACGGGTTACTTACCAACACTATTTGTTTTTAATTTGAGGGCTAGTAGATAACTTTCGTTTATTTGAAACGTTTATATCTGCCCGTCACGATGACGTCATTTTGATAAGCTTAAAGTTTCTAAATTTATGAGAAATTATACCACGTCATACTCTGTCAAAATCAATTATCAAAGAATTCGAGTGAGGTAATCCAATTAAGGTGTAAATTAAAAATTGCCCTTTTAAGTGCATGATCGTGTAGGAATTGGTAAACAAATACAGTGTTCCCGCAATGCTAGGCCTAAATAAGACCTCCCATAAGAAGCACGACTGATATTCTACTTTGGTTCAACCGACAACAACTCTCGGAGACAGTGAGGGTAGAGCGTATAATGCATGTTGGCTAATTTCATATATTTTTGATTTTCGCGAACATATAGGGTCCAGCGGTTAGCACCGCGAAATTCAGAATCAACAAGCGCCAGGAACGGCGGCGCCAAATGCTCTGCACCCCGGGTCTATTTATTTTTCGCTAAACAAAGAGCGGGCAGAAGCTTCTACGAGGAAAATTTTTCTTCATTCTCGTAATACTTGTCTGCTTACGTGAGAATGAAAATGCAGATATAGGGGTTTATAGACATTTTTAAAGGGTTTGTTTTGAATACATCAAAAATAATTAAAATTACTTGCAAGAATTTTAACTTATGTTGCTGATTATCCTAAATGTACTACTTGATAAACAAATAGGTGAGAAAACATGCATAATGAGCATATGAAACATATTGAAAGGTTAGTTTGTTAAGCATACGCGTTCGAATCAATTTTTAGTTACAGAAATTTTGTAGTTTTTTTGTTGAAAAACGCATATCTCTAACACGATACATCGTAGCCTTCGTCGTATCGTTTGTTCTCATTCGAAAAAATACTATAGGTACTGTACTATTATGCACTACACTACTATAGGTTACATAAGCAGATTCATGTTCAATATTGACAAAATCATTTTAAAATATACATTTAGTTCTGCGAACCATATTTGTACAAAAAGATAAAGGCTTCAAGCGCCGCCTTTGCCGCGTGGACAAACATTAGCGCCGTTGTTCCACTACCTATCTCAAAAAGTCTTCAAAGGTAGGCACTAATCGACAAGCAAACGTTGTATTAACTGATCTGATATCGGGCATTCAGAATTGCGACGATTCAATTAAAATCCTTATTCCGCGCCGTATTATTTGGAAAACATCGATCCCACGCATTAAGCCATTCATTTCTGGAATGCCGAAAACCGTTGCCGGAGAAGGAAGCGGACACCGTAAAGTTTACATAGCATCTATCAATTATGGTACAAAAGATAAATCAATGAAGCGACCATTTATTGTACGTTTACTTTTTGTAGTCACGTTGAAGCAATTAAGCCTCAGTCAACCCATTGTGCTGAGCGCTGCTACCATACAGTTAATTGTATAAGTGACACGCAAGAAAAGTAAAGAACTTATGCTGAATATAGAACTTAGGAAAAAAGGGAACGTCAGTTTAGAATTTGATGGCATAATTTTGCATTATGACGACACTAGAATCTAAACAAAAATGTTGTTTCACCATGAACCTCTCGTGGTTTGTATCGAAAATGTTAAGGAGTTGAATTAAGCAACACAAAAAGTAATTACACCATCTTCATGATGATTTGTGATTTGAACTCCCAGGGAACGTCTAAGCTTAAAATTATTATTTTTTAATGATAGTTTTATGGCCTATTTAGTGACAAATTCCTTGAGTGGCTTACTCGCAAAATTTCACTGAAAAATGTGACTAAAACTGTTCGCGTATTATTTAGGGTTTTCTGGGAAAGCCCTACACATGAAACTTGTTGACGTAACTTTGACATTGGCCCTAAATTACGTTGGCTTATGAGGAAGGGAAGCGTAATACGAATTATATCGTTTTGTCGCCCTGTTATTCACGGTGTCCTCTTACATCAGTCGTGAGTCACTTTTCGTTTTATACTACAATACTTGAAATGATTCCAGTTTGACTATTAGGCGGCACTGTACGTTTTGATTTAGGCTTGAACCCTCTTGTTTAAAGAGATTTAAAATGTACAAGATTAAAGTTTGGTCACGAATCTGCTTAAACCTGTTCTGTGTAAGAGGTCTGTGACAAATAATACCATCTTCAAAATAACAGTGACACTGCTATAAGCCGTGTGATATGTAAAGATTTCGCACACCGCCACACGGAAAACAACTTAATTAAACGTGACTTTGTGGTATCTGCCCGTAACAAATAGATTTAATTGCATCAAGAGACCAAAAATATTGCACAAATCAATGATTCAACACCTTCAAAATGAATTCTGGCATGTTGATTGCACGTTATTGACATTTTTGTCATGTCATATTTGCTCTCATGTTCTAAGCCTTCTCAGTCAAGGTGCATGCTTTATCAACTTTTCCCAACGTCTGCGAATCATGATATGCACCTCATAGACAGCCATGAACAAACGCTTCCAAAATCGTATGCTGTACGAAGTAATAAGCACCAACGTAGCCAGAATGCCGAAGTGCCATTTCAACATGACCAAAGCTGGAATTTATGCAAAACTTGCTTGAAGCGGCTAAATGTGTTTGCTGTATGTGTGGTATCAAAGTGTCAACTACAATATGACACTATTCTTAAAAGTTGAAGAGAAAAATAATCTTTTTATTTATTAAAGTAATGTCAGGATATTTGGCCAGAATTTGTACAAATCTCTCCACTCTGCTCGTGATAATCCTCACGTTCAAGTGACTGGTGTTTGTCTTGTTATGAAATTTGGTAGACTTCAAAAGAACTCGTCCTTTATTTTCTTTCTCCATTTGTTGATGTATTTATAATATTTGGAGTGATTTATGGCCATGAAAATGTCTAACGTGAAGTGATTAACACTTTCGTTGGACCCGTTTTAATTCGTAGAATATCGGGTATTTCTATGTCAGTTGAGTTCGTTGATCTGAGCAATAGCTTTTTTATGCGACATGTCCGGTTTTAATTGGTGTCATGAACAGTAGATGAAAAAAGCCAGCGACCTAGGTGGGGTTTGAACCCGCTTGTTACTACCGGGCTAGAAACTCGTCATGAACCTTTTTGTTTTGCACAATACTTTCGCCCTACATTGTTCTACGTGATTTCGGCAACGTATAGTTAATCAAAGACGCTAATATAACTATGTGTAGGATCGTTGGAAAATATTTATCAATATTCATTTAATTAATACAGAGATATCGTGCAAGACGTGTGGTAAATAAACTTAACCGCCAGTCTGAAATAAATTCACTCTCTTGCTTCTATCACATTTTCTATATTTGCCCTGATTTATTAGTCACTAAGTTTTTTTTTTAATAAACTTTCTTATTGTTCTGTTTTACCTGAACATAGCGATACCGGATTAGAATGAGCAAGCAAAGTATATGGTAAACATTTAAAATGAGTAAAAGCTATTTTCAATTGATAAGTGGAAATGGACACGCAGCGATAAGAGACAGTGATTCAATCAGATTTTGAAAAGACATTTTTGACAATTTCTGTATTCCTGGAACCAATTAAGTTTTATACAACCATTTAATTTTGTTGGTAGGTTATAATTATAAGCTGTTTATGCTAGTAACCTTGAAATTCGTAGAATTTTGCTATAATTTTAAACTTAAGAACTGTCAATCTTAAGTCTTGTTTTCGATCGAACAAAGTTATATTGACAGGTACAAAGTATCTTGTTAAAAACCACTAATTTTGTTTAACAAAATGGTTGCGTGTAAGAGCAAGAAAAGTTGTCATGGAAAGTTTCACTTTTAAAACTTAAACACTTTCGTTTTCTATATTCTTACATAAAGCATTACATTTTACCTTTTATTATTTTGTGGAAGTATAGCACCAATGATAACTAAAACTTGTTATCTGATTTTCTTTGCGAACTGATTACGTCACATTATTACCTTCCTGCGACACGATGAACACTTCCATTCCTCAGTATTTACTATTGTACACGAATGACTTATTACTCCTTTTACGTATCGTGTGCTGCCGCTCGCTTGTTAAAACTAATATATGTTTACGTCAACACGTGGTACCGTATGCAAATATTGATAACTGCATTTGTAAAGAGAATGAATCGAAAGTGACAAAATAAAGATTAATGAAAACGTAAGGACTGGATCACGCTCTTAACGGTTTGTTTTTTGATATAGATAAAAGCAAGTTGCGATGACAGTTAACGTTTCTTTTGCAAATGACCGATGAAAGATGATTAATGAAATGCAAAGTTTCCATGGCAGTATAAAGCATCAGACAAAAGGCGCTCACTGCTCAACATGTATCTGTTCTTTTAGGCTTTCAGATTTGGCCTATTTCTTTCTCAAAGAAATCTTTTTGTTTTACGAAACACTTATTTGGGTTTCGGATATTTGAATGTGGCTTCCAGATAAGGTGGCTTTATAAAACCGCTTCGAACGTGTGCATTAATCCAATAGCAAGCCCGAGACAATTAACAACCAATTTCAATTTCCTAGCACACTTCAGAACGTGGCATATATTCAAAAGTTCATTCCCAATTTTATGGTAGTATATGGCTTATGCCTTATAGTACTGTAACAATAAGGCCTCTTCCGTTTATCGACACCCTACTGTATATATATATTGCGTATCCAATAACCACACCCACATAGCTATATTCAAAGTGGAGTGAAACATTCAATTAAGACTACAAAATGTCTTTATTATACTGTAGCTTCGCTGGAACTGTCGTTGTAAAAAGCACTAATGGATGAGGGGTTATGTATAGCGTGAGACATGAGATGTATGATGGGATTAGTGCGTGTGAGAAACTTCAGTTGATAACATCACGATACAATTCCTTCTCAAAGCGTTTCTTTCCAGAAACCTGAGATGTAATTGAAACACGCGATACATATAGACTTCCCCGCAGTCCAATTATAGTAAATATACATTGGAAAATATAACGTTTGCATTTTCAGAAAAATTTTAAATAAAAAACAAATTGCGTTGGTTAAAAATGAGAACAAGTAATTTGATCCGGCTAATCACAATCGTTATTACCCTTGACAGCGTTTAACCTTGAACAGCAGGGGATTAAATTGAAAAGATTATGTGAAATATGTGATTAGCTTATTAGCTCTTTGGCGCTGATATGATTCATCTGTTTACATGATATCACAGCTATAACGATGATGATTTGTCATCTATAAGTAGTAGCCGTTTTAAAACATTTAGTGCTTTTTCGTGGGGATGCAAATAAATAACACAAACGTCGGTAAAAAAAAAACGTAATCAATTGAACAAAAACATTCTTCATTGTAAATGAGACCTTACCATATTGCTTTCAAAGAAGTTTATTTTTCTTCAAACCAGGACGTCCTTTCGTCAAACGCCTACCCCATAACGCACATACGTACCTGTCATTGCCAGGCGTCGCACTGTCGCATGACCTTCATAACGACCTCTCCGCTGAGTAAGTACCCTTGTTTGCGGAAGACGATTTTAATAAATTCGGGCAGGCATTTTAGTACCAGGAACGCTAAAAATATTATCCGTCATCCTATGGGTCTTTTATTCGTCCTGTCCCGACCCGCGCAAGCCATTGTTACGTTTCCCTAAACTCGTAAGCGCCGAGTTTCCTTTTTGTGGCGACGCGTTCGCCATTTTGTCGATGAACGATCGCCAGGAACGGAAGAGAAGTGTCAATACACAAGATCTAACTCTGCAACTCTCCAAAATCTTACCGACCATTCAAGCAAGCGACAATGAATCACTTAAAGAAGATTAATTTCTGACACAGGTTAAAACGCTATTATTTTACTCTAGCGACCAGTCGCCGATTACTCCACGTTATTACATACATATTGACAATATTTGACCAAGCAAATATAACTGCTCAAGACAAAAGCAAAGTGTATACCGGAGTGGGTAATGTCAATATCTCTTCAGCGAACCATTGACTAGCAAAAGACATTTCCAAAGTAATTAAACCGTTTTTCGTCTTTTTATTGACTGAATAAACAGAGAAAAAGTTCTTGCAAAGCCAGTTTTAGCGCCGATGATAAAAGAATCGAAAAGGTTTGCATTTCGACCATCAACCACAACCAAGTTTGCTCAGACAATCTGTTCCGATATCTTTCTTTGATCGGCATTAGTTGTCTGCTGACGGCACGCTTCAAATTCCAGACACCAACGACAGAATTCTAGCAAAAAGGTTGAAAAATATTTAAAGAAAAATCCACGTTTCGATTATATCTTTGTGTCTGTTTTATGGTCTAGTAAAAATAAAAAGCTTACGGGCTTGCGAAATTCCCGTTATAGTTGTACTTCCAGCACTTTGCCTTGATATTCCATGAAACAAACCAACTTATCATACTTTTTTGTCTAAGGTCCATTTGCTTCTTACTTGGAATATGGACCTTAGCATTTCTTGTCTAAGTTTGATATTTCCAGAAAAAATGGCTTGTTTGGAAAATCTTGAAAGCAACGGCAAGTGAAAGACGATCTCACGGTTCACGACCTCCTACTGGACAAAGTCAACAAAAGCAGAACAAAATCATTCACATGTTAAAGCTAGAGACATCGCTGGTGGGGGGCTAAGTCCTGAATGTTGTAACCTGAGACGGTTTATCTTGAAGATCCAGTGGTCATTTTGTGGGTAGACTGGGAGTTTTGAGCTTTGAGAGGTAAAGAAAGTATGTTTAACAGTTTTAGAATTGCAACATGTTACCAGCACAGAATGCCGTTGTGTTATGACTGGACAGCCAACATCAGAATTGTAGCTGGTCTTCTCGGTTATACCTTATTTGAGAGTCATCTGCTTTCAGAAATAGTGTCAGTTTCACGTATGAGGCTATATAGCTCTACGTAGTTGACGATTACTCGCATTTGTAATTCCTGACGTTGTGTTTATAAAAATGAGACCACTTCGTTCCGGTATGCTGTACGGCGCCACCAACAAAACAAAATACGTCATTAAAAAACCATATTTGTATCCATGCGAATCCAAGCGAACTGGTGCAGAGTATTTAAGAATCAAAGCTGTGGTTGATGAACGCAGTTGGTTCCCAGCAAAACGTTGCACTTTGTAATAAAGTCAAAATTTGTTGCGATGAAAAGTGACTCATTCAACGAAATGAATTAATTCATATTTATGTAAACATATTCTGTTACAATCACCAAAATGTTGTTGTATGCTTTTTACACTCATATGTACTGTATAGTGAATACTGCGGCATACGATATCTCATGTGCCAACAAGCTTATTATGAAGTTTAATATACCAAATCTGTAACTTATTTTTTTATAAAGTAAGCAAAATCCAAACAAAACCTATATATACTCAGGATATTTTAGTAAGTTACAGTTAGTTATGCTTTTTTAAATCCTGTTTACAATAATAGGGTTGACAATATCTGAAATACAGAAATACCAAAATTCGATACTTTTGTATTTTCTCTGACAAGACCATAATGATTGCTGAAATCATTTCTCGTTCCAAAAATAAGTTTGGCAATTTTGGTCTAATACCCCAATTTTCCAAGCGATTTTATTGTGATTATGTATTAAGTTGTTGCCTCAACTAAAATTTTTATGACCATTATCGCGTAAAGTTACTGCACAAGACCACGGTCTGACTCACATTACATGTAAGTGGAGATTTATTTGCACCAAGAAACACGTAATGCTTTTGACTTTAACACGAATCAATCTTTCATTTTAGGTCTATGTCAGGAATGAAAAAACGAAAAAATTTAAAACAATACAATTTAAAGTAAATTATTTTTTTTGTAGAAAAAATCATGCATTTTATGCATCTTTTGTATATTTAATAAGTTTAATAACTAATAAATCAAGAATAAAGACTGTTATATTCAATGTTCATTTTGCCGATTTAATTGTTATGTCAACTTTCATCATTATTACAATGTCCATATTGCTGTGTTTTCTCAATTCAAGAAACCACAAAGCGTTGTTACTTGTGTTTTCAAGTGTCCGCATGCAGAACTATAAATCAAAACTAAAACGACAAAAGCTTGTCCGGTATATGTAAAAAAAATCCAATGACTATATCAACTAATATTTTTGCAAAAGCATCAACATTTTACTACGGATCCCTGTAAAAACTATCAAATGAAAAGAAAAGGTAAGATAAAATGGTTTCGTTCCGTAAAAGAGCTTGTCGTCATGATGGCGGGTTTTCAATAAGATCTTCTCCAGTTTCAGCTAATTGCTCACAAACGTCTTAAAACCTATGCTATTTAACCCCAACTATTCGTCTAAGTACGACTGCAGTCAACAAAATTGAGCGGTTCTGGCTATGTACCTAATCGGCAGATGCTGCATTCTAACGGTGTCCAAGATATACACGAAAAGATTCCATATAACTTTAAACGCTCCTTTAAATGCGTATGTAATAATATGCATGATAGCAGGCGGTAATGTGGATTTTATTAAAAAATTAAAAATTAATCTAAGATTGCAGTAAATATTATTTTACTTGAGTCATGTGAACAAACAGATTTTTTTTCAAAAAACATGATTTTATTTAATATTCTATGATAATGTAGCGAACCGGACAGGCGCAGACATTTTTTAACAACCGTCTATTTTGTGCCAGTTGTTTTCATATTAAGTTACTTTTTAGTTGACACGAGGGTCACCGGAAAACCATTATCGTTGTTATGCTTGTTGACCATTCGCTCTCTATCCTCTCTATTCCTTTTTTCTGGAAATAGTGACAACGCGACACGACCTGTGGTCTTCCATTGTGTATTTGTTCCCCTACAATACCTTTGCAACTTAAAATTCAGTGAACCGTATAACCGTATAACCCGATTTCTCTGTGAAATGCAGGTGTGAAGTAACTTTTAGAAACAAGTCAACAAACATCAGCTGTAATAGACACAAAAAACTGGTTAAAAATTTTTAGTTTTTATTTCTTAATCGCTGGTTGATGTGCTTGTATTGTTTACAAGGATTGTTTTATCAATATTCGTTGGATGCGTGGTACGAGGTTATAGTTAGTCACTACCGCGGGTTCGTCGCCGTGACATCTGTCTTTCACCCCAAGCGAACTTCGCACTATACTTGCTGATCGTGAAAGTACCTAAGGCCCTAAGCCAAGATTATCTTTGCTTATGAGAAACTTTGACGTAGACGTGTCTAATCTCCTCTTCGTTTTCCAACAAACACATAAATGCAACCCTATCTAAGCTTACACAACAAGATAGATAGCTGGTGGCTGCCTTGCGACTTTGTTGACGTTATTAAACATAAGAGTGTGAAATTCGTCAAGCTTACGTTCTGTAGATCGTATCTGGCATGGCAATTTGTGTAGTTGCTTTTGCGTTGGATTACACTGTAACCAGTCGTGTCCACAACGTCGATGACAGCCATTTTTTTCACGCTATCTAGTGCCGACTCTGCTCAACTTGCATAGCACAATAAGCATCATTGACTTTTTATTGTAATACAATCCAACATTAGTAAAACATGATTCTAGTCCAAAGCGTCCGATTCTTTATACAAAAATGTCCTTGAAATGTCATCAGTCGGAACTACTGCTGACGTGCAGATAAAAGAACAAGGTTCTCCTTTGAGATGTTATATTTGCTACATTAATAGTTTACACTCAGCAGGTAGTTTGCTTAAGTGTAACTGTAGGTATGATTAATTTGTAAGCCGGTTTATAAATGTGCAACCAGGCGCTTTCGGTATTTACAACAATTCAATAAAATAAGATAGTGGTTGTGGTTTTGTAGAAAGGATTTCTTGAGCATTATATAACCATGCCTTGCTGCAACATAAATTCAAAAGCACCTTTGTTAGCGTCTTGTAAAGCCTCTTTTCGATTAAAGAATACGTATATAGTGAAGGTTTTCGGCATCCCAAGCATAACTTACAACAATTTTGACAACAAACACAATTACAGAACCTTTGAATTTAACAAAAATCGGTAACCTTTACGTGACAACTTTGTATTTCCAGCAAAATCAAAGTAAACTGAAGAAAAAACAGCAGATCTCCCCATGAACAATGACGAACGTTAATTATATTACGTCGTTGCTTGAAGAAACAATTGCAACATGGTAACCTAGTTCATAGCGCGCAAGCAGCAGGAACGTAAAAAGGGATTTTAAACTTTTAGTCTGATGATTGGCAAAACTGATATCGCGCATAGAAAATACAAATATGAGAAACGGTTTCAAATGCAGCTGATCAGATCACTTGTATAACGATGGTGACTGATAAGATGTAAACGTCTGAAGTGTATACAGATAACAGTACTTTTAGATTACATTTGTCTTTGCGGGTACAGTACATAAGCCAACAAAAATATTGTGTAATCGTGTTTGCATTTGTTTCAAAAGCTTTCACAGCAGAATTTAGTTCAAAACTTGTTGAAATTTAGCATTTACTGTACATTAATTTGTTACAATGATTGTTAAAAATTATATGAATAATATAAACAAATACTGCTTCGGGAGATGATATAACCAGCTGTGCTACATACACATCTTTTATTATCGCATTCCTTTTGAATTAATTACATTAGAAAAGTATTTACGGTAACAAAAACACAAAACGTTTCATATAATGTGGCAATCTCAAATTGTTATTGTTGTCTAATTACCGCTCTTATAAACACTAATTGCATTTAAGAAATAAAACAAAAGTAATCAGTTGAGTTGAACACGGTAAAAGCAGGCTGTAACTGTCCAATTGGCTGCAAAATATTTGCCAACTTAATCTTTTCGCCGAGAGTTTCGAAAAACGTATAGATAGAAAATAGCAATGAGGTAATGCTTGACGAACAGGCCGTTTCAGAGCAAATTAACTGTCCGCAAAGGAACGAGAAATCCGTTGCAAATCCCTAGAACACCCAAACAAACAATTTTACCATAACCCGATGTCTTGGAGCGTAAACTGTTGCGGGTATATTCGCAAACGTATTCATTGGAAGTTGTATTGAGCCGAGCTCTAATCTGACGTCGACTAAGCGTCGAAAAGTCGGAAGTTTTGCTTAAGCTGATATCATAGGAAACATGTTTCGGGCATGATCCGATGTTTTATCAACCGACTAATTAGTCCGGGCGCACCACGCGCCATATCCAGGTGCTCAAGGAAAAACATTCTTGACGATAATACGAATCATCGCAGAACAGCGCGTATTTACAGGTTATGACACAACTTTTAAGTAAACTATAGGAATTCATCAGTTAATACTGTAGTGTCAGACGAATATTTACTTTAAAATTTATTTGCAAAATGTTAAGAATCTGACAACTGATTTGTAGAGAGAAAAAGCAGTAAAATCTATTAAAATTTTTAGCTACTTTTCCCGTTTTAGGGATTCGTACTGTCGCGTCTTATTACGGTGCGGTAACTGGGCGCATCCTTTATCGCATATATCGTTGGTGTCTATCAGTACAGGATCTACTTTTTCGCTTTTTTCCTGTAATATGGCGAAAGAAGTACGCCGAGTAACGAGTGAAAAAAAGGACGAAGACCTGAGGGTAAGGATTTGCCGACACAAGAAAACAAATTTCTGTGCGCGAACAGAGAGCATAGCCACCGGTTGTGTAATTCCTTGATCAACAGACGTACAGCTTTCTATAGACGAGTACATGTATACCAAGATAAAGTAAAGTTTTGTGCATAAGCAGTGTCTATTAAGTTGAAGGCGATTTAAGCGTTGACTGAGATAGGAGTTAATATCAGGTGGAATCCAGAAGTTATAGATTATTGCTGCAAACTTAAGGAGATGATTTTCTATACGTGGTGAAAGTAGAATGCTGTTCATGAAAAACAAAAAAACGCATTACTGGCCACACCATAGCTGAGATAAATGCTTATTGTGTTAAGAAACTAAAAAGCTTCTATAGAAATCGCAGTCCGTGGTACTGGTAGCCTACACAATATAAACCGAGCAGACGATATTTGGTTTTACAAATCCGTCGTTTGTCATTTCATTATTTATGAAATGTTTGTATGTACCCTTTATATGACCTCGACTATGATCAAATAAATAATCGGCATTTTGGATTTTTGCTCGCTTACTCTAAAATTGTTACGACTACAATAATCTGTTTAAAAGTTTCTAAGTTGAGGTTAAGGTTTACCTTAATGTTTGTAACCAGATCCTAAATAACTTATTCTCCTCGATATAAAATGTCTTATAAAAAGTATCTGTGCACGCCCAGAGGCTTGTAAAACACGAGCAGAAAAGGATCAAATTACGGGCGTCTCCAAAACTGATCGCAAACATCCGATCTTGGCCGAGATAAACGATGCTAAGTAGGCCTGATAACGATTTTCTTTCACCGATCGAGTGGCGAAAAGTCCACGGAAGCGCTTCTCAATGAAAAAAACCTGGGATGCATTTCTTTGTTCGATTGTAATGATAGCCAGTTAAAGTTTCATTCCAATGCAACTCGCCAAAGAGTAACGAGGTATAGGCTTATAGAAATCTGAGAGACTGGTTCTTGTAGATGCTGCTTACTTGAAAGATGTGAAAGGACACAATATTAATTTAGCTTTTTTCGATATTTCTTAGGTTTCCTTTAAGAAATTTTGGGATCCATTTGCATCAAATTTGTGTCAATTTCCAAACGTAATCAGGATTTATAGCTCATCTAACGAAGTAGTTTTTCACGGTAATGTTAGATGTTACAGAAATTGGGAGCAGTACATCCAATAATTTGTTTATTGTTTCAACAAAGTTTTCGCAATGGCCGCGGTACTTCAAATGAAATGCGTAATTTGCTGAAATGTTAATTAGTTGTAAATATAGACCAGATTAGACTTTCTATCGATTTTGCCCAAAATATCCGTCAAATTTTGGCGCCACAATTTCAAGTGACAAAAAGCTTCTTACAAGCAAAGTTTTTCATCCCTAAAATAAATTGTAAACCATTCGCTTCTACATCAACGAGCTGGTTATCTTCGGTGGCTGCTAACCCTAGTACAATTGTTGTTATTGTCACGCCCGGTGTGCAGTGATCGTCGTGATGGGTCACGGCCGATTACCCTTAGCTAACGGCCCGGATCTTGTGTTTGTATGGGCAGGCGGCTCTTCGTTTGCGGCCATATTGTTTAAGACAGTGAACCTGTAATGCGGAATACACATTGATCATGAGTTTGAACTGAGGGTGTGATTACGTTGTTCTGGTATAAGAAACCAAAAGCCAGAAAATAGGATTAACGTTTACAGGGCAGGATTTAAATTGTTTTCAGATAAATGGAAGATTTTCAAATTTTCTTATATGCACTAAAACAAAACTTTCGGTTTGTCAAAGTTGAAGAAGAAACATTGTTTGTAATACAAGATAGTTTTCTTAAATATATAAAAGGATGAAAATAGTAAATATTGAATTATCAATAAGCATAAGGTAAACTTTCAAATATTACAAATCAAACTTGCTGTTTTCTTTTTATGTTTTAAACAACCGCCATTTTTAACAAAAATTTTGATCTAAAATAAAAAATGCAAGTTTTTGCATAAATTTATCAAGTGCAAAACTTGGCATGATTAAGATGGCTAAAATACAAACTAATAAAAACGTTTTTATAATCATAATTTTTAAGTTTATTTTATTTGTTTTATTTTTCTTTAATGATGAAGTAACATTTGCTAAAAATTTATATCACGCCTTCTTACATTGCAGGTATGACATGGAGATCTGATTACATATTGCAACATTAGGTTACACCTCTACGGCTCCATAAGGCCAAACCTAAACAATCACACATATATAGTGTGTCTTAAACAAAATCGTTTAAGCAAACAGTGTTTGAAATAATAGTACAACAATACCTTTGCACTATGATGCCATCTACCGACCAACATAGATGGTTTACACACCATCCCCATCATCCGGGTCTTGCGACCGCTCCGCACCACCCTGACGCGGGAGGGGTAGCGACAGGGGCAACCACTTTTGCGTCGAGCGCCGGACCCGGGGCCCATCACCCGGCCATCAACCCATACATGGAAGCGCCGTATATTGCTGACGAAATGGACGCCTACCTTCATCACATAGATGGACAGAGTGCAGCTAGTTACTATGGAATCAATATGCAGTATCGCGCCCATCAAAGAAGCCTTAACGGTAAGTTTTGTCAAGAGATTTTTGCCAATTTATAAAGCAAACCTTCTGTGTAACAGTAGCTTTGTAAAATAATCTGCTGCACAAATATTTACTGATTGAGAAGTAAAGACTATAAAGCGAAGATAGCATGGCTCGGTCAAGATAGAATTTCACGCTTTAAAACAAATAAAAACTTTGTTGTTCAAATTACGATAGTAATCAAAACTCCGAGTCGCAAAAGAATAATTGTAATTTCGAGAAACCTAAGACCTTGAACGTGTAAACTGTTCAGTCTATTGCGCACGTTTAGGTAAATAAAAGTGGCATTCAATATGCCTTGTTATTGAAGCAGGAGATAGGATGTAAAATATATCGTTTACAAGTCAATCGTCACCTATAAGATAACTTTACAAGGTTTCTGAGATTTAATGACCCGTGACAGTACACTTTTGCCCATGACGTCTGCTGAAATCTTCACTTTGTTAATCGCATATCTGTTTTTGGAACTGACAGGCAAAGGTAAACGACAATTGATTGAATCAAACATCGGGTACCTAAATTTCCAAAAGTTTTAGTAATAGGTACAAAGTATAAGACTATTACTCTTAAATTATTTACATTGACAGCATTCTGCTAAGTGGGCAGAAGTGGTAAATGCCAGGTGTAAAACCTATATAATTGAAATATAAATATAAAAAACTGGCATCGCATAAGACGTCAAATTTCGCTAAACTGAGTTTCAGAGGTCACTAAAGCGCAAGTTTGTTGTTAAATATGAAAAGAGGGAAAATTTTATGCTGAGGATAAGTTTAAAGTGTGAAATCAAATCTAAATACTTTGGTGAAAATGAGTAAGAAGCCAGTCCGTGATGAATATGTTTGACGGCTTTGACACATTTTACCCCCTGAAGCCCTGGCAAACATACACATTACCGGTAACACACGCGCAAGAGGCTTTTTATTAATGCCCTTCTAATTTATTTGGCTCTCTGTTATGTCAATTTTTGATGTTTACCAAAAGCGACACACTTGGAAGAGTTTTCCGTTTTATGCTTTATATTGGAAGTAAGCAATTATGTCATACAGCGGAACATTTCCAAAAGTAATTTTCACTAAAGTATGTCATAATAAAACAAACAAGAATTACCTATTCTTGCCCTGAGATAACCTTATAGTGTAATTGAAATGACTCCGGAAAATATAATATCAAAATTGATAGAAATATTGATTCATTCTTGACTGTAATCATTCGCTTAACTTAAAATAGGCAAACTTACTGTTATGCACACAAAAACGTTAAGGAAAAATTGTTGAACTATTTCTATGCTACCTACGTCGCTAAGTTAGATGTAATAGAAAATAAGTATATATGTTTTAAGTGAATTTACAAATAAGAAAAATAAAAATTGAAGTTCTGTGGTGGACTCTGATAAAATTTATAAAAATGAAGTTTAGTTATCGAACATTGAAACCTGCAAAAGGGGGAATAAAACGAGAGTGCAATATTAACACAAATTATTTATCCAACTTTCTTTTTGTTTATTATTATTCTGATTTCTGTTCCCTATTTCAATTTACTTCAAAATTAGTTTTTATTTTCGGTCATCCAACTTGTATAGGCGGCTAAAAAGGTAAATGATTTTTTTCGTTTACAAAATAAGATCCTATGAAAGGTACCCGCTGAGCTACTGGTTCCATTAGCGTTTCAATCTTTTATTTATACTTCATATCTATAAAGCTTCTTATGCTGGTAACAAATAGAAAAAACAGAAAAATACTTTCTAAATCCAAAAATCATGTTGTACGAAAATCATTGTTGTAAAGGAAATGATGCCTTTAATGTAAGCATGATTATACTTATAACGATGACCTTTGCGAGGAAAATGCATTATTTTACCTTCAGGCTTGTTTGCTTTTATTTTTTGTTTAAGTATTCTTGTCGTAATATTAAAAACAAGTCATGTTTTTATAAAAATAGTAAACCTGATACACGTTGTAAAATTTCATAACTTAAATATGAATTAATTTTTTTATTTCCGAGCATCCTTAAGATCACTTTTAACAATATTTCATTTAAATTACTTATAAAAAATCGTGGTATATGGACAAGTAACTTAATGGAACTCGAATTTTGCACAGTGAACTTTGTAAACATTTTCAAAGCTCACTTTGAAAGCATACTGTATTCTAGTATTTAGTAACTCCCGTAAACTTGCCATCAAAAGATGCGAACTAAAAGAAAATAAGCACTTTTAAGAGGGTTTATTCAGAAAAAGCAAATATAGTTCAGACTATACAAGACTTAATTGAGAGCGCGCGAGTAATTTCATATATTCAGCTCATTTTGAAACTTCTACATTTCTGTTGTTGTGTTAATGCATATGTTGTTCTGTTTGTTAAGCCTTGAGGGGGTAAGGCTTAATGTGACTTTGGATGGCGTCGGCTAAATTGGCCTACAAAGCCATATAAGTAAATTGGTAGGGCATGAGCAATTTTGCACTTAGAGTCCAATTTTACTTAAAAAAAAAAATTGGTAAAAGCTTGTTTTACGCCCACAATAGAAATACACACATAATTATTAGTCACATGTATTACCCTGCAGAAGGGATAGCCAACGAAATGACATTTCACAATTTCGCGATTATTGGTAATAGCCTTATGAGTAATTCATAACCTGTAGCATTTCATTTCGCACGCAAGGACCAAGCCAAGTTGCATGGTAATTATACCTCCTTTTAATGTCTAAACGATCAATTACAATATACTGTATTACATATACAAGCTTGTAGTTTTAACGTTAAAAATGATTTAAATTGTCATTATTGCAAGCTTCCTTGTAAGTTAATTTAAGATAAGTCAGGGAAGGTTATGCAGAGAAACATTTAATGGCTCCAGGGCAACAAAATTTACACTTGTTTCTAAATCATTTTGTGGCCATATATTCTTCGACAAACGACAAAAAAAGAGAAGAAGACTGAATAGAAAAACGTCGCTCAAATATACAAAGATTTGCAGTTTATCAAAATGGCGAAGCACACCTTTCGTTTTTGTATTGAGAAAGTATTGGGAACTTGGTGATAATCCTGCTGCGTCCACATAAAGATCTGTTTTGGAAAACATTCAAAACCAGAGAACATTGAAGAGCAGACGCGACAGCCCTAAAACCTCAAAAACTGCTCGCTTATCACCGGGCTAAGCAAAGCAAAAATAAACACTTAAAACATACAAACCTAGCTGACGAAGGTCTTAATTTGATGTTGTATAAAACACTATTGACACAACTAGTCAACGTAAGAAAGTTTAATAAATTCCTATGAAGTAAGCCTTTGTTTTTATTTCCGAATTAATCTTGCCAAACTGCGCCGCATTTGATAAATATTTCGCCCATCAAATCCTGATTGACATCGCTCACAACAATTAGAGCCTATACCACTCTATGAACGCATCATGCACTTGTTAGTGTTTAAAACAAAAATCATTAAACATAAAATTAATTTAAATAACATTAATGATTCCTGGAAAGGATACCTGGACAGAAATTACATATAGATTCATCATATGTAACCACGTTTGAGCTAATTCCAAATAACATAGCAAAAAAGTAAATACTACTATACCCATAAAGGTTTTTAATCAACATTACTACAAGTATATACAGTATTTAATCTGTTTAAGATCCCGAAGCCATATTTTGCTCGATACTCGACAAGGAAAGTTATCATCTAACATTTATAAATTGTAGATTTAGCAAAGCAAAAATAACAAATCCTGAAGGAAACGGTCTACTAACAAAAATTAAAAGTGTCTTCAAGATTTTTCGACTTTTCGGCAATGACTAATCACAGTAATCAGTAAAACGATAGATTCAAAAGATTTTGCATTTCAGTTTCACTTAACCACCAAACCTAATGAGGTCACTACGCTTGCAACCTTGTAAAGGCATCAAGGCAATTAGAGAAAGGAAAACAGGAAATCGGGTTTGCTTCATAAGTGAGAGCTCACTTAATAGCGCTGTAGTCTACTGAATAAGTCGATATTGAACCTATTGTCTCAGGAAACGAATTAGGCGAAGTGTGTTACGCGAATAACTTTGAGAACTCATTTAGATAAAAAGAGCGACTTCGAAAGATACTGTAAAGTCGGATTACCGTGTAACTTCTGTTTAAGTTTAACTTTTATTACCAAATGCTTTGTGCAGATAATTTCCTGGCATGTATGGGTTGCTAGGATATCCATCTCATTATGTTTATGATGATTATTTTTTATTTTGTTTTAAGATTTATAAAAATGTCGTTAAGAAATATTGTGGCAATGCGGGAATCTGGTTACCGCGATTATATTTTTCGTGATTCGATCATGAACGACGATGAATTTGACAATAGAAGTGCAGGAGTGGCGCGGCTTCCACGGAGATGCCACATGCACTCCTCTCTGTTGCCACGATCTTCGACTTTTTATTCAAACCGATATTGTTCTTATTTTAAAACAGCTGCTGCCGCGGCGAGGGCAGAGGCCGAGAGATCGTGCGCCGTAAGGACTTCCCATTTCCATCATCAAGGACACCATCATCCGTCTCCAGGATGCTCCACCGGTTTGTCCTGGCTCGGAACGTCTGCCTCAAAATCGTCAGTGTTCGCTCCTCTTCCAAGCGCATCTACCATTACCTCGCACGGATGGAGTTCTCAAAATGGAAAGAGTCCGAATGATGGAAGCAGATTCCAGGGTAGCGGATCGCCTATCAAAATGGAAAGCGGGGTCGCTCGATGTGCTTCCAACACTAACGCCCCACCATCCGGAGAGCGAAACGACAGTGTTGATAGCGTAATAGGGAGACCTTGCAGTGGTGTCATGGTAACGGGATGTGAGACAGTTTCAACGTCGGTTGCCAGCACGAGTCAAAATTCTTTTCACGCATTCCCGACTCCGCCCAAAGACGACGCGGAAAATGCCGGAGGGATGCCACTAACGCCATCAAGCGGCGTGTCAAACTCAAGTTCAAATCAACAACGCCAACATCTAACCAGGCAATCCTCATCGGAACAACAAGCTGGTGCAACGCTCGATTCTTGCCAACATCCACAGCAACCAATACCGCACCAACTCTATCACCAATCAAACAGCAATGGCAAAAGCGAAAGCCAGCATCGGAGTGCCTCCTCTTCTAGCTTGATGCCTTACTCCAATCCCTACATGAGCTCGAGTGTGACCGAGTATAACAGCGGGATCTCGTCCTATTCAATCAGCCAGGAAAGCGGGAAGGCATCATCGTTATCGTCATCATATCCGACCAAATCCAAGTCAAAAAATCGTTCAAGCACAGGTTAGCGCACTTGCTGTTTCCTAGTTAAGATTTGCAACATATTGTAGTTGAAATGTTTTCTACATTTTAACATTTAATAAAAACATTTTTGATTTTCGCCAACACGTGATAACATAACGTGGTTGGCTAAACGTTGGTCTGACTTTCAAAATATACGTAAAAAGTTCATATGTAGTTATTAACTACCCAGATAGAACGAATAATATTCGATAAGATCTACTTAGAAGCAAGGAGTTACTGCTTTTGTGAACTAAACAAACAAACAAACAAAAAACTTTCAGGACGTTTTCTTGAAAAGAAAAATTTTGAATTGGTTTTTTTTATTTACCATTATTGCGTTCGCCGAAGTGGCTTCATGAGCTGATTGTTGTTATGATCAAAGTACGTGAAACCTCACTTCCTTACTTTGATTGTCCAAAGCGCGGCGAATTTTAAATGGCGATTGCTGTCAGTTTTGTCAAATTAAAAAGGTAAAGCAGCGTTTGGGCTTTGACTTAAATCAGTTGCGCAGCAGAAATAACGACACTGTCGGTGGTATAATATAGATTCAAAGAGGATGTGCTCTGCAAATATTGTTAGTTGTTTAACAACGTTTTTTTCTACAAAAAACGGCATGACAACATCTTGTCTTTCAACTCATGAAATCAAAACGAAATGACTCTGTTCTGACCGGGTCATGATTATCTTTACGTCGCACAAACGGTTACCCACTGAAGCTTTAAAATGGGTCTGATTGGCGTTTCCTTGAGCATATTTGTTTTTTACTTACATGTATGCTGATTATAGCAGCAGTTATCACAGAAAAATAATCATGAAAATAGAAAACCCTGCCTTGATAGTGCGGATGCATGGATTGAACTGATCCAAACAGTCATTGCAAAGTGTTTCTTATTCTTACGTTGACACGTGTTATGATGAAATCGATGAAATAGTTTTTTGTTTAAAGCCCATTAAATAAATAAATTTGAGAGAGTGGTATGAGTTTATTGCCACCAATCATAATTTTTGCAAGTTTATAAATAGGTAATTAATGGATTTTAATATTTGTCAGTATTTGTCATAACAAAAATTCTCTGATTTCGTGGAACGTTGAACTGAGAATGTGGAACCCAGTTTTCAGTGGGTACATACATACAATTTTTTGATATCTAGTGATAAGGTTTAGTTGGCCACCTTTCAAAACATGATAGCGATTTTTTCTATTATATATAGCATCGGCAAAAAAACTCTTTGTAGACGACGCACTGACCTCGCAAACTTCGCCAGGTAATTGCTCTATTAAAGTGACGTTCAATTGCGTGGGAATGAATTGTGAGCAACCAGGATTTGTAAACAACTTCAGAATCTTTATACTTTGAAATAATTTTTTTTGGATTGCAACCTTAACCTAAATGAATTTATTAGCAAGATTTAAATCTTTATGCTACACGCACACCCACTCAAAGACGTATGGATGTGACAAATTACTGTACATAAGTAAGTTACATTTCCGCAGTATTATACTTTTTGCCTTAAGGTCACACGTCGTTTCTACCTCACATCCAGACAAATATTTCACCATTAATAACATATAGTGACACTCGCGCCCCATTTAGATCTGGTTTGTTTTCTTTCTTTAATCGGTCACTAAAAATCGATCATTTTTACTCAGAGGGACGCGAATGTGTCAACTGTGGAGCCACCGCCACGCCACTATGGAGAAGGGACGGCACGGGCCATTATTTGTGTAATGCGTGTGGCCTTTACCACAAGATGAACGGACAAAATAGGCCACTCATCAAGCCTAAAAAGAGACTGGTAAGTAAATTGGTTCGACGTGGCGCAGCTTTTAAGCGCAGGTACCATTTAAAAGATTTATGAGTTTTAGGCTTCCTAGTTTTACAGAATAACGTACTCGATTTGGCCATATTTCTTCCATTTTTATCAAACGCCCGATGGCTTTTATTGACGCGTTGTTAGCACCGGTTAGGAAAGGTAATCACGGCTCGTCGGAAATAGTACTCTGACTGATCAGGCGAGTCAGAGTTCAAACAATCATCCCGTTATAACCACGGTCACTTAGGTAGACACAATCCCAATCAACTTTATCTTTTGCCAAATACGGATTACGTCGAAAAATATTCTTGGCTGCGTTAGGACTTTCCCATGGACGTGACGTCACAACTGCGTTCAATTGTGGTGTTGTTCAAACACAAGGTGGCGATAGCACGAAACGGCATGACGTAATTTTCTTAAAGTCGGCGTCAATCTTGCCTTATTTTGAGTTGTTTACGCGAAAGCGGAGAGACTACGCTAGACGTGGGGCAAGCAGCGTGCCCCAAAATAATCCGAGCGCAGTGACTATTGGGCAATATGACCTTTGTAGGAAACAGGGATGGCTAAAAGATCAAGCGAGCTGTCAATAGGTATTAATGCGACTCTTATTGGCTTCTCTTCTACAACTTACATGGTAACTAGCAGCCGGTAAAGGCAATTACAATTTGTTATTGCCTGTGCTTGCACCCAAAATAGTGTGTGAAAATGATACCCGCCTAATGGCAGGCAAACCTTTTCGGGCAAAGGCATAGGCTTTGCGGTCGAATACCTAAATCTAGTGACAAATTCGAGATCGGCAATTATAACTATTTATCAAACAAACACTTGTTAACGACGGCACAACGGCTACAGCAATTTCCGATTACGAACATAACTAACTTTTGACCTGCAAGCGCGCCCCAAGGGCCAATGCTAGGTCGACATATGGTATAAAATTTAGAAAATGCGACAAAAACAAACAAAGTGCGTCTGATTGCGGTGAAAAACGTCACACAATGCCAGTAAAACTGACCGCAATTAATTATTTGCTGCAGTGAGCTTTGATCATGACGCATACGATAAACAGCAAAGTGGTCAAAGTGGTAAGAAAAGTAAAAATGCTGTTTACTGGGATCGCTTGTTTAAACATTACATGTTCATTACAGATAATACATTTCAAAATATTATACGCCCATAAACAAAAATACCCTTCTTTTTATACACCTCAAAAAATCAAGTATATAGTCTGTTTTCTGATTTGTTTCTTTATAGTGACGTAAATGCAATGAGTTGACATAAGCTAAACCGAGTTTATCGCAAGCATCATTTAAATGCAGGTGACGTCATCTTCTCAAACAAAGCTAACAAAAATTTATTTTACGAAACATCAATTACTATCACTCCAAATACGAAAACAAATTTCCTTTTGCGAATGGATTAAGAATAAGTCGCAGTTTTGAAATTTACCGCTTCATTTTTGTAACCTTTTTGTCCTTTACAGCTATGATTTTGCCATCACCACATATGTCATGCAATGTCATTTTAGTTTAATTTGACCACCTATATAATACTAACTCTAAGAAAATGAACGTATGAAACAATATTCAAGTTTTCGGGAGTTTTCCACCTGACTTTACCCAGCCCTAAACTTTTGACCTCAACTAGAGCGTAGTAATTGCTAATCAACACCTTAAATAATTTATAGCCTTAAGAAAAAATAAAACCCAAAAATTGAAACGTCATTGCAGGCGTCACGCTTGTAGAAAGGGGAAAATTGAGGAACTTAATTAAAAGGCGTGTGGAGACAAAATCCGTGTTAGGTTGAACTGACTTCAGCTCACGGAGACAGAATTTACTTCATTGCTTTACTGCTCGCTATTTGTCTGTTGTTTACCTAAAGCGTGATCAAAAATTTATACATTTTAATGTCGCCTTGCGTGACAAGGTTGAGAAAGTTTGTTGTCTTAAATACAGTAATTCTTGAAGACCATCTTTCGTGTTGTTAAGGCGAAATTCCTCAGGCATTCTTCACGCATTGATCGCAATATATGCATCACAATTAACGAAATTAAGTTTCATTCCTAACATCTCATTCGAGTCTACCATCGTTAGTCGCCGTAAACCTTTACAAACTCAGTGAGCCTTAGGGTAGGCCAACCATTCAAGAAAATATATATATATGCTATTAGTGGAGTCGGAGTGTTTGTGTAGTTATATCTGCAACAATACAGCTTGTATGGCTAAAAAAAATACTACTTAATTTTGGCACCAATTGCAACACGAAAGTAACGCTCGGCTTGTGGAGAACGTCCTAATGAGAACAGGCCAGCATGCAGCAAAAAAAGAGGCGCATTGAGATCACACCCAGTGCTGTTGTTTTGTATTCTTTTTTGCTAGGCTTGTGCTGTTGACATCGTGTAATCGTAATGTTATGCTAATAGTGTAATGCTGTTAACGTATACTCTTATTTCCTGATATGATTTAATGAAAGTGACGTGAAACGTTTGTGAAAATCAACAGTAAAAATATCCAAGCCTGCTGTGTATAATAAAGCGTATTGATAGCATCGGTAAAATGTGATTTGTGATTTTTGTTTCGAAAACAAACGTTTTTGAAGGTTTGCAATTTAAACCGAACACCTGTCAAACAATATGCGGAAAGGTATCTCAAGTAATCTCCTACAAGTGAACATTAGAAACTAAATGTATTCAAATTGAAAAAATTGAGCCACTTGGCTACATCCGTTATTACAACAATCGCATTAACCTCTTTCATTCTTGCTGTACGATAAAATTAGAAAACCGATAGAGCCCTGTGGAGTATTCGAAAGAAGTTAGTTTGGAATTATTTGCCCAAGATATTGAAACATGGTGATGTCATAATCTAAACAAAAATTTTCTTCGGCGCTTTACAGACACCACGTGTAAAGCGAGTGTATACGTTACGTGCTTTCACACACATCGTTCGATCAAATTTTTCCATTCTTCTGTGACGTGCGATAGGCTTCCAACACCGTCTACTTCCTAAGCGAGTTAAGGGTCGATAACCTTTCTGTTGGTTTAAAATTTCCACTTTGGCGTCGCTGCTGGCAATGCATTAGTGTCAGAGCCTGTACCTGTACCACTTAAACTGCGCCGGCAGCCAAAACGTGTAGAAGCCCCTTCGGCAATAGGCATATATTTGCTCTACCTTAACCATAATTCGAGTGAAAGGCATTTACGTTCTTCGTCCATTTTTTTAGTCGGCTGCTAGAAGAGCAGGAACGAGCTGTAGTAACTGCGCAACGACGACCACAACTCTGTGGAGAAGAAACGCCAATGGCGATCCAGTGTGTAATGCGTGCGGGCTTTATTACAAACTGCATGGGGTAATTAAAGTATTTTATATCTTTTCCTATGTGTTTTGGGAATATTCGCCAAAACAAATTAGATTTCTGTATAGCCCCCGTTACATACCTTAATTATTTATTAAACAACTCGTTCGAAAATAACAGCATCTTACAATGAGTTTTGATATATTTTCACAGGTAAACCGGCCTTTGACCATGAAAAAAGAAGGAATTCAAACCCGTAACCGCAAGATCTCAACCAAGTTAAAGAAATCTTCCGTGTGTCGCGATCCACGTTTTGATGCGACAAATTTTAAGTTTTTCGACAACACCGGCGGCTTTGGGGCAGCAGCGGCGGCCGCGGCGGCATATTCCGGCTCCTTCGGGCAGATGCACACTTTCGGTGGAGTCCATCCTCATCATCACCCGCACGCTCACATGCCGCATCACCTCACCGGATCAGCCGGATTCGGCGGAGGCCATCCCATCCTACCAACTGCCCATCATCATTCCATGCATCCAACGCACCCGGCGGCCGCGGCCGCAGCAGCCACGGGTTCCGGCAGCCTAACTCTGGGTCTCAATCACCCAAATATGGTTCACGCAATGGGATGAGAAGAAAAACTTCCTCGTTGGAGTCTGTTTGCCGTATTTTTCTAGGAATAATTGCAGAGTACTAGGAAGACGTTATAAGCAAAAACCATGACCAAATCCTTTATATGCCGTTCACGTTTTGCAACTGCACTAACCAAAAATGTGTCTAATTAACGTTTTGTATTGTTCACGTTCGCTTATACAGTAGGTTACTGAATGTTGCATATTGTCACGTGCTTTCGCAAGGTTATTAGTTGAATGAAGAGTCCATCAACTTGCTGCTGAAAGTAATGCTGTAAATTCGCAGTAAAGGTTGTTAAAAAGCAATAAATAAGCTGTATCTTGCTTGTTATGTGTGTTTATTACTAATTGTTATTCCAAACAAAACCTTCTGCGTTTTTCCATGAAATGCATCATTTTGCACCAGGCTTATTACGTTTTCTTATCCATTGTATGGATCGAAAGCAATCTATTACCGTTTTTTCTCGCAGTTCCTAAGTTTCTTACATATTTCGTTATGTTGCAGCTACGTACTGTGCGTATTTGTGACAGTAAGCCTATGTACTGTACATGCAAGGTGACGCTGTACAACGACCAATATATTTGGAATATGTGAAGCATTTTACCAGCATTGTAAGCAAAGGAGTACTATTTTCTATCTTTGTTCTAGTATACAACTAAGAATTAAACTTGAGATGTCCGCTTACCCACGTTGATATATCTTTCCAGAAGAAAGACCTTGTACTGTACAGCATTTGAGGAGAACACAAAACTTTTTTATTTTACTTTCAAAATAGTCTTTCAACTACAATCCATGTGATTGCATGCGCTTTAGTTTACGTTGCATTCATGGACTTTGTTTAGTTTTACCTCGTAAATGCATCTTTTATCGTCGTACTAAAAATATTGTTTAGAACATATTTATTTGTGAGAGATCACAAAAGGCATGTGTATGACCATCTATATTTCAAATAAACGTGATGATGGTTGTTACCTTCTTTTGAATATTTGGTGCTTTTATTACATCTTTTCACCAGGTCTTTAATTTTAAAATAAAAAGTTTAATCGAGCTTATGAAGAGTTTTTGTCACATTTTTTAATTAGGTCACCCGTCGCATTAGATTTGATCGGTAAATCAGGTTACTAGTAGCCAGCATCAGAAATTAAAATTAAGATTCAAGATAGGCCGTCAACTTCTTTCTAAACAGCGAGGTTGAAATATAAGTGCTTTATTTACATATCAGTTACATGAAATTATCCTCAACCGGTATGATGACAGCAGGAAAGTTTAAAACTTAAAAGACCCTGGTTTTGCGAAGTCTGCAAGTTCACAGCTACTAAACAAACAAATCGTGAACCCCAGAATCTCATCACACACAAGGCATTGGCCAAAAATGTTAATAGAGCCTTTACATAAAACATTGAGTAATCGGAGAATTGCCCGGTGTTTTGTTTGGGGAAAAAGTGTTCAGTCTCTCAGGTCGACGAGAGTGTTTGAAAACCTGGCGCCACCGAACCATTGACGCTGAATGCTTTAAAACCAGTCACAGACCTATCGGTTATCCGTCAAATTTAGCCCGTTCTTTGTACTTACTATGAGCTGAGTTTACGCTTGTCAGAACAGATGCGACCAGTAAACGGTAAAACATGTTTGCTCAAGGAATTACACCAAGTAATTACAACCTTCTTTCACGGGTTTAGCATCAAAACCTGGATTTGTCATCCACTCACTCATCACAGGTGCAGTTTGCATTCTGTTTTACAGCAGGAACTTTATCTAGCCTATTACATCAGCTTTGGCTGAAACCTCATGCATTGCATAATTGCACTCAACAAAGAATTATTCAAAAAGATACTACACTGTGTTGCAACACGTAGTAAGGTCATTTACCCCAAAACAAAATTTAATATGACACGACTAATAGTTTAGTATTGTTGGTGATGGTATTGATCTGTTTATTATTTCAAAGGTAGAAAATCATCAGCATTCAAACATTTAAGTAGTATTTAAATAGGAAAACGTAACAAAATAAAATAGGATAACAAGGTTGCTGTAAAAGAGCAAATAGAAACATACAAATACCTAATTTGTAGCCTAATATCAGAAATAGAACAGAAAAATATAGAAAGGTATTTTAAAGGACATACAGTAAGTGTTCACTGGGCATTTGTAAACGGTTCAAAAACACCATGCCACCAAGCAATTCGATATGCAATTTTGTTAAGTGGCCTAGAGTGAGTTTAGGAGAGACAAAGCTTTGTAAGCCATGAGCATACCATAAGAATCTTTCATCACTTCATGCTGCAGGAAGACAGGAGAGAGAAACGTGAGATGTAGAAGCAGCCAAACTTGTTTTCCCACTGAAAAATAAGCTATTACCGATTCTTGCTGTGACGTGCCAAAAGACAGAGAACAAATAGAAACTATGTGATATAAGGAGCCTCTAAATTTTAACGCCTAGTTCCTTAGTACGCTATGGCTAATACTAATAGGCCTATTAATATCAGCGTGTTAACTTTACTTAATTTTATCATATCATAGAGGTCACCAACAGAACCCTACTTTGTCAAAATGAAACAGATGCTCGCTTAAAAGCATTTGATGTAATGTAAGAGACTTTGTCGTAACGGTACGGAACAAGGATACGCCCTAGCGGTAAGTAATCGTATTACATCTTTAAAATGCACGCTAATATTTTTGGTGACAAGACAATTCCGGTGCAGGATTAACCAAAAACTACTAAAAATGAAAACACAAAAACGAAAAATTTGTAGCATGACAGAAATGTTTTGAAAAAGAAAACATTATACCAAAATTTTCCAGATTTAAAAAACTAACTAAAGTTGGATTATTTGGAAAAGGAAGACACAAGGTGCAAGAAAATTTCAATACAGGAAATACCGAAACAAAATCGAGCAAACTGGAAAAGTAGCCAACACAGAAACAACCATAACCGAAATAGATGGCTTTAGGAATGCAAATCAACCAAAACCTTGTAGCAAATTTAGCTGATATTTATTAGCGCTTATTGAATTCCGTTTTGTTCTTTTCCAGTTTAGAAATTTTCTTTTTATTATTTTCATCTAGTTCATATTTTGTTATGAATAATTTGTGACAAAAACCGCCGGTTCGTTTTATTTTCTGTTTGAAATAGCTGGTTCGTTGATATAGTGTAGGCCTATAGGCTAACTTGTTTAGAAAATTCCAAAATTAAAAAAGTTGTTTGTAATTGTCCGATTTGAAATAATCCGGTTTTAAATTATACTGTTTATCCTTATGTTGTCGGGATATATCCAGTTTATTATTTTCCTGTTTCCTCCTTGCTTTGGTCGTAACTATAGGCCTAGCCTGCAGTGACAGAAGAAGACAGTCTTCCTTATCACAAACAAGTCAATTTGTCAACAAGCGACTCTTACATATCTCTGTGGATGTATAAGAAATATAGATTCTTTTAGGTGCATGGGGCGAGCAAGGCGCTCGCCTCCCCCCTCCAACGGGAACTCCCTTTTTCTGTGTAAGCGCTTTAAAAGAACAAGTATTGCATATGAATATTATTGTTAACTAATCGTACTTTTTTAGGACAAGAGTCATTCACTGGCTCATGCTAATTAACTATATGAAATGTATTTAGAACAGGGTAATGTTGTGTGAATCGCACCTCTGTGTGAATTGGTCTCCTCCTGCTTTGACATTACTTTCGTATCGCTTGATACTTAAACGCTCACGTCATCTAAGATCATGAAAAAGTTTTGTTCTCTGCTGGCAAACCTCTGAGGTAGTAGGCTCTCGATAGCAACAAAGAAATGAAGGGTGTGAGATCTTGAAGGTCTTATAGCAAAATTTAGGGAAGCGAAAACTGTAAAGAAATGCACAAGCATATCTCAGGCAGTTTGTTTTTTGACAGAAAAGCAAAATCTTGTGAATTTTAGACCATGTGAATTCAAAATTTTACGGGGAAGCCTGGGCCCTCATAGGACAGATTGCTACGCCTACGCCTTCCGTAGTCCCGTTATGTTGATGCCCTAAACGTCACGCGATACCTCGCCTCGAACCCCACCACTGTGTATAAGTACTGAGTAACCTGAAGCCAGCGGCAGGCGAGGATTTTCTCCGCTTCACATAGGCAAGAAACCAATTCTATGACTACTTGAGTAAATACGAATGGTGACTTGAGTCAGGCCAGAAACTCTACGACTAATGTTTATAAAAAAACAGATTTAACCACTCGTCTTTGTTTTCTGAAACCCCAAGTGCAGTGATTCTCAACTGGAGCCATTTCGCTTTGTAAGAAAGAAACTTAAATTTTGGAGACTGCCAATAAGAAATCTTAGAGGATTTCATAAATTAATTTACATCACGTATTCAAACTGCGATTTCATCCTCAAATAACATATTAAATGTAATTGTTGGGCGTTAACATAAAAGTTTTTAGTTGGAGAAGTTTCGAGAGCGACTATTCCATCATTTATGATGACATCACAATTTATTTAATATCACGTCTTTCTACAAATTTATGTCAAAGAGAACTTGAACATGTTTGGGATTAATAAAGAGGGAATTCCAGAAAAACCAAAAAGGTAAATGGCATGCCACTGAAAACTCAAGATCCTATGCCAAAAAATTATGGTAGATATTTAGATAGTTACAATATTAAAAATAACTTGCAGCAGTTGCAAACAGTCTGATGCCGTAGTACGAAAGCAAATATATTTTACAAAAAGATAACAACCATGAATCAATTGATATAAAATTTCAAATAAATAAAAAACAACAAAAACTTTCTGATGTGTAGTTTTTAACATATTAAGTATCATGGAGTTCATTTCTTTCTTTAAACTGCATTTCCACAATTTGGGAAAGAACTTCAAGAAATTCACCTAAAGTTACAGAGCCCACCTTTCTCACAAAACGGGCATGCGCAAGAAATGGCAGTTTTCGCAGTGTTCTTCCACTGAGACCTTCACTAGCCTTGGAAATTTTAAATAAATTCAAACTGTGTTCACAGTCCCCAAATGCATGCATTTTGTCAACAGGTAAATCAGGGTTTGAAGCAAGAGAAGCATTTTGAAGAAGCAAACCTTTTGGTTGGATGATTTTAACGCGAGATAATTCTTCTATGCATGAGCGAAAAATACTGTAAATCGCAGCAGCTGACGGAAAACCAACAAAAAACTTTATATCAGCTCTATCGATGAATGCCAGATCAATTTTTCCAGTAACATTAGATGTCGCAAGAATAAATACATTTTTATGTCTTTTCAACCGATCAATCTGGGTAAGGAGAGCATTAACAACCCTAATTGCATCGGATGGTTCTGTGCCACTTTGTACAGCAGAACGAGCAGCTGTCAAACTTTCCACTTCATCAATCAAAAGAAAAATCAAATGATTTTCATCTTCAACAAGTTCCTCAACCTAATGAAGCAAATTTGCATTTAAACTCATGTTATAACTATAGATAAAGTCTACTCTACTTTACGCTAAACTTGTTATTTTTTCACAAATATTGTAAGACTAAATAGAAAATTAAGAATATAAAAAAGAATTTAGTAATTGAGAAACCTTTTTAAACATTTTCATAACAAGCTTTCCACTCTCTGAAAACCACTTAGAAAACAAGCTGTGGCTATTCACTTCAAGCAACGAAGCATATGAAAAATGATGCGATAAACGGATGGCTAATTTTTGAGCTAATGCATGGCATAAAGATGTCTTTCCAGTCCCAGGCGGGCCATGAAGCAGAACTACCCTATTCCATGCTATTATGTTTTGATCAACACCTTTATCAGCAAAGAGTAAACTTGTAGAAGCATAGCTAAGCAAATTTTCTTTTATGTCTGTATCATAAACTAAGCTCTCCCAAACACCATGAAATGCCTCAGATGGAAGAAGCCAGTGGCTAGCAGCAGGAAGGTCATTATTTTCTGCATCCAACATCTCATCTTCATGTTGGGCGGTATGCAAGCGAAATGCGTGAAATGACATATTCTCACCCTGGCAGATTGTGTTAGTATTTGAAGACATGATGTTCTCCGATGCATCCCACAAAGTTATATTTTCAATATGTTTTGATAGATGTATATCCTCTCTAATGGCTTGTGTAAATGAGGGAGAAAATGCATGCGACTTGCAAAACTTCACCAAGGCCTTCAATATTTCATCTTGGCTTAGAACGCTGGAAGACTTTTGATGAACTTCAACTGTGACTTTGAGTCCACCAAAGTCTTCATTGCATTGTTTTGCAAATGAAGTTGCCATTTTGCAAATGAAAATTTTTGTGGACAAATAAAAATTTCTGAAACAAAAATATACATAGTAAGTTCACTATATTAGACACACTATGTTACACTTCGGAACCACTAACAAAAAACGCAAATAAACAAGCTCCAACTCTGCTATACAATGCATAAATTCAGTGATAACTGGTTTAAAATTCTAAAGGTTATTATAGCCTCATAACTTATCATATCCATGCTTTATTTTCCATTTCATTCAAAAACAATACAATTATTCAAACTTTTCAACTTTGAAAAAATTATACGCATTAAAAAATGTGCTGCAGCATGGACCAGGGTGGCGTGAAGAATGGGCCGCTGTGAAAAATAACTAAATTTCTGTGGTGATATAATAGTTAATAAATTGTATCCTAGTAGCACATCCCTAGTTGTGATGTAATAGACACTGTAGTTTGCGTGAGTATGCTTTCAAACATGCGTTGACTATCCAGTGTCCATCTTTATGTTTTTTGAGTGATTTATGTGTTCTTTAAGTTATTTTCGACGTTCATTTAAATTACGTGATTAACAACCATGGACACTGAGCTTGTTTAAGTCATATGGAGACCTAAATTAGATCCGCTGCTTATAGGATCCATTTCTCCTCGAACGGAGGTGGATCTTATAAGTGGTGACTACTGTAGTAACTTTATTATATTTGGCTAAGCTTTGTTGTATGCAAAACCAAACGTATAACACTATACTAGGCACAAAGATGACAGGTTTTTCAAAAACTCATGGTTAAATGTTTTTGGAAAATTAGCTCATGTAGTTGCCCTTGCTATGCAATCTGGCTATTTTAAGGGGTTATTAAGTCCTCTCTTCATCAGTTAATAAAATTTCATAAAGTCATTGCCACTTTTATTTTTTATTAAATAAATATCAACGACCCACAGTCACTGCATTTTATGAAATCCTTCTAGCCTATATACCATTTTTTTCATCAGCCTCTAACATATTTAATTCAGTGTCTTTGTTTGACCCTAAATTTTGGTACTGCATTTATTGGCGCACTGAAAGAAAACTTTCCAGTACCAGTGTAGGGCCAAGATCTGTTGGGTGAAAACTGCCATAGCCTACTCTGCAGTGAAAGAGCCTACCACTAACACACAATGGTCCTTCCCAGCTTGGTCTAGCCAAAGTTCAAAGAAAGTCCTGGGTCCCCGACCTCTAAGGTGCGTTTCAGAGTTCTTGTCTTGTTCAAATTTGTTTTTGATCTATTTTTCGCGCGCTGATATTTCGCGTGATTTGTTGTTTATGTTTTTAACGATTTGGTAGGAAATACAAACTTAAAGTCGAAAAGACAACTTTCACATGAGGACGCTTAAAATTCCAGAAAAGATTTTAAAAATTCCAATTTATAAAAAAGGAAAATAAAAAATTGGAAATAAGTATACAGAAAATTAATAAACTACAAATATTCCAACAAGAAATAAACAAATTGCATTAATTTGCGGAGGCACTATGGTTATACTATTCGGTCTTAATTTACCTGCCGAATTAATGATCTGACTCCGTGGTTGCGTGCGGTTAGAAATCTCTAACCTTAACGTGTTACTACTGTTACTAGCCGAAAGCTATTACGATTAACAGATACAGTTTATCAGAAAACAATCCTTTATTGTAGGAACTGTACAGGTTCCGATTAATATGACACAAGCACAAACTTAGCATTCACCAATTAAAACAAGTCTAACGAATTACATTTTAACACGACTGACGTAATACGTTCGTACGATTCGATATCTCTCTGTCTGCGCGGGTACTCGCGTATCAGCACGAGTTTATAAAGCGGAGCGATGTGAACGGAAATATTCAACACAATATACACGAACATTTCAAAACGCGCGAACGATGAACACAAAGCGTTTGCTATGGGAATTACATTCAGTTACAACCAGGGTTGCTATGAAATCGCCTGGTAACGTACTAAACGGCGTTTTCACATAAAGTTATTTAGAGCAAGTTTCCAAATGTTGCATCACGATTGCAGTGTTATAAAGTTGCAACTGCAGCCAAATTGCAGCTTGCAGAAATGCTAGTTGCAGTTTTATCATGAACAATGTTTCAGTAACTAAATGGCGCATGTTTCCACAATTGATATAACGTTATTGGATGTGGCTCCCAAGCCACTACATTCCTCCCCCGCTACGGAAGGAAAAAAATTGACAATTAAAAATGACATCCTGATTACGCGGGTATCACAAAAACAACACAATGATTATTTACAGATAACAGAGTAATTACAGTTTTGCAGCTTGCCGTTTTGCAACCACCTTCTGTTACCACTTGGTGGGTGTCTCACACATCAATCGATGTTTCAGATAACTTTTGAATTGTTCGTAAGCCTGGGTTCCAATTGGTACTGTGTTTCTCAGGCGGAGGAAAAACCGCAGCAAGTCGGTTGACTGGACAGCAGCTGTGGCTCCTATCATTGTGAAGATTTTTGTCTCGAAACTAATCTGTGGAACGAGGTCGAACATTGCTTCCAGTCGCTGGAACCATAGCTCCAGGTCCTCTGCCGAAGTGGTTGGTGGTGATGAAAATGCTAGGACCTTTGGTGAAATGTCTGAATGTTTGGTTAAATGTGAAATTTCTGGTGACAATATCTCATAATATTTGTAAACCGGATGAAGTACTGTTTGTTTCAAAAACGCCATCTCCCGCCGCCCGGGCAGAGGGTAATCCGAGCCTTGTTCTCCCGGTCTGATGATCGACGGTTGTGGAGCGGGGGCCGGCTGTTCATCCGGTGAGTCTGGTGAATCAGGAATCGGTGGGTCGTGCATCGCGAGGCTCTGTAGATTTTCGTATTTCACGCTGGCTAGCGCAATTGCGACGTCTGGCGGTAACGCTTTGAGAAATTTTGCACGAATTAGTTTAACCACTGGCGGAGTAAGATTCTCTTGACCTACTGCACTCATCAATTCCCGCATTAGATGTTTGGGTGACTGACCATGCAGCGTGAGGTCAGCCAACAAAAAATCCAAATGATCCTCACGTTTATCAAAGTTCCTCAAAATTTCGTTGATCAAGATATCGTAGCAGTCCTGAGCCGACGCGGAAGGCAAACGAAGTAATGCGAGGTCTGTAGCCGGTATTGCTTCTACTGCTAGCAAGTAACGGTTTGTTTGCGAAGCGATGCGATACAGAGAAAATTTGTGTTCCAGGTGGGAGATCCATGCTTCGGGATTGAATTTCCAAAAGGTAGGAAGCTTGACGTGTGAAAACAAATCGTTCCTCGAGGTAGTGTCCTGTGTCCGCACACTTATCAGTTCTTTCCTGTCAGCCCCCAGACCAGAGGATCCGGCCGCCTCATTGCTGGAGGGCTCTGCCGATCGTTCTTCGTTTTCGCTTGACATGGTCGTATCCTGAATTGGCTCGACGGGCCGTGTGGTTAATCGTGTGCTAATGTGATACTCTGACTTAGCTTTGCCAGTGAAGAACGGGGCTGTAGGGATTGTTGAAACACGTCGTGTCCACGTCGGTTGTCACCAAAATGCGGAGGTTACTGCTGTCAGTCTTAACTTACACTATTCGGTCTTAATTTACCTGCCGAATTAATGATCTGACTCCGTGGTTGCGTGCGGTTAGAAATCTCTAACCTTAACGTGTTACTACTGTTACTAGCCGAAAGCTATTACGATTAACAGATACAGTTTATCAGAAAACAATCCTTTATTGTAGGAACTGTACAGGTTCCGATTAATATGACACAAGCACAAACTTAGCATTCACCAATTAAAACAAGTCTAACGAATTACATTTTAACACGACTGACGTAATACGTTCGTACGATTCGATATCTCTCTGTCTGCGCGGGTACTCGCGTATCAGCACGAGTTTATAAAGCGGAGCGATGTGAACGGAAATATTCAACACAATATACACGAACATTTCAAAACGCGCGAACGATGAACACAAAGCGTTTGCTATGGGAATTACATTCAGTTACAACCAGGGTTGCTATGAAATCGCCTGGTAACGTACTAAACGGCGTTTTCACATAAAGTTATTTAGAGCAAGTTTCCAAATGTTGCATCACGATTGCAGTGTTATAAAGTTGCAACTGCAGCCAAATTGCAGCTTGCAGAAATGCTAGTTGCAGTTTTATCATGAACAATGTTTCAGTAACTAAATGGCGCATGTTTCCACAATTGATATAACGTTATTGGATGTGGCTCCCAAGCCACTACAAATTCATACGAGAATTTGTCAAACTTGGTCAAACCTGATACAGTAATTGCGAATAAATTAAAGGAAGACAAAAAAGATTTATTTACTGTAGAATGATAACCTTTATCCAACGTTAGGTTGAAATCTATGCATTGATCACATCATACCAAAGGTGCTTTTTTACTTGTTTCACAATCATAATTTTCTCAAGTGCGGTTTGAGCAGAAAGAAAACAATTTGTAGTTTCCACGGCATGCTTTTTGGAATTTTGGAGGCCACTAGGGTGGTTGTTATATAGAAGCACGTGGTGTAAGCATCTGCTCCAATTCAGTGAGTTTGACAAAACTCACCAAACGTTGAGCTAACCACTAAGAAAAAGAAAAGGTTTCTGGCTCTTTTCGAATAGCACTTCAAAAGTCCAACAATCTATATAAAACTTTATTACACAGTAACAAACGTAATAGTAGTGATGATCATAATGAATAAAGATTTAAAACACAGGATTTTATAAACGATGGTAAGCTAATTAACGAAAAAGTTAAGCGGAAATTAAAGTAAAAATGTCCAATGGTGTGAACTGGTCGCCACAACCGCATCACAGGGGCCTTCATAGTTGCAAATAATAACTTTTTTATAATTTTAAATTAATGAAGAAATTAAAGCATGAAGCAATTCCGCACCATTATATATTGAAGTGTACAGGTAGCCTAGTAAGGTTAACCTTATGTGTCAAAATCATAGAGATATTATAAAAGTCTACAATGCTAACTAGCCATAGATACTATATAAACACGAATATAGGAAGATATTATATAATTAATAATTATATATTTATATAGTATCTATGATTGCACTACACTACGACAAGCTCAGTAACCATTGCTCGTGCGATGAAGATTTATCGCCAAGTTAAAATCTGCAAAGACTTTCCTTAGTGCAAGGATAAAGATTGTGATGCCATACCGACCAATATCAATTTTCAGGCAACAAAATTGTCTTGTTTTTCTCTTAGCTTTTGGATTATTTTACAGTTTCCAACATATAGAATGGCAGACATCATAAGCCAGTGTAATGCTCCATCTTGTCCAAGTTGTTAAAAAGTTTATATTTACTTCCTATACATGGTTACAGCAGGATAGATGGAACCATTTATTTCAGAATTTAATCAATCAATCAATCACTGTTCGGGCCTTTATCATCATTGTTTATAAATTTTCAGCCTTTGCCATGCTTAGTATTCTGCTGGTTAGAATGCTAAGTTTGCTTTGTGTCTATTGACTGGCGTTCCAGTTTGTTGCAGAAATCAGGCATTCTTTTAAATAGTCATTTTTCTGTAGTAAGCCTTTTAAACTTCAAGCACAGTAGAATGATTGTGATAGAATAATCTTGCAGATCTCTCTGCTGTGTATTGCAATTTTGCTGGATACGCACACAAATTTTTCTCTTCCAAACTTAATATTTATAGTTTTCTATACACCTAATTTTTGGCGCCTGCAGACATAAGATTTGGTTGATTATCGCCAAATTTCCGGTCTGATGAATTGAAAGAGAGGCGTAGCAAAATCGTCATAGCATCAGAAAGTGTTCTCTATTTTTTTGCCAGAAACTTTTTGTTTTCTGATTTTGGAACATATAAATATGTAGCTTTCTGTAATCTGCACTCCTTAGGTTGTGATTTCCTATTTTATTCATATCAAGAAAAATGGCATTGATTCCGTTAATGCCAACTACTCAATTAAAAAATGGTTTACAAATTTGTAAAGTGATTAATGGCATGTGGCAAGTTTCAGGAGCACATGGCAGCATTAATGCGGAAAGGGCAGGTAAGCTAGCTTTGATGTTAATTAATGCACTTCCCGACTTAACAGTTTGAAATAATTTTTCCTAAAGGATTATGTTCTCACTGAGATGTTAATCTGTTAACCTGACTATGTGTAAAATCTTTATTGAATTAGCCACTATTAACCTTAATGTAGGTAGCATCTATTTCATCCGTGAAAAATTGTTACTAAAACTTCAAGTGTAATTACCAAAATTTGTCTGCTGCTTGTCTTTTCTCGAAAGTATAAATGGAACTGATTATCTCAAACAATGCAATCTGCCAGTAAAATATTAACTTCATTGTTTATATAACATACATTGTTTTATGGCCTTTAGTTGCATCTATGAACTCTTATGCAGAGATGGGTTTTACAACATTTGACATGGCAGATATTTATGGTCCAGCTGAAGACATATTTGGAAGCTTTATGAAATTGGTTAGAATAACATAAATAGTTGTATTATAGTTAGTTAGCCAATATAATAATAATATAATACAGTCGAATCCGCTTAATTCGGACACCGGATAACCCGGACAACCGCTTTATTCGGCCAAAATGCTCGGGAACGGAACAAAAGTAAAAATTGAACGTAAAAAACTCCCGTTATTTCGGACAATTCTCCGCTTAATTCGGACACAGGTTCGCAATTCCATCGTTAGGTTATTAGTTATTACACAATAAACAGTACTTCCTTCGTTTTAACACAAGATGCAATTGCATTATGAGTGATTGTGGTGAAACAATGATGATTCATGCAGTAACAATCGACAATGAACTCATATAAGGCCATGCCAGCTTCATAGTCGCTTTTACTTCGGTACAATTGCGTCCATCTTGTAGGACAGAATGGTACAGAAAAGTTTAGCACAAAAAGTGAAATTGCTTACTAAAGTAAACGAAGACATTTTATGCGATCAATGCCAATTACTGCAGTATAGCGCAGCTGCAATTCATTTATTACGCAACAGTACAGTATTTTAAATGCGTTTTCTGCCTTTATGCATGACCATGAAACGAACAATTGATTTTCCGCTTAATTCGGACAAAGCCGTTTCTCCGCTTAATTCGGCCAAAAGTGAGCGGAACCAAAGTGTCCGAATTAAGCGGAGTCGACTGTAGTTAGTATTAATAGTAGACAATTAATAATAGACAATATAATAATTAGTTAGCCAATTAAATTTAGTAACTAAATTTCTTAAAGTGCTAACATGAATTCTAGTAATCCCAATGTTTTAATGTAAAACACACGAAATTCAATTGTTTTGTGCTGATATGAATAGATTTGCGATTCGTTTCTGTCAATCTATTTCATGTTTATGTTATTACAATTTACAAACTGAACTAATTTTTCTCACAGCGTGTCTCTTTTCAACTCTGTTTCCCTTAGCTTTAGCTCCACACTTTTAACCTTTTGTCAACCTTAAAATTACATTAAATGATACTAAGTTGGGTCGAAACCCACAATTTAAGAAGCCCTGATAAAGGGAAAATTTACCGTTGTATCTGTATGAGTGTAACTGATGTATAAACTTGTATTTTTGCAGAGAGATGAAACATTAAATGAAATCCAAGGTTTGACTAAATTAGTGCCACGGCCTGGTGATATGTCACGCACCAGAATAGAAGCTTTTCTGGATAAGTCAATGAGACGAATGCAAGTCAGTAAAATAGACTGCCTGCAGTTTCATTGGTGGGATTATAATGATAAACGCTATCTAGATGCACTTCGTCATTTATCTGATCTTCAGAAAGAAGGAAAAATAGGTTGATATCATAGTTTTTGATATTTTTGGCTTAAACGTGTCATTTGCTTCAAGAAATCCGTCAATGTAGCATTTATATTAATTTATTTTATGTATTATATACAGTAGAAGCCGCTTATTATGACCACCTTCGGACCAGGACATTTTGGTCATAATATCCAAATGGTTGCATTAACCGAAGCTGTTAAACTATCGTTTAACCACACTAAGATTGATGCAGTTAGGCAAAAATGACAAAAAACATCAAATTCATTACTTATTTCATTAACATTAAAGTCGACTTCAGTAGATGAATTGCTAATAAACATGGCACAATTGTCACTAACATGCTGCTTAAATTACACGAAAAATTTGAAAAAGATGGACAAAGTGGTCATAATATCCGAAGGCTGGTCATATCAAGCATATTCTACTGTACCACTGTAGCGTTTCTCAGCCATCTTTTTTGTACTTTGAATTACTCTAACAAGTAGCCAATCCTGAACAGTCTCATCCATACCATCCTAGCGTACATGTAGGTTATGACATGATAAAAATGGTTTGAAAATCGCTGCATTTCGATAACAACAATGAATGTGTAACGTAGTATTGCACTGATTATACATATGCCTTATATTAAATATACATTTTTGGCAGGTGAATTATCGCTCACAAACTTTGATACGGAACATCTGCGTGAGGTGGTTGAAAGTGGTGTTTCCATTTCTTCTAACCAGATTCAGTACTCAGTGATTGACCAAAGGCCTTCAGTTTTGATGAAGAAATATTGTGAAGCTCTTGACATCAAACTTCTTGCATATGGAACTCTCTGTACGTAATTATTCATCTGATACTTTAATAGGTTTTCCTAAAATAAACATCTTTTGCATTTGTGCTAATTAACTAATTTAAATCAATTCATAAAATTATCAAAAACCAGTTCACGTGTGCGTAATTTTACGTATAAAGTTAACTAATCCTAAATTCCTGTAGGTGGTGGGCTAATTTCTGAAAAATATCTGAAGAAGCCTGAACCTAAACCTCATGAATTGAACACAGCTTCTCTGGGCAAGTATAAGCACATGATTGATCTCTGGGGTGGCTGGGATTTATTTCAAGAGATGCTGGATGTTTTGAACTCCATAGCACAAGAACACAGTGTTAGCATAGCAAATATTGCCACCAGATACATCCTTGACGAGAAAGTAGTTGGTGGCGTAATTGTTGGATGCAGATTTGGTGCAGATGAAAGTGACCATTCCAAAGACAATTTTCGAAGCGTTAGCGCTTCTTGGCAGTTGACATCAGGTAATTTGTCTGCAATTAAAGCTGTATGTTCTAGAGGCAAAGAACTTATGCAAGTTATTGGAGATTGTGGTGCAGAATACAGGTAATGTTCTGTTTCATTATTGTAAGACATACTTGAAAACTTCTTCAATTGAAATCTTACCGCAATAAATAGGGTCACAAGAAGATTTTTAAACTAATGTTTTTCACGAGTAGTCAAATGATTAGGTGCTCTTTAGTCGTGGAGCTTCAAAAACAAACTGCCGTTTTTATTTATCTGAACCTAGACCATCTTGGAATTAAGAAGTTTCAAATTTTATAATGCCAAGTACAAGTGCACTTGGTTACAAAATGTCATTTGCATTATATCGTCCAATTCTAAAAATTAGTGACCTAATTGGTGTAAAGCATTGTGTTAGCAGTGTTGCCATACTGCAGAAAAAACGTGGCAAAGGTATCTCAAAATAAAAAAGCAAAGTTAACCATGGGCTAGGGTCAGTTTTGATTTATGTCTTATTATTGTTGTTGGTACATATTGTGTCTAAATTTGTCTTATATTTTGATTATGTTCTACTAGTATTGGCTATATGTGAACACCACTATTGCTAAACTACAGCATACTCTCTGTTTCACAAAAATATATAACATTTTATCAATGCAATGTTCTTGAGTTTATTCTACTAACTTCATATTGAAGTGTGTGTGTTTTGATGTAATGTAGTCAATATACTGTATATACTAACCACCATATGCAATTTGACCAAGCTTCACATTTACCAAGGTACTTATTTTATTTGCAATAAATATATTTTTGCAAAATGATATATGGTTGTTCCGTAATCAATAAATTTCCCTGGAAAGTATCAGCCGTGTTACTTGGCTACAACAAATGAATGTTAATTCTATGTTTGGTTTTGAGATGTCGATTGATATTTGGATAAATAATTAACACATAGTTTTTGTTTAAAATGTGTTCTGGCATTTATTCGAACGAAGTTTTGGTGTCTATCACTAAACGTAACAATATGACAGATGACATTATTTTATCACATACTCATAATAAATAAATAAATACAGGTGATAAGGTTATATCTTCCACCTGTGTAGTAACATAACCTTGGACTAGTACAGCGGTTCTTAACCGGTTGAAAGTTTTGCAAGTCCAGGTGGTAAATAATTAACCGTAGTAAATCTTTTGTAAATGGAAATAACACACCCCACAATATTTTGTTGCTAATAAACTTGCATTACGACTTACACGCATTTTGTTGTGTTGTAATTGCTCATTCGCTAAATACACCACAAAAGGTATGGCCAACTTACACCTCAATTCACTTCAAGAGCATTTAAGTGTTACATATTAGTGAGCTGGATAAAGTTTGCGTTTGTGGTACGTTTCAAAACCGTAGTGACTAATGAGAAGTGAGACTTAATTACGCTCTTGCCATATAAATATTTTGAAAAGCAAAGCTTTTCTCCGTAAATCCGCGAGAGATAAATTAATCCGCGGTTCTTTCTGTCAAAATTTGCAATTCCTACCGGTTTCTTATGAAGCGTAAGCTACGAATCCACGACCTCAGATAAATACACTTTATCACAACGCTATTGTGCAATGTGCCGAGTCTAGAATTGTGCCAAGCCACAAAAATTAAAGCTGGGATTATAGGATGGTAGCTTTAGCAAACTTGGAACAGCTATAGTAATGTAACAACAGTTGTTACTACGAGTTTATGGTAGCCTACGACTTTTATCGCATTATCACAAAGTTTCTACAGATTTTTTTGTCGTAAACGCTCTCCCTCAAATTCTAGGTTGTCGCCGCAATTGTATTTTTATGCACCAAACTTATGGTGTGAAACTGGTAATTTGTAAAAATACTATAGGTAAATAAAGCAAGGTAATTAATGCATGGTAAATAAAGGATAGCGTACATGCAGTCAATGTGCGCAACGTTTTGTGCGGTAATTAAACACGTCGGCAATGTGTTTTTACAGTATGTTCATTAACAAAACTACTAGTCACTGCAAAATATGCCTATTTTCGGTCAAACTATCTATCTATATTTTATTACGGAAACTTGGCGAACGCGTAAAGTTCAGTACAGATTTAAACAAATACAATTAAAATTGTCTAATTTAGCGGTTTTCTATTCAGAATTGGCATATTTGTATGAAATAAATTTTCGTTAGGTACATTCCGATTTACAGTAGCCTATTTATTTTTTTGCTTGGATTTATCCTGTGGCCTCAGACGCCTTTTTCAAACAATTACATCATTGGCGATTTTATTTTTATTATTTCACCACGATTATTTTGTGATTATAGCAGCAAGCTCAACGCTCTGTACATTTTTCTTTAAGTTATTGTTTTCGTCCTTAATTTACATTCCTTCGTTGATTACTTAATTCTATAACTTATACCCTTGCGTTGTCAACTTTTGTCCGCACTATTTCATACTACTTTACGATTATCCGTTCTAGTTTATTTCAAATAAATTTTTACCTGTTGGCCGATATGCATCTATATCAGTGCTGCCCGAAAAGAACACGTGACCTTCCTGTCAATCATATGAAGGCTTCTTATCGTGTATAGAAAACCTGATCAGCCACAGGTTTGCAACACTTGCTTTTTTAACCTCAAACTTCGTATGCAACCTAATTTTAAAGTTACACGATACTACCTTTGTTTGTCTTGTCCTTTACGACCATGACGTCCGCCGGCGCGTATAGACTACGAAAATATGCAAGTTTAAGTTTTGTAATTGCTTTATACTCAAGTCTGTTCAGTTCTCAACTCGTAACGCTGTACTGACATGCTTATTTTGGGCTTTCGTATCCTTTGTCAGCTTACTGTCATAGCCCAAAACAACTGAAACTTCAACATGTGTTTATCAGCAGCAGAGCAACCTAGATGTTTTTATTTCAAGTTGATGCTGAGCGCCAGCGTAATCGAACAACAAGGTTTTCAATGTGTAGGCCTACATTAAAAAGACAACAAATCAGATCTTTGTGAATGTTCTTCGCATAAATGCATGATATGGGATCAGACGGCACTTTGTTTCAGTTACGAAGGACAGACAAGAAAGGCTGTCAAAAGTGGTTTTACTCCTTATAAACAAAGAGCCAAACTTTCCCTTTCTTCGTAAACAATATGTGTAAATAAACTAGTCCAAAATCCAAACTTTTCCAACAAACAAAAAATTTAAAGTTGCAGTAAACTAACAAACATTGATTTAATTACTATTAGTAGTATCGCTTTGGCGCGAATGGCATGCGACGCACTCACGGCTTCCTGGAAAATACAAATTTATGTTACCTGGACCTAAGCTTTAACAGTGCATTTCTACGGAGGCTGTCCTCCATTATGGCAGCAGCGCTTACTGCTATGCAAAAATCACGTTATTGCAACCTACGACTAGTGAAGAGTGATCATTATTTTTTCTCAGATATAGATTTGCCAAAATCAAGTAGACAATTTAGGTATAATGGCTGGCATAAGCCGGAAACCAATATTGTAACCAAGTCAACGTACAAATTAGACCGAATGCCGTAATCAAGGCCGGATTTAGACCATGAGAGGCCCTAGGCCAGGGGTCGGCAACCTGCGGCTCCGGAGCCGCATGCGGCTCTTTCATCCTTCTGATGCGGCTCTTATTAATTTTATTGCTACAGTAGAAACAAACAGAAGAACACCCGCGTCTTTATCTCACTGAGCACATTATAGCAAATGAAAGCATAATCATTCTGGTTGTGACGTCATAATTAGTCGATTAACATAAAGGTTGTTTTTAGCAGTCTACTAGCAGCAGTTAGACTAGTTAATATATTTTCGTTTTATTGTGAAAATAGTTTTGCGGCTCCCAGTGATTTTTATTTTGTGGAATATCGGTTAAAATGGCTCTTTAAGTGCAAAAGGTTGCCGACCCCTGCCCTAGGCTATTCCATTTGCGAGGCCCCTTATTTTATTTTTGAAGTCAGATTCGACTGTGCGTGCAAAGCAACCAATGTTCCTAAAAAAAAAAGAAAAAAAGCAAGACACTATCTGCATGTTCTTAATTTTGGGATGTCTTTGGTACAAAATGGTATACCAAAGGTGACAAAATGCCCAAAAGACGCATCCCTACCCTAAAAATAAGACGTAAGGTTGTCTAAAGCAATTAAAGCGGCATCAATCCCAAACTTCGAAATTGAATTTCGAGGCCCTTGGACTTTGAGGCCCTAGGCTTCAGCCTGCGTAGCCTATTGGTAAATCCGGCACTGGCCGTAATGTACTAGCACAAAATTCGTTCATATTTGAATCAGACTGGTACAGATTAGAACAGGGGCGGGCAACTTCTTCGGTCGGCGGGCCTGATATGAGAAAATGAAGTACTTGGCGGGCCGGATTCCTGAATAGATTGGAACGCAGCTTTGTCTTATTAATGTTCATGGTCGAAAATGTTTGCTCATAAATGTATGTAGACCCGAACAGAACAAGTAGATTTATGGCCATCTTTCTCAGGTTGGCAAACTTGGACTTATTCAGTGACGCAATACAGGGATTGCGGCAGAATGTGGCCGCAGGCCACATTATCATGTAAGACCGGAAACTGTCTGCGGGCCGCTCAAAATCCCGTCGCGGGCCGTATGTTGCCCACCCCTGGATTAGAACCTCTTCAAGCAATACATGCTTTAATTCAAATTTGGTTATGTTCCTTCCGTGGCTTTTGACATTATGTCTTATGTGACTTTCCAATCCGTTAATCCGTTTGCGGTTGAAAGAACTGCACAATTTAAAACGTTTAGCTAAGAAAAAGTGGAATGTTCTAGAGTTATAATTGTTTAGGCTACTAGGCTACTGATTTTCTTCACAAATAATTTAATTAATTACCATTCATAAATGAACAATAGCTTTCAAATGCTTTTTGTTGTTGTGGTTGGGTATTTTCTGTTTGCAGGCAGAGTATAGGCTTATATAAATTTAAATTGCGCTTTGCAAGACTTTATACGCTGTTGCTTAATCAAGTATTTCCATTGCCAAATCTGCAGCGGCTACCAGATCCGAGTAATTCCCAAGTGACAAAGTGACAGTTTTATTGGAAAATGGAATTTTAGAATGTTAAATCGATATCGGCACGTGGAATTTTGAGCGTTGACCATTTTCAAATGTAGTCAAGCTTACAGCATGGTACTAGGAAAGAAGCGATTTGATTTTGAAATAGCGAAATTCGTAATATTAAAAAGTTGAACAACTTACTTCTGTAATTTCCTGGAAATAGAAGTATCTCCGTCTTATTTATTTGCTGCTAAGTTTGAAACGAATTTGCTTGAGGCAAAGGTTGACGACCGCACATACGCAATGCTATAAGCCAGGCGAACTGAAGTAGGTCTATAGCAGCATGAGAAGTATTGTTTGTTATCTAGTTAAAAAACGATTGACGTAACTGGGAGTAGTAGTTTTGTGTGGCTTGTTTATGTTTAAGAAAGGGCAGCCCTTGTAAGTTTTCGTTGGTAATTGGTTTTAGTTATTGGTTAGATTTAGGTTTGTATCATAAAACCACGCTAAAAGTGTTACGGACTGTATAAAAGGCCAAATTCGGCTACTACTGCAAACCCAGAAAATGCCTGGTGGTAGCGAAATTGATTAAAGGACAAATACTGTTTACTTCGCGTTTGTATAGAAACGAATTTTGTTCATTCGCCGCCCTAGCCTATTGTCCTAGCTTCATTGTCCCATTTCCTGCATTTCTGTTCGTGGCAACTACCGTTGGTGGTAGCTTATCTCAATGTAGGAAGACGTTGACTTTCGTCCGCAAGCATAAATTGCTGCTCTAGTCTAGAACAAACTGAACACGCGTTTATGAACAGAATGCACATTTTCAGCTTTGAGAATGACGGTCTTGATTGACATGCAAGTGTTAGGTATCTGTACGGCAGGCTTCCTGATGTAAGACTGATTTTTTTAAATAAACTTCTTTCCTAAAGATTAGGTCTTGTTTGGGCAGTTGCGAGAATTTATTAAAAACTAATTTTAACTCCAAGTTTTTTAACTACTAACAGGCAAGTAGTTACATTTTATAAGCAAAGGTGAAGCGAGTGTATGTGTTAGATTCGTGGCAACTCAGCAAAATAGGATGGCAACAATACCATCGAAAGAGGAACCAAATGTTAACACGTCAATTAGGTTGAAGCTGAGAGCGATACTCACGTATTTTATTACGCTTATTGAATTTGCTCTCCATGGGTCATTAGTCGTTACTTACAGCTCAAGAGTAAGTAATATAGGATACAACTCAAACTAAAACGAAATATTGTCTTGTTAACTGCAAACTTTGCGTTTGTAAATTGCCGGATTCTGAAGGTTTCCAGAAAATATATTATGAAACACAAAGTAAAGGGAAGTGTGCCAATGATAGCGTAAGACAGGGGTGTGCAACCTTTTGTACAAGAGGGCCAGATCCCAACAACTGGTTGAAACCGCGGGCCACACCTTTAATTAACATACACGTAGTTAAAAGCACAAAATCAATAACAGTTTCTTTCGTTATTGGTCTTGTGACTTTATTAACTAACTGCTCAGCAATTGACATCTTTGTGAATTGCGTTCTTGCTTTGCACAAGCTAGCCGTTAGGCCCTAATCGTCTGTCTGTGACGCAACAATGCCCTAACGGTTAGGGTATTGTTGCGTCACACACGTTCAGCCAAGGTTTGATTCAGCACTGCAAGGGGATTGGAATTGATTGCACATAGCAGACTAAACTAAATTAAAACTCGTTTCGCGGGCCGCACACCGTTCAAAATTGTCACTTCTCCGCGGGCCGCATATTTTTCCTTTGCGGGCCGCATTTGGCCCGCGGGCCGCGGGTTGCACACCCCTGGCGTAAGACATTCTTCATGGCATAGGAATATGTTTAATTGCTAATTTCTATAACAAAGAAGCAATGTTTGAATAGCGACGCTTGTTTCAACACTCAAATAATATTAACAATGTTGCTAACCGTGGTTTTACAACGAAATCGCAAAATTTTGAGCGGCAAAAGCTATCTTTGTATAAGTATCGTTGAAAGTTTGCTACGTTTCAATTGTTTTTCTGTCTGTATTTATGCAAAGTGGTATTTTCCGTGGTTGTACAGCTGTCGAATAATAATAATTAGCCAGACGCCTACTAGTAAAAGAATGCTTTGAAAGCATCGTTGTTCCTAGCAATCACGTTTGATGAAACTAATGTTCTCAAATCTGAACATATAGATATAGACCAATCTGTGATTGTGATTTGACAAACATGGAAAGAAATCCAGATGCAGCAAATTACAAGCTAACACCATACGACTTCGACAAGGTCGTTTGTGAAAATGATCCTCAGCAAGCAACGCGTGAAAGTGCAAAGGCTTCACATAAAAGGTTTCTGAAAACCTTGGATTTAACTATGGAATCAGCTCGTCTGTAAGAGTTTTCATAATTGTATTTTATAGTATTGTTTCAGCTTCTCATTAGTAATTACCGTATCTAGCAGATAATCTACATTATTATCAGATCTCCTATAATGCTTGTAATAAATAATTATTAATTATTTTAATGACAATCTATAAATAATAAGGAACGGAGTAGATTAGCTAACTGATTTTGTTAAAAATTCATGTGATAAGAAACTTCAACAACATTTTGTTTTCTAACGTTCTAACATTTTCGTCATCATGGTTCTAACCCAGGGATGTCCAACCTTTTGTTATAGTGGGCCGCATTGTCACTTGAAATAATTCAATGGGCCGCAGAACCTATTAAATTTCCAGGAAAAAGAGTACATAAAGAAACAATTAAAGCGCGTGCTTTAATTCTTCCAGTCTTTAAGTTATATATAATCCTGTTGCTCCCATACTATACTATTACTGCGCCCCTAGAAGCTGACTGATACATTTTAATTAGGCTAAGATTCAAAGTTCAGAATACTACTTTTGGAGTGAAAATGACTAGCGGGCCGCACAAAAATCTCAGGTGGGCCGCAGTGTGTCCCGCGGGCCGCAGGTTGGACATCCCTGTTCTAACCTATCTATACGATAAGAAAGAGAATATTATCTATGTTTATACTTCTTATTTGTAATTTGCGTTTTGAATAAATTTATATACTTTATAGACAAACCTTTTCAAACTGGCCAATCGAAACAAGTTTAGTTCTTCCGAAAGACTTGGCACGCACAGGCTTTTATCATCTCGGTATCTTGGATCGTGTCCAGTGTTTTTCCTGTGGTACAATTATAAGCACGTGGGCCTATGGAGACATCGCTGAGAACGTACACAGAGAAAATTCACCAATGTGCAAGTACATTTTGATGATTGATAATTAATTTTGAAATGGTGATGTATTCTCCATTGGTTTGTTTGATATAATTTATTTATGGTTGATAATATAATTTATTCGTTGACAATTAATTAATTTATAAGATGCTGATATCTGCAATACATATATGCTATATTTTTCATTGGTTTTAATATCACATAATTATATGCTAAATACCTTGTCTCATGAGATCTTTCTGTTCGACCATCCAGGATGGTTAGAGGCATTGAAGCTAAAAACAAGCCGATTTCTTCGGTTGCTGATGACGAAAATGAACGTCCTGCAAAGAAGTGCAAATTTGTTGCAAAAGAATCATCTTCTAACCAAGTATATGATCTAACTTTACATGATATAGGTCTTGTAATTAATTCTGTTTATTACTTACGGTATTTCAATTGCGGCAGGTTGAATCAGACCCAGTCGAGGAAAACTTACAGCTGCAATCTGCTTCAACTTCAAACCCGCATTCAGCAAACTTTGAACTTCCATCAACGAGTGTCAACGATGAACGCCAAGATATTCTGATACCTCAAGACGAAACTCCTGCGGATAGGAATGAGCAAGGTATTTGTTTCAATTTAAAAATAAATTGTTCAGCCCTGAAAGTTAAGCTTCATCCAACTTTAGTAATTTAAATTTAAGATAGAAATTGTAAATCTAAACGTTTGTTGCGTTAATGTAAGTATATTGCAGCATACAATAGCTGCAAGAGAATCGTGTTTTTTGTAAAGTTTATTGTGTTATTTTCTATTATAAACTCACATATGGCTCGATATTGTCCACGATGTTTTTAGCACGAAAAGCTGCAGTCAAAATAGCCTAACTTCCTTAAAACTGAAAGAAAACTTTATTGCATCAATAGAGTGATGTTTTATTTACCTGAATTCCTTGTGCAAGGTCTTAGGTAGAAAACAATACCAATTATACAGAAATTCGTTATGTCTTTGCGAAAAACATGGTAACTTCGATTACTGGAATAGCACAACCTGCTCTAATAAGCTGTTTCTCTATATCGGGGGTGGGCAAACTTGTTCAATGAAAGAGTCACTTGCGGGAAAACTACAAACACCAGCGAGCCACAAAATCAATAAAGTCAATACAAATACGGTAAACAATGCATGGATAATGAACTATAATGAATATTACTATTCAGCTAGAAGAGCCACAAAAAACATGTCGGCGAGCCGCAGTTTGCCCACCTTTGCTCTACAATTCTACATAAACGATGAGAGCTGTTTTTACTGTAATAGTGTGTATGTAGAATTGTAGAGCAAAGGTGGGCAAACTGCGGCTCAAATTTGGTCAAATTTCACTGCTTGATTTCGCTTTTAGTTGCGTACTTGCGTGGTCCACAGCACGATCAAGCTTTGACTACAGGGACCGCTCTTCGACTTTACAGAAAAACAGTCCCTTCCTCAAAGTTTCAGCGTTACGGTATATCTCACACTGCTTAACAGTTTTTACGGCAAAGTACTCCACGATGCTTAATTGTTTCAATATTCTAATTAAATGAGTCACCCGTTAACTGCGTATCGTCCTGCTGCTCTATTTTAAGTGGAGGGCCTGCTCTAATTATAAGCGATGAATCTATAAGAAGAAAACCATTGTTTGTTCCGTTTCTGCTAAACCTACTCTATAATAAGCGGTCTACTCTATAAACTGATGCTCTATTAAGTGAGGTTTACTGTGGAATAAAGCCAATTCTACACTATGTACGTCTGAAAGTAAGGCCAAGTATAGCAAATAAAATGGTTTAATCTGTACAAGCCGACTCTTTGGGCAACAAATGTTACAAAGAACGCAGGTTTCAACTTCAAAAATTTGGTGCGTGAGCCCTTAATTAGCACCAACCGTTTTTGTAATGTGTAAACTGCAATTTTCGTGAAAAGCTTTTCCATTTTTATGTTTGTGCCATTGCTTTTTGTTTCGCGGTACGAAAAACTGCGTACAGTTGCACCAGGAAAATCGGATTAAAACAAGACGATCGCGATCTTCAAAAATTATTTTATGGGTATTATTAATATAAACATTGCATGACAAATTTGTTTCGTTGGACGTGTAGCCAATGTTGGGCCCTATTATAGATCAATGAACTATTGGTAAATCTCATTTGGATTTTATTTTATTGAATTTTCGCAGTACACCTGAAGAAGCAAGCTTATGTTTTCAAAACCTCGTGTAGAAAAATATAAATAAAGTTAACCTTCATAGTGCCAAACTATATCCTGTTTTTTATTTTTCTATTGGTAAATGTAAAACTTCTATTAATGTAATACAACAGTCGTATTGTTATGTATACGTAAATGCACATACGTCCGCTGAGTGTGATCAACATAAGATCACCATTACTACATATACTTTTTTACAGCTGGTGGAAGATTTGTACTACGTGACTGCCACGTTGGACATTTGTTTGTTGGAAGCACTGTACATGGTAATTTGTAAGCAAAGTTAAAGTTAACTCTGTGTAAAAATGAAAATTAATGTATGTCGTTTTTTATTCCTTTTATAACGCTTTTATTCTTATAATTACAGTAGACCGTACCGGTATAGACCCACGCACTGCAGTTCCTGACATGGCACAGCAGGGTAAGTATATTTATGTTGCATTATCGTTGGGTATTACATTTGGGAATATGCATAACACAGAGAATATTACTCTGCGTGACTTTTAAAGTTATTTCATCTACTAAACAAATTCACTGTTTTCGAATTTAGATCAAACTTTTGGTTTTAGCTGTTGACAATAAAATTTAATGGCCATTTTTGGTCATTCTCATATTGTATTTTAACATCAAGTTAATATTTCTCCAGTAAGCGCGTTAAATTTTTGTTCAATAATATGAGTAATAATTTTCCCACTAGTTTCAATTTACCTTCGATTAGATACAGATTTACAAAACAAACTAAAGGAACGGGCGAGAGCAGCTGTAAGTGGCGTTGGACCTCTAACAAATCTTCGTCGTTCAATTACACCTGTATCCTTGGAAATTACAACCAACTTAAAGCAGGCCTATGAGGACCCTGATGACATTGGACACGGACATCGTCGAGCAGATTTTCTCACTATCTTGGACCAACCAGAAGGCGACGTTCTCATGCAAGATTTGTTCCAACGAGCAAAGAGCCAAGCTGAAATTGAAGCACCACAGGAGCCAGAAAGCAGAGAAATCTACCTACGTAACCATGGAAACTGCGTTGGTGTCATTGGACAAGCTGGAATCGGCAAAACTACTCTGACCAAAATGTTTACGAAACTGATTTTAGATAACTCGATTCCTTCATGTGATTACATATTTTACATTCCAATTCGTAATGTGAATTTTAATACTTCGCATACAAACGTTCTTGAGTTTCTAGTGACCAGCAGTGGTTGTGAATGGGCACACTCCTTGGAATCAGACAAAATACTTATAAAACTTCTTGAAAATAATCCAAATGTTGTCATCGCAATAGATGGATTGGACGAAGCCCCCATAGTTTGGGCCCAACCTTCTCACAAAGTTTCAATATACAGAAGTGCCAGTGCAGAAGACTTTATCAAAAACCTGTTGAGTGGCGAGATCCTTCAACAAGCAAAGAAACTTGTCACATCACGCCCACGTCAATTTTATGATATGCATGAAGATTACAGGCCAGAGTTTATTGTAAATATCATGGGACTGAAAAAAGAATCACAAAAATCACTTTGCAGAAAACTATGTTCAGGTCAGAATGAGAGTGATAAAGTTTTGGGATATCTTGAAAATCATCCAAGTTTATTCGCCTACTGCTACGTCCCGGTGAATTGTATAATCACTATGTATTGTATTCAGAGGAGTTTTCAAGAATATGTTTCTGCAAGCCTCGACTCGATTACCAGCATTCTTGCATTTGCTTTGGAAAGGTTCTGTCGCACTCCTCACATCAGGGAAACTACTAATGAAAATACTTCACGACAATCCTCCGCTTCCATTGCATCCCAACTTTTTGCTTTCAAAGCACTTTGTCTGCTTGCTTGGAATGGGTTCAAGAATCGAAAGATCATTTTCAAGGAAGATGATTTGAGTGAAGTCAACATTGGCAAGAAAATGTTGAACGCGTTTCTACAAACCGATATTAACATTGAAGATGAAAACGATTTCAGGCTTCGCATTTTTGATGACGACAAACGGAGCTATTTCTCACACTTGATCTGGCACGAAATGTTTGTTGCTGTGAACTTAATGTTTTTTATGCCTCTTGACGAATTTCGCCTTCAAATGCCCAAATTTGATTCGATTCGCTGGGAAAATGTCACTAAATTCATGTATGGAATAAGCAATGCTATTACCATGAGAAGACTACAGAAGATCTTTATTGGTAGGAATGAATCTCCGGTGGATCTTGCACAAAAGCAGACTCTGTTGAATCATTTTGCTGTTCAATGTTTGCCTGCTCTGATGGAAAACGATTCAACGCCTGCTTTGCTTCGAGTTTTTGATTGGGCAAACGAATCCCAGATTGTGGAGCTTAAAGACACTATTACTGAGAATCTGCCCGAAGAAATAAGAATTCGTGGATCACTCCATTCCAGTGACGTGTCAAAACTGAGCTATATTCTCCGCTCCACAAACAAGCACCACATCATCAAAGTTGGTTTTGGCATCAACATGATTCGACTAACTGGAGATAGCTTTCAACGTTTCTTTGAAGAAATGAAAGAAATTTTGAGAAAACCAAACTTAAAGGTAATTGCATTTTTAAAATCGTAAAATTAATTTCATTTCAGGTTGTTTATACTCGAACACTTGTTTTAGCTGACCGTCTTAAAAATCTTTGAGTCCGACCAAGTTGGTGGAGGAATGGGATCATTATGCAGATGTCTAGATGATGTTGAAGAGCTGGTCCTTTTTTCCACGCATGTCTTTCCCTGTCATCTGAGCATTTTGGCTGAAACTCTGCATGATCGTAGGAGACCGGTATATATTTTTTTGTATTTGTTTACATGCTTTGACATGTTATCAGTAACATGTAGCATATATAACGCTATAAACAGTGGTGAAAATAGAATAATTTTCTTACCGGAATGATCCCGGAATTTGTTAAACCCGTCCGGAAATCCCAACCGTAACTGTGACAAAGCAATTCAGAATATATAATGAATACTTTTTCCCACTCTGTATTGTACATCTTGAAAACATGAAAAAATATTATTCGAAAGATTTCCAGCACAAACGTTCATAGTAATTATCCTCTTTCAACTTGTTGATTGAGCTGCTTTTCTTCCTTTGTCAAGCAATGTTTTTATGGCATGGCTCCGGATCCCAGTTTTTCGCTCGGAGGCCCCCTTAAACAGTGATTTTCAACCTTTTTCGTACAGCAACCCTTTTTGAACTACCAAATTCGACCGATGATCCCTTCCATAAATTTCGATTTAATGTTACGTCAAATGTAACAAACAAAGTCTTGGACAAAGAATTATTTATTGATGTTTGGTTTGGTATAACAAGTTCGCTTTTTTGCCATAACATTGTGAAGCATTGGTTACGTTTTTGCTAATATAACTATCTAACTTATTCTAATCTCCAAAGACACGTAAAAATACTCCTGAAGTTAAAACGTTTTCACTGTTAAAGACTTTACTACGCTGATGCTCACCAGTTAGCTAAATATACCAGGTGCAGCAAAATTCAAAACCGTTTCGTCAATTCCCGTTAAAGCAGTTTAGGACAAAACAACTACAATTAATTAATTAATTATCTTTGCTGTCAAATAACTATCACCTAAACGACGTTTTTCTATAGTTAATTGAAGGCAGTTTTGAATTAAAATCATCTTAGTTAAAATCAAAGAAAATTAAACAACCTATCAAAGAAAAATCAACAACTTCACAAAAGTCTCGCGACCCCCAAGTTGGAAAATTATGCTCCAAAACATGTCAAACAAGTCATGGGCTTGTACCAGTCTAAATTTTTGTGTTACTGTAACTTATATCAAAAGTTATTTTAACATGTTTTGGTGAGTGATGCCATGTCATGCAACTGATAATTGCAGACTAAATTTACTAAGCAATTTTTTCAATACTTGCGACATTTTGGCGTTAAGACTCTTACTTGTACGCTGTATACCGGCAATAATTCATTTACAGGAACGACGTTCCGTAACGTTCCGATTTATTTTCACCACTGACTATAACGTTATGCTTAGATAACAAGAAAGGGCATTTGTTATCATTTATGGCCTGATCGTCACCTGGAATAACTTCTCACTTATGATATGTTATGCAGCTGAAACACTTCTTTGTTAAATTTACTGATGATGAAGAAAATAATGGCGCAAGAGCACTGGCATCTTGCGCTCCTTGTATAGAGAGTCTTCATATTCGTTTCTCTGAAATATCTGCCGAAGGTTATGGTTACATATCAGAAGGAATTCGGCAGAAAGATGTCCCTGTAAGGAATGCTTATTACTCTTGGTTTATGGTTTTTGAAGTGAACTTTCAAATTTGCATGAGCGTATAGGCCAAATTAGCTAAAGCTTTGAAAGAAGGCTGGTCAAAATGTTTTCTTTGAGAAACTTTTGTTCTGCCGCGTTTGAACGCTAATGATAGCAGCTTTTCTATATGTTATTGTGGATAAAAGGCTTTTTTCTGTAGCTGGTAGGGATAAAGTGCAAGTCGATTATGGTTATTACATATTAAACTTGCAAGGTATTACTTTCAGATGAAGCAACTTAACTTACGAGGCAACGTCATCGATGATCGAGGCGCATATGCTCTATCCACTTGTTTAACCAATGTAGATTCCCTTAATTTTGAAGGAAATGAGATTACTGGGCCGGGAGCAGAACACATCGCAAGAGCAATCCAATCACGTGAGCTTCCGGTAAGAATGCCGTTCAAAATCAGCTTACAATAACCTATTTGATTCCTTTTTATTCGAGCGTTAAAACGAAGTCATACATGTGTTTAGGTGGAAATGCTTAAACTTGATCGAAACAAAATCGGCGATGTCGGTGGTATAGCGTTGTCAAACTGTCTTCGTAATATCCAACGCTTGCATCTTCGCGCATGTGATTTGTCTTCTGTAGGAGTTGCAACAATTGCAAGATCCATTCAGCAATTGCACAGTCAGGTAGAAAGTGTTTGTTAAAGCTTATGTTTTGTCATTTTATTCATTTTCATGTCATTTTAATACGTCAGAAGATGGAATTACTGGACCTCAGTGCTAATAGACTAAATGAGCAAGACGTCCGTATAATATCTTCTTGTTTGAAAAATGTGAAAAGGCTGATTCTTATCAACTGTTCTATTTCATCTGCCGGAGCTCGAATAATAGCTGATTCCCTTCAATGGTTGAGTTTTCCTGTAAGACGTTTTCAACAGTAAATGGGTGTTTTAAAAGCAAACACACAAACCTTCTAACCCCTGTGATGTTGTTGCACCTACTTTAACCGCAGATCGAGACTCTTAAGCTTGGATTCAATCAAATTGGAGACGAAGGAGTAAAAGTTTTGTCAAATTATCTAAACAATGTTGAGTTACTAGACCTCTCCAAATGTGGAGTGTCAAGTATTGGAGTTAAAGCTATTTGCGATGCAATCGAGCGTCTTCTATATCACCGTGTGAGTTGTATTTATAATTTATAATTGGTGTTTTTCTATGCTCACAAACCATAATAAGTACCTAAATTCTTTTTTACTCTTTTCAAATTTGCAGGTCAGCCTTGTTCTTGACATGAATGAAATTGGCAACAATGGAGCGGAAAAGTTTTCCTCCTCCTTAAAGAAGATAAAAAGTCTAAGCCTGAGAAGATGTGGCATTACAGAAGCTGGAGCAAAAAAGTTATCAGATGGCTTGAATAACTTGCAATGTCCGGTAAAACCACTTAGAAGCATATAAATTAAAACTAAACTGCAGTTTATAAGTTAAATTTACATGATAATGAAAGGTTATTTTTTATCTGTTGTTGTTGTCATCAAATTTGTTTTTTGTTATTTTGTAGTTGGAAGAGCTAAACTTGTGGGAAAATCGTATACTTAACAATGGTGTGATTGAACTAACGAGGTCTTTGAAAAATGTCAATTCTCTTATCATTAAATCATGTGGAATAACTGCAGCAGGAGCCAAAGCATTGAAAACTGCGCTTAATGCTTTGGAAGGACCAGTAAAATTGCCTTTAGTTATTAAATACCTAAACATATTAAAAATAGGAAGCAGATTGCAATGGCAAGTTTTTAACTAGGGTAAAACAGCCCAAAGAACTGATTCACACATTTCTAACCTTTTATTTAGATGGAAGTGTTAAAACTTAACGGAAACAAGATAGGCGATGAAGGAGCTCTTGCTCTTTCAACTTGCCTTACAAAAGTTAATTGTCTTGATATAACTCAGTGCGGCATCAGCGAAGGATTCAGAGCAATGGCCGCCGCCATAAAGAACTTTCCGTTTGATGTAAGTTCATTGACCTTGTCCACAGAGATAAAGTGTTTTGATAACGTTGTTTATTTATCATACTAGGCACGTTTATGATTCTTATTAACAATCTCATTTCAGTTCTTTTTGATTGCCATTGTTTTTGTTTAAAATACACGTGTTTTACGCATGCAGGCCTCTGGTGTAACTGGACTTTATGCACAATAGAAAAACATTTTCAACAAGCATCAGTGTTCCTGTTGTTATACACAAGATCGCATAGCACTGTTTTTGTTGTTATATTTTAATGTGGCTGTAATTATGCGTATATTGTTGTATTATATGAATGGTTTGAACAGTTAGGCTACATATTAAAACGATAACATGTGGAAAACCAGCATAGAATGTTTTAGTAAGAATTTGATTAAAACCCATTAATAGTGTTAAGGGTAGACTTGAAATAATATTCATTGACAAATGAGAAAACTTTTAAACTGAAAATAAACTACATTACTTCAATAGCTTATATTAGGGTAATAAAAACCAGAAAGGTATCCTCTGTCTGGAGCAGACGTCAAGTAAAAAATACAACTCCGCGAAACAGGCAAATATCATCCCAATACACAAGAAGGGTGACCAGAAGAAGTGTTCTAATTATGAAAAAATCTTTCTGCTTAGTCTACATGGTTAGGTGTACGCCAAATGCCTCTTAAAAAGCGATGTGTTGATGTGCCAGTCACAGCTTGAAAACACACAACATACGGCTTTCTTCCTGTCGGATAACGATAGACCATATTATTTTCACTCTCAAATAAAATTTTCTACAAAAGCCTTGGGAATACGCAAAAGATGTCTACACCTGCTCCCTTAACCTCGTAAAAACGTATTCCCTCGAGGTATGTTATGGTGAGTATATTGTATAGGATTTACGGTATTGACGGCAGCTTATACTACTGTACATATAGGAACCATTAAATCACTGAAGAATTGTCCTGGATTTTTTTTCCGGTTTAAACAGTGTTACTGTAAATTAAAACCAATCACTGTGGACGCCGAAACAAATTTGTGTGCCGTCACCTTTCTTTTTTATAGTTAACATGAACTGGACGACAGTTGGAGTCAATATAGAGATATATATACAGAAAAATCTTTCATCTCGCGCCGAGGTGATGGGTTCAGACTGGAGCGCTGACTGCTACTTTACGTACAGCAGCCCTGGCCCAAATCTCCACGCCAATGCTGATAACTGCGCATTTGTTTGGTGACGCATTGTACACGCACCTACCATATTGGCACTATCATAAGTAGTGCCGTGCGTACTAGTACTACTGTCACTACTGCGACCCACATCATTGGACAATCTTTCCATTCTTGCATGCATCCAATCTACTGGGCTTCACCGCAAAGAAGTTTCTCTTTCTCTCGCTCGCCTGGCAATGGAAGCATTTCATCTACTGTACGTTATGCTTTAATCCACGAAAGTAAGCAAGCCCTACGTTTCGGCTGCACAGCAACTAATAGATCACATCATCAACCTACACTGTAAATTAAAAACGTGGAACATACCACATCTAGGTGTGGTCCCAAAAAGCTACGCTAAAAACGTGGAGAATTTCTACCGTGGTACTAGCCTACACCACACTTTTTAGCTACGCTCAGAAGGTGGTAGTGCTGATGTTAATTAGCAAGCATCAGTACATTTCACAAATGCAGATATAAACAGAAACGAAATTTATTTACATAAGTACACAAAAATGCACACAAAAATTAACAATAACTCCAAATTTTCTATACCAAATAAATAGTTGAGTAGCTGCAAAGTGTTAGTTACCTGTTTGGGAAAACGTATATCGAAGATCCAGTAGCAAACGATAACGGTAGCAGCTCCTTTGAGGAAGTGGTTTTGCAAAGGAATTCTTTATTGACAAAAATAGAGAGTTGTTCTTCAACTGCAACATTACAGGGGTAGGCTGTTCTGAAATTACTAAAACAAATATTTTTTCTTCAATTTAGCTATCACAGAAAAATAAACTTTAAAGGGGTGTTTTTAAAAGGATTTAAGCAAGAAGAAAATATCATCAAAAATATTCTAATAATTGTGGTTAGCATCATAGTGCCTAATGCATTAATATACACTAAATAAGTGCTATAGATGCCCATACACTTGCTTAGTGTATAGTGTATACTCCGTTTGTAACACAAATGTAATAGGTCATACATTCTTCGAACAGAAGATGGATGGAAAAGAGGCACTTAATTCTCTCCTATATTATTTGTAAGAAGCAATACATATAAATATATATTCATAACCTGAAATGTATCTCTAAAATACTACATTCACAGTAGCCTATGTTAAAATCTTACTAATTTAAAGCTAATTGTAAAAGTTTGAATATAAAATATTATTCGTAATAGTCAGGAAGATAAGACTCCCAGTCACTTACTAAATTTATACGACAATGTAGGCTTCGTCAATTCAGTGTAGCCCCTTGGGCAGTTAATACTAGAATATAGAGCGGAAGAAAAGTCTTGCTAAACTCTGTAAATTTATTCCGAACGCCAATTATCCCCCGTACCGGACTTTAGCTGTCGAGGATGGCCTGCTTACGGGCGTCGTGCGATTCCGTTCAAAATTTTTAAATTAAACAAAATTTTCAAATTAAAGAAGAACTTTAAGAATATCCGAACTTCAAAAAAACTGATGTTATTTAACAAAACACCAGATTTACTGTATAATGTTTACAGAGAACAGCAATACTATCAAAAAAAAATTACAAAAACAAAATTATACATTTGCTGTATATGTTTTATGAAAAGTATAGCAATAGAGACACGATGCACACATTAAACTCAAAACGTGGAAAACACCACGTCTAAGCGTGGTCCAAAAACTCCACGTTTCAAAACGTGCAATTTACTAACGTGATGAAACCCCGCGTTTATCCCCACGTTAAAATGTGTTTAACATAACGTGTCATTTTTCCATGTTTATTTTCACGGCAGCAAAAGGTGGAAAACACCCTATATGTGTAGTCCACAAAAGTTAGATTTTTTGGTTTACTAAATAAATCTGAATATTGATTTACTTTCATATTACATTTCCGCACTTCAAAAAACCACCCAATCTACAGGCCTACATATGTCATTGTAATTGTAAGGAATCACTCGTTGCGAACTACAGATGTAAAATTTCAATTACAACATGTCACAGCAAACAATACAGTGAAATAACTAACCAATAAATCAATACAACTTGTAATAACTGCAAAAAACAAACCATTAATTCACTTTCAAATGCTAAACAATCCACACATGTCTTTGTAATTGCATGAAATCATTCAAGCTCTTTGTTAATAGATGTTAAAATTCACTTAGTTAACCACATGTTACAAAGTATAAAATTGTGACCAAGAGCTTTCTTCAGACATATTACAGCAGTGTGGTTTCCAACCTTGCATGAAGTCATGACGCGCTTATAATCCCTTGCATGATTCACATAAAAATAATATACATATATGAAGAACACATTAAAATTGTGCGCTGAGCAAATTCTGACGGTGCAAACGCTGAATCGCAAACAAAATAGTTATCTTTCAATCAACCGAACCTATTTGTCAAAGCACACGATGATAATTTGTGTTAGTTTATGAAATTGTCAATCGCGTAAATCATTTTTAGATGCAGACTGGGTTAATTGTTACAATCGATTGTCAATTGTTTGCAGTTTCTCGGTAATCGAATTTTTCTCTGATAACCTTACAGGTAAGGCAGTTTTCTCCTTTTATAATTGGTTGATCAATCGATTTGTAACTTTTACAAAACAACAAAAATATCGTTTTTTCCAAAATAGATTTAAGATTAAAACAATTTTTTGACGATTTGGTGCTTATTTCAAACAATTAAAATTGATTTTAAATTAATCGTTTAACGTTTTCCACAATCAGTAGTTAATAGTTACGTTGACATCAAAAGATTCAAAACACACACAGATACGTAAGATGAGTGACAAAAAGAAAACAGTATTTTAATTTCTACAGCTCTGTTCGTTTAAGATATGATTTTTCTCCGTATATCAACACAAATTTTCATGAAAGCATTTGATATGTTTAATAAAAATAATAAATTTTAACGTCCAAACAAGGTTTGATATAATAAGTCTCTCGGTGAATCCATTGTTTGCTTTGTGGTTTCCAGCGTTTCTTGTGTTGCTAAAAATTTGTAAATGACAAAGCATCGAACAAGTTGCAAATCATTGCGCATAAAGTCCAATCACACCAGATGCCTGCGTAAAAGATAACTAGAGATATAGGCTAAATATTTTCTGCAGTATGGCGCAACAATGTAAGACAAAGTTTTAAGAAAATAGTACGAGAAGCGATACATATAATAGCTACTCAAGGGTCTTTGAATCTCATGATAAATTTTAAGACAATTTATTATATACATTTGTCATTATACAGTCTTCATGTCTCTCATATCTTCATTCAGTATCAACAATTTGTATTAATGTGTTGCCACATGCAATTTTGTGTGCTATGTGTATGAGACGCGACGTACGTTTGCGAAAGTAGCGCATGACTGTGTAAGACTTTTAAGGTTAAGAAGTCCATTTTGATTTGGCCGAGGATTTGCAGTATTAGGATAGTAGATTTGCTTTTCATAGGTTTGGGAATCACTGTTTTAGGAAATGTCTTCATTTGCGTTAGAACGATTAACTTTTGACATGAAAAGTATTTGTTCGAGCAATATGTCAGCAAGAAACTATTTGGTAATTGACAAGGTAACATTCATAGAGGTTATATTTACGTCAAAAGGAAAGCTCTTTATTGAGGCAGCCATAGCTTTAGATCCTTCCTCGTTGATGCCGCATTGAGTTATATCTAGAGATTTCACTTTTGAAAGGCAAGTTGAAAGTGCGCGGCCTCCTTCATCGCCTATTTTGTTTCCGTTCAGTTTTAGCCGTTCCATCTGCACAGAAATATTAAAGGATGTCCGCATAAGTTTCAAAAATTTAACCTCTGCTGTCGTTCTAATCTCATTTTAAACTGAAGTCGTGTCAAATTTATTTATCATCGTCCTGAACCAAATTAGCAGCCATGTTTTTTACATCTCGTTAAATTCAGGCCCTTATCGATTTGGCTATTTATCATTCTATTCACCCGAGTTAAAAACTTAAAGGGTTGAAATGAGTGCAAGTGCGGGGCTGACAGAAGATGAATTGACTTACTTACCAAGAGTAATTATATTTGTTTGTGCACAACGTTGGAAAACCAAATACATGATATTTACCGGTTCGTTTAAAAGAAGAAGTTCTTTTCCCAATTCCAGAGCTCCAGTTGAAGTCACTCCACATGAACTGATGTAGAGAGACTTGACCTTTTTCAGGCTTCTAGATATTGCAATGGCTCCGCTGTTGTTGAATTGATTTTCTGACAAATTCAATTCTTCCATCTAAAAGAAGGGTCGCACAATATAAGTTATTCTAAATCGGGCAAAGGAACTTTATAAATTTAATTGAGAAGATTAACAAAGAAACTTCACAATATTATCTCTACGGTGAGCAACCATAAGCGTCCACTAGCGCGGTACAAATTGCGCCTCTTTTCTCCTCTGGAATCTTTTATGTAACACTCTTTGAAGCCTAACAATTAAGTGCTTTTGCTTAATATATCACTTAAGTTTCATTTCTGTTTCTCTGTGAAAGTTGCAGCGGACGCTCATGGGTGCAACGTCAATACGACTGCATAAAAAAATCATATCAATATAGGCCTATGGGTGTTTTCAAAATGGAGAGAATTTAAAAAAATTACGGGAAATTCTAAACTATCCAAGCCATCAGACAGCCAAACTGCTCCAGATTCAGTAATGCCACATCGCCAGAGACTGAGGCGCTTAATGTTGTTCAAAGAGGAAGAAAGAATTTCCGCACCGTTGTTGCATATGTCGTTCATGTCAAGAACAAGTTTGATCTGCTGTAAAAACGTAAAGTGTAAACTAAAGTTTTGAGAATGTGCTGTATGAACGGTTAAGATTTAAATTTGCTAGGCTTATTGTGAACCAATATTGCGACAACTGGCAAATCAGCAAAGGGGCATGTCAAACGTTTTATGGGCCAGTACATGTGATCGAAAAATTAATGATTAGTCACACTTGTTACCATTACATGCTATCACAGTTTTGTAACAATATTTTTATCAACTAATTTTCCAATGAAAAATATTTTATTTTCTGTGTTTTTGTTTTACTTACAATTTTAATTTCTTTGTGCTGTAATGATATGGTCATTCATCCAAAGGTATGTGTAATTTAAAAAACGTATTGAAACAGTTTATATACTAAACAAATGACAGAAAACCACAAGTTTTGATATCATAAAAAGATAAATTGAAAGCAGGTAGAAATTAAGAAACCGATTTGTTATGTATACTCAAAACGGCATTATTGAGTTAACTGTTTATGTAGTTTGAATTGCTACCTTTTCCACATTTTAGATCAAGTATTCCTGTTAAAGTTGGATGTATCACAACAAACTTTTGTAAATAGTAACTTGTAATAATCTGTAAATTCTTACAAAACAATCTCTATTTTCTTACAGAATGGTTTGACAGCTGATCAACAGCAGTGCAGAGAGATTGAACACCAATTGTTGTCATTCCACAGTGAGCTACGTTAAGTAGCTCAATGTTGTTTAAGCAAGTTGACATAGCTTCCATACCCTCGTCTCCAATTTGATTAAAGCCAAGGTCGAGATTCTTCATCTAGATATAAAATGCGATAACAAGCCAAAGCAGCTGAAGCAATACCTTTAATAGTTGACATAATATGGTACCGGTTGATCCAATAACCGAAGCGCATCAGCTAAAGTCTTGGCGTGTGCGGGCGTTATGCTACAGTTGACAAGCAGCAATGTCTTCACTTTTGCCAAACAAGACGTGAGTGAAAGAACGCCTTGGTCTCCCAGTACGTTTGCACTCAGCTCAAGGAGTTCTATCTGCAAAAACATTTTTTTCAGTTTTATGGCTTCCGTGTTGAAGCAATCAGCAAGCACTTGTATTTGTAGAATGATTTGCTTTTAATGCTTTAGAATCTGTTTTAATGGTAACATAACACTTAACTCCCATATTCTTATCCAATCAGTATATTTTAAACTAAACTATTACCGGATTTTCTAGTTGTTGCACTGATCTGGCAATGCTTGATACACCAACAAATGTCAAGCTACATCCTAGGAGTTGCAATCGATGAACGTTTCTAACACAATTTGAAATCGCGATGCCGCCACGATCGCTTATTCTATTCCGGCTGAGTTTGAGCAACTCTACCTGAATCATTATACCGATGTAAAACACACAAATACGACGAATCATACAATTTTGCAATCTTAATTGAAGCTTAAGTCAATACAGCGTACAGGATGATCACGTGATTGGATTGCTGCCGCAATGTGTTCTGCTCCTGGACCACAAATCTCGTTTCCTTCAAAATTGATAGAATCGACATTGCTCAAACAAGAGGAGAGAGCGAGCGCTCCTCTTTCACTAATGACATTGCCGCGAAAGTTAAGTTGCTTCATCTGGAAATACAAATTGTAAAAATTCGGACATTGGACATTGGCAAGATTTTGTCATATTGGTATCGTATCGTAAGTCTTCATCTTGAGACTGAGGAAAGTCTTCGCATGATTTAAATTAGATGATAACTTCTCATCGCACGACACATATCGGCGCTGTCGAATTATAAGAAGTTATCATGACATGTTGGTTATTGACAAGTTACGTATGCAGTGACAATTTTACACGTTCAGTTTAGATTTATGGAAGCATTTTAGTTGTACTCAGCAATACTAATGCTGTAATAGTCATGAAATGTTTTGCCAATTATTAACCATGCTAATGTATAGTTATTATGCTTGTTGTGCTAAGCAGTGACGTTTTGTTTTACGCAGAAACTGATGATGCGTTTCTTGGCGAAATATGTACATGTATCCAATAAACTTCTAAAATAAGTTGACTAATAATTCCACTACTATATAAGAGAGGTTTATATATCACTTATGGCCTTCTGTACTATTGCAAACAATGTGAATGTACACTATTAAACAAAGTAAAGCAAGATGTCTTGTGAGATTGGTACAACAGTATAAATGCAATAAATAACATACAGGTCGTTCCCTTGTCTGGATTGCCTGCGACATGGCAGCATATCCTTCAGACGAAATCTCGGAAAATCGTATGTTGAGCCTTTCCATGCAATCCATGCAAGATGCAAGAGCCCGTGCTCCTTGTTCTGCGTCATCGTTGAAGGTGAGAGACACACTGGTTTTCTTGATAATGACAAGAATTAAATATTTGTTGAACTAACAATGTTTTTGAAAATTAATTCAAAATCACGCCAAAGTATTGTCATTTCGGTGGATACAAGTGAGCTTTTTTGACTTAAAAATCTCTTACCGGTATTGCTAATCTCCGCAAAGCAACAGCCAACATCTGTACGTGATAAAAAGTGAGGTTGGACGGAAAAATGACTAAGTCTTCTACATTATTTAAACATCTGCATAAGGATTCCATTCCTGCTTCAGAGATCTCCGACCCAATAACTTTAAGCACCGTCAACTGTGACAATTTTCAAAGTTAAACTCCCATTTGCACGTTTTCACTTTAACGCGTTTATATTACAGAGACGCTTACCTTTAAATTGGGCTTCATAGTCAAAGTTTCTTCAATTTTTTGAAAAAAACACCGAGAACTCTCTTCGACACGAAAGCGAACCATGCTGAAGCCAAAACCAGCTTTGATAATATGAGGTTTGTTTGTTGCCTGGAAAATGTAAGTCAGGTTGGATACGTCATTGGAATGAAGGGTTCCACGAATTCTTATTTCTCTCGGTAGCTTTTCGGTTATAGCATTTCTAAGCTCCATATTTTGGCATTCGTTTGCCCAGTCAAATACTCGAAGCAAAGCAGGGGTTGAGTCATTTTCCATCAGAGCAGGCAAACACTGCAGAGCAAAGTAGTTCAACAGATTCTTCTTTTCGGCAGGGTCTACAGGTGTTTCTCGTTTCTTTAAGAAAATTGTTCGCAGATAAACCATTGTCTTTGCATTGCTTATTCCATACATGAACTTAGTAACGTTTTCCCAACGATTCAAAGCGAAATTTGGCATTTGAGCACGAAATTCGTCAAGAGGCATGAAAAGCATGATTTCAACAGCTACAAACATTTCGTGCCAGATCAAGTGTGAGAAATAGCTCCGTTTGTCGCCATCAAAAATGCGAAGCCTGAAGTCTCCTTCATTTTCAATATTAATATCGGTTCGTAAAAATGCGTTTAACATTTCCTTGTCAATGTGGACTTCTCTCAAATCATCTTCATCGAATATAATCTGTCGATTCCTGAACCCATTCCAAGCAAGTCGACAAAGGGATCTGAAAGCACCAAATCTTGACCATGAGGGAGCAACCTCCCTGATGTGAGGAGTGCGACGGAACCTTTCCAAGGCAAATGCAAGAATGCTGGTGATCGAGTCGAGGCTTGCAGAAACATATTCTTGAAGACTCCTCTGAATACAATACATAGTGATTATACAATTCACCGGGACGTAGCAGTAGGCGAATAAACTTGGATGATTTCCAAGATATCCCAAAACTTTTTCACTGTCACTTCCACATAATTTTCTGCAAAGTGATTTTTGTGATTCTTTTTTCAGTCCCATGATATTTACAATAAACTCTGGCTTGTAATCTTCATGCATGTCATGAAACTGACGTGGGCGTGATGTCACTATTTTTCTTGCCTGGGGAAAAATCTTACCATTTAACAAATTTTTAAGAAAAGCTTCTGCAGTGGCACTTTTGTACATTGAAACTTTAGGTGAATGTTTTGACCAGTCTATGGGGGCTTCGTCCAACCCGTCAAGCACAAGAAAAACGTTTGGATTACTTTCAAGTCGTTTCAAAATTTCTTTGTCTGACTCCTCTGTGTGTGCCAATTCACAACCACTGCTGGTCACAAGAAACTCAAGAACGTTCTTAGGCTGTAAGTTTGGTTGCGTAGTTTCAAAATTAACATTACGAATGGGAATGTAAAATATATAATCATGCTGAAGAATTGACTCATCTAAAACCACTTTTGTAAACATTTTGGTCAGGGTAGTTTTGCCGATTCCAGCTTGTCCAATGACACCAACACAATTTCCATGGTTACGTAAGTAGATTTCTCTGCTTTCTGGCTCCTGTGGTGCTTCAGTTTCAGCTTGGCTCTTTGCTCGTTGGAACAAATCTTGCATGAGAACGTCGCCTTCTGGTTGGTCCAAGATAGTAAGAAAATCTGCTCGTCGATGTCCGTGTCCAATGTCATCAGGGTCCTCATAGGCCTGCTTTAAGTTGGTTGTAATTTCCAAGGATACAGGTGTAATTGAAGGACAAACATTTTTTAGAAGTCCAACGTCACTTGCAGCTGATCTCGCTTGTTCCGTAAGTTTGTTTTGGAGTTCTGGAACTGATTACGAGATATAGAGTAATTTTTTCTGTGAACATTTAGTTTTGAAATCTTCAGAAATTTCAAAATTTTAGGCATTTCAAGTTTTGTTGCTTTAATTACAACTTACTCAGTTCATTCATGTCAGGGCTTGTTGCACTGCCGGATTGGTAAATAGTACGATTATCTGGTGATAAAAACACGTAAAATAACAGTAGAAGTGAAGTATACAATATGTTTAAAGAAGACAAGAACTAAAAACCTTTTACCCAGTACCCAGTACCCAGTACCCACCATTATAGATGCTGTCAACAAAGATTTTCTTTATGTTACTTTCTTTCACCACAAGTCGTTCAGTGCCTATAAGAGAAATATTACACAGAGTTTATCCATTGTAGTGATGTAGCGCTTGTGCAAAAAGCTTTGACGAAAATCACTTTTAATCGATAGAAGTTAATAATTATTTAGGGGAGGCCAGATGACCACGTGATAACAATTTTTCTAAACGTTGCATTTTCTAATAACTTGCTTAGTTAATTTAGACAAACCAGTGTTTTAAAAAGAGTAGTTTATTGGTAATTTATTAAAACAGAACCTCTAAATGTGTTATACGTTTATGATCTATTGGGATCACTACATAAAATCGTTGACATCGTAACATCGTTTATAAAACAGGCAAACATACGACTATTACATGTTTCTCGATGTTAGGCAGGTTGTACATTAAATTTAATACAAATATGACGTATAAGGTCGAAACATTTTCATGATATAGAAAATTTTTTGGCCCATGCAAGCTACACCGTTTCAATTAAAATTTAGATAATAATTTTGGCAGGTGTAAATTCAGTTCTTTCACTGAGCAGTTTATGAACTCAATTGTTGCAAGTCTGGTTGCGCTGGATTCAGATTTCACCTGGTCAAATAAGCAACGTTATAGCGTTAAAGCAACCACCCTAATGCTTAATATTGGTTACAACCTGCCCGCGCCGAAATGTTAGAACTTGTTCCAGCAGGAATATCTAACTACTAGTCTATCATTTATAAAATGTCGGGTTTGATTATGAGCATTAACTAGCTTTCGCCATTAATGTAACCAACTTCGTTTGGTGCAGGAGCGAATCCAGCGGGAGGTGAATGGCCCGATGGCTCCCTCCCTAAAATGACACTGGTTCAAATAGAAATCTATTTTTTCTTAACCCTACTGGGACGAATAATTTTATTGCAATCAAAATAACATGTGTGAAAGAAAAAAAATCTAACTTTCACTATTAATGAAACGTCCTCTGAGTTTAGTGAAAGCATACAATAATTATGCTGCATACAACATAAATTTGAAAATGGTTTTATAAAGTTGTTACATAACTATTAGCTAGTTCCCCGTTTGCAATTTAAACGCGTTGTGGATACCTCATGTACACACATAATGTCATATTGCTCTATTCTGTGCATCGAAAACAAGATTGGGGAACACACATGGGACAAGAGAAGCAAAGTTGATTCATCAACACAGGTTCTCTAATTATCCGAGTGTCTATACGTATTGCACGTATATGATTCCATGGCATAAACAAAAATAATACCTATTGCTTGACTGTTTTCGCTTCCCTCCAACGCATTTTTTTGGCTCCGCCCCTGAATGCTATTAACCATACCAAGTTCAACAAAATGATGATGTTTAAAAACGGTTTATAAAGTAATTGGTGATAGACCGCTAAAACCCTACCTGCTGATGTTGATGGCTGGTTACTTGTATTTGCGGAGGATTCAAGTTCATCTTCGGAAAATGGATCCACTGGATCTGACTCGATCTAATAATTAAGCAAGTTAAGGTACCAAGTAATGTGATTCTGTAAAATAACCCGAATAGTATTAATGGCACGTCATTGATGACACACCTGTTTGTTAAATGTGGTCTCAGCTTGATTTAGTTTTGACAACTTTGATGGTGGAGAAAAATAACTGATATTGTTCGAACTAACCAATTTAGTTGTAACCTGAGCATCTAAGACTGCAGCAGCAGTTCTGTCAAAAGATATGAAATAAGGTGTAAATACTGGAGGCTATAATGTAGAGTATATATAAAGTAATACATTATTTTCTTAGCACTTGAGAACTCACTAACCGGGCGTTTTTGACCTGGTTTTCCGGCTCTTCGGCGTTTACAATGGTGGCTGGTAATGGAGCAAAGTGGGCCAACGTCTCCACACGTATCGGTAGGTTTTTGGCTTCTATTCCTCGTACCATTCTGAATAAATTTTAGTTTACAGTCGTAAAAGTCGCTGACAAGAAGCGATCTACTATAGCTTGATTGGTGATAAAATTTTATTCAATTTTTTTAGTAGCATAAATCTGTTTAGATGTGCGATAAGGATCTTACTTGCACATTGGGGAATTGTGTCTGTGAGCGTTATCAACAACAGCACCATACTGCCAAGTGCCCATAACCAAATCGCAAGAAAAGCACTGAACGCGGTCTAACTGGCCGAGGAAAAAAAATCCAGAACGTGCCAAGTCTTCAGGCTGAATTAAGTTTGTTTCAATCGGCCAATTCTGAAAGCTTTTTCTATAAAAATCGCATAATCTTCAAAAGTATTCTGACATCAACACAAATGTAGCCTATAGAGCAGGGCTACTCAACTGGCGGACCGCGGTCCGAATGCGAACCTTTTCAGTGTTGAATCTGGACTTTATCTGTCTCAGTTACGCAAATGAAATCGTTTATCATTAGCTTTGTTATTACTGATTCTTCAATTAATCAGCGAGTATGTATGTGGTAAATTACTACCCATCCAGAAAATTATTATATTATATACCGTATTTTAATACATTTGTATGACTGTAAATTATTTCATGAGAGTTATTACGGACCTCAGCAAATTTTGAACTTTTCTAACTGGACCTTTGCTAAGAATAGTTGAGTAGCCCTGCTATAGAGAAAATCATTACTTGAAATTGCAAAAATACATGCGCTAACTACACGCCACAGAGTGGCATTACATAGCGTTGCGATCTTGTTTATTGTGTAATAAACTCACAGTCGTTCGGACTCCATTGTTAAATCCAAGCTCAGAAGTAAATCTCTCTGAGCTTCCTTTGCATTGTCGGCAAGCTTAGTAACGAAAGAAACAAGGCAACAATTGTGAAGTTTCGAAGATAACTTTCTTATTTATAAATTCGTGACTGATTTACAACAAAGAAAGTGACTATTTCACCGTAAGTAGTTAGACTGTTAGAGTGTTGTTAAAGCTGGTAGTTGCATGAAAAAGGGAAAATTTGTTTATCTAATGTAGCTATTTAGTGTTTAGCTGAAGTTAGATTTGGCTAAGACACTATGGTATAACATTTAAGTTAGGTTAACAAGAAATACAGCTTGAATATAGCTACTATAACTAAAGTATAGCTTCAAACTTGCGATTTTTTGCAGTGAAATATTGACAGCCTACAATGAAACCATTGAACTGACATATCATGTAAGAGTCTATTTTTGAGCGAATGCGGGGATTAATGCATAAATTTGAATTTAAGAAACCTGGACCCTTAACTTAGCTTACCTTACGTAAATCCATTTTCCTTTACACACAGTGGCTTCCTTTCTTTTTGTATCAATCACGCGTTTCGATAAACTCGCTGTGCAGTCGTTAGGGGATATTTTAGGCTGCAGTACAGATGTCTTGTTTACAAACACGGGGAAGCAAAAAAAACACTATCACTTGAAAACCAAAATACTATGATAGTGGAACGTGCCGGGCTACCTTTTCTGTCCGTATTCTTCCAACTGCACGTAAGTTGTTTATAGTTGGTAACCTATTTCAAAACATTTTATTTTGTTCCACATCACAATGACACTGCCTTTGCAGTCATGCACAAATAAGCATATCAAGCACCTGACGTATAACATATCGCAACTCCTCGGCTACAGCGCCTGCTTTCAATTGTACCGCAACAGGATGGAATCAATGTGGTTTGGAAAAACTGTTTCATAAGCTATTATCCTGGTTTTCAAGCGAACAATAGGTAATAAAATAAATCATGACTATCGAAGAACGTTGACTCGCTATCACTTACTTCCTCCAATGTGAACTAGCATAAAGTTGGTTACCGATTCAATATTTAGTTATTTAGTTAATTCTTTGCAGGTAGGCCCTACTGTACGAATAAACAGCTATGGTACGTAAATGTATTAATAGTATGTGCAGTATACTGTATCTGTCAACTAACCAACTTTGTCTGCAGATTAGTAGCCAGAGCAAGGAACTGTTAACAAGGTTGTAGCTAAAAATAAATTGCTGAGAATGAAACCTCATAATGGGTAACTAAACTTACGGGTAGAATGAGTAATTGAAGTAACGAGGGAACTGAAACCTCATAAAAAAACTCATAAGTAGGAGTAAGGAACTGAAACCTCATAAAAAACTCATAAGTAGGAGTAAGGAACTGAAACCTCATAAAAAAACTCATACCTAAGTAGGAGTAAGGATCTGAACCTCATAAAAAACTCATAAGTAGGAGTAAGGAGCTGAACCTCATAAAAAAACTCTCCACTTACAATTTAAATCGATGCTATTTCTAATAAACTTGTTTTTTCTGAGTTTAACGTCTGTGGCCAAAATACTAAGCCCAATTAATCCCTTATGAAGCATATTTTCTTTGTAAACAAACTCAAAACTAGATTGAATTGTCATGTTTCGTCTCATTCTATCAACTACTTAGCAGTTAGCACTTCTGCAATGCAAACACATCATTTATCGTTTTTTACCTAACGGCACTCCTGCTAACTGGGAGTGAACTCGAACGTTTGAGAACACGCATAGCACTACAAGTAGGGTTAGTTCGGATATCAATAATTTTTACTATCCGGATAACGGATATATCCGTATATTTGGAATTTATCTAACCGGTTAACCGGTTAGATAACTGCTAAGTGAAACAATCGATTTCACGAGGTTTGCATGAAAAATGGATTGTAAAATCATTACACAGTTTTATTGCAGATCTACGCACACGCGCAGTACGAGAAAAATCACGCAAATTTAATGTTCACTGCTTCTGCAACGCCCTCCTTATAAAGCACAATGCATCATTCATTATGCTTTCTTTGTGACGTGATACTAAATTTCACTCGTGCATTTTACGAGTACCGTAGTTGAAAGTATAAGACAGGGGTGGACAAACTGCGGCTCTCCGGCATGTTTTTTGTGGCTCTTCTAGTCGAATCGTAAAATTTCAAAGAAATTGTATAGGCTACCAAGACTACCGTTTATGAACGTTTCTCTCTTTTTCTTTTCCTTATTTATTACGATATAACTATTTATGACGTCATAAGTTCTTATGACTTGGCTCGTCAGTAAAAATTTAACAACCAAAGCGGCTCTCGGGTTCAAAAAGGTTGCCCACCCCTGGTATAAGACAATAGAAGTGTGAAAAAAGGTTTAATTGCGCTCAGCGGGAGTCAGCCTCTACGTAACAAAGAATGTTCAAACTTATTAAAAAGTGTAAAACGCATTAGCAACGATACTCTTTTAACCGGTTAACCGGCAGATTTATATCCGGATATCAGATAGAAAAAAACCCTGCGGTTAACCGCTATCCGGATAATCCAACCCTAACTACAAGCAAGTGTCCATTGTCGATGATGAATATACTCCCTCGCTATAACCAAGTCAGCTACCTCACCTACCTGTCCTTGCTCGGTTCGATTGTGTATCTTATATCGAATCAATAATTAATTGGCGCAAAGCTATGTGCTAAAACAATAATGAAATCTCATGTTACGGTAACTGATCTTCATTATATTACGACAGACCTGCTTCCAAGGACGTATTTTGCATCTCAATCGAGGGAAGTTGCAATCATCAAAACACTTTAAGTACAGTATTGCATATGCTCAACTTCTCGGTGAAAAACAGATGATATTCAAAAATAAAACATATTTAGCAAATTGCAATAGTACTAAAAGAATGTCACAGCTAAGGACGCTATGGAAACGCGTACGCATTTAATTGCAAAGTTTGGAATGTTTATATCAAGCAGATTGTTGCAAGACAAATCATGCGTTATATCTGACTATGACATAAAAAGTCTTTCAATTAATGTGGGTACATAGGAGAAATGGTAGTGGAGTAGAGTAAATCTTTGCTGAATGAACATAGCGCAAGCGATACCAGAAAACAAACGTATTGTGCGTTGAACATAAACGTCAAACCTTGGTTTTCAGCAATTTAGACTGCCAATTGGAGTTATCAGATTTTTTAAGCGCAGACAGCATCAAGCAACACAGGCTTAGTCGCTGTACTTCGCCAACAGTGCACAAACATCTACAAACTTCGTAGGCGCAGTTGCTGTTTTACCTTCCATTCAGCAGACACTGAGCAAGCATAATTTCGAACAAAGGAACTGGTGATTAAACTAAAACTGTTGGGGTTCGAAGTGTATTGTAAAGAAAAGCTACAACTGCTGCCTTGCTCAGGTAGCCAAAACATATTTTTGTCGAAACTAATGGTTTCTTCATTGAAAAATTCATACATACAGCATTCTACGCTAACGCAATGTAATTAACTAGAGCACATGACTACTTTTCAAATAAACAACACGGGTTTGCGTGCGGTGCACGTATATAGCTGATTAGCTGTTGCCGGCTGAAACAAGAAGACATTTCAGTTGAGTTATTACTAAAACGGAGAAACAACAGATAGCCCACTAATCGGCAGAAAAATATTCTAAGCACCAGTTTAGTCCTCAAAACTAGACATTATTTCCTCAATTGCCTTAGTCGCCAACAAAAAAAACCTTAGTCGCCAACTATCCAACAACGTAGACCTAACAAAACCTTGTCCTGAAAGCGAAGTAAGCTAGTCTCTACATAAAACTATTCACTTTTGTGGTTAACAGAGAAAGCCACTTCGTTCCATACCATTGAATGTACCACATAACAAGACATTTTCAGAGCTGGAGAAAGCACGAAAGTAGCTCCCATACTTTAGCTTTGTGACTAGTTATACGCAAATTCCCACGGGTGTTTCAGTTGACTTATAATTTACCACATTACAAAAAGACAAACGTTTCAATTAATACCTATTTTTACGGTGAATCATTCTAACATCTGAAAATAACCATGTAAAATATAAGTGAAATTAAAGATGTTCCGATTTTTTACAATGTATTTTAAGTGCTAGAACTAATACGGTATAGAGATGGAAAGAATTTGCGATGCATATACCATGCTAGAAATATTTCTGTGGGCGTGACATTAACTCCTAGTAGAATCAACATACTCCAGAAAACTGACCAAAAAACACATGGGCAGTTTCGGATAAAAAAGGAAAGGTTGCAACGAAAGTAAGGCGAACAATCAACAAAAGTACGCGTGCACAAAATTTTACATCACAGCCATTTACAAAGTCATAATAACCAAGATAAAACCATAACGATAAGGTTTGAAACTTATAACGTAGTTTTAGGAATTGAAACCTATAGCGGGAAGTAAGAGAAACTCAACACCAACTCCCAGGATAACTGCCTCTACAGCGCCAGTCTGTGAACAGTTTTCGCAGAAAGCTTGACCAACCGTTGGAGGAGGCGAAAAGTCAGAAATTAGCCTTTAATTACAGCAACTGGCCTTAATTTAATCGCTTTTTTGCTGATACCGGCAGCGTGACAAGTGTTTACAACTTCAGTAACATCTTTGTACGATTCCGGAGCCTGAAAATTTATGAAATGAGAAAGTATAGATTGTGGAACTTATTTTTAAGCTGAAAGAGTAGCAAATTGTGCCACAGTTCAAGGATAAATAACTAAATTATGGCGTATACCATATTGTGAAGTTGGTAAAGGCAAATAATTAACAACGTTTAAGAATTTATTTGTGGACTATTTTGATGAAAGTTAAGTTCTGCTAAAGGACAGGATTCCTATGCCAACCAATTACCTCTTCCATAACAAGTTTGGGGGATGCCACACGGATAGAAATTCCAAGATCGGCCAATCTATCCAACACTTCCTGGTAGTCGAGGTTTCTTCTCGACTTGGCCCGAGACAAAGCTCGACCCTATAGAAAAAACCGAATGCAAATAAATCAAACAACTAGATTTTCATTTTATTACTCACCGCTCCATGACATGTAGTTCCAAATGTATTTTCCATCCCAGTCTGTGTTCCAGTTAGTACGTAGCTGCAGGTGCCCATTGTGCCACCGATAAGGACAGGCTGCCCAGTTAACTTTATACAAATACAATAATTCATGATTCAAGACTAAGGTAAACTCCAGGTTCACCTTCTTCCAGTCAAGTACCTGATAATCCACGGGTATCAGTGGGTGATGAGGAGGAAAAGCTCTCGTTGCTCCTTTCCTGTGGACCAGAAGAGTCTTTTGTTTTCCATCTACCATGTGCTCTTCCACCTTGGCAATGTTATGTGATACATCATATATAAGATGCATGTCAAGATCATCAGGTGACGAGTTAAAAACTTTTCCAAAAGCCTACAAAATAACAATGAAAACACAAATAATTCCTCATGAACCTCATAATCCTGGTAGGTTTATTTTGAAGGAAGAACATAATTTTGCAAATGACGGCATCAACAGTTAATCAAATCACACCTGTCTTGTTAAGAAAGTCATGGAGCTTCTATTAACCCAAGCATAGTTTCCAGCGGCAAACATTCCTTTCAGGTAATCTTGGCCTTCCTGGGATGTAATGTGAGCACAAGCAAGCTGCCGATCATTTACAACGATCTTGTCTCTTTTCATCGCCTTCTCCATAGCAACAAGTGCGTCCGTAGCCACCTGATGTCCTAGTCCTCTACTGCCACAATGGATCATCACGCAAACTTGCCCCTTATGGTCGATTCCCATTTTATTTGCTGCGTGCTTATCAAAAATTTCATCAACAACTTGAATTTCAGCATAATGATTTCCAGCACCCAGTGTTCCCAGCTATGAGAGAAGTTGAAGTTGTTAATTTAAGAGTGAAATACAGTATTTACAGTCAGCAAAAGTTATAATTATAACAAGCTATGGCAAAATGTCTAAATCTGGTTAGCAATCACTTAAATTTAGAAAAACCACCGACAGTTTTGTTTAAAGAAACCTGTGGCAAGCCACGCTTTTTGGCTTTGGATGAAACTTTTGACTGATCTGCTTGCAACAATCTTCCGTATTCCTCACAATGTTCCTTGTCTTCTGCCCATGCATATCCTTCTCTCAATGACCAGTCAACTCCCATCTCTAAAGCTTCTTCAAGATCTCTTTGACATGACAATTATTTAATTTGATCAGTGAAATTTTAGCAATCATATAAAGAGCACCCTGGTATTATTATCAAGTACGTAGGCACCACTTGATGCTAGTATATATACTTGGCAGCCATGGGAATGACACCTTTGGAGCCAACTCCAACTGGAATATGGTCAAAGAGGGACTGACATAACTGTTCTTTAACTGGTTGCACGTCAGTTTCATCCAAGTTAGTTCTTAAAAGACGAACACCACAGTTGATATCGAAACCTGCATAAAAAAGTATGTATAATCGGTTGTATTTATTTTATATTTGCTACATTTATAACATCAGATATTTGGTGAGACAATTTCAGGTATGTTTCAATGCAATACATTCCAATAATAAAAACTGTAAAAACTTCTATAATAAAATATCTGTTTCAAATTAACTAATAATTAATCAGTGTGTTTTTAGAACAATGACAAAAACAACTTACCAACTCCGCCAGGTGAAACAATGGCCTCAGGGTCATCCATATCAAAGGCAGCCATGTTGCCTATTGCAAAACCATAGCCCGAATGAACATCTGGTAATCCAATTGAATTCTGTGCAAAAAAAATTTAAAATTACAACTATACCTGGCATAAGATGAATTAAATAATAGTCACATAGATTATAATTTACCAAAAAACTTTGTTAAGCATGAAACAATTGACAATTTAAAAAAGCCTAACAATAGATATGTTTTCTAGTTTTGTTACTTTACTTTAACTATCACACCTTGACAATACCAGGCAGTGCAGCAACATTTGCAATTTGTTTGACTCCAGGAAGGAATCCACCAATGTTTCCTCTGCATGAATTTCTCAGTTCTTCCAGCATTAGCTTCTCCAAGTGGTCATTCACATAAAAAAGCCCTTCAACCTGCAAATGGTCCAAATAAACATGGAAATATTTTTTACATCACCAGTAGGCCTACTCTCAAACTAATTTCACTTTAATAAATTTAAATTATATAAGTATGTTATTTTATATTCGCCAAAAACATAATTTTACAAAAACCTACAGCATCCATAAATAACAACCTTCATATTTGGAACAAAATCCTTTTTGATGGTCCAACAACATGGGGACTTTTTCTCAAGAAACTGCAATTCTTCATCAAAAGTGCGAGGCATTATGGTGTCTATTTGTCACAACCTTATTCAAATCTGTTTTTTCATAGACTTATTAAATATAGTGCTTTAAAAACGAACTTAGGTCACATTTGTTTGGTAACCTCAGATCTCACTATTTGCAATTAATTTCATTATTATATTGAAATTAGGCCTAAATTGTTAAAAGCGCTTTTTTTGTAGGCTTAGCCTATGTATGACAAAATAAGAAATTGACTAGGCCTAGGCATATTTCACAATAAGTATAGGCCAGGCAGCCTGCTGTTAAAGATAGGGAATTAGGTTAGGAAAATGGGCAAGCAAAAATTAAATTGTAGCCTTTTAAACTGTTTAAGTGAAGTCGAAGTCAGGTTTGAAAAAAAAACTGAACTAACAAAAGTACCTTTGAATGTAGGATTTTTTTGGTGAAATATTGACAGCCAAAAATAAATGCAAATACTGTACCGATATAGGCCTACTTAAAACAATTTGCATTGCCACAGCAATGCTTGACAAGCATCAAGGCATGCGCTGCTACATGTACACACTATAGCTTGTGCATTTACAAACTCATTACTAGCTTACATAGCTCAGGGTATATGCAAATCACCCATGGCAATCCGCAACCATGTATGGTTGCAGATTGCCGAATTTTTGTTGAAAAGGTGCTAAATTTTACCTGAACTGGAAAATGTTGCCACTTTTGTAATTTTTCGCATCTAGCCCAGGTTCAAAGGCCAAATTGTGGTGTGCACTAGCCTAAGTGCAAGCAAATTTACTGGTGTTAGGCCTGAGACGTAAAATTTAGGCTAAATTTGCCCATACATAATTTTAGGCTATTCTATTCTTTTATTTCAAATTCAGTAGGCTATCAGTCAACTAACCTACTTGATCAAATCAGTTTATCAAATTTTAGAAACCGTAAAACCCAAAGTCTTTTTATTAACCTCTATGAATCTTGCATTCTAGCCTATGGGATTTCTTTGGTTTTTGGTGAAACCTAAAGGGTAAACGTTTCGTGAGGTTTGAGAAAAACATTGGTAATAAATAGAAGCGTAGCGAAAAACATTAAGCAAGGGTCTAGTGCAGAAGTGCACAACTTTCTCAAAAAGTCCGAATTACAACGCCACTGTAATGTCATCATGTTCTGACGTCAAAAACAAGCGACTTCGCAAAGAATTACTTTTCTACGTCAACAACTTTTGAGGAAACCTCCCTACAAAAGTCAAAAATATGCATTTTTTGAATATCTATTACACTACTTTACCATCACAAAATTGAAAACTTTTTAATGACAAAATAACGTCTCGACCTTCAATGACTTTAATAAAAGAACGAATGAAATAAAATTGTCTAAATCTGCCAAAGATTAATAACGTGCGTCTGTGCCCTTGCAGTTAAATTTGTATGTATTTGTTTTTGCTTTGCTATTTGTTGTGCAATAGGTGCGGTGCAATAATGATGCAATGGTATATCAATCACGATATTGTATTCCCAAACTCAAGCTATGATGGAAATTCATAAATGGCTATGCGATATAACGTTTCATTTAATATGCTACCGAAAGATGCTTGATGGTATTTTCATGCTTGCGTTTAGGTAATTCTAAAGCTTATGTTGAAGTGTTCAACAGTGAACAAGATCTCGAGTAGGGAATTCCCCGCAATGTTTCTTTACCAATTTCTGCATAGCAATATCTGTATCATATCGCATTGACATAATCTGAAATGTCTGCCATAAAACGATTACTAGTTTTTTGGCTTAAATGGTTATTCTTCGAATAATCTGTGATTCCGTTTCCAGCCCAAAAGTTGGACTCACAATTATGATGTAGAAGCAGAGGTGGGCAGTCGGTACTTTGTAAGTACCGTCGGTAACGGTACTTGGTAAAAAAACGTACCGACGGCTCCGGCACTATTTTAAAAATATAGTTCGGTACTTTGTCCGTACTCGGTCACTGGGAATTTTTGTGTAAAAGATGCTGCTGCAAATGCAATGTTTGCCGCTATTAAGTTCTCCGGTAAACGTCAGGTCAAAACATAGGCTACGTGACGTTAAACGCTTGCAATTTTACTTCACATTTCTAGATTTAAAAAAATCAACAGATGCTGAAATTCGTATTAAGGATTAATTAACATGTATTGTTGAAAACATACTTGTTAAAATTATCACGTTAATTAAAAGTACCGAGTACCGGGACCGACTGAAATTTCTCGAAAAAATCAATTCACTAAGGAGATTTGGTACTTTTTTTGAAAGTACTAACGGTATCGGTACTGAAATAGTACCGCAGTACAGCCAACCTATGCATAGAAGCTACAGAAACATGCATAAGTTGCTTTTGGGTTTGGTAGCCGTGCTAACTTCCCATTGTTATAGCACTACTGTAAAATTAACACCTTGCACGTTTTAAGCTTCCAGGCTTTGCCATTTTTTCTCGTTCGTTGATTGTCTGTGAGCACATTTTTTCGCTCCCCACAGTCAATGGCGAAAATTAAGATAACTAAATATCGATAATAAATGAGCCCAAGCTTGGGTCTTGTGATTATAACATAAACACAATTTCTCAGGTTACATAATTTCAACTAAAATGATCATTTATTATTTATATGCATATTTCTATAACTTCTACGTCATACAATAATGAAACCCGGGTTGTGTTTGTGGTAAACAGTTAAAATTACGATGTAAAAAGAAACAAACAAAAATTTGTGTGAAAATCGTGGTAGTGGGGGTCGAGCTATGAGTAATCAATGCCGAGTTTAACTCTTTTTGGTTAAGACGAGTTTTACACCTTACACCAGTGGTTCTCAACCGGGGTGCCATTTACGTTTCGCAAGGGTGCCGCAAGTTATTGCGCGCTAATCACTAGTTCAGGAAAACGGTTGCGAAAATTATTTTTATTTAATGCAGTAACTTTTTGGTTTGACTGTGAGTGCCGCCAAATCTTTTGGTTGTTTGCAGGGTGCCGTAAGCCAAAAAAGGTTGAGAACCACTGCCTTACACTGTGCAGTGTTGCAGATTGTAAAATTACTCTGAATTCTGTAACTTACTTTTTGGAAAGCAGCACAATATGGAAACGATTCCTGCAATATATTAGCACTAAGTAGAACAATAAATATACCAAAACTGCGTTTAAAACATCGCAAAACTTCAAAAACTAATCATTTTGAAAATAAAATTCAAATGCTGTAAGCATAACGCGTACAGTATATCTGATGATGCAATAACACAGCAGTAGGATCTGTCACTTAGTCAGTAGGACTAAGAAATCTACTATTTAGAAAGGAACAAATTCAAAAGGACATTGCATGTACTTTGGCACATTACTTTTTAAAATAATATTTAGCAGGCACAAATGGCATTTTAGTGACAATTGCATTGGCCTTTCTGTTTCTAATGTTAATAAACACTTCTGTTCCTGCTTTAGCTAGTTGTATAGGTAAGTATGCCATTGCTATATTGTTCGATAGGGTTGGAGAAGGGCATCCACTTGTCACCTCACCAACGTTACTTCCTTTGTTATCTTCTACTGATGCTCCATCTTAAAAACAGAAGCAAAATTGGCATAAACCAAAAAGAAAACTGCAAGCTACTTTCACAATTTAAACAAAACTCCTGTGGCGGCCACGGTGTCACCAAGCGATGATTGTCTTTTGGACATAGTACTTTAAATCGTGTCTGCGTTAATTACTGGTATGCCTGGTATTTGCTCACTACATATAATAACGATTTCTGTCGAAAATGCCGCCCACTTGTCACAGCGCAGATCTCTTACTACAAAAATGGAGTATTTCAACGTATAGCTGAACGTTTGCATAGCGTAATCAACAAGCAAGCAGCAGAACTGCAGGAATTAAGACGACAAGATGAAAAAATCAAGGTGCTTCACGATGAAGTTAGGCAACTAAAACAACGGTGTCAAATGCTGGAGGCGACGACCAACAACACGCGTAAGTCGTCACGCATCAACAACCCAGACCATCATGGCTGCAAGCACACGACCACTGCACCTAATATGCCGGTATCCACCGCTGGTAACTCCAAACCAGCAAAGCGACCATGCTATTACCACAAGAAGTTTTGTAAACATGCCACTGACTGCAAAAAAAGACTGAATCCGAGTACTGACATTTGCCCCCTCGAAATAGTTTGAAGTAGGCTATGCTCCGGACAGCTCGTGCTCACTGGGAAGAAACGCACCCTTCCTTACTCGTTATTACGGAGTCAAACTTTCAGAGCGCTGCACACTTATAAATCTTTAAACTGATGAAATATTACAGAAATAAAACAAACTAGAATTATGTTAACTTATTTTAAAACGTACGCCTGGCAATGGCTCCAGTTACAGTTAGGCCAACTCTTCTTCTACTGGGTTTTGCTTTTATTTGGTTTAAAATCACTGAAGCACCAGGAAAATTAGCTTCCTTTCGCCTTCTCTTTCCTGTAAATGTTGTACACAACTATAAACTAAATCAACGAAACCTATAAAATATTTTTAAAACAATTTTTTTGCATCATGTAAAATGTTCTCTATCATAGTGAAACACAAAAAATTGTCAAATAATATTTTAGATATTATTTGACTAACCATTTTAATCATTTTTCATGATACTAACCTATGCACCAAGTAAGAGCAGCCTCCACAGGAGAAGTTGTCTCATCAATATCATTTCCATACAAACAAAGGCCAGCTTCGAGCCTCAACGAATCACGAGCACCCAAACCAGCAAGCTCAACACTGTTATATGAAAGCAACTTTTCACACAGTTCCACCGTCTTTGATGCAGGCACTGATATCTAAAATATTTGCAATATAAAACAAGAACTAAAACAATATGTTGAAAATAGGAGTATTTTAATCCATTATTAACTATCCAATACATTTTACTACCGTGGAATATATTTTATATAAATTAGTTCAATTTTGATAGTAGGCCCTGTATATGAGTACCTCTACACCATCTTCACCGGTATAACCACATCTAGTTATCCTACACTTAGGAATTCCAAACAGAGTAGATTCAAAGTTTTCCATAAATGATATTTCAGCCAAATTATTCTTAATACCATCCTGAAGAACTTTATTCATCAATGGACCTGGCATACAGAAATCACTCAAATAAATATTTTATGCACAAAGTTGTAAAATTATTATTGATTCTTTCGTAGCTGAAGAAAAAATGCTTTCTATACAACCTTGCAAAGCAACCAATCCATTGTCTATGTGCTCAACATTTACATCACCCCCCTTGCTTTTGAAGCCATCCAAACAACTCTATTGTCAAAGTGGGATATTTATCAACTTTAACTAATACTTGTTCACAAACAAGTTATCTATTTACCATACTCTAGAAGGTTTCTAGATTTACAAGCTCTTTTGAATTAATTTCACTACAAGAATACATTTCCCTGCATCACCTTGAAATGTGCTTTGATTTTGTCAGAACATCCAGCATTGGAAACAACATAGAGGAAATCTCCTTCAGTTTTATTGACTATTACATCATCCAAAATCCCACCATTATCATTGGTAAACGTACTTAATGTTCCTGAATTGCTTTTCAGTTCTTTTATGTCCCCAACTAGCATAGTTTCAATAAATGCCTCTTTATCCTTTCCATATACCTAATATAATGAAGTTCTTAAAATTATACTTTTAGTGTACATACATGCCAACGATATGTTTGTAACCAATTGAAAATGAAGTTAACACTAAAACATTTTCACACATGCTATTGTCATTGCTGTAATAATTATAACCACTGGTAGCTACCTTGGTCTGCAGCATATGGGATACATCAAATAAAGAACATTTTTCCCGAGTATGTAAATGGGAAGCTTTAATGCCTAAGGTTTTATATTGAACTGGCATCTCCCAGCCAGCAAAATCAACCATTTTTCCTCCATGTTCCTTGTGAAAGTCATATAAAACAGTCCGATTTGCTGAATCCTACAACAATATTATCGATTTTTGTTAGTGCTATTTGCAATCACTTACATTGGAGTAGCATATGAAAAGAATTACTTTTTGGCTTTTTTGTCACCTTGTACAGAGAACGTCCTGTTGAAAACTTTCTGCGTGTAATAGCCCTCATATCATGATGGAAATTAACAACAAACCACAACTTTGATGCTTTTGCCATGACTGCAGTTTATTACTTATCAAAACTAAAATTGCTGGCTATCGCCTAGCCCTAAGTAGTCAAAATTCACACTTGCAAACTAATATGAAATAACAGCATCATTATAAAACTTCCCAACCTGGAAAACATGCATATAATTAATCACTGTTGCCCATGTTCCTAAAAAATGTCAATTAATATAGTCAATGATTGTTGAACAGTTAGCTTTTACAAATAACATAAATTCATAGATTTAGCAGAAAAAGCAGTAAATCATCAAAATACTTGTATGACAAAAAGAAAAACATTCAATGTTTTTTGGCTAATTTAAAGTCACAAAATGATACGTAAAAGATGGCCAGGACAATTGTAAAAACATATTTGCTAAAAATTTTCAATATAGATGCAACAGCACATCAAGTTTTTCCACATTATTTTCCTTACACAAGACTGAGAATTATGCCTGGCACTCAGAAGTCTAAAATTATGTGAACAATCTAATGGTGTTATCTGCTGCAGATGAAAATATCCACGGTTGATTGGGATGAAAACAACAGTCCAACACACCCAAGTTCCTTTCCACACGATGTCCTTTCAAAACCTTCACCGGAACAATCAATGGGTTCTGCATCAAATCACTATATACCATTCCGTGGCTAACAATTACATTGCCATCATCACCACCAGAAGCAAATAAAGGATATTTACGATGAAAACAGCATGCTCGTACAGCCTTTTTGTGATATGTTAAAGTGTGGAATGGCTTGGTTGAAAGATCCATGTCAAACCAAGACAAACGACAGTCATAACTTCCAACAATTAAATTGTCTCCTTCAGGATGGATGGCTAGCGAGGATATCCACTTCGCATTGGTCATCAGTTTTTTGATCAGCTCTTGTTTGACCAAATTATATACACGGACATAGCGCTGAGTTGCAACAAACAGAAACGGTCTTGACGGATGGAAAAGGACACACTGAACGGCTCCCTTACATTTGCTGAAAGGGTTTTGAGATCGTAATTTGGTAAGCTGATGCAGTAGCACTTGTGCATTTCCATTTCCAGGTAATGTTGATGCAAAATAGTCTCCTTTTCCGTGCCAAGCAACTTTGGAAACCTCCTTGGTATGCTCGATCAACAAACGGTGTCCATCTTGATACTGTACTCCAGATTGTACTTTCGTCCAAGGTGATACTGGACTCCTTTTTGTTTGTTTCATATCTTCCTCACCCTCTTTATCTGTGTTCATTTCAGGAAGCTCAAGTGACTGAATAAAATTATCTGTAGCTTGATAAATCAACCTATCGCCAACTGATGGATTTACCATAACCACTGTCTTTGAAACAGCAACTGCAAGTAGAGAGACACTTGGATTTGGGCACCACGATAAACATTTAATGGGGCTCTCTGCAATAAAACCAGTTATCTCTTTCACACATCGAGCGGTTGCCACCTCCCATATCCTCACAATACCATTATCATCGCCAGATGCCAACCACTGCCCAGTGTGGTCAACTGAGATACTGCGGACAATAGCCTGATGCCCCCGATAACAAATCGCCTGGAAAGTAGGAAAAGGTCGCAGATCACTTGGCTTTGGTAGTTTAGGTATCAAGTCTTCTGGGTCAATATTTACTTTCATCTTCCTCTGCCTTGGACAAAGGTAAAGATCTAAGCAACGTGAGAATCTTTCCTGAACGTAATTAGAATATTGTGGAACTTTCCTCAAGCAGTTAAACTTCTTTGGAACAAAATTGAGCTTGCGATCTTCAGGCTCCTCTTGCTTCCATTCCTCTATCTCATCCTTTGTAGGAAGATATTCAGGCGGGGGATTATACGAATGCTCATGTCCAGGAAGAGTCAATTTTGGAGCAGGAATGTGCATTTTCTGTCTCGCTAATTCACTGTGTGTTTTGGGATCATCTTTATTATCTGACCACAAATCGTAAAACTTTACTTCTTCATCCGGAACCTTAGGCTTGCGTGGTTTCAGAATACCCATCTTTATCGCATGAACAAGTTTGCCAACTTTTCGTTTTTCCAAAACAGATGGAATAAAGCTTCTCTTGTGCTCCGGGATATTGTTTACTGGGTGGATCATCTTTTCATTTGTAAAAAAGTCAATGTAAGGCTCATAGGGGTCCATCTTTCCATCATAAAACTTGCCACTCTTGAGTCTGTTAACTAGCTCCAATTCTTCTGGAGTTAAAACATGGTCTTGGGCTGTACTTTTGTCATAAATTGTTTTCCAAAAATCTGGATTTTCCATTTTATTCAAAAATTTATCCAATTCATCTTGATTTCTAATAGGTTTCATGATGGTTTTCCCATCCAGATCATAACCTATATGTGGGAAATCATCATACCATTCCATTGGTATGTTTCCAACGGTATTCCTTAAATCTTCTTCATCTGATGTGTCAGCATCATCTGTATATATTTTGGATAATTCGGGTTGCTTTATAGTAAGTTGTTGTTTTTTGCTTATGTCCCCACCTTCCAATGTAATTAGTTTGTCAATTTCTTCCCTCACAGACCCCTCCTCATCTTCGGATGTTTCGTACTCACTTTCAACCTCCCCTACTTCATCATCACTCAACAAAATATCGCTTTCACTCGTATTACCATCTTCATCATCATCTTCACTGTCAATTGGTTTTGTATGAAACAAATCAACTTCATCTTTTGAACTTGCATTATCGGACTTCAAGTCAGAAATAGAACGTTTTTTCAGCACTTTCATGGTGGAAATGTTACAAAATATTATATACTTTAAGCAATTAATAAGTATACACCTCCTACATTCGCCTGGTATAAAACATTTAAACTTAAATTCATAAATGGTACAGTAACGCCGTAGAATTTGAATGCCTTTGAATTCAAAGAACTCCTTGAAACGTAGATACATACTTTGACAGGCCAATCCTTGCATAATGTAGATGAAAGCAATCAATACCAGTTATGACATAATACTTATCGCAGAAAGGCAGGCTCAAGAACAAACGTGTTCCTGGCCTGTACCTCCAAACGATCACAGTTTAGACTAGTGTTTTCCAACATCGAGGTCCTGGCTAAATTTTGGCCAAGCATGTGAACTCAAATTAAAAAACATGTAATCACTTTTTCTTAACTTCAATTTGAGATTGAGCAAGAATACAACTGTATAATGTTAACACTTACTCTCCACTGGAGAATTCGGAATTATGGGAATCATAGTAGTAACTTATAACATAACAGTAACTGCCCAGCTACTCAAGTTGTGACGTTGTCTGATGCCTTAGCATACTAGATAACTAGACCCTTGGGTCTAGTATGCAAAGGCATCCTGTATGGTTATGCACATAGTTGGTCTATACCAGACCCAATTTTTATCCCACGCACACATAGCAACTTTTTAATCTGGGGAATATCTCAAATAAATGAAACTTAACAGCCTTAACTGTTATACGATTTAGCACTATACCTATATACCTGAAATGAATTGATGATTTACCGGACCAGTAAACAGGTAATAGTAAATGTATCACAATAAACATGAATAATGGTTAGTACGGTCACCAAACATATTTCTTTCCAAAGTTGATCTTACTGCAACACTAATTTTTGCCCAACACAATAGTGCTCAAACATCGATTGAAACGGAGATACCCAACACGTGTTTGTGAAGTACGATTTTATGGTTTGTGGCGTACAGTCGTATATGGTCGCTGGGCAGACAAGGTTTACATTAGCGCACAAAAGATTATTTTAAACTACAATCCATGATCCATATAACAAGTCTAGGAGGCAAATTCACCAAATTTTAATTAGTAGTTTTTTATAGCCGTACTAACACTCATCTGGACAAATAATGAACCAAACCGATCGTTAAAAATGCTGTTTTCTACCAGGCATAATTTTGTGTTTTCTTGCCATTCACGCTCTTTGTAATTCTCCGGACGAACGGTGTTATATCTTGAAAGCCGACTTGGACGACGGCTGACAGAGCATTCTATAACATCAGAACTTAAAGCGCAACTCATCTTGACTCCTTACGAGGTTGCCCGTCTTTCTCGGAAGCACTTTCGCAGGGATCGATCAGCAAACAGAAAATAATACAAAACTGTATTGAACCGGTTACTTAAGAAATAAATGAACGACTGAATGAACTGACAAACGGTGAACGGAATATAAAGCAAAGAAATCTATGATGGTTAACTAAGGAATGTAAAGAATTCGGTAAAACAGAAAAATTAAAATAATATCCTAAAAGTGACGGTGACATGATGCCATCCGCCACAATTTCAATAAATGAGGATGTTTGACTTGGACGTGATCGATCTTCGAACAATAATCAAACACCAAAAGAACATCCTTCGCTATTGAAGACGATCGTGTTGAAATATTTTGATTGTATCTTATACATGAAAAATTTGTCCGGTATTTCCAAGTTTATCATTCCGCCGAGCAGGTAGCAAACTGTTTAATGAATATTGTAACTATCTCAATCATAGGCGTAGCCATGCAGGAGGTGGGGGGCGAAAGGGACCATGCCCCCCCCCCCAATTTTTGTATCTATAGGCTTCTACATCAGGTGGCGGTGTCTTAAAACAAACACTTTGTAGTTCCCTTGAAGTCATGAAATATCTATATATGTATGAAAACAAACTATTTCCACCTGCTTGGCAATATTTGCAAACTTATCAATAGATCCAAATGCTTAACGAGGTCCCAAGCATTGCAACGTTTACAGCGGAATATCGCACGAAATATTATTGGCATTATATTTAATAAATATTTACTGTAAGAACGAATTCATTTAAATCCAATTGATTGGTTTAGCTTCTGGATATAAGAGTGTGACGAGATGCGCACGCCATAATATTAGCAGCAAAAGTACAATATTGAATTTTTCTTTCGAATACTTGCTATCTCCATAGGCTTATGTATTTTGTCAATTATTTTGGTTGGTTGGTTGGACCAACCATGCAGAAATAATTCTATTTATACAGACAAGAAATATCCCTTGTACATATGGTCACTATGCTCAACTACCCCACCAGAATGAAACTACGCAAGAAAATGAAGACACCAAAACTTTCAAACGCCAAAATACACCAAACAATGGTGTATCTATATTCTATATTATACAGTGTTTTATATAGATATTTGATGTATTTTGCAGTAGAACCAAGACAAAAAACTTGATTGGTTTGCATGATTAAGATAATTAACTTCAAGTTTGTTGGTTTTGATTAATACCACTGTTCAGCTTACGCCTTTCCAGCTTTTTAAAGTTTTTATGAGCTGGACATATAACTTCAGTATCTCGCATTCTTACTTTGCAGCATGGCTTACAGCACAACAGAACACATTTATTTCCACGGGGATTCCCACATCTGACACAGTCATCGTAGACAATCTTTGTTGGTTGATTTGAGGATAAAAACTTCGCAATTTTAGCCGCTTTCTGATCAGGGTTTAAGGAAGTAAAGTCATTGACGTTGTGACCTCGCTTTTTTAGTTTCTTCATTTTCTTTTTGGAAATGTTTAAATCATTGACTGTAGCTCCTGACGAATCATCAGTTTTTGTATTTTTTTGATCAGTTTTTTTCTTTGGAGGAGGACGGACATAAGGTTGACAAAACCAATGTTGAAAGGGTAACTTGTCCTTAGCTGCAGAGTCGGAACCATCACTTTCTTTCCAACAAGTACCTTTACACAATTCTTGTAATTTTTCCACAGCTTTTCGCATTTCAAAGATGTTCCTAGATGCAGACAACAAATCCCTTGCTTCAGTATGAAACCGCAAGCCATGATGACACAATTTAAAGACATGGCCCCTCGCATACGAAGTTGGACAGGGTGGATACTTTTCCACATAATCTAAATACTCAAATGCCATTTCCCATATTACAGGCTTGCCACCGATGAAAAGCATCGGGTTATGCAGGTTTCCCTCTGCTGTCATTACTCCATCGACCCCTGTAACCTTCATACACCTATCAACAATGAAACAAAAAAATCAAAAGTCTTTAGGTAAATGACAATCTTGGCAGCCTTGAGAAAATGTTTATTATGCCTTTGTATCTGACTATTTTCATCAGAGGTTATATTTAAAATTTACCGTTCAATATCTTTTTTATACTGGATATTTCCATTGGCAAATACTGGAATAGAAAGTGCTTCTTTGATAGCTTTAATGTGCTCCCAGTTAGCTAGGCCAGTCATTGGACCTTTCATTTCCTTAGTTCGACCATGAACAGTTAGTAGTTGACAGCCAGCCCTGTATTTTAGAAACAACTTTTACACTACTGTAACATCTTAATTATAGGCAATACAGAAGAATGGAATGACAGCTAACAAAAAAGATTTAATAAATATCTATGGCCTAGTAACCAACCTTTCCAGCATCTTTGCATAATCAACAGTTTTCTGAATATCAGAAAATATTCTTATTTTGCAAGTTACAGGAATTTTTAAACGTTCATGGCAAACTTTAACCAGCTTTTCTACCAATGGCCAGTTGTCTGCCAGAAATGCCCCATAGTAGCCACGTCTTGCAATTGTCTAACAAGTTTTACAATATGACAGTTTTCCATATATAAAAATAGCTGGTACATACCAAAACCAATAGTATTTTATGCAGTATAGCAAAACTACAACCAAATCAAATTATCAGTAAACTATTGGCAAAAGCTATTATAAAGTATTCTTATGTTAAGAGCAACCTGTGGGCATCCTAGATTTATGTCGATTGCATCACAATGATCTTGTGCCATTAATGCTGCCTGAATTAGAACATCAGGGTTGTTTGCACAAAATTGAACAATTAATGGTCTATCGCCGTCACAAGATGTAAGAGCATCTTTCCTACATAAAATGAAAAACTTTTCAGCATCCTACTGTCATAAGTCAAATAAATATCTAGGGTAAACTAGCCAATATATATATATATATGGGTTTATACGAAAGTGTTCAAAAATTATAAACATTAACGTTTTGTATATTTGTCTATGGAGGTTTTCCAGACCATAAGTAGAATTTCTCCTCCATAACCACACTAAATTTCAAATTTCTACATACAGAATTTTCCTAGTTCTATTGCAGCAAACACATCTACCTCAGAGAAAGCTACAGTAAGTTTGATGCCAAAAAATGAAATTTTTATGTCCAACGCAAAACTTTAATACCTCACAATGAAACATGGTAGACGGTTTTTTGCACACCTAAGCTTTAAATCCTTCTCTACATATCTTCCAAAGTTTTTTTAATCATTTTTCTCTATGTGGTCTGAGTTTTGCAAGAGACTCATTACTTTTACAATAAAACTTGTAAACAAGTTTTCCATTAGTTAGTTAGAGCCATCACAACGTCTTTAATTTTCTGTAGGAAATGATGTCCATTAAATAAAGACTTTATGATAAATCTTTAGTATATATGTTGCAAAATAAAACTAAACAGTTTAGATAAAGCAAAAAATTAATAATAACATTTACATATGAATCATACACAAACTATTCATTTTGTGACATTAAACTAATTTCCACAAATTATAATCCAAGATGGCAATATAACAAAAGAAAAGTACAACGAAGTCTTGTTATTCTAGAGTTCATTAATTTAAACTCTCACTACAGTATTCAACCCAACAGCTATTATGGAATGAACTTCCACCTATATCTATTTTAATGCATTGTATCCTATTTCATTATTCTGGAGACCTCACTAATCTCAAACAATGCTCAAGGGACAGCATGTTTCAAATTAAAGATATCTTGTGAATGGTGAATATTAGTTAGTATAAAAAGTTGTTATTTGTAAAACCTATCAATATGTCTACCTTTGTTTTGTAAACTGAGAAATCAGACCGTCTTAAATCATGATGCAACCATTATCACAAGGACACAAAACATCCTTAAAAAAGAAACCATATGGTATCTATAGCTTTGCTCAGACTCAGACTGAACAATATCATTGCACAAACAAAATTGTTGTAGATTTCTCTGTAACCCAACCAGAGATCTTTCTTTGTGCTTGTTTTTAACAAGTTTATAGTTTTATTAAGTTAGTTAGCTAGTTTTTGTTGTTATTTAGTTCAGTAGCTTGCCATGACTTGTCCTTCATATTGCACAAATTTAAGCTAAAACTGTTGATTTCATTGTCGATCATAATGCATTTCCTCTGAGCGCTTGGCTACATACTAACAATAACACAATTTCAAATACAGGTTGCTTGTTTCAGCATCATAGGCAGCAAATTACAAGTTGAGCCTTCGACCACTGGACGACTGAAATAATTTAAGAAGCCTGTCCAGAAATTTTCTGATGTTTGATCAGCAATTTTGCATAATGTCGCTAATTTGAGCAATAAAAGATTGGGCAAATCTTGAATAAAAAACATGATGTCTATGATAAAAAAGTCAAGCATTCAGAACAAAGCAAAACCAACACAGATGCATGTGAAATTAAAGTTATATATATATACTTTAATTAGTATTATTACTTCCACACACCGACAAATGATTTTGCTGACTGGCTGCAAATGAGTACCCTTCAGAAAGTCTAATATGGTAATATTTTTGAAGAAATTTCAATAAGCAATATAGTGAAAAATTGCAGCTTTTGAATACATTATAGACGATGAAATTCTGCTTTTAATGATATATCCAATTTTTTTTGCTGCATGTTCAATAAACCTTGTTCTATTTATAGGGTTGACTTAATAACACCAAGATTTTTTCGTATATATACCAGTTGGCTAGTCTATCCTACGTGTTAAACTCAGCATGCAAGCAAACTATATATATACATAACAAAAATTGTGTTACGGCAAAATACACATTTAATCCATATTATGAAAGTTACACCGTTATCTACATATCTCAAAAATCAAAAGTTCAATACAGAATAGCTGTATAATAAACTAAAACAACATCGATTGTCAAATTAAGTAGGAAGATCTACCTGTATTGTACATTTCTTGTAAACACAGAAGCATGAAACATGGGTGTGTAGCACAGATGAGCTCCATATTTTCGACTAAACATTCTCCATGCAAGTTCACTTTGATCTACCATTGGTGCAACAACAAGGCTAGGTTTCCCCAAAGTTTTTTCCCAAAATTCATACCCTTGTAACTTTTTGTCCATCTTTTCATCGTTTTCCTCCATAACAAAAGTATATGTGTTTGATACCGGTAACCTATAAACACAATGGCAATTCAAGTATTTCTCTTACTTATCCCATATGGTCAATGTCATAATTAGCTGTTGGGCCACATTCACATTTTTCTATTACACATTTTTGGCAATGGGGTAATTGCGTTACTAGAAAATATCAGAAAATTTTTCTGTTCTGTATATTTTGGTTAATTACTGACAACACATCTTTATTTTTTCGTCTCCATCGCGCTAGCCTATTGACGAAAGAGATGATGATGATGAATTAAGGTTCACTTGCTCCTCACTCTAACACGATTTAATAATAAAAATATGCTTGAGAATGGATTTTTAAAGCGGGTACCAATCTACTTTCTATGTAAAACCTCTGTCTCAACGTTAATTGGAGATAATGAACTGCTGTTTTTTATATGCGTGGATTCGTTAGCGGATTATGCATTTGCTTATATTGCACGGGTTTATCACCTGTCACTCACGCGTCAGTGGTGTGTTTTCACAATGATCATCAAAAATCACTAGGTATGAGTGGTTACAGTAACTCCTAACACTTTGCTCCTAAATTTCACAGTACCTTACTGTACTATAACGTTGTTAAATGTCTTAAAACATAGGCAAATTAGACGTTAAACTCGATATGAATGTGGCGCATGTACTGTAAGTTGTGGGAATTCTACTCCAGTCTCCACGCATGGTGCCGCTAGGCATGCTGAATGGTACAAACCAAAAATAGTTTCAGTGCTTAACTGCACTTGTGATCACATCAGCCGTTTTGCATGACAACAACTATGTAATAATCAAATCATACTTTTACAATCACAGATTTATATTCGCAAGTTTATATTGAGCAATATTTCGAAAAAGGTCTGGAGTCTAAACAAGCATTACGTTCTAGCAGCAATGCAGATTATGTTTCTGGTTTTCAACACCACCCGTAAGATATCGTACAGTCAAATTTAATTTACTTGGAGGAAATTGTTGTGAACTGCAGGTTATTAGAAGAATATATATCAGAACTGAGAAACTAGCATTCCTTTTGTGTCCAAAGATTTCGAGTTGGTGTACTTAACTCAGTGTTAATGATATATGGTAACTTTAATCGCAAAGAGGCGCTGCAGGGCAAAAAAAGATGGCAACAGAAGTTCCTGGTTTGGAAGATTGGGGAAAGTGCTTGCTGCGTTGTTTAAACTAGGCAAGTACAAAAATTGGCTTAATTCGCTGCCTTTTTCAACTTGATTAACGACGTGCTTAGTTGTATGGATGGAAAATTACGTCGACATATCGTATGGAGAAGAAACAGTACCGATTGGAGCTGAAGCCTGCGTTGTTGAGGCGTTGAAAGAGGAAGGGTTTAAGGTGAACAGTGTTATTATGTGTAACTAGGCCTAATCTGACGTTATAACGTGGGTTATAGTGTAATTGATTAGATTTCGCCCCAACTATCGCTACAGTAATAGGTGCCGTTAATTTGTTGAGATAATTTAACGTAGGCACCAGCTAGGCAAACCTTAAGTTGTTTTTACAGTAAATGAAATGTATTGAATTGTCTCTATGGCGTACATGGGCCTACAGGTTGTAAAAAGTCCTATGTGTGCGTTCTGTGTATTAATTTCATACATATGACTGTTGTACATAACTAGAGAAAATTTAATTACATAGGAAGCACATCAGTAGGCTTATAAATACATTTGTCTTTCTAGAACAGTATGGTTGTGCTAGGTTAGGTTCAGTAAAGATATGATAAACTGATATATGCTTTGATGTTGTAGGCTAACGCATAACTACGCAATATCTGAGGTCGAACATTTTATAAAATAAATATGTTTATTTTATGAAATATATATATTCTAAAAGTGTATATTCAAGTATTTAATATGGTACTAAAACTACTGATGATAAGTCACTTTTTTGAATTTAAAAGATATATTTTACTAACTTTTTCAATGGCAGTGATACAACGGCTGAATTGTCTACAAAACAATAAATTTTAAAGTTTTTCATGTACCATACTGGTGTTCTGATTATGTTTATGGCAATCATAGATCATATATTATCATGAAAATTTTAAGATTTTAAGCAGGCTATTATTTGTTTATCTTGAGAGTTTGGTTAGATGTTTTACTATATAGTTATTATGATATATGTTGAATGTTTTTAAATAAACTGCATGGTCTCGATAGTTTTAATATGTGTGTTTTGCAGCATTAAAATGATTATTGATTTTGCCATGAACATTATTCAGATTTTCGTTTTAATTTTTGACTGCAAAATGTTTGACATCATAAAGGCGGTCAGAGATTTAACTATTTCATAACTCTACATGCGTAAAATTAATCACCTTTTTGAAAATATATTGTTGTTTTGGGTAGAATTTGTTGAAAAACGGGACACCATAGGTCAGTTGTAAATCATATATACAGGTTATGCTCGGCGGTTTTAGAACATCTAAATTATTTTTCTTTTCTCATGGGAAATCACAGCTTCTTATTGCAAAGGAACATCAATTTACAATACTGGTATATGCCAGTATATAAATAACATCTTTTGCTCAGATAACAGCAAACCAACTGTGGAAGTTTGCTTTCTTAACCTAGTCCTCGAGAAGTCAACTTATGAATAAAACAGGAAGCATTTTTATAGCTTAATAGAGTATAAGCTGATGTCAAGATGAAAAGACAAACTCAGGCAGTATGACTCGTTATTTCGTGTAGTGTTTTAGATTTTTGGCAGAGAGTTGGGCTTTCTCTAGGTTATCACATAATACCAAAGCTTAATGGAAGCTGCTTTTATTTAGCTTAGTGTCAATGTGTGTCATAATTAAGCCACAATGGCCACTGTTATAAGAGTAAAAAGGAAGCGACATGCTGAACCAGCAGAAGCCCTTCTGCTTGCTTGCAAAAAGACCAAGCACGATGAAAACTTTAAAGGAAATAGTGGAATGGCAGACATCATTCAGATCAAAGAGAAGGTATTTCACTACGCAACAACAATGGGTGCAAATGCATCGATGGACGAAACCATCAAAGAAAAAGTAAAAAATGCCATCTTGCTTAGAAACAAATTGAAGACAATATACAAACCACAATCTTCCGAACACGTGCAAAAAACCTTGAAAAAAAAACATGTCATGTATGGCAGAAAGTACAATGTCATCGGATTACCTGACTCAGTTGGTAATGGGGCAGGTCGTAGCTCACAGAATCATAATTCTGGTAATGATAATAACATGCAGTTACCTGTACCTACTGATCAAGATCCACCATCAAATTCACATGAGAAAAGTGATGTGGTACTTGATGGCAAGGATGAACTGAATAATCTTGCTCCCTTGTTGGACGTGGAGGAAGAGGCAGTGAATTCATCTCCTCTAAAATCTGAAGACATACTTTGTAACTCTGTGAAAATGTTTCGAGAAAAGCTTCATGTTTCAGAACCAAAGCAGGATGACTTTGTGTATGACCTTTATGTTTGTAAAAAAACTCCAGAGAAATGGAATATACAAGACATACTATATGTGCAACCCTGCAAGTAAGTTTTGGTTGATATGACTCTGCTTTTGCACTTTTACAAAGCTGTGTCAATTTTACTACTCGATTTATATTCTAAAATATTCAAAATTATTTTAGAGACTTGGAATTTGTTTATGAAAGTGAACCTGCAGAGGAGACTCACCAAGAAGAAGAAGATGATAGCAATGATGAGAGTAACTGGAGAAATGATTACCCAGATGAAGAAAATGATAGGTGAGTGTCTAAAACACCTTACACTAGCTTTTTTTGCATATGTTTGCTGTGATCAAGCGTACCAAGCATAAAAAAGTAACGGTAAGCTAAGTGCATTATTTTACAATGCATTGTATTGTAGAATTGTCTTTAGGCGTTAACGAATTGATTTTTTACCAGTTAACTTGCTTTCAATTTTCAAAGACCGTCTTTGTTCTATTTAGCATCGATGAAGATGAAAAACGATTTTTATTTGATGAAGAGGAAGATTTGAAATACGACAGTGATGATTGTGATCCGCCATCAAGAAACGATGATGGTGATATATACAGCTCTTTATTCGGAAGTCATTCCCGCTATGATGACGATACTTACGATGACGCCGACTACGGTGACGATTATCACAACGATGCGATGTTCAGTCATTTGGACGATTATGCGACTCGTGACAATGACTTTAACGATTATGACGAAAATTACGACGATTTCTGATTGTATTTATAGAAAATTTCACTGATTTGTGGTCCTTTACCCGACAGGCATATCGGTCAAGGTTATCCCACCCTTTTTGTTTTGATCCCGCGCTCTTTCAATGCTTTCAAAAGCTTTTCGTTTCAAATTCACTAATATTATTTTACCGGTAAGGTAAATTTTTCAAAACATTCTTGCCGTTTAGAAAATTTCTCCAATCCCGTTGCATTAACACCTTAAGCCGGCGAGAATAGATATACTGCTAATTTGTTGCACAGTCGTTCAATAATTGATAGGAAATCGAAGTTTCCCACCCCGACATTTCCACTTGGAAGTTGGTGAGAAACGCGCTTGGTGTTTTACTTCGTCCGTTAATTTGCAGCCAAAGAGCGTAATTCGCATTCAGAAATAATCCATAGTTACTTCCTTGCGTCAGTATTCGTACTAGAACTAGACCAATGACGATCATGATGAACGTGTTCCGAGAAATGTGGTATTTTCATGTATTTATCTTTGTCTGCGTAGTGTTGTTAGTGTTACGAACTTTTGCCAATAAAGTGAAACATATTTTAAAAAACAACCTGCATAATAATTTGTGCCGAGTGGCGAAAGATGCACAGTACATGATGTTTTTGCACATTGACATAACACCTCCGTCGAGTCAGACATGATATAATTACTGGTATGGATCCAAACGTCTTGATTAGAACGAGTAAGTACCAAATTTGTTTCATTCAAAAGTAACATTGGTTTGAGATGACCACTGGTTCTTATATGGCAACACAAAACGAACGGTTCACTATTTTGATTAACCAAAGTATTTTTGGTAGTTACATGAGCGATCTACCATCGTTTCATGTGAAATAAGCTGCATACGATCATACTTTGTTAAGCGCAGTTTTCAGCCAAAGCTGTCATGATCAAAATCGATTATTTTGATTAAAAAGTCTAAACTAATTGTGAAGAGAATGCAGAAATTTTGTTTCATGCTTGCATCATATTACCCAGTTATAATTTTCTTTCCAACATTTCGATCGATGGAAAGCGCAGTGACCACGTGTCCACCGAGCGAATTAACACAGACCAGCCTTGTGCTGCTGGCTATTAATTGGTGGTCAGTTTATGCAAACCTCTATACCTTTGGGAGCAACCCATCACCAAAGAGATTCGTTATCTCACGAAAGAAAACCTTCGTTGACATCTAGCATGGTTACCATTTAGTGTCGTTTACTTGTAAATTTTAACAGAAGTACATTGATCAGAATCCTTGAGGCTGCTGCCTCAGTTATTTACTGCATTAGAATTTGTTTGACTCGGCTTGTTTTTAACTATCAAATTTCGCATAAACAACTAAGTTGCGCTCGCAATTTCAACGGGGATTTGAAGAGGTTCGAAACTTTAATAAACCTCGACAGTTGTTCAATAAATCTTTGCCTGGTTTAATCACAACGTCAGCCATGCATAATTTATATTGTTTACCACGACTATTTTTGTAAGTTCCCGTGCAAATCACAGCCTTTTTGCGATTGTACACAGAGATTTTTAAGTTTATAGGCTATAGGCCAAAAACAGTGAGGACAACTTGTCCAAGGGCAAATGCATATCTTCTCTGATTTTAGTTTTTTGTGTAATTTTACCGACACCACTGAGTTTTACAGAAGCTTAGTAGGTTATCTATGGCCCTCGTTCAAGAACAACGGCGGTACAGATGAAAAGAATAGTTTCTGACGTACTTTGGGAGGATATTAATTTTTGCTCTGTAACATTCGATTTACGATTTCCTAAATTTGATTGCTTTTGTTGGTGAAGTGTATGTCATCAATCACTTTGTGAATATTAAATTTTTCGTTAGGTGACATATTACCTTTTATTTTAATAAGGTATTTTGAAATTTTGTATTATCCTATTAAAATGAAAATCAAAACTGTCCCTATACTGACGATTGCAGATTGATATTTTACAGATAAGTCGTTTCACTTGACATTGCGCGGTATTGTCATGTCAAGCTTATTCAACCGATGCCACGTCCCAAATTTGGCTTCGTCAGTTAGTTATCCTGCAAAATTTATTAACAGGACGTTCGTTTTCTTTTTATCAGAAGCTTATCAACTTTCGTGGCGCACATTTTTTATGTTAAAGACGTTTTCAGATTAGAACAAAATTTAAACTGTAAACAGTATCTTTGAAACTGATTGGCCATTAATTCATTATTTTCTGTTGCAGTATTCGCAAGTTAACCTTATGACATCAGCAAGCGGTTTGGACCCTAGCGAGATTTGCTACGACGGGTGCGCTTGCATCGTGCTCTCTTGTGATGACGAAAGCTGTGAGGAAACTTGCCACTGCTTGGATAAGTTTGGCGGCAATTACGTCATTGTAACATCCGATGATGGAACAAAGAAGATACTGCTTGATATTGACGACCATGTCAACGGTCAGCCCACGCCGCCCATTTTTGAATGCAACTCAATGTGTAAATGTTCTGACCAGTGCATCAACAGAGAGGTCCAGCGGGGGGTGAAGGTACCCCTGTTCGTCTTTCAATGCGACGACGACGGTCGCGGATTCGGCGTACGGACCCTGGAGCCCCTCCACAAGGGACAATTCATTTGCGAATACGCCGGTGATATCCTTGACACTTCAGAGGCGGCCAATCGTTCGTCCAGACAAAAATTCGGGGACATGAATTACGTCATTGGTGTGCGTGAACACACCGAGGAGGGCAGTGAAGTAACTTTTATCGACCCCCAAAAACGCGGAAACGTGGGGCGTTTTCTCAACCACTCCTGTGATCCCAACCTGATCATGATCCCGGTGAGATGCGACTCGGAGATCGTGAGGTTGGCCCTTTTTGCCAGGAGAAATATTGAGGCTCAAGAGGAGCTTACATTTCATTATGGAGGTCGTCCAGATGAGTTTAAAGATAATTCATGTTCCAAAATTCAGCGGAAGAAGTGCCTGTGCGGATCACAAAATTGTGAAGAATTTCTCCCGTTTGATCCCTCCCTCTTCCCGCACTACGCAAATGGTAATTAGTCAAGTGGTGACGCCATTATTCCATTGTCGATAAATTTTATATAAGCTTTAATTATTACACTACAGTTAGCAAATTGCGTAGCATTATGGAAGGCGAGATTAATCTCAGGCGTCAAACGTGCGAAATAAGTCCGATAACTCATCTGGCGTAGAGTTTCCGCCAGTTATAACTACCACAACATTCCCGCGAATTTCCGGCAATTTTCCGCACAAAAGTGCCGCAAATGCCGCCGCGCCAGACGGCTCGACAACGAGACCTTTGCCATACAACGCTTTGGTTGCAATTACCAGCTCGCGATCCGTGACGGTGACGATGCCATCAACAAAGGCATTGGCGTGGGCATAGCATCTTTTACCGGTAAACGGAGGCGCCAGTCCAGCCGCCACACTTCGAGAGGTTGGCAGCTGGCATGCTTTGCCTTCTCGGAAGCTCAGTTGCATGGAGTTAGCTGCGTATTAAAAGCATATTACACTGTATGATTAGTCGCCAAATATTTTGCCATTTGAACTATCTACTTATGCACTAAGTATTGCAGAAATATAGTACTTTAGGTGTGAAATGTTGTATAATATATGTAATATTCCCGTGTATGTATATATGGTGAAGTTAGATTATGTAATACTCTCTGAAATTTTGAAGCACTTCAGACGTTTTTCTCTTATTCACTGTATATTGCAAAATGGGCGCTATAACCTTTAACGAACCGTTTTACATAAACCATTTACGCCAACACTTCACCTGTTTCTGGTTCCACACCATATATTCGTGTATTTTCAAACCCGCTTAGTTTAATAGCAGCTGATATCCCAGACAGCAGCCCGCCGCCTCCACAGCAAACGACCACTACATCAGGCGTGACATCTTCGATGATTTCCAATCCCAAACTGTAAATAAATGTTTTTGTTTTCTATGAAAATGAACCCATCTTATCCGGTGCATGTTTGTACGTATGTAAAGGTTTTATGTAGTTATTATAGGCCTATATAGGCGAAGGCTTTCTATATATGTATAATTGTTTATGTTTTTATGTGTTCGTACATTCAGGTGAGCTCTACATGCCAAAGAACTACCGTTGTTGGCAATTTTGCACTGTATTGTACAAGCGTTGATTTTTTGCGGATTTCTGTTAACCTCTTTTTTCATGTGCACCTTTTATTGTTGCTTCATTTCATTGTTAGCATTTTTCGCTGTTGCTTTATCGTTTTGAAAATTGATTTTAGCGTTGTTATTGGATTTTGAATACTCGAACTAAACTGATTGCAGTGCCATAACTTTACCATTATTATTCATCAATAAAGTGTTAACCAAGGAGAGTTTTGATGAAAGAAAGATTCAATGTACAGTTAGCTGCTAGGCGATAGAACCGAATGACAGCCCAAGCATTTGAAAATTTTACAATCTTAAAATATTTGGAGGAACAGCGAGTTACCATACCTGCCGTATCCGGCAATGAGATCATAATCATTGAACGGATGGAGAAAGGTCATACCTTCTTTCTTCACCAATTCGCCAACTTTAGCCATGAGGTCTGGAGATGGAACGCGAATAACGTCACACCCTTCACTCTGAAACATTATAAAATATTAATTAACCCGAAAATTATCATAACAATTATTTGGAAGCCAAACGCCGTCACAAGGCAAATATTTCGCCCGCAAAAATTATAACAACAATGTCATTGGCCTTTGTACATAAACAATTAATTACTACAATCAATCTTAGAATAGACTTGGCTTCGATAGCAGTCTGGTATAAATTTATCAAGAATTAATCCAGTCGTTATCAAGAGGTCATCACAAAGGTATTAACTTACTTTTTTCTTTAAAAATACCTTAAGCGGTAAAAAATCAATGCCTTGTATGTATGTATCATCCACAGAAGGCAATATCTCTTTTTTAATCTGTCTCTGAGGCCGATGGACCATATTCCAACAAAACAATCGATTTTATACAACTTTTCTTACTTTTATTAATATCTCTCTACTCCGTGGGGCCGTGTTTGGCATGATGACGGTTCCCTTTAGCCCCATCTGGCGACAGAAGTAAGCGAATGCCTTTCCATAATTTCCAGCTGACATGGTCACTAATCTTTTCGCACAAGATTTTACGTCCGACGACGCTTTCGTCATTTGGCAAGTCACTCCTCTTGCCTTAAATGACCCTGGAATAAACCCAAAAGTCCCAAAGTGCCTTTTGTTTTTATACTAGCAACATGGTTTTAGTGATACAAAGAAGCTATCAGATTGTAACAATGACACGAAGTTAAAAATCTTCTTAGCTTATAAATAGCTTTCATTTGCAATTTTATAGGCCTGCAATTAATGTCGTCAATTCTACTCATTATATTTGACCTAGCTATCGTCCACATAGAGCATTTATTCTGTTGGCAGTTGAAACAAAATGTGGTAAATAGCTAAAGCCTAAAACTAATTCTGTTATCACCGGCACATTAAAATAAGTTAACTACGCTGTTGCTATAGCTCACCTGTCGTTTGCATGTTCTCAAGTTTCAAGTGAACTTGAACATCATCTTTGCATTTTATCATCCCTAGTTGCTCCACATTTCTTAAAAGCGGTGTCTTAACGCAATCTGGTGACTGCTTTATGATGTCATAAGCCTCAAAAATCGCCGGTTTGGTGACAATACTATTGTCGCTGTTGAAAACAAATATCCTTCCAAGTTCATACCAGAGTGGCCTTAAGTTCTATGTCAATTAACTTTATTTTAGGTTGTTGTAAACGTAAACTATAGCGAACTAGTTCATTGTCTGTTTAGGCAATCATGCACATAAATTTCCTACGTACAATATTGTTCTTGGAAGGTGAGATACCTTGTTGAAATAATGTAACTCACCATTCGTCGTTCGCTACGTACAATGTAGATTTGGTGGAACTTTTTATTGGATTCTCCATTTTTACACTGATCACAGTTGACCTTAATGATTTAATTTATCAAAATTGTCCGATTACGAAATTCTGAAACAGAAACCTTTAAAGTCTGTTTTCAAATCTATTTTTAACCTTCACATGTTCTATTCTGCAAAATAAAACAAAATCTGTGGTAAGACGCTAAATTACAAAGATACTATTCAACATTTGCTTTAATTTTTACCATAGCTGGGCACCCGCTCTTCTTAAAAGAGCGTCACTCATGCTACTCGCTGAGAAAAAGATAGCGTTTTTTCTCCCTTCCGCTCTTTTAGCAATTCAAAGGTGTACAGGTATATGCCCTATAGCACGGTGGTCACAGGGCAGGCGGTTACTTGTTAATTGCCTAAAGCTAGTCTCAAAACCAGTGGTTCCCAACCGCGGCTCCAAGGTAGCTTTCTTGCGGCTCTCAATGACCCCTGAAAATCCCACAAAAAAATAAAAAATCTATTGGCAACAATTAGGGCGATTATTTTTTGAGTTGTCAAAAAAAGTCAAAAATTGGTCAAAATTTATAGCGTTAGGTCAAAATTGTTTACAAATTTTTCATTTTACATCTTACAGTTACACCTTGTAGCCTACTTTATACTGCTGTGAATGGTCCATTGTCTACTTATTGTGAATCATAAACCGCCTCCTGAATCCTAAACCACAATTGCGCCTCGACTTGACAAAGTTTTTAAAGCTCAAAGCCAATGCCAAGTTGGACATTAAATTGATTTGTGTTATTTTTCTTGTTAGTGTTGCTATTCGTTGGTACATGATTTCATGCTTTAAAATTTTCGTTATAATTACTTGAGTCTTTTCATGCGGCTCCATACGTACTATGAAGTTTGAAATTCGGCTCCGACACCAAAAAAGGTTGGGAACTACTGCTCAAAACAGTCTTCCTTTATTCACAGCATAACATTAGTCGCAAAGCAGTCAAAAAAATTTAGATTTTCAATATAACTTAATTTTTTTACGAAACTTCTATTTTGTGCTTTCATGGTGTTGTTTGTGCAAAAAAAAAGAGCGACGAACGGATAGCCCTAAAATAGGAGCACACAACCGCTTACACTCCTAAAAAAGGAACGCGCTCGTCCCCATCTCTGATTTTTACTTATTTGGGTGACTTAATCGGTGTCTTCAACATTACTTCACGATAACGTCCTAAATCTTCCTTTTCTTCACATCATTTTGAACCAATCAGATTAATATTTAAAGTGCAGTTACACCCTACAGAACCTGCATTGCATTAAATAAAAAAAAATATTGACAGAAGCACGTTGTATGAAAAGTTTTCCTTGTAGTACTTTATGAAAACCAACAAACTAATCGCAAAAATCGCAATGAAAATGCGAAAACCAAAAAAATACATTCAAACAAGTGTAAATATACAGTAATTGCATTTAATTTGTGTTAAAATCCTGCAGTTCAATTAAAGTAAGACCAAACCGTGAACAGAATTTTACCATATCAAAATATCCTAAGACAAATTACAAAAAAAACAAATGCAAGCACCAGCACAGTGAAAGCGCTATTAAAAAGCTGCATATTTTACAGCAAACTACTTAAATGCAAAAATTTAGCTTGGAAAATCATAGCATGAAAAACAAAGTAGTCACTGCAATAATAATAATGTGGAAAATCAGCTGAGCAAACACACTCATCAAAATACGTTAATGCAAAAAATATAATAAATAAAAACACCTTAAACAAAACTTGGACCAACAAATTTCAAAAAAGCACGCCACAACAGGCAGAATGAAATATTATGGAGCTTTTAAAATCTAGTGATGCTGTATGCCAAATCAGCTCCATAACATTGTGTTATCAGGAACTTTTGATTCATCAGGTTGCTGTGGTGGTGGTCTCACGCAAGATCGTATAAAACTAACTGTTTGTTGGTAGATATGGCTGTGGCGACTAGAAGGTTTGCAAATATTCAAGTGATTGGTATCTGCCAGGATAAATTCGCCAACACCTGGATCTACAAATACACATTTTTAACAAGGTGTTTGGGGTTCATAAGAATACTGTACCTTGACATGAATCAGAGTAGAGATGTTTAAATGTGCAAAAATTCTGATACATGCTATCGAAATTTAAAATTTAACGTGTGAATAAGGTTAAAAAGATACAGTACATAATGGGCACGGCATTTACCTAAAACCTCCATTATTGTAAAAGTTTTGGGCAGTTGCCTGATTGTATCATAAAAGATTTAAACAATTATTTGACTAATGTCAACAATTATAAGTGTAGTATTACAAACCCGCTGATTCTGGAGGTACAATGTGGAGTTTGATGTATGCACCCAGTCCTATGTTGGTTGTTTGCATCTCTCCAAATGTGAGAACGTTTAAACTGTTATTACTTACCAGTTCTTTTAAATAATCATTAAGTAGACTCAGTTGAGGTGAATCTGAAATTTATATTGCACGTAATTGCAACATAAGAGTAATAAAAAAATGCAAGAAGTTAAAGGGACTGTAGATGCAAAAGTGTTAGTACCATGACTGAGTTCCATGACTTCTACCGAAGGAAAGAACAGTTTTCTAATTTTTCGAGAGTAATTGGCAAGTTGTGAGCCAAAGTGAGGTGTACTGTAGAAAACTATGCCTCTGTAAATTACCAAAAAATACCAGTAAGTAAATGAATCGTGTAGAGGAAGGCAACAGTACAATTGGCTTGAGTCAATTGATCGTCAATTTCAACTTACATCTAGTTTTGTAAACAGGTTAGGAATACATACATGGTTAAAATATAATGAACAACGTTTTATCTTATTTTATGTCATGGCTCACGTCAAACCACTACAATTCCCTGTCAGGTGTTGATGTTAATATCAATGGTATGTGCAATTTATATGCTGTCTATGCATTTCTTTTCTGTTAATACGTTCACAATTATATAGCTTAACTTACTTGGTTTGTTTCAAGACTTTTCCAAAGTCTTTGGGGTTAATCTTTGCATCCGCAAGCATTCTTTTAATAATTAATCCACCCATTGAGTGTGCAACCCAAACAATTGGTCTAGACAACATTACAAAGTTTCCATTATAAGCCAAATCACTTGTCAAAGGAGAAACAAAACAGGCACTTGCCTTTCTCCAATGCCCGCTTTCATCATCTTTTCAAGAAGTATTCGGCTGCGATATGAAATAGTCCTTCGTTCCAGCTCATGCGGACACAAGGACATCCACTCACTTAGGTTGGTATCATACTCAACACACATAACCCGACAACCAGGTAAATCTATAGGTAGCCAGTCCTATGTATACAGAGCCATGTAGCGTAGGATTAAACTGTGCAATGTATGACATAACAATACAACTGAAAAGCTTTGATAAAAAGCTGATAATACAGTGTTGAAAATTACTAAGTGATACCTCTGGCCAGCAATCTGTTCTATTTTTATCTGTTCCACTCACGCCATCTTGCTGCCTCCAAGAATAAAATGCCCCACCCATTAAACCATGAACAAAAATTATATCAGCTTCTGGCTTTAACCTGACCAGAACATTGTGGAGTATTATGCATCATGTTAATTGGTAGAAAGCTTAATTTCAAAAATGTCATTATTTATCAACTTTCTCCATGCGTCCTAAGAAACTAAAGAAACTTGCTTTGAACGATGCCTTGGATATAAAACATAAACACCATCTTCAAAATTCTCTTTCATTGCTTCTCTGTCCAAGTTGGCCAGTCCTCTTGAAGCCTAAATTGATCATTGCAACATGATGGGTGTAAACAAAGCATTTAAATCGATCTTTTACGTTCTGCAGTGGTTTTACGTATGCTTCCACCCACCTGTATTCTCATGGGAGCATAAGGAGATTTTGAAATCTCAGCAAGCAATGATACCCAACCAGATTGATATATTTGGGTATGAAATTTCTCATATAAACAAATGTTGCTGACGATTCTGTAAATATGACATATTCTGTAAGAGCCATTGCACAAAATCAGCAATTATCATAACTTGCCAGTAAATCTATTTGCATCATTTCAGTAACTATATTCATGTTTATTTAGTCGAACCTCACAATATTCTGCTGGATTTTGGGGTGGTAATGTCTCATCTTTCGAATCCTTTCTAATAGCTGAAGAACACCGCTACTAACCATCACTTGGCAATGTTCTTCAAACTATTTAAAAAATATATTTTACCCCAAGGCGATGAATTAATAGAAAAAAATATACAAACCGTTGCAAACATAGCACCAAAAAGTTTCCCATCACAAGTTATTAAAATGTGAGACACTTAAGCATGAAGAATCACATGTGAATGTTTGACGAGTGCTTGTAGACAGAGCAGCTCCACTTCTTCCTGAGGCCTAATATGACGAGTGTAATTGATGCCGCTTCCACCAAAACACCACAAACCACCCTTTAAAATAAGACAGATTAAGTTTGCAATACAGCTCTGAGTCAAGCTACAGTCAGAAAAAAAACAAAGGTTGTTTGAGTCAAATACTGACTCGATTTTGCTTCTGCTCATCACTCAGATTCAAAGCCCCAGACGTGAAGTGTTGGATGCATTTCTCAACATCTCTTTGGGGAAGCTTCACCAACAACTCACGTAGCATGTCCTCTAAGGAATAAATAACAACAAAGGTAACTTTTTGGTCATTTTCAAACCAACTAAATTAATAAGAAATATAGCCAGAACCTGCAATTAATTACCGACAGTTCCTTCACTTCCTTCGAATCATTGCAGAAAGGTTCAAAAAATTACCTATCTCTTCCTCTCCAGCTATTTCAGGCAGTGCTGGTGGTGAGAGAAAAAGGCGTTGGTCAACTCCATTAGTTCTTGCTAAACCAATGCATGTTGTTGAATCTAGTGCCTGTGCCAGTGTATGGAATTCAGCATCTGTCAAATAGAAAATCTCTGTATGATAAACGTCGGTGACTGAAATCAGACATGTGACTTGACACATCAAACAAAGCACTGGTAACTGCCTCCAAATCTGCTAAGATGGCTGAAGGAAGAACAAATTAAATTGACTTTCCTGCACAATATCCTACACTTCTAGAAGTGCTAATCATTTGTCATACCAAGATTAAAATTATCTATTTCAGACGTGCTCATGCAGTCTTTCAGTTTTCTTTCTTTAGCTTGCTTTTCTTTCCAGTGTCTCTCTTCTAACTCAAAAGATAAACCCGTTTTAAATATCTCCTTACTGTACAAAGTAGCCTACTAATTAATAATAATTATCCATCATATATGTTACCAAAAATTCTTACAGAAGCATACGTTTTCTGACTTATTTCAAACTGTTACCTATTATATAATTATTATTATGCAATATATTTACAATGCAAATGCAGCAGGATATTTTAAAGATACAGTCGACTCCGCTTAATTCGGACACTTTGGTTCCGCTCACTTTTGGCCGAATTAAGCGGAGAAACGGCTTTATCCGAATTAAGCGGAAAATCAATTGTTCGTTTCATGGTCATGCATAAAGGCAAAAAACGCATTTAAAATACTGTAGTGTTGCGTAATAAATGAATTGCAGCTGCGCTATACTGCAGTAACTGGCACTGATCGCATAAAACGTCTTCGTTTACTTTAGTGAGCAATTTCACTTTTTCTGATAAACTTTTCTGTACAATTTTGTCCTACAAGATGGACGCAATTGTACCGAAGTAAAAGCGACTATGAAGCTGGCACGGCGTTATATGAGTTCATTGTCGATTGTTACTGCATGGATCGTCATTGTTTCACCATAATCACTCATAATGCAATTGAATCTTGTCTTAAAACGAACGAAGTATTGTTTATTGTGTCATAACCTAACGATGGAATTGCGAACCTGTGTCCGAATTAAGCGGAGAATCGTCCGAATTAACAGGAGTTTTTTACGTTCAATTTTTACTTTTGTTCGGTTCCCGAGCATTTTGGCCGAATAAAGCGGTTGTCCGGTGTCCGAATTAAGCGGATTCGACTGTATATGCTAAACACGATCGCTTTAATGTTAGTTTGTTAACACTTACCATTCCAATCTTTATAAGCTGCAATAGATTCTACAGCTTTCAGGCGAATGTTCTTATTTCTAGAATAAGCTTCACGAAGCACTGACCAAGGAGATATATAATCCTCAGCCAAATCAACACTATTCTTGTCAACCAGTAAAATGAACTTTGCTGTCAAGAACATATTAGTTTTACAAACGAGATTTAAAAGACAATGACAAAGTCAAAACAGTTTGGTTTTAAATTTTTGGGACTACTAACAACTGAACAACTTTCAACTAATAGGCCTATACATATTGGTGCTGGAAGAATTTCCTTGATAGCTCGGCGTGCCTTCTGGCTTAAGAAACCTTTGTTTGGATCGTCAAAAGATTGATTCTTGTAGTGTTGTTTTCTGTAAAATAAAGTTATTCCACTAGCCCAGTATGTATTATACATACACAGAAAAGATAGTCAATTTAACATGGCAACAAAAATATATTTAAGTGATATAAAAATAATATAAGAAAGCGAGACAAGAAAAGCCAATCAGGCTGAAAGTCATTTCCCAAATTTTTTGTAATGATTCAACCTTAAAAATCACTCACTCAAGGTAGATGTACGTTTTACGTTTTTCTTTTTCTAACACATTTGTAGGAATCCCCAACTGCTTCTTAAATTTATCGAGACCACATTTCAGTGTTGAATACAAAACAACAGAACCAAAAGCTCCAACAGTCAGTGCTCGTATAAAAGCTGCACAACAAATGCTCTCATTACACTTATATACTGTAGCAGTTAGGTATAATGGATTTTTTATAGAAAATTATATCATAAAAACACAAAAAAATACAATCTACAACTTGTCATACCGCGTTTTCTTTTGAGCATAATTCCAAAGCCAGAACAGTTAATAATAAGGTCAGTTATTGAAATGGCTATGTCATCATATTCATGCAAGGGGTCACTTTTACAATCACCTACATTTCACATTTTGAGTGTAAAAAGAATCTAAAGAAATTTTGTATTTAATTGTAATGTTTTATGCAAACAAAACAAAGAAATCCATACTGTGAACATCAGCATCACAACACAATTTTCACACCTCATGATTTAACTGTATAGACATGTCTTACAAAACTATAGAAATCGTTGCTGCAATAATACTATTCAATAACTTCCACTCAGTAAAAACATACAACAGAATATAGCATTACTGGTGCCATTTTTTGCTGTGGTGATTCGTTAAACATGCATTCATGTTGATAAACTGCCTTCAAGATGTGTCAAATCTAGCAGCTATATACCGTATATAATATCTGTTTAAAATTTAAAAACTTTCATAGACCAAGTGATGAAATATTTAAAACATGACATAACCAAAAATTCTCACAAAATTAAAATCAGCTAACGACAACTGCAATTTTTTTGGCAGATATGAACAAATTTCAAAAAATTGATGACGCAACAATGAATAACCAGCTTTCAAATTTTTCTTGAAATTAAGTACCACTAAATTATCAAACTTCAAAATATAGTTATATATATAGTTTAAACTTTATTTAAGAACCGCTTCAAAATGAAAACACTGCACTATACTGCTTAGTCGGAGCTAAAGCACTACACAAAGTTACAACTAAGAAGTGGATTGGTTTCTTTTATTCTTGGCTTCAGAGCAAAGCAATAAGCAAGGGTTGTTTTAATAGTAACTCAAGTACAACGTTACACGTTTCTGTGTTTGGTCTCTGGTCACTTTCTCAATTGGTTTTCTTTTGAAGACTTTTCATCACCGCGAGTGCTATTGCTGTGATTGTTATTTCCATTTGAATTTCCTGAAGCAGATTCCTTATTATCTAGACGATTTCTGTTCATTTTTACCATGTAAATGAAATATGCAAGAGCTTCCTTTTCATTTACAGGCATTGTTCGAAAGTGCCTACTTACATTCTCGGAAAGTTGGGCTTTTGTTAGGCCTTGACGTGTCTGGAGTTTGTAGTATCTTTTGTATCGGCGCAATGTGTTCATCTGCAGTTGTTCTAAAGCAACATCAGGATAGTCGTTGTGGTTATCACGATCACCACTATCCTTACGTTTTCGTTTCTTGCCGCCATGGTTTCCATGATCCATAGCCATTATTTTTGCACTACAGTTCTTAAGCAAATCTATTTAACTTTTAAGAAAGTACTGTACTAAGTTTTGAAAGTCAAAAATCTTGCAAAGAATATGAGTAGTGTTGCAATTACTAAAGAATTTCACCACAAAAGTAAAATTAAAAAATAGGCATTTGTAGATGAGACATATTCTTATTGAAAATAATGGTACAACAGATACATATTACTTACACAGCACAAAGTAGGGGCCTCGTTTGCTTTTGCACTCGTAGTCATACATGAGTAAGCCTCATCCTCATAATGGAAAAAAATTATATTGTAATAATCCCTCCATATTTGATTTTGATATGCTCAACTACAAAGTGTGGCAGTTTTCGACAAGAAATCACGTGTGCAAAGACACATTTTTTGGCATGACATTAAGTAACGAAGCTTTAATTCTTTGTTTATTTATTATAAATTGGCGCTCAAGCAAACTACTAATCCTTATTTGTTTATCATGAATTGGAGTGAAGACAAAAAATGTCTGACAGACACTAGAAAACGAGATACATATTCACCTCCTCTTAATTGCTCAATTGGCTTTCGCAAAACTAGGCCTAGCCTAGAGTAGGCCTACAGCCTCTCTCAGACATTGTTTACTTATGGTCACTTTCCTAAAAACCTTAGAATTTTATCAGCAATCTATCAGCTTAAATTGTAAACTTTGACGGACACGAGCAACAGAGAAAAAAGGTATTCTGCACATAGTAACAAAACTTACAAAATAAGCTTCACAACTAAATCCATATGAGAAAAAAGAGTGAGGTTTCTATCCTATAAAGAATAAGTACCCAAAAAATAATTTGAAGTGGCTATTTCACTGTATGGAGGTCAGGCAGCTTGTTGTTAAAGATAGGCGATTAGGTTAGGTGAACGTGTATGCAAAAAGTTAAGTTTAGCCATTACAGGTTTAACTGGAGTTAGATGAAGACCGTTCAGTTAAGTTCACAAAAAACTGTTAAAAATAGTTTCGAATTCACGATTGTTTGCAAACAATCAAAACAAAACAATTTCATACAGATAGCTAATGGTATGGTAATCCTTACCCTCAGATTGAGCAAAGTTTTAACACGACTTAAACCCGGTTACCCAGTAATGATCAGGATAAAGATTGTTCTACCATAACCATACCATATGCTAAACTACAGAGTATGACGGTTTTCGTGCAAAAGAAAAATTGCGTTGAGCAAGAAAGCAGCCGATGTGCACCGACTTGTGGCCCAAGCACGTTTAGCGTTTGTGGTAGGCAAGGTGCGGCGTATTATTTTATTATTAAAAAAGGAGAAAAAAGTAGTTTCTCGGGTGTGCTCTCACCAGGCAGCCATACCTGCACTCCGCAGTCGATGTCCATACGGACAAAGTCAATACGAATGGGGGTCCCAGATTAGAAAGTTTGCTATTTTTTGGTGAAAAATCCTCGCGCAATCAAGATGAAACAATCGCCATTATAACCGTAACTAATTTTTATCGTCTGTGCACTTACAGACTTAGGAAACTATCCAATCTGGCGCGGGTCTCCTTTACTTTTTCTCTCACATATCAAGGTCGAATAGCGAGGAATTATTACGTCATAACTCCTGCTCTGTTATCTCATCACTCTTTTCTATTCAGGCCTTGATGTGGGGAGTGCAAAAGTACAGCAAACCCCGATACTGTACCTAAACCAGTGGCAGTACGTTGTACGTACCATACCATTATGATAATTAATTAATAGAGCATCGCTTCAGCTTCTGACAATCTGACTTCTGAGACTGAGTGCTTGATATTTTCTTTTAAATAAGGGGAATACCCAGATCATACTGTAATAATAGACATCGTACATGCTAATGCAGGCTTATCTACGAAAACTTAAATTTTTAAAATTTGTATAAAACTTTTTTAAAATTTATCCTTTTTGCACGCTAAAAGCGCTTAAAGTAAAATTAAAGTCACGCATTCTTTGATGGCACTTGATTATTTTGCCCATTTTTCACAACGCAAAATGCTGTAAGCTATATTTGGGAAGTTTTTGTTGCAGATAAGACTAGACACTAGACTATGTTCCTCGTGTACAGCCTAATTTCTGAACAGTTTATCAAATTATCATTCAGAACTTGTCCGACCTTGCATATATGTGTATAAATTGCAATGCATCTATCAGTTCGAAATCTATAATTTTTTTCCAAAAATAGTGATGCTGAGACCTAAAATATAACGGAAACAGTGTCTGTAAAAAACATATAGCCTACATTTCCTAGGACCTGAAGCTCATTTGTCATGAAAGTTTTAGATAACACGTTTTTTGCACATGCGCACAACAGATTACATGCACATGCGCACGTATAAATGCAGTCGTTTGCTCCATAGGCCTATTTGATTTATAAATGCTTTATGGACTTTTTGAATTTCAATTTGCCAAATAAATACTTTGATTTAATCGCTACTGCTATAAAAGGTACCACAAATACAATGTCTACGACATACAATAGCATATAAACGATCAAAGCTTAATGAATCTATTGAGGTGCAAGATAGTCAAATCCCCTTCATTATAGTCAATGATCGTCAGGGGCATTTAATCACTAGCATACTAAATTATTATCAGCATATGTTTTCGAATAATGTTGTGCTAATGAAAAGAAAACGAAATTATTGACAGAAATGCATCCACTCAAGAATGAAATAAGTTCAATAACGATTTCAAATAACTGATTAATCATCCTCCGTTTCTTAATACCTAATATTAACCAGTCGGTTATCATCGCCTAAAAATAACGTTTCGCTCAGCCTTACAGATTTACCAGCCACCAGCCAACTTAGCCATGGGCTCGGTAATGGCTATCTTGGTTTGCTTAGGCAAGTCATTTGGACTTGTTCCAAACCAATCCTTTTTCCATTGTGTGGATGTATAAAGTGTGTTTTACTTTTACCCTGTGCCACCACCTTTCTTCATAGAAATCTAAATACACAAGATTCGGTTGTTGAACAAAAATTATGTTATAAATTACTCTTCTACAGTACTTTCTATTGAAAAAATGGCACAAAAATCTAAAACCAAACCAAAACGGTTTCGGTTCACGTTCACCAGTGTTTATATGGCATGGTAGGCTATGCTGGGAATCAGAATTAATCGGAACTTGTATATAGGCAAGCTCGGTAACCGGTGCTCGAGCGATGAGTCATCATTGCCGAGTTTAAGTCTTGCAAAGACCTTTTCTCATGCAGTCTGAGGGTAAAGGTTGCAATAACATATCATACACCAAACGCATAGGCCTATAGTTAAGTCCAAAGTAAAACCTGCAAAATGCGATTTCGGAACCGAAAATATCTTTGGGCGGTGTTAAATGGTTCATTCAGAAAGAAAAGACCGTTATAGTCATACCTACAGGATAACGTTTCTACATAAGAAGCTTAAGACTTGAAATTTCCCGGACTTTGCAATGACCAATCAAAGAGCGCCAAGTTATTATTATTCTTTGAAAACATAAAATTCTAAAAAGTGTAAAAATGTGGGTATACAAAAAAGTACGCTTACTGTAAGCTATATTAATGTAGGCTAAAGTAAATTTTAAGCGTCTTATTTTGGTATAATAACTTTTAAGAAACCAATTAATTTTCAAGAAACCAAAACTTTGTGTTCGTTCTTCCCGTCAGCTTTCACTCTGTTTGAATCACCGCACTCTCCAAGCATAGACACTGCATTAACCGTGTTAATGTAATATCTATGCTCCAACTTATATTTTATTCACCAAATAGTGTCATTATGATATGTTATGTTGTAATTGTGACATTCTTTGGACAATCAATCAATTACAAATTCATATAACCGCCTCTTGAGATCTTTATGTCTTTATGTCTTAATAAGATCTTTATCTCGTTATTTAACTTAAAAAGTGTATTCGTTTCGATACTTTTTATAACGTAATTTTATCAAATTCAATGTGACAACCCATCAAATTCAGTGTTACTTTTTGCAACAGAAGAACCTTTGAAGCTAATGTTTCATTTGTCATAGCCCCATTGGTGCCGTGGGCTCTTAGGCAACTGCCTAAGGTAGCCATAGTGTAGGCCTATAGTTAAGCCATTGCAGAAAACTACAAACACCAGCAAGCCGCAAAATCAGTGGTGTCAGTACAAATACGGTAAACAATGCATAGATAATGAACTATAATGGATTTTACTATTCAGCTAGAAGAGCCACTAAAAACATGTCGGCGAGCCGCAGTTTGCCTGCCTATGCTATAGGCTACTAGAAAGAAAAAAAAAGTTTTTTTAATAAAGAAGTTAATTATAGCAAAAATTGCCGAAATAGTTGGCAGGATTAAATAAAAGTGGACCTAAAATAAAGGGAAGTAAATCCTGCTGCAATAGTTATTCCAGTTTCAGGAAACTACAGCTTGGCTATATTATTATATGCTATACAGCTTTCATGCCAAAGACCTTTAATAAAAAGAAGTGAATATGTTTTGGCAAATTTCGGCTGGAAAGTATTGTTATTGCACTGTTAATATAGCAGATAGACAATCGTGTTCATGTAGTCGGAACAACGTATAATAGGCTATGCTTTTCCAGCTTCGGCCTGAAATGATATATAAAAAAAAACTAATACAAAAACCGTTTCTGTTGTACACTAGATTGTTAGTGGAAACAATTAAGGTATAACTAACAAACGCTATTAAAAGCTTGTGAATAAGCAAATGTTGGCCAAAACATCGATTAAATTATGGACTACATAACACGTCTTTACGGGTTGGTGACTTACTTTTCTTCACATATTTAAGATAACATTAAACTGGCTCTGGCAAACGTTCTAAATTCAGTACCACTGTGCACCATACCGAGTATCAAACAATCTTTGCCGAGTGTTCAAGATATGACAATGATCGGCTGAGTATTGAAACTTGACCCTACTAGAAAGAAAACTAACCATGCTAACCAGAAAGAAAGCTAACTACTAAAGAACTAACCATATAAACTAAAATCCTTCAACGGCAGTTAAATAAATATTTCTTTTCCGCCTTTGAACTAAATACTGTGTTTTCTCAAATCTTGACTTGAGTCATAATTACTAGGAACTTTACATGAAATTTTGAACAAAGTCAGTTTAGTGCTCTTGTATTGACTTCATCAACTTTACGCAAAACACGTAGCACAAGTGTCGAATATTTGATTGGCTTGTCACAGGTGCGTGCATGTGTACCGACACATTAACGCGTAGCGTTTTACAGAAAGGATTTAAGACGAAAAAGCGATTTTTACAATAAGTAAAACAGCAAAACGATAAAAACGACAAGGGTGAACGTTAAATAGTAGACTCATTTCAAACGATCGCTAGAAATCTGTACGGAATGCGCGCGCATCTTAAATCACAAAAAAGAAATGACGAGAAACAGACGTATAGCAAATGATACTCTAAATGAAATTGTAAAAAAAAAATAAAAGGCATCAAATTAAAGAAAAAGAAACATGATTTGTGACTTCGTGTCAGGTGAAGGTCGACTGTATGGCTGTTTGAGAAGCAATCAGCTCGCCAGTTTGCTTCTAGAACAACTGAAATTTCTCTGGGACGACACGGGCATGCAGTTAATGCAGTTACAAAACAATTACGATAAAAAATTCGAGCAGCATAAATTAATAAGTTACCGATAAGGAAATAGAAGGGAAGGGAAGTAGAAGGGCGCTACGTCATCAATGACATCATCAAGTACACGAAGAAAGCGATGTACATGCGGAAAGCGTAGCACAGTGTTGTTACAGACCGGAGTGTCTTGAATGATTTCACATAAAATATCTGACGTCCATTGTGGTGAAACCCGTAATGCGAGGCACCTTCTAACCTTAAGTGCACAGATATTTGTTGACATTTCGCGAGACGAAATATTTTAAGGAACTTTTTTAAAAGGATGAGGCCTCAAACCGCTCTCAACCTTTCTCATTGGATGATACAATGCTTCTTCTGATTGCGTCGTCTGCGAAAAAGGAAAGTTTAAATAAATAACTGACAATTGCAATGGTGCGCGGCATGTCTATTTTCTTAGACCAGGTTTTTCTCTCATCTCACCTGTAACGGGTATGTGACGTGGAGGAGTAATATCTTGGCATTCCGGGACGTTGCGTTCCCGCTGCATTAGCGGCAAGCAGGCGGAGATCCGCTCCTTCTCCGAGGAAAGGATGCGAAGGACGATGTCTGGTCATCTTGACGTGGATGCCGACAGGAACAGAACCTCTTCTACCAGGAGAAACTGGACTTTTGGGAGCAGGTTCTCTGTAATAAACGAGATATTTTATTAAAATCTGAAAGGCTGACAAAGAAAATCGGAGCAAAAAGTAAACGGAGAAGGAGCAAGAACATCTTCCAAGAACCAATCTTTAAAGCACTCAACGTACCCGAATCGGTCCCATCTCTCATAATCACTGTCATCACTAGATGATGTACAGGTGGAGCACCAACCATCTTCCTCTTCGTCTTCCACAAATCTCTTTTGTTGCCTTCCTTTCTTACATGAGGAAGTTGCGGCGGAACGCTCGAAAGCGAAGTCCGTTGAACGAGTCCTTCTCAGCTTCTTACTGCACAGCTTGTTGCTAAAAAAAAAAACAAAAATGTAACGCTTCTGTTAAATATAGTATCACGCCTTTACAATAACGTGTATAACTGTACACTGCATAGCCAGAAAAAAGTGATTTACAAACATAGCATTCTACCGTGTAGACAGCATATAAAGTGTAAAAACGAACACGTTAGAATCGAATATTTTGTTAATTTGAAAAACTCTAAGAAAAATAGTTCAGTTAAGAATCACCACAACCCAGGAAAAATTCCATAGTTTAAAACTAAATCGAGCAATTTCTATGCCAGGAAATTACAGACTACATTCGAGATCTTGATTTAAAGGCGGGCATGCAAATCAGAGAGATTACTAACCCGCTCAGTTTACTGCACTGCTTCTTAACCTTCACGTGACTTTTAAACATACTGGTAACCTCGTCTAGGTTCAAGGCACTGTGCGTGCGACCAAAATGCAAGGGCTCTTTGAAATGTGGTCTGTGCTGCGATCTAGCGGTGCAAGGAAATTGTAAAAAACATGCAAAAGGTGCCATTAAATTCAATGCAAAATCACTTCTAAGACATGCAGTGCTGGTTAAAAACTAAGGAATTTGATCAGAATTACCATAAAACATAATGAAAGCAAACTAAGGAAGTTAAAATGAGCAATTAAACTCACTACATTGTCATGCGCACGAACAAATATCTGAAGAGACTCACCTTGGCTTAGATAAATTGGAAGGTTCAACAAAGCTGGCGGGAAATCGAGCGCTGTTGTAGAGGCGCTGACCGCGTTTGAAACTCGAGAAATCACCTTGAGCGTCACATACGCCAGCTTCGTCGTCTGACACCAATTTTGACTCGTGGTCATTTCCTACGAATAGACGATTCATTACATAATTGATATTATCGTACTATTTCTGGTAAAACAATAAACTGATCATACAAAAAAGTATTGATAATAAACTTACCAAGACAGAAATCATCATCAATGTGATCGAGGGAGCCAGAATTTGAACCAAAATCGCGATATCTCCTTGGACGAGTTTTCTTCAAAATGCTTTTCAATTCCTTCTTTTCAGCATCTGATGGAATTGACTCTTTGTCTGAAAGAATTCAAACAAGGTCAGTCAATTGTCATTCCTGAACCTCAACTGGCTAGTTGTTAGTTGGGCAGTTGATTAAATTAGTAGCTTATTTGCCATAAACTACACAACCTATTACCTTCTTGGATTAAATTCCAATTTTCCTGCCCTTTCTCTATAGGCAAGATGTCAAATCCTGTGATAGGCTCCCTGCATCTTCTTCTGTTATTTATAATCCTCTCACTCTTGCTCCGTTGCACTGCGTTTCTTTCTTTAGAACTCAGTTGAGGAGGTGAGGATGGAGGAAGAAAAGCGGTTTCCCTTTTTTCCGGGATAAACGGTGGGTGCTGGAGGTCCGCGTGAAGATGTACATGACTCTTCGGGAGCCAAGGATTACCAAGGTCCAATGGGACGCTGGATGGAGGGGAAGGCGTATGATTAACGGGGTATCTTGCCCTGGGCGCCGGAATAGGAACTCCAGATCGGGATTCCAACAAGGAAGCAACATTAATCGAAGGCTGCCGGCAATCTTTTGCCAAAGACTCAATAGTCTTCTGAATCTGAGGAGACAGTTTAGCTCGGCTATCGACAATAGTGGGAGGAGAGGACCGGCCAAGGGAAGAGCGCTGGAACGCGAATTCTGTCGCCAAAACGTGCCCGCCTTCGTCATCATCGTCGTCGTCTTCTTCTTCAAGATCTTTTTCTAAAGGAGACGGTTTCGGGCACCCGAGACTGGGCTTCGGTTTCAGTCCATACACAGCTGTGTTACAAGTGACGACCGCGTTTTTAAGAATATTCTGTTGGTGTTCTATAGCATCTAACGTGCTACTGCTGTTATAGCCGCTACTGTCTGTGCTATTGTAAGTGTTCTGGCCCTGAGGAAAAGGGCCTTTTGACCTCGACGACACTGTACTGGCCGGTGAGGTGACCGTGTCTTCCGCATTGGACGCTTTCGTGATCTCGACCGCTGGTAATCTCTGGCTGACAGGGGAAGAACCGGGTTTACTTTGGTTCACATCAGACGCAGTCAAGTAAGGGTGGTTCGTCCGGGGATGTCCCCGATTGTAATGGCTGTTGGCCGCTATTATGGCAGTGGTCGGGTAAATGTCCTCGGAATCAAGAAAAACGTCCCCGTTCTCCCCATTCGTGTCCATGTTCGATTCATCCCAGGGTTTGTCGTTAAGGGTGAGGTTTTCGAGGTTTAAGCTGCGTCTCACGTTATGTGAAGTGGGGGCTTGGGGAGTCTCGTAATGTGATGAGCTCTGCTGTAAAAACAAAACTTTTTTTAAGTAATTTATAAAATAAACAAAGAAAAATAAACAAACAGCGGGTTTCGCAAGTAATACATTGTCCTCGTCTAAGTGCTTATTCACGACCCTCAAAGTGCGTGTGGTCCCAGACATGTAGTCACCCATAGTGATATCAGGACCCGTCCATTTCCCGTATAACTTGTATTATTTATGACTTAATAACGAAAAAAAGGAGCCGGCATAAAGGGAGTCGTGAGATGCCAGGTTGGTAAATTATAGTTTCGGTAATAACAGTCTTTTATTGATACGATGTGTGATTCGTTACCACTTTAGATAGTTATTCCCAATCTTTAAGACACATTTCGCCTAGGCTTGCGTATATTTATCGCTGTGTTATACGAACGCCGTTTCTCGCTATTTCAACTATGTTCTTGTCATAACCAAGTTATTTAGCTTAACATTGTCGATCGGCTTAGTCGTAAAAAGTTTTTAATGGCATTCTTGAAATACTCTTCACCATCGGCGCCAAGCATGGAATTAGGTGATTGGTGATAAAGGCACCCTATTGCTCACCTGTGAATCAGATTCTGAGTGTCCAGGGTCTTCTCCAAGGCTGCAGGCTTTTGAGCAAAAGATTCGGCCGTGTTTTGGGAGAAAGGGTCTTCCAAGAAGCGATTTCCTGCATCGATTGCAGCAGAAACAACTGTCCGTTGCGTGCCAGTGCTGGCCTTCGTATTGCATCTGCCCGGCGTCTAGACCTACAAGCGGTGGTAAAACGGTGATTATTACATCATAGCACAATTATTACGTCATAAAATGCGTGGGCGCCTAACGACGACCCTTGTGTACCAAAACACTACTGGTCATTAAACTAACGGCTGCAATAAAACCGGAGGCTTTTTGTGGCCAATGTCGCAACCGTTCCCAGCTTGTATAATATAAACTGTATGTTGGGATGATTATTGGATGTTTAACAGAGCTTTTTAACGTCCGCTTAACAATGGAAGTTCAGGAAACAGGTAACCGTATAATCAACTAACCAATAAGATCGCCACACATGTCGCAATATTCGGCGTATAGAGCTTCGAAGCACTGGGTGCAGTTCGGTTTGCCATCCCGCATGATATACCGCTGCCCGCCTAAAACCTGGTCACACTCGAAGCAGCAAAAGTGGTCCATGTGCCAATGCCTGCCTTCTGCTTCTGTGCACTCGTCCGAAAAGATAATCTGCAAAGCAAAGACGAATTACAACCTTTTTTCCTGCCAGAGGAAGCGTAGAAGGCTGCTGAAAGGTTATATAAATACCTCGTCGCAAGCAGAACATCGGGGCTTCAGTGTTTCCGCATGATGTCTCCCGCAATATAGCCGACCGTCCTAAGAAATAAGCTTATTAAAACCGGATATATCGAGTAGATTTCGTCACCTCAGCGAAAATCTATGCGGATGTGCTAAAGCAAAAACTTTACCAAAGCGTTGCTCACCTGATAAAAATAGAAGAGGTCGACCAGCAGCTCGTGGCAAACGGAACAACAAAAGCAAGCTGGATGCCAACACATTCCTGGCTCCGACCTGGAAGCCACGATGCCTATGTCACCGCCTTTGATTGGGGCACAACACTGAAAGCACAGTTAAGTGTGAAAATAAGTCTGACGTCGGGGTTGCATTTGGGTTGCGACGGTATTCGACTTACATCTGTGCATGATGTCCCTGGGTTGTTTAACGGCAGAATTCTAACTTTGCCGCAGCCAAGGTAGTCCCGTTTGCGCTGTTCACTGAACATCCGGAGTTCCCGTTTTTCTTCTTCGGAAAGCTCGTTGCAATAGCAGACCTATGACGTAATCAACAACATGGAATTAAAAGCGAGTTGGAGATGGTGTGAGTTAAAAATAGAACTTAGAATAGAACGTACTCAAAATTTGAATAAAGTTACGGCGCCAGTTACGATAAGAGTTAATGTAAAATACGTGATACCCATATGGCCATATCAGTGTAGGGCAGTTTGGGAAAATAAACACAAACGGCCGTTTACGCTTTCATCGTTCCGCGCTAGTCCTTAAAAACCCAGATAGCTGATTGCATTGCGTGGTATCAACCGCAACTCATAATGAAACGGATGTCTCCTGAAAATAGTTCCGGCTTGTAACGTTTTAGTTGCCACTCTTGCGTCAGATATAATGAGATCTTATCAAAAACCGGCACTTTAACTATGAACCCGACTAGGCTGTACAGTGTGTGGATTTGTAATGATGGATGACGCTTGAACCACGCTGTGCCGCAGACACACACAGACGTGTCCACAGATTAAGATATCAGAAAAGTTAAAAGCAGCTGAAAAGTCGTCTATTTAAGGCATTTTCTTGGTATTGCTATCTTCTGGAAAAACATCAACAAAACAGAGAAAAGCACTTAGCAGGCACAAACTGACCGTTCGGGGCTGTCCCCTTGATTTAACAGTGGGTTTTTAATTCTTTTACGGAATAAAAATTCGATGTTGGTGGCATTCGCGAAAATTTCTGAAAGCGAATTACGACCATAGTGAAAACAGTTTGATTGAATCAACTTAACTTAATCTGAGCCTGCCTGACAACGTGTAGAAGTTTATCAAAATAAAAACCGATGACGCCATTAAATTGAGACCAATTGGTATATTGCGTAACGTGAACAACGGCAAGGTAACTCAAATTCATCATCCGCGAAAACAAACGAGCTTAACGTCGGAAGAAGCCTGGAACACGAACACGGGCTCAGCTAATTGACGTGTCGAAAACAAATTAACTAGTACTACCGGCAAAGGTTTTATTTTTGCTGTAAACATTAACTTTTGAACAGAAAGTCTATGTACATTGTACAATGGAGGCAAGTCAATGCCTATTACTGGTTGGTATGACGATACGACTCGGAAAAAGGATATTTATCGTAGTTAGACTTTACATGTAATTCACATAGAGCCGACTACACCCAGGACATTTTGTGTACAAGTTATAAAAGGAATGATGCAAACTATTTGATAACTGATAGAGATCAACAAGGGTTAACATAATGCGGTATACTTCATAATCCAACGCCTTGAAACTAATTCCACTAATGAGCGATAAGAAAGCATAATCCATTTCTCTAAACCACGAAATCCAAAATCGGTTGGTTCAATTAACTTTTGAAAAAACGTGGCTGGTAAGATAAGGCACACTTTGCATCAGCGTAATGAAGGGTGGTCACGCATGTGTGGCTATCATATCAGTTACTATTCTAATCGAGTACTCGCTTAAGTCGAGTGAAATTCAACCGCACTGGAGATAAGGATGGGATAATCCCGTTGTTTTTATCCGATGTTGGCGCACAAGGTTGGCAAAGTGCACATATTTTGCAACTTACGAAGGGCTTGAGCGGATAAATCACTTGGACTAGAATCTTGAAATCGATAACAATAGATCGAGAGAAAACTTTTAATTCGATCTTGCCACATCCGCAAGTTGAGCACGGCATTAAAAGATTTCATAACAATTGCTAACTGTAATCCGGAATTCTTACGAGGTCAATAGGAATTCCATAACAAACTAGGCGCTGGTTAACCTAAACAATGTCATGGGTCAGGATATTTTGACATATCGCCAATCCATGTCCCGTATGGGCACTTACAAAGCGAAAAATGTACGCTAAGGTAAAACCGGCCACTGTGTTATGGGTTCGAATTTTCGTGACAAGGCGGCTTAGCAGTAAAAATTAAGGAGAACGGCGTCGAGGAGAAAGATGTAAATCCCTGTAACTATTTTCATTATTTCGTGGCTTGTTATAGAATGAGCCAAAATTAGATAAAGCTTAACGAACAGCGGGGAAGCGTGTTTAAGAATAGCAAAAAATCTGAACCGTCCTGCCCCTTCCAAAACGACCGTTGGACAATGGACATCTTAAGAGGCTGTAACGGTCATAACAACTGTGAAAACATTATTGTGGTTTTTTTTAATTTGGACATGCATGTTGACAACCTAAAACGAACTTGGCCGCACCGGTAACAGTATTTTCCAAACCACGTTGGTCTACTACGTCGCGTTGGCATTAATAGACTGTGGGAGATTACGTCTGTGTGACGCCATCCAGAAGTAACACCACCACTTGGTGAAATACAACAATGGAAGATAGGGCCAAACCGACGACATCCTTATAGTAATGGTAAAATCGCCTGCCGTACACCATGAGATAAAAATTCCCAAAAAGAGACGTAATCTTCACAGGCAGGTCATTCCTTATGTTCGCGTGACATACAGTAGGGGTGATGTCACGATTGTGTTATTATGATGCGTCGGACGAAGATCCTATGAATAATAATTGCTAATTACCAGAATACACAACGCAAACGTAAATCGAAATCTGCTGTTCGGAATGACGCGTATCATTATGTCAGATGTCGGGTTCACTCAAGCGTGTAATCATTAAATATAGGCCAAGCTTTAAATAAAAACAGTGATACACTAGTTATTGTCACCTATCTTCTGTTTAAATTTGAAACGTGTTACAATCAATGACGCAGCATTCTGATACTTATCTTAACATAGAAAAATTAAAGTCGCATTTTTAGCATGCTAAGCCAGGCTAAAACAAAATCACAAGGGTGCGCAGACAAAAGGCGTAATGAAAAAAGGTAAAATACGCCTCAAGGGTACATTTTAGTTTTACGGCCTGAAACTTTGCACTGAACAAAATCAGTGCAATAAGCCACTAGTTAGCGTTAACCTACCTGGCTTTCGGTTAGCCAAGTAGGAAATCTTGTAAAATGCAAGGATAATTGCCTTTACAGGTCATTACCTTAAACGTTGATGCTGAAAAGTCTTGCCTCGTAAGACGAAGGGGTTTATAAGTATAACATAAATTCATAAAAATCCTTCATTGCAAGAAACGATTGAATGCGGGTCTAGCACCGGATTAAACTCCATAAACAATGACTAAAATAACGGTTTCGTCTATTCCACTGAAAAATTGAATATGAACAGCATTGGTTGCTGATGTTCAATTTCTGATAACCAACTAAGACAATGTTATGCAAAGCAGTGTCAACCGTACGCTGGTCTAGTTATCCGTAAACATGGCAGTCAAAAGAAGATGACGTTAGGTCAGACGATTAAGCTCCAATCAATCGCACAGCTGCGACTATTTAAGCCGAATTGGCTGGCATAAGCGCATACAACCGCTGGCTATTATGTAGCCTTAGGAAATAGCCTTGCACTTACCAGAAAGATCGAGGAAAAATTTACGGTACTGCCAACACAAGATACAAAGATGTTTGGGAGAAGCGATGGCCAAGAACAGAACCGTGACAAAAACAAGGCAATTCATCAGTAAACATATCAGGTTGGTCTTTTGGCGTTAAACGGTAAATTGTGGCGCACTTTTCACACAACAAACATAGTGGTACATGTTGGCAAAATCGGTAAATAGCCTTAGCTATGCGCCTTGACATCGGTGTTTACAGTCTGTGCCGCTAACAAAACAGCATACTTTGGATAGCTTAAGTTTACAGAGAGGAGCAAGGTATTGGCATTGAACGTTAATACCCCTTATCTAAGCCTATTATATGAATCAGCCGCCTTTCACGAAGAGGTTATGATGCGGTTAACAAGTGTACGCATTAGTGCATTACCAGGAAAGACAAAACTCAACCGATACTTCAGCAATGTTAATACCAAAATTACCCACAATCGAATGACGTCACACGAAAAGGTAACAGCCCTCATATAGGGTTAAATTTGGGTTAAATTTAAATTTGGTTAAATAAACTCTTTGGTTTTTGTCATTACTCGTAACGAAATCACGCTAAAAGATAAATTTTCTAAATCAATAAGCGGGTTAATTACACATAATCTTTTTGAGGTTTGTAATTGCCAGGTGTCAGACAACGGTCAAATTCAATCGTTATAACCACTGAATGCTTAAATATTAGGCAAAATATAGTTAAGGGAAGACTTTTCACGTTTTATCCTCCTCGCAACTGTAAACTCAACACGTGACGGTTTGTTTTACTAAAAAACAAAATGTAAACACTAATGTTCGGTATAAGTTAGTGTTAGTGCACCTTTTATTGGACTGGTTCATGCTCGTATCAACCATCAAAAAATATATGTGATGAAGTAAAAGTACATCGAAAAGATTTCCGTCTAATTAATACCAAGATTTTCTAGATGTACATAAAAGTACATTAAAAAATTTTTTGCGTTAACCTTACAGTTGACCCAAACTGTGAAGTATATCTGAAAACGTACGATAGCTTCCAGTGATTGTACTTCCATGTCTTACCATCACCACAAAACGGATTATGTCGGAAGCGTCTAAAGATAATACGCATTTCTGAAAGTGAATGCGTAATATTTTTCAAAGTTATGAGCGCGGAAAACGTGCAGGTTAAATAATGCCTCAGATATACGCGATCAGTCACAAAAACTCGGCTGTTAAACCGTTTACAGAGCGATAGTAAAGATAAGTTACACACGGTGAGCTATTTTAAAGTTTTATTGTCCTGACGTCATCGTTACGAATTTTAACGTCATCGCTGAAGATGGACATGGAAACGTAATGATACGGAATCCTGGTGCTATGGTAACCATAAACGGTGTCGTCGCAACAGTACAGTACGGTTGCTAAGCTGTTACGTGTCCTACACCTGTGGAAGGTCGAGGCCATTGACAGGTCTTCAATATCGACTAAAACCAGTAGTTTACGACCTGCCTACGGTATGCCGAAGATCATCAAGCACTGACACCAATCGCACAAATGAGGCAATTAAACGATAGAGCGAAACATTATTGTTATTACGACATGTATATTGCACCATAAAGTATTTGCCTTGCACTGTGAGTTCGGTTTACAAAGTTAATCATTGCCTCCGGCCCATGCTATAAAAATGCGCTATATGATTGCGCAAATGACCATTTTTCAATCTTGGAAATTTGCATTTTGGAAATTGCCAATCAAGGCCCCCATTCATTTGCTCGGACTTTAGGCGATGATTTTCACATGTCGGCTAGTCATGGAGTGCGGTAGGTATTTTCTATCAAGCGAGAAGTCAAATTAATTTGAGTTACTGGGGGATGTGGATACCGTGACTCATAAAAACCCGATCTGGTTTCGAAGAAAGCTTTATGGCCGCCCATACTTGTGCTGTTGATACCATTTGTTATATACGTTACGGTTTTCGTTTTAATTTTAAAGCGAATCAATCACAAAAAACAATGTGGAAGCCGTCACGTCATCACCTAATAAAGTTTAATGAGTGCAAACGAAAGACATATGCTAAGGTACAAACCATAGACTATACCAGTTGCCCGAAAAATCAAAGGTCGAGAAATAAAAACCAAGGCACGTAAGGCAAAGCCATAAATCAAACTATTAACCAAGTCGTTGAAGGAACCTTAAAGACTTTATTCCGGGCTAAGGCAAGTGTTGCTGTCGCTGAGATAAAGCCCGGTGTTTGTTTAAGAACGACATGAGTTAAGTTTTCGGCTCCAGTCTATGCAATTTAACCTGTATTTATTTTGTTTTATTATTTCCAACGTTTCAAATCGCTAAGGTTGTAAAAAGCTTTTACAGGCGATGCTAACAGCACGACGTTGCCTTCGGGATCGTAATATTTTGCGATGTCGATCCAGAGAGGAGGTCGGGTTCTGACATCAGCCGGATGATGGATCGGTCCAGATCTGTATTCCTTGTCACGACTGCACAAAAGCATAATTGTCGATTCTGACAAACAAATATAATTCCACCGCCTTTTTGCGTGCCTTAGGTCAGCCTCTGGGCGTGACCGTTTCTTTGTGGTCAGGTAAAGCTATTAATGTGCAATGTACGGTTCCACGGCTGGAGAAAGGGAGCCAGTGTGTAACGCATTTTTTCGCAGAGCGAAGATTTTCACGGCGCCAGCAAGCACCAAATCGCGTGTCGAGCCCACGGTCTGATAAAATCGTTTTGATTTGTGCAAATTTGCGATCAATGACATGTTTGGCCCGACCAATGATTTATGGTTAAGTCAGCGGCCATTGAACCCGCATGGTGTCCGTGTAGCAAAAATAATCTTGTATTGAAATCGTTTGTTACCGGATAATATGTTTATTCTTAAACGGTGATTAATAAAGGGACAAATACTCGGGTCAGCAGCCTTTTTGCAAGAATTTTAATCCACCGACCGCACAATAACAAGCGCATGGAATCAGTCGATCTTTAGTTTTAACGTTAAACCTTTTCGGAATTTGCGACCGCGTAAAAATGCGTCATCAGAAAGAAACTTATGCTCGTCGAAAACGGACGAGATTTTTCCGGAAAAACTTCTAACGCTCGACCATTATGCTGTCACAAAGTGTAACCTGTAAACAACGGTTAAAACATTTAAATGCAACAATACCTTATCGTCGTGTGGCGGTAGTTGGTGCAAAAGCTGACGGGTTCTGTATTTTTCTCCAATGCTGTCCACGATCGGTACCTTGTCCTCTGGAAGGTAGTTAAAATAGAAGCGAACCTGCACAAACAAATGCAATAAACGAGTTATAAATTAGAAAGAAAATTAATCCAATCAACCCATTTATTAACTCGGTAAATTAGATCATATTGTAGTGATGTGCTGTCCGTAACGTGGGAAAAAGCGGTCAGGTCTGGCGTTTCATCTCAGGTGCTTTGATGTCACACCACATCATTTATACAGACAACAAATTAACGTAAACAAGCGATTACATGATTTGCGGTATGGATGAGCGAATAAAAATATGACAATAGGTAGTGCGAAGCTGATGAAGCGCAAACCAAATCCACTGAAAAGTCTTCGGATGAGTATCCTGACACATAAGGACGCTTACTTTCCTGTCTCAGAAGCGGATTGGGACCGTGAGAACGGAAAAGAAAATAAGTGAGAGAAGAGGGAAGTATAAGGTGGTGGATAAGGTGGAAGTCACAAAAGAGGACACGAGGCGTTTCCGAGATGTAGTGAAAACGAATAGCGACAAGATTAGATTCCTGGCTCCAAGATAAAGATCAAGAAAGACGGATCAGCTTCGCTCCTGATGGCGTAGTTTAGTCGAGGGTCAAATTACAGCGTTGAGCTTGCAGCGCAACAATATCTTTCATCGTAAAATAACAATCGAAACGTCAGCCGGATAAATTCACCGTGTCTGAAAATGCACTTAAGATCCGTATTGCGACCTCTTTAACGACAAGATAAGGACGGAACGATCATGGTGGCCTCGGCTAAAATTCGGTCCGATACCAGCTAGACTGTAAAATTTGATGAATAACTAGGTTCGATTTAAGGCAATTTACTTCGTTCTAATCGAACGCTGTTACAGACGTGATAAGTTTTTACGAATCAAATTTCCATCAAGTATAAATAGTCTGTGTATTTTCGACGCTTCTGAACATGAGTAAACAATCACGCCCACAGAGACGTTTCACAAGGCAGATGGGACGAGATAGGCAATGAAAACAATTACAACGCGGATTGGCCATCTGGTCTGACCCGAACGCAGGCCTGGCTACCGTCTTATGACGGGTTGTGACACCGCCCAAAGTGGATGTTCACACCGAAACTCGGGTCGTCTGAAATTAAGATAGATCGCTGACTTGGTAAGTTTTTAAGAAGTGCCACTACTACAGTCAATTATGTGCTTTTCAGCAATTCCAGCCTTCGCCCATGTGTGTGGTAACGTCGGCAGTTAAATAGCGCTAACGAAAAAACGTATTTTGCGAATTTCAAAGCAAAATTACCCGTTTTTTTGTTATAAAAAGTTAAACCAGATCCGGCCTATATGTCACCATTTACGCGGGTCGAATCGATCAAAAGGAAACACGATAGCACGACGTAAGCAAGCGAAGGTGAAGAGCGTATCACCATGCACAGCTATTCTCTCAGCAAAGCCGCAAGGTGAGATCGAGTCGGGCTGTTTCTAACCTGCGTGATCGGAGAACTTTAGAGAAACGGCTGCTCGAAAATTCGCTGCTGTGACGCCATTGGCCCAAGCTGTCAGCTTTGAAACTTGTATATTTTACGTGTGGAAAGACAAGGTAAAGCTGAAGTAACGTTAATACGGCGTGAATACAATACATAAAATAGTTTACCACTAATAGCGTTCGCGTTAGGGCAGTGTTACACAATATTTGTCATGATGGGATTTTGGTAATCTAACCTGTGCAGGGAAGTCAAAGAAGATTTTAAAGATAACACAGTGTATGTACAAAAACCTATGTGGGATCAACGATAACACAACTTAAGGATGGCAATATACAAAACCATAACATCACGAAATGGATTTGCACACGACATCAGACTAATTAACAAATTCAACGGACAGGGCTTACCTGATCGGGTGTTAGGTTGGGTGGTACCCAAGCATATTCCTCTAAAGAACACCCGCTGTCATCGTCATTAGGTTCTTCGTCCGAACGTGAATTCCTACGGTGACGCGGTTGCTGACGCCGAGATTGGCGTCTTCGTACACGACCCTCGCCGCCGATTCCTGAGTGGTGTGGCGTCGGTAACTCGATGTCTTGAATACCTGGTTCTGACGCCGGGGCCAAGATGCGTTGCTGTTCGGTCGCTGCCGGCATATCAATATCGTTCTCCTCGCTGCTGTCAAGAGCTTCTTGCTGCTGCTGTTGCAGAGTATATTCCAGTGGGTGCGCGACGTGATAATACACGGCACACTTACAATGAGCGCAAGATTTTCTGCGTAAGTAAACGTATGTTTGTTCTTCTGTCTATCCAAACTTTAAGTCCATTTAAAAATCCACTTCGCAATAAAACAAGATGTTAGTCTTGCTTTGGAAAGTATGTATCACATAAAATTGCAATGATATATTAAATCCTGTGAACGAAAGGATTCACTGTCAATCCGATTCAGCTTTTCATTTTTTACATCAAGTTAACACGTTTTTATCTGCCATTGCTGCACGCGCCAAGGCCGGCAGGGATAAAAAATCTCCCCGAGGTCAAACAGCATTTGAGTTACCAAAATATCGCATTATCCTCATTTTGCGTTGAGACGTACAAAACTATTCCATTGTACTTTTATTCGAACCACACACGGCACAATGCTGTTTGTGTATTCTTTCTTTACCATCATGCTAAAATTTGTCGAAAATCATCTGATCTAAAATGTTAACTAGCACAGAAAAAAAAGTTGCACATTACAACGCATTTGCGGGACAATAATCTGACAACACCATAGTTTTCCGTAAAACTGTCTGAGATTAAAAGCATCGAATTCCCACGGAGACTTTTCTTTGAAAACCGTGCATCTCAAACCTTACAACGCGCTATCCGCAAGAGCGACTGTCTTCAACTAAGCGAAAACGAACGGCTCTCGCAAGCATTTAAATCAGACAATTGCCTTTTTCTCGAACTCAAGTCGTGGATAGTGGAAAACACGATTCTCAGGCCGCTTGTTTGCGACACTTTCGTTCGTAGCATCAAGTAGGGCATGAACTAAACACCTTGGCTTATAATAAATCACACGACTTGACAAAAAACCTTCAGTACTTAGACCAACGCACAGTTGGGAAAAATAACCAATCGTCAACAGCCGCATAATCTAACTCGGGCTGATTTTTGTTTAGATTATGCGTTTGAAAGCACTAGAACCAGTATTATGTTTGATTCCTGTTTTTAATGCGTCGTGTAAAATCGTTTTATCATTTTCGCACGTTATATTGGACAGTCGTCGATAAAGGACATGTGAATAGGGTAGCCTTAAGTGATAAATTAGTTGACAAACAGAAAAAACCTAAATATTCGCGTTCGATCCCACTCGAAACGTTCGTCTATCCGCGCAAATATGCCGATGCTATATCGACAAATGACATTAATCCACGGGATTCGGTGAGGGCAAGTCTACGTGTGGGGTAGAATGTCGCTTTGTAAAAAAAGTCCTTTAAGTGGGTTTACAAGCATGGGATTACGACTCACAGTAAAACAATTATATCTAGTGTTCCAACTCTCGTAGTTGCACATATACTCTCAGGTACAGTCAAAGCAAACGAAACATAAAATTCTCTGATTAAGCTCGCCGTGTTCCAAGGCCAAGGTAGCTAAAATCTGAATGATCTGTTTCATCTAAACGGCAAAGATCAACCATTACTAAGGTTACGTTCACGTTTGACATTACGACATGACGTGTTTATTGTGATAGTTCGTCAAAAAATTAGGCCTACACAAACGGTCTTACGCGCAGTTAAATGTTTCCAGTTCCTAATTGGGATCCAAAGTCCGCTACAGGTTGCCTGTGACAACGTTGTATTTCATTTAACCCATCAAGGATACGCTTTCTAGATGCTTTCCACACGTCCGGGCGCGTTATGATGGATTGCGGATAAGCAAATTTGGAAGGCGAAGCGCTTGTATAATCAACTGTCAAATTTACGGCCCGATGCCAATGATTGTTGCCAATGATTAAATACATTCCTTTGTATTTAATTTTGTACAAAGTCAAGATATACCCGTCGGAGGTAGTACCTACAAACTATCGAGCTCCGCGTTGGTTGGAAAACGTTTGTCACTCGGGTCTTGTGAAAGTTTTACCTTCGATAGATCATTTCTTTACCATAGTTAAACCTATTATAACGGTTTTCTGAAAGACTTTTTTGACGCCTCTGTCAACAATATCCGCGAATATGCGGCAGACATTGGGTTCCCTGTGGAATTTCAACGAGGCCACTTTAAGCATGTAATATACAAAGTAATCTATCGCCTTTGTACGCAGGAATGTAAAAATTCATCCGTCATGCTTTCTAACAGTTCAAGGACAGGTGCTTAATACAAGGGTTAAACTTTACTGCCTGGTAAGTCGTAACTCAAACGTTTTCAACTAATTTCGTTGCCAGCGGTAACGCCTTGGACGCAGCCCTGAACGAAAACGACTGCAATATGTTGCCTGTATTCTGCGCGTTTCCTGTCCCTGAAAGTTTACACAATTAATTGCCGACGTAAATTTTCGCCAAAAACCCCATTCTCACGACACAGATACAATATAATTGTTACGGCGTCGCATTGAATGCATGCGGCAATTGGGTAGCAATGGACAGAAAAGTGGCGTTAATTCGCAACATAACGACGCTCGCGGGGTGAATAGTCTGTCTTGAAAGGACACACACTAAGCCTGGCACACTTTCCATTAAAGAAGTAAAAGCAGACAATAGGGCTGAAGGCTGCGACAGTTTCTAATATACGCGGGGGAAAGTAAAACAAAGCTATGCAGACAGTCACAGTTTATTTCCGATCTGCTCAACGAAAAGTGAAAGAAGAATTTATGACCAGGGGAGTTATCAAACAAAGCATTATCATAGCCAGCTGCTTTGTCTATTCGATTTGTATTTGCATGGACAAAAGTGACATATTTTTCGTCTAGTTTCAATTAGGTAAGAAAATTATCAGACGAACAGTTTATAGGGGCAGATTGAGGCGTAATTTCCAATTCATTTGAAAGAAGTTAACATTGCCCAACTACAAAACACGTCAATTTCTACTCCGTTATTCGTCGTTGGTTTACACGGTGCTCGACATATTTCTACATAATAGCCATTGTGATAACGTCGAATTAGCAAACACTTATCATCCTCAACCAAAGGCATGCCGAGCTATAATTAGGAGAGCATTAAAGGCGCATTATGCTGGACTATCAAACCTATCCGGAAGACAACATTTACTTAAACAGAAAGTGAAAATATTTCGTCCATTAAGTTGCCAAGCAAAAGTTCGCAAGTTTTTTCATGTGGTCGCCGGTGTACTGAGCACTCGTTACGTCAAAAACTCGAGTGGCTGCAACGTCACAATAAAACCAGGTGTTGGTCAATGGATTTATTGTGCGAACTTGATTCTTTGCGAATCGACTTTGTGTATATTTCTCAGATAGCAATGTAGACACTGGTGGATTAATCATCAAATTTTTGTTATAATTGGCTCAAGATCTTGCTGTATTTGATTGCTTTCAGCGCTTGGAGTGGTTTCCAAAATCTACCTGTTACGTACGCGTTGCTAACCTAGTAATATCCGTTATTAAAACGAACTATAACAGATTGACTTGATGGATTGGCCAGTGCAAACAATTATTTATCGACACAGATGTTTTAAACACACCGAGCTGTCGTTAACTTCAGTCGTGGCGGTCTGAACTAACACAATGACGGGAAAATTCGACGTTCGGCAACTTATTTTTCTTAGCGTCCAGTTTTAAAAGTCGGTCAAAATCAACTGTGATAGATAACGTACGAGCAACATAATAGAAAAGGTAACTCAGGCAACAGCTAAACAAGCAAACTGCTCCGGTTTCTTTGACTTCAAGCGGTTTATCCCGCTCCCATGTTTGTTTTGTTCCCATTTACAACCTTCACGATCATAAGAATCAACTGTTGTTTCACATTCACCCAAGTGTAAGACAGGTCCTCGGTAGTGAAATACGGCTTAGACCTATTTCGGTCACATTTTTTGTCCTGATTTTCCTCAAAGAAAGTTTGGGGAACTCAGCGGTATTTTTTGTTGATGTTACGTTGTTACCGCCTTGGAAACAGTAAATCACGTTTACCGTTTTCCCAGCGGTGATAAAACTATGTTAAGCGGTAGTAACTGTCGACACCACTATTGAAACAAGTCAAGCACCATTAGCTCGGTTTTGGGGAGTAAAAATGTTTTGGTGACGGCAAAAGTTCCACTGGGTTTTGAAAAAGAATTTCAGCGGTTTAGAAGAATGGCCCGATCGAAAAATGGTCTTGCTCTTACAGAAACGCAATATCGAAAATTGCCAGCGTGAAATACTATCCCATCCAGGCAGGAAACACACTGCGACAGAAACATGGTTTCTCACGGTGGTCCTTAGCGGAAGATGAAAACCTGATTTTGAAAACACTGATATCCTGGATTCCAGCTGAGAGTAGGGGTGAAATCACAATTATGTCAATTGACACGCATCGTATAGCATCGCATCGCCGAACCTTGATTGATGGTAGCTAAACGTTCCCATTACCTGGAAGCGGGTGCCCTTTCTCTTTATAAAATATTTTGTCATGTGTAGCAACACGTTATGTACATAAACATGAATTCTACGCATGCTTTTAATTCCAAACGCAACTACTTATCCTAGCGTGTAAATATTATCCAAATCTCATCACGGCTCGCCTTTACAACCACCTGCTTGTTCGCGTTTGACGTGGTGATAAACGAATACGTCACACAGATGTGACGTCACCATCGATTTAGGGTAGGCTTTTATTCCCGTTTTCGCAAAAACAACGACTTGATATGTGAATGAGATCAACGCGGCAGAGAAAATTGCCAAAAAAACAATGTTGATTCAGCAAAAGTGAACTTTAGTCAAAGAAATAAAGGGGTGTATAGAGCGTTTGGGGTTCGTTCATATGCATCAAGCGTCTTGGCGTTGATTGACATATTGCCAACGTGAGAGATCGCGAAGCATCCTGAAACAATTGGACGGTCTCACAATTTTCAAGTCGAAAAACATGTTTTTATCAGATCTGTCACGAAAAATGATTTATCGAAATTGCTCGGCCGAAGATAAATACGAGATGGATTTTTGCAATCCAGACCAAACATAGACAACGTGATTGTGGCAGGTCAACTCCACAAACGCTACAAGGCGCAATTTTGAAGTTAAGTTAACGAGCGTGTCGAGATAATTCGACGAAATATATTAATCTGGATTAAACATAAAACTGGCCCTGGAGGGGTTTAAGTTTTATAAGAGCTCACTAAACTGGTTAACGGCTTCTTAATACACAAAGTATCGATGATAGAGTTCTGCTCAATTTCAAACAAAAGTCTGCTTAAACCTTGTCAACGTGGTTTCAAGTACACCAAGGCTGGACCTAGTAGCGTTATAGGGCGAAAGCAAATTTTTCGACAATGGGTCAACTGAAGTGTGCTTATACGAGACTTCTTTCGTAACTCCCGCGAACCTTGATACCAGCGAATGAAAACGGAGGTAAAACCTTCGAGTTTTGGGGTAAAAATCAGCATGTTGTCAAAATGCTAATGCAGTCAAACGCGTGCATTACCATGCAGTATTCTCTATGTTATTTTCAGCTTTTCCTGGTAAACAAAAACAGTGTTGGGAGCACCCGAACTGTATGATTCAGTTTGTGTGAGTGGATCCAAGTTTCTAATTAATTTATATAATACGCCAAAACTTGCTTGCATGGTGCAATAAGAATCCAGAATTAAACCAATGGCTGTACATTTCACCCAGTTCGAGTGTTTAAACGCGAAAGCGCGTTAATTAGTCTCGCAATAAATGTGCAAACAAAGACGTGTGAATAAACAGTCGAGTAAACCGTCTTTGTGCCCGGAGCAAATATTTTGACGATGCGACTTCAAGGCATAATTTATCGGGCTTCAAAAAGATAAAGCCGGTGTTCGGTGACTATGAAGGATTGTAAAATACTGCTAAGGTCTCAACTTGTCAGGGGTACTTGACAAAAAATCGCGTTAGGATAAGTTTTCCAATAGCTAGAGCGACGGTGCCTTTTTGAAATTGAAGCAAAAAACGATAGCTATGCGGCTCGTAATTAAGTGCAACTCGATATGCCCAACCTCATTACTGCTTAATGGGTTAGCGTTGAAATTACCCGTCCGGGGCCTTGAAGGTGTACGTAATAACCATGTATACGCGAGTGGTGGCCCCAAGCGTAAACACGAGCAGTCATTGCCGGCGCTCCACTAAGTTAAATGTGAAACAAAAATGAGATTAAACGATCGTCTGAAGTGGACTATGCTAAACGACTTCAAGGGGTTATAGTCACAAGGCCGCCACGCATACCGAAGGACGTCTTACAAGCGCCAAGCATGTGTCAGATGATAGGGCTTCAAAACCATTACGATGATCTTCACGCGTACTTGCAATCTTAATTTGTTAACGGCATTAAAAGGCAAATTTCACTTGCGATCCGTATGAGCCAAATACGTATTTGAGCTTCAATACTGTCGCTCTTGGGATACAAAACGGTCTTGACCTACTGCTGTTTAGACAATCTTAAACGACATCACAAACACCAACACTTCACTATACTTGTATATGTATATGTTCAAAAAAGTGGTCATATCTAGTAACATTGCGACTAGCCTTGCTAGAAAACACTTCAAATGCAAGACCTGCATATTCTGCAAATGAAAATAAATATTACTAATTCTTAACAATCACCCACTTCAGAAGTAGCACAAACTGTCCTTGACAAATGCTCATGGAATTCCCACAGTGGAAGTTTTTGACTAAATCATCAAACTAACTTTTTAATCTGTCGGAGTACGCTCACATCGAAGGGAATTGCTCAAAAACGACCCTAAGGACCACAGCACCATCCTTTAAAATCGAGCAATTGACTGAGGATTGACCATTACTCAGCCGCCATTTGTTTATAAGAATGTTGATAAGCAAATTGATCTTCTTGCTCAATAGTTTGACCACATCCTGACTAGACCGTAATAAACGCTCTGTTGTAAACCCTATCGGGCAGATCTCTAACGACACAAACGCATCCTACCCGTCAGCGCGCTTCACAAATCTGTTGAAGCGTAACAAGTTCTATGTGCTGACCAAGATGCTTCGGGCGGTGCGTCGATTCTGTTGATGAAACGCTTGCTTGATTGAAACAAAGTACAATGCATTGTCGACCGCAATCTGCCTTAAGTTGCACTCTGACTAAAATCGCTTCGCATTGTCGACAGCTTTTCGCTCAGGTGCGAATCAGAAGCCATCAAAGGCTGCTAATAGTGTGAGAGTCGGAGTAGATTTGGCGTAATTCAACCGCACGTACGTATTGAGTTGACATGTGAATTTTGTGAGCAACATGGGAAAACTATAACTGCTGGCTGCAGTTCCCAGCGCAGATCGACAAAATCTCTTCAAGAAGAAAAACTTCAACCGAAACGACCAATGTGAGGCGGATGGTTATCTTCGTATATCCATTTCAGATATGTTTGAAGTATTAAACGGTTTTACGTGGAATAGGCCAACACTGTTTTGAAGTAAATAAACAACAGCATGAGCCGAACTTGCATTAGGTGATTCAACGCGATGAAAATAATAAACAGCGGTTAATGTCGGAGCCGCGTACGCTAATTATGACCACGTCCACTTTACATTAAAAACAATACGCGAAAACAACCAGCTATTCCGAAAAAACACGACTTATTTCAAGTAATGCACTCAAACCGCTTAAAAATAAATCGCTGTGGCTCGCTTTAGGTTATTTACAGTGAATCGATATGATAATGACGTTTGGCTTTTCACCTACGTTCGCCAATTGTAACATGGTCCTGTTATCGCCAAAAACGGGCCCATCAACACATACCAACATGCCATTTTAGACACTTTCTCATTAGCCAGCTTAAGTCGCGGTCAAAGTTATGCGTTAAGAAGGAATTAAAGCACGCGTGCTTATAACCACACGGACCACGCTATTTAGCCAAGTTTGGCCGGACATTAAGCAAGATTTTCCCGCACGATCTCCGAATTTTACCAACTATAAATAGCCGGTTTCTGGGAAATTGACGCTGCTCGATTTCACAAAGCTTGGAGCTTGCCCACTTGGAGAATGTTGTTTCCACTTAAAATCTTCAGCTGATCACCAGCAACAAACTTTAATATCATTTACTTGCGTGTGATTCAAATAAACGCTTATTATGTGAAACATGACCAGTCATCGCTCATCGGACAGCGAAAATCCCAAAACAGCGCACATTGTTCCCTAACACTCATGGAAAAAGTCGTAACGCAACGTAAATGAGAAATCTGCTGCTGAAAAACACCCTCGGACAAGAAAATTCGCTCTTTCCCAAGGAACTGTTGAAGATTTGATTGTTGATATTTCCTGAAACAGGACAGCAGAGCGGCTGAACCGTCAATCGCCAATCGTCTGGACCTGAGACTTAGATTGTGGATGCGTTCACGGTTTCCGATCTAGCGTCCGTTTCTGGTCCAAAATCCCTGTTTTCACTGCCGGGATTACGCAAAACGTAATCTTTTAATCCGCATAACACTGGCATCAACTCTGGCATTTTTTTCAATCTTCGTAAAGAAACCTATATTGACCTGGGTTATCTAGACAAGACCATTTAAAAACTCATGAATGTATTTACCTCTTACCGTAAACAAACGGACTCGTAGCCACATTATATTTAACCTTTCAACCGAGGTCGACAAAAATTACCGCTTTAGACTGTAATGCTGTTGCTACCATAGCATCGGCGTAGCAGTTGCAGCGTGAGTTTTGACGTCAATAAGGTTAAAACGGTTATGACGTTCAGCAAATGCAACTAAGGGATATAAACGCAATGGGAAACCAACAGTAAATCACCCGGTTTAGCCTTTGACGGTCAAAGTAGGATGAAAAGCAACGGCGCGTACTGGAAACAAAGGGTGGAACTCTACAAGAAATAGGTCTCCGGCCGAATTACACGCATAGGAAGAGTGACGTGGGAGTCATCTGTCAAGCGTTAGAATGACAGGCGTCGGTCATTCCAGTCGCAGCGATTGATGTTCAACCAGAAAAACATGAAAGCTCGTAAAACTCTATTCGACATTTTTAGGGGTTATGTCATTGCTGACAACACGCACAGTGTAGTTGCTGTTCGCGAACTGTTGTGGCGCCTGCACATGCCAGCTTGGAAAATTTGAAAGGTTAAGATGAAAAGGCCAGGGCAAAAGTGAAAGCAAGAATGCAACGTAACATGCAAAACATTTCGCAAGTCCCTTGCGTCGTTTTGTTGCACCTCCTATTAGAAATTAATTAAAAATTCCACCGAACTCGCGTGGTGGGACTCGTTTTGTGCCAGCCCCGGGCTCAAAGGCGGCAAAATAATAACAGAGCACCGCTCATCAAAGCGAGCCGACTTGGAAAAACTAAGGCAGATTTAAGATCTACAAACGTTGAGAGTTATTTGCTGTGTGCAAGGCCATAAAAATAAACCGGCCGGCCCACGCACAGCTTGTACCGCTTACAAAGAAAAGCGTTACTAGTGAAGACCTTATACCCTTAGAACGTGATCGTCCAAAGTCCTGCCGGCTGCTTTGCAGCAAACTGTTACAGGTCTAGCATTGAATACAACTGATTTACGCGTTTTTGTTAACACATAAAATTGATATGTTTTACGAGCCAAGTCGGAGGGTATTGCACCATCGCTTACGAGCCAAAATCAAATGCCGCCCCAAATAAGGCATCAAGGCGTAGGAATCTACACAATTATAGGGACAGTTTCAACATCGTAAAACTGCTTGTTAGGATGCAAATCTAACACGTGATCACCCGATACACAACGCTATCATAAAAGTTAGTCACGTTCCGTCGAACGAAAATTCTCGTCTTAATCATCAAGATATTACCAGGCTACCAACAGCTGCAAAAATCCTGGGAAAAATGCGCAGGTTGTTGGCAACAAGGGTAAAATAATGTCTTAAAGGCATTGGTATGCTATATCAGAGTAAATATGACCGTTACTTCGATGCCCAACGAAAACAATGTAATTGCACCGCACACGAGCTGGTAAAACGTTCAACAACACAGCCTACGATTTCGGTCGTTCGATTGGTGACCCGGCTATCGGCAAACACCAGCAATAGACGAAAAGCCGCCTGGCCAATAAGGGCAATAAATAACGTGGATCATCAAACGAACCAAGCTGACAGATAAACGCCGATTGTTATGTCACAATGCAGCGAGTTTGATCAAATTACGCCGATGATCTACGGTCGTTGCTTGACTTGAAGTCAGCAAAGTCGCTTCGTGAACATTTATTTTCACCAAATATACTTTTTTACCACCTTTGATCGACGTATTCAGACATTAGTCAGTCGTCGTGAGCGAAAAAGGGAAACTGCTGGCCACCTCAAACACAAAATTGTCCCTTTAAAATAGATTTTGAACACGACTATTGACTTACTAATATATCCTACATCAATGGATTGTTTGTTGCGTGGCAAAGTACACAAGGATTGTCGCAACGCAAGAGTTCTGTGATTCGTACGGATACAAAGCATAGAAGAGACATCCATACAAAAGCCAATACAGACATCATATCACGTAAACCTATTTTTCCCGATATGATGTTCATAACAAGGTTGCCATTGCGTCCCATAGTTCAAAACCGAATTAAACCTAAATATTGACGCTAAAAACGTTTCATTGGCGAGATTGTAGTTGGGAGAATTAAGAGCGCGAGTGGTATGCCGAAAAAAACCTTAGTTATTTGTGAAAACTCTGTGGAAAGGGTGCGCGCAATAATTACAGGACTCGCAGGCCTAAATCAATTAAAAAGCGCTTAGAACAACAGAAGACTGATTACGTTAGAAGTTAAGACGTAACATCGATCACGAACTGGCGGCTTAATCCATTAACGAGCAGGCAGAAAAATGGGTGGAATATCATTTTCCAAAAACCAAACATGAGAAATTTTTCAGTTCCGTTCGCGCGTTAGAGTTATCAATTTCGGTAAAACCGTCGCCGTTCCACAGAGAAAAACGCCAGGGAAAATAATTGCTTTCATGGAAAACGGAGATAAACCTGATATTTTTTGATCAGCTTCCAAGCTACCACGTTGCTAAGTTATCAGTTCGAACTCGCTTGGCGTGGAGCAAAATATTAAGTTACAAAAAGTTCACTGATTAATAAAAGAAGACTTTCGAAGTCAAATATCTAATAAAAGCTAAGCGACTTTTAACTTAATGAAAAACATTTTTTCCTTCTTTGTGTTTGTTTTGACTCACTTTCGGATTAGTATTGCTGCTACTTATATTGATTAACGATAAATGCGTAATAGTCATAAACGCAAAGTGGTAAAGCATGGTATACTGAACTTGTTTAAACTAAGAAAATAAACTAGACTTGGATTTAAAAAGGTATTAAGCTACACGAAGTAACAAATTACGCATGTTTCCACAGTGATGCTAATGAATCGATTGTAAGTCAACTTTTGCCAAACAAACTTAAGCAGTGCTTAATCACCTGTTTACCGGATGCTTTAAATATCAAATAGACACAAACATAAAGGTCGTTTTGCTTCTTTTTAAGCTAAACCATCGAAATTCGCGACATCTACACGAGTATTAGCGATAAATCACTGTCGTGATGTTGACACGAAACTCCATACAGGTGCTCCGAAAGTTTTTATTACAAGCCTGTAATAGCAAACCAAGGCATTAAGTCGTAGCTGACTCATTGAAAAACGCAATTTGAACTTCAGGCACAGCATATTGTTTGAATAAACGGAAACTAGCCAACTGAAGATTTAGCAGAACGCAGCAGATGCAAAACGTCTGACTTTTGACCCGGAATCGAACCCATGTGCCGCTCGTAAAACAAAACATGGAAAAATTCGGGCAACGAACCAAAGGACTTTGACACAGTCGTTAAAATCCTGCAAATAACATCTACCAGTCAACAATTCAATTCGCTCACATAGTAAAATCGAAAATAATTGAAATCCAGTATCATACTATTATGTTTTGTTTGAACTGCAAAATGGAACGTGTTAACAGCGCTTTTAATCCAAATTTCAATTTAACTGCGTAAATTCTAATTAGGATTTTGGCAACCTCCACTGGCTACAAGATTAGCTGGCCTACTGTCGCCATCTTTTAACCACCTGCCCAAACGCATCATCCTGTCAGCCTTACAAGATTGCGAAAAATGCGGCAAGCTTGCAGCGAAATTAAGCAAATACAAGCTTACATAACCACAAACTCCTATAACAATTTCCACTTGGGCAGTAAAATATTCTTGAAGTAAACTTTAAATTCAAAAATCAACAATTGTTAAAAAGTCGGCCTGTTACGGCCAGTTTAAATTTGGTAGTAAGGGTAATCAGTAAATACATTATACGACTTGCCGAGTAGAAGCTAATCGAAAACATAAGTATAGTATAGAGGGCTTGCTTATATTTTTAAACATAAATTCAAAATCACCACAGATTACGTATTACTCCAGGGTAGAAGAGTTTTTAAGTGGGCTCAGTAAAGAAGGACCCCTTCTCGCCTTTGTAACAATACTTCGATCAAGTGTCACTACGAAGATCCGCCATGTTAAAAGTGACATCATGAAAGTTTGCACGAACGCGTAAGGGCCGCCGGTTAATCTCTTTCTATACGCAACACAAACTGCGATCAGGTCGTACCGTGTCACGACCCTTACACGTACCGCAATAAACTGTTTTTAAACATCAATAAGAATGAGATTCAAAATCCTACTGTAGCACAAGTAGTGACATTATGACACAATTTGTCAAAGGCAACAATTTTTGACCTGCGTTTATCGCCCTTAAAACGCGTGACCACACTAATCACGTTTCACGGCTATTTAATTTTAAGCCAACATCAAGTCTACGGTTGTGACACCGGCGTCTCTTTTCCAAATAGGTTGGAAAAGATTGGCTCCAAATGGCTGTATTATGGGTAAATATAGAGAACTGAAACGCCGGTTTTTTAGATCTTGTTACGGACACTTGAGAGAAACTAGATCCACATGCGGGAAATCAAAGTCAAGTCGAGGCGTGCCCTCAAAACTATGAACCTGATACTTTTTCAGCGATTTTAATGGCAGCGTTTAACGCAGAATCGACATGTACCGCTACAAAATTGCAAAAGACACGTAAGAAGGCATACGACTAACGGCCAGCAAGGGATTGCGGGACCTGAAGGCTTGAACTTTTTGTATGTTGTGAACACATTGAGTGCGTTCATGCCGCCGACTTTGGGCTTTGTTTACGAAAAATGCAGACCCAAAACAAATTTCTTTGTTTAATTAGCAGCTGAGAATCGCAGTCGTAAAAAGAACAATGCCGATCCGGATTTCATCAGCTTGGTAACTTCTGGGATGCTTTATTATTTGCAATTTGCCTCCAAACTACACTGTTTGAAAACGATATCAATGCTTGACGCATGACCGATCTTGTCCATACTAGACGTCACAATCGTCCTCTCCAGGTGCACATCGCATCGGTTTAATTATTATCAACCGCTTTAAATTTAACTCCAAGCGGCAATTAATGGGCTAAAGCAGTGGTTCCCAAACTTTTTCAGCTTGTGGCACACTAGAAAAATTATAAAACGCTCGCGGCACACTTACAAGAGAAGAAAAGTTGCTTTAAAAAAATTTATTTTCACGTGTCAATGCGATGGATATGCTTATTGGATGGACATGTGTTTATTTATCAGCTATTGAAGCAGTTAGAGCGCTTTTAAGTCGCATATGCTTGTCTGCATGCCTTACTTTAAATATTTATACAGTTCTTTTCCAAAATTCCAAAAAGATTCACGGCACACCTGAGAATCTGTGGCGGCACACAGTTTGGAATCACTGGGCTAAAGTCTAAACTTGCCGCATGCTATGCGTCAGTTAGTGAAATTAGGAACTTCAAAAACGGTATTAACAAAAGACTGTCACTGTACACTGTGCTGATCCGAGTCTTCCGGCTAGTGAGTTATGTCAAAACATGAGCAACTGGTAAGCAATGCGTTACCAATTACTCGAGCTGTGTTTACGTAATAAACAGCAAAATATGTCTCTTGATACTTAATAGATGAGGATTGTAATGAAGGGTAAAGCCGCAATCTTCAACAAATACACACGCGCGGTTGTCAACCATAACTTGATCTCGCACAACTTACAGCGTCCACACATCAACCATAATTAAGAGCCACTTCAACGTGATAGTTAATTGCAACGTGCATAACATTTATCACAAGCAGGTAACAGTTGCTGGTTGGGTTACAAAAGTAATGATCACTTTATTGCACCTGTCATTTCTTTCCAGATATATTGGCATCTTCCTATAGAGAAGTGACTTAGAAAGTACGACCGTGAGTTAAGTATCGAAAACACATTTCGTGATGAAGATTTTCTATTACCTGAAGGTTCTTAAGCCAGAGAAAGGACACATACAGTTGCAAACATCACGTTTTGTGCGCTGACACTTTCCTCATAAGCCAAATCGTCAAAACATTCGGTGTTGTAAAAGACGGTACCTTACAATGGTATTCACGCAAACACTCCTGCAATTTAGTCTCGTAGCCAGTTTAACCTACAGTTTGTTTACATGTACATATGTGATAAATGTTTCGTAAAAATGATACCGGAATTGCAAACTGGGTTTATTTTGAATAATGTATTAGGAACGTAATTTACCGCGCATTGTGCCCAAAACAGAAATTTACAAGACACCATTGGCAAATTACCGTGCGCTGAAGAAGTATGTTTAGCTTTAAAATAGTACCTGACAGAAGGAAAACAAACAAAAAGGTTTCAGATAAGACGGACAGGTCTGAATAGTCGGCTTTCAAAACTGTCAAGCGGGTGCTTATAAAACGCTTTTCGAGCAATTATCCAATGACTAAAACGTGCAAAAGGCTGTAGCGCACCTGATCACCTATATCAAAACAGGCAGATGTTATAGTAAGGCTGATGCAAAGTGGCGATAACTTCACACACATAATAGACAACGCGAGATATAACCAACTGTTACGATACGCAGAAAACCTCGTGGCAATCGACGTTACATGAGTAGATACGAAAACGCAGAGACTTAACGGTGATTTCCTCGAGGTGAAACACTTTAGTTTTTAACAATATCGCTTAGATTTAAGTGCTTGTTATTTATAATTAACTCAAAACAGCTGTGATCATGCTATCGAAATAAGATTAACATAGTTTTGTACCATTTAATATCGCTGTGTTGTGTTGCACCAAATTTGACTCTGATTCAGTAACCAAGAATGCAGAAAAGACAATTAAATCTACAGCCGCAAAAGTCCACTAATGGAAAATTTGAACCGGTGATTAAGTCGCAATGGCTTAGCTAAAACCGCTAAATTATGTCGGTAAACAAACAACAGGGTGTTAACAAGGCCTAAAACAAAATCTCGGTTTAAAGTCATTAAAAAGAGCAAAAAATTGGTAATTGTCATAGGCTGAGGGCGGCGCCGCAACCAATGAATCATGTGCTTACTCGATTGTAAACAATTGTCCTAGAAAGTCGACCAGTTCTAGTCATTGGGGCGCCAACTCTGCTGGTTAACAGTCCCAAGTTATAAGCCGAAAAACTCGCTTTTTTGACAACCTTGGCCTTTTCAAACAGTAGCGGATGTCGATGACTACCTGCAAGTGGCGCGATTGCAAATCATAGGGTTTGGCTACAGCCCACCACAACAACCAAGTTGTAGCTTTGTCACCAAGATAAGTTATCTTTCTAATCACGAGCATACAACTCACGTTTTTATCAGTCGCGTGTACACGCATCAGCCTATCCTGACAGCTGTACGTCACAGAGGATTTTCGATCTATCCAAAACAAACAACTCTACATTGATCTTAATTTCCATTCATAACATCACGCTTTGGCGAAAAAGGATTTCCAAGATTAGAACTGAATGCAGCTTCCTGAATCCACCCTGAATGCATATTGGGCCCAGAATACGACCGAAATGCTAACATAGCTATACCTTGGCAGCCTATTGTGTCCTTTGGTACAAAATTACATTCTGTTCATGCATGCAGGCTTTAAAGATTTTCCAGCAACATATAGTTCACGTTGCATAAACAAAGCCCAGTCTTAACATACTGCATGCATGCTGCAATTATATCGCTTGATTCTGATTGTGTGCGCCAGTTTGTAAACCTGCACCAAGCAACACGTGCGCCTTCATTACACAGCGCGGCTTGATCCATTCATCCGGTTCAGTTGATCAGTTTTAATCTTATAGTTAATAGTCGGAGCTGTCTCTAATCCCGCCAAATTGGGTCGGACAACGAAAAACAAACCGGGACAAGAGACGCATTTTCTTTTAGATGGGAGATGAAATATTTTGAAAAGCTTTCTAGTAAGTTAATTCTAGCAACAAGGCCACTGCATTGCGCATCCCGTCAATTAGTGCCTTCAATAAGGCATTTTTATAACAAGTTGGTAAGTAATAGCCCAAACAATGAAAAGAATGAGTAACAGCAACAACCAGTTCAGTAGCCCAGTTTTGTTATATTCGTGGGCAAAACACAAAACAATGGCCGAAAATATTGGTAGTTTTGACAAACATTGATCGTAAAAGGGCAAAAAAACAAAGAAGACAAAAAATCATTTAATTCGTCGTAATGGATACCAAGGTTGGCTGTGTAAAAATGTAAATTTAGTAGCTATTTTACCACTTGAAAAATATTTTCGTCGTTCTAATGATCGAAAAAACCCGATCGCCGATATTAATCGACGCAAAATTTCTCACTAATTCAGCCTAATCAACTATCTTTCCACGAAGAGTTTACAGAAAAGTTACAAAGTAATTTTAACGGGTGAGGTGCCCGTTTATAACACCTCGTAGTATTCGTGAAGGACAAAGATCCAAAGATAAAGTGAGACGGCGCTCATGATGAGGATCCGATGTTATCAGGAGGATAGAAGATCACAACTACTAATCATCAATTAGTTTACTTAGATCCCTAACTGCGTCCAAAAATATGATTTGGTTCATTTCGTGGTGTATATAGGCGCACGTACATAGATTGCAACATGAAAGTTATTTGTATGATCTCTATCTTCCATATGACGTAGCAACGGGTGAAAACAGCCCTAAAGGCGCCGCATGTTCTATGACGACCACCTCCATAAATTCGCCAGAGCGTCTGGACGAATCGAAAAGGAATAACGGGACACCGGAGCATTCAGGTCGGACTTTGCACCAAGACACGACGTTTATAGTAAAGACACCTGCCAACAATTAAACGATTTTGGCGGTTAATTCACGCGCCCCACAATGACAATAGACGAGCGCGTACCAAACATACAATCAACAAACTAAAGATAGCCCGGACACATACGGCTCCGGATCCGCACAATAGAAGAGGAAGTGTAGGATAACTGGATCGCATTCACGAGTCGCCATTATCCAGTTAAATAAATTATTTCTTCTGTGTGGTCTCACAGCGATTCAATACCATCGTAAACGTGTAAATTGAAAGCGGCACGAATATGGGTGAATCGTTAAGTTCATTTTAAATAGTGCTTGTAGCATACATTTACGTGACGCCAACAACTATAGCATCAGATATCGGGGCAGGACAGGCCAGGCTGCCTTACAATAAACTTAATTGAGTGGCATCTGCGTCAAATTCACTCGGACCGAAGTACACCATGTTTAGGTTTACAGGAAAAACGCGTCGATCGTTATGAACAGTTTATTGTACTAAGCGGTATAACAACAGGGTATCGCATAACAGACTTTTCAGTAAATACACATGTAAAGCGAATAAGGTTTAGTTGTAATCGGAGAGTCTGGTGCTTGTTATTAACCGATTTTAATAGCATTTTCCCGGTCTGTTGTTAAACGTCGAGTAACTAACACCAGGTGCCGGTCGAAAGAATCGATCGTAGTAAGCAAAATCGGTAGAAAGTTGTCCCTCATATTAGCAGCTGTAGTATATCCGATTACTAGTTTTAAACAAAGCGAGTTTTTCCCGCTTTTTTGAATACAGTTTCCGGGGAAGATTGGCGCCGCGTAATCGTGTTCTATTGTGCCTAAATGTTTTGAAAACGGCTCCTAATTGGCAAAATTTGAACGCCGTAAGCTTCTTTGCGTGACTTTCGTCAGCTTCGGTAACCTCGTTACACTGTTTACGGGAATAGAATCTCAGTCGTAATCAAACACTTTCACTTTATCAGCTACCCGTTAACACTGTTAATCAGGCATATCCTAACCTGGGAATACGAATCGCACTTCCAATTATGTTAGTCATAACTGAACGCTAAAACTCGTTAATTTGTGGCTCTCTGCGGGATAGAGAGCAGTTTAGTAGGAGCCCATTGACAACCGCACTGACCGTTCGCCCAAAGTGTGACCCACGCGATCACGTGACTGATAAATGGAACACAGAAAGTTTTTAGAGCACGAAGTCACTTGCGGGCTAAGACCTTGGACAAATACTCAGTGGCATTTTTCGGTTAATCGTGAAAGTTCTGATTGACTCGCGAAATCCGACCGATCAAAAAGCTTTGTTTCGTATACGTGACGTAACAATGCACTTATCGGCTGGCGGTGGGTTTTTCATTATTAAACGTAATTGTCAAAAGCAATCGCATTGGAGTTTAACAGGGAGGGCAAACAAAATCATAAGAACCTACAATGTTAATTGTTATGGTGATGCAATCTCCTTAAGACACAAGGTGTGAAAAGTTTTCATGGTTATTTTCTTTTTTACTTCATTCATTTCCGCGCATACCGTCTGCCAGAAACCACGCAAATCATTAAGTTCTGCTTTCAAAGCATTGCTCTGGCAGATTTGATTGAGACAACATTAGTTAAAAATAGTTGGCCACCCACTCGAAATTTGGGCATGCAGTTATCCGAAATACTTTCTTCATAAAATACAGCTTTTGTTCACTAGGAAAACTGGCTTACATGGATCTATTATCATGGATTATAGATCTTGCCGTAAAGGGTCCAGTACGCGAAATGTTGAAGTACTATCTTATGGCAGCTTTTCGTGTAAGTGCTTCGATTTTAATGCGGTGCAACGTAAATAAACAGTACTTATCTCATTCATCGCCTGTAGAGCTATTGTCTCGTATAGGTTGTGTTTATGTATAGCGAATAACAGCGTATACAGAATATAAACATGACAACAAAGGCAACGTGTCAGAGTGGATTGTGAAGCAAAATAAAAGAAACAGAAACAAGCGAACAGTGTGGCCTCGCTTTCGTAACGTTCGCCACACTCAAGCTTGCTTGGCCGTCAAGTGGCTCTTCGCTAAATCCACTTCGAGCATAGGAGTGGGTGTATATTGGGCGGCAAAACGTAAACAGACACTTGGTTGTTTCGAAAATCGGGCACCAGACTCTCGGGTGGCAACGCGGGGCGACTAGCAATCTGCCATGCCACAAGCACCGTCTGCCATGTGAGCGGTGGCGTTGCTTACAAATGCCTGGTTTGTCAAACGCAACATATCGCTAGGGGCCTGGTATGAAGTTTGTAAGATTACAATGACTGGGAAGACGAATTAAACAAATTCAAGAAAGCAACGTGCAATGTGGAAAACGCTTTGTTTAAATGCCAAAGAATTAAACTAAGGCCACAACAATGGCCTTAGAACTGGCACAAGCCATTCCCCATTCAATTTACTAGTTCCCAATTAAATTAACCCACCACCATATTGGTTCGCCAGGGAGGTCTTCAGGGTTCATAAAGTGAAGAATATTTTGTTACTAAGCCGCACTTTCGCGTGGGGTGGCCACCATGACCAATTCGCCAAACAAGACAGCAGGCATCGTATCTGTCAATGTCAAGCATTGGACGCTATTTGGCGAGAAGGGATTTTTTGAAATGAAATTAAGCGCCGTTTCCACGCGATTGTCAATGCGTTGCCCGAGTAAGACTGATCGGCAATTAAGCGAAGTCAAACAGTGTGTCAGGAGGCCGGGTGACCTTTCCACACTGCAGCATCGATCACAATGCCAAGACGTACCGGCTGCAGATCCGCTTGAAACGCAAAAAATCCCGTGAGGTAAAATTCTTCCTGAATTATTATTCAAAAATTTCATTGGGGGTCACCAAGGTGTTGTTCGTATACTGTACAAGCAAAATTAAGCTCTTGGGCCTGAGTTTTTGAACTGAGATAAAGATGTTAGTCATTTGGCATGTAATGCTATAATGGGATTAGCATCGTATCTGATAATAAAGACGCTGTCATGTGCGAAGAGAGAATCTTAGCAAGACATTTGTCAACGATTTGTTCATCCTGCGTCTTAACGAGACCTTAATGAGCCAGCCAATTCATGATAAGGATTATCATCTCACGCTTATTTACAACACAGTAACATTTCAACCAAACTCGTATAATGGTCGATCTGTATTTGCTGTTGTTCCGTTTTCGTCTCTATAATTTTGTCTATACAGGTATTTTCCTTTTTCGTACCAAAATCAGGCGGACGCATTTCTAAAGGGGAAGTATGCGCACAATATTTTGCATTCTGTGCAGAAAGATATTCAGTGTTAAACACAACGCAAATTTGTGGTTTGCGAAATTAAAAGTTTACTTCGTGTTTTTTCTCAAAAAAAAAACTGGAAACAGATGATGAGTGCAGATTCCATGTACAGGACTAATGGGAGTATGATGGCTATCTTAGCCAATGTTGACGTGCGAGAACGTTTTAGAGCTTAGCTATGTTAATACGTTGTTGTCGTAAATATCTGACAAAGACAGAGTATTTTTTGTTTCAAAGAGTTACGTTCTTTCCATCTTTGTTCTGATACCTACAACGGTGTAAGGCTATGCAAAAAACGTGTTCGCTAAAACTTCAATAAACCAATTTATGCGAATGATAAACGTGTTTTCCGCCACGTTGTGGTCGAAAAACAAATAACGGAAGCAGAATGCTTGGAAATAGAAATGCAAATAGCGCAAATTAACAGAGAACCAAAATATTTACCTATATTTTGAGCGAACTATACCATATGTTTACCCAACGATTTATACAAGTAGGATAACGTCACTGCAGCGCGTAATACGAACAACACATTACAAAATCAACATATGACGCAAATCACAACTGGTGTGAGTCCGTTTAGCCCTATAACGTGCAAAAAGTCAAATACAAGTAGTTACACTTGCGAGATACTGCGGGCGGTTATCATTTAAATCCATCGAAAGTGCACGGTTAAGTGGCTGGTGTAGAGAGTGCAACGCTGATCAAACAAAAAAGCGAAGCAATTTAACTCGGTCGTTTATGCGGGTATGTAATTTCAGACGAAGGCATTAAAAATCCAGCACTTGCCCTCGCACCTGATTCAACAAACCCTGTATATTTGCTGCCATTTTACACCAGTTTGTGCCATAGAACTCGCATATTTCAGCCGTCATAACCGCAACCATGACGTGACAAGTGAAGACGTCACGGCATAGCATATATTGGGATGAAGAAGTTCTGTTAAAGTGCATTGTGATAAGGAAGGCTTTATGGAGCATATAATGCCGAGATCCTGCGTCATTTACAACGAGTTGCTATCATATTTTAGGATAGGGATGTGGTCGCAGTAAAATGCGGTTATAATACCGGCGATACGGTTATTTCATTAAATGGATTAAATTTTTGCAAAATCGACTGAAATTTCCGGCTTCTTTTAATTTTACGACAATTTTTACAATCGGCTAAAGTAGTTTTTGCGGGTGCAGATGGGGCGTCTTTACTCCCGAAATAAGACGTTTAGGGCGAGCAAAAACGCCTCGTTATTAAAAAAATTCGCGCATCAAGCTAAAAGTTAACTGATGTTATCGCCATAGTATTTCGTTAGTAGTAATATCAATTTTTACTTCCGGCGTTAATAGCAGCAAGACCATATTTAGTACACAGTCACACCTTTATGTTTAAAATATCACAAATCTACAAAGGCAGTTTACCGAAACTTTCACGCAGTTCACACTTAAGAAAAACCGTATTTCAAGGAATAACCAATTAATAATAAGCAATTAAGTATTTTCGTTGGTTTGCCTGTGATTTGCGCAAATAGCAATTTCGAAAAACTCGGTACGTACTAAGCGGAAGGCAGCTAATGATAAAGCTGTCAAGCCACGCTGCAATTTAGGTGTTCATGCGCATGGTACTGTTCATTTTAATCCGGCGTAGTCAGGATAACGCAAACTGTACATGTCACCGAACTTGTGTAGGCCTGGCTAATAATGGTTAACATGCGGTGGGAATTGAAATCTGGCTGCCAATTTTCAATAACTTGAACTGTAGACACCGCAACCACACTACACGATACACACTACACGTTTTCCGACAATACCTTGTAGTGTGTACCTTGTCGCAGCAACAATTTCGAAGTACGTTAGGATTAATGACAATAATACGCACGCCCAAATGTACAACGAGACCGTGTAAATGACAGGCCCATTACTGCTTATAACCGCAATTCATTTCGTACAATTTGTATGACTGAAAGAAAATCAAGTCTAAATTTGAAAGCCAGCTAAACTAACTTAAAACGATGAAAACAAAATTCGACTCCGCTCAAAAAACAACAAGTTGAACTCGAAACCAAGTTGATGTCGTTTGAAGTCCAACAGTTAAGTTAAGAAGCTTGCGGTAGCGGTCTCTGAAAATGGAATGTCTTTTATCATTGCTAAACGAAGCTTAAACACTTGGTAGAAGAATATCGAATAAATCAAAAACAAAAACTTTGAATAGACGAGGGCATCTTGGGATTGTGACCGTTTGCGCAAATATATGGCCTAAAAGCGTAAGAGTGCGCAGATAAATCTACAAAAGCAATGGGCTTAGCTGTTTTATGCAGGTGGCTTGCCCATAACTTTCTTTCAATTCAAATTTTTCTCTCTCTCGTGAACTTTAGTCATGGTCTACTATTGACCGAGACTTTTAAAACGAAGAAATTAAATTTATATTACTTTCCATATAAAGTAAATGAAAAATGACTATATAGCTCTTTTGGTCATTATACATCTATATAAGGATTATAATAAAGCCATAATAAAGCCACAATAAAGCGCACGAAGCTCTTTAAAGCAGGTCACTTGAAAAAAACTAAAAGTTATAATACAGTGACTTTATATCTAAATGCCGTTACGGCTTAGAAATAACCACAAAGATATACGATACATGATTTCTAACAGGCGTATGTAATTGCACACCTGCCCCATTATATGATGCTATACCTTCGGTCAGTCGTAATGACCGGTGGCATATATTGTGTTGTAAAAAGGGTCGAAAAATTGAAGTCGCCTTAGCGAAAGCGAAATATATAAGTAGGCGTGAATCATTGGATACAATTTAAATCCATTCAATCACTTTATCGCTGTCTTTTTGTTACACAATACTACACTAAGCCGATTTGGACATATGACCGCAAAAATATTTATGATACAGCGCAAAATAAGTATTCCGTAATTTGTTTACCTTGAATCCCCTCAGATACAGATAGACGATGACGTAATTTGGGTGAAAAATATGACTTTAACCACGTACAGTGTTTTGATCGGAGTTTTATAACAAAAAACAAGTAACGCAATGTTACGTTCATGAGACCAAATCCGCCTGCATAATAATGCACTGCGTTTCGTCATAAAAACTGACAGTCAGCAGAGCGTCAACACATCACGTCAAAAAAGTTTGTGGAAAACAGCACGGCGCGTCTTAATCTTTAAACTACCTGCCTCATGTATCGTTACAAAGTAGCAGTGGTTGCATCAAGATTTTATCTGCAAGGACAACGACCGCAATTTTCGTAGGCATTTTTGAGATCAGTGGATCACGACAAAGACCCGCACCGTATGCTTTATGACGTCAAAATAGGGCTGCTTACGTCGCTAAGAAAGTTAGAAGATAATATTTTTATACGATACATGTCGCGATAAAGCGATTTTCCCTTTAAATATGAGAGAAAAACAAAATTTTACCTGTTTTTTTTTACCGGACGTGACACTGTAGATTAATGTAACCAAAAGCCTAGGATTGTGAAGTTCAGCAAGTAATTTTCGTGTTTTCATTTCACCTTTCCACTTGAAAAATATGAGAAAAGAAACGACTATAACCTTTAAGTCACGTCCGTTACCAGCGGAAAATAAAGTTGATCTTCATTTGGAATTGAGAAAATATCCTGACTAATCCAGTATCACGGATTCTATTTTGGCGATTGATAGCTGGTTATAGGAATGTCTGTACGGTTCTATACAAGGTCGTATTAAGTAGATGAGGAAATGTCAAACACAAACTTCTGTCATTTAATTATCAGTAGGGAAAACAATGGTCATGTATGACGAATAAAAGATTATGGCGTTACATCCTTTTGTTCTGTGCCCGCTTGTCATGTCGTAGAGAGTTTTACAAAACGTGAAGGTATAGTTTAAGCCCAAACTCTACTTTTTTCCCCAGGAAGTTATATCAGAGCAGGTTTAAGCTAAGCTGTGGGGTTCGAGTGTACAACTGGCCACCTGTTGAAATAAATACAACTATATGTGGGCTTTGCACAAAATAAACAGCTTTCAAGAACGCCAAGCTCGCTGGTAACATTACACCGGGAGACGCCTTGGCTGCTGAAAGATCGGTACGACCCGTTTAAGTAACGCCCTTCAAAATCTAAACTGGGTTAACTCAAAGGTAAGAAAAAAGGCGAAGTTTTCGGAAGGGTATTTTCTCGTTTATCTGGCGTCATTTCGCCTCACATCCTCAAGAGAAGGCGTTTATGTAGCGGGCCGTCAACCGTCAATGGGCTTTGCGGCTGCCGGGGCCACAAGCCTGCACTCAGCAAGGTATGACACATATTTGTGTACGATAAACAAACGGAGTGTTGCCTAGGCGCGGCTAAAATACTGTCGCAACTTAAACAGCATTAAAAAAACAGCGGCATTAAGGTACCCGAATAAAGATGTATCTTTCCACAAATAGACTGTTTAGAAACGCTACGTGCCTTCTTTGTATATCGTTCTCACGAAAGCTTGGACAAGACGCCAAACCTGTAAGGAAAGCATTTTGTTTTTTTAACATACTTGTTTTTCGTAGTAAAAAGTCGTGTAAAATCTTCAGAATCGAATGACGCGTATCCAATAGGACTTTCGGTCAATGTAGGACATAACTGTGACCACGTTTCATTGATACTTTGAGCGGAAAACGTCAACAAACTTGTTTACTACCCAAGTAGGGAAGCTTATTGAAAGGATGTTCAGTGGTTCAGATGTCCGAGTAACTTGCATTAATCCAAACTGATATTTTCAAAGTTAAAGTCAAGTATTCTTAGAATCCCCAATGCACCATTCATGAAGCGCTGTTAAAAATATCTTAGGTCAAATCGCCAACCATCCAACCCCAAACCAAGTCGGGTAGAGAACGATCAAAAATCCCCTAACTTGAAACTCCAAAGACCATTAAATTTTTGTGGGTGTGTGAAATTCTGTTTTACAGGTTTTGCCATGGCGATGTTATGTTACGGTAAATGAGGCCTGTAACAAACAACGTACCCAGAATTCCGGGCGTGTTTCAAGGAAAAAATAGAGGCCAGCATTTTGTTACTTCAAGTAAAGTCAGTGTACGATCCTTTGTTAGGTGTCATGGAAAAATTGTGTAACTTGGAATCAACTAAAACGGCGCAGTTAATTTGCGGAGTACTATGACGCATTAATATTTCAGTCATTTAATAGCTTACGGCTTGACTTCAATTCGGTTGATCGTGTTTGGAAAAAAATCCAAAAATGCGCTATAAGAAAGTTTTTGTTCCCACTACATTTCCCGTAGTAATATACGTGCACCAACAGATAGATTGACAGGCTGCAAGTTATGTTTTCGACCTAAAATCTAAAAACAACCCAAGAGACGGTTAACAGTCAGTAGGTAACGATCTTCTAATGACACAAATAAATGTGTTGTAATTAATACAAGCCGAATCACGTTGGAAATGTCACGAACTGACAATTCATAAACCGCGCAGTTACAATGCCATGTAAGAAAAAATACCGTATCGTTGACGAGAGTATTGAAGCGAAATTATTGAATCCCTCAAAATACCACAATATATTAACAAACCCGTTGCCTCCTATTTAGGTATGCGCCCAATTCTACAAGAGTTGGAATCTATTTTAGCTATGTTGAGTCTGTTTACCTATTTACGTTTGCCATTACATCGATGGCGCTGTTCAATGTGGCATCGTCGTCTGCTGTTTCTGTTCATTTTCAGATGGTGTGATGGGCGGATTATTAAACATAACTGGAATATCTTATCAGTGGCCAGGCCTCCTGTCAGTTGCAATTACAAACGATTCTGTGCATGACGATCTAGAGAGAATTTAATGTATGACTTGATAGTAGATAGCCTTGTCCGCTGTCTGACCTTAACACTTTATCAGATGGACATCGCGACATTGTATCTAATTGAACGGCCACCTAAGAAGTACGGCCAACGGCAACTAATTTTTGTGAGTTTTTGTGACAATTTTGTATGTAAAACACGTTTCAAACAAATAGAACTAATTAACGAAATTTTGTGACAGTACATTAGCGCCAGCTCGCGACAATAATTAACACAATTAGATGCAAATAATCAAAGCAAAACGAAGTTTCGCGATTGTCAGAGTCGACGAATAAGCATTTCATAATACTAAAGTTAAAGAAACACATTCGATAAAAAGATAACAGAAAAGGTCTTATAACTTCAGATTAATTCGGCAGGGCTGTCCCAGCGCTGATCCCGCTCAGCCTTTCCGTGAGAAACTGTCAGTTACGCCGAATCGTAATCCGGTTGTAGTGGTTCAACAAGAGTAGTTTTATAAGAGCTTGGTTCACTCAGTCAATCGTTGAGCATTTATGAACATTAGTGGTCCATTTCAGTTACAATGATATCGAATGAGAACGCTCATACAACGTCACCGTCTCATTGTTTTGAACCGTGTGAAGACGATTTAGAAGATTGTCAAGTGTCGATTACGAAAATCTGTCAGTAAACAGCGCAAAAACCCGATGTAAATTACGGAAGCGACGAATTGAATTCGTTTTCGTCCCAAACCAAGTTTGAGTAATTTAAGCTGGAGATCTGGCTCAGTTGAAACAAAGTTTATCCAGTTTTCGACAACGTTACAAGAGTTAGAATCGACCGCGGTTTTCAAATTTTGTTCGTTACTTTCACTTGGCTACGAACAAAAGTTTCAAGTGTTCGTTTGCTTTTCATTCTTTTTATAGTTAAACCAACGAACGATCTGTACAAGAGCACTTAGGCGAAAAACGATTTATTTCACAAATATTTCTGCGAAGTTCTTTAAAAGCTGTAAGATCAGTGCCGCAATTTTCTATGCGTGACTCGAATCATCGTAAATTGTCATATTCTGAGATTATCTAATTGCAAATTGTCTGATACTGCAACAAGATTGCCAAGTTGTCGGATTCTTCACCAATTTGGTACGAATTCAATGTATACCTCGCAAAACTAATAATTGCCTTATACTTTTACATTTTTGAATGCCTGCTGGACAACCTTAAACGGGCAGCCTGTGAACAGCAGGACAAACAAACATCATGATTTGTTATGCAATGGTGGCTAAATAGCCTAGATACCAAATTCAAGAAGGTGGTTATGCATGCTTGTGGCCAGAAAAGTATGGGAAAAATCTATTTACAGTATAAGCCGCACCGGATTAAAACTCCATGAAGTAAACCGACCAGTTGAAATCTACATTTGGATCAGTTTGTTGGCCATTCTCAATAATTTGCAGCTCTTTGCTACTAAAGTAAATAGCGTTAAGCCGTGTAGAGTAAATCCTTTACCTGCCACTTTAAACACGGATTACTTCGGGCTGACACCCAATCCTTAAACGAAAATAAAAACAAACACATTCGCCGAGATTCGTTAATTTAAACTAAAAACTTTTAAACCTGTTCAGCTTGGACAGCTAAAACGACAACTATACGATCGTGGCATTCTTGTGTAGTAGAAGTTAAAACCGTATGTTACTAAAAGGTTAATGAAGTTAGCATTGCGCCTTCACATAACATCCATTTCTTCTTAATTGCATCTTCTTAACCCCCTCTAAGCTGTTTATATATGAGCTAGTGAACAAAATTCTGTTGAAAAATGATCGTGGCTTAATCGCAGATTACGAATCCAGGCAATTCATGCAGCGTGGTTCTGGACTTTCCCGATAGAAACAGGGACTACCTCCCAAGACTATGATCAGTTTTAAGCTCAGTCAGGAAATAGCATTGTCGAAAAAGTTTACAAACGATTTACGGGTAGACATTGGGGAAGTTTACTGCGCTTGATTACAGTGAACCACCAGTGTTAAGCACCACCCTGCTGTATAAGCGATATTTCTGCGGATAACAATAAACCCTTAACATTTTCGATAACCCAACCGCGTCGTTTGCTGCGGTGAACGCAAATCCGCCTTATACGGAACTTTTTCTCATTGTTCAATCAACAGGCGATAATCGGGTAAACTTTACGACGATGGAACTCTCAATATGTAATTTTTCACTCTGTGTCACTTGACTTATTACCCAATTGCTGGTTTAAACGGCAGCGCCGGATACCGGCGAAAGCGCAATTTCAGCGCAAGATTTACTGAAATCTATCCTGGTGTAACACAAGCCAAGTTCGTAGAGGCCACCTGACGAGGTTTCTTTTTTATAGCTTTGCTGGTGCCCTTTGTTTGGAGACAATAGAACTTTATTTTTGCAATTGGGTTTCCTGGGTCGTGGTTAAAAGTCTGACTTCTTATTTTCAGCATCCTGATAACTTTGGAAACAATCCCATGTTCTTATGATAGATGACACGACGAAAAATGTACTTACCCGGTCAATCTATCCAACATAAACACTAAACAGTGTGAGGTGAATAACGCTGTAGCTCGTTTGGTTAAAAGTTAAAGACTTTTTTTACAAGGCTGGGTGAAAACCGACATAAACTGATCAACTCACCACTAAAACCGCGTCGCATTTGCTACGGTGCTGCGACGAGTCTCGCAATTTCAGACCAAATTTTTAGTTTGAAGACGCAATTTCCACCTAGTACGTGTAATTCCGAGATGAACTTCAATAAAAATTTAACCCAAAATGTATTTATTCCCACTAATAAGTGACGAGGCGTCTACTTTTAAGCTATGAAAAGAACTATGTGTTTTGCTACGAAAAAATAACTGAACTAAGACAAGCAAAAAAGCAACTGCAAAAAACCCAACTTTATGTAACCGAATGCAAATGCACAAACATCGCAAATTGTTAAAAATGAAGGAGTAAAGTTCTCACTTCTAGTGGAAACGTAGAGCATAAGTTCGCTATAAACTGCTGACTTTGTTGGGGCTTACATTGACAACAACATAATATAGGCTACGCTAGGTCACCAACACAACATTTCTTTTAGATTTCTAATTCGGTTTTGTATCTTTTAGGCTGCGTCTTAACAACAGCCACGTTGAGTGGGCAAACTTGTCGAAAACACAATCGCAACAAGCCTCTCCTGTCAAACATATCGTGACGGATCTTTTTAATAGAAGTTCGAATTGTAAAAGGATTCCTTTTTGCAACAAGAGGTCAAATAATACGGCCCGCCCGAATCGGTGCGTTTAAAACATGGAATAATGACAAAAGAAATATGCTTTGCTCAGCTAAAACACGGCTCGTCCTTTTAAGCCGCTGATCTCCCAATCGATTCGTGGCCGGTTTGATAATAATAAGTGATTTATTCTGTTTTCATAAAAAGCTGTCAAATGGAAGAGAAAAAAGTGACAAACGATATTACGTCGTAAACCGTACACTTCTATTTAAACAGATATATTAATACAATCAATAATATTTTGTTTCTTGCATCACAGCTAACACAAATGTGGACGATAGTATCTGCAGAGGTCATGTAAAGGGTAGTAAGGCGGAATATAATAGGCTAATAGCCGAATAGAGTCGTCGAATAACATGCTGCCTTATCTACCTGCACATTTAGCCAAATGAGTAAAGTTTAAAAGTTGAGTTTTGTTGACCCAACCTTGCGCGCAAATGTGAAAAACGAAGGGAAATTTGGCCGTTTTCCTCAAAACACATTTTCCAATGCTTTCCAATGCACGAAAAAAGAAATCTAGATACAAAGAAAAGTAATATTTACCACAAAATATATTTACTGGGTCCGGTGATACGAAACATGTTGGACAGATCAACAAGAGTACCACGGGGAAATGAAGAAGTTTGTAGCAAAGCAACACAAAAAGCAAATGATCGTTAGGTTCAGCTGTAGCTTTAATACATTGAAATATCAAAGATCTAACTCATAAAATGGTGATATTACTCCAGTCTATACATTCAGTTCAAATGTTATCTCTTTGTGCATCCTAACGAGTAACGACTTTTTCTAGGGTAGATCAATTGAAGTAACGTTATATAATGGATGTACTAATTAATATTGCATGGCGAAATTGAGCAACGGACAGTCTGTGAACAGCAGAACAAACAAACATCGTGATTTGTTATGTAATGGTGGCTAAATAGCCTAGATACCTGACCATATTCAAGAAGGTGGTTATGCATGCTTGTGGCCAGAAAAGTATGGGAAAAATCTATTTACAGTATAAGCCGCACCGGATTAAAACTCTAACCCATCTAATTGAAGTAACGGTATATAATGGATGTACTAATCAATATTGCATGGCGAAATTGAGCTGAATTTTTATAAAAATCATTAACTTGAGCCTGTAAAGTTGTGCGTGGACGACTCAAGCTGACATTAATAATTCAGTACTGAACACACGTCATGTCAGGCTTAATATACTAACTTTATGGAGGCGCAAAGGTCAAGCACTGTTTGTAACTAAGATTACAAAATAAAACTGTCAACTTCTTCACAGATTCATAACAAGTGTAAATGATTTATAACGTAGTTTTTGTAGCAATGGCCAAGATAGGGAGACGTGTTAAACATAAACAAATCACAAAGAGAAAATTATGCAGGCGGTCGTGCAAACAAACAGTTATTCGAATATTGCACCTGCTTAACATTCATTTTCACAAACGCTCACCGACGCCTTATTATGTGAATAGGCGGCAGATTAAAAATCTTGAAGGATTAAAATATTTCTAGTTTTAAAAGAAGATTACAGTAACTTTCTTTGATCAAAGTAGTTCATAACTGTGTCAAACGGCGTGACATTTGTCAAAGTTCTTGTTCAATCAATGAATATTCGAACAATGCCTTCAATGACTATACAGTGTGGCGTGCCAAGCAAATTACACTGTGAAAATTAACTTCACAAATGAAATAGTAAAAAAGTTATTTAAATTGAAGTTTTACAATAAAAGTTTGCAGGAATGCCAACATTACGAAGAATGTATTACGTAATGCAGAAGTGATAACATTCCTGCAGCGGTTAACCTGCAGATGACGTCGTTTTACGGTAAATGTGTCATTCATGACTTCCTAGCTTGGAATTATAAAAGGCGCGATTTCCATAATTGGCATCGAAATTGGTAACGAGAACAATATCACATGAACCGAGCCATAACGGATTTATTGTTCAAACAATGACCATAGGTACGCAAACAAAAACTCTTACTTGGTGCTGAGAAAACGGCGACATATTCCACCCCGACATGCGTCGAGTCCTGAGGTCATAATCGCTATATCTGACGTCATAAACGACACGCTTTCCTATGATGACAACAAATAAAATATGGTGCCTGGGTGACGCAACCTAGTGTTGGTCGGGGAGCGAGTCTCTTTGTCTGGCCAGTCGTGGGGAAGTTACGAAAAACTGTCACTGTGATGACTTTATACGTGTTTACTGACTCGCATGAAGTGGCGGAAGCAATAACGAAATATAGATCGCCGCCTTTATGGGTTGACCGCGTTGAAAGATTGATTAAACTTGGCCGGATAAGATCGGGTCGTGGGGCGTTGTAAAAATGTCCGCGTTGATTAATGCTTTGTTCGAATGGTCCGAAACTGTTGATACGTCAAACTTAATTTCTACTTAAACATTTATTTACAACTAACGAGAGTTCAAACTGGATGCGACCTGTAGAACACTGCAATGAAGTCGTGTACGGTTGTCAGATGTCGGCTTTATCTCTTGTCACCTAACAAATAACTATATTCTGCTTCGAACATAAATTTTTAAGTGCTAAACTAAATTGCAAGGCGTTTCTCCCTGACAAAACAAAACTTGTCTGTCTGTCAGCAATAAAATTGCGTCACGATTTTTAAACTGAAAAAAATAATCAACAACAGAAGGCCTAACCAAAATAAGTATCGGACAACATAAAAATTCTAAAATTAGTTATTTTAAGCGCTATAACAGGACACATAAAAGACTAACAGGGCAGGAAAATTCTAATTAGTTTTACCATTTGGATACAGTATATGCAGTACAATGACGTACCTCCAAGGATGAAGGGAAAATCCAGGACATCGGTCTCCGCACCAGAGACACTGTTTCCCGATCGCAACAACTTCACTCAATGCTTGAAACTGAAACAAAAAGATGACGAGTTTAGACGCAGGTCAGTGGGGAACGATTTTCCTTGCTTTGACAAAGATCGACACCACTGTTAATATATATATTTCATGCATGTGTTTCAGAATTATATAACGACACCATTAAAGATAGCGTGAAATAGTAGTTTTAAATATTAGGTAAAGATCTTTAAATCAACATATAATCATAACAGCTCGTATGACGTAGTACTCTACAAACGTCAAAAAGCATATGTTAGTGCCATAAGACGAAATATCACTTTGGTGGTGTTTTATTTTAGACCGTTTATCTAGAGTCGCGCTTTGCAACCGAACCTTTGTCAACAGCAGGTCTTTAAGTGGAATCACCTCACAAGAAAAAACGTGATCTACCTAAAGTTACTGAAACAGGTGAAACAGAATTATCTGACATTTTATTCAAGTGTTACAACAAGATCGGCAAATAAACCATCTTAAATTTCGATGTGAATTTTTAACCGCCAACAACAGACAAAAAACAAGATTATCTCTTATCGAATCTCTTTCCTGTTGAAGAAATATTTGTTGCTATATTTAACCTCAGCAGATTTCCTAAATTGCACAATAAAACCTTCGAGGAAAGGGCAGAGGCGCTATATACTTGGCAGTGAAACAGAGGTCAAGGGGCATTGTTAAAAGATAATGACGGTCTTTCGTAATGTTACCACAACTAAATCTCATTACAACATATTATCCAGTCAAACATCTGGAAGCTCTATACATGAGGTGGGTATGGGCCAAGAATGTAGGATCACTTAAAATTTTTCCTGATGCGTGTCTTGACAGATTAACGGACGCTTTTCTCCCGTTCCCTTATGTAAAATCAATACTAATACGTCTATTGTTTGTTGGCTTGTAAACACGTTTCGTCCAAACTAAAACAATCGGATACCGGGCGAAACGCTAAGCTTTTTGCTATAAGTTACGAGAATTTTAATGCTCAACCAACGGATATAGAGAAAACGTGACGGACATCTTGATGCACCACATACAGTTTGCGCTAAGGACAGATTTAGCGCCTTTTATGGTGTTAGTTAGCAGCTACAAAACAACCACTTCAAAGTTTACCGCGTTGAATAACTTTATCATGTGCTGCTTTGCCACGTAATGATCGTACTAGTGCAGCCTATCCAAAAATTAACCAGTCGAAGCCGACAATTATCGGTTCAACATAGTTTGCTAAAACTCAAAGAGCGTTTCTCTGATGCTCATGACAAAAGTTAAACAGATTGAACTAAATAAACGATTTAATAACCAAAAGAAACATGTTAAATAAAAAAGGATTACATGAAAACGTCACTGCTACAAAAATGATGACACACAGTATTCAAATTTTTAAAAACAAACGTCCATCAAACACAGACCAGCTTTTGCGTAGAGTTTTTTGAAAAAAGTTTCAATTCACCATTTTATGTAAAAATCTCTTTTTATAAACAATAGCAAATTTGCATCTAAATACAAAATAAACAAAACGTTGCAGATCAAATCATAATGTTCTTAATGTTCTGTTAATTTAATAAAATAGAAATCGCAAGTGGATTTAACTCTTAATGATTTCCACGTTAAATATGAATCATAATAGAGGTTTGGGAATAGACTGTGGTGTGACCGTTTCCGAGACCTTGAGATCTCGTGCTTGTCAGGCGGAGGATTTTCATTTTAGATAAAGGTTACGGTATGACACCACGCGCTTGTTAAAACGACGTATAAAAACTGTCTTTGGGGGCTATTGTGCTAACACAATAAACTTAACTATTGCGTCATAAAATAACAACAAAGAGCATGCTGGCGCTTGAGAGTTAATCTCATGAGAATCAGTCGGTTTTGAGGGAGGTGCCATCAGGCATCTTGCAAAAGACAGCTGCCCCAAAATTTTGAATTGACCCCTATTATGAGATAGGAAATATCAAATACTAAGATTGTTTTGGTTTGGTTTACTGAAACGAAAAACTTAGTTTGCGAATTAGAATTAGATGTGACAGAACTTCGTCACAACTGAACTGAGCTATCTTAAAATTGAGAGCACTTTCTTTTGGTATACGTGTACAAGCTTTTAACAGCCATGCATAGTCGTCCGGCATACTTTGCAACGTGGACTGAAAATTCCATAGCGGTTTGCATTTAGTCAAAATAGCGCCACCGAGCATTTCTCAACACGCCCAAATAGGTAATTGTACAAGCGCGTGTTGTAACGCGACACAAAAAGTGTGGTTTACTGCAGCAGCTCAATGGGATTGAAAAAAATGCAGAGACTAATATAGAAATGCCGCTAAAATGTGCCGTTAGTTAAGCCTGTAAGAACAGCATTAGAACGTAATTAAACTAACGGTACCACAAAAGGTTGGAGAAACTGCGTTAACCGAGCTCGATGGCTGCACCGAATGTAGCGTGCCCACTATAAATAAATAAAACTTCATTGGAATTTCTTCGAAAAAATCGCAGGAGTCGCGTCAAAACCGCTGTGTTTCTTAAACGCAAAATTACCCCGCAAACCGCCGTAATAAATAAGGTCAGGATATGCATTCTTTACGGCAGCTGCAAAGGTGGAGACGCAGCTCTGTTGTGCACACAATATACATCGGCTACGGTTCAAAATTAACCACAGGTTTTATTGTTGCATGAGTTAATTATTTACCAGAAGTCTTGTACCCTATATTTTAAGGGCACACACTTGAGAGCTATTGTTAAGGCTTTTAGCCAGAAAAATAAACGAACGCATCTCTTAGTGACAATCCCCAGAGTTGAATCCATTGCGCTCTCCAAACTTGGCAAAGGACAAAAAATAATTAAAATCTTTCATTCTTTTTTACGAACTTTTAAGCCTAGCCCAAGGGTACTGAGTTCATCTAGAATTTATCAGAGTATATTATGGGCCCATATACGAGTTTTTGGTGAAAGTCAATCTACTATTTTAGGAATTGATATCGGCTGTTACCATGTTTACAAACTTGAGTTTTCGTGAGTAGCTCGCCTAACAACCTTGGAGTGAGCAAACAGCACAAATGGGGTGTTTTGTACGTTTCAAAAATACAGTACAGTTTCGTAATATCCTTTCCCGCCATCCCGGTATTTCATGATACTACGTTATGGTACAAGTATAAACGTAACTTAAGTACGTCTATAAGTACGAATCACTTTTGTAGGATGCCACATATGCCAGTATATACTGCGTTCAAAAACTGATTTTAATGTGCTTGGTTTTCTTGTTATAAATCGCTCGCTAGTCAAGTTGATTTACGGTAGCCTAGGAATACAATTATGTTGTGTTATTTTGGCTAAGTTGGCCATTCTTTAGCAAGAGTAAATTAGAAGGCCTATACTTTTTCCATCAACACAGTTTTAAAATTACATATAATCTTGATAACTTAGGCCTACTTAGGTAGCATCAGGTTTCCTATTTTTACTTATTAAGTTAAACAAGCCTATAGTAGCAAATTCAAACTTACGGCATGGTTTGAGCTTTTCCGGTTGTCACACATTCCAAATCACTGTGACATGTATGCAGTTTAACTATATGCTGCTGGCTTAAATAAAAAACGAAGCTGTTATCTTCGAAGTTTACCTTAAAACTACTTTAACTCATATTACTACAGTATTAACGCCTAGTCTTACGAAGTGCTGGTCGCTAGCTTATGCAAATAAATACTACAATACTAGACTCGCGCTTTGTTGAAACCCATTATTATGTCACTATAACAAATCTTTAGCGTATTCATGCGGCACAAAATTAATTGTTTGACTTTTTATTCACGCTTCGTTAGAAAAGGAGATCTGTGACAAAATGATGAGAACAGAACAAAGAAGTCATAGGAGAAACACAGGCCAAAAATAGCTTGGTCGTAAATTTTACGATATAGCTTGAAAGTATGTGCCAAAATGTTGTAGTAACCACAAGCAGACTAATCAAAACTTCATACCAAAGAACTTGTTCTAGAAATTTGCCAGCGTAAGCCGACTATCTTTAAGAGCAAAAAGGGCAATCGGGAAAAGTTTTTCCTGCTCAAATGCCGATTAATCGAGCAAAAACAGAGTGAATACCAGTTTAAGCCAAATCGTTGTTAAACTGAGCAAGTTATGATGTTTTGTAACAAATGCAGTTTTTCCTTTGCCACGCGTACGTGAAGTTATCAAATTGCAGCGGGCTTTGGCAACAAAGTTTCAGAAAATTTGGTCCTAAATCGAATCAACATCAACAACATCAATATCAAAATAATGTTGATAATGGTAATATTTGGCTCGCTAGCCGAGTGGTTAAAGCGCTGGTCTCGCAATAATGCGTCGCGTGTCCGATACCCAGGGACGTTAACGTCGCAATGCCCTCGGGTAAGGCATCAAACACCATAAAATCTTTGTTTGTTTTATTATACAGTAAATTTACTAAAAGACTGATTACTCGAAAAATCCTCCATGGGGCTCTCTGAAATTTTGCATGTCAAATTAGTATGCTTTGGACTACCATTCCATAAAAAAAACATGATTCAAACTTTTTTAACAGAGGCGCGAAATCGACGCTAGAATTTTTGGCCTAAAAACCTAATTTTAGCTACTTTCATGCCAATTTTTAGCCTAATTCTATAATCGACCTGGGACATCGAAGCACGCCAACTCCGAGGGTAATTCTCTGGCTAGAAAACAACACCAACCATGCTACCGTCTGATTGGTCTAAACAGGTTTTTTAAAGCCCTACAAGGTTATAGATAGGGTTAGTTCGGATATCAATAATTTTTACTATCCGGATAACGGATATATCCGTATATTTGGAATTTATCTAACCGGTTAACAACTGCTAAGTGAGACAATCGATTTCACGAGGTTTGCATGAAAAATGGATTGTAAAATCATTATACAGTTTTATTGTAGATCTACGTACACGCGCAGTACGAGAAAAATCACGCAAATTTAATGTTCACTGCTTCTGCAACGCCCTCCTTATAAAGCACAATGCATCAATTGTGGAATCCTCTAGACGGGACCTTATGTTTTAAACCAAGGTGGTTTCTCATTGCTCCTGTAGATCCACCTTAACAAGAAATCGTGTTTACACAGGTTTCACATTTTGCCCTCTCACCATTTCTTGATCGTAGAAAGTAGCCCCAAACTGGATTATCACTTTTGAAACGTTTAAATTCCATCTCTTAAATTTAGTCACTTCAAACTAGGTTGTAGCCAAAGCTTTTCAACTGACACTTCACAGACTTTACCTTGCCATGAGAATGCAGTCTTCTATTAAAAGAATCATTCATTATGCTTTCTTTGTGACGTGATAGTAAATTTCACTCGTGCATTTTACGAGTACCGTAGTTGAAATTATAAGACAATAGAAGTGTGAACAAAGGTTTAATTGCGCTCAGCGGGAGTCAGCCTCTACGTAACAAAGAATGTTCAAACTTACTAAAAAGTGTAAAACGCATTAGCAACGATACTCTTTTAGCCGGTTAACCGACAGAATTATATCCGGATATCAGATCGAAAAAAAAACTGCGGTTAATCGGTTAACCGTTATCCGGATAATCCAATCCTAGTTTTATAGAGATCTTAGTTTAAAATGTTCGGCGCCTCCCTAACGACGTTTGCTCATGGTCCTAAACAAGTAGGGATACAATTTTTAAACAGGACCTTGTTAAGCCCTTATGAAGGGTACAAATAACTTTTGCTGTCATATGGTAAAACTGCCTAACTTAGTTAACATTTACCAGAACCTTAAAATTAAGACCTTCATAAAGAAATTTATGTTAGAGAGAATTGAAAGCGTTTGGGATTAGTGGAGGAAAAAACAAAAGCGTTGGAAATCAATGACTTAATAAAGCAACTAATTAACCTTAGATTCATTCTATGAACCCTAATAGGGTTCTCATGATGGCACGGATATACAGACATGATGTCTGACATCCATAAATGCAGAGATGAAGCAACGAAGCAATCTACATCTCAATAAACAACATATTCTCTCATCAAAATCAACACCAAGAATTTTATAAGAATGAAATAACACAGAAAGGAGCGTTTCCACAACGCGCGTATCGTCATCCAGAAGAAGCAGACGACGTGTGGCTATTCATAAATATGACCCATGGCTATCCTGTGGCTGTATCATACAACCTTTGCAATAGACGATGCAACTGATATATCATTTGATCTTTAAAAGAAAAACAAGTTGTTGCTAAACGTTAAGCAAATAATCATAACTTCAAAGTTTATTGTCCTTCCATTCAGTAAACAATAAAAAATAAAGATTTGAAATAAAATTTGCACCGTGTATTTATCCCACTTCTTTTCAGGATCAAAAGGCTCCCACCGACTGGCTGGGAATATGTGCTTGTTCTTTTCATACCAACTGCGAAGAACTACCTTTCCAGCGTGAGACTAAAAACGTCATCATACAGTATAATCACCAACAGGTTGTCTACACGTTAGCTTATTATTCCAAATTATTGTGTACACAGTACAGTGGATATAATGTACTTGCTGAATGCAGCTATGCAAATCTGTCCAAAACAATTACCATTACCTCATCTTTTTCAATTCTTGCGTCACTAACTAATCGGATATCGTCATGTACATCAAAACTGAAAAGGGCTCCACTCTTTCCTCTGGCTTTAGTCATTATGAAGTCATAGAAAGTATAGTGTTGTGGAATGATTAAATCTTCTTTAATGTACATTGAGTGCTCCACACCTGTGAAAGTAAGCAAGTATATCATACACAGGTAATAGGTAAATCAAAATTTCAGCACAATATTGACTGTTGGTTTTTCTTTCAATACTTGAGGCACAGTGTAATGGCTTGACTTATAAATATAACCTGCTGAACGTAGTTCACTGAAATCAGGACGAAGTTGATCAAGACATTTGATAAGAAATTGTTGGATGCTGTTTCCCTTCTTCATCTGCTCATGAAATAGATATAAGAAAGAATCTACTGCAAAATTTATAAAAGCACGCATTCACTTATTAAATGGATTCTCATACTTTGACTTTTCTTCTGTGACCAGATCCATCCCAATAGCTGTATGTAATTTCAATTTCTTCACCTGCAACAGAATGTTTAAAATTAGTAAAATATGTACATATTTTAATTAAGGTATCACCAAATTAACAAATTCATACATACTTTTAAGTTTGTCTTGCTTTTCTACCCATTCTTTTCTAATTTTTTCCCTTAGCTCATTTTCTTGGGCCTAAAAATGAGTATTAAATAAACAGGTTTTGGTCTGAGCTTTTTTCAGGTGCCAACACTTATTGTAAATTTAAAACACAAACACCACACTTACTTCTCTATCACGATCTGGCAAAAAACTTGTGTCAACATCTGGATTTTTCTTGACCTTCTTTGCAACAACAAATTCTAAAGATGATCAAAGAATGGTGAGTTCATACCAGTTGGCAAATTGCATACCAAGAACATAACAACAAACAATTATATCCTTTTACACGACTACCAATTTTACATTCTAGGCTTGAAGTACTATACTTGCTAATTTGTTACATTTGTCTTCATATGCATCTAGTAATATATAACTAGAATACTAGTTGAATTTATCCTTGATATCCTCATTATATAGTTGTCGTTTTATTGGTTAAACAAAAAATACTGAGTGACAAAGAGCATATTGTGCTGATACCTTCATCCTCATCGTCTTCTCCATCCTCCTCAAGATTAAAGGAAAGAGCTGCAGCTGAGCGTGCTTTCTCTTTTTTCCTGATTTTATCTTTTCTTGCTTGCCTAAAGAAAATGAATTCAATCTCCGATAAATGGCATAATTTATAACAGTAGAGACATTTTCTAGAATTGATTTCAAAGAATGGAATAACACTATAAAGCAACTCTATATTTTGAACTTTATCAAGATACAAACTCACAATTTAGCTTCCCCAGTCGTTGCAATTTGCTTTTCTCTTTCTCGGATTAAATTTTCTTGTCTTTCCCTCATTTCGTTCAAGGTCACAAGACCTAAAGGTTACCATAGTACTTTGTTGAGGTACAGCATATAATTGTATATTAAAAATGAAAAACAGCCTCTCTAACACAGAGAACAATGTGTTGGCCTAGATATCACTCATGCATTTGTGTCCAATTTTTGATGTTGTACAATGCAATGCAAATACAGTGGGACCTCGTTAATCCGGACCCCGAACAACCGGAATCCCCGCTATCCGACACAAAACTGCCGGGAACGGATTTCTTCCTATGCATTTTACCCCTTTAATCCGGAAACCCCGCTGTCCGACTCCGACACAAAAGTTTTGGAACAAATGTGCTAAATCAATAGCAATAAAATTCGATAAACCGGATTATTAACAGTTAAGCGAAAATGATTCACGATTGTCCTAATACACTATGTACACTGGGTAGTTAGTTGACGAAACAATAGCCGATTACCTACGCATAATAACGTTGCGGTCTTTATTGATTCAAAAGTACAGTACTGTACAGCATTGCGCTTTGTAAAAAATTTTAGCCGCACATCTTTTTAGTCATAGCATACTATGAAATACTGTAGAGTATTTTAGAAACGAAAAATTAAATTGTTCATCAACCGTAACAAAGAACTCTTCCGCGGTCGCAAAAAAATACATACATTACATCGGTTGAGTGCGGCAATCTATTGAAGACATACTACTGCAACTCAATCGTGCTATCAGCTTTTGATGTCGCATTGCGCAAAGATTGGAAACAGGTCAAAGAAAGTGCAAGACTGCTGGTCCCGCCGGAATGCTTCGCCATGCAAGAGCGGTTGTCAAACCGATTTGCGGCCGAATGTTCGTCACTTGGAGAGCATTCGTCTTTAATACGGTGGTTCTGGGGTTCGACACTGGGTCGAATCATACAAAAAATATAATTTTATTTTAGTTGCTGTCCAGCCAGAAAGTCTGTACTTAGAATTGGAGTAAGGTGCATAGGCTACTGCGTTTTGTACACGGTGCTGCATTTGCAAGATTGATTGATTTTTTACTTTCCGATAATCCGGATACCCCGCTAAACCGACATTTTTTGACGAAACGAAGTGGTCCGGATTAACGAGGTCCCACTGTATTTGTGCAATGCATTGCAAACAGAAAACGCTTGGTCACTGCTAATAAACTACCAGTACTTAACTAAGAATTATACATAATATGATGCGCCCATTACCAATTGTGCTTGACTTTAGTTCAGCTTCAACAGCATCGTAATGTGTGGAAAATTTGTTGTGAATATTTGACTTAATTGCATTTTCCTACAAAACATATGAACAACATATTTAACATGTTCATATGTCATATTGTGAAAAAAGCAATGTAATTTTAATCTGATCCAATTGGAATGTATGCACATTAAACATAATCAAAACATATTAAATTACATATTATGACAGAGAAAATATACAGGTATTTTTACATTGACAATCTTAGCTTTCAATTCTTCAAGGTGTTCCTTGGCTTTCTCTCTTCTTTTTTGCATGTGCATTGCACGATTGCCCTCACTGGCAGCGCCTTTGTACTGGGCCATTTTAACAGTTCTTTTTGTGCCAGTTTATGTGCAAGAATGAATAACAAGATTTACAACTTATTTTGCATACAGCAATGCAAAAATATGTAGCTTATGTCAGTGTTTTAAGTAGTTACACTTAATCTCCTAGATATTTTGTAAAACAATTCAGTAAACATCATACAAAAAAGTGGAAAGCATGGCAACTGCATCCTCGAGATTTTTAAAGACTTTGTTTGCTTCACCCAAATGTTTCACATTTACCTCTTAAAACCTATAGGTACTGGAGCCCAAAGGTTCTGTTTTTTTGCCAAAAATACTGCAAAATGCACCCAGCCATCATGCACCTGGACCCCAGATTTGGGCCATCCTGCACACTGAGATTTCATCAAAAATGCTAAACTTTCCAGTCTGGCAAAACACCAAATTAGCCTTGCTAACAAAAATCAATTTATTCCATTTAACTGGTCTGTGTGTTTATACAGTTAGAAAGTAATTACTTCACTTTAAGTAGATCAAGCGACCCTTGGGAAAGGGCGGTTGGATCCTTGGAAAGTAGTAGGCTGTTATGTAATAAGAAAGGAATTGGAAATTAAGTTGATTTCAGGTGTTAGCTTATTGTTTAAATTAAAGTTAGATTTGGACTAGCCCATGTAAAATCCAGGAAACCTAGTTAAAAATCCAGAGTATTTAGAAGTATCCTTAATTCTCTCCATTTTGTACATTGGTTATTAGCCCTACTGGAAAGTACGGCAATTTTCAACAAGAAATCGTGCATGCAAAGACGCAAATTTTAGCGTGATGGCATGTACAGAAGCGTAAATTCTTTGTTTGTTTATTATAAACTGGCGTTCAAATATAACAAGTTTTTCTTTGTTTATTTGTGATAAATTGACATTAAGATAAAATAGTTTGTTGTTCATGTTGATAAACCTCTTGTTTTCAGGTGCCACACTTTCCACTATGGGTTATTAGCAGTACATTTTGTACGTGAAGGCTTGTTTACACAACAGAACATTTCGGCACAGTTCCATTTATATTGGTAGCGTTACGTACAGAATGAGAGCGTACAAAACAAGGGCATAATTCATCGATGCACAAATTGGGTCCGAAATCCTTACTAACAGCAGAAAATAACTATAGGCCTACAGTGTGGTATAGAATCTAGACATACGCCCCCATTCTATAAATCAGTTACTTCAACGTTATTACTCATTGTGACAAATACCGGTAAATAAACCTCAACTCTAGTGTAAACCGTTTTATTGACCTTATAACCTAGGCTTCTCATTGATGACGTTTACCATCCGCCGTTCACCATCATCAGATATCATTATTAGGCCTAATTACAATGTGACCACTCTTCACAACAGTCAATAGGCAGATACGGCACGGTATTAAAGCTCACCTAGGCGTTAGGTAGGCCTACACTTACAGAAACGTGAAAGTTCTAGCTTCCAAGCAAACCGTTTGTTTATAATTATCGCCCACTCTGCCACTGCAATTTCGAGAAACGATGTTTCAATGTGTTCATCATTATTCTCTGCTAAAAAATTTACTTTGTCTTTTTCGGACATTTTCAGCACTTTCCAATCATGGCAAAACAATCGCACAAGTTGCACAACACATCTTGGGCATCCATCAAGTGGGCTGACACTGTATGTTGGCTAGACAAAATCAAGCGAGCAGACAATTTTTTTAAAGGAGTGATAATTTAAACACCTATCATGTATCATCTGAAAACAGCAAAAATTATCGCAAAAATGAACAAAACCAAAAAATTCGTAATTCATTAACAATGGAATTGTTCGTGAATCGTGAGCATGTTCTTTATTGTACTAAAACTGAACGGTTAGCATCGCATTGCAGCATCTTCAGGCAGATGGTGATCAATGTTCCCTCTAAGCTGCGCGCGTGCGCAAATGCGCACTGCTGGCACGGTCTCCGCGCACAAAAAATCTGTGCTGCTCACAAGAAAAAAGTCCAACCTGAATTGAAAATAAATTAAATGCATGATAATTGCCACAGTGCGCACGTCTGATGTTGCTCACAGTGGTCCAAGGGACCGCTCAAGGAGTTAGTGTGTTTGCTCAGACTCGTGAAAAATTAGAGGGAACATTGATGGTGATAATACGATAAAATTACAGTACAATCGTGCCTGCAAAGTACTGGCATTTAACTATTGACGGCAGCAGACTTTTAGTAAGTTATTTGATAGTTATTTGAAGTTTGAGGTGAAAAAGTTAAATTTTAACTTCCGGTGAAGGACGACAAATCCCCGTCAAACGTTGAAAACATCATCGACCACCCAACTTTATAATACCTTATTTCCTAACGTACCCTTTTCGTAAAGGCTGCCACTATCTCACAGGAAAAAATTGTGCGTTCAAAGCTCTTTTTCACAGTTTCTAGTTAACCTAACTTAAATGTTATAACATTATAACCGTTGTATTGAATAGTTTATTTTTCGCTATTAACCGTGCGGAGCGAAAGTTAGGATACTAACCGTTGTAGTTACAAGACTACAAAACACATGCTCAGGAACAATTAAAGACCAGGAAAAAGTTGCAAAGCCCAAGACCTTAAAACAGGGGCGGGCAACATACGGCCCGCGGGCCGGACCCGGCCCGCAACGGGATTTTGAGCGGCCCGCAGACAGTTTCCGGTCTTACATGATAAAACAAACATGGAGAGATAGCTGAACATTTTTTAGGAAAAGTCACCAAATTTCAAGTTTCAACAGTAAACAATGCAACTGTACGCCACGTTTTGCTGTGACTGTGTGCAGGAGAAGCCACACCTAGTGAAAACAGGGTTAAAGTTTACATTAAATACGATTTGCATAGGTGGATAAATACACGATTAATGTATCGATTCAGGAATCCGGCCCTCCAATTATTTCATTTTCTCATATCAGGCGAGCCGACCGAAGAAGTTGCCCGCCCCTGCCTTAAAACATGCAAGGTAGCAATAATAGAATTAGGCTATGCTATAAGATGGTAGGTTAACATGACCACCAAACCCACAAAAGCCTGATCGAAATCTTTTTGTTACATTATGATGGGTTATCGTAATTTTTTATACTCTTTTAGTTGCGTCGGGAATTCCAAGTCATCAAAAAATAAATATTATCATTACATAAATAGCCTAAGCGTGTGCTGTATTTTAAGATCAATTACGTAGCCTATGTTGGTTCGGATTTGGGAATAGATAAACGTTGGGAAACAAGAATGGTAGCCTATAGGCTAGGCAGGTCGAAATAGGTGGTAACCCCATTCACGTCGTCGTTTACTGTCAAAATACGTTGGTCCTTAGCGTTCAAGCCCTTCTTTAAACATGGTATTTAGAAGGCTAAGAACTACCATATTTATTTTAGAGGTTAGGAAAGTGCACTTTACAGGTAAAACTGATCATACACTACAGTTGAAAGTGTGGCACCTGTACGTAGGAGATTCATCAACGCACGCGCCGAATGTTTTATCTTCACGCCGGTTTATAATAAATAAAGAAAATTGGTTATTTAAGCGCCAATATATGATAAATAAACAAAGAATTAAGGCTTCAGTGCTCGCCATCACATAAAACTGCCATACTTTCCAGTTGGGATCATATATGTATGCCGAACTGCAGAGTATAGCAGATTTCACCGAGCTCTTGAGGATGTAGAAGCAAAATTCCGGTGTGCACCGCAACGCAAGACCCAAATATGCGCAGCGTTAAAGGTAGGCCAAGTGTAGCTTTTTATAATAGAAAATGGAATGTTTGTTAGAGAGATCACTCTTCTCCCGGTGTGCAGTGCTGTTTCGACCAAAAATCTCGAGTGTGCACCTGGCATTACTTTCGGTTTGCAGTCTGGAATGTATGTGAACAAAGTCCTGTTTTATGTTATCTTTATGACAGTTAGAATGGTACTTACACGGAAATTGTTCTGTTTGAAGCCTAAATCAGCTGGTTTCTTAACATAATAATAATGGTCCTGAATTCTGAATAGCACAATTTGTTGTTGTGATAAAAATAGTCAATTTATATATAACATTACAGAAAAAATCATTCAAATATTCAAGCAAACATAGAAAATAGTTGTTTTGATAGCACATAATGACTCGACATGGAAAGAATGCAACTGCTAGTTCTGTTTATTCATATCATGAAAGGAAGAAAGATACACAACAATCTAACTATGGAACAAGAAGTTCTCGAATGGGAAAAGATTCAGTAAAAGTAGGAAGCAATTTTTGTGAAGCCTGCATTGTATTTAGCCGTTGGATCCATTTTAATATAATTTGACATTATCAATAAATAACATCTGTGGTTGTTGACAAATAAATTTTCTATCTTGATATATAAAATTACTTTTCTATTAAGCTTCGCTGAACAGTGAATACTCTAATATAACATTATGGTGCTGGTATGTTTATACCAATGATTTCTAAATTTAATATTTTACGTTTTCATAAATTTATCAACAAAAACGAAATTTGTTATTTTAGGATTTTGATGCCTGCTGTCTCACCCTTCAGTTATGTCGAAATCCTGTTGTAACACCACAAGGATATTTGTATGAAAAGGAAGCTATTTTGGAATACATTGTACATCAGAAAAGGTATCGTAAATACTATACAAAAGAAACGTATATTTATATATACATACAATAGCTAATAAAGGAAACCTTCTTTTAAAGCTACTGTTTGATAGTTGTTGTATTATTTGTAATGCCAAGTGCATTGCAGATGAATAACTCTCTTGTAAAGGTAATATTGTTGATCCTGGAAAATATGGTTGCCATTTCTTTCTGAATTTTATTTTGTTGAAGGCTGATTGCCAAACAAATGAAGGAATATGAGAAGCAAAAGCACAAGGAAGAGAAGGAACTAAAAGAACTGGCTGAAGCAGAGAACAGAAGCAAAGTTGAGTCCTTCATGAAGAGCGAGAAATCAATTGTCAGCAAATCACTGGATTCATTTGAAAAGAAAACTGTTGATACCAAAAATAGAGCTAAAGGCATGCACAGTATATGTATCTTAATATAGTGTAAAAATTAGCTCTCCTCCATGCCAGGGTTTTAGTGACTGAACAGCTTATTAAATTGCGGAATCTGTTTAATTTTTGGCTGCCACTATTTCACTGGAGAGAATCGTGCGTTTGCCGTTTGTTTTTTACAGTTAACCTAACTTTAATGTTATAACATAGTAACCTAAATCTACCTTCTAATATAAATCTAACTCCTTAAATAGCTAAAATCAACTTTTTGCATACCCATTTTCCTAACCTAGCCGCCAATCTTTTACAATGGGCTGCATGTAATATGGTGAAATAGTCACTTCGTTGGTTTTTTTATTTGAATACAGATCATTTTAGGGTTAGCATTGTTTTTTCTTAGAGAAACAGGCTAAAAGCCATTTATTGTATTGAACCTCATGCATACCCCATGTTGTTCAGTTTTGGGTATAACAGTCTGTGTTTATTCAAAAAGATGCTGCAACTTCCAGCAGCACTAGTGATGATAGCAAGGAGAAAAATTTGCCAAGTTTCTGGATTCCTTCATTGACACCACAGGCTAACAAAGACAAAGTAGCAAAACCAGACAGTAAAGTAAGAGGCAAATTTATTTAAATGTACATTTGTCACACATTGACTTACACTTACTGTAGCATTGAATATTGCCACTGTTAATGGACTATTATTAATAATCTTCAAAACAAAGTTCTACTTACTGAGGTTTAATTGGATTTAAACAGAGATTCACTTATTACATAATGAAATACTTTCTGACAGGTATATTGTCCGATGAGTAAGAAACCTTTAAAACTGAAAGATCTCATTCCTGTTAAATTCACGCCAATTGCAGATAGGGATAAAAAGACTTCTGTCATTGCTAAAAAGGTAAAACTTGTTTTAACCAAGACATTGCTGGCTTGCAAAGCACGAAAATAAGCATTGTGTTCATAGAAATAACTTTCATATCTTATTTCAATACAGTACTGCTAACACTTGTATCAAAGATCTGCTTTTCTTATAGGACCGATGGATGTGTGCTGTCACACACGACACATTAGGGAACTTTATCCCATGCGCAGTGCTGAGACCAACCGGGGATGTTGTCACCATGGAGTGCGTGGAAAAGATCATCCGCAAGAACAACATGCAACATCCCATTAATGGACAACTTCTTAAAGAAAAGGACATCATCCCACTTGATCGTGGCGGAACTGGATTTGCGAGCACAAACAAAGACTTGGACGCCAAGAAGTATACTCCTGTGATGATGGTGGCGTGATGAATGGTAGGGAAGATGTTGAGATGCTTTTTAACATCCAGGAAGCTTCGGTCAAAGAGATGGGTTTATGGCAAAAGTTGCATAAACACTTAGTGTCGATGAAGCCACAATGTACAGACAGTGTAACAGCTCACATGCTTCATTTTACACATAAAATGAAATTGTAAAATTCCTGGCCAGATATATCTGTTTCTACTGATTGACAATTATTTGTAATAATTACTCTTTTGTTTCACTATTCCGTGTAATGTCTGCGTCGTTTTCCAGCTGCTGTATTTTATTCAGGACAGTACGTTTTGATCACAAAAGATTGCGAAAAAGTGCAGTGCTCATGCTCATGTCATAAATAACTCAACAAAATAATATAATTTCTATGTGCAGCAAACAAGATGATTGTGTTACAATAAATTTTGTTTTAGAATGAGTTCAAAGCACGTAACAAAGTAATGCTACGAGCTCTGAAGAAAAGCGAAAAGGAAAAAGAACAAAGCAAGCATAACAAGCGAGTTCATCGGCTTCAGGAAACTTGATTTACCGCCAGGTGGCGTAGTGGACCTAATAGCTAAGATTTTCTCCCCGTTCGAAAAACTTTTCGCCTTTGAAGGATCCTTCGACAGCTGAGCATTGTGTGGTTCGGATTTGTTCCATGGAACTTGGTTGATTGAACAAGCTGTATTAACTCTGCAGTCGCTGGGGATTCCTTGACGTTTCCTGGATCTTACAGCGGAAAATGATCGGCTGGAGGGCCGCTCGTTGTATACACAAAACGGATTCCAACATCTTTCATACAGAAAAAAAATATTAAAATCATTTCAACCAGAAATTGATATAGTCTAATAGGCAGCTAAGATGTTATCGCTCTGTTATTTTCTATATATCTTAAAACCTTGCAATATTTTAACGACGTATAAGACATAACTACAAAAAACATACAGAAAGTCCAGAATTTACGAGAACATTTAGCCCACGTGTATTTACCTGTAAAGCTTTCTCTTCGCCATATGTAATGTCGAAAGCATGCCATTGTATTCACACTTCTCATCTTGGACTTTATAATAGCATCTCCTTGCTTCTTCAAATTCATTGCAGACTTTTGGATCTTTAGCATTTTGTCGAAAAAACTTGTGAAATTTTTGAACACATTTCTTTACCTCTTTGTAATAACCGCGAGAACAATAGTCAGGAATTCTGAAAAATAAAAAATTTTCTAAATATAAACATACCGATTGACCGTTGAAAATCATCCATGTTATTGCAACCCCAACATAACTTATAGTTTAGTCCAGCGGTTCTTAAACTTTTTTGAGCGCGACCCAAATCTGAGTTTCATGATCACCTCACGACCCAAACCTATGTCGCGACCCATTTTAATGTCCTATAGACCTATATTATATTATATTAACCTATGTCGCGACCCACCTATGTCACTATGTCGCGACCCATTTTCTGACCCTCCGCGACCCATGTTTGGGTCGCGACCCATACTTTAAGAACCCCTGGTTTAGTCTCTTAAATAAGCTTTCAGACTTAACTCTAAAGACATTATAGTTTGACAGTATTGATCAATGGTCAGCTTAGTCTTCACTAGTCTGAAAGTTTATGGAAAATATTACCAGTGATTTAGTAGACTTCGTTAGCTGTTAACCACAACTTACTTTGATGTTGGCATCGAAAGTGTACCATCGTTGCAATATGTAGCCTCCGAATAGACTTCCATGATGTTTGTATCCGTGGATTGAGCAAAAGATAATTCTATGCCGGTTTCGTTTCTCTCACAGGATTTCCACAGTGAACTAATGCAGTTTTGCAGAGTTGCATGGATTTGCCTGAAAAGCGTTTAAAATTAACAAAAAGTTTAAAATTTTCATAAATAATGCAGCTTAACTTTAAAATGTAAAGCGATTGTTTTTTGCTTCTCAACATCAACAGGTTGGTCAATTATTATTGTCGCATCTATAGCAGGATTTCAGTAGCCTAGTTCTATAGTATTATTTTGAAGGAATATTCCTAGTCCTAACTGCATCGGCATCACAGCACATCACGCATTAGACCGAAAAGCTTAACATCAATCATGATGCCGATACATTGTTTTTCGTATCACTAAAACAATTTTACAGTTTTGTAAAAATGCCATGAAATGAAATTGGAGGAAAATAGGACAGAAAGATTGGGTCCTATGGAAAAACCCAACTGTCAAATATACCGCGCTCCTACAAATGCGAGTAGGCCTATATACTTTTTGGTCCATACCGGTAGCCTACATAACAGACTGCTGAAATTTAATTTTAATGCCGTGACGATGATGCTGCAAGTATTTTGTGTAGCAGTTCTATATTGGTCGTATTAGGTAATACAGTTTTTCCTTCACTCATTTGACCTCTTTATAAAAATTTATGAAAGTTGATGATAGCCTGATGCTACTCACGAGCAGCTTTTGCTTGGTTCCAGAATTAGTGTTCTGAAGAAGATCGTCTCACATTCACGAGCTATCTCCGTTATATAATAATATGTGCAACTTCCAACTTTAAGGTCGTTAATTTCACGAATGGTGAAGGGGAGTTGGAGCTCTTGTGAAGGAGGTTGAAAGAGATTTCTTGCATTTGGTTGTCCGGACACAGGTTCCCAAATTCCAAAGCCTGAAAAACTTTGTCATTTTTGCTGTACACTTTGCATTTATTACATTGCGGTATGTTTTCATTAACAACAATGTAATTTAAGTAATTATAGCTTCTGCGAGTGTATAGCCACACAGACCCAACTTTTTCATTAACGCCCTTCTCAGTATACAAAACTTTAGGCCATGTGAAAAGCCTGATCAAAAAAATTAAAACCGAGAAAAAGAAACCTCAGATTTTAAGTATATCATCAAAGCATTTTGCGTTACAGTATATGTATACTGTATATCAATAAGACGCTCTTTTTGAAACATTTGGAAATCGAAAGTAGGCAGCCGACTGCGAAGAAACAAAAAGAAAAAAGTCATGAGCAGGGCGATTCTTTATTGACCTCAAAAACTTAAAACGTTGACTTTATTGACATTATTCAACGAAATATAAAAACGAACGATTCAATTAGTACTTAAATTGTGACGTTGACGGATATAGTATTTCACATTTTCTCGTAGGAAGTTTCTATCTTTGGCTAATAGCTTATTGAGCATGGAAAAACTCCGTTCCAATCAAGCGGTTGTATTTTATAACACACGTGTTTTATAGGATATCTATGGTAGCAAGCCGTAAACTGATGAAATGCGCAACGTAACAAATGCATTAATGCGTCATAAATATATGATATAGATATACAGTCGAATCCGCTTAATTCGGACACCGGATAACCCGGACAACCGCTTTATTCGGCCAAAATGCTCGGGAACGGAACAAAAGTAAAAATTGAACGTAAAAAACTCCCGTTAATTCGGACAATTCTCCGCTTAGTTCGGACACAGGTTCGCAATTCCTATCGTCAATCAATTGCATTATGAGTGATTATGGTGAAACAATGACGATCGATGCAGTAACAATCGACAATGAACTCATATAAGGCCGTGCCAGCTTCATAGTCGCTTTTACTTCGGTACAATTAAATACAGTTAATACAATTAACTTCGGTACAATTAAATTCCAAATACTGCACAATACAACTAACCTGAAGGTATAACTCTTGTGCGTTTTATGCGATCAGTGCCAATTACTGCGGTATAGCGCAGCTGCAATTCATTTATTACGCAACAGTACAGTATTTTAAATGCGTTGTCTGCCTTTACGCATGACCATGAATCGAACAATTCATTTACCGCTTAATTCGGACAAAGCCGTTTCTCCGCTTAATTCGGCCAAAAGTGAGCGGAACCAAAGTGTCCGAATTAAGCGGAGTCGACTGTATACTCAAAATGCTATGCCCTGTGTAATAATCTTCAGTATACGGCCTGCTTTATCATCTTTTCAGGAATATTGAAAAGTAAAAGTGTTAAGAAAATATTAGGCAACAAAATGTGCATAACCTGTGCGAAAACGTCCAAAACGACAAAATTGACCCAAGAACAAAAATTGACCTAAAAACAGAAAAATTGACCTAAAAATAGAAAAATTGACCTTGAATTGCCCCAGTCATGACAGCAAATTTCTGTTTAATTAAGTACGCTACATTGCGTCTCCAGCATATCTGTGTTTTGTGTAAACTGTGAGTGAATATAAGTTAGACCAACATCGTGGTATCAGTATATTTTAGCGCACAAGCAAAATCAAAGGTGTTTAAAATACCGTACCGTACAACCCTCAAAATCATTCATCTACTGAAAAATTTACTTTCCGAGATAAACGAAGCATCACAACGTTACTATCCAGTTAAGACACGGTTTTTCCATTAACCCAACAAGTAACATAGCATAGAATTTAACAAAATCAACAGATTGTCTGCGATTGAAACTGTCTTCAATTTCTTTCCACCAAGCCCACTGACTGTAACCTGACTTTCTCCCATGAGTATTACCGAGGTTGTGTCAATATTGGATTTCTAAGTTCTTTCAAACTCTTTAATTAAGAAAGCAAGAAGTTCCAGGGTCATTTCATTAGTTTGCAATTAGATACATCCACCGCAATTCCGAAAGCAGAAGGTCAACGAACATCTAACAAGGCCAACATAACTACGTATTACGTAACGACCAGCATCAACAAGAACGCATAAAATGGCCGTCTGCAACGTAACATCTGGAATAAGTGCTTAATAAGATGACGATACCTGAAATCTATGTAAATTCCAAATGCATTCGATTTAACTTCGATTTATCTTTTTCTTCAAGTATTTGATGACTTTTTATGACATCAAATACAAAGATATTGCAAATGACAATTTTTTTTGTTTTTGCCAATTGCTTTAAAACAAGAAATACAAAAACAATAGGAAATTAAATTAAAACAATTAAAAGAGAATTAGATATCTTTTTAACCATCTTGACCTAGGAATAAAACAATTGGTTAGTATTTAGTCATAGACAGACTGCATATCAAGCCGAAAGCTTTAATTAAAGTCTACACAGTATTAATTCGTTTATTCAAATGTGCAATTGTAAATTGCAATGCAAATTCGAAGATACAAAGTAAATATAAGTTAGTTTGTTTAAGTAATTGCACCTAGAAGCGCATCTTGCTAGTTTTGGAAGAAAACGAATGTTGATGTTTCAAATAAAAATTGAGAACCACTGCACTTTAATAGGGGTACAGGAATACTCCAGTATTTACGTAGTTCGCTGTTGGACTGTTACAAACTAATGTAGTTCTCGGACAGGTAATGAAAAATGTTTCCTTACCTATTCCCGTACAGGCGATGGCCAGAAAAATTCGATGTAGAATTGTTGACATACTGTTCTAAAGTCTTCGGAATCTGATGTCCAATTAAAAAGCAAAAATATCTTTCAGAATAAACAGTTTGTTTCTTATATCACCAACGGCTTCAGTTCGGTATGGTTTTCAATTTGCATTTGCAGCAAAACGTAAATATGGCTTAGTTACATGCTCAAACTTTAAACTGAGGGGTATGTCCAAAAACAAATTGGCCTTAATTCAAAGAGTAGTTGTCAGTAAATTTACTGGAGAAAGGATTTATAATACTATACAGTGAGTAAGGAGTTATTGCCATAAATAAGCGGCAAAAAGCGCAAAATAATCGCTTAATTATGACGTTCATCGTAGTTATAATTACGTCACCATAACAGAAACAATAAGGATGATTCAGGTATTATAAATGAACTCCAAGTGGTCCAAGCAGATGCTTTAGGTCAATAAAACGAAATCCAATTATTTCGAAAATCCATATATTTCTATCTGTCAATAAGGTCGTTATTCCACTTGATCAGACCACAACTTCAGTCAGATATACAACCTTGACTAGTTATGACAATTGCAAAACCGACTTAGTGATGTCATAATGCACGATGGCTACACTAGTAAACGGGTAGGGAGTGTACAGTATGGCTAGCTGCCCGCTCAATTAATTGCTTCTATTTCTTTTCTGGCTGACTTGCGGTTTTTCTGTAGGTGTAAAGCTTTAGTTAGTTGTGCATTAGGTGCATCTTGGGGCCCTGTTCATAGGTTTGTAAATACGCTTTGTTTCGTTGGCCGTCTTTTCAATTGCCACCACGTTGATTAAAACCCATAGGTGGGGAGTACCGAATTACTGGACCGCGGTACGTGAAAAAAAGTACCGAATTACTTTTTTCAAGAAATTTCAGTCAGTCCCGGAACTCGGTACTTTTCGTGTGATTATTTCAAAATTTTAACCAGTATGTGTTCAAAAACACATGTTAATTTATCCCGGTTGATCTTTTTTAATCTAGAAATATCAAGTAAAATTGCGAACGAGTAACGTCTCATATGTTTTGACCTGGAGTAACCTTTACCGAGGGCATAATAGCGGCAAATATTGCATTTGCAGCAGAATCTTTTACACGAAAAGTACCGGCACCGAGTACTGACAAAGTACCAAACTACTTTTTAAAACAATACCAAATACCGGAACCGTCGGTATGTTTTTTGCTAGGTACCGGTACCGTTCCCGACGGTACTTTCAAAGTACCGACAGCCCACCTCTGTAAAAACCTAATTTCGACTTTTGCAATGCATTACTTGCAAAGCGGTCCAAAGCATTTTGAAGAATGTTATAGGGGTTCGTGACCCAAAAAGGTTAAGAAACACTGGTTTATAGGATAAAAGGGATGTACAGTTGCCCTGTAGACTGCATCTCATAATGAGTAAGCGAGAAAAATAGGTTCTGACAATGCTGAGTTTTAAAGTTAAATATCGGTACCTGTAAAATTTGCCATTAAATCATTTATGGCCTTTAAAAGTTTCAGCTTTCAGTGTGTAAGTTCTTTATATACTACTCTGACTTTACGTAAACCTTTCTGTAAAACTTACCATGTATATGATTCTGATTTGCCAGCTCATTTTTAGTGATTATTATAATGGTATGCAATCGCATTATAATGCTCCGCATCTACGTCAAGAAAAAAGTCTGATAACTAACGAGATTATCGCGGTTTATCCCGTCTCTTGAGATAGCGTAACACGTTTTCTTGTCAAGCTTTTGCTCGTCCTAATCAATGTTTCACTTCTCAATCACAATTTAACCGATTTACCGCGAAAATCGAAGAACACGGTGAAGAGCTTCCCAACTGACACGTTTGATAGAAAGCAATATATCGGCAGTATGTTTTATTGATTGGCCGATTAAACCGAAGCTCCACAGACTGTTCAGGTTATCAAACAATAACAGATTTCCTGTCAAAACCTCAAGCTTGTATGATTAAATAAACAATGTATTTTATTGCCTTTTTTGTTCAACAATGTTCTTTTACTGCGGTACGAATAGACGCAAAAAAGTTTTTAAGGTAGTTTATACTTTTCAAGTTGATACCATTAAACTATGAGGAATAATCATCCCTTAAAATGCGGTGTTTTTCAAAAAATCGTTTTAGCTACTGAATCAAATGTTCCAATAAAAAATTGAACAGGTGAAAGGTGACGTCACAAAACTCATGCTAATTTTAATTTTGGGGTTTGTGAAAGTTTATCCGGATATTAGCCACTTCGTATCTAAACTTCTTATATCAGGGGTGTTCAGCCTTTGTATAGTCGTGGCTCACTTCTCAAAGGTCTGCATAAATAGGTTATGGTATTGTTCATTATAATGGAATGCCCCACTCGTAATTTTACTAACCCTTACTTTCTAGCGTAATTCTTTTTACAACGTAACTGCTAAATCAAGACTAAAATTCTGAAATATAACATCCGAAATAAAGAAACAGACAAAGATTTAATGAAATTTCTGCCGCCGACCCCAAAATGCTGAATGGCCCACTCGTTGAGAACCGATGTCTCATAATGGCTAAGAAGTTTATCACTATAGCAGTAAACAAACATGCACATTTTATATAAAAAAGAATTTATAGGACAAAATGTTTGGGCGGTAGTCCAACGATTGACGAAAATGCGTTGTCCCGATATTTATTAGGATTTTGTGTACGGAGTATATACGGTATTGTATTTCACGATAAGCTTTGGGGTCTATAGCATGACATATTTTGCTACTACAACACAACACTTTTTATTACGACTTTTAACAATAAATGATAGTTTCCCAGCACTTAACGCTATGACTCGACAATTATAGCTACTAAGGTTAATAGCCTAGATGGCAGCTAACATCTAAAGAAAATCGGCCGTAAATTCACAGCACTATAGGCGTAGGATTGCATACATGGCGCAGAGTCGTAACCCAGTCTAAACTCGAGTCGCACTCGCAAATCAAATCAAGTCTTTTGGAAGAAGAGACTCGAGTCAAGTCAAGTCAAGCGCTCTCTGACTCTGAAGCCAAGCGATATACAAAAAGTAACAATAGGCTATACGTTTCTTTCAACAGAAAACGTTTGGATTTTCTGACAATTTGCTTCGTTTAACTGCACCGCACGAGTGGCGTTGATTTAAAAACTTCAGCTTAAGTGACACTTCATCATGTTGGGACGAAAAAAAGAACGAAAACTTTGTCTTCCCTTTGACGAAACCTGATCATCAAAAACCGACCAGAGTAAGGTGATGTAATTTATGTATTTATTTCGTAGAAAGGAACACCAGTCAAGTTGAATCTTTGCAAAAAGTTGTTCAACTCGACTGACTCGAGTTATTTACAACAGTTGGTAATTTACTACGATACGGTGTAACAGAAGAAGCCCTTAGGGCAGTGGTTCCCAAACTTTTTTAGCTTGTGTCACACTAGAAAAATTATAAAACCCTCGCGGCACACTTAGAAGAAAAGTTGCTTTAAAAAAATTATTTTCACGTGTCAATGCGATGAATGTGCTTATTTATCAGCTATTGAAGCAGTTAGGGCGCTTTTAAGTCGCATATGCTTGTCTGCATGCTTTATTTTAAATATTTATACGGTTCTTTCCAAAAAGATTTGCGGCACATCTGAGAATCTGTGGCGGCACACAGTTTGAGAATCACTGCCTTAGGGCATCAGTTTCATTCACCAATTCGTTTGGCCAAACATAAAAGAAAAACGCAGTACGTTTAACTTTAAACGGTATAACGATTAATTATTATACCCAGGGTTGCCATACCGTCCTTATTTTAAAGGTCCGTGTCTTAGAAAATATTTTTGTTTTTTTTTCTAAGAAATGTCCATATTTTCGTCTTATTCTTATAGGGCAGAGGGTCGTATTTTGGGCATTTTGACACCTTTAGTATAGGCCTACCATTTTGTACCAAAGAGATAGAAAAATTGAGAACATGCAAATAGTATCTTGTTTTTTTCATTTTTTTGAACATTGATTGCCTTCTGCTGTGCACTGTTTAAGGTCGTAGACTATTCTTCTTTTGTTTCCTGTTCGTCCTCATTTTTGAGTCCAGACCGATGGCAACCCTGATTATACCCAAGTATAAGCTATAACTAACTTAATTACATTTTATTCCAAGCCTATATTATAAGGGCTTATAAAGGCTAATAGAATATATAACAAAAAACGATACTACTAAACGTTAGAACTCGCATATAACGGACAAGTCGAGACCAGCGATATCCATCCGTTATACACGAATAGACCCTCGCCACACCTCGCAGTCTCGCTAGGTCCCTACGTATTACGTCTCACACTCCATAGTTAATTACAAGAAATTTTCAAGTCAGAAAGAACATACTGTACTTAAGATTTTTATAAGATCGCTGAGAGTTTGCGGTTTAATACTAAATTTCTCTCCAATGTCACACCTTTTCATTGAAGGGTTGTCTTCAACAAACTTCAAAATTTTCAAATTTTCTTCGTATGTTCTGCTTTTTCTTTTTTTGCATACTGGTTAATACAGAACAGTACACGCAATACAAGTGAAAGATCGAATCAAGCGTGAAGAATAACGCATGCTTTCTTCTGTGACAACAGTAATTGTACTGTCAACAATCGATTTCTTTGCAATGATGATCTATTACACTGGTCTACACAAAATTTCAGGTTTGGGTTTTGACAACTCATTTTAGCTAATTTTGGGGCGCTGAATCCGAAAATGAACTCAGATTTTTTCTATCACATCACGTTTTTGAGATATGAAATATCCCTAATTTTTGAAAAAAATCAATTTTTGCCCCCCCTCTGTTGTCAAAACAAGGAATTCTGATGCAATAAACACTGTTTTACCTGCAATAATCTAGCTTTAATTAGCAAACAAGCATTCTATATTATATTCACACAAATTTGCGTTGTCTTTATTAAAATTTCATGTTTTGGAATAAAAAATAAGCATACAAAAGAGCAACCATAATAACATCAAACGCTACATTATGCTGACGAACCTGTCGATAGGACAGTGACAAGGTATTATCTGAATTATAGCCTACAGTTCACACAATATGCACATAGACAACGGAGTGCAGAAATTCTGAAGACACACACAGAAATAGCAAAGTGCCAAAATAAAGATTGACTCAAAGGGACTTGGGCAGGGCGAGTTCAGAAACAGTCAACAAAAGAGCTTTCATAAAATATGAACTCTTCACTTATAAGCTTAAAAATGCTCTTTTGAGGGACTTTCTTTTATGAGCAGCATCTGGAATTTCTCTTTTCAAACTCCAGCAATAGTCGGCCATCATATGACAATCCCACCGACCTTGATAACGTTCCTCCATAATTTTAATATCCTGGTGGAAACGTTCACCCTGTTCTTCACTAACTTTCCCAAGGTTTTCTGGAAACTCATCCGCATGGCTCTTCAAGTAGTGAACTTTGATGCTCATCCTGCATCCCAAATCTTCAAAACTAAGCAGTAGCTCCCTTAAGAGATCTTTATAATTTTCTGCTTTTCTGTTTCCCAAAAAATGGAAGGATATAAGTATAGTTATAGTTCTGGAAGTGATATAAATACTGGCAGTGGCTTTTCATCACTGTGAGGAACTGGCCGCAATGCCGAATCCAGATTTGGATATTTCAAACGATGTTTACTCTTTTTGTTATACCCTTTCACACTAACAAGACAAAAATAACAATCGTCAACATGATTTCGTTGCTCTCGCCAAATCATGGGTATTCCAAATTTCATTTGTGAACCTTTTCCTTGCGACCAACTTCTCAGACATTCAACGCAGGTCTTGCACGCTTTATGAGGAGCCCAGCTTTTGTCCTGGTCCCCTAACTTGACTTTAAAGTAAGCAAGATATGCCCTTTTTACAAACGTGGTAATATTGCATTGTTGAGACTTCAACATGAAGCATCCACAAATGTAACAAAATATATCCGGATCATTACAACATTTTCTTCTTTTGCTGGAAGCAGACATAGCTTGAGATCAAATATAACCTTTCTTTGTTAGTAGTTTTCTAAGAGCAAGTTTTTCCACAGAAACACCACTATACCAAAAACTCTAACCGACTTGAACTCAAACTTATATAGTATGAAAATACCTTTTCCTTCTACAAACCACTTTTCAGCTTGAACTCTGATGTTGGTCTGTACAATGTACATGTGCTTTATGAAACTTCTAAATAAATCTTCCTTACTAAGCAAGAATTTATTACTAAGTCAAATCTACTCCCACCAGCTGTCTTCCTACGATATTCCAGCTGCACAGAGATAGCAGCTGACCCACAGATAACGCCTGAGAAGCCAAGACAGGGAGTTCAAGCCAGCATGGAAAAACTCTACGCGAGCAATTTCAACTATGTCCTATTATGATATCATAACAGGATTTTTTTTATTTTAGAGGAAATCTGAACCAATTTATGAATTTAGTGCAAAAATATCTCTATGTTTGAAAGTTTATAGCTGTCAGAAAATAATTATATTTGACATTTTACTGTAAAAAGGGTAAAATTGGTCAATTTCATAAAATAATGACACCGATAGAAAGAAAACTTGATGTGATAGAGAAAATCTGAGTTCATTTTCGGATTCAGCGCCCCAAAATTAGCTACAATCAGTTGTCAAAACCCAAACCTGAAAAAAAAAGTTGAAATTTGTAGACCAGTGTTATATACGACGTTTTTTACATTATTTTTTTCTGAGAACGACTGGAGAATGTATCCGTTATATACGATAACGGATCCGTTATAAGCGAGTTGAAATGCACTGAAAAGAATAGGAAACCATCCGGACTAGAATTTTCATCCGATATATACGCATCAGTTATATGCGAGTTCTACTGTATTTTAAAAGAAAATACCGAAATTGTTTTGGCAAACTTTTATTACAGTTTAAAATTTACCACACAGAAGTCAAAATGTTAATGAACAAAAAACAGCTAGCTTTTTACATTCGTGCTACAACAGTCAAAATAGCTCAAAGTATACAGATTCGACACGAATAATGTGAAAGACGCCAATAAAACGAGTTTCTACGCGCAACAAAAATTTATTTTTTCAAATATACCTTACGCTTGGCCTGCAATGAAGACTTCCAAAGCTTTCCACAACTCTGTCATTCTGTGCCTTCAGTAAACTGGTCAAAAATTTAATTACCGAAAGTTTCATTCAAAATCGTTCATAACGTTTAAAAACACACCCTCTTTATTTTAATCTGTGACCAAAAAATCAATTCAAATGGCATTTGTAAATGGTAATTATTCATACCTCAATAGCAATCTAGGCAATGTTAAAGCCGTCCTGCCCTTCCACAAGGTAAAGCCTTTGAGTTAAAAATGTGCTAGTCAGGGCAATGTCAAGATCATGACATTTCCTACTTTTGACAAGCCCAATGAAATTAGGTGTGAAATAAAAATTTTGTGTCATAGCCAATGTGTTACGTGCAAATTTTGTAAAATTCACCTTTACTTGGTTGTAGTGATTGATTGCAGGCAACTCTGGCAGATGCTGCTCCTAAAACGAATTCTTTATCCGTAATTACTCCGGCAAACTTCTAACGTGGGCGTAAACATCTTAAAACTAACTGAAAAAATTACGCACAACGGCTCGCTAACACAAAAAATATTTAGCAACCAAAACAAAGTTGGAGGCTTATTTTCAAAAAACTGAAAAATGGGAACACAAACACGGAGAGCAGAAAAGGCTACACAACAAAAACTAAGATTCCTCATTGGTAAGTTTTCTTGTGGTTATACCTCCATGAATACCTTGTGTTGAAGTATCGAGATCACAATGGTCTTTCACACGCACAGAAGATACTTGAAGCAATTGTTGAAATCTGTGTGGCTGCGGCGCTGAGTTAAGCAAATAATAGTTCAGCAAGAGTTTATATTGACAGTCTTCATTTCACATAGAAAAACTTTGTACATGTTTGTAGTGCAGCATCTGGAAAAAGTGTAAATGTCAAGGATCGAATGACCACAAATTCAGAAAATGACAGTACTGACAACAACCATATGAACTGGATAGGCAATGTACATTTAACACTGTTTAGAACTGAAAATTGTCATTTGTTAATACAATAAGCATTGCCTTTGAAGTATTTGTTACTGGTATGTTGTGATCTAAAGTGTGCTTTGTGGAAAGAGTAAAAGTGTAACACAGCTTCCCAGAGTCTGAAGTTGTATTCAATACTACCCTTTTCTGCATAAAGTAACTCATGCTTTAACATACTCTAAAAAGTGTGAAAAATCTTACTTCGAAAACAATGACATGTTAAGTCACTCAGATTTCCAATCAGTAAATCTCAAGGATAAACTAAAGGATGCTTAATGCTGCATTATGACAACACGAAATTTATCATTCAGTATCGATCACATTAAAAAACATCTATAGAGTAGACCATACTAGTTAAAATCTCTTTAAATTTGCATTACCACATACAATCATGTTAGAACTGCGAAATGCACTACCGTACTTCTCTATGTAATTATTTACAGATCATAGTATTTACAGTGAAGTGCTTCGTATAATCGCCATATTGGCAAATACCTCATTTCAGACTAGGCATAATCATAGCTGTAAAACTGCAACCATGACCAAATCAGTGTTTCAAGCGGGCTCCGTAGTGAAAGACGCCATCCGGACAACTTGGGCAATTATGTGAAAAATCAAGTAATGTCCCTAGAAGACCACTTAGCACAAATTGCACATACCTGTTCATCTTTCCAGTTACCATAGATATATCAAAATTTGCTTGTCTTCAAGTGGAGCAAAGTGATTGCTTTACTAGCAGAACTTAGGTTATTTTAAACCAGCAAAGAGAAAGAGAAAATTTGCGAGTTTCATAATAGACAGGCCAAATGTGTGAAAGAAACAGTTAACAGGATCTAGCATGATATATATTTGAATTTTATAACCCCGAGTTTCACTATTACAAGCACAATTGGAAGCCAGTGAATTAATATTTCCAATGGCATTATAAGCACAAGCAGGTACGTGACAGGCTGGTTTACTCAAGGGCAATATAGTAACCTCGTGCAACTTACTTTTGTTTGACTCAAGCAAGTCAAGTGGCGACTGGTTCACCTTCATTGTCTTCATCTTGTGTTTCAAATTCATCTCTTTCTACGAGAGGTTCAGCACAAGCTTGCTCTTGTGTAACCTCCGTCATTTCTACATCTTCTCCACCAGCCACAACTTGCTCTACTTCCTGACTGTCCTCCTCTTGCTCTTCGGGTTTTGCAGGTTCTGCTACCGCTTCCTTACCTTCCTCATTGGAGTCTGTAACTTCAGGTTGTTGCATTTGACTTGTGGGTTCTTCGTAAAATATGGAAGGTGATGGTTATAAAAGACTCAGCATTACGCCTACCTATGCTATATCACCCTGGGTGGTGGAGCTTTTTCGAATCTCCATTATCAAGGTTATTGTTACTACTAAAGAGCATTAATACCTTCTGGTTCAACATTAGATCCATCTGCAGATTCATTCTGATTTTTATCATCTTCAATCTTTTTGTTTGATTCCTCTTCCACTTCTTTGTTTTCCTTCTCCTTAATGGGGCTCTCTGATGACTTCACCCTCTCTTTGCTTCTATCTGTGAAATAATAGGAAGTCTGACAACAAAACAGCCACAAAAACTTTTACAGTAAAAACTTGTGTAACGCTCTGGGAATTTACCTTTCTCTTCTTCCTTTTTGTGAGAAGAACTACTCTTGCGAGATCTCTTCCGGTCACGACTTCTTGATCTAAAAATCAATAGCAATGTTATATACAAAAGCCCGGATTACGGTCTACCATTGTCAATGGGCATGACACCAGTACAAAAATATAAAAAAGCAACAACACCAACCTGTCACGTCTGCGTTTTTCATCACGTCCATCCCGAGAACTTCGTCGGTCTCTAACTCTATCTCTTGAACTCCTTCGATCACGAGATCTCCTTCTGTCTCTGTCACGTGAACCCCTGTCACGAGATCTTCTGCGATCACGGTCTCTGGAACTCCTACGGTCCCTATCTCGTGAGCTTCTTCTCTCGCGATCTCTAGAACGACGATGATCCCTTGATCTTCGACGATCCCTATCTCGTGAACTCCTTCGAGAATCCCGACTTCGGTGATGATCATCACGATAATCTTTTGATCTTCGATCACGGTCTCTGTCACGATCCCTGTCCCTACATTTCATAGAAATACTTTTACTAAAACAAGGACAATACTAATGTGGGCAATGGGCACCTGGTAGAGTAATTAATTCACAACTTAAATGTAAAATTCCCACCGAGAACGCTTTCTATCACGAGATGATTTTCGTTCTTGATCCCTATCCCGGTCCTTGGAACTTCTCCCATTTTTATCAGCAGTCCTAAGAGAAAAATTATATATGTAATTTATTCGTTCGAAGTTGACCCTTAAACGAAAGTGCTTTGTTCAGCAACATGCCAGCATTATAACAGCTACTATCTTACACAAACCTCTCAGCTTGCCTTTCTTTTCTCTCATTTTCAGAAGCCTTGGTAAGTTTCTCCTAAATTTTAATAAGCCAGTAACTACTAGCCAGACACCAACTGACTAACACAGTTGAACACTGATTATTTCGCTTGAGTTACCTTTAGTTCTACAATCGCAGTTTTAATCTTGGCGTAACCCATATGTTGCTTTCCCATCAAATGGTCATCAACACGTGACTGCGCATCTCCGACGATGAGAAATGCGCCGCATACTTCACATACTTCCATTTGCTTTTCTTGAACTGCAAAGGTATCCATTATCTGAAACAAAAATTTGTAAAATAAATTAGGATATAACAAGTCATAATTCGTCAAAATTCCAAATCAATGTCTTCAGCGGCAAAAAAGATGGCTTACTCCTCCTTTTTGTGTCTGGAGTTGTTCTCGCTCTTCCTTCAGTTGATCACAGAGTTTCATCATTGATTGAGCTTGCTCCACTTCTCCTTCGCTACCCAGCTTCTCAATGTTCTCCAGCATCTCTGCAATTCTCTTATTTAAAACTGTGATTTTTTCTTCATTTTCGGCGCTTGGTACTTGTAGTTTCTGTTAATGAAACAAGAGATATACAAAATCAGGTGATGTTATTAATTTACGTAACTAACATAGCAGCTTAGAAAGAAAATTTCTTAGCATGTGACAAAACATATTGCAAAGATGTACCAGGTTTCTGTCTAACATCCACGTTCACTACCATTTAAAAATGCTAGTAAAAAGAATTTACGTTTTGATTTTTTTCTTCTGAAAGTTGAAGCCTCTGATGATTTCTTCTGATCCTTCTTTCCACGTCGTTCCAGCACTGTTGCAAAAACTGAAGAAAGTCTTCTTCATAGCCCATTTTCAAGTGTCGATTGCTTTCCTGATATGCCTGCAATTTTACAAAAGATAAAAGTAAATATTTGGAACTAACTGGATATTTATGAAAGAGGCTGTCAGGTTTTAATACTCCATCACAGGTTAAATGAAATAATGCAATATAGTATAACATATAACAAGCAGAATACAATAACCAGCCTTTCGTGTTCTTTCATCATGTGTCTTCTCACACACCCCCAAATCGGAACGCGTATTGGTGAAAAGTTCAGCAGGGCAAAAACCGCACAAGAAATGTTTACAGACCTACAAAAACCGACATAAACTGCTAATTACAAAATCTGGTTTTAAAGGGCAAGCTGAATAGCAAAACTAACCAACATTATTAAGAACAAGATTCATATGGACAAAAGGTTAAAACTACAGGACAGCACACCTCTTCATCGCTCCAATGCATTTCGTTTGTTTTTTCATTAGGTGCTGCATTGCGGTTCTTTCCCATCAGCTCATCTAACATCGCTGACAAGGCAGTCATTTTGCTGATATCAGCAGTGCTACCTTTAACAGTTTCAAACTTTCCTACATGAACAGTTCACAAAATTTTGAAAACTGATATGACAAAGCATTTTGGCTGTGCATGACAATATTGCACACATAACAAAACGATATTGAAATGGTCACATATGTAACTTTAAAAATACTTTTTGGTAAAAATTATTTTATATAACTTTATACATCTGGGTTAAATTTGAAGTTAAACTATCCTACATAAACTTTCATTTTTGTAAAACTGAATGCATCAATATAAGTACCCACACAATAAAACGAGCAACATGAACACACCAATATCATATAAAGTAGAGTACATGAAGAGGCACCAAAATTTTTACATATAAGCCAGACTGCTATTTTTGAAGTGTGCATGGAATCAACGTATTAATTGTTTGAATCTGGGTAGCTGCCCCAATCTGTGGTAAACTAAAAAAACTCAAGTGTTTTTAAATATTTGCAAAAAATAAGTGCGCAGTTATTCCACCAAAGTTATTCCATGCGCACTGCGATCTATAGCAAGCATACAAGTGTGAGCAGATCAAGATTATACATACTTATTACAATACTGTAGTTAAAATAGGATTATGCAGTTTAACATCTGTATTAATGTTATAGAGTACAATGCTTCAAAGTTAGTTTACGACTTGCAAACCTGACATTTTTGCAACAAATATGTAAGCTTATTTGCTTCATCCTAAATACAAACTAACACCCAAAACATTTTAAGCATTTATTTTAGAAACATAATAAATATATTTCTTGACCTTTTTAACTACCAAAAGATTAACTGCAATAGTGCAAACCGCAGTTTATTTTTCCGGGTTGAAATTTAATTTTTAATGCTTCTTCCTCTTTGACTTGACGACCACTGGACCAGTAGGTGCTTGGTACTTTGCAGAAGAGAGCTTGTTGATGTAGTACAAGCTAATCAAAGAAAACATTAAGCAAGTAGTAACACACACACGATGAACCATTGCTGATGCAGCCATAGACAAGGCAAGGCAGCCAATCACTTCTGGGAACAATTTCGCTTGAAAGTAGTCATCAAAAAAGACATTTTCCAAATTGTTTACACCAGTTAAGAAAAGAACAAATAAAGTGGAGCCCAAAAATCCGCCCAAAATTGTGAATAATTCAGTCGAAGCCAGTTGAACTTTGAAATATTGCATGCCAGAAAATACCATCAAAGACAGAATCAGAGCGACGAATCCTGACGTTTGAGTGCTAAGGGACATGACTATAATCAAAGTTACTTACTTTGATACTTTGTAAAAGTTCAAATACGTCTTCAAGGTTGCCAAACTTTTCGAGTCAGCATAAACTCAAAGGCTAACAACGTGAACGTCAGCAAAGTTGACCGATTAGCAAACATGGATCCAAATTCGCTGTAGCGAATATTTAATCGTGGAGTTTAGTTGTTACTTCATATTGATTTAAGTAACACCAATGTTGTAAAAAATGTTTCCAGTGTATTTCAACTCAGTAAAGTTTACAACGAAAAAAAGTAAGGTCATTTTCATGTTCATGTGCACGCCACTAGCATACCAAAAATATTTGTGGTTAACCGAAACAAGTAAAGTTTGTGATTTCAAATAAGCAGCAAATTTGTCAACTCAATCAAAATCGCCTACGTGGCGAAAATCATAGCAGACAAAAGTGAAAACTGTTCTGCCAAATGAAGGGCCGATGGCTACGTATGAGTTTACCAAATGAGACAAAAGAGATGCGCTTACTAATGAAACGATGAAGTGAAAAAAATTCTACTAAAATTATAATTGCTAGTTTTAGTCTACATAAAATGTACGTTATCATCTAAAACTCATGAACTCCAGCTGGAATATTCCCAAATAAACCTGGCCCTATCAAAACGTAAGCCTACCAAGTAATTTTCACAATTTACATTAATTTTAATTCCTGAATCCTGATTCCTGACATTAATTTTTATTGCAATTGTTGGCAAAAAAATCACTTAATTGGCACAAAGGGCAGAAATAAATTGTTTCACCTTACTGAAGCACTAGGTGGCAGTCAACAAAAATTTTGAAGCCAAACTTTGAAATGTTCAGCTAAAACGACTAAAAAATGAAATATCATCATTAATTTGGTTGTGTTTTGAAAAGATACTAACAGCTATTGCATTGGATTGCAAACCCGATTCTATTGCTGCTTGCACGTACCTGGTTTATTGCGTTAATATCTTTTATAAGAAATTAATTCTTGTTAGAACATTTTCTTAGATCGTACACTGCAGAGTTTTTGTTTTATTATGTCCGGTTTCAGCCACTGCGACTTTCCAAAAGTCACCATTTGGAAAGAAACCATTTGCTTCTTTTTATGAGCTAGCACAGCTACTTTATCGTCGTTAATGAAATACGACAAAACTTTCATATTAAGTTTCATTCATCGCTGATTTTGAATATTCCAAATCAAAACTCTTGCAATATGCTCTTTGTGCAAAATCAAATAACGTTCACTGCTCTTTACTTTTGCATCCTAATATGTTATTATAGGCTGATATAGTTTAATTTTTTTATTACTAACGTGTATAGCTGCGTCACCGTCGGTGCAGAGCATCTGTACTTAGCAATCTTTTTCTTAAAAATGTAGAATAGTATTTTTAGTTTTTGGAGTTTTTGCTCTTGAATTGTTATAAGGACAACTCATTTTAGAGCACTCGAGGACCTCAATATCGTGTCCTTCTTTGACCACCTTCACAGACCACAGATAATATTCTATTTATCTAGGTAGCCTTCTGGTAGTTCTAATACATACGTTTCGTTTCACTTGGTCAATCACATATCGCCTATATCCGTTGTCTTTAACCTTATAGGTATCGTTTTTGACATTTTTTCGTGATGAATTTATTTTTTAATAACGAAGGCCAACCTTAAACTTCATTCTACGCGTAGATGACGATTTTGACTAGTGCAGTATCCGTTTTTATTTTACTTGGCCAACGCGCACAAGCGGTTTAACCCCACAAACATTGTCGTAGTCCTGACGGTTTCAGTTAGACCAAAAAGCTAGCTGCATCTAAATAAAACAGCATAGGCCTATTTGTACCTAAACAATTTTATGTGGATCAATTAAAAGTTTCCTGCGACCCAACTAATTATTTTTGTTTGTATATGCATTGCATTGGGTAGTAAAATGACTAGAAGTCTGAACTTTGATACAACGCAAACAGTATAGTGAAGAAAAGTCAGGCGGATGGAAATTAGTCATAACAGAACAATTAGGCCTACATCGCTGAACGACGTGTTGAATGACCTGCATGCTTTGTCAAAACCCTTTTTACCAGCGACCACAAATCGCTGCACAGTCTAAAATTTACTTTGATTCATTGATTTTTTGCCACAAATGTTTTATTAAACCTGATGGTCATACGTATTAAATTGTTTAACGCTTGGTCTTTATCAAAAAAGTGACGTCATTTTTGGACCAGCAAGGCATTTCGGTTCGACATAGCTAATGTAGATTTTAACAATGCTTTTAGTTTGAACAATTTAGTATCGCCTATTATACGCTATTTTTTTACAAGTTTGAAAAGGCAAATTTGGCTTTTATAGCATACAAATGGTAAGAAAGCAAAATACAAAATTGTCCAATGATTTTTTTCGCTCTTTGTTTTATCACTTGAAATATGTCATTTTCTATGGTTATAAAATGTGCTTAAACTTGACAGTTGTTGGTTGTTTTGTTGTTAAGTCAACACACTCTACATGAGAATACCAAACTGACGGGAAACGCGCTTTTATTGAAGGTGAACCGAATATTCGGCAGGCCGAAATAATTCTACCAAATCGGATAAAAACGCAAAAATTCGGTTTTCAAAAACCGAACATTAAGATACTTCTAAAAACCTTCCTGAAAATTCTTTCATTACAAGAAAACTACTGTATAACAACAACGGATACGATTCTTGTTGCACGTAACAGGAAATCTAAGTTTAGGCCTACGTACCTTTCCGTTGCAATTATAGTTACAACAGAGTATACTTTCATTCAACTCTTGTATTTTTTCAACTATAAAAGCCAAGGTGCAAAGCCACTATTTCGTTCAATTTTACAATACGAATAAGTTACAATACTTGATTCGGCCGAAACATTTTGGTTATTTTTCCGAAAATTCAGTTTCGGACCGAATCCAAAAAATTCGGTATAGGCCTACAACCCTAGCTTTCATTCCAAGAACGGAACAATATCGTTAATTCTTTATGCTTGTACCGTAATAAGTTCAAAATGGCTTGAATATTCTCATCGAAACAAATAAGTTCCCGTATAATTGTCGTATTTAGGATTGCGTTGAGGGGGGGGGGCAAACATTTTTTGGAAGCTGACCAGTTCTAATATCTCCGTAGCGCAATAATTTTGAGTTTTTACTCCTCAAAACATTTTAAAATGTTTTGAAAGAGAATATATTTTTATATTTATACGTACAATAGTTGCCAATTTATGGTGTACATTCTTGTAACGCGGTGTACAACAATTTTTAAATGACCAAGACCCTAAACGACGATTTTGAAACGCCGTATACCAGTCTATTTCATGTTTTCCTTCAGAACCTTAGATAAAATAATAGCTGATAAGGAGCCGCAAAAAATGAAATGCGATAATCAAAAAGGAATGAAGACAGAAAAAGGCTCATGACCCAAAGGAGTGGGGTTCTTGAGGGGGACACGGCCCAATACCTCCCTCACCAATTTCATGAGATATCGCTTCCATATTTAACTAAGCATAGCTCTTATTCCATCTGGTGATGGTTTTATTCCGACATGTATGCTTTTCTTCCCATGTTGAACTTATTGTTTTGTTGAACGTAAGGTGGGCGTCCAGCCGAAGGCTACAGAGGCAACTTAGCAGAAGAACAACTATAAAACATTCATTGCTGAAATCACGCCTAACCTGAGTGGTTTAATTTTTTGTTTTCAACCAAACAATCTCGGCACGATTAAAATCAGCCTGTATTCAATATCCATCAACCCTTTCATGTGGTTAGATGATGCTGTCATCTGGTATGAACTAAATATTTCAACGTAGGCCTATTACCATGCTTTTTGAATGGTTGATGTGATTAGTAGCTTGCACAACTCTAGAAACTGACTATTATAGCAACTTTCAGAAATAATAATTTACCAGAGACAACGCTGCTAATATTCATTTGATTTAGAAAAAGGATTTTTGCAATACAGCATAGGACATAAGTATTCGTTCCTTTCATAGTCAATCTAAGTCAGATACCATTTTGCAATTTTATTTGAAAAAACAAATTTCCTTTGTGTATACAAATGGGTGACACGATGAGGTTATTTTGACAGGGTCGTTGTAGTTTAAAACATTATATTAAATCCACAGTATAATTATGGGAACCAACAAGCATTCGACATTATAAAGCACGTCCCGCTAAGATCGCGATATGATGTTTCGCTTCGTTTGATTTCACCGCGAGGAAAAAAAACCCAAACAAAAGATTCGAGGGTTACACAGCCGGAGGTAATTCACTTCTCTTTTTTATTTCTCTCATGCCTTTTCCACTTCTCTCTCTTCCTTATTTCTTTATTATGTGGTGAGTTTCTTTGTGTATCTAACACGTTATTCCCATTCAAGCAAAAATTTCAAATTTTGATCAACAAAACATGACGGTATTTTTTTTATAACATTATTATCTGGTTTTGCTTTTTGTTTAATCTCAACATTTAAAGCAAAAATTTGTGTAATATTTCTGGACATACTGAGTTATTTAGCACATGAGTCTTTGTACTTTGCTCAATTGCTTCAAAGTTATCATTTGCTAAAGCTGGCTGTAGCTTGAAGGACAAATTTTCTACATACCGGCAATTTTTGCCTTTCAAATTCAACGACGATGATTTTAACTCACAAATTAAACTAAGTTTTCAATATTACATGTAAAAATTATTAATAAGAAACCACAAAATGCATTCTTGTGCTTTGAACTTTTAATCTCCACTTATGTAAACTAGGTAAAAACCTATATTTTCTTATATAAAACTAGAATTTTGGCAAGTCATTCGCAATGTATTTTGCGAGGCATTGCTGCTCGTCAAACGCGTTCTCTCTCGTTTATTTATTTTAGATCGTGTCGCTTTAACGCGCGCGTTTTTTTGTATTACGTTATGGGACAGGAACGCGGGCACCCGTAGCACAATGACGCCAGCAGTGTAAAGAGGCAAGGACTTTTCTCTTTATTCTTTGTTAGTTGATGAGCCTGGTTTCCTTGTTTATTTCATATATTTTGTATCATTGTTTTGTGATTTCAGAAAGAACCAAAATGGCCGGTAAGTTAGTTTGTTTTCAATTAAAGATCTTAGCATTTTGCAAGGTGTGCGTTGGGTAAATGAAACAGTTTGGTAGGCTGAAAATGCAGCTGTATGTTAAAACTTAAAATATTTGTTACCGCCAGCGAAAAGGGTGGTGTTAGGCTAGGTTTCTTTTTGGTGCAGCGCGTGCGGCAACCATTTATTCACTTTGTGTCATTAATCGAAATGCAATCTTTTTGTATTTCTTTAACTTGATATTTTGACGTAGTGTAGGCCTATCGATAATTTAGAAGAATTTAGTTAGATTCCAAATATAAAGCAATGCCAGGAAATGAACAAACGACATTCATTACACCGTACGGAAACTGTAATTAGGCTACCAGGAACTCGCGCGGTGCACCGCGGCAACACAATGGCCAATTGTCGGTGGACAAGCATTTGGTCAGTCGATGTTTATCTTAGAAGTTTTCCACTTCAAACGCAATATCGAATTTCAGTGAGGGCAAGGAATAACGTTGCACATTGTGTTTAAGTTTAAAAACAATAAAAAACTTTGACATGGTTTAAGTTGTCTGCATAGGAATGAAATATCACATGTCACTCCACTATAGAGTTAACAATTGTTTACCTGACCTTGAGCCAGTTGATCTCAGTTACATATATTAGTTTGCATACCGGTATGATGACTGTTTGTATAATGTGCACTTAACAATGTCCAGTACAGATCATAGTGGCGCGACTTAGCAAACTTGTAGCTTTGATGTGCAATACAATTGCATTTTATTTGTTAGTTAAACATCCTTTTGATGCTGCTGTTGTATTTTTTTTTTAAATGACACCATTCTCCCTTGTAAGCATTGATAAATTACAACTTGCAAGATTGGTGTTTGTTTATTTTTTTAACTCTATTTTCTAAACAGCCCAATGTAATTTTGCACACATGTTGTTTGTGTCAGTTGTGTAGCTCATGTTAATGTAATTTCGTTATCGGGATCTGTTTGACAAAATAGATCCAGTAACTACTTGTTAATTTTGTAGGCAATATATTTTGCTTATGCACTTTTATTTAGTACCTTGTATGCTTATCTGGTATTGACTGTCAATATATACATCTAGTAACCTAAGTCCGTAGCTTATGTGCTTAATTGCTAATGGTTAATTGTGAAATATGACACAAGTGTACAAGTAGTAGTAATTGTGCATGTGTTTTATTTATTATTCACTTGTTTCATGTGTAGATGGGCAGCAAGGCCAAGGTGGTCAGCAGTACAACACAAATGACTATTATCTTAAGCAGCAAGCTGCTCGGATGTTGAGCGCTATACAGAAAGGATGTGAGTCAAAATGTGCTGCAAGTTATTTCTTTGAAATTTGTTAATTGTTTTTATATTATTATAAAATCATACTATTAAAGGAACGGTGTGGCTTAGGTTACCGCTTTCTATAATATTTTTTGGTTTTCTTATGATATTATATGCATTTGATTTTGCATAACTTTCATGCTGAAATTGCTTAACATATGATACCTATCGACTGATGATGTCATTTTAACAATGGTAATATGACCGTTGTGTTTACATTCTGCATGTTGAAAATTTTTGTTATATGTAAATTCGCAGCATATTTTGTCGCGGATAATGATAGCTTTCCTACACAAGTGTCGATGACAAATTCGCAATCTGGCGGTCAGCAAGTTGCTGCATCTGTTTATATGAATCAACAAGCTAACCAACAACAACAGCAGCAGCAGCAGCAGCAACAACAACAACAACAACAACAACAAGTTCAGCAACAGCAACAACAAGTACAGCAACAACAGCAGAGCCATCAGCAAGGTCAGTCAAGTGGATCATCCCACCATATCCAAGTTCAACATCAACAGTTGCAACACCAGCTTCAGCAGGTTTGTTTGCACCACAGATTTACATCTTAAGTAGGCTATTATAATATTTGAAAATGTTGCTTTTATGGGTTGTTTTGCAGTATGCTAGTGAAATATGGACTTGTGCTTTTGTCCAGAATCGTAATGACTCGATTCAAATTTTCCAAAGACTTCACTTGACTTGAGTCCCTTTCTAGAAAATTATTCAGAAAACTTGAGCCAGTATTTAAAAAGACTCGACTTCAGTCGAGTTAGCCCTTGTTGATAAGATTTTAGTTTTCAGGAAAAACGATTTTTTCTTTCATTTGTCCAAACACATTAAGTTTATAAGTTGTAACTTGAAGTAAAGGTTGTTAGTCTTCAAACACGTATATGAGACTGCATTTTGCAGCATATTTGCAAATTATTTAATGCTTGTTATTGACAGAAACGGTGTTGTTGGTTTCTGTATGGCTTTCCATTTCTATTTCACTTGACTTGACTTGAGTCTTATTTGTCAAATGACTCGACTTGACTTGAGTCTTAGCAACAAATGACTTGACTTGCGACTGGAGTTTGATGACTTGTTTATGACTTTGGTTTTGTCACTATAATTACGAATTTTGACAAGTACCAAAGCAGTATCTATATACATATTCATTAATCACTATGTATAATTGTGAAGACTGTTTTATTGGCGATTTGTTAAAATCCAACATAGCCAAGTAAGTATGTATCATATATACAAAATTTGATTTTAACTAACTTGTTACAAGTTTCTGTGCATGGGACAATATTAAGAGCAAATTTACTTTTGTGCAATGTTATTGAACAATTGTTTTAGTGTTAGATAAAATTAGCAAAATCACTTATAACTAATAAATGAACCATATTAATTTTTTGTACCTGGTAGTGGCATACATCTGAAAGATTAGATTTGCCACTCTTGCAGCTATACACAGTGTATGTTTAACCATTGGTTTAATAAGTAATCTGGTTAATTATTAAAGATCTTTAGATATTATAACGTATATTAATGGAAGTAAACGATGTCATGTTACCAGGTAAATTGTATAATGAGTATGATGAAGGTAAATGTGGGCAAGTTCTATTTTGTATGATGTTAATAATGTTTTTATATAAACAACAGAAAATGCCATTTTTGTGATCATTCCTGACCAAAACTTTTCAATGATTATAGGCTACTTTCTAAACACTTTGCAATTTGCACATGAATGAGATCTTTTAAAACTTGATATAACTAAGGCCATTAAATTTGCAGGTGCAGCAGGCTCAACAACAATTTCAACAGATGCAGCAGCTTGCTCAAATGCAGCAGCAATTCCAGCAGCAGTACACACCTAGCAGCAGTGCCAACATAAATGCTGTTATGTCACAGCAGACCTTCAGTCCTTCAAGGAGAGGGAGAAAACCCACTGATAAGAAGAAGAGAAAACGTCACACATGGGTCAAGAGACCTACAACTGCCTACCTCTACTTTGTGTCAAAATACAGGGAAACTTTAAAGGAAGCTGGGGAGGTTGTTCCTAAAGTAAGGATACATTGTTATTCACAGTTGTAGTATATAATATACTTACCACGTGGTCCACACCATAAGAATGTAACTTCTATCGTAATAACTACTGTACATGCCACAACAGGACATTAATGACGGGCTTAACCATATCAACTAGACTTTTACTTAATTATAACTGTACTATATTATGTTGTACTCCTTTAGTTCAGATCTATTATATTAGTCCAAATATTCTCCCTACAGGCAAAAATAATAACTCAAGCATGTGCGGAAAAATGGCGAAATATGAATGATGAAGAAAAAGAGCCGTTTCTGGAACTTTCAAGACGAGATAGAGAAAGATGGCAAAAAGATAAAGCACTTGAAAAGAAGCCGAGGGATCCTAATCGACCAAAGAGGCCTCCATCCGCTTATTTTTTGTTTCTGTCACACTTTCGCAAAAACTATCCAGGAAAAGCAGATCCAGCTAAGGTTATACATATTAAACTGTTAAGTGTACCAGTGATAGACTGGAAAAGCCCTGCAAATCAGAAACGGTTGCGTAAAGCTTTTACCTAAATTCAATGCCTGTCTTTAATTTTCTCTATGTAGGAAATAACCAAAAAGGCTGGAGAAGCGTGGAACAATTTATCTGATCAGGAAAAAACTCCATATTACAGAGATGCGCAGGTTGTAAGAGCCAAGTGGGAAAAAGACCTCGAACAGTATAAGCAATCAGTAAGTTAGTTGATTACTTCTAACATCGTTTAGGTTGTTGTTGCCTTAAAGCAATTACGTTTATAGTAACATGCACCGGCATTTGATAGCACCTTCAACTGAACAGTGTGATACTGTGATATTACGACTGCATGAATAGCAGTTATGATAAACTGGATACTCAAATTACACTTTCCTTAAAGCACTGAGTTCCATCTGTTTACATTTATGTACCAACACAGAATTCTTGTGCAATAGTAACCATATCTAGCTTTATGTGACGCAATGACAGGCATCCTGTTAGTAGTGATTTACTGCAACATAACGCATTTCCTCATTTGTTATCATAGTACTTTGTTTATTATTGTTGGCATACTCTTGGTTATTTATGGTAGCAACTCTGCCAGTATTGTATTATGCAATGTGTAATATTAACTCCTGCACCATGATTGAAATGTTAGAAATGATTTTATTGAATATAAAATGTCTAGACAAACGCTTCACTCGATCAGGTAAAGAATGGCCCATTGAGCAGAACCTCGTCACTGCAATCTGACCCAGGTCCATTGGATTTGGGTTCTGACGATACCTCGCCTATTGTTGCATCACCGGCCTCAGGAAACGCCATTCCCCAGCTGAACCAAACAATGCTGCAAGGTTAAAGCAAAAAGTTATAATTAAATTGTACCAGCTTTACACTGCATTGCTTTGTATCTAGATATGGATGCCAAGCAGATTTTATTTGCTAGATAATTCGATAATGCTTTCCACAGTTAGTTGTAGTTGTCCATTATTCATTTACAGTCTATAAAACTAACTGCCGTAACTTTCACCATATAACCAACATCCATACATATTAATTTCTTGTACTTGGTGGTGAGTTATTTCCAAACATCAACGTTTCCTTTCCTTTATGCATTCACATATACTGGCATGTTATTAATTTCTCAGAAAATGCGCAATTTTATCAACTTGAAAGTTCAGATTTTATGATGTTGTTTCAGGTGGCAGCTCGTCATTGATGGGAGTCACTGGTGGACAAAGTCTTAGTGTTGAAACCAACCCTCAGTCACCGTCTTCTGTAAACGCGGGTACCTCCTCCATACCAACCTCCTCTATATCATATGCTTACCCCCAACATATGGTAGTTGCCCAGTCTGCTGGCTTGCAAGTAAGTTACGTTTGTAAAATACCGCAAGTTTTTTTTGAAACTTTAATAGGTTTTAATGTGCCGAATGTAGTATAACCAATAACAGTCTCGGCAGTTAACCAGTGTTAAACGTTGTTTGTTTGCCAATGATGAAAATAAAGCTGAAAATTAATATTTTGCTTAATGTGTTTAATTTCCCAATTTTTCGATTTTTGTGTTAATTTTTATGTCCTTATTTTTACATTTATTTCTTGTTTCAGTTTCAAGGCAGATGAATTAGCGAATGTGCAAGATCAAACGTATATTTGCGTGACAGTGGAATAACAAACAAGATCTGCGGAGTACTTTTTGACAGCGTTCCCTTGCCCATTCAATTTCAGGGATGAACTGAACCATGAAAGTATTTTAATCCCATTGACAATGCACTAATTATCGACGCAATGCTACGACTACCCAAAAATAGCGTTTTACTCTACGATTGTACAGTCTTGCCCGTGTAGGGTATTTTTTACTCTTAGTCCTGTTCTCACCCGTATATAAATGTTACGTTAATTGTCAACGAAAGCCAGTTCCGTCGTCGACGGCAGAGCAGCCTCTGACCTCGTCACGTTGTTCTTTTCACGCACCGCGAAAACCTCACTTAAGAAATTTGGTGCTAAATCTTAGCACTACCCTCGTTAACGTCACGGTTTCTCTCTCCCGACCACGAGGGAGCGAGGTACATGTTACCACGCTTCACATTCAACCGAAGATGACGAATTTCCTTGATATCTTTGTTGCATTACCACTTTCGCTTCAGTTACGGTAAGGTGTTAATTGGTGCGAATTTTGTTCAAGAAGAAATACCTCTTGGCCCTTGCACTTTTTGCCAATATTTTTGTTTAATATGGTTATTTTCTGTAGATTTTCTTTTTATTCTCCTTAAAAAGTGGTCTGATGGATCTTTTTTGTTTAGTTCTTTTTTTAATACGACCAGCGAACGGACGTTTTAGGAACATATGTTTTTTGGACAAACCCAGCCTGTTGCAATATTTATTAACGGATAAGAAATAGTGGGAATGGGATGTGCTACTTGCGTTTCAGTGCTGATAGTACCTTTTCTTGTGGACAGTGCCTTCGATTCAAAACAGCGCCCTGTTACATATTGTTTACGAAAACCGTTAGTCGGTTCCGTTTTATCTCCACAAATGTTCCTTTTATCCGTAATCTTTTATATTCACAACTTAACCCTTATCACGATTTGTGCTTGACTTAAATTTTTGATATCTTTAGTCAAATGCAAATTGTTAGGGTCGACTTAACGTATTCTCATTGGATTACTTTACGAGAAAAGGCTAAATTCGTCTCCACGGTAATTCCTTGACCATTTTTCGTATGGTACTGTAACATTCGAACCAGAAAGCGAGGGGACATTACTATCAAACAGTATGTTATGCTCTACCTCATTGACTATAATCAATTCTTTCGTAAAGTTCTTTATTTTTGTAGAGCGTTTCAACACTTTTCGTTTTTCTATCCGTGCGCAAACGCATAATTCCTCACACATAAAGCCCAGTGTTCTGATGATCGTGTAGCAAATTGCTTAAAAAAACGGAATTTCGCGTTTTTCACCAGTAATTGTCATATTTCATTATGTTATATTCTCTCCATTCCATTCAATCACGACTTAGCCTTTTAAGCAAAGCATTGTACATAGAACATGTTCGTGTTTAGGTTTTACTAGCCGTCACACATTCTCTCGATACTAAAATCACATCGCTTTATTCTAACCCTTGTGTTGATCGTTATAACCGAACGAACAGCGTATTTTCGTAGTATTGTTGAAGTGCGCGGTCGGTTGGAACTATAATTTTTTCGCCACTTTTTATATAGCTAAGTCAGGCGAATTGCATAGTAACAGTTCATATTGTTTTGTACCGTTACTGCCGTTTTCTTGCGTATTGTATGTAATCCTTTTACGTGTCTTCAATTGTAGATGAATAGAAGCACTACCGTCTTACCACTTTTCGTCAGGAAACGTTTTTCTGGAAGTTGGCTTAATTAATTAATTATCAGCGAGATTGTTAGAACCAGATAGAAATTAAATCTTTTAACGCTATAGCCTCTCCTCCGCGGTATTTGTTGCTGCAGGCAAAACTGCAGTATAGTACTTCACCTGACTATACTGCTCAACTGCAGACTGATTTTTAGTTTGACGGTAGATTTTTCAGGTGTATATGATCACTGAAAGTTTGTAAAAACTTCTTTGAGGCTTAATTTTTTAAAAGTATTTCCAAGCAATGTTCTTGCTAAACTAAATGTGAGCTTTATGTACCAGCAGGCTAATCCACATTCAAAAAGACTGAAAACTAACAGTATTTTATTATTTACCGACGTCATTTAACGATTGCACATTGCGGGTCACTCTTGTTTGTAAAATATCGAGAACGGCGGTAAATTTTGGATTATCATTATCACGTCATAAACTTCGTTTACCACCCCTGTTGTAAAGAGTGCTATGCCACTTAGGAGTGTTGAGAGCAACTGCCAAAAAACGGGACACGTCTGGTCCCTAAATAATTTTGTCTTCGTTACAAATTGTTACGCACGTTGTAGTTACGGAAAGCTACAAAAAGCAATTGCACTGGAAGCTCGTTAACCACGAGTTGAAGTGACCGATTGGACTACATCGAGCTGTCCGAATTCCAGTTAACCGAAGTGTTGATTTCGAAATAACCTTTGAAATGGTATCTGAGTGATAAAAATGCACTTTAGGCTATCAATAAACGCTCGTTTTTGTTGAAGGTCTCTTTTGGTAAAAAGATTAAAATTTATTTGATATTAAAACAATAGAATACAGTATAATACTGGTGTTAAACGTAGCATTGGTAATGTCTAACAGTCTAACTGATATAGGCGTTGCCGTTTAATTATAAGCCTATATAGTACCCTTTTCTATACCCTACTACTCAAATACTGGTTGGTGACAGCCTCGACCGGGTTTCTTATGTGTTTTACGCCGGGCGATCAATGAAGCCTTAAATTTTATAGAACGCAAAATAAATGTTCGACATTTGTAGCTCCTAACAAGTTAATAAGACATTATTAAAACGAATCATTACGGCGTTTTGCATCATACAAAGAATAGTTTTTGGATTTATTTCGAGATAACGGTGGCTATTTATGGCTTAGATCAGGGATGTCCAACCCGCGGGCCACAGTGCGGCCCACCTGAGATTTTTGTGCGGCCCGCTAGTCATTTTCACTCCAAGTAGTATTTTGAGCTTTGAATCTTAGCCTAATTAAAATGTACCAGTCAGCTCTTTATGTACCCATTTTTCTTGAAATTTAATAGGTTCTGCGGCCCAATGAATTATTTCAAGTGACAATGCGGCCCACTATAATAAAAGGTTGGACATCCCTGGCTTAGATACTACAAAAATACTTCCAATAAAATCGAAATGTCGTGTTGTAGGGCTTCAGGTTATTAGTAGTTTTTAACATGCATTGTGATGGGCGATTTGCCAGAACCGATATAGTTGCTTCGGGCATTTTGCATTCAGCAAAGTGGAGTTAACAATTTTTAGGGTAGGTCTCCGTTCCCGAGTGTTGTTCATGAGCTGGCTACAAATTGGACATAGATGCCAGCTGCGAGAGACTTTCAGGCAGGACAACCAGGCTTGTTTTTGGTTTCAAAACAGCCACCAAAGTTGAAATAATTTTTACCAACCTTTTCCTCGATCCGTGATTAATCCAACAAAAACATTTGGCGTTTCTGTTGTCCAGTTTGCATTAACCCAAAGTGGTCTTGCACAAAAATCCCTGAAAACGCCTAAAATTGTCAACAAGCAAAATATTTTAAGAAATAACACTCCCACGTTGAAAATATTTTATGCGTGCTGGTTTGTAGATCTACTCTAAAGTGTTACCTTCGATAGGTAAGCTACCCTATTTACCATATTTTAATCAACATTAGGCTAGGTATGCCTATTGCATTTTGGAAAGTTTTCAAAACAATCTCAGGGTTAATTATATTTTCTATGATTTGGGAATTTTTTTAAACCTACAAGTAAATAAATAATACGCTGTACTATAGTTTATAAGTTAGTGTGTTCATTGTTAATCAATTTCTTTCACATTGAAGATGGATGTATTCAGAATCTGTAAGCAGCAAAAAGCAAATTTTTGCAAGGTTTTAGCTGTCAAAAATCAGCAATCAGTTAAGTTTGCAGAACATTTAGTAAAAAATGCAATAAAAAGATGGAAACTAAAGCGCATATTTTACGTAATTTCTAATTGTATTGGGCTAATTAGCCTGGTTATAGCGTGTTGTGGACTGCAACCCAATGCCGTATTGCTATTAATATCATCAACATGTAACTTTGTAGTCTATAGATATATACGTTACAGTTAAAAAAAAATTATACTTGGCTGTTTTCTTGCGTGTATATAGCTAAACGGAAAAAAATTTAGAAGATTGAAGACAAAACTTTCCAAAATAAAGTTCATTTTTGGTAACGAGTGTAGCTTAAATAAATCCAACCACCGAAACCGTTGTACAAACAAAAATAATGACATTGCTAAGCAGCTTGTTTTCAAACTAAAATTGAGAACAAGGTTATAGAAAATCGTAGGGGAGAGCTTATTGTTAGAATATTTGTTTATTGCTTGATAAATACAGTACAGTACAGTACAGTACAGCGCATAAAAAAAGAATAATTTTTGCCAAGCGAAGATTTTCTGCAAACGGCTTACTGCGTGATTTCTGTAAGGACTAGGCTACATGGTTTTTGATATAAGCAAACTTTGAAAGGCTTTTGTAGTTTTTCCCCAAGAGGCCAGCTCCGTATAATTGTACATTAAAATTTAATTATGCAAATAGAATTAAATTATGTAAAATGACCATATTTTTGCAGTAAGGAAATTCGTTGAAGCTAGGTTGATCTGACAGCCTGAAGCGAAACGAGCAAAATCTAACATGTATTTCAAACTATGTTGCGCGCGACTGCTTTGTCTTTTGAAAATACAAAACCCTTAAATGAATATATCGTGTAGTGTTGTTATTTTGAAATTATAAAGAGCTGCTGCACAAAATCAAATCATGGTAATTGCTTACATTTGTGAAACCAATCACGGTGGTAAAGTTAATATACTTGTTAAGCACAGGAATTCACAGTCGGGGGTGTAGCTCACATGGTAGAGCGCGCGCTTAGCATGCGCGAGGTACCGGGATCGATACCCGGCACCTCCACTAAAATTTTGCTCAAAGATTCTAATACAAACAGTATCATACCCCCATGTTAGGAATTTTTTGAATCTATTTTTAAGGTATAATTTGTAATGCAATTTCAACATAAAAAAACAAGCAAATTAGAGTTGGAAGTACGCAGTGCTGCGCATTATTATCGTTATGTTATGCTAATATACCATGCTGGTTTTGGTGGCTTATGAACTGTGATTTCCGGTTAACAATTAATAAAGTTTAATAAAACTAAAGAAAAACAAAAATGCAGCACAAATTGCGCTCAGAATAAATAGACTGTCGCAGCAGCATGATGCTGTAAAACTCGCAAAAGGTTGTAATTATCAAAGAATTATAAAACATATTAAGTACAGAAAATAAGAGTGACGAATCGGATTTTGTGTTTCCATACTGCATTTCATAAACATATAGCAGTACAAATACTGATTGGATGCTTGGGAACAGGTAAAGTTGGTATTTTCTGCTTGATTGCACACAAAAAATACAGCTAGCATTGTTGGAAGACGTCTTCAAAAGTTTGCAAATTCAGCTATTAGTTTTGGATCAATACAGCTTTGCTCAATTGGTACATCAATGTCGTATTCTTTGAAATTTGATCGGTGACGTGATTGCTTTCTCGCCCTTTGTGGTATAGGCAACTCTGAATGATGAGCTGGTAAAGGTTCGGTGAAAAAGTAAGCATGAAGCAAGGCCTCTTCTGCAGCTATTCTCTACGATTTGAAAAAAATATAAGGAATTACTAAAAAATACGTTATTGTCATTAAGCTAGCAATAACACTGAAACAAGAGATAAACACCAATCTCTGGAAGTACAGATGCACGGGAATGAAATACTAGCATGGCCTGGTCCTATGGCTATTTAAGTATAGAGAGATCAGTAACTTACTCTTGCATTCCTACATTTTAATAGATGAGTATTGCCCAGACAAGACCTTAAGTCATGGCATTTTAAAATTTATTTTCTAATTAATAGAAAATTATATTTAGCTAAAGCCCATACTTTACCTTCTTGGAAGGATAAACTAAAAACCTCTTCAACAAATCTACCGCATCATCAGATGCATCAGGAACTATTTCCTCCAATGGGATGGGAGGATTTTCAGGAAAAGTGATTTTATTATAATCAGGTAAAGATGACATCCCAGGCCAAAGTTGTTCACTGGGGGTGCCAAGGACACGCAGCACACAGCATAGTTGTTCAATATCATTTTCACCCTTTAAAAAAAACAGTTACAGAACTAACACGTGCTCACGAGTTACACGCAACTTAGAACTGGAATAATACTGCGCATGGTGTAAAGGATTATTAAAAGTAGTGGGTATAATTGATCCAATTTACACCAAAACAAGACTAATGAAAACATTACAGGAAACAAAGGTGAGTTGTTCAACAGTTCACCATAGATACAGCCTACAGCCCACAAGTCAACACCTTCATCATATTGTCTTGCACCATACAGCAGCTCAGGTGATCTATACCACCTGTCAAATTTGAGTTAATTTTGTCAAGTTTGTAAAATTAACATCAATTGTATACTTATAATACAAACAATGTTGATAATCCTATAATTTACATTTAGTTTCACCTTGTGGCCACCTGATGACTGTACTGCCTTCCAGTGTCGTTATCGAACACACGAGCAAGACCAAAGTCAGCAATTTTTAAATGTCCTGTTGAGCTGATTAGCAAATTCGCTGGTTTTAAATCCTAAAAATTTACTGCTATATCAAATAACGTATCTTCTCATGTTTCTGAGTCAGAAACCTGTTATTCAAATAGATTGTTTTTAATAAAGTGGTTTTCAACCTTGGTATGCTTACGAACTGACAACGAACTTTGCATCTGTAAAATACATTTTATAAGATAAATATTGCAAAACATAACATGCTCTTTGATGCATATTTGCTTTCCGTAAAAAGAGAAACAATAGTCTTGCATTTCATACAATTCCATTTTGGCCAAAAAAAATCGCTTTTATATCACAATGATTCACAAGTCCTTGTCTTAGCTGTTCAATGACACGATTTAAGTCACATCCACAGTGACACTTTTTGGAGACAAGAAATGAGAGATGAAAATTTGTGGCAACATATTTATCACAATTAATTACAGAAAAGTTCAATGCTATTTGCACAAGCAATATATTTCGCATATATGTAATTTTGTATGTTTTATTTCCATGCAAATGCTATTACATTTATACAAAAATTTTATGGTGCTTCTTATAATGGTTGCTATGAAATCAATATGAACGAGCATAGTCATAGAGATGGCCAACACTCTTAAAAATTTTCTAAAGGTGACAAGGTCTCCCAGACACCCTTGGAAATTGGCACCTACGTTTTAGATAAGAACGTATTGTTTTGTAATACAGTATAAGAAACTTACCCTGTGAATGATGTTGTTTTGATGACAAAATGCAACGCCTTTCAATAGCATCATCATGTAGCTTTTTATCTGACCCTCTGTCAGTGGTCGCTCTGAATTTCTTATTACTTCAGATAAGTCTGACAGCATGTATTCAAACACAAGGACAAATCCTGTACCATGTGGAAAAACATCATGAAGTTTTACAACCTGTAAAAGCAAAATATATCTTTATTATGAAAGTGTGTTAGACAAGTCATCCTGTATCAGGTCTACTGACTCTAGAAATGATTGCATTCATTTTGGTACTCACAATAATAATGTCTCTTAACAAATATTACTTGACATACTGTCATTATTAGCAAGTAACAAACTTGAACAGTACATTTTCTACATTGCAGTGAATCATGTCTATGCCATTTGATTTGATAGTAGGTCATAGTTTGTGAATCATTTTAAACATACATCACTTCCTATTTTCCTTTATTATATTCTATTTATGATAACCCATTATCTTCCCCATAATAGCCCAGTGTCTGTTCAGCGTAATGCGTACGCCAGTTTGGCGTAAGTTCAGTTTGGCTTAACTCATGTGGAATGCACCCCGGATAATAACCTGATGTAAACTATCATATCAACCTTAGTGCACAGCATGGGAATTGCATCCTGAAGATATTTTGCATAGATTATGCTTTATATTGCAACACAATGTTAACGATGTACTCCCAGGGATCTCATAGAAAAGTTTATCATTGCTTATCATCCAGGCACATAAAATGTTATGACTAAACTTTCTTAAGAAGTTGTTGACAAAGTTAACACACAAAAAGTAATTACATCTAAATTTAAAATGAGACAGGCCATGAAGACGGAGAATATTGTTGTGCAGCTAAAAAATGAGGGTAGTTTATGATAAAAAAATACCATACACTCTGTTTCCAATTGAAAGTTGTCAGTAATTGTTTCAGTGTAAGTTTTTGGGCAAAAATATATAGTCTAGAGAAAGAAACGTTTAAGCTAACATTTTGTGCTTCTTCGCAATCACCACCAATTTCCTGGAGTGCTTTAATTTCTCTCAATGCTTGGTTTGGAATTCCATCTTCTATTTTGCGCAATGGGACTTTTTTCAAAGCCACAATCTCCCCACTCTGTAACAAATTAAAAACATAATCTTGGCTTAAATTGAATTAAAAATGTCTGTAATAACACAATTTACTGTAACTCCGTGATATCTAGGTTGTTAAAATTATCAAAACTGGTAATGAATGATGAAGAGTACTTCATGCAATACGTTAACTTGTACGTTTATTGGCCGTGCTATCTTACAGCATAACACATTCCTATTATTGCCATCTTGCATGTTTTAAACCCTTGAGTCCTGGCCATTTCTTCTGTTAATTAGCCTAATTGTTCGTGAGCATATTTTTAGAGTGACTATTTCACCATAAGTATTTCACGTACCCCATTGTTAAAGCTAGATTAAGATAATGAGTAATTACTCGAATTGGCTCCTGTAGCATGGAAACAAAATATTTCAAAAAAAATTAAAAAAGCTGTAGCCTAGTTAGGCCTACCTCAATATGCTTTGCTTTAAAAACAATGCCATGAGCGCCTTCTCCGATTCTTCCCAAGATATGGTATTGTTCCATTAGGCTACCAGTTTTTAAAACAGTTTATTAGAAATTTATTGTTAAAGTAGATACATGAACTGAAAATTTTACGATCAACAGCCATACGCGTACCAACCCGATTTACAAGCGAAGTAAAGTTAGCAAAACTAGACAATACCTCTACCCTGTCTATTCCATATCAAAACATTTGGAAAAGCGTTTGTGTCTCATAGTAGCCGTCAACTCATCCGTGACGATTTACGTAGACATATCGGGTGGAAGGAATATTTGAATTAACAGAATGTTTTTTGATGACATAAGTGCTAAACATTTCTTTCGAAGTTAGTAAGATCTTTTAAATTCATTAAAAATCCTTAAAAACGTTTATTTAAAAATTTAAGAATGGAATTAAAAATGAATTACTGTATTAGCATGAGTTGATTTTTAACAAAACTGCGCCCCGTGTGACCATTTGCGTAAACGTTAAATGCAAACATTTTTGGTTCTGGAACTGTTGCCCCTGTTGTTTGAAAACTCATTGATTTTCTTATGTACAAATATTCTCCGTAAGGTGAGTGTGGTGGAAAATGGTACATACTTTAAACTACTGATCTTTATAGATGTTTCCGTAAACATATTTCGAGTCAAGTATGTACGGTGTAGCCTATGGCCGTATGGATAATGTTTTGAAATGTTTAGCGTTACACTAGCCTAGAATACCTTATGTCACTTTATGATATGAAGAAATAAGAGTATGAAAGCATGAATAGAAGTAATGACGTAATAATTCCGCAATACTCGATCCTGATATGAGTGTACAATTGTATACAATGGATGACTTTTATTTCATTGTGTTTGGCAGTTTGTAAAGTATGTTAGGCCTAGGCCAGCTATGCAAGCGGCTTAAAGTAAACGTCTTGCAATCTGCAACTTAATAGAAAATTCAGCGCTTATATAAGTTAGGTTATGGGACTCTGTATACCTGACTGGAAAGTCCGACAGTTTTCAACGAGAAATAATACATGCAAATTTTGGCGTGATGGTGTGCACTGAAGCCTCAATTCTTTGTTTACTTATTAAAAATTGGCATTCGAACAACCAGTTTTTGTCTATTTATTATAAATCGGTGTGAAGCTAAAAACATTTGGGGTGCACATTGATGAATCTTGTGTGTACGTCTGCCACAATTTCCACTGTGGTCTGTATAACATTGTGTTACTTTCCACCATGTTGGTAGATAGCCTACTGATTGATAGTTATTATTGAAGTGGCGGATTCATTTTCTTACTTCTGCCAGGAGATAATCAAACATGGAGCCCTCGACATCAGGAGGATTTCTATCTCCTGGTGGAACACAACCTCGAGAAAGCGTTGAACTGCAAAAGTTGTTGATTGATGAGAGATTGCGATGTGAAACCCATAGAACAAATTATCAAACATTGAAAGAAGAGCATAAAAAGTAAGTATCAGTTCACTAGTATAGTGATCAATAAATAATGCTTGTAATAGTTTAGTTTGATGATTTACTTTTGATATTGTTCACTAGACTTGTAATGTCTTTGTCTGTTGTAAAGCGTAAAATGTGCCAGTTGCTAACTGAAGCATTGTTAATAATTGCACTGTTTTATTCATGTTTAATTTATTAGAGTTCAGGATGAATATATTCAGGTAAAAGAGGAGCTGGCAAAATTTCAAATGAATGATGTCGAATCTTCAGAACAAACACAGGAGCTCATACAAAACTTACAAGCACAACTTGCTTCAAAATGCCGTGAGGTGCATTGTCTTTTATACTGCTTTAAAGTGCATTATATTATGGAGAATGTTGTTTCCTATGACGTTAATGATGTACCCAAACAAAAATAATAATTTGGGCCCATGTGAACACAAAAATCTGCCATGTTGACACAAACAAATCGAAATCTATATATGCCCATTGCCAAAACAATAATTGTTAATGTACAGTGCTCCATTTGGAATGCGTAACATAATCGAGTTATAGTTAAATTGATCTTCAATGTTGTTTGGTAAAAAATATAGCACTGCTTTTGTGACTAAATCATGCGGAAAATCTGTGATTTTAATAATTTTATTAGCTATGTTCTATTTGTATAGGTTTTCAAGTTTGGGTTAATATTATTGCTGACATTGTGTCCCTACTAGATCTACTGGCGGAGCAATTTGTTGTAAAAATGGCCATCTATTTTACAAGTTAATAAAGACATTATGTGCTTTCATAGTTTGGTTGGTGCCATGACGTAACTTGATAACTGATCATAACTCACTATCTATCTATGTCGATATGTAGCTGGAGGAAGTTCGATCCCAGACCCTGCATCCTGGAAAACTTGAAATCATAAAAGCAGAAGTTACAAAAGAACTGGAGGAACCACTGAAGGCTCACATGTTAGCCATGGATAGGGTGAGCACTTGAGTTAATTTAAAATTAGCAATTAATTATGAACTAATGCTATGTAATTAATCAGCCATTTTTATTAGTTTATGTAATAAGTTTAATTAGTCGAAGTGGTACCTTCTAACCTTCATTACTTTTAAGCTTTGTTTAAGATGCAGCTGCAACGTGACGAGCCCATTGATTATTTTTATTATTTTTTATATATGGAATTATGCGTAATGAATTTGTTTCCTATTATGTTAAAGGAAGTTGAAAAGTATCGAGGAGAATATAACAAACTTCGTTACGAAAACACCTTTTTGAAAGCAGAATATGAACATGCAAAAGCTGAACACCAGCGAAACTTAGAAGAACAAAATCTCAGGTTCAGGTTTTGTTCTCGAAAACCTATATAAAGAAAAATTATTTATCATTTGTTCTGCAGTAATCATTAAAATTGTGCAAACATTTCAATAAACTAACGTACACTTTATTTGTTACTTTCTTCAATGGTTCACTTTTGTAAATTGCTTTATTTTAAATAAATGGTTTGATTTTAGACAGTTTGTGTCTAAGAAATTACTGCGTTTAAATTCCGATGATCTAAAGGTTTCCATTCAATGTTTTATTTGCTTGGTTGTAGTTGAAAGCATAGGTAACATGATGATTGTTCACTGTTTACATAGACACCAAGCACTTGTTGCTGCACTGAAGCAAGAAAGAGATGATTTATTAAAGAATCAACATTCAACAACTGATGTTGACGCACAAAAAATTACCCATTTGCAAAGAAACAAAAATCAGCTTGAACAAAGGGTAACATTAGACTTTCACTTACAAATAATCATTATACTATTATTTATATTTAATAATTTAGTAGGTATTTAAAGTATTTAGTATTACTTTTATCTCCATAAATAATTTGTCATTCTATTGGCATTTAAGAAGTATATACATAATACAAACAAATTTTTTCTGCACAGGTAAAAAATCTGTTGGATGAAATGGCTGAATTACGTAAACAGAAAGAGCACGTAGCTGTCGAAGCTGATTCTGTGCAGAGGTCCCAGGCAAAAGATCTTGCCCGCTTACAAGCCAATATAAAAGCCATTGAGGTAAAACAAAAATTTTTATCAATGAATTGGACAAGAATGAGATGAGCTGTTGTCAAGTACAACGTGTTTGGTTTTGGATGAGTTTCATTGATAAATAAGCAACATGACAGTTTATACCTTATTTATTGTTTCAAAACTATGTGATTTTGAAAATTTGATTCCTTTAAAAAGTTATTCCCTTTAACAGAGTGAAAAAAGATCGAACGAAATGCAGTGTGAGAGGTTACAGAAAGAGTTGTGGGACTCGAATGAACAGAAATCAAGACTCACACAACAAATTAAGGATCTGAACAAAGAATGTACTTCCCTGAGGTAATTGTGACAGAATGCTTATTTGAAGCTGTGACAATTGCTGTGCTCTTCTTTGGAATAGCCTCTCTTTTAACCATAATGTCTCGTGACCAACAACAGAAACTCTTTGGATGAGGAAACTCATCGCCACAAAGTGGAGCTAACTAACGGCAAATTAGAAACGCTTAAGATGAAAGGGGAGCTGGAAAGAGATCGAGATTCACTTGCAAGCAAAAACCATGGTAATTAAGAATTATTTTGTGCTCTCAGCATACAATTAGACACTGCAATACATAAAAAAGCCACATACATCTATTGGAAATTAGCAAACATTTTTTACGCTGAAGCCCAGGGTTTAGCCCACTTTGTTTAGTCAGGTTAATATGTTTTTGTACTGATGTTTTCTATTGTAATGAAATTGTCATTTCTAGCTTATTTTATTTTCTGTTTAATATGTCTTTTTAGAACTAGAAGCAGAACTAGATATTCTTCGTGCCTCAACTACCAACCACCAGAGGGAGCTTGAGGAAGCAGAGCGCGAGTCGTCTCGTAGGATTCTAGAGTCGAGAGAGGAGGAATGGACAAAAAACAACAGTTTGCAAAATGAAAAGTAAATCTTAAAGTAGCCTAGATTTTAGTCATGTATATTAAAGTCATGAAGAAGTTATGATTAAAGTTAAACTTATGATTAAACTTTAAAGTTATGATTTATCCTATATACTATAGCAAAACACTTTGTTGCAAAAATTTGAAAATTTGTCAGGTTACACGTAAATGTTTACAGGTTGCAACTTGAAGAAAGATGCCGTGAATTAGAACAGCGCCTTGCGAGTGAAAAATCGTCGAGAACGAATGAACGTGAACAGAATGAAGACAAAATGAGGGCGTTAGAGATGGACATCATGTCGCTGAAAAATGAAATCTCACAACTCAAGTAAGTTTAGATTTTTAAATATTTTGTAACATGAAAATGACACTTGGCATGCGTTATAGAAACGTAATTGCAGTTTGCATTTAATGCGTTTGTCGTTTATTGGAGTGATACAGGATTATGTATAGTTTTAACCACACATTACTTGAGATTAATCCCATGCAATTCATCACCATTTAATAGCCTACTGTACACAGCTACGTATGCAGTATAATACTTTTAACATTTTTTATAATATCCTTAACGTTTTTTGTATTTCGACAACGCGTCAACTTTATATTTTTTAACCGTGGAAAGGGTAAGACTTGCACATGAGACACAAACCCGGCAACAATACGAACGAGATCGTGACGAATGTGTCACCTTGCGGCAAAAAATACACGACCGGGAAAGCGAACTGCAAGCTATGACGTCACATCGACAACAGGCCCTCGCCGAAGCGGAACGGGCGAGAGAAGCGATCCGTGACGTACGTTCAGACGCTGAAGCTGCAAGAATGCAAGCTCAGCGAGCACAAAGCGAGGCCGAAAAGTAATTGAGATAAAAAGTAATTGAGTAATGCGGGCTAAGTCCTTCCCACGTACCGTAACATTGTTTGAAAACTTAGGTCCATCGAAGCTCATAAAATTGCTTCCATGGAGGAAAAACATCGAATTCAGACCCGATTGGATCAGGTCGAACACAAGCTGAAGCGATTCAATGAAAATCACGAAAGAGCAAACAGACAACAGCGAAAGTATGTCTCGCTTCCGAAACCCTTCACCCTTTTCGTATGAGTCACGCTTCGCTAAGTGTTGTCTCTTTACTCCTTTAGAATGAAACAAGCAATGCTGGATAAAATCAAGCACCTCAAAGGCAAAGTGCAATTGCTTGAAGCTGAAAAAGAAAAACTGGAAATAGAGATGAAAGCTGGCAGGTAGAATCCAAGTGGTGTGAAAACTTTCTCTGCACTAGTGCAAGTTACCTAAAGATCTGCATTTCAGGCTTTTCTGATTAATATTATTGTATGTACCCAGACACGGTGTGTCTTTAGAAGAACATCATCGCCTCAAACGTCGCATGCGCGAGGTAACGCGACGTCATAACGAGTTTAGACGAGTGGTCGGTTTGGGCGAAAACCTGTCGTCAACTATGAACACCCTCCACGCCGACATGACGTCATTTAACATGATGGGTAAATTTATTTAATAAATTATGTATTGCAACCTTGTTATTGGAACACAGAATAAATGACGTTTGACTTAAAACTTATCAGCACTGTTGTTATACGTTTAAGCCATTGATGAGAAACATTATTTTATCTGATATCCAATACGTACAAGCGGGAAATTATCCCTACTTTACACATTTTCAGGTTTGGGCGACTTAACCAACCTCGCCGCTGGTGGCGAGCTTGAGAAGCAACATCAAAAGGAGCTCTCCCTTATTAGGAAGCGCCTCGATGAAGTCGAGATGCAGCAACAGGAGCAAAATGATGTATTTGACGCCATTGGATCGACGAGACCTGAACAGAAAATGGATGAGAACCTTCGAAGTAATGTAAAGATGGACACTAACCAAGCATCGGATGAGGATCGCGAAAATCGCCGCCATGACGATGAAAATAAGTCGACCGGTAGTGGGAGCCATGAGTACGACGACGATTTTGAATCGCGGTCAACCGCAAGCAGTAAATCTTGAAAACCCGGGAATTACTGTTTTTGTAATTTTTAGAAGTATTATGGCACAGTTGAATGACACATGTTGCTTTTACAATTTTATCGACTTTTACTAAAATTATTATATACGTTTTATACTGATTCTTTTAGTCCTTCCCCAAAGTTAACACTGTGGTGTTAAATCTACTTATGCAATAGACCAGGCATGCACAACTCAAAACAGTACACGGGCCGTTTTAGCGAAAAAATTTTTTTCGCGGGCCGCGTGCTAACGTTGTTGTAACTAACGTGTAGCCTACTTTATAAAATGTGACCGATTAACCGTTGAATAAGAGATATCGTTGAGAAGATGGTTACTGTCAAAAGACGGTTGCCTCTCGCACTACAGTATCTAGTTGTTTTTAACGCTTAGCGGCGGTAAAGCATCGGATTCGTTGATTATGTAACTGTAACCGTGGAAAAAATGCCCGAATGAGCGAAATCACGGAATATCTCGTGGGCCGCATGAAAAGGTTTCGCGGGCCGCATGCGGCCCGCGGGCCGTATGTTGTGCATGCCTGCAATAGACTGACGTGATATTACACTATTGGTACTCGATTGCATGTTTTGCTGAAAACTGGATGACCGAGTGTGGACGAAGGCAATGTACTTACACCATAGATGCAGTTTGCAAGTAAACTTAACTTTACAAACCTTTTTTCTACACAATAAAAGTGGTATCCTGAGATCAAATGTGTGTGGGTGCCAAATTTACGTGTCTAGTATTACAGTTATGTATGCAACTTCATTATTCATTCCTAACCTTTTCTCAAAGTTTGGTGTTAATTTTAATTTAACAATGAGTTCCCGCTGCATGGCAATTCTATGAATTGTTTGTTATACGATTGTTATTGGTGTATGTTTGTATTCAATTTGTTTATTTCATTTGCCCACCTTTGTAGTCAAACTAATTTGTCAATGCAACACCATAAGCTTTGTCTGGTCACTGATATAGCGTGCAGCTGAAGAACATTTCCAACGCTGAGTACAAATGCAGCAATTAATTCTCACCTTCTTTTGTCAACTAACAAAGCGTGGTTGGTAACAGCTGTGCTGGTATATTGTGAGTTTTTTTTCTAAGTTAGTCTTGGATAGTTTAAAAGCTTAGTATTTTAGTAGTTGAAAAGTTTGTATACAGATTACAGATGTTTTCAAGCCTGGTTTGATTGGAGTATTTTGAGTAATCGTTGTCCCAAGATTAAGATGTTAAAATAAATTTATGCAGATTAATTCAGATCTTAATGTTTACAAAAAAATAAAAAGAAGTTATAATTTCAAGAAACGATGTGTTGCTGCGAAAAATGCGAATTACAGTTTGTATTCAATTTATAAATACTTTAGTAAACTTTTCGCTACAGTATCCTATTCAAATAACATAAGATAAATCTAAGCATAGTTACAGGAGGTTCACATTAAGTCAGTTACGCATTGACAATCTAATTTTGTTCTAGCAATTTTGCAAAATTTCTCTAAATTGTTTGTTTTGCTTAAACCAAAAATCAAACATTAATTAGCAAAGATTGTAACATAGTCGGTGCGACATGACGTCACCTGAAAATCAATCCTTTTCAGACAAATGCTTGGTAACAGAATTGAGATGCGCATATCAAAGTTATGATGACGAAGACGACGAGATGTCAGAAACGGGAGAAGAAGGTGAAATGATTCATTTGCTACGAAGAGAAACAGAAAGGAAAAAAGAAGCAAAGTCGTTTTGGACAGGAGATAACCACGACACTTTCGACGTTGAAAAGCAGAACTTGGTGAATAGTAAAACTTGCAGAAAACATGGAGATCTTTCTGAAAGGGAAAAGAGAGTACTAAGCCCAAAAGCACATCCTGATTCCACTGCGCTAAAGTTAGGCAGCTTAGATTCGGCAGAATATCCGAACCCCTTTCTAGGAGACGGTTTGGAGGAGTGCAGTCCGTTTGTGACCAATTCCAAGTCGACATCGCTGTGGTCGATTTCCTCAAATTGCAGCAGTTCACCGTCGTATACACTTCGTAACAACCTTGCCAAGTCGAAACGCTTCGCCAATATGAGCACTGCAGAAGATCGGGATTCCGTGCACTCTCTGCGGGCAGAGAAGACACAAGTTACCGAGCCTGTAATATCTGATGATGAGTTAGCGGCGTTAGAGAGGTCAATATCAAACCATTCTGGACAACATGAAGACCAAGAAAATTCAAAAAGCGAGAGGAAAACGCGCGGTCTTACGTTTTCAGTTCAAGCTTTTAAGTCCCGCACTGAAAGAGATCCAGAGCTTATCAATCAGGATTTGAGGGTGAGATTGTCTGAAAATTGCTTCTGTAAAAAGTATACTAAATAGTTATCATCATCAAGTTTATGCATAATATTTTCACTTAACTAGTTGAACTATTTTTTCATGAAATGACAACTATTTTTGATTAGGTTAACTTTGGCGATGTCATTGCTGAACCGGAAGGTTATTACACGCCTAAATTTTCCTGGAATCTCAGCCAGGAGATTTACGCCTTCGTTAAGGGCTGCTTTTACTCCATCGCTACATGCTTGTTGGGGATTCCTGCGGCATTTCTTTGGGGAATTTGGTTTTCTTTTCTTGCCTGTTTCAACGTTTGGTTCTTGGTGCCCATCCGTCGCAGCCACAGCATCAGTATGTCCTGGTTCAAATCAGTTTGGGGCATCCTCATCTCTTCAATCTGTGATCCCTTCTACCAAAGCTTGGGCATGGTTTTCAACAACATGAACGTACGAACGGAAAAACACGTCGTTTGATAACTAAAGCAATGCTTAACATTTTGGGTTATTGCTGCAAATTGGACAGTTCACTGTTAGATATATTTTGCAAACTCCATAGTCAAGGGTAATTTGTTTGAGCGGAAATGTAAAATGCTTAATATAAGAAATTTCAACAAATGGTTATACATCTTGTACTCTTGTAATAATAAAAATTCGTTCATTTAGTTAAATTGTTAAAAAATATTGATTATATTAAACTCGTAAATAACTTTCTAACTTATTTTATGAATACAATAAATAAGCAACATCTGTAAACGGGTGAATGTTGTTAAATGTTCATGTGAAATATAACTTTTTTCCTAAGCACTACAGAAAAGAGAAGTAGCTCGACTACAGGGTTTTACGCTAACCATTTACTAAAAATTTTCATTCAAGAATGTAGATCTTAGAGTAATGTTTATACCACATACAGTTAAACGAGAAAAGTCTCGCACCCAGGTGCCAACTGAATGTACTAGCCGTTTACGTTTTAATTCTCAAGTTTGGGAATAAATGAATGTCCAATTTACAGTCAGAAATACCACTCATGAAATGGTTAACATACTCTATAGCACGGAACACGGTACTGGTAAATAACGCTTATTTCGAGAATCAGTCATGACTCATGACTTTAGCTGAAGAGCGTTGTTGATAATAATAACCGTTCTAATGCAATGAATTATTCCACAATCCGTTGAGTACCATAAACGTTAAGGTGCCAACCGAAAATGAAAATATTTTGGAATTACTTGTTCTAGGAGAAGTAATGCTATTGCGTCCATGTCTTAATCTCAACGTAAATTATTAAACTTACAAACAGCAGTTAGTATGGTGATGACAACTGTACCGTTTCAAGTTTACCAATTTAACCGCGAACTGAGACGTGCAAACACATGCTTGAACCGCTGAAACCCCTTCATGATACTGAATATGCATTAGACCGTCGGCATATATAAATCCCTCAGGGAGAAAAGCGTCACGTGGCCTTGTCTCCGAGCTTGATATAGAAATGAACCTTTAGTTGAAAGAAGACGAGTGAAGATTTAAATTAAGTATACGTCAGCATCCCAAAACAGATGTCTGTATCTTGTTCTAGTTGCATCTATCTTATGTGCGTAAGTAATTGTCCAGGGTATTGAGCTCTAATGGCATTCCCATTTACCATCGCCTAATAGGTTACCAAAAAGATTTACCCCTGCAAGTAAACTAGTCAGTGGCCATGTCCGATAAGTAAAGTTTATTGTGTATTAAATTATACATTAATACTTTACAAATGCGTCACCAATCGCTATTCAACTGAAGTTATCTTTATCTACCTAATCGACACATTTATGTTAATCAAATTAGCAGATAAAGATTAGTATCGTTATGTGATAACTGATTATCCACCTATAGATTTCATATGCACATAAGTACCGTATATACTGTATGTTTGGTTTAATAGTGAGAATCCAGAAATGTATGTAAAATGAAAATTATTACAGTTTACATTAGGTTTTTAATAAGACTTTAAACTACCTTACGACGTTGGGAAACAGACATTAACCAAACTACTGGCGAATTCGTTAATTAAACTTCGCATAACATTTGTTTATAAGCAAGGCGATTTTGGTATAGAAAGGTTAAAAATAAGGAGCTACTTTTATTAAAGTCGTTTGTGGATTTATTTATTAAAATAGTCCTTGGACGTCTCCTATCTTATCCTGTTATTACTAATTGTTATCCTATCATTACAATACATTGAATCATACAGACTTTTGGCACTTGACAAAACATTATGCCATTCCTTCACAACTAACAGCATACAGCAACTTTAAACTGTCTGCCGCACAAGCGAGATTTTTGAAAGACATTGCTGTAGGTTGATGGTATGAATCTGAGACTTAAAAACCTTTTTCAAGCGATTCTGTTCAACAACTACGGCAAAGCAAAGGTTCGCGTGTTTTGTTTTCGCAGGTTCTCGCACCAACCCAATGACGACCCTGCTGGGTTGTGTTTTTTGATGTCAAACCTTATTTATGACACACTTCTAATTTTGCATGTCACACAGCCATGACAGAAGCAAGTTGACTCGAAGCGTTGCCGACCAGTAATACAAAAATAGCCTTGTTGAGACAGTGAATACTGTCTCATTTTCACAGAAGGTTTTTACAACATTTATTTTGATACACTGTATAGTATGCTTATGCTTATGCTTCATTATGCTTATCCTCGAAGTGAGGAAAGTCTTGGACATGACTTAAACCCGGCAATGATTCCTTATCGCTTTAACCCCGGTTACCAAGCTAGCCTTTGTTCTAGACACACTCAGTTTTTATTTATTTTTTATTTTTTTTATATCGTGAGGCCCGATTTTGATACAGTTCACCATGATCACAGAACAGAAGGATGCGTCGTATAATGCTCGTAGGATTACAACGGAAGCGTCAGTGGGTATCAAACAGGGGTATCGAGCATTTTTGCAAGCCCATAGATCTTACCACTCCGCTCCGGAGCCGACAGTATGACGAAAACAAAAGCCTGAACTGTCAACACGTTAGCGCTTGATGTAGTCGTTGTAAAACTATTATCAGTTGCAGCAAACTAAGGCTGAGTTTGAAAGTATTGGCAATTTACTTTAATACTATTACTACATATAATATACAATCACACTTGAAATAACCAAAGGCAAATTCACTTCAATATGTAGTCAAGTAGGGTATATAATGATGGTTTCATTAGCTAAGTAACAAAAATTAATAATTGCATAGAATTAAATCCATATTAAGTTAACACATGTTAATAAGCCTAATTATAAGCGATTACAGTTTTTAACGGCAGCAAAGCTGTAACTCATGACCCGATTTATTATAATGTTCACTCACATTATATATTATAATGTTTATAATGTTCACTCACTCACAAAACGTCATCTCAGATAAAACTACAAAAGATATATCATCCAAACTCGTTTAATGTGTGGACGTAGTTGTTTAGTCGAAGATATTTTTGGTTTTCATTAGTAGCGTTCAAGGATGTTGCAGATATTTAGTTATTGTAAGTGTTTGAATAAACTGTCGATTTCCATTTTTTATCTTTAATCTTTGTATTTGTAACTACCATTTATCATTTTCATCATTTCGTCTATGTAACAGCTGTTTTATGTCATTTCCCGGCCGGCTTACCTCATTCTTTTAAATGAACAAATAACGCGTTTTTAATCCATGCAGTTGCCAAATGTACAAATGATGTTTCTTTTTTTGCATTTACGACGTCAACAAGGGGAAAAGTGTGGAATAGTGCTACGAGAAAAAGGCAGCGTTAAGAGACCGGCATCTGTTGCAAGACGTCTTGTGGCCAATGCTCGGGGTTTGACAACTTGACTTTGCTTGCGGGTGTAGCTTCTTGCAAAATTGAGATTTGTTGGTTAACAACACTAAGAATTCTGTTTTACTACAAATCATTGACTGCCTCTTTAAACTGAATATAGGTATCGAAAGTTAGCACTTAAAGATGGCAGACAACACGAGTGACAAGAAACCAGAAGACTTTGCTACACAACAAGAACAGGAAGGGCAAGGCGAAAGTAAAGATGCCTTTAGGCAAGGTTCTGTTACCCCGCAGGAACGCCATCAGGAACCCGAGGACCGCTTTTCCTCCGAAAATGAAATAGAGCGCGCTGCTCCGCCACAAGAAGATGAAGAATCGGTGAAAGTTCCGATTGATGAGATCGGAATGGAATCCGTTGACCTTGCGTCAGAAACAGTCGAACAACCACCTACAACCGAGCAACCGAAAAAAAAGAGGTTTAATTTTAAAAAGAAAAACACAAAACGTTTCGGTCTTGACTACGGCAACCGAGACCCTGAAAATCTACAGCAGGCAGTTAAGGTATGTTTCAAGTTTGTATGGTTATTTGTTTGGTGGGAAGGTTCAGAAGGAAGCTTTTGTAAAACTGTTGGTGTTCAGACTTGACTTTATGTAGTTTTTCTTGCACCTGTAACGTTACATATCTACGTAGGTTTACAGAATGTGTACAGTATAATGACGCTAATGCTGTATTCCGCTGTGGTTGGTTTATCGGCGGTAATGCCACTTTGGAAAATGATAATAAATAGAACGTACAAATGCATCCAGAATTATGAAATAAACTAGAGTGTTATATTCAAATAAACTATTCCGTCTATGCTGCAGGCTATAGCGCATATAGCAAATCCATATCTTACTTTACCCCAGCGCCCGACAAAACATGTCAGGAAACGCAACACAATATTACTATAGCTATAGCACAACTATGTAATACATGGGCAAATGACATTATCGCGTTGGAATGCAACTGTCAGTTTCCCGTTCAACTCTGGTACGCGTTGATCGCCAGTTGTCAGAAGAGGGAAGGAGATGTCAACTAATTAGACTAAATGACATACCGTAAATTCCGCAAACAATGTGTCGATATCCGATGGGTGAATGTCCAGCTTTAATTTGATTTTAGAATGTGTTGGCAACAAATAAATAACGGTTTTGCTGAATGCTGTACTGTTTCTCCATAGAGTTTAAATTATTCATCAAAATGCATTATCTTTCGATATAAATATTTCTAACATTGCTGACACCATTTGGATTTTATTTAGCCTCTCACTTGATCAATGCATCAAATTATTCATCCTTTTGCGCAGGTCAATTTTGCTGATATCATTGCCGAACCGTCGGGAGCCCACAGCTTCAATACGATATGGGGAACGAGTTACAAAGTTTACTCGGTTACTAAGTTTTGGATATACAGGATCATGACCGTGCTTTTCGGGGTACCATGCGCCCTTTTCTGGGGCATTTACTTTTCCTGTCTCGCCTTTCTAAGCATCTGGTGGATCATGCCGTGTATTCGTGCTATTGCTATTAAGGTGACTGGTTTTTGACTTGCATTTATTGAGGCTACTATTTCGGGGTTGTTAAGTTGGAAGGTTAACAGTCTGTAATGCACTATTTAACTTAATCTCGATTTTAGATTACGACAAAACTCAAAATAGTTTATCTCGCATCATGCACTAAAAATAACATCAAGCTTCTTTATGTTAAAAACATCGCTAAACTTGTGGTATGTTCAGTTCCCAAATGTATGCACACAAGTTTAATCACAGGATTTTGTTGTGTTTTTAGATGAACTTTGTGAGTAAGCTCTGGTCGATTGCAATCCGAACTTTCTTGGATCCAGTCTTTGAATCTTTTGGTTTAATTCTCAGTCGCATTCGTGTCATGCTCACATTACGAAGAGACTGAAGTTAGAAGCATGTGTCTTGCGTCCGCTAACGGGCAAATATATTTCCGTCCATCAACACTTTAGAAATTTCCAACTTTCATTGTCGGTTGTGTCAAGTTATTACATCAGTCAAGAATAAACTGAATTTCTCAGCAAACCGTCTTTTTCGTACTTCCGTTTACGGATATGTATTTTTATTGCTTATACGGTACATGAATAAACGAGCCATACCAGAGACGTAGGCTGTTAATATTCGTTACTTTTGCTCCATTGCCCCTCACTTATATAACAATAGTTTGAAGTGCATTAAGACTTAGCAAGGGACAATGAGTTCAGCGAGCTGGGCCAATGGTTTGATAAATGGCATATAACAATAACAATGGGGATAACAATAGCTCAAGGTTTAATGATGTTAAGCGGTTCAACCACAGCCTAGACCTAGAGAATTGGTGCTTATAATAAAAGTAGTAATATATTTAAGCATTAAGTTGCCGTGTCATTAAGTTTTCTCGGTCCAAAACTGCGACAAAGTAGATGGATGCTGTTTAGCTTTTTATTAAAGTGCAAGTGTTGATAAGGTTTAAGGTTCCTGAGTGCGTCTGTAAGCCTTCCGGTCTAAAAGACGACTTTGTGGAAATACGTTAATTTAGTTTTAGTTTCTCGGGCAAATTTCTGCACATCGAGGCAGTTGTGGTAGCAAGAGCTGTTGGTAAACGAAAAGCGCAAAGTCATTATAAACCTTCTGCAAATGGACGCAATGCGGCAAGCGCTACATTAGAAAAATAGATGTTTCACTAAAAATTGAGCGTCACCCATGAACCAGAAGTTATGAAGATCTCTCAATTGTCACAAGATGGCGAAAAAGAGCAAATATTCTCAACTTGGGTGAAAAACCTTAGGCACCAACTTTTTCTCTGTCTTGGGTAAACTTAGGCAATAACGAAACTAGCTTTAGCCTTTCACAACAAGCGAAAACCGCAAAATTACTGTAAATTGTTTTATTTTGCAATTAATTGCATCATACAACTGCAAATATACACGCTAGCAAGAAGTTACAAAAATTTAGGTATCGGCATGCAAAGCAAATGTGACAAAAATCTGACGGAGAAACCGCAAAGCTATGACGTCACGCGACCAACCTTAAACGGCTGATCGCAGCAGGTAAGCGGTCACCGTACGCTCAATTGTAAACAATGCGATACGCGGAGGTCAATTTACAACATATACAAGAAGAGACTCGTACAATGATGAGCCAGATTACGTCAGAGAAATAGCAAGCTAACTATACCGGTGGCGTAACAGACGGTTTCTCAAAATATCGATTTTCGAAGGTTAACGAATGTTTTCGACACGCGCAAAGTTTTAAAAAGCTGAACTTCAATAACTGGCTACAGATTGTCGATATGTGGTGGTCAGGGACACCCATTAATGGAGACAAATATAAGCAACTAACTCGAGAGATATGCTGTGTACGGCCAAAAAAGGCTTACGCTTGCGTACAGGGTTCAATCCAGTACGGTAAATTAACGTAAATAATATGAATGTCATTATAACAGAAGTTCATTGAATCTAAGGTTAAAAGCATCAAACTACGTATAAAAAGTATTCCAAAGCTAGGTTTGTATTAGAGTGGTGTATAATTAAGTATAGGAAACCAGGTCTGAATGAGGCCATTGAAAACAACAGCTTGGTCAGATGTGTTTCTTGCAAAATCCACTTTAGATTTCTGAATGCTTTGGCAGTAAGTACCTGATAAACAAACTCGTCAGCAAAAAACTTTACAGGGCTCGCCACTACTAGGCTTAAAAGGGTACAAAGAAGTTGCTCAGTAGGAAATTGACCACATCATGCACGTAATATCCATCGGTGCTAAAACTGTCTGCAGTGCCCAGTACACGCACAATTGGCGATAAATCAACGAACTGCAATACACCTTTCGATGACGCGATTATACGATGACGTAAGCCTGGCAAGACACTGTTTTGAGCGGCGGGTCGGAGATATGAGTCGAAACTGGAGAAAATAATGTTAATGTGTTCGTTGAGGCACAGTCAAAAAGTCGTAAGTCATAATCACAACCTTAACTAGTTCACGATTATGACCGGAGAGGGGTCGATGTTGTGAACGCAGCGGGCACTGGGGGTGGGGGCGAGAAAGTGGAGACAGGTTTTTTTGAGCTGGGTTTCATAGGGGTCGTGCAGTTGACCGTGTCCGGATACCTGGTGTGGTATCGCTGTAATTTAATGAACTTGACCGTCACCAAACGACCGTCGAACCAAGAGCCGTGTAAAGCGCGGAAAGCGCAACCTGCTGCCGCACACGATCCACATTTGACGTAAACGACGCCCTGGGAGGGTAATAAGAGCTTATTAAGTATCTTGAACAGCGGAACTGATCGCGTTAATACTTTTATGCATCGACTTACTAAACATACATTTTACAGATTAGGTATTGAACGGTGACACACCTCCTTGGACGACTTTTCGACCACAATGCTGAGGATTTCGTTGTTGTCTGCGCATTTCTCCAGTATAGAGTCCTGCACCTGAATGTGCCAATCCTCGTCTTTTTCTCTGTAAAATGTAGTTACAACTTTATAAGATTCGCAGAATAATATGACAATCCGACAACGGAATAACCGAGTGGCTAATTTGTTTCAGTCAGCGGTCCACATAGAAATACGAATTTCGACCGAGTCCCTGGCATAAATTTGTTTTAATGGCTGAACACTACATACTACAGGCAGTGCGATGATGCCAGTTGATGATGAATTATGAATGAAAAATGAGAAGAACCTATTTGGTTAAAAACTGCTCGTCGTTAACTCGGCCACCGGCCACAAGCTCGAACATAACGAAAGGCGGAAATCGTTTGTGGTGAAGTGGAAGAATGGACTGTGCACCTATACAGTCACCCGGTTAATTACCAGAAGATCATTACAAGCACAAGTCCAAAGGTCCCACACATTTTGCCTACTGACATAGCCTAACAAAACGCTACACAATACGCAACGGTGCAAGACTACGTGACGCAGGTCATACTTGTCCAAAGCACTTCAAATAGCCAAGGCCGTTACGAAAGCAAATGGTTTATCGCATCATTTCAACATGCGGATGATTCGGATAACGCTTTGACAAAAGGTAACGCAGCAAATATTTTTACAGAATAATATCGGGTGCGTTTCCCACGCTACAATTCGGAAAAGTCTGCTGTTGATGAGGTCAAAAAATTAGTTTGATCATGCTTTATTAATTTTTTAGATTAAATATGTTTTGATAAACCTTAATTAGGATTACTCACTCTGCCGTTGAAAACCTTTGTGGCGTAGTAAATTGAATAGTTTGTAATATAATTAAGCTATTTCTTACGATTCAGGATCGAACATGTTCCTTATTTTCAGACATGGTGTTGGGCTGACAGTGACGGTGTTGATGGAACGGCTTGTATCGAATGCTTCCCCCTGCCATACCCTTCCTGGGGCTTGATGCCTTCTATCGGGGCTTATTACCTGAAATCGAAGATCGAGGTTCAATAGCATTTGCCAGTTGATGTGTTTATTCGTGTTGGGGTGAGATAATGAGACCTGTATCCATCTCCAGACTCTGAAATCTTCTCCAGCCATTCTTTGTGTCTCGACGCGTATCCTTGATTCGCTCGCTGATAGAAACTGGACAGCTTTTTCCCATGCGCGGGCCTTCTTGCTCCTGCAATAAAAATATTATAGAATATTAGGACGAATATGTGATCATAAGCAGTTGTGCGAAATAACAACTTACAAGTGTGTAGGAAAATTTTTCCGATATTGTCTATTATATCATTCCATACTTTAAGCGTCTATTTTTCTTTCAATGTTTCATTTAGTGGCCCTTGGCACTTAAAACAAATAAACTGCAGTGTATAATTAAAATTTAACAATTACATGTTTTGCTAAATCTTTGCAATAAACACCAAAGTAGTTATTTGTGTAGAAACAAACCTTTCCTGTGGTGGTATGATCGTATCACGAGCGTGAATGATCGGTAAATATGGTTCAATTTCGTCATCGTTTCTACTGGATTCATAGTGATTTTTCAACACGTCTACAAACCAAAAACAATGTAAAAGTGTAAAGTTTTGCAGCTAATCCTCGTTTACAAATAAGATAGCAGAAGTTTTCTTTCAACCTAAAATCTTTTCCACAAGTGTGTACATCATCTGCTTCTCTTCTTCCTGCTTTCTTGTTTGATACTGTCGACATAATATCAACAACCAAACACATAACCCACCTGGATAAGAACGAAAATATTTTGAAACACTGGATAAGTTGCATAATAAAAAAATCTTTTACTGAACATGCTAGAGCATTAAATTACTTCTACATAGCAAATGTTGGTACAATTTGGAATGTTATAAATCAAGGTGCCATTAAATATTTTCTACTGTAACTTACTACTACTAACCTGATAGAATGATTCCAACACGAAATATAACTTTTTCCACAGCGCGATAGAATCGACAGAGTGTTGGTAGCATGGGTTGTTCCGATTCCATATATTGAACATTATATAACCTTAAACAATACATGGTTAAAAATTTCATAAACAGAAATTAGTTACGAGTGTTGGAGGTATAACACGTGATAATGGGAAATAACATATCTCTAGCCACGCATTTTCTGGGATATATAAATTTTGATTCAAGTTAAGTTAGAAAGGTGTCAACATATTATCAGAAAAAATGGATATTATGTACATAAATAATTTGTGCATAAAGCTTAAGAACAAGATCAATAACATTCATAGTAAATGGCCAGTTGATGTACAATGTGAGTTCCATTTGGATTTGTAACCCAGTGAATAATTTATAATGTTAAATGAATTATTACAAACAATGTATATACTTGATGCAACAATAATTACAAATACATGTCTTATGGAAGTAAAATGACAGAGATACTAAATAGAACAAATAAATTACATGCCGACAGCATAATTAAAACATGGAAAAATTACCCATCATCTTTCTCAACTAGCATTCCATCTTCATTCTTATAGAGGAGAAGCTTCCACTCTGGATGTTCATGGATCATTTTTAGAGCTTTTTGCCAATACCCTTCATCATGCTGCAAGAACGCATGAAAAATGTGATCCACGAAATACATAAATAAATAAAAGTTTTGGCATGTTCCAATAAGTAACTAATACATGCATATGCTAATACAACCACAAATACAATAACTCATATATACAAACACACACACTGCATTTATGCAAACCAGAATTCGTATGTAAGTGGTAAAAATAGCAAACAACACCAAAACAAACAGTAAAACAGACGATCTAACACATGGCATATATAGAAAACACTGACACAAACAACAACAACAACAAAGAACATAAATGACTAAGAAGAGTACATGAATCAATCCTGTTTAGCACCTTAATACTGACAAGAAAACGTTAAGTGTTGTTTATTATGAAGATGGATGATGGTACATGGTGTATAGCGTTGTGTGAAATATTGTATTTAAAAATGTGGAAAATGGATTCGTAAAATATTTGAATAATTGTAAATGATCAAATCTGCAGCAGGTATAAATTTACGGAGAATAGTTCACATTTACAAAAGTCAGACAGACAAGGATTATATATTATTTAAGTGACTGAGAATGAGAAGCCAAAATAGAAAACATGTCAGGCAAATTTCCTGTATAGACAGGCTTGCAAAACATGAATTTTTAACAATACACGCAGCCAACCATACACGCCATACACCGTACAGCCAACCATACACGCAGTCAGAGCCACAAAATTCATAAAACATGCAGAAAAAGATTATAAATATACTGTACAATTTTTGGTACTAATAATAGAAAAACACATTAGACTATTAAATGTAACGGCAAAATCTATTTTTTATGGAGATAGCAAAGGTATTATTTAGAAGACAGCAAAAACCTTAACAATAGCACCTATGCCTTTCTGGTTATACTGGTATAAAAGTTATTGTTAAACATATATATTTCCCAAAACCACAGTTCACATATGGTCACAGAAGGTGTTCAGAAAAATTCGAATTCAACTGTGGCAATAGCAACTACGCCATTATCATTGTTATTGTGACTAACATGTAAGTAAACAATATCTTAAAATAATTATATAGAATATCTAAAAAGTTATTTTCCCCAGAGAATGCATAAATCAAAATATACTATGCAATACTTAACTACTGGACACAATTTAAACCTAACAATACTTCCAAGAGTGTCAGTATAAAAACAATAAAAGACCTTTACTGACAACTTTACTTCATCCACTGAAAGAATCGAGGGAGCATTGGTGTAATTGCAAACTCTATCCCCTGTTTCGACAAAATATATGCCAAGGCATAGAAATGATTAATAAATACAAAAAATTTGATAAGACTAAGAAATAAAAATTTTTGTATGGATGCTGCAAAACCATGTTGACCTCATACTTTAAAAGCAGTGTACAGTTTTCAAATTTAAAGATACGAACTGTCCACTGATCTTGTAATATCATGAGTAGCACTACTAAGCACTGGAATATATTTTAATAAGCTATAGATATATATTGTAGCAGACTCTATTCAAAGTTATTGCACAGAGCACAAATAGTAGTACAGAAAAACATAGCAAAACAATCTGCTTCATTTACCTGCTGCTTTTGCTAACACCTCATAAATACTGTTAACGACAAACATGGTCTTGTTCGCTTCGCGCTATAGAATAAAAATTGAACTTGGTCAATATAAAAAATTCCAAAAACAAAATTAGAAGAATATGTACTATACCAAAATAGGGTTTAAACCACAAATTACTACATGTAGATAAACGTAGGAATAACATTATAAGGTCATATTGAATGTGTTGTGTTAATGTGTAAATATAGCAGTACAATTTACCATACAATAGTTGTAAAAATTATAGCCTATATACTGGTAACAAACACATGCTCGGGCATATAACTATTTAATAGGCCATTTAATAGTGTAAATAAAGATTGATGCACTAACTTCTTCTGTTGTGTATTCAAGTGCTCTTCTGGCCATGGCATCATCAGATCGCATTGTGACATAAAGAAGTCCCAGAACAATGAAGAAAATTATTGTACAAATGGGCAGGAGCATCGAGCAATGTAAAGACCACGAGCTGGAGGTAGGTTGTTCTGATGGCGCGAATGAGTTATTTGAATCTGGGACTTGAAAATTTTCTGCTTGTCGTGTAGATCTGATATATGAAAAAAATCTGACAAATATGTTCCCCTTAGAAGGCTGACGACACTGTTCAGTTTTTATCTCAGCATTGTTTTGTAGAATATGCTCGTCTGCCATCGTTTCCTCGTCACTTATTGTTGCTTGTGTGAAAGGTCGTTTTAAAACACGCCGACGAAGTATTTCACTGCCACCATTAGCCGGTTCTCCATGACCAAGCATAAAATTCCTGCTACTGGTGGTATTTTGTGGGGAATTTGCAAAAATAGCATCCGCAGCTGTGCTATTATCCATAGATCCTGGTGTGCTAAAGTTGAACGCACTGCTTTGACCGGGTGCGCCCGGTGAAAAATTGAAAGCTGTTGAGACATTTCCACAAGTAGATTGTTTGCGTAACGACCTTCGTGATAGCATTTTTTGTGTCCCTGATTTGGAAGCTGAGTGTGGTGATGTACCTGTGCTGGTGTCAACACTAGTCACTTCTATCCAGCTGCCACTGCTTGATAACTTTTCTTCATCAGAGTCATCGGAATATCCATTGGTTATGTGCAAAGGTGAGGTGTTTGGTGTCCTTTTAACTTGCCCTGAACGTCCTGACAAACCTCTAACTCGTGGATGAGCTGGTTTCTCCGTGGTGCCAGTGGTAGGCTTTTGCTTCACTTGTTTACCTCGACCACGTGATGATGTTCTCTTTAGCTTCATCAAATCTGAACCAACAAATGTTTACATGTCACAGCTAAATATTCATCTCACAACAAAGCATTTTATGTAAAGTTTTTTTCATGTTACAAAGAGCATATATCTGAACATTGAACAAAAACATAATATCAAGTACATTCGATTAGCACAAGATTTTAATTGATTGTATTCGTATAAGAATAGAAATAACTGATATTTGACATAACTTCTACATGTATCATTTTATACATCATTACTCCTGTACTTGTATCTTCGTATATGGTTTATACAAATGCAACTACTGCTTATTTACACTCCTACAACCTATGGATTATGATCAAAATGAAAGAAAAGTTTACCATCATTGTTGTCACTTTCATCTGAACTAAATCCAAAAGTATGTCGGGTAACTGTTGTTTGTTTCATGGAATGACTGTTTGAAGATGAATTTCCAGATCTATTTCCATTTCTTTGGAAGTCGTTGTTGGCTGACATGGTTTTGTCACGTTCTTTTGATTGCTTAAATGTTGGTAAACACATATTTATGAAGTTTGACACCAATACTACAAATAAATTTATCATGTCATAGAAATACAGTATATACAGTAAAATCCCAGGCGGGCCATTTGAGATGAGCAATGAACTGCTGCCCTTAAGCGGACGTAGTCCCTCTTTTCAAGAGGGTGAGATGGCATATACTTTTACAAGAAACGATGCACATTTGACAAAAATTGTCAGCTTTTCTCCAACGAGGATTTTGATTCACAAAAAAGTTACCTTTCGTAACTAAATCAATACTTAAACTGTTGACCGACAAAAGTGAGCACTATAAATCAAGCAATTGTTCGACGGTTTTCATATTGGGGTTTTCCACTTTTAGAAAATCGAAGCCAGTGAAATAGTCACTTCAAATATGTAAATTGGCTTTCTAACCACTTGAAAAGCACCTCTTTATGCATTAATGTTGTAGTGGAAGTTTGTTTATAAAATAGTTTATTGTCATTTCATAGTAAGTACGGTTCCAGGCACTCTCTGCAAACTATTACTTTTCATGGATGCTATCTCAGTGTTTAAGCATGATGAAGTGACTATTACAGAAAAGGTGCTATTGAAGGGGAAACCTTAATTCTTTTACAGCTGGCAAATCATCTTATGTAAGGAACATACCGTACTAAGTCTAAAAATATTAATATATCAGACAAATATGTATATACCTCTTTCAATTTAGCAAGTTTTTTTAAATAAATAGCCCTTGTGCTGGAAGTTATGGGGCCGACATTTTGACCCAACATCTTCAACTCTCGTCGCAGATCTGCATCTGTCAAAGCGTTTTCCTTCATGTTGTCCCAAGTTAAGTGCAATAAATCAATTTTCAACTTATTAAAACCACAATCTAGCCTACGCCTATCTGAAAGATACATTGACGTTGTGAACTGTGATGCACAGATGATCCACCCTGTAGCCAGACTGCAGAGTATGGCCATTTTCAGCAAGATCTTGGATGCGCCAAACAACCAAAAATACTTGGACACAATCGAAGTACGCACTTCGGTGCACAATAACACAAAAATGTATACAGTTTGACTTATTCAATCTTTATATCAATTGAAAATTGAGTGCACAGAAGTCCTGTCAAAGTTATTAACTACAAAATAACGTACCTTAAATGCACAACTGAAGCTGATGAAAAGCACTATTGAATAGTGCCAAAGGTGAACCAAACTGCAAAGTTTAGATAGATATTCGGCGGAAAGGCTCTCGGCTCCAGTCTGGCTGTCAGACCGTGGGCACTATGGCTACTGGTATTATAATCACAAAAAATGCTCGACTGGAAAATTATGGTTGAAAGCACGCACGAGATTTATCAACGTGGCCACCAAACTTACTTTCCCGTCGAGTTGCAAAGTGCAGCAGTTTTGGATGAGAAATTTTATCGTGATGGCGTGCACTGAAGCCTCAATTCTTTCTTTACTTATTACAAAAAGCTTTCAAAGAACAAGATTTTTTGTTCATTTATAATAAGCCGGCATGATGAGCAAATTATATGAAGTACACATTCATGAATCTCACTCATGCAAGTGCCATACTTTCCACTATATTAAGCTGCACTTAACTCTGTCAGTATAGCCTAGTAAATTATTTCACTCGTATTGACTGTGCAATTATTACAAGGCTTTTAGCCTATTGCCTGGCCTAAAACCAAACAAACTATTTTACATTTATTATAGGGTAAGCCTAGGAAAGGCAGTTTAACAACCTAGCAGCTAGCACTGTTCCAACAATTCAATAGGATTTTTGTTTTGTATACCGGTTTGAATTGTTTATTTTTTGTAATTGTCTGATATTCATGATTGCCTGAATGCCATAGATAAAAATAAAACTTTAAGCCAAAACTCCGTCACAAAATAGCCCAAAAGCGACATAAACACTGAAACAAATCCTCACAAAATCTTGGAAAAGTTTCAATGTTAGCCTATGTATAGGCTATAGCTAAAATAACCACATACAATATTCAAAAATTGGTATATGTGGTAGTCTGGAGCACTATTGTATGGTATGATATGACAGTAGGCTATGATAATCTTTATCCTCGGATAGATAAAAGTCTTTGCACTACTTAATTTGTGTTAGGCCTAAGTGTTAGTACTGGAGAAGGGCAGGCAATAAGGCATACCATAATTCTGTGATTGAAAACCGGGACGCTTTAAAAGAACGAGCTTAATCAGACAATGGTTTTTGCAGAAGGATATGCAAACAAGTACCAGTACGAAATAAGTTCTTTCAATAACCTAACAGCAAATAGAACACCTCCTCCACTTAGACTACTAGGCTATTACTGAACTAGCGAATGCGCTAACAATCAACTCAATACTGGACCAATTACCCGCTAAAATGACGTAACAGTTTCTTTCACATTTAACACAATGAAACAAGAACACACATCAGGCATCACTCTTCAGCAATTAGGCAATAAACAAACCAATCTGTCCTGGCTAAAACGGGACGTATAGTAAGCCTACAGTAGGGTAAAAGTAAGTCAGTAAGATAAGCTGATGTAGGCCTATGGTGGGCATAGAACTGTAGAAATTTTCAATAGGCTAACAGTAATTAGTCTAACTTTCATTGCATTTGCTTCATTCATGTTAGGCCTATATGCCTATTAGATCTACTATACATTGCTATCCGGCGAGGGCTACATCAAAGTCTATTAATTAATTATTATTATTAACAACCTGGTACACGGCTTGCAACAATAGTCCATTTAGCGCCCAAAGCCAAAAACGCGTACAACAAGGTATGAAAGTAGCCCTATTGGGCGCCAATGTGGTAATGCCCTAGCGGCCTTCCGGTACGTGCATGCAGGGTGCAGGTAGTCAGATACCATGTAGCCATAAAACAACACTGGACTTATAACACTGTAGAGGATTTTTAAACTTTACAAGCTAAGTCCAACGGTTTACTAAACACAGATCAAAGGTCTAGCACACTTGCATGGTATGTTATCCTCTGTCGAAAGATAAACAATAATGAAACAGTGACAAGTCTTTGCATACGATAACTAAGAATCTAACCTAACGCACAATACTCTAATCAGGGCATTGCAAAAGAACAACTGCCAACACTGCCATGAAATTTGGTTGTTTGGTTAAGATTTACGTAAGAAGTCCAGCAACCGTTCATTCATTCATTTATTTTTCGTCAAAAGCGCGGTGGGGAAGAAAAATCAAGCCAGTTGTTATTAACACGCGCCAATGAACAGAAAAAAGAGACAAAGCCGATAAGGCTTAAAACGTGCTCAAGAAAAATAACGTTAATAATTGCTGGTAACAATTAGCACGGCAATTAAATCTATAATTAGTTAAATCCATAAAACATAAGTTAAAAAAGCGAAAAATTAGACAGATGAGCAGGTGGTGTGTTCAAGCAACTGATGATTGAAAAATGCTTCAATGCTGTACATCAGTAAATGAAGAAACCCACCTTAAAGGAAACCCCATCCCGGGCAAGAATCCAGTTTCTGGTGGCCATAGCACTAAAGAATGGCGTTGTTGGTTAGCCCGAGTTTGTACAGCAAGAATGTAGGCCTACATCAATAATAAATAATCTTTGGAAGATGTGGTGAAAATACTGCTTGTTGCAAGATACTTGAAAATACTTGCTTGTTTTTCTGGTACATCGATAGTGATGTACGGAAAAATATGCCAATGCTGTCCAATAGATGGTAGCGTTGAAAGAAAAACTCTTCTTAATCCGGAGCTGAAGACTTGAGTGGCGCTGGTGGTGACGTCTCAATTCAGTAACTGGTTCCAGTCTTTTAACTTGAAAATATGTAAAAGCGATCTGCAGTAATTGCAGTAAATATCCCAAATAATTGTGTAATGTGTGTTGTAAATTTAGAAGTTTTACAACAATTTACAAATTACAACCACATTTCAATCACTTTGCGTCAATACTAATAAGCAAAATTATTGCGCCTATTAATATTCATCGTATCGTATATTTTTCGCCACTGTCTGTGTGCAGTGAGAAAGATACGGTGCTAACCTGCACAGCATACTATAACGAAAATATGATCACACACAAACATCAAACGAGAAAAAACGGCAAAGCCTCGTTGGCCCTAAAACGTGCAAGATGTTAACTATAGTACTGTATATAGGCCTACTGTGGTACTATAACGGCGAAAGGCCAGCATAGCTAAAAAACACAAATAAATTTAATTTAAAACCGGAAATAAAATTCAAAACAGAAAAAGCACAAAAAATACACGCACCACTACTAGTATTTATGTTAGAATGCAGATAAGGAAACGCAAAGAAAGGTGCATTTGTGTGCGCATGAAGAACTCCAGAAATTTTCATCAATTGTTGAGTAGTGTTTTGGCTGCAGTATGGCAAAAAATGTTTCTTTCTACCTTTATAGTATCTATAGACTGAGTGTATGATAGTGTAGGTTTCATGTATACAAGTGAAAAAAGGCTAAATGATAACTTATTTATGTTAACGTTATATTAACCAAGTTAGGTTGTTTAATATTGGTGATTAGCCATGTAATAGCACAGTAACTTTTTACAATTATTGGATTACAGTCTTACACCTGATATCTTGCGATAGTATAAGATTTATTAGTAACCTTCTAAAACATACACTATAGCCTACCAAGGTACACACACAAAATATTTTATTTGGTAATTTCGTTTATTTTGAATTCGGTAAATGTGTAACGTAAGAAGGTTGTCAAAAATGGACCGAGATGTTGATGATAGCTAAATAAATAGCTAGAACTAGAACATATGTTGAGAAATCTCATGCTCTTGTTTTCAATTGTTTCAAAGAACTGTAGATAAATCGAGATTTTAATGTTTCTATAATCTAAACTAATAGACTAACGCAGAGTGCTTGCGGTTAGTCATGTCTTCACAAAACCTTTACGTATATTTGCAATTTGAAATTTACGCTGCCGTTGCCTTTGCTTATTCAGAAGACTATCCCTTTGCTATTAACACGACAACTGCAAAATCATAAAACGCCGTCGCCAAATCATTGGCTGTTATTTTCATAAAAATAGCTGGTTTTCGATGGTGATCTATAAGTGTTGCAGCTTGGCCTATGACTGCAGGAGCTTTTGGAAACGTATAGTTTATTTAGCCACGTTTTAAAACATACAGTTCAAATAGCATTCCAAAATCATTTACCCTGGAATTGCCTGGAAATTCCAAGTAACAAAATAACTTGTTCTGTAGCTTATTCAAATTCTACTAAGATTTGTTTAGTGCATATATTAATGGCTTACATTAGTTTCAACATAAACAATCGACAGTGCTCAAGCTTCACTTCCGGATTTACACCAACGTTTGCTTTTTCGTCTGAAGAAACAATTAGCCTTTTAATGTTGCGAGAAAAATCTTTTGAAAAGCAGCGTAAAGAATTCTATTGCCATGTAAAATTTGCTATCTATCACTACCAGGCTTTCTTTCCGCATGCGCATATGTAGGCTAGATTAGATACGTAGACTAAAATAAAAGTCTGTAGTTTATAGTAGTCTATGATTAGATCTACCTATGGAACATCATGGCCCTTGTTCACACCTGATGTCGGTTACGATTGCATCTCCTACTGCAACAGAAAAAGAGAAGATAAAAAACCACTCAAATGAGAAAAACGAAAGAGCAGCCTAATAAGGGTGTAAGACAGGGTATTCCTAGATGTTGTTTTTATGGCAGTCAGTAGCAAAATAGCAAGCCTCTTAGAGTCTTAATGATATCTGGTATTAATTGTTTTATATTTCCCTATGAAAGGTTAATTTATGTCGTTACTTGCTGAATTCACACCACATGGGGTTTTAATAATGAAATGCTATTCAAAATCTTTCGAGTGGAAACAATTCTATCCAATTCCATCAAATCGATATAATTCTGTTCGTTGGCTATCAGATGTCGGTGTCGGTGCTTGTCGGCTTGCAATGCAAACTCGTGTGCGCGAACTAGCGGCGCAGTAAAAGAACTACTTTCGGGCGAGGTATTATTGACACGTGCTCCTTTTGCTAAATTTGGGAAAAGCTACAAAACAATAAAAAATCAAAAAAAATTATCTATTGGAATATGTACACTTGCCAGGTAACCGGACTCTTATCGTGAGGCATCATATGTAGCTGATTTAATTTGTGCAAAGAATTTTCTCAATCGAGGATAAATATTCTGATAATAGCCTATGCCCTATACCCTACCATTGATATACACTAATACTTTATTTAGGCGTCGTAAAAAAACAAGAAAATATAGAACTAAAACTATGATAATGTGAACATTTGACAAATGGCCCCTTCATACATTCGGTCATCAAATTATAGTAGTAGGCCTATAATGGAGAATCTTCCCATACAAAATCCAGTTTTTATCTACAACAGCTATTACGGTGTACATTAGAATAACGCAATGTTACGTACCGCCATGCATTATATTGCTTGTGGTAAACAGTTGACTAATCAAAGACCTTTTATCTTGAATACAACCTTTTATAATTTGTATGCGTGGTACATATTAAACTGTATGATATTAAAAATTTATTAGATACCACTTTTAGATCGTATTAAAAAAACGATTTTAACATTCATCATTGATCACTGCAAACTATCTGATCAAAGAGAGCTTTAAAGAAGATTAGCCTACACACATTTTTGGTAAAAATTGTTGGGGATTTTTATTCGGAAAATTAATTATGCAACTCTTGAAGTGAGCCAGCACGATGCTAAGAATCTCTTTTCGTTTGTTACGTGCCCAATCGCTTAGGAGTCTTTTTCTGAAACCTTCTTCTTATCAGGCACCCTAACGTACACAATTTACGTAGTAACTAAGCAATGCTTAATAAGTAAACACTTTTTATCAAACAAAATTAGTGTTTGTGTTGAATAATATTAAGAACACAAAACCCAGTCATAACTATTTTGCGTCGTGTATTCGCGATTACAATACTTACAGCAACTGCAGCAGCTGAGAAATAAGATGTCGGTAAACGATGCAAGCAAGGAAGTTGATTAAGCAAAATGGTCATTTAGCAAGTCATTATTTAAACTTAACGGATAGATTGTCCATTAAAATACTTGGGTAATCCTTGCGAAACGTAAAGTAGATGTGTTATTGGCGTTACAAAATTATTGTATGCGGCGCTTTGAAGTTGTCCGCAATAAAGTGCCAGTTCCCGTTCTTATGAATTTGAAAACACAAGTCATTTCAAGGTGTTTTTTTAGGCGTATAAAGGGGTAAAATGTTTGCGTTTTTTCGGCGGGGTTGACATTAGCAAACGCTTGAATTTCAGAACAAGCTTTCAAAAAATTGTAACATCCGCATGCCCAACCCCCTCAAACGCAATCCTAGATACGATCCTGAAGAATACAAAGTTGATATATATAAAGCTATTGTAGGCTATCATTGCTGGCATAAATTAATTAATTAGAGCGTATCGCTTGAAAATATTCTACGGGCGCCCCTGTGAGGTATAAGGTTTGTCATTTTTACCACCCACAATATTCATTATTCAAATTCTATACTATACAGGCTACCGACTGCAGTAAGTCGGTAGCAGCAGGAAAAGGTTCTTTTATTATTTCCATACAATTTATCAACGCACGTTTGCTGAGTACGTTCTTCATATCTGATAGTCTTTATATTTTTACTCCGTTTTCTTGCTGCAATGCAAAACGTTTCCCTAGCCTCAGAGCTCAGACTCCCACGATGGTATTGTTTGTCTCATGCTCCGCCAAACAACTGCCGAGTCACACAACATTTTATTTAATAAAATTACATTTGTCACGTTTTGTATTATTACGAGAACAATGAATACGTGATTGGTCTAACAGTGGTTCTCACTTCACCTTTTTGTCTTGGCAGACCGTTTATAGTACCAACAACGTATTCATGGACGGCTGCAGTTTTCATATGTTAGCAAAATTACTGCAGTTTTCTGATCTACAAGTTGTTTTACAGCTTTTTATAAAGCAAAAAAAGAGCATCTAGTACAATAGGGGGTCAAGTCAAGGACCACAACAAACTGAACAAACAAATGGAAAAATTGAAAAAAAACTCTTTGCGGTTATGCAGGTTTTTATAGAAGTATAATGCAAATTTAACGGTCATTCTAACAAATAGCCTACAAACAAAATTGTGACGTCATAGAATAAAATCACGCTGTGTGCTTGCTTGGCACTTGCAATGGAATGTAAGAGGGCGAAAATCATGTTTCGCTTGGTAAATATCAGCCGATACCCTTGGAGAAATTACTTTTTCGGATCCCTCCAAATGCTTTACGGGCTCTCTGTTAAGAACCACCGTAATACATGTGCTTAGCAAACAGTAATTAATAAATTTTGTCAGCAGTCATTTTTCTTGTCGAAGCATGGTCGTCTCTGCCCCCCCACTGGATTTGCTCTAGTTGAGGCTTTATAGTTTGTGATGGATGAATCTTTCAGTTTTTAGAAGGTTTCAGATGTCTGCATGTTGGTATCTTGCACACATGATGACAGTTTTTACAGAAAAATTTTGATGAATATAACACTGGATTCAATGCGCTGTTTATAGGAATAAAGATTATTAAGAGGTCGGAAAACCAATGCTTCATTTCCTTCGCCCTTTTACGCCATTCATAGCCTAATTGGACATAGCTTTGGCTCCAAATATAAAGAGATATTGCAGTGAGTGGAATCCAACAGAGAAAATCCGTCAAAACAATAAAGAACAATCGGCGGTGCATGTTGGCATCTTCTTTCTGTCTATGACTTTGTGCTGCTGGTACAGCAAGGTGATGAGCAGTACAGCAATTACATAGAAAAGACGAAGGTCCTGACAATGTTTTGTAATAAATTCCAAGCTGGAGTAGAAGTATGAAAAGAAACGCAATTAAGTTATAAAATAGTACAAATAATGTTAAAGGCATGTGATCGTCATTCTTGCCGACAATATATGCCATTGTACAGACCGTTTGGCTACCGTAAAATGGATTTTTCTTTTCTTCGTTAGCAGTTAACACGGGTAAGAACGATATAACTACCCATACAATCCACGTAAAAATTAGAGTGTACAAAATCACTTTCAATTTTATCCTTTTGAAAGGTTCAGCAAAACTGATGATTCGAACTGAACTGATTATGACGAGAGTAGTTACCGATACTTGACTGGAAATAAAATTGATTACACCAAGAGCAGTACAAATAGAACTTAATTTCCATTCAAGTTTGTCGCAATAATTTTTGAAATCTTTACTCATTCGCGCGGTTTCCAAAATAATACAATAAACTCCCATCAAAAGATCAGCCATCGACAAACTTAAAACCATGCTTGCATATATCTTCTCAACTTTAGACATGGTTCGACGACTGCGATTCAAAACTTTGCTTTTCGAAACAAGTACTACAACATTCCCTATGAAAGCAATTAGGCCCACCACAAAGATAATTATACCAATATATTTTTTGTTGTTTAGGTCATCTTCATCTCCTTCCGTGCCGTGGAGCTCCAAACAAAAAGGACTTTTGTTCCAGATTCTTCCGTCATACTTAAACACATCAATTCTTGTTGAGTTTGGTTGGCAACATATCGGAGTACATGTCGAGTCGCAATTATAAGTAACATTTCCTGGCCTAAATAACCATGAACTTTCCAAAGGTAAAAAATCCACATCCGACTGATTTGAACATGTGTCTTTGAGCGAGTTTAGGATACCGCAAGTAATATTTTCTATTGGTTTATTCAACACAACAGCAGACCTACCATTTTTAGAGTCACAACAACTTATAAACGCTTGTTCTTTGGTTTTCTTCATGATATTTAAAAGGTATAGCTGCAAAAATAAATCTGTAAGATTTTATACTCAGTACTAAAGCCTATAGCTAACTCGTGACCTGTATTACGTAAAATCAACAAGTTGGGTTAACATCCACATCCATCATACATAAAATATATGTTAGATACAGCCTGTTCAGCACTTTATCAAAGCCCAGAATAAATATCCTGCAGTTACACATTTCCTCCGTTTCTTAATCAGATAAATTTTTGTTTGTAACAAAGTCACTTCCAATATATTGGACCTCCAATATGCTATAACCTCTGTATGAAATATAGCCCCTGAAATTCCTAGATATGGCTGACTTATTTTTCCTGTTTCTAAATTGAATCTTCCAAACCGCAGAACTGATATATACTTTCGTATTTAATTGTCGCATTGTATTATGCAAAAATCCATTATTCATGAAGCTATAAGAATATGTGCAATGGCATCTAGAGCAGGTTGTTATCAATAAAATAACAAGAACCGTAGTAAGCTTCTCTTATGGTATTTTAGTAGGCGCTAACTTGTTTTACCACATGCTACTACAAAGCCGTTAACATTCTACAATGAAACTAGATTACGTGATCATAATACTGTACCGTAGAGGTTTTACTTAACAGAAAACTTAACTGATCCTTGCAAACCATGTACTGTATAATAAGCATACGCAAACTGACTACATATCAGCGGAGTGGTTAACGAACCAACACTGCAGAACTCAAGTCACGTAAAATTGCACAAATAGATCACACGATGGGTCATACGACGGTTGTACACGTCGTTACGATACTAATGTATACACCATTTCAAAGTTGTAAGCCATGGATTATTATCAACCAAAATTTTTAACAACGCATATTTAAATATAACAAGCAGATTTGCACTTTTATGCAGCAGTTTAATTTAATTAAACCATGAAGAGTTTAATTAAATTCCAATTAGAGTCCACTTTAAACCTTGTGAATAAATTTTTGAAGGGTTTTATGATTGGAAGGATCTCCAAGGATTTTAGTTTTTAAAATTTGTATCACTCCGAAAAAATAGGTTCAAAATCGAAGCAACTGAATAGAGGATAGTGAATAAAAAAGAGTTACAACATAAAAAATAACTTAATAGATGGCTGACATTATTTTCATGAACATAATTTTGATATACTGTTGTATGTACAAATATTTTCCACAAACATTTAATATAAGCCTAATTGAAAACATAGGGCCTAGTGGTTATAGGCTATGCATGCAGAACATTTTCAGGAATGTTTCAAACATTTACACATTCCACCACCGGAATTTGTAACCACAGGATCTTTTCATCATTATTGTACATGCTGCTGTGAAACAGTTATCAGCAAAATAATCACTATTACAGATAATTTTTGAAAAACTACACAGCACAAATTAACTAATCCCGGTAAACTCTCTGGTCAGACAATTCTATGAGCTCAGGAGTAATGAACCACAAAAACAAGAATCTGAGCAGAGGTGTATACTTATGAAGAAATTTTATAATTTGGATTGGAAATATTAGAAGTTATTAGGCTTATAGATAAGTGCTTGTAGCTCTTGCATGCTCCATCGTTTCGTAAACCTATTCTCTTTGTTCTCTTTATTCTCTTTGCAACATATGGTGCGCAAGTAGTAAGTAAATATAAGCTCAAAACTTTTGGCAAAGTAGATTACAAATCAATCTTCTTTATACATTAACTGCTATAGCCTACCTGTTTGTATAAGAATAGTCTATACTCTATAACAATGCAACTGTGCTTAACTTTATTGCGCCACTATGGCATGATTGTTTGCACGTACTTCCGTTTTGTTCTGTAAAATAAGTTTCATTCGGGCTTTTACAATAGTTTTTGCACGCGTTTGCGTTTGACCAAAAACATTAATTCTACAGAGATAAAGCTTACCACACTTGAATTACAAACATTTCTAATCCATTCAATATATGCTGAAGTTAAGTTAGTTAATTTCATCATGGTCTAATGCGAATTTCTTTGACGTCAATGACGCGTCGATCCTACCCTCTCCTTGTTAGTTCACAGGCCTTTTTTTTACATTGACCGTATTATCAAGACTTGTCTACAATCCTACAATATTCGCTGCGCTATTTTCTGTTAGATGATCATTATTTTCAAAATATCAAGGTAGGGCAAAAAGATTGAAAAGTAAAACTACGAAAGAATTTGCAATGTACAAAATTTTGGAGGGATTTATTTTTTTCAGACCTTTCACAACTTTTTAAAATTAAGCAAACGCAAAAATGACAAAACGCAAAACAACCATAAGAAATAGAGCAAAAACAGCCCCATCATGCAAATTCGAGAAGCCACAGATGTGAAGTTAATCAACATCAGTTCTTCAAAAGTAACTCTATTTCTATCTTTAAAAGGTGGTTGACTCTTCATCAAAATTAGCATCTAATGCGTCAGCTGTTGAACAAGTGGCCTTCTGGTTGGAAACGGCGTAAATCTCAGGTACCTTTACTGTACGCTTTTGCTTAGTGCATGGTAACTTGCATAAGTTACGAAACATTAGGCCAAACAAACGTGATGAATACAGCACTGGATTCAATGCACTGTTAATAGGGATAAAGATGACTAACACATAAGAAAACCAATCCATCATTCCGCGCACCTCTTCATGCCATTCACACTTTGATTTAACATAGCTTTCTGTCCATACATAAAGAGATATTGTTATGACTGGAACCCAACATAGAAAGTCTGATACAACGATGAAGAACAATCTACGATGCATTTTTACATCTTCATTTCGTCTACGGGGGTGCATCGCCACAGCAGGTTGAGATCCACAGCAATTACACGGGAATGAGGAAATATCGGGCAGTGTTTTGTAATAAATGGCAAGTTGAAACAAAAATATTAAAAGAAATGCAGTTAAGTTATAAACCAATACAAATACTGTTAATGGCATGGAATCATTATTTCTGAAAGCAATGTAGGACATGGTACATACAATTTGGTGTTTGTAAAACCCTATTAAACCGCTCCCTGTGTTTTGAAAAACAGGTAAAAGTGATATAAATATCCATATAATCCAAGAGTTAATGATGGCGGCATAAACCGTTTTTATTTTTATCATTTTAAAAGGATTCCAGACACTAACAACTCGGACTGAACTGATTATGACAAGAGTTGTTACCGATATCTGACTGGAAATAAAATTAATTATACCAAGAGCGGTGCAAATGGAGCTTGATTTCCAAACACATTTGTCTTCATTGCTGTCAAACACTTTATACATGCCCGCAATTCCTAAAGCAAAACAATAAACTCCCATTAAAAGATCTGCCATGGACAAACTTAAAACCATGCTTGCATATATCTTCTCAACTTTAGACATAGTTCGGCCACTGTTAAATAAACTTTTACATTTTGAAACAATAACTATAACATTTCCTATTATAGCAATCAAACCCATCAAGAACAGAATCGTGCAAATATTATTGAAGTTGTAATGTTCTATTTCATATTTGGCATCTTTTTCTTCCATGAAGGTTAGATGCGAACAAAGACACTCGTTCCTCTCTGTTGGTAATTTGGCAGAAGTGGTTTCATTATAGTTTTTCCAACAGTCATTAAGACGATAGGAAAAGTCTTTGAATCTGTTTGTGGCATTTTGTATCCAAACTACCCCTGTTTTCTCACAAGATGAAAATTTGCGATATAAATGATTCGGACATTTCTTCATCAGCGATTTTAGAATAACGCAATTGAGGTTCACAACATCCTTTATCACAACAGAAATGTTGCCATTTTGTAAGTTGCAACTGCAACAAGTCTCGTAATTTTGCCTATCCATGTCCAGCATTTAATCAGTATACCAATATAACTGTAGATCTACTTCTAGAATTAAAACTTGGCAGTTAGACATATGGTATAGACATAGTTACGATTTAGAGATATGCAACCAAACTGCCGCGGTGAAGTCATACATATACCACAAATATTTGCAAATATACCCAACACATCAATATAACAAACATATTTATAACTGCATTATGATGCTAATCTTTATAGGACTGATGTTAAAGCGATACTTCCTTTAACAATGTTTTTGTTTGAATTTGACGTTTGCGCATGTCAGTATTTCTTAGAATTGCGACGTAATTGTACGGAAGTATTTCAATTTATTAAACTACAGTAAAGTAAGTTTACACGACTCCAAATTTAAAAAGGCTGTCACTATTCCAACGGAAGAAATCTTATATTCAAAGCTGTTTTTCTCAGTTCATTGGTAACCTATAACTTCAATGTTTTAACGCAGTAATCCTTTCGCCTAAAATTTAGTTTTCAATCTAAATCTAACTTCAATTAAACTCTAAACAACTTAAACCAAATTTTTGCATACCCTTTCTCCTAACCAAACTGCCGGTCTTCAACAACGGGTTGCATGACCTACATAATTTCTGCGAAACAATCATTTTTTTAGAAACAATACATTCTGTAACATTACCGTTACAGTTAAGAAGATTTTTTATTATGTTTGACATTATTATCACACTTTAAAGAAACCCTGAATAGACAATAATTACACCACCATGAGTTCAATAGGCGATTATACACAAGTAGCCATATCTTTCATGAAAACACTATTGATCGTTTTTAGTTTACTTAATTTCAAAACAAAAGTAGTGAACAGGCTGCTTGACTAAACCAAAGGTTTCTCGTATGAAAAGCAGTTATCCAAAATTTCATTCATTTCATCCTCACACTTTAGATAACTGCTCTCTACAAAATTACGGGCACAGTGCCTACCTACGTGAAGTCCATATTGGCCATTGCATTATTGTGTAATTAAATATACTTCCTACAATTAGCTTGACATGTTGAGTATTTATGAACAGTACAGAAAACCGTAATGAAAAGATCATCCCGCGCATTGCAGCTCCCTCTGGAAAAAAGCCATCAACAGCAAGGTCTATTATTTTATCTCTCCAAGTCAGATTGTATACCAGACGTGGGCAAACTGCGGCTCTCCGACATGTTTTTTGTGGCTCTTCTAGTCGAATCGTAAAATTCCAAAAAATGTAAAGGCTACCAAGAGTACCGTTTATGAAAGTTTCTGTGTAGTTTTTCTTTATTTAGGCCAGCATTTCGTTTATGACGTAACACTAGACATCGATTCCGACATTGTTTTCAGGTATAGATTCTATACTCTATGGCAAAGGTTGTCAAAATGCACCTCACCAACATGTTTTTATGGGTCTTTTAGTTAAAAAGTAATATCCCAAAATGACTACTAATAGTATAATAACCAAATTGACAATCATTACTGATTTTGCGGCTCGCTGGTGTTTATATTTTTCCGCAAGTGACTCTTTCATTGAACAAATTTGCCCACCCCTGTTGTATACTATACAAATGAGTTATGCATAAACCTATAAATATATGCACTATGGACTAGAACATAGGCCTACTATATCTATATACAAGCAGAAATATCTGTAGATTGGGGTATGTGATTTTAAAGGCAAACAGAGAAAGCCCTAATCTCAAGTATGAAATACAATTTACATCTTTAAAAAGTATTTGATATAGGTATATGGACATTGCACAGCTAAAGTGTTTCTTGTTTTTATTTTTTGTTCCCAAGTTTTTGTTAGCTTTTCATTTTGATTTAGAGATTAAACTTAAAACCATGCTCGTATGTGTTCTCTCATCTTAAGATAAAAATCAGCAACTGTTATGTAATGTTCTGCATTTTTAAATATATATACTTTAACATTTCCTAAAATAGCAGTGAAGCCGATCACAAGAAGACAAATGCAAGTAACAATGAAATCATAATGATTAATTATTATCGTAATTTTCTAACTTATTTTTAAACAAACTAGCTTGTTATTTTTTATTAATGATCTGAGAAATATCTTTTCGGTATAATTTAGCCTATTACAGTTTTCGGGCAAAAAGGTTTTGCAATCACCTGCCCGTCAACTTTCCATCGACTCTTCAGGAAGCGCAAATTCAAAATTCGAATAAGTTAAACATTTCTCCTTTACTGATTTTAGAACCTTGCAGTTGATGTTCCTGTTTTCCATTAACGCAATAACTTGTTGTTTATGTGTGGCTTTGCAACAGATTCTAAAAGTTTTTTGATTCATATTTGCCTACGGTTATAACAAAACTATAATGAAATAAATATATAACAGTTGTAAGTAATCTCAGTAATCTGGTAAAGGTTAAAATAATATTTCGGAACAGCATATTAGTTTTGGTAGGATCTGTTCTAACGCCATATATTGCAATAACTGAAAAACAACTGTACGAACATAGCATAAAACTTGTATGTACAAAGGCATAACTTTTTGTTGCATATTGTAGGCGCATGTTAGCCACGTTTATCAGGAACCTGATTTTGCTTCCTATTGGAAAGTACAACAATTTCATTCGACCTGTGACTCATATTTGGTGTTTTAGTTACAACTTGGTTGGAGTCTTTAAAGCTTAGTCATCTCTTCTACAGACTACTACCTTGGTAACTAGGTGGTCCAAAACAAAAAGCATGAATAAGCACAAGAATCTCGGTCATATCGAATCCTTTGTAGCGCGGATTAATAAGAAACACATTCGAGTTTTGGGCAGAAGGGTTCGTTTGAAAAGTAAGCGATATTCTACCCCAAAAGTCTCCCGGAAACGAAAACCCACCAATGCATTCGCTACGTGATTGGGGAGGCGACTGTGGACAGCGCAAAATACATGTACTCCTCGAGATCCTACGCATATTCGGTCACGAATCTGTCAAATACTAACACTTGGAAACAAGATCCAGGTTGTACGATTACATCACCGAGCTAGTCTGGTCATAACCTATGGGTATCTTTTAACCGAGCTGACAGACGTGGCTAAAGATTGCGAACTGTTCCTGGACCTCCTAGAGCTGCTGCTCCCAAAATTCTCCTGAGAGGAAAAAGTGTGTTTCAAAAATAGCGAGAGACAGTGTAGCCATAAAACGAAACTCGTAGAAAGAGCTCCTTAAAAGTTTCTTAACGGACAATAAATTAAAAAAGAAAAGTTAAGTACAATACAGCAGCTTGAAAACAAGACAGTTTTGCCTAAGTAGCTAAATCCTATTTTTTAAACTTCTAGTGTTGCACGCTAATGCCATCTACGACACACTATATACAGAATTGGCTATACCATAAAGAAATGTTATCGATTGGAAACGTTCTCGAAAGGAAATGTTTACAACCGCAAAATATCTTATTTATAAATCCATTATGCATACAGGTATAATATACACAGTGGTATTCCATTATTATACGCTGATGCTGAGCAGATTTTGTTCCTCTGTTTAAAAATATCTCTTGTGTGGTTTTTGTGAAAGCCATTGCTTTGAAGATGCAAAGACAATACAAATGAACTATGGTTTAATAACGTTCATAAAAAACAAATCGGCGTTCAAAAATTTTTCTACTGTAGCCCCTGTCTTTCTTGCGTGTTATGGGCGCTAATAGCCAAATCGCTAAATAAAAACAAATCGGCGTTCAAAAATTTTTCTACTGTAGCCCCTGTCTTTCTTGCGTGTTATGGGCGCTAATAGCCTACAAACTTTATATCGTCTATACCAGGGGTGGGCAAATTTGTTCAATGAAAGAGTCACTTGCGGAAAAATATAAACACCAGCGAGCCGCAAAATCAGTAGCCTAATGATTGTCAATTTGGTTATTATACTATTAGTAGTCATTTTGGGATATTACTTTTTAACTAAAAGACCCATAAAAACATGTTGGTGAGGTGCATTTTGACAACCTTTGCCATAGAGTATAGAATCTATACCTGAAAACAATGTCGGAATCGATGTCTAGTGTTACGTCATAAACGAAATGCTGGCCTAAATAAAGAAAAACTACACAGAAACTTTCATAAACGGTACTCTTGGTAGCCTTTACATTTTTTGGAATTTTACGATTCGACTAGAAGAGCCACAAAAAACATGTCGGAGAACCGCATGCGGCTCGCGAGCCGCAGTTTGCCCACGTCTGGTCTATACGAACGCTTTATCATTTGGTGCGCGGTTCTGTCTTTTTAGTTTTGTTTGATGGTTTTGTTTCACAGCATATTGAGATGGTTTGCAAGAAATAATAAGGTTTATGTTATAACACTACTACACTACCGTTAGTATATTTCCCGGACGATCCAATAGTTTATGTTACTTTTCACTTTAGGATTACAGGAAAATAGCGTTTTGTCAAGGTAGCCTATGTGTTTACTGGGCCAAGGTCATTATTTTATACTGTAACCGTTGCTATGTCTATACGTATGTTCAACCTTTGACATTTGCTGATCTAAGTTATTTGTTTTATTTTTCCCAGTTCACTGCGACATCTCTTTGGACGACAGGACGTGCATGGATCTTCCCATTATCCATTAAGAACAGTTGTGCAGAAACCTCATTAAACGGACTACTTTTAAAGAAATTCCTTAATGTTTCATTCGCACTTTATACCAATATGAAGTGTGGGCTATTGGGTTAGAAATTATTTTTAAAGCGTCGTTTTTACAGTACATGATTTGTTTTCAATATCTTGGATTCTTATGTTGTCTTCAACTGGTCATTTTTATCTGCAATAAAGTACCGAGTTTTTTAGGGTTGGATATAACCTGGAAGTTAAACAGTGGGAAAATTCTTACTTACAGTTATACATATCTTGTTACAAAATATACACGTGTTTTCTTTCTACTAAGTTGATATGGATGTTGGCGCTAGATCCATAGATATGCTATAAAACACGTGTTTTATAGCATATCTATGGTTAGACCACACAAAGCACACTACCACCAATCAATCATGACATTATAAAATGTGACATCCCACGATCTTATTGATGGAGGATTGGAAGCCAGTGGAGAAAACACTCTATTAGTTGACCATAGATTCTGTATATGTTAATGTTATGTATAGTTTTTGGTTTGACGGTTTGTGTTGCAATACAGTGAAAATAGAAATCGCTCAGTTTACCAACTCTTATCTTTATTTATACTTGAAATAAATCGATTTAAATCATACCAATTCGTGTTCGCGTAAACAGTTTAATTTAGACAAAAATAATCTCTTTTCCCGGTAAATCATGTTTTGTAATTCAAAACTTCCTGGTTGGAAAAGCATCATTTTCCTAAATAGTTCCTGCATTGTCATATATCTTCTATGCTTTTGTGAGTCATAGTTGAAAGTGTGGCACTTGTGTGCGTGAGATTCATCGACATCTGCTTTTATTTCACATTAAGGCAACTTAATTGGAATACTTTAGAGCAGATATTGCTTGCTAAAATTGAACTGGCTTAGGGCAACTGTACTCAGTTAGTTTTATGGTAGGCTGTATATATTTGACAGATCTGTAGTTTCTGATTTTGTTAGGATATACTTCTGAGGCATTTCATAGGCTAGTTTTGTGATTTTTATTCTCAGTTGGAGGATCTCAGAATCTGCTTTCAAAATTATCTTGGAGCAAAATGGGGAAAGGTTCAGGTCCGCTTGTAAGCCAGCAAGAACTTCTGGCAATTTCAACTGCTGAAATAGTCCGTGTACTGATTGAAGCCCATGACAGTGGAAAAGACATCAACTTAAACAAGCTTAAAGGCCAAATTTCATCCAAGCATGGTTTAAAGTCCCAGCCACGTCTCACTGACATCATAGCTGCAGTTCCTCACCAATACAAGAAAGCACTATTGCCTAAACTTAAAGCAAAACCAGTGCGTACAGCAAGTGGCATCGCTGTGGTTGCTGTGATGTGTAAGCCACATCGATGTCCTCACATAAACATGACTGGAAACATTTGTGTTTATTGTCCTGGTGGACCAGATTCTGACTTTGAATATTCAACACAATCATATACGGGTTATGAACCAACTTCTATGAGGGCAATAAGAGCGCGATACGACCCACTGCTGCAAACACGTCATCGAGTTGAACAGTTAAAACAGCTTGGACATTCTGTGGACAAGGTGGAATTTATTGTAATGGGTGGGACATTCATGTCATTGCCAGACTCTTACAAAGATTACTTTATTCGAAATTTGCATGATGCACTTTCAGGACACACCAGTAATAGTGTGCAAGAAGCTGTGAGATATTCAGAAAGAAGTCGAACAAAATGTATTGGAATTACAATTGAAACTCGACCAGACTATTGCTTGAAAAAGCATCTCAGTGAGATGCTCAGCTATGGATGCACACGCCTAGAAATAGGTGTCCAAAGTGTTTATGAGGACGTCGCCAGAGATACAAACAGGGGGCATACTGTTCGAGCAGTTACAGAGTCATTCCAACTCTCAAAGGACTCAGGCTTCAAAGTGGTCGTTCACATGATGCCCAACTTACCAAATGTGCCATTGGAAAGAGACATCGATCAGTTCGTTGAGTTTTTTGAAAATCCTGCATTCAGAGCTGATGGCTTGAAACTTTATCCGACTCTGGTAATCCGTGGTACTGGCCTGTATGAGCTTTGGAAAACTGGTCGATACAAAAGTTACCCTCCTTCTACTTTAATTGACTTGGTGGCTAGGATTTTGGCTCTTGTTCCACCTTGGACCAGGGTGTACAGGTAGCTATTTAGTAGTATTTTCTGTATGAATTGTGCAAGACAACAGCAGGTTTTTTTAAATATATACATTTTAACTACTTTTGTAGAGTTCAAAGAGACATCCCAATGCCGCTGGTAACATCTGGTGTGGAGCATGGTAATCTAAGAGAGTTAGCCTTAGCAAGAATGAAGGATTTTGGCACAACTTGTCGCGATGTTCGTACACGTGAAGCTGGTATACAGCAGATCCATAACAAAGTGCGGCCTTTCGAAATTGAGCTGATTAGAAGGGATTATACAGCTAACGGAGGGTGGGAGACATTTCTGTCTTACGAAGACCCAGAACAAGACATCCTTGTTGGCTTGTTGCGTTTAAGAAAATGTTCACAAGAAGCTTTTAGGCCTGAATTGAAAAACATGGGTGTATCAATCGTCCGAGAACTTCATGTTTATGGTAGTGTTGTTCCTATTAGTTCCCGTGATCCAGGAAAATTCCAACATCAAGGGTTTGGAACCCTGCTTATGGAAGAAGCCGAGCGTATCGCAAGGGAAGAACACGGCTCCAAAAAAATTACAGTGATCTCTGGTGTAGGTACCAGAAACTATTATCGCAAACTTGGTTATGAACTCGATGGTCCTTACATGTCTAAAGATCTTGTGTAAACCACTTTTGTACTGTTGGTGCGTCAGGTTAGAAAGATACCAATTTTATGTGACTGTGCAACTGGTGGATATGTTAAAACTGAAATAGAGGCCGTTATAGACTTGTAGAGCCTTGGTGATAGTTTTTCTATATACTAAATAATTTTTTATATCCATTCACTGCCATCACTTGACCTGTACATGGTACATGACAGCTGTCAATATCTGCCGTTAGTTCAATTATAGTAGCTGTATTTATTTTTATTTGAGATCATATTTTTCATATTCATTGCATTCGCATGTGCCACAAAATGTTGGACTTCTTTGACCATTGCTAGTTGTAAAATAATGCAAAAAATTTCTTGGTAGCTTAAAAAGTTTTTTCGCACTCAGTTGTTATTGCATTGTGTCTGGTTTATGCATTCACCTACTTCTGTTTCTGTGTGTTTTTAACGGTGAACACATACAGTACATGTATGTATGTACATGTAGTAGTTAGTAGGGATGTGCCAAATCGAGCACAAATTTGAATAAGTACAAAAGTATAAAATAAGTATAAAATTTGTACTTGTAACCTGCCAATGTTGAAAAATTTTGTGATTCATAAGATGATACATCTTGTGGGCAGATGCATGCCAAATCCTTGTTTTGCTTTGAACAGTAATGGAACAATACCCAAAACAATCAAGTTTATCATTTTATGATTAATTGCTCAGGTAATGATCAAGGAAATGGACAGTAGACAGCAAAATAGTTGCAAAGATTTTTTGTATACTATGAGCAAACAACAAATTGATTTCTGTTATTCATCAACAATATGACAAAGTTTAATTATGATTCATTTGCTCGTCAGATATGTTAATAAAGTTTTAAAGCGTAATTTGCAAATTTGGATTCGTACAAATTTCAAAGTCAGGAATTTACATTATCATGTACCCCAGTCTCTTTCAATTTGGCACATTTCTGTTTGTTATTGATCAGGTGTTTGCATTACAGTAATTCTCACATTTATACTAGTTTTTAGTGGTTAAACCATTGTTGTTGGGCATGGAAGTGTTACCTTGGTTCCTTCTTTTAATTCGCTTATAAGACTTCACTTGCTAGTTTTTTGCATGCACTCATACATCGCAACATGTAAAGTAAAGTTTATAAAAATCTGAAAGTTTTGACATTAGTTAAAAATATTACATTTGTCTACTTTCAGAAGAGATCTGGTTATGTTTAGTTTTCATTGTTGTGTTACTTTAAAAATACTCAAATTGGATCAAGCACTACACAGACTTTATCGAAACATGGCAAACAGCCACTATGAGTATGTCAAGAAATTTGAAATTTCTGATCCGTGCCTATTAAACTGTTGGCCTATTGTCAGAATTGATGGTAAAAACTTTCACAAATTTTCAAAACTTCATAAATTTAAGAAGCCCAATGATGACCGTGCTTTGAACTTGATGACAAAATCGGCAGAAAGTGTCATGAACATGTGCCATGACATTGTCGTCTCATATGGTCAAAGTGATGAATACTCATTTGTGTTTAAAAAGTCTACTGCAACTTACAATCGTCGGGCAAGGTAGTTAAGGTATATATGCTATTTTGTATATATCTGGAGACTGGAGTTCAAAGTTATTAACTCAACATTGAAGGTGATGATAACCGCGGTATTGCACCCATGGGCATAATTTGTTGTCAGTGAGGTAACTCTTTTTTACTGGTTTAGTCATAAATATTATCTTATAAGTCTGATTATGAATTATTATGGTTTATCAAGTGAGTATACATGACTTAAATTTTACATGGGTGCAATTTCGTGTGTGTGCAACACCAAGGGAACCATTGCAAATTATCCACATTAAAGAGGAAGTTAACTGATTTCCATTATAGTTTGCAAAACCCAAATATATGGGAGTTAACATAAAATACTTTATTTACAACATTGTTATTTACAGCAAATTATCTTCAGTTGTTGTTTCACAATTCTCTTCTGCATATGTGTTCCATTGGAAAGATTTTTTTCCAGACCAGGAGCTGCTTTATCCTCCTGCCTTTGACAGTCGTGTGATTCTGTATCCATCTGATAAAAATATGCGCGACTATTTAAGTTGGAGGCAAGTTGATTGTAAGTCCCCAAACATTATTCTTTTAACGTATGAATTAGTCAAACTTTTAAGACATAACTTCATAAATTGGTTCATTAGTTCATTAGAAATTATGTCCATTCACTGTTTATACGAAGTTCGGAAATACCCTAATCGTGACAATAAAAATTGTAATTGCACATTTTGCTGAATTCTGTTTAATATTATTGTCAAAACTAACCCAACCTAAATTATTCTGAATATTGGATTTTTTTACAAATTTTGCTATATGCTATCCTTTGTGCTGTGGGATTATTTTAGTATAGGTACACCGTACAGTAGGTATCAAGTTCAAGGAAACCTAATGTGGCATGTATTGAGTAATGAATATAGACTTACAAATTATATAGCTGTTACTAACTACCAATATTATGCCATGGTAACGGTTTTAGTTATCCAAACTAACATATTTATTAACCTGTGAATTGGTGTTCAATTTGTTGAACATCTGATTATTGCCTACAGGTCACATCAACAATCTTTACAATACTTGCTTTTGGTCGTTGGTTCATTCCGGAATGACGCCTTTCACTGCACAAGATGAATTAAAAGTATGTCGAGTTTTTCGTTTTTGCACCTATCGGTATCTGTTTGCATTGCTGCGTCGATAAATAACGGTGGTTTGGTTGTCGCTAGATGATGCCAAATAATCGCGAAGGTTGTAGAATGGTTTGGCAGTCAAGACGAATTCGGTGTGCATATAACTCTTAAAAACTATTACTCGTGGTTATTGACACTCCGGTATTTGTATGTAATTATTCTTGGTCTATGCGTGACGATTTTCGTTTTATTTCGTAAATTTGCATAAAGGGTCGTATTATCTGCATCTGATATGTACGTAGCATGTCGTCGAGAACAAATACATTGGTGTATGCCATTAACGGGATGTAAACGATGCAACATGTTTGCATTTTGCAACCGGTATCAATTTTTTCATCATAAACAGTTCTCATCACCCCAAAAGAACAATAGCGACTTTATTTCCCCTAGACCCGCTAGCGGCGGATGGTAATAAAATATTTGTGTGCACATTCAAAAGAATTTTTTTTTGGAAGGATATATAAGGTTGAAATAAATCGGCTTGCGGCGAATTATTGCATCAGATTTATGTGCTTCTCGTTATGGCTGGTTGGTTACAAAAATACAAATAGAACGCATATTAGTTCTTTTGTGTGTTTTCTTTAATCGCTGTGCTTTTGTAAAACATCCAGTTTAAAGTTTTTGAAATGTTAAACAATGTTCTTTTTTCTTGCCCAGGGCACACTTGCTTCGGATAAGAACGAAATTCTTTTTTCCAAATTTGGCATCAACTACAACAACTTGCCGCAACTTTATCGAAAAGGAACAGTCCTAATACGAGAAAAGGTTTGTTGAGAATTAATCCCAAACTTCACCAATAATTGCTTTAATCTGATTTTGGTCGATGCACGAGCCGATTTGGAGCCACATCAGAGCAAACGGGTTATGTAAGGTCGACCATATAGTGTTTAGCTGTCTTTTTTTGGGCTCAACGCAGGTCGTCAATGGCCCATTGTTTTGTGTTATACGGAAACGAAAATCGCAATTTTGGTCACGATTTTTGCTGCATCCTGCCCTAAATAAATCATTTTGTCCACAAACTATCGTGCACGGCGTAGGCGGCTAATGTTTGTGACTCGATATTGTGCCAACAACCTCTCAAAGTTGGATAATATCGCTAGATTAGGGGTCGGAAAATGGGACTATTCAGTCAAAGTTTTACTTCCTATTTCTTACGGTTACATTTGTTCCTTATGCGTTGTTGTATATTAGTCCAACAGCTCACGTATGAACCGACGTCTTGTTCGCATTTTGTTACATCGGTTCTTCGTACGTAAAGTTATTGCACGGTTTGCAGAATTAACTTAGTTGAACGCACACGTTTTTGCATGTATTGGTGTATGTATATGGATCTTACGTATAGATACCAAAAATTTGTTTTCATTAATTTTATGCTTTTTTCATGGCCACCATCTGTTGCTGCGTGAACAATGTATAAGAATAAATTCGGTTTAGGGTTTCCACATTTTCTAAAAGTGGAGGGCAAGTCCGAATACAAGTTGATTTTTCATCAAAAAAGTATTGTCATTAAGCATAGCTTACAAAGAATTTTTCTATAATATTTTATTCAGTGAGTTCGGTCTTGTCTGTTGGTGCAAGCGTTGTACGTCATCCATAATTACCGTACAGACGCAAATGCATTGCCCGTCCATGTACAGTCCTGGTCATTTTTTTGCTGGAAATAACATCACTGCCAACTAATTGCCAACCATCAAGCTTGTTGTCTTTACATTGTGATGTCACATTGGACTTTTTCCGTTCAAATTAACTCTTGTGCAGTTATCTCCCGGTTAAGTACGCAACTTGATCCTGAGTAGTTTGTGCGAACTTATGTGGTAGGTGCGTACTTAGCAGTTATGCAGCCACCTAGTGAAGGTATGCGTACAGCCTTGCACCCTGCATGCGTGGCCAACGCGTGTGTGAATGCGTGTACCCAATACACAAGTTTTGCATTCATTACGTCATTCACGATGCGTTGCCCATGTTCATTCATTCGTAAAAAGTTTTCTGTTGTGTGATTTTGTATGCCATTCTTTTCTGCTAGTGTACAGTACAGCACAAGTAATTTGTTGGGTACAGTTTTCTCGTTCGCATGATGTCAGGTAAAGGGAAGCGTTTAAGTGAATCCCAAAGATTGGAAGTCATCGCCAAGTTGTGTGTGCCGTCCGCTCCGAGTAAAAGAAGTCTCGCAAGAGAGTATGGTGTGAGTGAAGCTGCTATCCGAAAGATTTTGAAAAACCGGGAAGTTATTCGAAAGCGTTCTGCTGTGATGTGTGAGGAGACAAAGACAAAAACGTTTCGAGCATCCGTTGGTCGGTTTTCTGAGCTGGAAGATATTCGATATCTTTAGATTGATAGCATGCGCCGTACAAGTCTTCCCGTTCCCCCCTCACTGGTCATTGCAAAAGCAAAACAAATCGCTCAACAATTATCGATATCAGAAGATGATTTTCAAGCGTCGTGGCAGTGGCTTAGCCGATTCAGAGCACGTCGAGGATTGCAGAAAGTTCTTCTTCATGGTGAAGGAGCTGAAGTGGACAAGGAAGACCCAAAGCTTTTGGCTTCACAGGCGATTTTGGGTGACGTGAATGAGGTGTTGGAAACGATGCAGACTGAAAATGATGACACTGACGATGAGGCTGGCTCAAGCAACGATTGTGCACCTGTCGAAAACAGCATCGTTTTTCATGGCTTTGAACAACTTTACAACAAAGTGCTTGAAGTTGAGGATCAGTTGCTGTGTCCTGCCTTACAAGATCAAGCAGGAGGTGCTTACGATAATCTCAAAAGCACTTTTGAATGCTTTCAGCGAAAACTGAGACAGGTGACGTTGGAAGCCAAGCAAAAAAGAATGCAAAATATGCATCAGATGACTTTGCACGACATGTTTAAGCAGTGAAGTATTGTTAAGTTGACGTTTAACTTTTCCTGACATCCAGTTAATGTGCTTGCTGTTTAAAATAAATAAATTGTTGAAAAAGTTGAACCCAGAATTTGTGAAGAATTTTTGCTTACTTATCTGGGATGCGAACTTAAACGGGTGCGTTACTTAACCGGGAGATGACTGTACATGATTATACAGTATTTAAATCTTGTGATAACGCCTGTCGACATTTTCGTATGTAGTATTAGGTAGTAGCTTCATGTGATGCAATGTGCACTATGCATCGGCCGAAAATTTCAGTTCGTTTTGACGTAACATAGCTAATTAATTATTTTAGGCCGATGTCAATTCATCTGGAAATGACGACGAAGAGCCAATCAGTGAAGCAATGGATGCAGATCTCAACGACTCGAAAAAAAGAAAACTCTGCAAGCCAATAACAGCACTAAATACCGATATTATCGGAGACGAATTTTGGAAAAAACATCCACACGTTCTAAGTAGCTGATGTTTTTGCCAATTGTGTGTTTTTAACCAGTGCTGTGGGACTCATTTGAAAACGGTTTTTAGCAAACCTGTCGTGGTTGTAGATTTTTGATGATTACATTGGGCGGCATCCGCTATCGCCGTCTTTAAATGTGAACACTTATACGTAATTTCCTTTCAAGCAATTTTCGGTTTCCGTGCATTCACATTAAAAATGCGTTAGATATATTTTAGATTAAACAAACATAGCAAAATCCGTTTGTTCATATAGACTATAGAGACACCGTTTTTATCTTCGAAAATGCGACGTTTAATTGGAGAAAGTTCACCGAAAATATTGTATTGTGCTTATCAACATTCCCTGATGTTGCAATGCAGGTTTTTGCAGCTGCATTGTAGTGCTACCTGTCTGAAAACTGGGTCATGCCCCATTTTTGTACCCACTGCATGCTTGACTTAAATTCGTAGCTGCTGCAATGCAAACGCCGGATCGTACCAGGTCATGTTACAGAAACTACCGCGAAAGGCCATGACTTGAAAATAATTAAAGCTTAATAAAAAAATAAAGCTGCAGTTCTTGGAATCATGATTTTCTGTTAAAATCGATGCAAAAATGTCGCTTAAGATAAGATCGCGCTTTTCGTTGCAAACTGCGGAAGATTCTCGCGGCCGAAAACTCCAAATTAAGAGGTGCACGTGACAACCACACAAAGTTACGATGAAAGAACAAATTTTTAAGACCGTTTGATCTCATTCTTTAAGGACCACCAACGTCTTTCTTTGTTGCCTATGGGCTCACAGGTTGTCTTGTCAACTAGTGGATAATGCCCAATTGGAAAGAAAGCTCAAATTAATTTTGTATTAAAGCCTTTACTGGCCGCATCAAAGCCAAGCAAAAGCATTGACGAAATATGACAAATTAGCAAAAAACTAAGGCTTTGCGCGACGGCTCTGAATGCTGGCGGTAGCAGCTTTTGCGTCGCCCATACTAACCAGCCTACGGTGCTGGCCTTTAAAAGGAAATCATTGTTCTCCAACCGCTTGGCTGGCCGCGTTAGCAGAGCGGTTAACGAAATTTGAACTTGTAATAAGAGGACAGCGGGATAATTTTGCAAGCTTATGTTAACCAGAAATAAGCTTTGCTCTATTTTTGGACCAATTTTTAACTTCAGAAGAAAATTTTCGTTCTATTTGAATGGAGATGAGTCACACAAGACATTTACCAAAGATAAACTGCACTCGCGATACTCCTATTATAGGATAAAAATATAATTGTTGTCATGTGTGCAACGCTAAGCTCAATAATCTCCTATTGTTTATACGATATTATTCTTGTATTATATTAGTGGTGTTGTGATTTGCAGACGGAAAACGGTCGTCGTTTTAAATTCAACTTCTCTATATTGTATTACTTGTTTCAGGTTGGGTGATAAACTATATATTTTCAGCTTCTTACGTCATGCGAAACTTCTGTTTACAAACGTAAAAATATCGTTTAATTCGGTCGATAATATATTAATATAATTACATAATCGACAAATACAATTATACTCAACGTTATGTGTAAAATATAATACCAAAAATTTTATGATGCAAATAATAGCATGTTTTGTTAGAGAAAATCTAATATTATATTGCTACAGAACATGTTTTATTTTATACACTTTTCGAAACGCGCAATTTTCAACATTGCTATCGAGTTTATCACACCGTATATATAGTTACTATCTATCGTAGTCATATGCTATCGCGCATGTATGAATATGATCTTTCGCTAATCGTCTCAAAATCGCTGCCTTGATAAAACGTAGCGGCAGTTGCATAACAATACCAGCGGCATGGTCCGGACTACGATAAAGGTGTGTAACAGAAATTGGTGATTCACGTGAAAAGTTTGTGAAAACTCTTTGAGTCACACATTGTTCAAGAAATTACTAACTTATTTTATGTGTACCACTGGCGGCCAGATGATAAATTTGCTTACGCATAATGCCAAATTTAATATGACTTGATCTGCGTATAATAGCTTGTTATTCGTGTGGAAAATGGATATTATCCGTTATCAGTTGACCCTATATAATTTTGTACCTCGATATCCTCTACAAATTTTTGAAACAATTGTCACTGAGATGTCTGCCATTACTCAGAAAACTTCCCGGAATAAAAAATTGTAGATTTCCCTTATTATCACAACACGAGAAGATCCTTAACCCAGCGAAATAAGTAATAACAGTTCAACAAGGTCTAAAAAGTAAAAGCAGCGTCAAACACAGAGGTCTAATATAAACAGCGTGCAAATTTGATGGCCGCTTACACGTAAGCCTGGGCTTTGATCCGGTTGTTTATCAACGACGATTTACAACCAGTTTTAACCTTAAGACTAGCACTATAATTAGAAACCCAAGCGCTTCGTATACATATGTTATGCCGAGAAAAGATAAATACCAACCGTCTGTTAAAACCGGATTAAAATCGAAATTTTCTAAGTAAAAGCGTGAAACCTTTGAATTACTTTCAAGATAATCATATGCCCAACCTCCATCAAACGGAAGGCAACATTAAACAAATTGGAAAAAAATTGAGCTTGTCGTTAGTTGAGGGGATAAAGATAATCCAATAGATAATATAACTCACAGTTTGCGGCAGACCTTCGGTCTGCAGTGGAAGCCGTAATCGGTCGCGCATTTTTTGAGTGCTATTTGTTGCCAAAACTACTTTAAATCGCTTGGGTATGTTACATCCGGTACTTCATCAAACCACGATAAAACGGTCATTGTTGGTAAGAAAGACTTTTTGACAAAAAAATGTATACGTTCGGCCAAATTTCGTTTCCATATCATAAATGGCTGATTTAGATTAGATTTAGACGTTATCACAGTTTTGCTTTTATTCCTGTTGTAATTAAATGGTTTTCACAACATTGACTGCTATTTTTCTCAATGTAAGAACTAAATCCAATCCCAGAAGGCTTACCGCATTTTCATTCTCTGTTTAATCGAGGATGATTTCAGTTGGAAATTCTAGGAACTTTTAAGTCTGAATCTCACTTACCTGACATATTTGGTAATCTTGGTTCGCACGCAAGGGTCATGGAGCAAAAATAAACTGATAACGCTATCGGTTAACACCCAACAAACCGGATAGTGTTTCATGTTAGAAAATTTAAAATTCGTTCGGTCATCCTGACAATGAGATTGTAATTGAAACAGATAAACACATTGAGAGTTTTCCTAGTAATATCAGAAATTGTTTAAAAGTCCTTCCGTCGTGATATGGCAGCATAATGAAGCACCATTCTCCCAACAAAGTCTAGGCATACTTAGGAAAACTCAAACATTTATGTTGATCGTAAGTTCATCATTAATTTTGTACTTTATTTAGCTCATCTCGATCGTGTGAGTCATTTTCTAGTCTAAACAAAAACAAATAGCTGCATAGTTGGTTCATAAACGTAAACCTTAAATACTTTCATTGAAATAAAGCATATGTAATCTAAACCATGTTAACCAAATTTGAAAGTAAAATAAGGAAAATGATATAGTTTGGCACTCTTAAGGTTAACTTTATATTTTTCGACACGAGCTTTCGTGTCGAAAAATTAGTTCTGCCAGACTATTTTCTGTTTTTTTTTTTTTATTTTACTGAAATAAAGCAATACTGTTAGTTTTTGTTAAGCAACGATTAAAGCTTTCTATTCATTGCACTTCAAACTTCAAGTAGGGTATACTATGATTGCTAATTAGTAATTATTTATGATTTTTAGTGATTGATTAGAACCCGTCAGTTCTTGCCCAATAAAGCAGTTCATTCAATTCACTTTTTTGTGGTCACAAGCGGTCACTTTAACCAGAATCCAGCTAATTTGAAACTTATAAGGCGGACGCAATAGCGGATGGCACTGCCATTAACTATCAAACAATTTTCGCCGAAAAAGCATTTTCTTTGAGATTAACACAATCAACATTTCCGGCGAATAAGTCTTTGTTTTCACAAAAACCTTTTCTCCTTTCCGAAATACGAATATTTTCCTGTTACAAAAGCTCCAAGAAAAGGATAAAGTGTACTAGCGGGCATGTCGTGCGTGAAAAAATATACTGCAGATACGTTTTTTGACTGGTGGTCTTCTGTTGTGACATACGTCATCAAAAGCTTATTGACGTGTCCGGGAATGAGGTACGTCATATATGATTCCTGCAGATGACATTTAAGATTACTTTATTGTATGTCGGAAGATTAGAATACAGTTTTATCACGTTTCAATTATCGTGATTTGATTGCCGTTGACGAAAAAAAAAATCAAAACAACACATTAAGTTGATTAAAACTGTCTACACGTCACGTATGTGATGTTGTGCATGTAGAACGCTATGTTCAAACACTTGAGAAAAGGCAGCAACATGTGTATGAAAGAATTTTGTAGATAAACAACAGGAAGAAGGTTACCGATACATCTGTTAGTCAGAAGTAAGCGATTCGTGAAGTGGAAAAGAGACTAGAATGACCAAACTTCAAAATCGCAACTCTAATCAAATTGGGCTGGAAAGAAAAGGATGACTAACGGCTGATTTGTGCAAAAATGAAAGACGATTATGTTTTTTAAAAGATAAGAGAACTTGTCACATTGGAAACATTAAAAAGTAAAGAAAGAAGAAAAATAAAAATTCCATATAAGGGATGTTGTGCCTTAGCATCAACGACATCATAGGGTGTAACCTCCGCTTTCTAAATCACACACGCAAACACCAACAAAGATATAGGTGATTACGTGAACATCTAACAAGGAAGTAACTTTTCGCCATGCATGGCCTGCGACCCTTCCCTAATCTGTTTAACAAACGTGTCTTTCAACTTGCACAAGTCGTCACTTTCTGGCCGTTTGTACGTTTAAAAATTATGCATTTGAATTTATGAGCAGACACAGACAGGTCTGTCACAGTCAGTCGTTTACGTCATTCACGACTCGGCCAGCCAATAACGTCACAGCAACGTTTTAAGGTAAAACCGTAATGAACAAAATGTCAGAATATAGACAAGAGATCTTTTTTCTTCTACTCCCTATAAATTGAGAACTTCATTTGTCTTCACTCAGTCATCGTCGGTGTTTGGATCATCAACATCAACCGAAGAAGGACATCCAGTGCTTCGATTTCTAAGCTCATATAACCCATAGGCAATTTTAAACATAATTTTGAGAGGAAGCAGATTCACAAGGTTAAGGTAAGAATTCTAAAAAATTTAGATTTTAAATTAAGAAGACTATAACATTTTTCCATTGAAATTGAATGTCATAAATAGGCTCTTATACATTTCGTTGATTTTAATTAAAAACATAAATTAGTTTGTGCCGGCAGAACTCTTTTTCAACTAAAGTAATGAAACAATTTCTTTGCAGATGACGACTTTTACAAAAATAAGTCTTCTACTTTTTACCTTGGCACTCACTTGCTTGTATTTGTCTACCACCGAGGCTCGGAGTATCAGGTGAGATAATACGACGTTTGAACACCATAATCATTGTCAAGTTAAAGTTGTAACATGTTCTACCTTCCACAATCATCGGTTTTCGTTTTATAAATTTACTTAATTAATTTTTGTTTTCAGAAAACGTCAATCTTCACCACACATTCAATTGCACAGAAGACGAAGATACTTACAGCGAATGTATGACGAATTATTGGCAATATACCAGTTCATAAATTTACAGGAAAATCCTGAGTCTATGGCACCAGTGCAAATCCACTTCAACAATCCAGAAACAGACGTTGTCCGAAACGTAATGCGAAGACTTCGCAATAAAGAAGGCAGTTGGAATGTCAATGTCAGAAAGGACGGCTCACCGTATCACAATCGAAGGAGAATGAAAACTCCAGTTGACTTCAGCAGCAGCATCGAAAGACTTAGTGAGGAGCAACAAAACGGCTTACCGGGAAGACAAAGCACGATTGACTTGGGAAATGGCTTTCAGATGCGCGTTCAGCACAGCCTTAATTTGACAGATCAACAGGAGGCTAGACGAAATATGCTTTTGCTAAAAGGGGTTTTAGATCTTTGCCACAAAGTTAACAATAAGGTTGGCGATGTTTCTTTGGGTGTTAAAGTCAAAACCTGTACCCTGCTTTAACTTTTACACAATGCGGAGGTGTCTTTCAGCGTTAAAATTTGTCAGTTCGACGAGAACGGACGTGAAACTGACTTCGAGCGTTCGTAAAAATTCTTTTTCTTGAAACTAGCAACATGTATTGCTTTTCCAATTACATCTAAATAATTATAACTAGTTCACATAATTCGAAGGTGTATTGTATATGTTATACAGATATTACTCACGTTTAAGCCGCCATATTGCGTTGTTTTTCTGATTTGCACTTATATTTTTGAATGTTCTGTTTTGTTAAACAATCTGCATGATTTTATATTTAGTTTAATGTGGAACGCTTTTTCTTGCTATGGTCCAATGTAACTTTCGTGACTGACAGATTTTGTGTCACTATAAAAAATATATCAAATCTTTTAACAATATAAAGCTGTTGTTCGCCGATCGCATACTTTTATAAAAGAAGCCATAATGCTTGCCGTATTGTGCACTAATCTGCTTTCTAATGCGAATGGCGAGCACTAATGCCAGCAGGTAGATTTGGCGGTGTTGGACCTTTCTATGCTTGTTATTTGTACGTTTTATTTCCATAAATTTTTTGTTCCACATTTTTAATTCAACTAATTATTTATTTTTCTGAACGCGTCTTTTGCTTTGCTTTTACTACAAGTAAAATATATTTGCTGCTTTAAGCACTTTTCACCTAAGCATTTTGCTTTGTCTGTGACAGTTATATACAGCATATTACTTTATACAGCATTTCTAAAGTAGGCGAGGCAAGCTAGAATTGATAGTAGGTTAGCCCTTGAAAAATTGAAATAAATGTGTGGCTAAAAGGTAGACTACGTGTATCGTTGATTGTATTTGAATATATGGGTCAAGATTTAAATAGATCAAGAGCTGCAGGTATAGCCAATTAGCCATATTTGTTGTTAAAATAAGTAAAAGCACAAAAAAACTAAAACTCTTCAATTTTTAAAATAAGTTATTGACCGTTGTTTTTACTTAAGCTAATACCTCAGCAGGTAAATTAGTAAAGGCGCCAATTTTTATCGCCGTATAAATAATCCTCATTTAATTTTTAAATCATTTTACTATACGCAAGCTGCATAGTGAAGCTCGAGGTAGGTTGTATTCCCGATAGAAATGGCATGCAAGCGGCTAACCCACATAATGAATGATAAAAAGGGAAAAGCCTTTAAATAATGGTCCATCTATATAATGATGTGTTTTAAACACGGCAAGATGCATTAAAGTTTTTGTTTCACTGGTGAAAGTATGTGAATAAATTTGCTTTTAAACAGCTTGCCTTGTTTTTCAAACGTATTTAGGGTAAATTGTCTCCAATATCGAGAACAAAATTTTTATTTCAGCGCTGTTGCGTAAACATGCTGTAATCCTTGTTGCCGGAACCACTTTGTTGAAAATCATTGGAGAAAAGCACATTGCAATTCAGGTTTTCGATAACATCAATTCAATTTTCGAAGTGATATACAGTAGTGCAACGCGATGTTATAAAAGTATGTTGCATTGAAGAGAATTTGGTTTAGAAGATAAAACTGCTCTTTGCCCTCATTGTCTCGGTTAAACATACATGATTGCTTGTTGGCACCCAGTCAAAACAAACCACTTGCGAAGATTAGGTTCGAAAGATCGACATCCATAATTTTCTTTGCTTTTAAACATTTGCCCTAACATGGTTCATGCAGCGAAATAAGGCTATCCATTATTCGCCCTTTACAACGAAGTGCATTTAAACCACGATGAGGTCGATGATTACGAGGATGCTAGTAAGATACGGTAGTCTGTTGCCCAATTGAAGTTTCTGAAAGCTACATATAATGTGGTGTAGCCTATCTTGAGCGGTGGCAAGAAACTTTAATAAAACCTAGGAATAATAAAAATACATTTAAGGGCAAGGACGTTTCAATTCGAATTTTTTATTAGTGTATTTATATAGCTTGAACGTATCTTATGGAAGATAAAATCGTATACTGGCTAATTAGCACATATAAGGAATGGTGAGTATTGGTAAAATTTGCAAATATTGGCATCTCATACAAAATCTAAGCGATATTAAACTTTTTTACTGTTGTTTCGACAAACATATGAAAGGGGTTATTCAAGTCACGTTATGCAACCATTGTTAATGTTTTGTCCCCAGTCGTGACTAAAATGTTTTAGGTTTAAACCTTAAAATTGGAAATGTTTGTCATGGTGTTTTTACATGCAACACACTTTTCGTCCCCAACAATTTAAAAGCGAAAAGTGTAGTGCTTTTCTCCAAAGCCACTTGCTTTCATCTGCTCGAGAGAGGTTTTTGGCAGACCAAAAGTTATCAACAGTTCATCGAATGTCACCGACAACCTCACACGACAGTCGCCCCTAAGCTTAACCTTTAAACTTTCCTTAAGAAGAAATATGTAAAAACGGTTTCATACAACAGCAGGAGCATTATTTGAATGCCGTACCGAACAATATACACTCGAAATTTTTTTCTTGCAGCACTCAAAATGGCAAAGGTTTCTTGCAGTCTCTTCTTAGTTATAAATAATTATTCACTTTAGTCAAAACAAAGTCTACTCTTTTCACAGTTATTAAAGAAAACGTTTAGTTGTCATTATGCTACTGTAGTTCAAACAGCGTTTATCGTGAAAGTTGAAAACGAAAGAATTCTGTAGATCTTTCACAAACACTAGTAGGCCTACAACTTTCTCAAGTGCATTACAATGATAGCGTAGCGCCAAACCTGATTTTCATAACTGGTCGCCCAGCGATCTAGCCTCTGCACAACAAACTGAACCGAGCCGACTACATGGTTTGGCATCTTTTTCGCCATATTTTGCAGGGATTAAAACTGCAACCGTAATGACTTTGACGAGATTTAAACTCGCAAAGTTGCATCTGTTGCTGGGTTAAATCTAAATTTGGACTTGGAATGTAGTGAGCTAGTTGGAAAACACCGACTTGCGTACCAGCAGCGCCACCTAGCCTTTTACTAAGACGATACAAACCAAAAAACGTCAGGAAGTTTTGCGCAACAAGTTTCCATGACATGAAGCTACACTGATGTCATTTGCCAAATACTGGCCTTTACTGTGAGAGTGGTGACTAGTTAAACCCTTTAACGAGAAACCAACAATGCATTAATCTTGCATGCTCATATTATCTCATTTGTCAAAAGATTATTTACACTATAAAAGCTATTTACATAATCCAAAGATCACCAGGCAAGCGAAATCAGGCAAATTTGAATTTATTCTATTTGAAAATGTATTTTATCTACATCAAACTGGTTCCAAGAAGACATTGAAAATAAATAATTTATTCCGATTTAATGGCGGGTTGTTCTTTTTTCTTTCCTCTTGTTGCCCAAAACATCAAACCACCACCGATTCCCCAACACAACAGGACCAACTAATCAAAAAAATAAAATTATATGATATGTTAAAAGCTATAAACTAGCAATTTCATATATAAGCATATTGCAAAGGTATTATTCTTAAAATAGTAAAAAATCTATATAAGGCAGCTGATTACAAGAGTTACTTTTAACTACTGTACTTTGAAAGGTACAGCATGCCCAACACCATCAGACAATAAATCTCTCATTAATTAGTAAAAACATAATTATACATTTCTTCGACCAAGGATTGTATATGAATTAAAATGCTTCTTCCAGCCAGTCAATGGAAAAGGAGCTTCAACATCACCACCCATGATCAGGATTTTGTTTATACACGAAATTACGTATTTGAAGACCTATATTTGCTGGATATGAAAGCACAATACAGTGCATAAAATGCTATGTCAGCCTTATTATGTAGAAAACTGAAACTCAATGAACGAACAGAAGTGAGTATTTTACCATAAGAAGGACTTGCAGCTTGTTGTTAATTTTGGTTGATTATGTTGGAAAAAGGGGGCACACATGAAAAAGTATATATATGATTTTTGTTAAGGATAAATTGAGTATGGATTTACATTTAAAAAATAGACTGACATAACATTTAAGTCACTGAGTTATAACATTCATGTTAGGTTAACATGCACATTTAAAGAAGAAGTTGGCTCAAATACGATCTGACATCTGCTTCTTAACTTATGCAAACCGCAGAATTGAGGAACAACATACTATTCACCTTTTTAATTATATTTTACTATACACTAGATTAACACGGTTCAGCCACCAGCAGCTTTATATTAAAGGTTATCCATAAAAAAACTGATACAAGCTCCATACATATAACTCTGTCAATTGATATAACTCCATATAAAAAGGGGGCACACATGCAAAAGTGTCTGATTATTGTTAAGGATAAATTAAGTATGGATTTAAGTTTAAAAAATAGATTGACAAAACATTTAGGTCACTACATTATAAAATTCATGTAAAGTGAACAAGGAACTGGTAAAAATAACTTCAAATCTAGACAAATTTTTCGGTGGATAGTGAAACAGAAACATGGATGCAGGGTATATAAATATAACTAAAAAATTTTCTAAAAATTGGGAAGTATAAGAAGTTTTAATGAAAACTTGTGTGCAGATCCCATAATAGGTAAACTATAAAGATTCTGATTAAATCTTTATTACAAGTAGACAATGGTCCTGCATTCAAACATCACATCAAAACAGGTTTATGTATGTAAAATCAACAATCATGTATATATACAAAAAATTTGGATGTTGCAAAGTGCAGCACATCACATGCGTCTACCTAATAAGCTTAGCTAGGATATTTAGAATAACTCAGAAAATACAGTTATTATGTAGCTTCTAGAATTCAACTTGATTTCAATAGAAGCATAAAATGTTTATTTGAGCCAAGAATATTTGCAATGTAAAGTAATATACAAATATATTTTTAAATGTATACCAGTACTTTATCATAGCCAACTTTTGCAAAGACATTGAGTAACATAAATTCTGCTATCAATACCAAGGCATTTTGCAATAGCAGACTTTTTTCGTAAACTGATTTTGCCACACAAATTGGACCCTATGTAGAGAAAATTGGTTACAAAGTTAAATTACAGAAAAGGTAGCGCCACGAAAATTTGAAAGAAACGCAGAGTCTTATAATAGGAACTAATATGCAATTGTGCAAAAAAGGGGCTCTCTTGTTTCTTTCGTGAGATATTACATTTTTCGTATTAAGCATCAATTTTATTTTAGGCTTGAAAATTAGTCTTTCTAAGATTAGTGAGTTTAATGTGATGCAACTTGAAAAAGATTATACTTAGGGACTTGAAATTTAGTATACAGTAAGAAGAATCGTCGTTACTACATGCAAAACTCTATAAAATTGGGACAAAATTACTGATTTTTGGTAAAATCTGTACACTGGGTACCGGTAGGCTACTTTCGGACACATAGCCTGCTGGCTACTCCACCCTATAATAATTAAAGAAAAAATGGTCGTCTGATCGCCAATTTATAATAAATAAATAAATAATTGAGGCTCCAGTTCACACCATCACGCATCACCATCTGCAATCAGGGAGCTATAGGGCTACGGGGAGGCTACCCGATCCTAGACGAGCTGCCATACCGGTAAGCTACAGCAGTAGGCTACTATGTAATGATCAAGTTTCAAATTATGCAATTTTAGTCGAAGCTAGCGATAGGCAGCCTACCTAATACGAATGGCAAGCATGCACCAGCAATGTCCATGTCATTCAAGGACAAACAAGAACAAACAGATTCTCTAAGTCTCCACCAGTTGTCACTTATTTCATAGAAATCTAACAACAGCTACATTGCTTTGAAATGCATGGACCAATTGGATAAAACACAAAACTTCATGGAAAAAAACTTAGTCCTAATTTTCACAAGCTTAAAATAGAGAGCTGCAGCTATTTCAACAAAAAAAAACGTAATTTTAGAGCTAGTTTTCACAGTTTCCCTTTAACCTAGCTTTAATTTTGTTACATAATAAGCTAAACCTTAGGCTTACCATATTTTTGTGATTGAAAAGCGGGACGCTTCAGAACAACGAGCCCTATCAGATAAATGTGGTTCATATTTTACTAGAAGTATGAGACTATTTTGGATTCCTATCGTCAGGGACAACTGAAGTAGTAAGACAACAAGAAAAACTAAAATAATGGATTTTACTAGGAAACGAAACAATGTTCAAGCATTTGTAAATTTACATAATCGTCCAATCATACTTTTCTGTAGACAATACTTTCTTCCAGAAGTCTATATTCGACTTTATTTTCTCATAAAAATCACAGCAGGAAAAGTCAGTTTTAATTTTGCAGGTGATAAGGGCTTTCACATTCAAATGGTTTTTGCAGAAGAAAATGCAAACAAGTACCGGAACCGTACGAAATAAGTTCTTTCAATGACCTAACTGCAAAAAGATCATCTCCTCCTCCTAGCCTACTATTACTGAACAGTAAACAAGCGAATGCGCTAACAATCAACTCACTACTGGACCAATTACCCGCTACAATGATGTAACAACTACTTTCACATTTAACACAAAGAAACAAGAACACGCATCGAGTATTGCTTTTCAGCAAATTGGCTAAACAAACCAATCACATCATGCTAATATTCGTGTAGTGTAGGGCAATGCTGGCTCAGTAAATGCCAAAGCGGGACTTTTAGTTGACTGACCGGGACGCCGGGACAAAGCCTTTAAAAGCGGGACTGTCCCGGCTAAAACGGGACGTATGGTAAGCCTACTAAACCTGTAACATTCCTTTGCTTACACGTTCCAAAAAGAATGACTTTATTTGCAAATGTCAACTCGACACTGGTTTGAGTTTCCGGTGTTTCCACGTTATCACAATCAATTGCATCATTATCAGCATTAAATTGCTTTACATGCGACACATTGCGTTTATACTGCACTCCGGCATTATCAACTACAACAATGTTTCCATGTTTTTCTATCACAACAAAACGTTTTTTATGGAATGTAGTAGATAATTTATCATGCACATGTTTTTAAGTAAGACAGTGTCCCCAAGTTTAACATCACTATATCACTTAATATCACTAAAAACACGCTGCGTGATCTACTAGTAGATCTGTACACAGCTAGACTAGTACAGCTGTACCTACGGTGAAATAGTCACTGACCTGAAATAGAGTGACCGTTAATTTAAGGGTGGTTTATACATTTTTCGGCGTCGTTGTCTAGCTTACCTTCAAAAAATGTAACTCATACTGTATGTGAAATTAAACGTTCCCCCAAAAGCAACCCAGAAGCAATATGCAACAGCACAATACCTCGTAATCGAGCGCAGCTTGCAGTAGGCTATTAGCCTACAAGTCTAGGTCTCAAACTACAACATAAAGCAATATTTTTCTTTATCTTCTTCATGCACTCTCAGAAGATCAGAAAGTTTTTCAAAAGATTTTTCCTAAACTGGAGCGTTGTTTCAAAGAGCGGTGAAATTTATTTTACTTCTTGTTTGAATTGGAATACAGTAACTCGAAAGAAAAACCCAACAAAATGAACAATCCATATGCACTTACGCCGCAAGTGGTAGAGCCAAGAAAAAGTGAGAGTCGTTTGTTTCTTAACAACGTTTCAAACACCGGCAAACTTAAATTGTGTGCTGTTGTTCTTTGCGATAGGCTACGCTTAGAAACCTTTTCGACGAACAAATTTTTACGAATTCTTTGCTGGCATAAAACAGATTTATTTGGAAATTCAGTTACACCGCTTTGTGGAAGCAAAAATACGAGATGTCTCATCACAATCGTGGAATGATTGGAGATTCAAAGGTAAGAGTTTTAAGAGACTATAAGCCTATAGAGTACAGACCATTGACCGATAGGCGTTTCCGATGTTTAGACCTGCACGGTATAAACTGTAATTTAGACTAACTTATGTACAAGTGGTGTATGTATAGGCCTATACTTGGGCATCTTGTGGCTGTGCACTTCTGTACTAGACCCGATTTTTTCTTAAATTGTGTAAAAGGCCGATGTGCTTTACTCGGCATGGCACAGTACTACAGTTGGCTATGAGCCTATGGCTGAATAAAATAAAGTTCTGGTAATACTTAATAGCCAAACTGGTAAATGGTAAAAAGGAAAAAAATCATCTCTCCAATCCAGAGTGCATAGTATGGCAAGAGCACACCCGATATTTTTTAGCAAAACGGCATTACTCACCAAGACAAATCGGTGTCTCCAAAAAAGGAAGACACTAACTTTTGCTTTGTTTTGTGCTGTAAAAGTAGTATTGAAAAGTGCTGTCTCTATAAAAAAATCAATGAGAAACACTAATTTCTGCCCCAAATTCTATCATAAGTGGCCGCACCTTGCTTATCACAAACGCTGGGCACCCTTGGGCCACGAGTTGCATGTCAGCTGCTTCCTTGCACACCGGAATTTTACTTCTGTACACCCGAGGTCTTGGCGAAAACTTCCATACTCTGCAGTTTGGCCCCCAATTTGGCCACTTTTAATTCAAAGTGACTATTTCATCGGCCTCTGTCCACTAAAAGTTAAAGATAAAAAGGTACATGGTAGCCTAACCACAAACTAGTTGTATGTATATGTTCGTTTAGATACCTAGTAAGAAACTTGTGTGTTTTTTTTATATCCAAGTCTGGTATGCAGCAACCAGTGGAATGTACGGCAGCTTTTCACATGAAATTCAGCGTGCGAAGAAACAAAGTTTGGCATGACACCATGCAATGAAGTTTTATTTATTATAACTTAGCATTCAAATGTGCCAACTGGCCTTGTTTCTTTGTTATAAACCGGCATGATGATAAAAAATTCCGGCGTGCACGTTAATGAGCTTCCCTCGTGCAGGTGTCACACTTTGGCAGTAAAGTAGGCAGTATAGGCACTGCTTTTTTAATTTGAGTAGGATTTATTTTCATCTCACGTTATTATTATTATTCATTCAGAAAACTGTTGAGATGTTAAAAACAATTGATGCTGTATAAAGGCTGTACCCTATGAATACATCTACGCCTAGCAATCTCTTGAAAAACGTCTTCTCAGAATTAGGCTCAGAAATGCCTGTGCGTTAATGCATGAGATGTTAACCATACTTGCTATGTGCATTATCGTAATATTGCACTGTTGGATATCAATAGTAACAGTACAGAGTACTCCGGTACTGTAATCATAGCACTGTGCAAAGTGCATATTGACAATTTTGCAGCACTATTTCCAACAAATCTATTACAATAACCTTTAACATCAAGCTCCACTAAACTTTGATTGATTAATTAATAAATATTAAATGTATATTCTTTAAACAGAAATTTATGAAACGCACATGAAAATTTTCTACACATTACTTTTTTGTGAGTGCTTAATAGAAATGCTCTCCTACAAAGATCTTAAATATTATGATATATGCAATTCATATTGGTCACAACACCCATAACCATAAATCTGAAATCATTTCAATATCATTACCATAGAAGATTAGATGAGATATATAAATAATTAGTAGATAATAAGTTTATATTACTGTGAGTAAAACAAATAACTGGACATGTTACACAACATTCATCTATGTATATATATATTTAGTCATTTGAACTAATTTCTTCGTAGATTTTACAAAGAAAAATACCAGCAAGAACAACAAGATACAACGACATAAGACCACGTGTTGACACAGGTTTGCCTAAGTACTAGATTGTATCAGTTTATTTTTCAGTTATTTTAGCTGCATATGGCCACATAAAATTTCTATTGAAATTAAAATTTTGACTTAAAAGTTTGTTATATGTTGTAGGTTCTAATGTAAGATTTTGATTTATGATGTTTATACTAATTTAAACTCAAATACAGCATATATAATTTTTTTTGGCTTTAATCGTGGAATATAGTTCAAGGTGAAAATGTTACAAATATTACAATATTACAGATACACTTTATGTATCTATGTATCTGCAATAAAAGAAATTTCTTGGTATTATTTTAGGTTCAAGCATGACTCGGTATCAAAAGAGAATAGAAGATATGCAAACAAGTAATTGTACTCCTTTTTATTATCACTACATATAATTTTTGTAGTAATGTTGGCAAAGTTTAAATAAATTGAATCTAACATTTGTGACATTTTGTTTGCCTGTTAACTCTCCCCTTTTTAGTCTAAAATCTTAGATAAGTTAAAGTATTGGTAATTTAAGTGGTCTCAGCAAAATTTCTGTTGAATTCAAATAAACAACTGATGATATTCTTTACGTAAAGCTCAGCAGGAAAATTTGGTTAACTCGTACCTTGGTCTACACCAGGGTGCAAACACCACTAACTACCGGTATCTTGAACTTAGCAGAACAATAACTCATTATGTTATAACAAAGTCTCCAAAGTTATACTGGTGTGAATATGGATAGGTTTTGATATTTAATTGTTTTTTTCATACTGCAAACCACAACACAATGTCTGGTTCCATTTTCACTGATAACTGCTTTCAATTTTTCGAATAGGATGGTAATATCTTAATGGTAGTATTTTAATGGAGAGTAACTACTATTCACCATAAGTAGGTCAAACAGTCCGTTATTAAAGATAGGCCGTTAGGTTAGGAAAATGGAAATGCAAAAAGTGGATTTTAGTTATTTAGGGTATAATTAAAGTTAGATTCATATTAGAAGGTAGATTTAGGTTAAGTATAGGTTGGTATGTTATAACATTTAAGTTATATTAACATAAACTGTGAAAACTAGCTTTGAATGCGCAATGTTTTCCGGTGAAATAGCCATTTTAATGAATATCTTTAGTTTTGAGTTAATGAGTTTTTGCTACATAAGCATTTTAATTTACATATGTAGGTATGTTATATGTAACTTATATCATAATGACCAGTTAAACTTTCGGTTTGCACAAACTAAACTGGCTTTAAAGGTTATGGTACCATGTTTGATCTTGTATTGTTAAGTAGGCAGTGCTTTAGGTGGCCACTTATACCACTTCTCGTGCATTGTGACTTGTGAAAAACTTTTCATTAAAATTTTACCTGATTTTTAAAATTTTTGGTTTAGTTACTAACAAATCATTTTTTCAACTAGGTTATTAATACTTTTTCACTGTTAGCATGCCCATGTCGTCAAGCACTGAATACCCTTAACTGTTTTTACTGGATGCCCTTGGAAATCCTGGCGCAATGGGTGCCCCACGAAAATGTTGGATGCCCAACTCTGGCAAACTAAGCTTAATTCGCCAACAGACACAATCAACCATGCAGTTTTTTTAGATCTAAGATTTCATAAAAGCTCTGCTCTTTTTCTCCCCAATGGTCTGGTCACAAGTGCCAGAGTTATTTCTTGCAAATACATCTCTTAATACAATCTGTTCATGCTGTGTGCATAGCATAGTCTGTCACATATCACTCCTTAAAGAATGGCATTATCGTGATATAAGTTACATTGGCAGTGTCATTGTGCAGTGAAGGCCAAACGTTAAAAAACAATGTGTGTCCATTTGGCATCCATTCAGCTCAATGTTGGATGCCCAATTCAAATTTGGTTGCCACCGCACCGAGACGCCCACTAAAATCTGACACTGGGTCAAGGTAGAGACACAAATTATAAATTAAGGTTGTTGAAGCTGAAACCTGACAATGATTCTTCTGAATTATTTAGAAGAACTGTTAATTACTGACAGTTTGACAGATTAAAGACATGTGAATCTATAATATGATGTATTCTAAAATTGCTTTTTCGTATATATCTTGACTTATCATATTTGGAATTTTTCCTGAGAAAATATCTGATGCGAGATTGTCAATCAAGTTTGCTGAATCTTTTGATATAACCACATAATGTAAGTTAAATCTCCAAATCAGATATAAGCTATTTTCTTTCAATAAACGAAATGTAAAGCTATTTGCCCTATAAATTTACATTATATAGTTGGCATTCATTGTTGTTTTAAGCACAGTTGCGGTTGTGAACATGGTCAATTTAAAAGGTTATTGTTGTTACATTGAGAAGCTGGATTATAAGTGAATAACGATGTCTGATGAGAGATAGGTAGAAGTGCTCATTGTGAGGTTATGATAACTTTCAATTCACGGACCAAGCAGTGTATGACTGATAAAAGTTTTTTCAAAAGTAGTTTACTGTTCTGTAGTCTAGTTGTGTTACAGTGGTGTCATACACACACTGTATTGGACTAGCAAAATATGTAGGATCATCGAGCTTTGGGCTTTATACTTAGTATAAAGGCCTAAATCGGTTTAATAACTTGCATTTTCTCTGACAACAATGTTTTATATTATGTTCAACAGATTATGTCATTTGTGCAGAAAAGTTTTTCAGGAATTTTTCATAAATAAAGTCCATAAAAGAAGCCTTGAATACTTCAACTATATGCCGAAAAGTGGATAAATATTTATATGACAGTAATTTAGATGGCAAAAGAAAAGCATTTAATTAAGACAAAAGCTATATTTAGGGTAAATTGGTCTGAGCACTTTGGTGAGTTTTTTTAACCATAATATTTACTTGACATTATCTTCAACCACCTGCCTTTCTTTCAGTCCTGTTTTGTTGGCTATAATTTTCAAATTTGAGTATTCCCACTTAATTCATATTTTAGGAGATGTTTTTATTTATTTTTTAAAATTAAAATATTGATTTTTATTACATTGTTATCTAAAATCTAGATGTTCCGTTGCTGTTCTTATTGTATGCATTTTACGATTTATATTTAATTAACAACAGCACAATTGGTTGTTTGAAAATAGATCAATATCTTAACATTAGGTAACTGCCAGAAATAATTATTCCACATGACTTGTTACACCAGGAAAACAATTTCTCTTGTTTGTTTTCAGATTACAGATTCAAGAAAGATGAACTGTTTCGGAGGTTAAAATCTACCACACTAGCTCAACTGGTATGCATTTTTCATATTTCATAATATACCAGTATAAAACAATTACAAAACTTATAGTTGATAAAGAAACATTTGAAGTTGTGTAACAGAGGCCTTACAAGAAAATTCCTATGTTTGGCAAAGTAAGAAAGTTAACCCGTAATGAAAACAACTTAATTTTTTGTATTAAAATTTTTGCTTTTATGGAGACTTGGAAAGCTGTAAGACTGTAAACCATGACTGCTTTCAAAGAAAGGGTGGCTCTTGAGTTCCGCAAGCTGCTCAAGGCCACTCTATGCCATATTCAACTTTCATTTTGAAAAACCCTTTGTCTTGTGAACTGCTATTGTCCATGTTTGAAAATGTCATATAATGGCTTGTGTAGATCAGATGAATGAAATCTAAGGATTTAAGTAACCTTAAATACAGCACAAGGATGTGATTGTATTTAAGTAACTGTGTTATGATTGTAAACATCATGATTGTTTGATTATTATCCTTTCCCACTGTTATTATATATGGGATTGATAAGTCACTCGTAGAAGTTTCTGATTAGTATGAATTCTAGTTTAATTTGCAATTATTAATGTAGATATCACACAATTACTCATCTAGTTTAATTTGCTGTAAAATATATTGGAAAGTTTTCTGGTTCTGGTCTATTTGTTCACCCTTTATTATAAATAATATTTCGTCCTTCTCTGGTGTGGTATATGAAGTTACCTTTCTTTTACCATGCTTTGTAAATCATGGAGTTTAATAGCCCTAGACTGGTTTCAAGTTGTTGTTTGAATCAGGGCTAAACAAATATAGGCGGTAGCCTCAAGTAGCACAGCACGCTGTTCAATTTGTTTTACCACTTGTAGCAGTGCTTAATCCATCAAGCACATGTAAGTACAAATGGCAATGTGATTGGTTGGTACTGCTAATGATCCTTTAAATTTAAGCTATGTTTAGCATAATAGAGGCCATACATTATTTGAACTTATCAGAGCACATGTTGTTTTATTTATTAAGCTTTATATTGATTCCACATTTAAACTTCCCCAAACTTTATAGAATTTGACAATAGAACAGTAGCTGTATATGGCTAGGTTTAAATGTACATTGTACAATTACATTATTACATTTCTTACATTAAATGTACAATGTAAATGTTTTAAATTGCCAAATTTCTGTTTTTTCATGTAGATTCTTCAAGTTGCAAATGTTTCAATGCAAGAAGAGGATGCTTCCATATCAGACTTAGGTATTTTGTGAGGCTTAGGTGGCTTTGTGTTATTTCAATGCTATCACTGATAGTGTTAGTACCAAGTAAAACCCAGCTTTTTGCAATTGAAGAATCTTTGAAAACATAATAACATTAATTGTGCTGAGCAGCTGGATCCATCATAAATACCAGAAAATTTTAAAGTAAAGCTTTCCTTTCTAAATGTTATTACATATTCTAGCATCAGCTCGGTCTCAAGCCACAACTGCTTCACTTAACGGAGATGATAGGGGCTCAATTCCCGACACCAGGAATGGTTTGCATGATGACATGGAGTTATCTTCTCCTCGATCATCTCTTCAGAGGTAGTGATCTCACCTTCACTTTCTATTCAACTTATTCTTCAATTTGTCTGCTGGTTGATAGTTAAAACAAATAGTCACACAAACATTCAAACATTTCCTTCATTAACGATGTAATGGTAACGTTATAATCACTTTCAGTGTCATTCGGGGCATGGGTGAAGTCGACGTGATTGACAAAAATAAACCAAGAGATTTTCGTCCTGAGACTCCATTCCTAGAGAAACCATATCCGGATTGTCCTTATATTCTTCTTGATGTTCGAGATCAGTATGAATTTGAAGCTTGTCACATAGTTGGAGGTAAAATGAATCATGAAATCTATTATATTATGTCTATGTTTGCAAAATGTACAAAGCTTCGTCAACTTATTTTGTCAATGAACACCATATACTGTAATTTGTCAAAAGATTGTTAGTAAATTTATTAACATTTATTTGTAGCCAAAAACTTTCCCATTGCGATGCTGTCAAGAACAATGAACAACTTCACTAAAGAAATTCTTGAATATGTATCCTAAGTTATTGCAAAGTATTTATTTAAGTGCATATTTTTATTGCTGGCCAAATACTACTCTTAAACGACTTGACATAATATTAAACGGACCAATGTTAGGTTTGTGCTATCCTTAACTGAACTTTTATCAGAAAAATGTAGTTGGCCGAATTATTATATTATACGATGAAGATGAAAGATTGGCAACGGTTGCAGCTACAACAATGGTGGAACGTGGATTTGACAACATCTTTATTCTTTCTGGAGGTACATACAGCGCTGCCTTTGAATACCTACATGTTCTCTACACGCTTTCTATGTTCTCATAACCCCCAAATAAATTAATTGTGTTGATGACAGGTTTGAAAGTATTGGGTCAGAAGTTTCCCGATGGTATCGTCACAGGGACATACCCTGTCAATTGCTGCATTGCAGCCTCAACACGTAAGCCTCGTGACTACCAGCAGAGTGCTTCTCTAGGTTTGCCGGCCGATCCTCGGAAACTGAGGTTCTCTTCGGAAGATTTGGACAAAATCAACCATTACCTCGATGAAAGCCTCGTTCCTCAAGATACCGGAAGTAAGATCAGAAGAGTCAGTACACGTCACACTTAACACGGTTTTGATTATAGTTATAATTAGTAGCGGAATTTTCTGGTAAAAATTACTGTGACAAATGAATTAGCAAATTCAATAGACCTTCACTTTTAACCGTACGTGCATGCCATCTAGAACAAGGAGCTATAGCAATGGGTAAAATCCAGAGTGATACGTAGCAAATAATGAGTTTTATTTTATCTCTGTAGGTCGACTGAGCAGGTTAACCAACACGTCCCGTCATACAAATACGAGTAAAGCGAGTTCGGTTGCAACAGGCATCAGTTCAAGGCGGGCATGGAGATGAATCTTCGTTTTGTGAATTTTTGAGAAAATAAACGCTTTGGACAAGTTTCTCTGGAGCATAGATGATTTTATCAGAGCTTTCTAACATCTCAGATGCAGTGTCGCCGTTTGCTTTTGTAGATTTCTATTATTGTATTTTCTTATCAGATGAGTATAGAATATGTTGAAATGGTAGGTTTGTGTGACTTTTTGATAGTATTGTTGTTTTATTTTTACTGCACAGAATGTGAGCCCCATTACGAATGAACGGTATGTAGCACAAACTTGTGCAAGCAAGACTTGAACGAACTAAAGCGATCTCGTTTATGCTTTTCTACCATTGGACTTTCTACTTTTGTCGATTTTCTTCCAGTTCCGTTTGTGCCTATAAGTTTTGTCAAGTTTTCTATGAACCAATAACCAATGAGAAAGTGTTTACTCGTACTTACTGTGGTCTTAGGTCAATCTGACAATAATGGAAATCTTTCAAGTACTATTTCCAATATTTCTTCAAGCCACAACATGATGTTGCATCGATATTGCCAAAATATGTTGCAAAGGGTAAGCATTATGTCTGCTTTTACGTATGTCACTGTGCAAGTAGCGAAAACATCTGGTACTAAGGTTAACGTATTTTTTAAACCTTTGGAACATAATGCGTTTCGCCAGGAGTTTTGGATATTTCTTGATTAACATTCATGACATGTACAACATTGATATTCAATTTATTGTTATGTTTTTTGGTAATTCATCGTTCATTTTGAAATATTTAACATGCAAATGTCATTGCTCTCATTTTCTGCAAAGTTTGTGAAATAAACTATTTTATCAAGTATTGCGATGACTGTTTTCTACACAGCGTTATCAAGTGTCCACACTGGACAGCAATTGCCTTGGCTAAAACTTTTTCACACTGTGGGCGCCCTTGGTTATAACGATGCCTCTGTGACTGTTTCCCCCACAATGTATGACAACCGGGACAACAATGGAGTAGGTTTTCAAACTGGAGAAAGCTTTTTTTAATCCCAGTAAATTATATCAAAAAAGCCAGAAAAATGATAAAACAAAGCCCTTGGAAAGGCAGGATAGTCCTACTTTTAGGAGAACCATCAAAAAGTTTAGTACCTTGACTTTAATTCGCCGAAACATGAAAATTGGTACATCTAACCCTGGTTTCCAACAAAATTAATGGGCAAGTGCTAAGACAAGTCAACAAACCCAAAAAAAAGTTGTCAGTATTTGTACCGGATAAGAAACTTCCCAGTAAAACTTCATAGTTAAGTAACTATTGCCAAAATCAATGGGAAATTTCCAAATAATGAGCAGCTAGCGGTTATTTCGACATCACGATGTAAAACCAATTTAAGTGACCATATCGCAAAAGGACTAGGTCACTAGGCTATCTCAGTCAGCTGGGCCCGTATCTTATCTTCCACGTACATATACCTCAGTTTGTTCTGCACGCACCTCAGCTTAACACGATCACTCTAGCAGGCTTAAAACAATATACCTGTTAAAAACGTTGTCGACTTCAATAATAATAGCACATGATTTATGACAGAACGACTAGATTTGTTATAAAATATCACTTTCTGAAACAATGACACAAATCATACATATTAAAAATGACTATATTTAAAATTGTGTGAAAAAAGTCCAAATATTAATATTAAATAGAAAACAAATTACCGTTGGTCATCAAGTTAACAAAGATATAATCCGCACTGAAACACAGAAGCGTTACAGGAAGAGATGTGTAAAACATAATCTTAGAATAATTGTAAAAATGAAATTTTAAATATCTCGAATCATGAGAGTTTGCCAAGATATTTCAAATGGAAGTGGAAAATGTTTGAACGAGTTACTTCCATATTGGCAGCAATTAATTTGGTATAACTTACATAAAGACATCTAACATTCTACCTTGCGCGTGCCTACTAATAAGAATGCTAATAGATTTCCAACACATTAACTATAACAAACATGAAGAACAGGGCGTAAAACAACAAAATTTCAATGAGGCAAAGAGTGTTGCTTCTTATAAAGCATCGTTTAGTGGAAATTCATCTATTTAAAGAACAACCAAAATCGAAAACACCAATAAAGGCGTTTCAGCGTTAAAAAAATATGAACAAAGCTCTCTTCTAAAATCGATTTCACACGTACAATGAAGATACAGGATAAATGTACGATGAAGAACGGTGGTAAGAAGTACCCGAACTTTCTTATAACTGGAATTATCTCTCATACCGTAATGAAAAAAATCAATGCGTATATACATGGATAAGGCATTGCTTGGTCAGTAAATCAAAATAAAATGATTAAGTGCTCGTTTTTAGCGCTGCTAAGTGCTAAGTCACGACTAGAGTTTTGACTTGCATAGGACACGCGTACCAAAACGGAAGTGCATCTTATTGCTTATACCGGGTCAACATTAATTACGCTTGGCTTATTTCAATAAATCAGTGATATTTCAAACATTAAACACGAAAACAATTAATATGTTATTAGTAAAAAAATCAAAGCTTACGATATAATATCAACTTTACAAACACTTAAACAACGAGCACAATATTATGTGACCGACTGAAACGCGGAATCTACACACTTCTGGTTATAATCTCCATCAGCTCGTGGATTCGTTTTAACCACGTACACAGAAGTAAAACAAACTGGAACACCATTTACAGCACGTTTGGAACAACCATGTAACGTTGGTACTCTTCAAAGATTTAATTGTTTTTCTCATAAACGTATTCCTTTACCTTATGTATTACCATGCATTCAATTTACAGATTGGTCAATGTTTTAAAAACGTCAAGTTTGGCAGTAAAATACACTTGGTAGGAATGTTCTAAAATTTCGGCTACAATACAATTTCGCGACGGAACAGAAAACCAAACTGCTTTTGAGTCACGCGCCGGTGGGCATCCAACGAAGCACAAAATCACGCTTTCATCTGTTCTCACGTAGCTTTTGTCGTGAGTAATTTTCTACTCTCTGGGTTCACAAAGCTAAATTCACGAAAAAGATTCTGGTCGATGCTCGCGATCACATCCTTGTCCGCCTGATATGTGAAGTTAAAAAAAGCGATGTTAACTTGCAGACACGAAAACGCGGTACTTTGGATTATTACTGAAATATATATTACGAAAATTTCGTTTTTACCTGAGTAAGCCTTGGACGTGCAGACAGGAATTCTTTATCGAAATTGCTGTAATCACTCGCTGATCTCTGTTGAGGCAGAAATTGGGAATAACATTCGCAACAGTTACTGTGAGTAAGCACCGACAATTTTTAAACATGAGAGAGAATTAGTCTCCAAACATATTCTTAATTTGCACACCACTCACTGTTGCAAATCAACCCCACAGAAGATATTATATTACAGTGCTATTAATTCATGATAGGATAAATAGTGAAGACATACGACTTTCGGTTTAAAGGGAGGTTCCATCTGCCGCTTTGCAAGCAACGCAAAGTCAATAGAATTGAAGAACTTGTGTTTCTTTACATCACTAATGACACCCAGCCTCTTGCTGAAGTCCTTCTCTAAGAGCTGCAAAAAATCAGAAGAAAAATAAAAAATTAACAGTGATGTGCAGGATAGGTAATACGTTGTTTCCAACAACATGTAAATTTCAGGCATGAAGTGTCAAGTGTGACTGACTCGAGACTAAATTTACCTTTTGCACGCAGTCAATTGCATCTCTTGGCATCCAGCGAGGATAAATGGGCTGCTTATGCTGAATCGCATGGAAAAGATCTTCTTCTTCCTCCCCATGAAAAGGAGACTGTCCGAGAAGCATTTCATAGAGGAGTACACCACTAGACCACCAATCCACTCCAAAGCTGTACTTTTGGCCTTTCAAAATCTAGTTTATACATTGCTTTATCAATTACTTTACGGTTCCAAGAATAAAATCTAATTATCTTAGTTTTCTTAAGTTTTAACTTAAAAAGGGTTGACTATATTAAATTAATATAGTGTAATAACAATGTATAGAATTTAAAATTTCAAAATCAACATTTAGTCACAAAGTAGAAAGTGTAAGCTGTGTGAAAGTGCAAGCTCACTTCTGGTGCGATGTAGTCTGGTGTGCCACAGAATGTCGAGGCTTTGTTCTGTTCCGATGTATGTTCCCTGCACATCCCAAAATCTGCAATCTTAGTATGGCCATCCGAATCGAGCAAAACGTTGTCTAATTTTAGATCTCTGTACACGATGCCTTTAAAAACGAATTTTTGTACAATTTATGTAGGGCTGATTACATTCTGATTATTACAATTACAAGCATGACTTCAATGCATATATTAAAGCTGGTTTGTTACCCGGTGAACCTTGGTTACATTACAGGTGGCGTGTTACAGAAAAATGAACGTAATCTGGATCTACACTTCAGCTTACCCTTGCCATGTAAGTACTCTAATCCTAAGGTGATTTCGGCGGCATAAAACCTTGCTCGTTGTTCAGTGAATCTGCCGCTTGCTTGAATATGGAACATCAAGTCACCACCATTGAGATACTCCATGACAAAAAACAAATGCTCCTGTAAAAAAATGAAGTTTCTAAAGTGGCTAATATTTTGCTTATTAGTTCTCTCATTAAAACAACAACATCCCTGGTTTATCCCAGTGACGATGCAGCAGGAAGTTAACGGTGAGTCATTAAGAAACATCTTTGACAAAGAGATAGCCTTAACGTACAAACGTACAGTAATTCTCACCTTAGTCTGGTAAGTGCAAAACAAGTGAGTAAGATAGGGGTGCTCACAGGAAAGTGCAAGTACCCTTCTCTCTACCATCGTGCATTCAATGTCATCATCTTCAACAACAACTTCTTTCTTGAGAGCTTTAATTGCATAAAACTTGTTGTGACCTTTCAACTCAGCCAACATGACCTAAGTTAAAAGGTAAAAAAAAACTCATCAAATTCCTGGGTACAGTTTGTAATTCTGTAGCACACAGTTACACTATTGGCAATTCATTTTACAAGTACCGGAAGTTGAACAAACATTTTTTTGTAGGGAAAGGGCCCAAAAAGCACTAAGACTGACCTTTCCAAAACTTCCTTTTCCAAGAACTTTAAGAAAACGAAAATTATCATTTTTAAAGTTAGCTTCAAAAACTTTTTTTGTCATTCGAGGCTTAGGTTTTGGAGGTTGGGGAGGAGGTCTGGATGATGAGGAAGTGACGAGAGCAGGAGGAGCTTCTTTGGATGCCTGACTTACTGGTTCACCACTGTTCATCGACCACAATGTTTCATACGACAGATCTAAAAAAAATTAAGTTTAAAAGACGATGTGGCCTTACCTGCCTTTTTTTCAAATCTTACTCAAGCTATGGAAATTTATTTTGACAACAAATTCATGATGAAAATAAAACTGCAAACCAAAGTGAATAAAATTACACCTGTTGGGCCGGGACCAGGGGTGGAGACGGGCCTTGGTTTAGGAGGAGCGTGCAGGCGTGGAACATCTTCATATACAGCTGACTCTTGAGCATGAGGAAGATGAGGTTCTGATTTATCCTGAAGGTAGTAAGTTAAGCAATCAATAAGACTTATAATAACTTCACAAACTCGTAGTTAGAAAACAATAATAATGTATTTAAATCAACGAAAAAGAATATACAGAAATATTGGACAGTATGTTGCAATCTGATACAAACGACAAGTAAAAGTCATTTCCTGTAAACAGGCAATGCAAAAACTTGCCCGTTACACATATTATTGTTATGTTTGCACCTTCCAAATGAGGCTTTCTACTGTATTGAATAAAACTGAAAAACAAAAACCAGAATAAAGATAGGTCACCTCAACTGAAGGGAGTTTGTCAAGCTTCTCCAGGGCAGCAGCAAGCAATGCCTGGTTCACACCACAAGTATGGGCCATTTTTTTATAGCATTTGTGATGTGCGTTTGTTCCGCACTCTGTGAAATAAAATTAAGCAAAACTGCTGAATGAAATGCAGTATTATATTGTTTCAAAATGCTACATTTAATGCAGAAAAAGGTGTCTTTTATAGATACAAAAATAGACATGAAGCAGCAGCTATGAGTTGTTTGATACAATCAAACATACAAAGGTGTTGTGAATACTCTTGTGTCAAATATTTGTCTATCATAACAATTAAAACAAATTTGTAAGCTTAAACTAAGCCAAAAAGAGATTGAAAAACAAATGATTGACCAAAGACCTTAAATGCACTTGATATTTACAAAATGTTACATTCTATTTTTTAGTATAGCTGTGTGAGATGTTAGGAATTTCATTCAAATATGAAAAAGCAACAATGCCCCTTGTTGTTAAAAAAAAGCACTACGCAAAGATAGCAAGCATCAATATTGACTTTGTAATGCAAATATTTGTGCTCACTTGTTCTAATAATAATGCCAACTAATCGATCCAAAAGAAACCGCTGAACGGAAAAGAAAAATGGAAGTCTTTAGCTTATAAGTTCACTGTCCTGATCAACATTGTTCCAGGTTTTATTCACAAAGTGAAACTGTTTTTTGATGGATTCGAACGGCAGAGTGTAAGTGGCACAGTGTTTTGAAAAGAATTTTAGAATCTAACATGCACTGGAAACAAATTAACACAAGTGTACGAGTGCACTTACCCTCGCAACGAAGGCCCTGTCTCAAGAGGCCGTACAACATTGAGCCACAGTGATCACAAAATGTAAACTTCTTATAATTGTAAACTTTGAATCGATGTGGCATGTTGATCTTGAACCGCTCCTTTAGGTACTGTAGATAAATGGTACCATAATATTAGTACCATTATCTCAGATGACACTGTGTTGGCTGTACATCAGTTAGCATAACTGATTTTAATCATCAAGGCTACCAGCTTATCGTAATTAGCAAAATTATTTTTTTCTTAAGATGAAATCAACAATCAAGAAAATCTATAAAAATTATGTCTACCAACAAATCACACCAAAAAAACAAATTAATAAAAAACACATTACTTCATATAAAATGAAACATAAATCAAGATTACAGGCATGTAAAAGACAAATTGTATTAATTCTGTGCCAACAGCTATATTATTTAAAACAGGTTATTGTAGTCCAAGGACTGTAGGAATTTACCAGAGTGATGAAAAGTAAACGTTGAGAGCTATTTATACATTTATTGATAGTGACATGTTTGGATATAGCAGTAAACCTATTTTTAACTGGGGGAAAGTGAAAGTCGGATTGAATAGCAATATGTCATTATACTTAGAAATGTAAATATATATCTACTGTAAAATTTCTAAATTTTCGAAAAGCTTAGTTGTATTTTATGAAATTTACTTGGTATGTCAAACAATCAAGTGAATGTTTCAAGTCAGTTCTTGGAACTTCATTGTGTATTGATCTCTCTTTACCTTTGGTGTAAGTCAAACCATGCTGACAAACATGAAGTGACAAAGAGAGGGGATTTTAGCTTGTAATTTGATAAACTCTGCTCCCCAGGAGATGTGTTTGTCTTTTTGCTTTACCCATCCCCATAAGAAAATATTCAGTAAACAGATTAACTATAAACATGGGATAAACCTTAGTCGGATATCATTGGAGTGTAGGGGTTCATAGCATACCGGCATAATATAAGGTGTGATTAGTATGGTACATGACAAGTTGTTTCACACAAAAACCCTTATTTCCATTCTTATGTGTGAGAAAACCCTGAATTAATCAGCGCAATGTGACATGAGCTAAAAAAAAGCGGAGTACTTCTTGCATATGTAGCAGATACGTTTTTGCATCATATATGGTAATGAATCATTTATTTACATGCTGTCATGTGCTAGACGCTTGCCATTAAAGCTAAAGGAAGCATATGGTGGTGAAATTTGGTGTTAGCAGTGTCAATGCATTTTTATCTAACAATTATTTTTTTGTTAAGGTTGGACCACAACAACCTTTTTTCATAACAGAAAATTTCACAATAGCTACCATTTGTTGAAAGATCTAGCACAATAAATAAATACATACTCAAGCACAATAAGTGTACTGGGAAAACTAAACTATATCAACAGAGAACAAACCGTTAATATAATGTAATTCGTGTATGTATGTTTGTTGCCTATATATGATAAATTATGTCAAATTTGGTGTACATATTATTTTTTGTGATCAAGCTCATGACATAATGTTTGGTGTTTTGTGCACATGGTGTTTGATGAAAACAGAAAGAGAACGAACTTTAACTAACACACTGCAGTAAAACTCCACGTAATGCACAAACAATATCTCTCAAAAATGTAAAAATGTTTCATTCACAAGTACCTTCTTTCGTTCCTCTAACTTTAAATTTATGATCATATATATCTAAAGTTCATCTTGTAAAAAAGAGCCTTCTTTGCCAAAAATTAATAATCAACAGCTTATATAATTGTAATATTTCTGACACGTAGCATCTTTATTATATTTTATACCAGAAAAACTGCGATTAAAATAAATGGATCTTCCCTGGAACTAATTGATGTTGGATATAATAAGCAGTGAATATATCAACCAGCACACCAATAACCGACTGGAAATGTAAAAAAACAGCGGCCAAAATTACAAAATTACAGAGCTGTTTAATTAATAATCAACACTAATGTATCGATCTTCTGCCAGATAAAAAGTGCAGCATTGTGGGTTAACTTTGTCAAATTGTAATTGTCTTACATTTCTGCTGCGCAATATTCAACATAAATGAGAAAACATATGATTTTGGTAAGTACAATTATAAACTTCGATAATATTAAAAACCTTAAAAATTCAACATGGTCTTTACCGTTGTTGTGCTTGTTCTGTGGGCTGATTTACTGCAAGTATTGAGAACAAATGTCATGCATTTCTTATGTAGGGCAATCCCACATTCTGAAATGAAAACACCAAACATGCAACAGCAAATACTTCAACCAAAACACAAGGTTACCATAATAGTTCTATTACTATAACATAATTTAACAGCACAACAGCATATGTCCAGCAGTGATGATGGCCTTGTGTATTTAAAACTAAGATCTCAAACAATTCTGGTCCTAGCGCCACAAAACAAAAGTATATAGATAGGGAGGAGTGGGAACACATTCAACAGGCACCAACGGGACATAACATTATGCATTTATATTATGTATGACATTGTTTTTATATTTGTTTTATTTTATGGCTTTGAAAAAGTGAAATATAAGGCTATTTATAGAACAATTCAAAGCTGGAAAACGAGATATTTTGAAGGGTTAATCAATCACACAGCGGAAGGCTAACATATATTCACATGATCATATCACAGGCATTCAGATCCGGGTTAGTGAATACCAAAATCAAATACAAACTGCATTAAAAGAAAAAGCTTAATATCACCCACACACATTGTGTTGAAATCAGTAAAGCATCAGTTCAATGCTACTAATTTCAAAAACTCAAAAATATCACAAAGTGCAAACAAATCCGAACAAAGAACATGGTAGAAATATTTACAAGATTAATGTCATTGTCACTGCCCACACATACACCCAGCACATGTTCCTTACAACGCTTGTGGATTGTCGCGCTGCAGACTGCAATAAATGGATTGTTAAGTAAGATCTATAAACCAGATTATAGTGTAACCTTAATCAAAGTGCTTATATTTATACTTAAATAAATTGATCCTTTTTGCAAGAAATACATTTCCTAGGATACAGATTGGGATGGTCAAAGCACAATTTCGAACACAAAGGTATTCGAATCCAAACTGGGTAGTTTAACAAATCCTGGGATTCGAAAATCCTCTGGTACGTATAAGCTCAATTACGTTTTTCTCTTTCATGAACGAACGATATACGCATGTACATGTATGAACTAGGGATGGGCCGATACGAACCCAAACCCGAATAGATTCGCCGAATATCGCCTTTATGGAAGATACGGGCGAACACGAATACCAACAATGGCGAACCCGAATACAATATTACTTATAAATTTACTGACTTTCGTAAAAAATGATGATCAAGATGACAATGATGTCAAGAAAGTTTTTGGCTAACTCCAAGTTTTGTTATCGTTACTGGGGTATTGTCATAACCTTTTCACCCGTAACAACCATTTATGCCACATATGTCAAGTGCACACTTTGCCCAGAAGCAAAGAGGGAAAAAGGATGATGTGCCAGAAAATATTATATGTCATGATTTTGTGAAAACAATAACTATAGAAAGATATATGTTGAGTATTCAGGACATTTACAGTTTTTAAACGATTACGCATAACATCTACAATAATACATTTTAATTATACCGACTGTAGCTAAATTTCTTGAAAAAATTGTCAAACTTGAGTTCATTCATTCAATGTACTACAGTATGTAATAACTAGGGCAACCAAAAGTCAATATGGTCAATTTTTTTTTACCTGCTCAGAATGCTATGAAACAAGCACAAAACAAATTTCAGCTTTCTACGACGTGTGGTATAGAAGTTATTAAGTCAGATAAAGTCAAAATGTTACGTTAGGTCAAAATACGGTCAAATTGTTTCGTTAGGTCTTTTTTTTAGGTCAAAATCTATTAAACTTGTAATTTTGTAACCATTTTGTAATATTATTCTTCCGTTTTTCTCTTTTCTTGTACCGCAAACAATTCCAGTCCCGCAAATTTTACTTAGAACCAAAGACACAAAGAGAGGGAAGGCTTTTCAGCGCGTTTGGTGACGTCACGATGTGACAGCATTGCATTTGAAACTGCAAGTTGTCAATCTTAATACGCAGAAACGAAAAAAAAGTCAACACTAGAAAAGCATTTTGTCATTTTTAAATGCAGCTTTAGATTAGAAAGTTGCTGTAGACAGTGTAGAGACTATCAGTATAGCGTTTTTCAAAATAAGGTAAAAATTTAAACGTTTTAGGTCAAAATAAGGTCAAAATGTAAACTTTTTAGGTCAAAATAAGGTCAAAATGTAAACTTTTTAGGTCAAAATGAGGTCAAAATTTGCAAATTTTAAGGTCAAAATTTAAAATTTTTAGGTCAAAAAACTGGTTGCCCTAGTAATAACTTTGCTCGGTAGAAATAACTGCTTTTTTGGGCTTGCGTAAGTAGGCTATAGGTGTACACTGTGCAGTACTTTTGGGGTTTTCAAACAACAAAATCTAAAAACATCTGCTGCTGAGCGCTGGGTCATTTAAAACTTGGGATTATTTTAGTAAAATTAAATTGCATTTTGTTGAAAATGTTGCAATTCACTGGATATGAAACGTTTAGTTTTGAAATTCTAGATTTGCTATCTCTAATCTAGAAACTATTAAGATCACACTTTGGCCATCCCTAGATACAAACAAAAGTCATTACCACCACACATTAAACAAAAGGAGTAATTCTATTAACAACAATATGAAATCTTTCTTACATAGGGTACAGCTGTATCGGCAAATTGAACTAATTAATTATTCAACAGAAGTTTACATAATTCTATACATATATTCATATCTATAGATTTTATACATTTGTTGTATACATTACATTAACATTACCATAACTCAACATCATACATTATGATGCACATATCGTGCGTAAGAACATTCTAACAGAGTTACACTATCCAAATAACATCCATAGCAAAACAGCATGGTGTTCAACAAATTATAGAAGCCTTACTACGAAATGAAAAACCATATTGCCATATATTTCCATAAAGCAGCAATGACAATACCCATGATAGTAAAAGCAACATACACAAGACAAACTCACTCACAAGCAAATAATAACAATAACAATTCGTACCTTTGCACTGGTAACCTTGCTTGTTCAAACCCCATAAAAAGTCTTTGCAAACAGAACAAAATGTTGGTTGCTTGAAAAACCTCGCTGTAAGCTCATGGCCTTTGACAAGATGAACCTTTGCTTTCTTGATTGCACCGCGCCGGGCAGCAATTCCTCGGTTTGGAAGTTCATCTTGGGCTTTTAGATCTTAGTGACAAAAAATGATTTGCTAACAAAGGAATCAACACCAAAATATCTGTTTTATCATTAATTCTGAACTCGTGAATTTTAGTCAAGTTATGTACGAAATAATTTTTCAGACACTAGGTCGACTAGAGAGTGATCGTATTGTTGTGGTTGATACACATTTGTTAAAACCCACTGGCATTGTTACATGTCAGAAAAATTGCTAAGGTATTTTCACAGCACTATTAATGAAACGATACAATGAAGGAAATTTCTGTAGATGGAAAATTTAAAGTGTCCTACAGTTTAAATTTAAAGTTTCCTATCTTAAGGATTGACATCATTCACAATGGCATACAATTAATACAATCAAATTTTCTTAGGCTGTATTGGTTTGTTCGTGCCTGAAAAATTTTAAAAATCTAAATTTAAATTCTCAAGCCAAAGCTATTGAAAATTAAAAGTGTAGCCAAACATATTTGACACTGGAGTTATCGGCATCATTGAATAGTGAACAATTACTTTAAATAACCATTGAAGCACAACCTACAGTAGACTATATATAAACACAAACGACATATATATATGTGTATACTATATATATAATTAGCACAAAAGAACTATGTGCAACCAAAGACTGAGAGACAAAATGCAAATTAGCATAATGTTTAGAAAATAAACAAATGGAAATTTATGATTTTCATATAGTGTTTATAAATATACCATAAACACTATATATAATATATATTTATTTTGCACTTATGTTCTTACACATTATGTAATTGCTGCCAGACTTGCCATTTCTAACATTTTGTTAAAGCAGTGAGCACTAATTATATAAATGAATTTAACGGATATTGGAAATAATCCAAGCTCCAAATTAAAATTAGTTGGTTTTATAAATATCTACCATTCTATGACACACTGATCAGAACATTGCGTGTAGTTATATATACACAGATATTACTATAAGAATAAAACACCTATGTGACTTGTGAGTGTGAGTATAAAAATAATGCATAAATGTGAAACTAATCGAGGTGACTCCAACGTAGGCTACACGTAAATGCAATTATGTCACATATATATGATTCAGGGAACAAAACTTGCGAGTAGTAGCATAGAGCATAGAAGCTTGAAGTGTTTTCCTGTTCATGATGACGTGATTACTGTTGTTGTTACCTACACGTTATGACGTTTGTTTGCATGTTCCACATATCATTAGTTTAAACAGCTGGTATTTTTATGATATATATATATATGTATATATATACACCTATATAAATATGTATATATGTATATTTTCAACATACTGTACATATGAGCACACATACACAAAACAAAATGTATGATATGTGATTTTGTTAACATTTAATGAATGAAAGCATGCTTAATTGCACACAAGCATCACTGTAGTAATGGTGATGGTCTTATTTCATATTTGGCATGTATGAGTGCATACTTGAAAACGTGTGACAAATACTTAGACAAAATACCTAAACTTTGTCAATGGTCCGTCGACAAACACTCCAACTCATACCTAATTATAATATCATAGTTTCTATATAAAATAGTAACAGCAAGATATGCAACTAGGATACCAAACAGGTGGAAGGCCAACAATTTACTTACCTTGCTGTTCGACGAACAACTTCACTTGTAACAGAAGTTTTCCTTGTGGTATTAAATCAAGCTAAAAAAATATGGCAAAGATCACATCATAATGCCTGCATTTGCACATTGTGCTAAAGAAGAATGGCTCGATTATGATGACATTTTTGTAAATTCACTACATCAGCCATGAGCTATGTTCAATCAAAACGTCTTACGAGGCAAAAAATGATGTTGACATGTTAATGAGAGCCGTACACTAAATGACTTATTATGCATGGACAAGTTTACCAACATTTAACCACTAACACTAGAAGGACGGGTCGCATCAATTGACGCATTTTCAACCTAAGTGCATCTATAACTTTTAAGTCTTGCATCGCACAAACGTGATATTTCCTGACTTTTCCTACATTAGTGTTAGGTAACTAACCCATGAAGATGAAGTTTTTATTTTACCGGTAGCGATAATTAACGTGGTCACTACCTAGAAGGACGGGGTGCGTCAATTGACGCATTGTTACTTCACAGTACAAAAACCAGTTCTCGCAATAGAGAGCATTGTTTTCTTTCTGCTGATAAATAATAAATTACAGGTTTATCGAATTAGGTCACAGCTGCCAGCACAGAGGTGTGACAAACGTGTCGACAAACTATGCAAGTCGACTTTTTCGCAAAACAGAGTAGTTTTGTCACAAGCGCAGCCTAATATCGGAATTTTTGAAGTTTATCGAAGCGTAAGTGTAGTAAGAGTTTCTTAGTTAGATAAATTAGATCAATTCTCCGGCTTGGTGGTTGCTCGTGGCATGATAGGAGGGCGCAACTTCCCTGTGAAGTGTTTGTGGGGGAGGTCGTGGGGATGTCCGATGTTGTCCCAAACCATGGCAAGAGACAGGTTTCTGGAGCTCATACGATTCCTTCACTTCGATCTGAAGACGGAAAGGCGTAGGATTCTATTGCATGATAAATTTGCACACGCTTCACAACTTTGGAACAGTTTTATATCAAACTGCCAAAAAGCATTCATTCCACAGTGGAAGATAACTGTGGATGAGCAACTATTGCGGATGAACAACTATACTATTGCGCTGCAAGTTCATCCAATATATGGCCAATAAACCAGACAAGTTTGGTCTAAAGTTCTGGCTGGCAGTTGACGTTGAAAACAAATATTTATTCAACGGTTTTCCTTACGTTGGAAAAGATGACGCAAGGAGCCCCCACGTGAGTGTGCCCACCGACGTTGTACTGAAACTCATGGCTCCGCTTTTTCAAGGAGGTTACAACGTCACTTGCGATAATTTTTTCACCTCACTTGACCTGGCGTTGCGACTTGAGGAAAAGAAGTGCAGCCTCGTAGGAACAATGCACCAGAACAGGAGAGAAGTCCCGGAAGAGTGCAAGAAGAAAAAGGAGTTACGTGAAACAGAAGTGTTTAGACACGACGGCTTGTATTTTCAATGCGATTGCTTTTGTTAATTAAAATGCACTAAGCGGACATGCGATAGAAGTAGTTTTTTCGGAGCAACAGCACAGTTTTCTCAACAAAAAACTTTAGATTTGCGCCGTTTTGACCTTTTGCGTCAATTGACGCACTCCGTCCTTCTAGGTATACGAAAATTGCCGTCCTTCTAGTGTTAAGCACAATGTACTTGCAAACAAAAAATTTTTGGACAAAGAAGGTCAGTAGGCCACATTCTTCTAGGATAAAATCATAATGTTTTTGTTAATTCCCATAGACCAGTTGTCATTTTACTGTAACATATACAAAACAGTTGGAACCTTCAACTGAGTCACAGGTGGCCAATGGTTTGGTTGGACATAGCTAAAATGCCCTTTATCTGTTAACATAGTAAAAATGAAAATATCTATTGTCTTACCCACACATCGGTTCCAGTACCGCCAATGGTTTGATTTCGACATTTGTCTGCTAACAATTGTAAACCAATGTTACACTCACTGACCGTGTTTTCATTTCTTTTAACAGCCAGCTGCAAAAAGCAAACTATTGGTTATCAAAAACAGAAACTTTTGAATTTTCAATTTGGATTCAGCTATTCAAAAAGAGCAATTGGGCAAAATTTTCAGCTGCAATAACCAATGTACCAGAAAGCAGCTTATATTATAGCACAGGACAACATTATTACGGCACAAAATAATACTTATAAAAATGTAAGATTATGCCATATTATACTGTACACTTTAACTACGATATATGCATCAACTTGTTTTTACTTGGGCCACTCTTCCGTCTTTCAAGTGGGAATCAAAACAACCATTCCACTCGGGATAAATTGTTTTCTTTTTTTGCACAAGTGTGCCACGTATTCCTGCAAAATTCCCCGGTATTAATTACCACTTAAAATTAAAAATTCTTAAGAGATAAATATTCCTATAAATATAGAGGTTTATACTATATAAAGGCATGTATTGTGAAAATAAAGTATAAAACATATAAGAGAATTAATCATATTTTATGCTGTTTATAAACCTGGAAATCAGCAGATTTGAATTTCTTTTGGTTACAAAACGCACCAAAAGATCAAGGTTATGGTATATATATATATATATATATGTATAAGATATCGTAAACTGTGCATTAATAATAAATTTATAATATAATTGTGCCGATAAATATTATACACAGTTGTGTTAATAATAACATTTTAGCATTACTAGTGTATACTTACCATCTTCCATTACACATTCTTTAATATTGACTGCGACATAAAGGTCATTGCCATCACCATTGACAACATTTTCAATACCTAATTCATACTTGACAATTTTTACTCGCAGAAATGGTGCCATCTTGATTTGGCTAATGATATCACTACATCAACATCTTCAACAAGACTTAAATATGGCTTATCCTTTTTTAAATAATCGGCAGATATTTAATAACAATGACAACGCAGAATAAATTGATGACATCAGATCAAGTTTCTACTTCAGCTTGCCACTATTTTCCCAGAAAAAAATCGTTCATTCAAAGCTATTTTTCAGAGTTTTTAGTTGACTTAACTTAAATGTTATAACATAATAAACTAAACCTAACGTAAATCTACCTTCCAATATAAATCTAACTCCAATAAAACTTTAAATAGCTAAAATCAACTTTATGCATTCTCATTTTCCAAACATAACTGTCTAGGCTATATCTTTAACAACAGGTTGCGGCTGCGTGAAATACTTACCGTGAAATAGTCAATTCGTAAAAAAACAAGAAAACATATTTTCGATTTAGGCTAACCTACTTTATCACTTATAAAGAATAAGATTAGTGAAGTTTGTTACTTCCGAACGTCCGTTATAGATTAGGCCTATTGCTAGTACGCGTAGCTTTCTGGTCCAAACTCAGAAATTCTAAATACTTATAGTTCTTCAGTTTTTTAGGCTACTTTCTATAAGCTAGGCTATCTGTTGTACTGTATATATTATTGTGATATTCATCACTTTTTTCATACTAATACAACTTAGAGTTAGACTTGGCCTATAGGGCAGGCTACATGAAGTCATAATCATATGTCTCCTTCACTTTATCAATTTCACATCAGGAACCGAATGAAAAGTCCTGCGGAACTGAAAGGCCTGAATATATAAGGGGAACACACAAAATGTTATGATGTCATACTTCCCGATCCTGATACGGAACCTGAGTTAATCTAGCGAACAGTGTCTGGCGAACAATGTCTGTTATTCTCTTTAATCTTAAAAAGCTGATTATGATTTACTATTAAACTTAAAAGTTTATCAAAAGAATATGTAAGTTTCGCATTGGAGCAATTCCAATGCAAGAAACCAACAAATAAGCAAATTGCAGTCAATTCGGTAGACGAGCGGTTAAAGCATGGGCTCGCAATAATGCGGCCTGTGTTTGATGCCCAAGGGCGCTGCTATCTGTCCTGTCCTGGCCCTTGGGACCTCCAGGGCAAGGCATTAACGACGCTTGCTTCTGTTCACTATTAAGTGGTCCTGATGAACAGTTCCAAGCTCAGGCAATTCAATGTAAAAAACAAACAAAAAACAAGTAAAATGTGTATGTCCGTCAGAATAAGCACAACGGTTAGCTCAGTAACTGCCAAAGTTGACAGTTCTGGGTTCAAGCAATCTGCTCCAAGTTCTGCGACGCAAGCTGTTTTGTAGATTTAAACCCGGTTTCTGGAAATCAATAGAGCAAGTTTAGTGCTTAATTGAACTCAATAGTGAACATGTTTTTTCTTACAGAAGGACTGAAATAATTTTTATAATCACACAAAGAATTGAGTTATTATTTCATTGACGTTTGCTTCAAAATTCTACAGTCTTGCTTGTCTTAATGGTAGAACAATGGACGTTGATGAATTGTTTCAGTAGTTATGGTTGAAAGTGACTAGGTTGAATGTTACCAATAGTACCATTAGGCAACAAAATTGAAGGTTTGATAACTGTTTCACTTCTGCAGTCCAGGTGATTAGCTTTCGTCTGCAAATACTTATAGAAAGAATAAGAACGAACGTGGTACTAGCTTGGTCACTGAGATGGTTTTACAAGTCAAAAACAAACAGACTATTCAACATTTCTTGAATTTGTTCAGTTAACAATGTAATTAATAGCACAACCGACTGACATCAAAAGCAACATATTACAGGTATATAACAGTACACTAAATTGCAAATAATAACATTATGTTGTGATTATTTACCAAAATTGGTTAATACCATACCAGAAACTTCTCGTAAGCGTAAACATCACAACTAAGGAATGTGAAGAAACGATACTCCTACAGGAGGGCATTCAAAGACAAATTTTTAATAAATTATTTCACATTTCACAAAATTACACAGTAAAACAGTTTTTTATCAAAAAATTGCAAAATAATTTGATCATAGTTTTAAGTCCTTTTCGATATGTTGAGCAGTGGTATTGTGCATCTTCGCTTTGTTCTTCTTAAAATGATCTATGGCCACATCTCTGCTTTTATCCCACCCTCCCAAATCTCTGTTGTGAACAAAGCTTGATATATACAATATATTACAGCAGAGTCTACTTTTAATTATATATGTAATAGCATTAAAAACTGTTGTATAAATGTATATGTTTAATAAACTTCACACAAACATGAAATTTAAGTTATTCAACTCTTTACAAGAAAAACTTTTCTACCTGAAAAGAGGCCTCGTGAATTTCATTCTTCCCTGGTCTGTTGCCATCTGTAAGGCAGGTCTGATTGAAGGTTCATACCTGGCTCGAATTCCCAGTCTGAGCCATCTGAACTTAATCTCACTGTTGTTAATCTTTGAGAATCGGTAACATGAGTCCATGGTAGATATATGACTTGATGTGAAGGGATCCTGAAAGCATAACAGATTGATCACCACCACAAACTTAAAAACAAATTTTGCAAGTAGACATCTGCTTTCAATAGAAAATGCTATGATACCACCTACAATATTGACTCGCATCAGTGCACAAAAACTAACTTTTAATAGAAGCTGGCCGAGAAATTCAATCTTTTGCCATGATGAGAAATGCTTAATGTCCTTTGCTTTAAAGACACCCAGGTCATTTGTTGCTGTCTAATAACAAGTACGGGTAATGCATCACAGTCAGATAAACAAACAAAAAAAGATTGACACAGTTTCTCATAATATTCAAGAAGCTAAATGCAGATAAAACAGTTTCTAAAACCCTACAAAATAACATTAATGGTAAATAGGGCAATAGTATTACAGTAATTACAACGCCCACAACACCTAAGGACTCACCTTGGCCCACTTTTCAGCTAACGCAGTGCATTCCGTTGACAAAGTCTGATCATATTCTGGTATCACAGGTGGCATTCCAGGTGTATGAAACCAAGCATTCCAATCGAGACTATCCAGTACAGCTTTCTGATTTTAATGGTATATACCAAGTAAGTTAATTGTAAACGTAAGTAAGGTAAAATTTAACCTGTAATAAAAATTGCAGTGAACATCACTGAACAACTGTTACTTCAGTCAGACACCTTGCTTGAAAAAAATTCATACAAGTGATCCTTCCATTGGCTGGTGGAGACCGATTCAAACTTATATTTATCAATGTAGCTTCTTAAAAATGGCTCAAACTCACCTTAAATAAACAAAAGAATACAAAAAATCTTTTAGCGCTCAAAAAAGTTTTTATGGCATACAATATGAACAAAAAAAATATGAACAGTTAAATGCAAGATCAGCATAAACATTTATAAAAAACAAATCTTTGAATTTAATAGAAATTCCTGCACTAACAAAAACTACTCTGCAACTAATGGACTTGATGATGATCAGTTGATCACTATTCAATTTCTTACTTGGTCCTCCAAGCAGTGTTTCCAGATGAAACAGAAGGGTATGACCTTTCTCGTAAGGTATTGGGGAGAATGCATCATCTGGGTCAACTCCATCCAAGTTCACAACAAGATGCGTGAATGGACTGTCTTTTCCAAATGTTTCTATCTTCAGATTAAAATGGAGAGTGATATATTATTATCTATCTTTGTTCTAGCACATTTACAAAATATACTTCAAAATAACCTCATTGCTCTTTAAGTTTAGGTTTACGAGAATATATTACGTCATTATTATGGCATGCCTATTTGCAATATCAAATAGATATGACATGTGATATGTATTATACAAATTCATTTTCATTTCTATTTATGTATAGACGTAACATACACCCCACACATCAACTGTATTGAAAGCCGTTATTGCATTAATTATGGTGATGCTTGATGACTCTAGAGCTGCAATGGGCAATCACTTTGTGAACGCATGCTTTTCTAACTTTACAGCCGTTCGCATTCCGATTACCTTTTTGTGAGGTCATTTTTTGCAACTTTTATATTTTTTGGTAAATTATTTCCCAGTGCCCCAGGAATTAGTTGATTGCTATGGTCCTGTTGGACACTCCCTTTTAACTGCATGACCGTTCAATATTTTTTTAAATATTTGTAATCAGTTTTACCCTGCACGTGTTATGATCAGACGCTACTTTCTTGCATTGTACCTCATACTATCTGAGAAGGATATGCAACTTTTGTCATGACTCAGACAGATCATTATTTCATGAAGTAGGGAAGCATTCTTTAACTTTCTAACTTTAACAATCCAATTTTTGTATTTGCAAAGCATGGAAAATTTTGGTTGGCAACTCTTGCCATGAGCCAAAACCCTTTGCTTCGATGGGATCATTTTTCAATTATATCAAAAAGATGTCATGAGTTTGCATATATTGCTACAAAGGGATTTTGATGGCATTGTAAATAAAAGGCAAAACAAGTCCCTTTTTACACAAATGAAGTGGAATAAAGAAAAATTTTCAAGGGCCATGGAATCTGGTATGCCCATTGCCCATGTCATCTCTGAAGAAACGATATGGAAAAAATTATGCGTATTTCCAGAAACCATTACTCACATACTGATGCAGGTCCTTAAGGCCATCTACAAAAATAAACAAATAGTATAGCCAATGCAAAACAAAACTTACTGCATATTTCAGTCTCTTTAAACCATCTGCAACAACATCAGAAAAATCATGAACAATACACAGAATATACTATGATGCATATAATCCAAAAAAGGTTCACGTACTGAAGGCTTGAAATTGCCTGAACTTATCATCAAAGAGTTCACAGATAATTTTTCTTTCCAAAAATACTGTGTGGCCCTCATTTAACCTGCAACAGAACTTGCTAGTAATTGCAAAATACGATACGCTGATTTGTGTTGGACAAAATAAATATAAAAAAACCTACCAAAAATCTTCCCAAGTGTGATTAGTAACAAGGTTGCCGGTCCAACTGTGTGCAATTTCATGAGCAACCACCTGCAGAAGTTAAATTTTACAAGAATTTACTTTACTGAAGTGGACTTACTTTCCGATAACGGGTGAAGTATACAACCACACATATACTTGACCTGTCATCTGAATAAGAAGGCCTGCCCAAAAAGAAGTTATGATACGATATTTCCGCCAGATACTCGATCCTGATATAGGGGACTGGGCAAATATTTGTAAAATCTGTACATTTTAGTAGCTGTGATGATTGCTTATGCTATTATGATTGCTTTCATCTATGTGCACTTAAAAACTCATTAAGGCTGTGGCATATTGGAATCGAACGTTTTAGTGCAATATGTGAGGGCACTGTTGTTGTTATTCCATTATCACATCAGTAACTTAAAATACAAAATTAATTTAACAGTAAATAAGTTGGAACAAATAAATAAAAGAATAGAATCCACATTTGCATTCAAAGCAGATTCTAACAACATAAGCTCCTTGGCGCAGTAAGTTTCTTTCAGTAATGTTGTTCTCATAAAATGCAATAGCTGAAAAGAGCCATACATTTCAATGAATAGTTCTCAACAAAGAAGCTTTAACAAGGGGGTGTGTCAAGGCAACAATGTTACTGCTAAAAACTTTAAATCTGGTGGCCAAAAGGAACCCCTAACATTGTTTTATTTTTAGGCACACGAACATTGCCTTGTCAAAAAAACACATTGTATCTAATAAGTTAATGAAGAGCTTGTAAATGAATATGCACAGATACTTAATACTAGTGCAGCAATTCTTTATGACTTTAATTGTAGTGTTTGACTTTATCGCTTTTATATTTGAGATATTGGTTTGTTTACAAATAGTGAAATTTATGTTGGTGATTGGTTATTAGTTATTACTTTTACTTGTTTTTAATGAAATCATTTTAAATTTTCAATCTGTTTTCTACCCTGGGCTCTTTACACAGTGTTTTTGCCAAGTACTTTCGCCTGATTATGCACAGCAAGCTCCAAGCTTCGCTGCATCTCTGCAATAACCTTTGCTGTTCTTTGGCACTGTATATTAATTAAAATTAGTAACATATTGTTAGGTTTCTAGCTGGGAAAATTGTTGTTATTTTTGGCATTTATCAAAATGCTTCTAAAACTCAAAGCTCTATTTTTTATGAGTTAACTTTACCCCTTTGTAGACTCTTATACAATTTTCATTGTGGTTTCAACTCACTTCATCACCAAGCTTACAACCTTTCAATTTACTTATGATTGCTTGTCATTGCGATATTACATGGGTTTTAATTTAATACTAACATAAAAAGGCCACTTCGCTATGTTTTGTTGGCCTGATGGGCCAAAACAAAGCTTGTGGTGCGAAATAGACACAATTGATCTATTAAAGCGCAAACAGTTTCGTATTTTAATAAGTTTTTGAAATAGCAAAAGAATAACTGGGTGATGTGTTGTGTACATGATGTAAGAATGTGGCAGTCAGAATGTTTGAATTTAACTGCGCTTTCACCTTCAAAACAATCCTTACGCTGTACAGACAATTTACTATGGCAATTTGCCGAAGGTTTTTGCAGTCTGTCGCAAAATTGTATGATAGAAAATCACCATGCATTTTCAACAGGTTTACTGGTGGGCAGTGACATAGCATCCCACTGAAGATGTGACCATTGCTCAAGCTTATGTTCAGAAGGAACAATAATTCGTAAAATAGATTAATTTTTGAAATAATTTTGTGAGACACAAGCTCTTAATACAAAGTGTTGCTCTTAATACAAAATCATTGTTTTTGCACTGCACGCGTTTATGATAAGCAGTTTCGTTGTTAATGTTATGACATATTAATCTGTTTCTGATGCCAGTCAGAAACATTTTACCAGAAAAATTGTCTGCTGTGGAAACATACATACAAAAATTATTCAAAACAATACATAATTAGAATGAGGTCACATAAAACATGGCCTCACAGTTTAAGCTACAGCTCTCGAAATAAATTTCTAAAGTAAACACCTTTGTGAAATGTGGATATATAACCAATGTGTGGTGTAGCATCACCACCTAGTAATTATCATAAAACAAGTTTTCAGTTACTCACGTTAGCAAGTGACTTGTCTCCAGCCTAAAACAAAATAAACGTCCATGAAGTTAATTTGTGTTAACCTATAAAAATATTATTTTACTCAAGCATGTTTACTTTAGTGAGTAATATTACGATACTAGAAACAAACAGCTTTCAAAAATTAACTATCTAAACACTTATTGTAACTTACCAACAAAGTTGGAGTAACAAATGTGAGACAAGGGTTTTCCATTCCACCATAGGGAAAAGAAGGTGGCAGAACAAGGAGATCGTACTGGCCCCACACATACGGACCAACTAATTTTTCACCAGCAGCAATCATCTGTTCTGTCTAAATGGAATAAAGTTTATATCAAGCTATCTACAGTAGCTAAAAAATAACAAAGTAATTCAGAGCTTGGTATGTCCTAGTTGCCGTTATTCAGAAGTAATTAACCGTTAAGCTTCTCAATTAAATTTTGGTTTGACAATGTCTCTCACCTCAGAAAATTCCAATGCAGCTTTGTCAACCAGCTCCTTCTCAGACCAAACCTTAGACCTTGGCCCAATTTCACGACTCTCCAGCAAGCCAACCACTATGGCGATTAAGTAAGATGACATTGGCACCTGTAACAGTTTTGATACACAATAATACAATTTGTAATCTGTAGTTACCTATAGCTTTGAGTTTGAATAAATACCAACTGCAGTGATGCATGTAATATTAAAATGTAAGGACTAATTATTACCAACGAATCATGGTACTGTTAACATTGGTTAGTTAGCTAGTAACTTATAGCATTAATAAACCATGTACATAAATATGAAATATACAAACTGCAATTGTTACAACTAATAAAAAGAAAAATCGAATAATATTAAATAACCTTCTGTTCAAATTTATATGTCATCAGTTTTTCTCCGTTTTCACCCTTTCCAGCTTTGTCCCAACACTGAACAGCACTCATCAAGGCAACCAGTGGATGCTGGACAGTAACCTGCAACATTCATTGTGATGTTCACAAAACATAAAAAGAATAGACCTAAAGATGAAATCAAATATTTAAACTTTTTGTTTAATGCAGCCAGAAAATTGGTCCCACCTTAGCAGTGTAGGTGGCCTTGGCTGATGGACTGTCTTGACAAGGCAGGAGAGAACGTGCATGTATCGCCTATAACGGTTTATACAGGGTTATGACTTATCAGTTAGTCGTACATTTAGATTTGTACAGTACTGCATTTTAACTGATTGCGCCATCATATCAACCTGACACTGGCTGAACAGGTATGGGTATTTCTGACCAGCAGTTTGTTCAGCATCAAGCCATTGAAGAGCACTGCAACTGCTAGAAGTTTCATATTCAATGTGCAATGTAAACTCTTCATCTCTAAAAACATAATTCAAAATGTTATGATTATTATCACACTTATCATAGCATGCTGCAAACAATTAGATGCTAAGTTTTTGGAGCCTAATATAGTTTTAGCTTTCACACCCAAGAACTAAGTATTATATAGTATATATATTGTATATACATGATTTGGATTACTATTAAGGTATATGAAAAATGAAAGCATTAAAATAGGTTACATTGTAAAATGATTTCAATTAACCTGAAAACCACTAATAAACGATAAATGATTAAAGACCTACTATTTATAACATAACATGTCAAGTCTGTCAGTTATTTTCAGACTGCAGTCAATTATTAACTAACTTGCATGTTTGTATTTTCATAATAAAAAAACAATGTTAATAAAATGTATAGATATAGAAGTTAGTTTGCAGCACACTTGTGACAAATATTTGTCCAAGGTCTTTGTAAGTTAAATGCACTTAATTTAAGGCAAAGGTTTTTGATACAATACATTCAATTATACCATCATAGCATTTACAACGTTCCCAGTAATTGATAATAATAACTTGGAAAAACATTCTGAGATAACCGAACATGGAAGCCTTAACACACTTACTGCTTGACTGAATCAACAAAGTCAATTTGCAAAGGTGATCCAAAAGCAGCGTGCCTTTCTTTTATCTTAAACTTCAAATCAGCTTTTCCATCCGTGATTTTATGGATTGCCAAGTCCTTTGAGTCTAAAATCTATAAACCATAAAACAAAAGCACGTTTAACTTTTCATAAAGTACCTAATTAACAGGAAATATAACTGGAGATTAAACGTTAAAGAAATTATATACATATATTTGCATTGAAGTACACTTGAGTATCTACATGGCCATTGGGTAGATTATAAATGAACATTAATTACTTAATTACACATTAAACATATGATGTTCAAAACCCACATACTTACAAGAGATGAGAGATTATCCTTCTTTGATTTAAACTTTAAGTCAACATATCCAGACAAGACTTTTCTTGAAAAATCCACAGTCCAATTGATGTCAATATGCTGGATCTTTGCCTCTCTTGGATCGGAGTAAGAAGTGGGATCATAGGCACCCATGACCAAAGTTAATTTTTTCTTGACTACCCTATGCTGATAAATAAACTAGAAAGCCAAAATTTCACAAATCATACATACAAAAATGCAGTTTAAAAGTCTATTTTACTTTACTCATTTGCAAAAAACAAAAACAAGCTAAGGTAAGTTTAAAAGAATGTGTTGTCATTATAAGAAACGAGGTAACCAAAATAACATAGGTCTGTGCACCTGCAACTTAGATATATTTTTAAATTTTGTGCATTGCATCCAAATAACGATGTCTTGCACCCATTTCAACAAAATGTGCCATGTTTTCTTGCCTGGTAACCTGGAGGAAATTTTTACAACAAAATGAGTTTAAGCACCGCAGTTATTGACGACAATTTTGTTAAACGGTCCTGGTTTTTTAATCATGATTTTAGGTCAAACCAGTTATCTTTTGTAACTAGGCAACAATTGTTCGATTGATTGAATGCAACAGCACAGCGACCAATTAGCTACAATTTTAACTCTGTGGGCTTCCCTATAATTGGAAAACTCTCAGCTTGGGAACTAGCTCTGGTTATAACGCAGGGTTTGACTTTTACAGTTATCCGGTGTCTTGTTCAACTTTTAATATCAGCCAATGACCATTGAAATGACTAGATTTTACGGTGGGCAAGTAAATTGAAAGCAATTACTTGTATGTCGGACAAGTAGCTTTTTAGCCTATTAAAGTTCTTAATACATATCAAAATGCATGTCCCAACACTCCTGGCTTATTTTCAAGCTTGATATTTTGAAATTTTAATAGCAACTAACAAGGATTACCAATAGTTGGCCGACCAACTTGAACACGGATCAAATTCTTTTTCTGAAGATCTCATTAATAGTAAAAATTTCCAATTGTTTCTATATACGCTGCCACTATTTCACCATAAAAAATCATACGTTCAAAGCTATTTTTCATGGTTTCTTGTTACCCTAACTTAAACGTCATAACATAGTAACCTAAACCTACCAGTAACCTAAATCTACCTTCTAATCTAAATCTAACTTCAATTAAACCCTAAACAGTGTAAATCGCATTTCTGCATCCCCATACTCCTAATCTAACCACCTATACTTAACTATGGGCTGCGCGACTTACTTTAGTGAAATAGTCACTCTGTTTTGTACTTTGACAAATTCAAGCAAAACAATTATACATAGTATAAAAGTGCAAGCCATGCTAAGGGTTTTGCACCATCCAGACCACCCTTCAAATTTCGCACACAGACCATAAAGCGTATACAGTTTAAAGTACGATCGACTCGTTTGAACACTGTTTCAGTCTGTTTGTCGACAATATTCAGAACATACTGGAAACGAGGTTCTTGGGATGTGAGTACAAAAAAAAATTAAACTTAATCGGTACCAATATGTTACTCAAGAGTTTCAAAACGACCTGGTTTTGAAACGAGCTTCTCAGGCAAGGTTAAGCTTTAAAGGTTTCGTCTTGTTTGCAATTTATTTGAAATATAAATAGTGTAAAATTTTAATCCAAAACATATAAAATATTGAAAATAATACATTCTTAAAAATTCATAGTCGCTGGTTTGTATATATTGTGATGCAATAATTATGTAACTGTAATGTCACATTGAGTGTAATGACTATGCATGTCACTTTTATTACTAAACTTTGTGTACACCTATTAAAAGGTAACATCATCATAATTGTATTGTGAACATCATTGTATTCAGCTTGTATCCTTACAAAAAATTTTATTTAAAAAAATTTAAAAGGAAAAGAAATTTAAATCTTGTAAGGTTTCATGAAATGTTTCAAAAACATTTTCATAACATTGCAAAATATATATATATCAAGGGCAGTAGTAATAAAAGCAACGAAGGCGTACACAATAGATTTGCAAAACATAATGTCCACTTTTGTGTACTGAGGCGACTGCATTCTCAGAATTAGATGAACAATGAACACCAGTTTACTTCCACAAATACCTCAAGGTGAAATTGATCAAGGTTGAGAAAATAACACTTTAAAACATACGGACTTACAAAATTATAACTAGGTTACAGTATTTGCAGGTAAGCTGGCTATAAAGTTCCGTTGAATGTTACAGACATACTAAAAAAAACATAATTCTACAGCAAACTTACGGTAGGCCTACTGTACTGAAAGACTTAAATCAATGAGAAATAAACTGGTAACCTAGCATGAACACAAAAGTATTCACAGAATAAGCTAGGCAAATCTTCTTGTATACCAACTCGGCATTACCGAGATAAGTCCGAATGGAAAGTTTAGGCGTTTTTAACAAGAAATCACATGTGCAAAGACGCACTGACGGCATGCACTGAAACCTCACGTCTTAGTTTATTTATTAAAAATTGGCATTCAAACAATCAGTTTTTTTGTTTGTCTACTTATTATGAATTGGCTAGGCTAGTAAACACTCGGAGTACACATTGATGAGTCTCGTGCGTAAGTGCTTCACTTTCCAGTATGAGAGATAGGAAAGAAGTAAATAGGTAGTCGTGATAGGTTTTAACTTTCAAGAATAAAAATGTGGTGGTGATCGTGGGGGTCTAGTATACAAGTGCACAACCAGATGAATAACGTCACAATTTGAGTAGCTGAGGTCTAGCCTACAAAAGGTATCCTGTGGTTGTGCACTTGTGTATTGGACCGAATTTTGGTTGATTTATGCCACTTGAATCACTGATCAAACTAGCTTACCAGGCAGAACATTGAGTGTAATATCCACCTAGTCTACCTGATTCCCACAATTAACCTTTGCTTTTAAACAGGCCTTTTACCTTCAAAGTCTCAAATCGGGCCTACATTATAAACTGTCTGACAGAGAACGTAAGTTCGTTTCAGTTCATCCTGGCACATAGGTTGTTTTCAACCAGACTGCGGCACAGACGTGAATGTTCTGCCGATCTGTTAGCTTAACTCTAATTTTAATTTAGACATGTTTAATTGGGTCAAGCGTAAGCTATATTGGATAGTGCAAGGTGTATATTTATTATAATTTGTATATTTCAGTCTATATTAGGCTACTATGATGCACGTTTTTGCCCTCGACGCCTTGCCGCATTTTCCTGCCTGAATTGTGGTGTATTATCATAGTTTCGAATACGTGCGCAACCATCAGTGTCAGCACAATCATTCCTTCCCACCGGCATCAACTAGCCGATGGCGAAAAATAAAATGAATACTTCAGTGAATGACCAGTAGATTTAAACGGGGGATTCCCCGAATCTAAGAACGTTGAATACTAACGTCATAGTATTTTTTAAAAGCTCGTTTTTCCAAAGAAGTAAAATAAAAACATCAAAGAAAGGAGAAAAGTTAAACGAGTTTCTACACAAAATTAAATTTACAAAGTTGCGTTATTTTAAAGTTATTTACCTAATGCTTAAACGTAATCAAAATGACCAGACTGGAGTCAGGTAGATTCATTTGAAACATTGTCTTGAATTCAAGTCGTTTATACAATTTCATTGAAAGTGAGTAAAGTCAAGACAAGTCTTTGAAAAAACTGACCCGAGTTACTACGACTCTGGATGGTAGGCTAAGTACAGTATAAACATATGCTGAGTTGAAAATTACAATTGACGCCGCAAGATAGTAGCGCTTCCTTGTAAGTGGCAATTAAGACATGTTTACGGGTTGATTGTACAACGGTTGATTGTATTGGCAACATACTTAAAATTTAAACAATATTCCGGGTAAAATTCCCCAAAAATGCTGAATTATTACTTCTTCGTCGTAACGTAGTCATCTTGGGACGGGTTGGCAGTAAATTGTATATTTTCGAGTTCTAGAACGTCCTCAGCTGTTGCTCCGTTATTACCGAAATTTTCATCTTCTTCAACAAAATTTTTTGCTTTACTGCATCTATAGGCAAACGTTCTTATGAATTTTTGTGCTTTTCCCCAATATAAAATTGGATTGAAGCCGCTGTTTATGGGAATAAGTACAGAGACCATCGTGGAGAACCAAACCTCCGCATGTTCAAATAAGTCCATGCTCTCACAACAACTCCGGCTTTCGCTTAGAGAGAAGAGTATAAGTGAAGTTACTACAACCGGAACCCAACAAATAAAATCAGTAGCAACAATCCAAAACATGGTGCAATTCATATCACGCATTTCTTTGTCTCTTTGCCTCGTAATGCTTGAAGATCTCTTCGCGTTTGAAGTGAGATAACATGGGTTAAGGCAACCAGAAGTTCTAACCGATGATGTGTTGTGGTAAATAATGATTTGTGAGCAACAAATTAAAACAAAACATGTGAGATTAAATATTAATACAAATAAAGTGAAGTATTTGTCTTCGTCGTATTTACTCACGAGATATTTCATAGCACAAATATGTTGCTCGTTAAAATAACCATATTTTTTCACGTCTTCCTTGTCGTATGTTGCGTTTGACGATGCTTCCGCCAAAAAGTGGGCAACGTGTTCTCGCTTCATAGATATTATTCCGCGTGAAGCGTGGCATTCTGACCCTGTATAATCTAGAACAGTGTTACTAACGTGAGTAACATCCTTGCCGGTTACCTCACAGCCATGAAATTTGTAGATTGTAGTGAACATGAAATCGACAAGGTCTGGAGGCAAAATCGGAATGACTGCTAAGACGGTCCAGCAAAACCAAACCAGCGATATGGCACAAACAACTGGCTTGACTTTAATCAGTCTGTATGGTCGCAAGACACTGTACAAACGTGCAGCGCTGATCATGCAAAGAGTTGATACAGAAACTTGACTTGAAACAAAGTTTATCATCCCCATCGTCACGCAAGTAATACTTTGTAGCCATTCATCAACTTTCAAGGTTTCCTGCTTATGTTGAACGTTATTCAACCATATGCAAATTGATCCTATCACCAATGAGTAAATACCCATTAAAAGGTCAGCGAACGACAGGCTCAGAACCAATGCAAAGTATACCGTCTTTACTTTGGTCGTACTCTTCGTTTTACGGTAGCTGTAACACTTAATAATAATCACTGAAAGGTTACCGATCACTGCAAAAACTCCAATAAGAAAAGACCGAAAGATACAGAAATATTTGTTGAATGGATTGCGCTCCGAAGTGTTTTCGGCGTGCTTACAAGTTTTTTCAAGATCTAATGTACTGAAACAAATTGTCTTATTTTTCATGATTTTCTGGTCTTGTGTGCTGTTGGATTCTCCGGTGAAAGTTACGTTCTCCTTGCTATGTTTCTTCCCCATTCTGCAATCTTTTCCCATTGAGGCATCGTGAGCTGCTGGGACTGACTGAAAGCATGACTCAAATAAACGAAGCCATCCTAGACTGCTGCAAGTATGATTGTTTTCGCATCGTTGAATTTCGTTGCAAATACTGTCAGTTGGCAAACAGCAAGTCGGCGTTGCAGTTCGATCGCGGCACGACGCTCTCGAGCACATCCCCACATCATTTGAGCAAAGATACTCTATAAAAATATCATGGGAAGGTTTCAAAACATCGAAATAAACGACAGCTATTATACCATCGATAAAGTATGCATATAGCCTTCGGTTACGAACGTAAATGTATATGTTTGCAAGCATGTAATCTTTTAGCCTTGTAAGCTAGCGGCAGCACGATAAAACAATTTTAAACTTTGTATACAGTACAGAAAAGCGGATTAGCGCTTTACGTAACACCAGGCGTCTTGTTCACATTTCTACTTGAACTGAGACCAAAAATTGAATAATTGTCCTGTGCGCCGGAAGTGGATCAATAAAATATACTCATTTGTCGAATACATTGTATGTTCGGTATGTCAACAACAAACTACATTGTACGTAATTAAACGAGCAACAAACAGACATCTATCAAACAACAAGGCAAATCAGCTATCGCTTGAACTTGTCAACTAATTACAGCACCAAGTAATTGCTTCCTATTGATCACAAATGATGTCATTGCATAATAACGAAACACTCATTGACGCGAGCAATATTACACTGCAAGTGAACTCGTGCACTTACCAGCGCCTCCGGCTTGTAGGAATGCAGCAAGTAATATGAGAGAAGTCAAAACCTCAATTACCATTCTCAGTTCCACGGGGAATGCGTCAGACGTTTAGCTTACATGCAATTGTGCTTTGAGTTAGCCTGCTAATTCCACATCTTCAATCAGTGTGGTTAATTGAGGAAAGTCTTGCGTCACTTTCTTATCAGGCTTCTTTTGTTACCAAATGGAAAACTGGACGCATTTGAGTTTTTGTCTTCACACACCATTGCTTAATCCATTGAAGATCTATAACCTGAAAGCAACAGAGTTCAACCAGTTTGTAAGATTTTCTTTCAATGACTCAATACGTTACACAAAACCTACTCATTTAAAATTCTTTTTTCATTGAACTGACTGTAGGCAAAAGCGTCACAATGTAGTCTTAATCTTCCATACCACAATGTTCAACATTGATATTCCTCTTCTAAATTCACTCGATGTACAGCATATACTAGTTGCAACGAACTCACAGATTATACTTGCACTGCATTGTGTATATTTCTGTATTTCTAAGACACGAACAAATATAAGTATACTTTCTTCCTTCACATTCCTAAAAAGCTGGGATTTTTTTCACATTTAGCCTAGAGTTTATAAAAAGCCGAAATTTCTGCGTAATTACTAATTAGGCAACGTTGGTGCTTTCAAAACCAACTGAGTGAGAGGCACTCGCTTAACGAAAGATGATTTTGGTAGTTTGGCACGGGAGCATGACATATGGCCGCGGGAAAGTGGCCGCGAACAAACTCACCGGGGTCAACTGAACGTGACGTAAATTGACCGCAGACAAACTGACTGTGACATAAACTGGCCGGCGATCAAATTAACCGTCGATAAATTGGCCGGCGATCAAATTAACCGGCGACAAATTGGCCGTCAAAAGGTCAAAATTTTAAACTCGGTAGTATATGATATGTAAAGTAAATATTTGTTTGTAACTATTTCCTTTGTTTTTAACAAAATTGTTTTTTATTTCAATACACATTGAAACGTTTATTGAAATAAACAGAAGTGACTAGATAGTGAATTAGAATTTTGACCTTTTGACGGCCAATTTGTCGTCGGTTAATTTGATCGCCGGCCAATTTATCGACGGTTAATTTGATCGCCGGCCAGTTTATGTCACAGTCAGTTTGTCTGCGGTCAATTTACGTCACGTTCAGTTGACCCCGGTGAGTTTGTTCGCGGCCACTTTCCCGCGGCCATATGTCGTGGAACCGTTTGGCACAAACCAGCACAACGGCACGCAATTGAAGAAAACTGCTACCAGTCTGGCGAGCATTACCGGATTGCTAAAATATGAAGTATTTTAGTATTAACAAGAAATCCTAATGACCTGGGTGTGTTAGATATAGGGCTGCCACTATTTTACTGGAAAAAATCGTTCGCAATTTCTTGTTAATCTAACTTTTCTAAACTTCTCTAAGTTCTGCATACCAATTCTCCTAACCTAACCCCCTATCTTTAACAACAGGCAGCGTGACATACTTTCGATGAAATAGTCATTCCGTAGGTTTAAATAACTTGAAACGTGCACTTAACAGCCATAATGTCGTATAAAATAACCTCAAGTGTCATCTGGTTACTCATAGGTTTGAAAACAGGAAGTATCCAATTCATGAAAAACATGTAGGCTATCGGCCTACGTTCGAAGCTGTTTGCTTGTCTTCGAAAGTTCAGTTAAAGCTGTATTTCTAGATCTCATAGCAATATAGTATTGCCTTGAAAGGCTTATTTTAGCTTTCCTAAAACTACCTTTGTGTAAACAAAACAAAATTTTTTCGTTATCTGAAAATAAGTATAGGCCATTAACGCAATGCGTTTCGTCGCGCTGACAATCGTGTTTTCGTACAAGTCATATTGACATTAGTATTGTTCGTTTTTATTTAAATCGAAGCCTTTGAAGAAAAGGTAGCGCCAGATCTTTACAATATGAATCTTTAGCATGTATAGTACGACCTTAACTATTTGTGTAAGCATCTTGATGTCATGCTACCAACAATGTTTAAAAATGAAGGAATACTTTGAACCAGCAGCGATGGAGTAATATGTTGTTATTGTGCGGTGGTAAAAAAACAGGTTCCACGACATATGACCGCGGGAAAATGACCGCGAACAAACTCACCGGGGACAACTGAACGTGACGTAAATTGACCGCGAACAAACTGACTGTGATGTAAATTGACCGCGAACAAACTAACCGGGAACAGACTTACCGGAATGAAAATTGACCGGGAGGTAAATTGACCGTGCAAGTGCTGAATTATTGTGTTTAAGTTGATGGTAGTATATAATATGTAAAGGAAATATTTGTTTGTAACTATTTCCTTTGTTTTTAACAAAATTTTTTTTTATTTCAATACACATTGAAACATTTATTGAAATAAACAGAAATATTTCCGGAAATACGAGAAATACGAGTAACAACATTAAAAGACGTTCACTGCAAAACACATATGACACTACATAATAAGGGCACTAAAATTTACACAAACTGTTATTTGACAAATAAGGAAGTTTATTGCGCAAATTGTAGGTTGTGGGCGATGCCTCTGAGAAAATCTAATATGTCACGGTTTGCAAAATCTTCAACGATGGTTTGAAGTCGCGCATCCTGTCTCACTCTCCAGTCTCCACCTGCTGGGCTTCTCCAACTCTTTTTGCAATTTACAATTATTAGCATAACCATAACCAAGACTTAAAACTAGGGGAGTCCTGACGTACAGCTTCAATCTGACAATTTACTTAACTAAAGTGTCCATTGTTATTGCAATGAGTCCATTGTTACAACATGAGATAGGCTACAACGCATTGTTTCATAATCTCATCAAACAACTCGTCTAGACCGGGAAAATGCATGTAACAATAGGAAATCTATGAATAAAGGTGAAAAACCCGTAGGCTCACCCTACAGTGTAGGGTGTAGGGCCTACACCCTACAAGGGGCCAAAAAACTCTACGAGTGGCAACCTTGACTGCAATACACATACTAAATTGGATAGTGACTAGATAGCGACTAGATAGTGAATTAGAACTTTGACCTTTTGACGGCCAATTTGTCGCCGGTTAATTTGATCGCCGGCCAATTTATCGACGGTTAATTTCATCGCCGGCCAATTTACGTCACGGTTAATTTGATCGCCGGCCAATTTGTTGCCGGTCAGTTGTCCACTACCAGTTGTCGCCGGTGAGTTTGTTCACGGTCACTTCTCGTGATCCCAAGAAACACACTAATATTACTAATATAGCTTTCACCCAATTCTTCTACATTAATTTAATTTGTAACGACAATTTTAAAACCTTACCTTAGATATAGGGTTCAAGTATCAGCTAAACCGCATATTTACATATCTGGAAATAGCCATGATTTCCTCTAAATCATGCAGCTACATTTTGTTACTTCAAAAATCCCTTAACTGATTGGTTTCTTTGCTATGGTTACACCACCTTGCCTGCCCTTACTGAAAACGTAGTTATCCTGGGTTGAAAGCATTCAAGTAAACGTTCCCTCGAAACAATTCTGGCAGCTGCGTGTACAAATATAGCAGTAAATGCTTCTCCTCAATCGACGAGGCGATTGGGGAACTTTTTTGGTTTATTGTTTTTAAACCTACTGATGGAAAAAGGAAAAACTGATAATCATCATATTCACACAAAAGGATGAAAAACAAAAAAAGCAATAAGAATGTTGAAGATAGAATATTGCAATTTTCTGTAGTCCGCCAATTAAACAAATATACGTCTCTACGGAAAGCATGAAAGATCACGTGTAATCATATTCACCCAATAATGCAATATTTGCTTTAAATGGCCAACAACGCCAAATTAAGCGTTCGCAACAATTCTATCCGTAGTAATGCACACTTTGAAGCTTACGACTTTTGCCCAGGCAACTCGCTGAAATATTTACACTGAAAGAATCAAAACAAGTTTCCAAAAGTTGTTACAACATCTGAACACGGTAAAATTATTCTCTTCGTGTATAACTGCGTCATCATGTGTTCTCGCTTGTCGGGCATCCTTAAATAGGTAAGTGCAACTAGATAGTTGTGACTCATTGTGCTGTACAAGCTGCCTGATGATAACCAGCAACCGTTAAAACGGGCATCTAGGAATCTGGCCACCAAGCACTAAACGGAAGGTGAATGCAAAAAGGGTTGTGAGCGAATTGGTATTGTAGGTTCAAACCGTACAAAAGCATAGTCTCGGTATCGAAGTTACATTCTTCGGCTGTTGTTTGGCGTTGACAGTCGTTTGCTTGATAGTATTCCCTTTATAACGAAGTTTTAATATTTAATTTTTTTGCTAGATCTAGATCAAATGCACTTATAATGGATTGTAATCAGATAATGTTGTTTGAATAACAAATCACACTCTAAAAGCGTATTTCCTGTAGTGGTTAGAAGTAAAATATAAAGTTTTTTATTTCTAGTCAAAAATACGTTTAGATTTTAGAGTATATAAGCCTTCGCACATACAATAAAAATAATAATGGAATAGGCATTCGTTGCACAGAAACTAACTTATAAATCGGCATGCAAATTATGTTATATTCGAGCCATGTAAATACCTGCAAAGCTTAGGGTTGCCATGACGTAATTGGAACATATTACTGAATGATCCGCTGCATTCACTCAGCTTGATAAAATATCGACTTCCGCATTGGATTGGAACTTTGTCGACAGCGAATTCTGGGTAAACAAAAGCGCCTTCCTCTTCACAGAACACCTAACAATTATTTGTCACCTTTGAATCATGGTATTTTAATTGACGTAACTGGTATAGAAATATCTTATACCTATTACATCAACTAAACTAGAAATAAATATTTGCTAATGTATAGCTTGGAAAACCTTATAGAATTACCAATAAGAATGTCGACCATTTGCCGAGTTAACCAGCCAAATTCATACCAACTTAGTCTATTGTACAATTGCCTAGTAAGCCCTTTTATATAAGGTACCTGTACCGAATAAGGCCCGGTCCCTAATAAGGCCCATTGCTCATATTTCGCAAACCCGTGCAAATAAATGAAAGATTTTGTCCCTACATAAAAACTAATATAAATTCATGATGGTTTACCAGATTTCATCGTTGTCACGTGATCAACCGATTCGCTAGAGTACAACAAAAATTTGATATTTGCAGTTAAGGTGGTTTTGTTAATTTAGAAAAAAAGTAAGTGAGAATTTGGCCGGTTAAATGAACTGTTGTCAGCCGGCTGAAGTTTTCATGTAACAACCAACTAATAAGGCCCATACAAGATGCTTGGCTAATTGATGTCCAGACTTCAAGAGTGGTTCCAGTCATCAGTTGGCAAATTGTTGCAGTTACTTTGATGCGCCTAGTGGAATCTTTTCAAATGTTTGTACAACTTAAAATGTGAAATTTCTAATAATGTTATATGTTGTCTATTACTATGTTTTAAATCAAAATACTCACAAAATTGGTGGGCCTTATTAGGAGCCTATGCTCCTAATAAGGCCCATTTTTTGGAATTTTTAATTTCTTTATAAAAATTTTTTGGGGGGTTGTCAGGTATTGTGGTTTTAATATGTTGTAGTCATATACCCTCACTAATAGAATACGATTTTTCAGTCTATTCTCATTTATGGTTCTTGAGTTATTTTCAAAAAAGTGTTAGGTGGGCCTTATTCGGTACAGGTACCTTATAAAACATAACTGTACAATATAAAATATATATATGCAATATATATACAGTAATATATATATATATATAGATATATTGCACGAATACCTGTAATTTGAGTAAGTATAAGTATGCATCTACAGAAATAAATTCAATCTCTTACCCGTTTAGTTTTAAAGTTGTTTCGTAGCGTTCCCAAAACTATTTCCTGAACTCTCATTGTTTCCATGTTGCGCGTCGGAACACATGACGTAGCCGCCAAGTTAAGACAAGATTCCAAATCGGTATAGCGATTACTAAAACCAAGTAAGTATATATACAGATATATAAGTTTCTTGTTCTTGTTAAAATGTTAACGCATGGTGTCGGAGCTCTTGCGTGAGTAGTTTATGTCAGCACTAGGTCGCGCCAAAGAACTATTCCAATTGCTTTGAATATTTTTTCTTATTTAGTTTATTTGACTTTAGTCTAGAGTCTAGACTAGATTTTTGTCAACAGTATAACTTTGAGAATCTTACAGGCAAGTGTGTGGGTGCTGACGCAACATTGAAAAAAATGTCCGGAAACATCTTTGTAGACGTTGTGTGTATTCAATAAAATCGCACATGATCGATGGTGGTGTGGCCGGTGAGACAGGACCATTGTAACGAACTGTGCTAGTTGGTTCTGTAGAGAAATAAAAGGAGTTGTCAACATGTATGGCATTTTAATCGCTTTTTTTGCTCACATTTCATGCTTAACGATGCTGATGCACTTGTTGGCAAAATCTCTGATGTTATATACAATATCATGCACTCACTGCACTCATAGTTGACAATTTTGTTATGACTTACTCTCCAGGTATACGTTCCCGAAACCATGTTCTCTTGTGTTTGACTTCGCTTTATTTTTTCGGCGGTTTTTTCTTCGTCTTCCTTTAGATATTTTTCGTGATTTCCTTCCTCTTTTGCCACCGCGTCTACGTTGGTTTCTTCTCAACGGAACTCTTGCGGTGATGCGTTTCGGAGGAAAAAACTCCCCATTAGAAGTTAGGCGAATTGCACGGGTGGTGGTGCTCTGGTTAGAAGATCTTGATGCTACAATCGGTCTCAGAGCGGTCGCCTCTTCGAACTGTAGTAGTAGAATGAAACTACGATTAACTAATACACTTAAAATACACTGCTGTTTTTTTGTGAATCATTGTAGTTGTTTAGGACAAAGCGTGTTTGCTCAAATCGTTTCTTTACCGCAGAATCGAGAAAGCTTCATGGTTTAGTTGCGTTTCAAGCTTAGCCACTGTAACGTTAACATCCGCGTATAAGCTAACCTCATAGACCCGAGCACCGGGCCGATGTGCTGGTAGCATAAGGCTAATCATCTTCTTCTTTACATCTTTCATCTTCTCCATCGCTTCTTTTTCGTTCAAATCCAGGCTACCGGACTTCGGTCTTTTCTTGTGTGATGTTTCAAGTTGGATTCGATCTAACAAAAAAGAGGGCCTGTTATAACTATATTATTCATTCAATCAGCAGCTCTCCGCCTTTAAATTTGTTTGTTCCTGGTATTAAGTCAAAAGCTTTTCTAATCTTTTATACAAAGTTTGTGGACAACCTTTTACAAAAATCAACAAAAAACAAAAAACAATAATTAACAGATAAATAAAGCTTTATTATGATAATAATGTGGTTTGATCTAAGCTTGTTTACCGCAAAATTGTCAACGTTAACAAGAATCTAGTTATTTTCATGCACGACTTGAAACGTTTGCTTTTGCGTTGTAAGTTGTTTACTGTCGCAGCAACCATTCCATCACAGTCAGGATGACTTACTATAGGGCTAAGAAAATTAGCTGCGAAACTGGCGTCAACTCCGTACTAACTAGATAAGAGTTGCAAATTGTATTCGAGTTTGCACTTACCACATCTACGTAGGGACACGTCATCAATGACGACATAAGACTGTTTGGAGTTTCCACGCATGGTCTCAAAGACGAACTGTGAGGAAATGCTCTGAAGTATAAGAAAAACAAATTTCATTTTGAAGAAAAATCTTTTGTTTACTTTCTTGTCATATGGTTAATATATTTTCCTTTTCTTTAAGGTTTTGAGAATAAGTTTATCGTGACAGAAATTTTTACCGCCAACATCGACGTTTTAATGAACTGGCGTGGCAATACTTTATATGCATTTTTGTTGCTGTATATGCGGCATAGCATTCAATATTGAAATTGTGCTTACCGTATAGTATTGGTTATGCTACATAAGCTACATAAGCTACAACCTATCTTACTGACAAAAGTTAGATTTCCGTTTTCTAAACCTTTTCGCTTAATTTGTGAACTGCATTGTATTGTATCGAAGTAAACAGGCTTGAAGCGAAGCGAAATTATTTCCGAGCCTTTCTCCCCTGCTCACCCCCCAAAAAAGTTCAAGTAAAATTAGATCTAAAAGGTCGAAAACATTTCTTGGCGTGGCCATTTACAGTCACAACATGAAAAGTATTTCGAGTCATGTCACGGCAACGATTACATCAAAATCGTTGGTTTAAACAACATGTTTCTTGCGCATCATGTAAAAAAATTAGGCCCACGTTTCAATTTCAACGGCGGTCACTTCTAGCAGTTACTGATAAAGTTTGGTTAAATCCATAGTATATGTTGTTACAAAGCAATATACAACATTACTTTATTTTATTGTCCGTGAAAGTCTAATGGCATTGGCTCTTTCAAATCATCAGAACATGTAAGAAACATTTTAAGCTGTTGCCCGTTTTTGCCCAAACCTGACCAGCCATCGTTTGTTGACAAAATACTGGTCGCTGGGCTAGGTCAAGAAAATATTTGCAGGAAATATGTTCAATATTGTTAAACCACCGCACAAGCTATATGTGCAATATCTGCGCAGGCCTACCACTTCATAAGCTAAATAATTTGGAAGTTTAGTAATTTAAGTAATCCTTTCTGCTGTTACAATAACCTTTCGCTTACCGTCGATTAAAGGTAAATGATTGCAGTATATTTACTGAATAAATTTCGCCAATGAAGCTGGGTCCTACACTTTAAAACTTTTAGTATGTTTGTGAAGCGTTATACATGTTGTTTGTGTCTTCGTTACAATGGCGTTTGTCGCTGCTATTTTTCGATTTGTCTCAGAGGCTTTTCAAAGAAAGTCAGTTGCGAACGTAAACCGGTACTTTTAACAGTTGCGGTTTTTTTTCCTTATGGGCACGTTCGCACGCGACTATTCTTCGTTTCCAAACAGTGCGGGATAGAAACACAGATGGCTTAAATTTTAAACGTCTAGTATATACCCTATATATAGTATAGTATAGTATATACCCTATCGTTCGTCGTAGAGTTGTACCCAAAAAAACAAATGACGTCATTTTAACCGTCAACAGTGCTACACAAACGTAAAGGAAAAAACGTTTTCTGAAATATGACACATGTGTATTTTAAATTGGCGATGGCCTCCGTCGCTCAAAAGCTAACATAAATTTTACGATTCTTGCTTCTTACAGTTATAATTTATTGAGTCGAGTAGCGACAAAAATTCTTTTTCTACAGACACAAGCTATATTTAGAGACGCCATTTTCTGTAACACTTGAATCTTTCAAGAAAAGCAGTGATTTACTACCGACCACATATAGCGCTACATCTGCTTTTGTAGTTTTATAATACCAAATCGTGACAACTTAAATTTAATAGCCTATAGCAGCAGAAATACTTCACCATAAACGAAATATGACGTGATAAATGTTTTAAATTTGACGAGTTTGTTGCTTTTAATGCAAACATAAACCAAAACGCAGCTTTAAAGAAACAACTTTTAAATTGTGTTGTATTGAAACCATGTATTCCTTGTTTTCGAACACAAAGAATTTCCATTTAAGCTGGTAGCAGAAATAAAAGGTTCACCACAACCTGAAAAGGTCACATTATAAGACGTTAAGTTGAAGGTCGATCTAGCTAGCGAGAAACAAAACTGTATTTGAAAATATCCCAAGTATCCAAATTCGTCACGCGCGCGTAACAAGGTCACAGTTAAAGATAAAAACAAACGATTAGTCGCTTGCTACCATGCGCTTTCGGCTAAGATTAAGAGTTCATTTTTATACATACGTTTTGCTCACTTTGGAGTATAGGCAGCTCCTATAGCGGTTATATCCGAGCAAAAGATCGCAAATCTTTGCAGCAAAAGTATCGGATTTACAAATAAAACTTAAACCATGTAAAACGCAAAATGATAAGCAGAACGTATTGTGCTTGCTATGCATATTTTCGTTTGCAAGGAATTTTAAGGCACGTGCCTTTGTCGTAAGGCGACCGCTTAACAAGTCGCAAACCAAATCGTGCAGAAAAAATCATAAATGTCAAATTGTTATGTCGTTGCTAAACAAACTTCGGGGTGGGCTCGTGAACTCGGGCAAAGGCAATAAAAATACAACTTATTACCTAACGACAAAAACGAAGAATCTGAAGTGCTTTGGCTCAAACAACTTTGTCGTTGAGACCAAAATCGAATCCCCGCTTTGGTGCCAGGTTTCTTGGGCTTCAAAAAACGACTGAGCCCTATAAGCTGAAGAGGTTACGCTCACACAAGCCGCGCTTAAGAATCTGTGACCTTGGACGTATGCATTTACAATTCGACACCACCACACAAAGATTAAATGGCCTTCACTATAAAGCGCTGGGAACCTGGTTCAGCTACACATAAAATCAATTACATCTTACAGAAAAAGCCATGATAATGATGGAAGGCAGATTTAAAGTAAAATATATTTAAATCATTAAACACAAAGCTACTCCATGTTTTATTTTGTTTTCCCTTATTATCTTTTTGCTGTGAAAAAACTGACTTTCAGTTGAGTTACAAAGCAGTACAAAACGATGTCAATGCGACCTTTTGCAAACGGAAAATCAGACCTGAGCAATTCGACGCGAAAGAAAATCGAGTTTCAAGCGGGACCGGAAGAGTTAAAGTGGTGGGAAAATTAATTTGAGCTTTTCTTAAACGGTCGTCAAGTGTTTACATTTCCTCATTTTGAGAGGGCGAAGTGAAAAGTCATTTGTTTATCATTTGGTTTGCAAGGGTTCGTGACCGAGGGGCTTCACATCAAGAAAAAACTATGAAGTAAAAAAAAAACTATGGGTTGCGTCGTTATGAGAGCAGATCATTCATATAAGTATACGACCACAACGCTTTCGTTATTACTGGCAATTAGCATATTTCAGTGAATGTTTTTACACTTTATTTGAAAGAAAAGCCGTTTATGGTCACATCGTGCAGCATACGGCTAAGCGTATGTTAAAGCATGGCTCAATATATACAGTTAAACAAATCCGTTGCGGCTACAAAGTGCATTTTCGAAGCTAAAGGGGTGGTATCACGACATGCAGTGCGTTTTTATATCAAACCACCAAGTGTATTATACACGCGATTGTACGTGTTCCAAAAACTTTAATGATTCCCAATGGATACTTAATCGCCATACTTGAAAAAATGCCTAATTATATTAGTAAGGCCTAAGAAAACGGTTGCGTACATGACAAAGTCTCTGTATCATTTTCGTTTCACTTACGTTCATGGTCATCAAGTGTTCGCGCAAGGGGACAACGATTTGCGTGTATTGGCCGTTTCTTGGTGTTTTATGACCATTTGTCCAGACAGGTTCGCTTTCTTCAACAGGTTCGTCTTGTCCCACAAAATACACTAAAACCAATACCGTCATTTTACATCTTTTTTATATTAATGATAATGCTTTTTGCAATATTATAATTTCAGTCTTCGTTACTGATATTCTCATAAGCTCAAATGTTCGAGCACGTTTTAATTACTGAGTATTGTGTACAAGCCGCCGACATTATGACAATATTAGATTGAAGTACCGGATATCACCTTAAACTTACATCTTAGAAGCGAATTTCCGTCTGGGAATGCCTTGTTGGCACCGCCCATTGCAACCCAAAAAACGAAGCAAGTTTCAGGCGAAGGTATCACACTCACACTTCGAAGGCGAGACCGAAATCCGGCCGGTCTGCTCCTAGCCTTGAAGTAGATGAATTTTCCATCTATAAAAATACCAGTTTTAGCTCAACACAAAATAGTGAAAAACTTATTATTACAAGACAGTGAAATTTTTCAAGAAGGAAAATTAAGTTTTCCATGATTTGCGTAATATAGTCGTCCTATTACAAATGTGTATAACAAAAGTAACCAGAAACTCGTATTGCTAAATTTGTTTTCAGAAATGAGTTATTATCGCTAGAACTTTGTACTGTAGTTGTTTTTTCTAAAAACTGATTTCTCACTGTCGAGGCCGGTGTGGTCTTCGATCTCGGTTCCGCGCAAATTAGATCCGCTCCTCCAACCAGCCCTCCTCATTCCGTACTTTTCTCTCTTCCATCGGCAGAAGGATCGTTTTTTGTCAAAAGCGCAGTCTACTGCTGTCGATGAAACCTCGGTTAGGCAAAAGATTGTATTCAATATAACAACCGCAAACAAGAATGACAGTTTTGCCAGTTTCATTGTTGACCTATATTCGCTAACAATACTTCAATTAATTATTTTTTACTATCTTCTAAAATACATTTCTCAGTTAATAACACTGTACGTCGTTTTAAAGCATTTAACTGAATAAAACTCCACCTTTATGACAGAAAAGAGTCTATATTTATCCCGTTTCGTCTGCCAAAAATACTTTGTCATACAACACCTGTCTATTTCTTGCACAATACAAATGCAGCTCTGACTCTGACCCCTATACATTACAAGATGTTCAATCTCTTTAAAGAGACAGGTTGCTTACAAGACAACTTCGTAAAACATACAATTCGACTGCATCATTGACATTGTCAAATGCAGCTGCCCCATCTCTAACACACGAAAGAGTAAGCAGCTTTGCACCTGCTTGGAAAGATGAAACGGATTTTTAGATAAATTTTCCACTCAACTGATCTTGATCTCCAACCTCTCGATAGAGGTAAAGTGACGTAACTAGTAATTGGAAGTTACTTTGATGAATAGTTACATCACCATCCAAGAATGCGATGCACGTGACAAAATGGTGTAATAGAAGATGATAAAAAAGCGCACTCCTTCATAATATGAATTAATAACTGACGGCATTAATCAGCACCTCAACCGATACCGCACTTTTAGGAGCTTTTTCGAAATTTCGTTCAATAACGCTTAAAATTACAGCATCAACAAAAAATATGTAATGCTCTTCCAGGTATTTTCTAAATGCAAAATACAGTTTCAGAAACAAGAGCCAGAAACCAGAAAGGAGTTACTTTTTCTCTAAGAAACGCGGCTAAACTAAAGTGAGGTTTTGCGTCTAGGCACCTATTGTACAATATAAGGTATGTTAACAGCATTTGGCTGTCGATAACTTATTCTCCACTTCTCCAAATGTTCCCCGTCTTTCTTTCTCTTTTCTTTCTGCAGAATGCAGCAGTTGTTATAAATTTTCATGTGAGACATACGTAAACTAAAAAATTTCTCCATATAAGCTTCAAAACCGGTAGTTATTCAAACAAGTTCGGACGAAAGTTCAAGACACCCATATATTATTGCTTGAAACATGTAAGAACGTTGCGCAAGTTCCCCGGTAACAAGTTCAGGTCGGAGGGAAATCATGCAACATGCGACTAATTGTAATCATTTTTTGATTACCAACTTGTTAAAAGTTTATTGTCATAATCGTAATGACGTTACGCGTGCTAGCTTCTTACAATATAGGGTGGTCAACATCATTGCATACGTTGAATAGCCTATTTTTATGCCTAAGGATCTATTATTTATGGTTGCATCGATTCATGAGTAAAGCTTAGACTTGCTGTACGTCTGTCATCAGTCTATATTAAAGCCAAAATTCCCAAGATAAAAGCTTGGTTATGTTGCCAACACCTCATCGTACTGACCAAAATAGCTACTTCACACATCTGAGCAGCTGGTAATTGCGCATGCCTTCCTCGTAAAAAAGTCCCCACCTACACATAATAGACACACGGCACAATTTGCAATCTTCTGAAATATGGTCAGCAATTGAGTCAAACAAACGCCTACATCAGTCAAAGAGGTAATCCAGGTCAACGTTTATCATTTAGTGGCACTGTCCACAAACATATTGGCGGAAAGGATTTTCTGTAAACTGACTAGCGCTACGGAAAGAGGATTAACGGTTTATACAGTGTTAGAGCACAACCGACAAACAGCGGTTTTAATTTTGACAGCGATATCGCCACCAACCTAGCAAAATGGGGTTGTTATTGCCTATTACCACGATGTTGACGGGTACTAGTGGCGAGGTCACCCAGCAACTAATTATGTTTCCACTGTTGTAGTCTACTAAATATTTTACTGCCACAACAAATATGTGGTTTGAACCGTACACAACAATGTGTCTCGTACGCCTGTTAAACAACTATACAGTAGTGAAATAAGGTACATTATCTGGCAAAGATACATTATTAAAGCTGATGCGATCCTTTGGCAAAATCTAGTAAAAATCAACAATGACAAATCTGTACTATATAACTTTCACCTAGACTGTAGTTTTCGGTTTTTGCGCAAAGTTCAGATTGATTTATCGCTTACAATTACAGCAAACGATATGCTAGCTCATACGAAAGCATAACTTCGAAATGATTCACGGCCACAAATGATAAGGTAATATAACACGTATTGAAAAACGATAAGCTTAAGTCCAACCGCGTTAACGATTGAGAGTAAAAAAGCATGATATTTTGTCCTCACCATGCGCTACACCTTAACACAACCAGCACAAAAACGCAGTCTTAGTTCGATTTGCGTCTGAATGCAAACAACAAATTATTATTTCCAGGTTACGGTTAAACTAGCTGCCCTGACGACTAACATGTTTTTTTCTCGCTCGAGTACCCGCAAGCAGGATTTGACCCTAATCTTTGAACTTGGCAGAACGCGTCGCCGTTTTACGTCATCTTTTCAAACTCTTCGGCGTAAATAACAAACAATGCCGTCGACCCGTTGGTCGGGTCAAATGTAACACTGCGTCATATAAATGAAGAAAGGTGAATAGATAAAAATTAGTAAACGTAAAACAAAAAACACCACTATTTAACTATTTTAAGATTTATTGTTGAATTTCCTTTTTGTTCAAAAGAGTTTTTTTTAAAGGTAATTTACAAATTTAAATTCATAAACACAACTGATTTAATCTATTTGACATAGCAAATGTTTAGTTGCTTCGATTAAGTCATTGGACGTTTTAGTTTTAGTTAATTGTTTCAATTAACATTCCTTGCAACAGTGACGGTTTTGACAAAGAGACATTGATAAAGAACACAAAACAACACCAAGCATGCATAATACACATAGCTTTTCGAGATAAAGTCCCACGCATGTTATTTATCAGACAGACTGCTGGCACTTGTATCTGCACGACAATATCTTATCCAGGTCCAATTTCAAAACCGAAGCAGCACATTTGTAGCATTGCTGATAGCACGATGATTTCAATGACGATTCTCTACATATTTAACTTCAAACGCCCTAATAGTCTGCAATTCTACATTGTGTATAAGAATCCTAACTACCTAATTTTGGTAATTTTTTGGATTTTATTTTATACTACATTGCCCAACCTAACCCAAAATTTCAAAGTTTACCAGACAAAAAATCTCCGAATTATGGACAAATTAAATTTTTAGCTATTTACTGTTGCGTTGTGATGGCTTGTTAAAACTCAGAGTACCCAATCTATAACAACATATGAGATCATTTTTTAACGATGACACAATTTTTGTTAACATGCCGCGAGCTCCGAGTCGTGAATGAAACGTTACACGATATTAATAAAGTTCTCCATGTAGGCTAGTCTCTCGCCGGCAATTCTCGATGGGTTTATTTCTGGATATAACCAAAGGAGCTTGATCATTACGAAAACCTGGCTCCACAACGAAATAAAATTGCTTCGCCGGTAATGCTCGGGTGTGACAAGACAACAATTTGTGTTGTAAGAAACTAACTTGTTGTTAAGGTATGGGTAACAATTTTCTTTCTACATTTACAAATCAGCCGTCTTTCTTAGACGGACAAACCTTATCGTTTTCACGCTTGAATGCAAAAGGTGTGCTTTGCTTAGTTTACCATTCTAGAAGCTGTAAGCAGGTTCAACAACAAGTAAGTTTATAAGAACACTTAGAAAATGGGAATGTTTCGACGCACAGCTTTGCATAGCAGGTATATTTATAGAAGGTAACAACTAACAGCGTTGATTACAGGTATACAAGAACTCTGTTGCTAACTAAACCAAATAGTTTTATGCTAAATGGATAGCACTGGAAGGAGTAAACTAAAATTAAGTGTAGTGGCTTGTTTATATGTAATTATCGTGCTATATAGTTCCGTGGAGCAAGTTTCTTGCGGTGAGTAAAAATTATTGCACATGGTAACTCTTACTTGCTTGTTATAGTGACGTCATTTTGCCGAGGGTGAGCAATTATACGAGAGCTTATGTTTTCGACCTTAAGCCAATTCAAAGTTTCAAGTACCACCGTCAAAACACCTTATATCAAATTCCTTTCAAGGTCGTTTCGTGGAACAACCAGCAACGTTCAGCGTCAATGCTTAACCGTGTTTACGCAAAATTAGATTCTGGATGCTACAAACAGTGCTGCACGCAGCAGTTTGCTGTTTTAACTATTCTATATATCTGCTGCAAAAAAAGAAAACCACTGCTTTGAACTTAATATACTTGTTTTTTACAAATAGGTGCCGAAAGAATCTTAACGCAAGTTAGACCAAGAATCGTTGAAAATCACTCGCGGTCAAAACATGATGAAAATCCAGTACAAAAGTAAGTAAATATACTTCAATCGGAAAACAACGCTGCGTTTAAAGTAATTTATTCAGGCGATTCTAGCAAGACAAATGAAAGTGAATCTGGTCATTATAACTTCTTGTCGTATAATTTCATTTCCAGCTTGATAACGTTATGCATCTTAATCATTATGGAAATTCAAAGTTATTCCCAGGATGGGTATAGGCTAGTTGGTATTTTTCATCTAACCCCTATAGTGCTTGTTGGGTTCTTGATGTTTTACGAAGCTTAGGCTTTTTAATACATGGGGACGTTTTTCGAAGGCATTGCTTTATAACGCGTTGGTTTACCTGATTTGATTATTTACCTCTCGAAATACATTTTATTGTGATTTATTCACCTTGCTATAATTGTGATCTTAAAACGGGCGTTAATCTATATTTGATCCTAATCTTTCCAAGAAGTGTCCAAAGATGCCCTCGTCGATGCTTGTGTTACTTCAATGTCGCTTACTGCGCTTCGAAACAGCTGACAATACTTCCTGCAAAATTTCCACCCGGTATCAAGTATTTGCATTTGAGTAAAAATAAGTTAAAAGTAAGTAGATTGTGTTTTTTTCACATTTTAACCATTTACGACATGGAACAAACACGGATTCAACAGCTGTATTTTCTGTCAGATCATCCCTAGAGACAAGCTTGGGATGTACCCTTCTCTCAATACCATTGATCTCTCGGACAACTTTATTTCTCAAGAAGGCGTCAAACGTCGAAGTTTTGCTAACCTCGCTTTGCTAAAGTGACTTCACTTAAACGGAAATAAGTTTACCCACTTTCCCAGCTCTCTGCCTCCATCTGTGGTTGAACTAAAGCTCGATAATAATTCAATTTCAGGTATCGGATTAATTGAACACCTCCGGTATGAAAGTTAACCGTTTGAAATCAAACAAGAAATCTCATAGAGCAATAGAAATCATCTTTCTGCTGTGTGCACAGTGTTATAGTTATATAACACTTTTGGTATAATTTAAGATAAGCTTATAACCAACGCCTGCGTTGTTATTACTGCGTAAATGTTTTCATTGCTTAGTTCTGCTTCTAACAATTCTGCTAATGCCTTAACAGTTATCCAAAGTGAGTCAATTCAGCCGTTAGGAAACGTCACTAGCATGGATCTCAGCCGAAATAAACTAACTAATGCCGGAATCAGAAATAGTGCATTCTTAGCTTTTCGGTCCTTAGTGAATTTGGATCTGAGTTTTAACAAATTTGAATCTTTTCCAAAGGTACTTATTGTCCTGTATTTGTTAAAATAAATACATTAAACTTATACCTGCTAAAGCTGCCGGGAATCCGAGTTTTAATTTTAAGTCAGCTGATTGGTAAATGCTCAACCAATGTTTGGAACTTGCTAATTTGTTAGTTAATTTTCTTGCGCGTGTGGTACATGCAGGATCTATCAAGCAGCATTGAGGACATCCGATTGAACAACAACAGAATAAAATATGTGACTACAGGAGTTTTTAGATTTCCAGCCAAAATCCATCACCTCAACATGAGAGGAAACAAACTTAAGGAAACGAGTTTCAGCTACCAGTCGTGGGCAAATATGGTCGGTTTCTAAACAACGTAACATTATGCGACCTTGTTAGCATTTGTCGATTAAATGTTCATAGCGCAACAAATTTATATATTGAGGTAAATAACTGTGTAGGTCTACATTTTGTTGCTGGATGTTACGGCTTAAATGTAAATGTTTTTAAAGCTTATAGTACACGTTTTTTGGTTCTACAGGACAAACTAATTTTCCTCGATCTGTCAGAGAACAATCTTCTGTTTGTTCCGGGAGTTCTTCCGCGTTCATTAAGTATACTCCTACTGGAATCAAATAATATTGAGGTAAGTATAAAATAAGCTAGTTTTTAAATGCACCGTACTAAGGAAGTTCAGTTGAGTTGTTTTAGTCTTCTCAAATCTTTCTCATATATGATGACGGCTTTATTTAAATTTATCAATTGCGTTGGCTATATCCTGGTGTGGCTTCAAAATTTTAAGTTGTTAAGACGTCTGAGATCGCCGCAAATAATCGACCAAATATAACAACCAATAATTCTTTGGCTTGCGCCGTGTCACATTTTGTTGCAATCCTGTCGCAACTTACCGCATGGTGTCGACAAATGTTACATTGAAGAACAATTGCGCTCTTGCTCTTATGCAGAACATTTTGGAATGGAGTTTCTCGAGTGTGCCAAAGATCACCCAAATCCGCTTATCTTTTAACAACATCAGACATATTGACCCAGCTGCCTTTGCTAGTCTTCAAAATTTACAGGTACATACGCTAGGTGTGGACTTGTTATTGACTCGACATGCACATTGAGATGTTACCTTAAAGTTTAGCAAAATATTTTAGCTTAGATCAAATAAATTTTTTATGTTGTTTCGGGATATTCGGGAATTTTTGTTATTTCTAAACTCAAACAGTTGTTACAGATTGAACTCAGTGTTTGTTCTTCCTCAGTATTTGGATCTCGCGCACAACCAACTTCTGCATTATCCAAGCAACATGCCTATTAACCTTCAGGCTATTTTTGTGGAATTTAATGCAATCTCTAACGTACATGGGGACGCATTCTGTCCTGCCTACGCACAAACAACGTAAGTGTTAACTATTACATACAATCTAGTTGTGCACTAAGCTTTGTTTATAGGGACACATTGTAAGTACTGTATATATAATCTATGTGTTAATTTATAAGATATTTTGTAAATTTTTGTTGCAGATTTCAACGGTCGAAGCTCAATATGATAGTGCTTATTGGAAACCCGGTAAATAGGCGGTCACTTTTCAGTGCTGGCAGTTACTGTCTTAGTTCTCCAGAAGTTTTGGTCTTCGACTAAGTAAACTGAAAGTGCCCATGCAGTACCACTATAACAAACGTGTATTATTAGAATCAGTATAAACAGCAGATTTGGGTTTTATAAAGTGCGATTCAACACAACTCCTTGCAGTTTCTTTCCGAGTGAAACAGGTTTGAAACAAACAAAACTTTAAACGAACTGCTGATTACTAAGAAAATATATGTTGTAATATCCTTTCTAGAAAAATTAATTTGTGTACTATCATTACTTGTAAGTTCTGCGAAATTTATCATTATATGATTTTTAATATTTGACCTTTTAACCGAACTATGAGTAACTGTTACATGTATATTTAACGCTGAGTTATCCTATCACGGATAGACAGCAGCAAAGCCTACAACAGGAAATAGATGTTGTAACTCATTGTGAGCAAACGCTCGACCTTACAACAAAACTTAAGTGTGTCAGAGATTCTTCAATCTTCGGGAATAGATAACTCGGCGTTGATTGAATGAAAACCGCTGATGTGTTTGGGCTGTGTAGGCTAACCGGAAAGTCCTCAATTGCTTTCGATTAGCGTTCTATATATAGTCATTTAACAATGCATGGAAGACTTATAGTGAAACAGTATTGTTGTAAACAATAGTGAGCCACTGTTGTCGCTGATGGTAATGGTTCCATTTTTGTGGTGAGGCTACCATATACAAGAGTTTTAATTGAATTTCTAGTTTGCAGCGGTTTAGTTTAAACTTTTAGTATATTTTGCGTCATATTTAGATTCGGGTATCTAATTTTCAGAGTCGTAACCAAGTCTTCAAACTCGAGTTGCAAGTCAAGTCATACTGTATACGGTTTAAGACTAAAGCAAGTCGAGTCAAGTCGAGTCAAGTCGAGTCAAGTCGAGTCAAGTCGAGTCAAGTCGAGTCAAGTCGAGTCAAGTCGAGTCAAGTCGAGTCGAGTCGAGTCGAGTCGAGTCGAGTCGAGTCGAGTCGAGTCGAGTCGAGTCGAGTCGAGTCAAGTCAAGTCAATTGATATTCGAAACAAAGCCAAACAGAAAGCAAAGGTACCATTTCTGTCAAGCAGAAACGTTTACAAGGTTATTACAAAACTCGCTTTATTTAAAACTGCACCGTACGGGGTCGTAAACAAATAAATTCATTTGAAGTTACACTTGCAGAGGTTGTTGCACTGCTTGTCAGTCTTAACTTATGATATTCGGACTTAATTTACCTGCCGAATTAATGATCTGACTCCGTGGTTGCGTGCGGTTAGAATTCTCTAACCTAACGTTTTACTAGCCGAAAGCTCTTACGTTTTACAGATACAGTTTATCAGAAACGGTCCTTTATTGTAGGAACTGTACAGGTTCCGAATATGACACAATCACAAACTTAGCATTCACCATTTAAAACAAGTCTAACAGATTACAATTAACACGACTAACGTAATACGTTCGTACGATTCTATATCTCTGTCTGCGCGGTTACTCGCGTATCAGCTCGAGTTTATAAAGCGGAGCGATGTGAACGGAAACACAATATACACAAATATTTCAGAATGCGTGAACGATAAAATAAGCGTTGGGCAATGGGGATTATTTACAGTTAAAACTCGGATGTTATGAAATCACCTGGTAACGTACTAAACGGCGCTTTCACATAAAGTTATTTAGAGAAAGTTTCCAAATATTAAGCGACAATTGCAGTTTCATCGCTAAACAATACTTCAATAAATAACTGGCGAATACTTTCCCACGAATGATATATTGGTATTGAAAGTGGCTCCCAGGCCACTACACACTTTCATGTGTTCGGACCAAGGAATAAGATATTCCCTATCTCTAACCTGATACGAAATCAAAAAGAACTGACTCGAGTTATTTCAAGTATTGCCTCGAGTCATGTCAAGTCTTTGAAAAAAGTGACTACACTGACTCGATTCAATACGACTCTGCTCACTGTCCCTCCAATTTTAAAAATGAGTAAAGATGGTATAGTTGCAGTATGAAGAAAAGATGGCCATAACCTTTTGTTTAGTATAAATAGCAAAAAGGAGTTAATTCTGAGCCTTCATTTGCCAGAGATCTAAATCGGTAGCACCCGTGAGTCTGAGTCGTAATCACTTGAGTCGACAATGACTTGACTCGAGTCAACTTTTGCTGTCCCTTTCTAGGAATTTGTATAAATAACTTGACTTGACTCGATACAAATCTTGTTGATGATTTTTCAGCATATAAGGTATAAAATGAATTTCTCCTGTATCCTGTATGTATCCTGTTTCGCATTGTATTTTTTTCTAATACAGTGTATAGGCCTACCAGAAAGCTTCATGATTTTTGATAATGTCGGAATTTAGTCTAAGAAACATAGCATTCTGTGGCAAATATCCCTGTATCCAGATGGAAGAAAACATTTGTGACAAACTTAACTCGGTAACGACCAAAACTTGGGAGCAGATGTTTCTAAATATGGTCACCCGCTTGCAGCTGAGGTTTGCAGATGAAATAAAAACAACGAACGACCAAAATTTTTCATTCTTCAAATGTCCATCAACTGAGTTTTCGGTGAACAGGTACGTCTGCTCAATGGACAGCAACGTGACAGCAAATAACAGCATCTGCGTTAATCGTTGTGGAGTAAGCTCTTGCAGAGGAAAACTGGATACTTACGACAGCAATTTTGTCATGTTTGGCGGCTTCTACTTAGCCTTGGGTTGTCTTGCAATTGTGGGAAACGTTGTGGTCACTTTTGAGAAATTAAAAACGCTTTACGCCAAAAAGCAAACCTTGTCAAAAGTAGAAAAGGCTTATCAAACCATGGTGCTAAGCCTCTCTATTGCTGACTTCTGCATGGGAATTTATTGTCTGACTTTAGGCATAGTAGGTATAAATTTCGTGAGAAAACCTTACGATGCCGCAGACAAAAGTAAATGGCTTGCCAGTAGCACTTGCATTAGTTTAGGCCTGATTAACTTTATTTCGAGTCAAGTGTCGGTCTCTACCCTTGTCGTAATCAGCTTTTTTCGACTTTTCTGTGCCTGTCATCCTTTTAAAACAATCCCTTCTAAAGCTATAGCTGGTAGTTTAATAGTGTTTTGGACCATATGGATTGCTATATCTTTAATTCCGATTTTGCCTTCCACTGCAACGATTTTTTCACGTGGTCGCCAAATTCCACTTTGTGATAATGACCTTGCTGTAAACCAAATGGAATGTGTATTCAACCAAATTCGTTTGAATATCAATAAGAGATGCAATTTCAGACAAGAGCGGACAGCCACTTTTGATCAGCTCTGGAACGAGACAGTGATAAATGAAAACTTTTCCAATTTAAGCGAAACGCACGACTATTATAACCATCAAAGCATATGTACAATGAGATATTTAGTTGGAGAAAACGACAAGGCAAACGTTTTCACTATTCCCATCTTGGCATTCAATTTGCTTGCATTCTTCTGTATTCTGGTGTCTCACGTAGGCATATATTTCATAACTGTTTGGAAGACGAGCAAGATGCGCGGAAAACGTATTTCCCAATCATTTCAAACAAATATACCGCATCAGCAGAGCAGAGAAAACAAAGAAATACGCCGAAGAATGTGTTTGATAATTGCTACAGACTTTTGTTGTTGGATGCCAGTTATTGTGACTTCTCTTTTGTATTTCTTTAGCAGCTTTGGTCAAAGTGAATGCAAGTTGCAGGAAAAGCGGCAAACTCTAAGACAATGGTTTCCATATATTGTGGTAATTCTTCTACCTATCAATAGCGTTATAAATCCTTTGATTTACTCAACTCTTCTGTGGCAAAGCTTGTGGAAAAAGTTGTTTTTGCAATTTAAATGTAACACGGTTGAATAAAATATACAACAGAGTAGAGGTGTTCAATAACAATAGTTAACGGAGTTTATCTTTCTGTAAAAGCCTCATCATGACATTTCAAAATAGAAAGCGTTGGTTGAAGCACTGGCTATAGGATAAAACAGACACAGATCATGAACTTGCTATAGGATAAAACAGACACAGATCGTGCAGCGAAATGTTTTTCTTTAAAACTAATATAGCTGTAACGTGCTCACTTTCCACAGAGCAATCCATTTTCTTCGTATCCTTCATTACGTTCAAGGCTTGTTTGATGGTTGATCTGATTGATCCCGCTTTCTCTTCCTAAGCAAGAGTTCGGACTCCAGTAAAGTATAGGCAGGCCTGAGCAAAAATATTTCCGAAGTGGTAATCACGTTTCTGCAAAGATATCACTATTCCCAATTATAGTGTGAAAGAAAATATAATCTTCAGAACTTGTTACAAATATCATTGGTGCGTAAAATTAACATTAAATTTAATCAGTACTGTCTTTTTTTAATTTATTCCTTCTATTGCTCAACTAACTTTTGAAAAAATAAGTTGTGGTAAGTTGATCAAGGGAAATTAAATAAGTATGGTAGCGTAAGCAACTAATAAAAACAAACATTATTTCCATTTTGAAACATAGCCAACAAACCTATCTATAAAATGGACTAGCTGGAACACATTAATATCCACATTATTTGGAGAAAATCGCGTTTTGTTTAAAAGCCACTCATCCCACCTCATATTCTACCATCGAATGCAGCCATCAATAACGAAATTCGGTATTCCTTGAAAGACTCACCTTTTTCTCTTGGACTACATTTTTCTTCTAAACAAACTTTAACGCTGCCTTTTCCCAAACAAACTGTCGTTTTACATTTCTGGCTTTTTACGTGCGCCATCACACGGTTGTTAATTTTTTGAGATCACAGATTGTATCAAAAGTCATGCATCATTTAATTTTATAAATACAATTTACAATTACAGGAAATTCGACCAATCGCAATATTTTTCCGCCTTTAACAAGTGCTCGAAATCTGTTTGGATATATATGCATTTGACGTTTCACGGACAGCTATCTCATCTCATCTCATCTCAAGTTTGTTACCAGTGATTACAAAGCGGTCTAAATTCAATGGAAAGGAAAGTTGAAACAAACCGCTATTTTCATAATTATTGGTACATTTTGTGTAAGATTTTAGTACATTCTAGGCCAAAATAAAAATCAACTTGGCAGTTAATAATCAAAAACGGTTAAATTAGCTGCCAGTGTATTACTATCAAATTCGAAAATTTCTCTTTAAGAATTTGACCTTACGTTAACTTACCGGATTTATTTTAACATTTGGCTGATCCGTAGTTATGACCCAGCTCAAAGATATAAGCATTTTTCACTCGATTAACAGCAGAATTAACACATGCATTGCCATCTCTATCACAATTTCAATTTCTGACAACCAATGAGAATTAGACATTAGAATGTTCATAAAAACTGTACGGTTAATGATAGCAGGCGTCATTATTAGTCGTCATTACTAGGACTATAAAAAAGCCCGATGTAAAATCATGAAGGATTACAAGCTGGCATTAATTATGTAGCCATTAAAATGTTTATTTTTCTTATTTCGCAAACCACCAGAATATAAATCGGTCATGCAGCAAATAATTAATTCACAATTGGAATTCTCTGTATAGAAAAAATAACATATGATCATTAATGACATTCATTAAGACTTAATGACTCCAATTTACAAAGGTGGACCGCATCAGCACAGTTGATAAGGTAACTGTAATCTGCACCTTTCCTAACGAAAAATTAACATCCATACATTACAGCATTAGGCGCCCATTTTGCATACTTTTTCTGCCTGGACCAGGTCTGGGCTACCTTCACGTAGGACTACTTACACAAAGCTGTGCATAGGCCACAGTCAGCGCAAACCTGCAAGTGTAATAGCAATATCGCACAGTTTACAGCCATTTCTTTCATTGCATCATTACCGAAACTTTGCAAAACAGACTTGACAACAAATTGTTTACCAAGTGAAAAGTTAATGACGACCGATTTATGTTTAGATCCATATATGCACTCGAGCGTGACCGTGGAGAAAGAAAACGAGAGCACGTGACCAATTTTCTTGTCATGGTATACGCGTATGTCATTGATCAAATCAAGTTTTTCAATTGTTTCGACGTCGGGGAATCCCCAAACTTAGCGATTTTTTCAGTGAGAACTTCTTATATGTAGGTTTTTACTAAACCATAAATTACTTTGGTTAAGAATAGGGTTGGTTACATAATAGCGTTTTTAGGCTAGCGAGTTTATATTTTATTTATTTATCGCAGAATAAAGTAGATGCTCCTTAAGAAATGGACAAACAGTTAGGATCATGTGACGAAAGAATATTAACCGAAGATGAAATAAATATGTTGAAAAACCAGGTGAGCTAGATGAGATAAACAGTCCGGGTCTAGTATACAAGTGTACAACCAGATGACGTCACAATTTGAGTAGCTGAGGTCTAGTGTAGAAAAACGTCCTGTGGTTGTACACTAGACGTTTTTATTGGATATGTCCTCTTCGACTGAAAAAATCCTTGCATAACTGGACAATAATTCATTACCGACTGAGCTTGGTTTTGATTGCTTGGTTTGCCCAAATTTAAAATTGTTCACCAGGTTAAGAATTTTTTTATTATACCTGAACTGTATTGTGTCTTACTTTTAGGACAAAAAGATTGTCAGTGAGTTTAAGAGCATAAAGCTGGAGAATGAAGCTAAGAAGATGTGGGACTTGTTTTATAAGAGGAACTCCACTAACTTTTTTAAAGACAGACATTGGACTTCTCGTGAATTTGATGAAATTAAAAGGAAAGCTCAGGCTGTAGGTACATTTAAAATTTTATTTTCAGCCATAAAAGTTTATTATAAACAATACATCTATTTATTCTGGAAATTACTTAACACATGTATCAAAGTTTTGGCCAATTCACCAGGGACAAAAAATAACCTTACTTGAAGCTGGTTGTGGGGTTGGAAATGCCATATTTCCTCTTTTGGATGAGATGCAAAACTTGTTTGTATATGCATGTGATTTTTCACCAAGGGCTGTGGAGTTTGTTAAGGTGACAAACTTGGTTATTATTTGTTGGTCTGTAGACAATAATCTAGTATGTTCAGTGAGCTACTTTTGTGTGTGAAAGCTGTAGTTTTGTTTATTCATGTAACCATGCCTTATTGTTTTTTTAGGAGAATCGCAAGTATAACCCAGATAAATGCTTTGCCTTTCAATGTGACCTTACAGCCCATCAGCTGAACAATGACATTCCTGAAGCATCAATTGATATTGCTACCTTGATATTTGTATTGTCTGCCATACATCCAGACAAGTTTTTATTAGTTTTGCAAAACATTCACAAAGTTAGTTTAGAGTTTTGTATGTGAATTTATTACAGGTGTTGTTTTACTAGAGTTACTGTTATTGGGAAAAGCTTTCTTTCCCTGTCTGATAGAAATTACGTCATCTGAATGTAGTGCTAGCTTGTAGTTCGACCAACACAGATCAACTTTTTGTGTAATATTTTCATCCATTTCAACCCAGATTGATAATAATCAATGTCATACTTATTATTTTTTTCTAAATCATAGGTGTTAAAACCTGGTGGTCATCTTTTATTTCGCGATTATGGTTTGTATGATTGGGCGATGCTGCGTTTCAATCCTGGCAGTAAAATTTCAGAAAACTTTTACGTGAGGCAAGATGGAACGAGGGCATACTATTTTGAAAAAGGTGTGTTGCCACATTAGTTATGATTTACATAAGAGTGCTGATATGTGCTAGAATTGTGCTTGATACGATTTTATATCTTTATAGAGCAAATGAGAGCTTTAATGGAGGAGGTAGGATTTAACATTATTAGTAATGATTACGTGAGGAGGGAAACTGTAAACAAAAAGAAAGAATTAACTGTTCCCAGAGTATTTTTACAAGGGAAATACACAAAGAGATAGCAGACTTCATTTCTACATTCGCATTTATATTTGTATACTGCCATTTAGTTTTAAATGCCGTTCTATTTTATCAATATAAGAAAACTGTAGATAATATAAAGTGCTCTTTTTTGAAATTTAAACAATAGACAATTTGTAGGTATGATGTGTAAATTTATTAAGTGTTACGTTTATCATATTTTTGAATGCACAATCAAACAGAAACAGCAAGACGACCATAGTAATTACAAAAACATTTTAAAGGAATTTAACTTCTTTTGTGTGTCATTTCCAACAAATAGCTATGTTTGGATCCCGTTCTATTCGACTTAACAGTTCACTGTGACTTATTCCAAGCTGACAACATACTTCTTCTGCACTATGCTGCCCAGTGGTATATCGTTGCAATTCAGTCTAAGAAAATAAGTCTTGAAAGAACGATGCAGAACAAGCTACAACTGTAACAAAGAACGACCGTCAATCTGAAATTTGTACCTGTCCACAGTATGAAAAATCTGTTGATATTTTGACTGGATACATGTGGATTCTTCGAATGAGGTTATGAATGAGCCCAAACTGGATAAGTTTTCTGCATGAACATTTTTTGTATTAATCCAAGAAAACTTAAGGCATGTATATTAAAAAAGTAGTCTAGTATGCAACAACTTACTGCTCATTTACTCTGGTCATTTCATTTTGATGACGCAAACATAAATCTTGCACTTTAACACCAGGTGAGAGTCCACAATACAATGTCATGACGTCATGTAATGTGGGTAGTTGATGGCCTTTTTTGGCAATAAACCTCAAACATTCACTCTGTAGTCTAGGATTTTCCATTATCCTACAATAGGCAATTCATAGCACCAAGATAATAATGAGATTATACACACGATTTTTGAAACAACTTCTTACTGATTTAATTTGGCAGTAGTGATGTACATGTTTGAATACTGAAATATGGAAATAAGTTTTATTTGATTATAGAATGCCAAGTTTTGAATGCATATCCTTATTAAATTGGGGTCTGCATCAGCTAACATGGCAATCTTTTTAACGTGACGAAATCCATCTATAAATGGTAATACCTGCATCAAAAGAACATAACAAGGTTTACAAAACACTGTATTTCAATGTTGAAGAAATTACATTAACATACACTGACAAAAACATGAATGGAAATACCAGCTGAGTCGTTAAGTCCCATTCTTCTAAATCAAAATCATCTTTTGATATGGTAAGTATTGGTACATGATGATCATACACGTCTGGTGGAGATATACAAGGAGGAAAAACTTTCAAATATATGGTCGTAGATTTGTTAACTGGAATTGAACAACTTCCTTTCTCATTCAACTCTGTCAACATCTTTTTGAGAATTTCTGCAAAACAGTTTAGAAATAGCCAACAATTAAACTCAGTGGGTTTTATTTCAACAGTCAGTGGGAGATATCACCACAAATTAATGTATAATCTTTAATACTAAGACAAAAACCTGGGATAAGGGACTTTGTAGTTTCATTTGACACAAAATAACTTTCTCGTTCTAACTCTGTCATATAACTTGATAGCTTTTTAATCAATGGTATGCATGGAGAACTCTTGTGGATATTAGCCAATACCAAACCAAAGTTAAAAATATAACCATTTCTCTGGTAGTGGGGATCATCAATGAAAACAGGACACCCAATTACTTTCTTGCCAATTGCATTCCTAAATAAGGAAAACTAGTAAAAAACGATTTTCTCATTGAACAGTACACAAAAAATAATCAATTTATATTACATCTGGAAATAAAGAACTATATACAAGTTGAAGTAAGTTTTAAACCAGCACCAAACATACACAGTAATCAGTTTTTGTTTCAACCCGGACTTTGGAATAAGATAATCTTGAACAGCTTGTAGCAGTTCCCTTTCGTTTGTCACATAGTTGGGTGGAAACTTATAGAAAAAAACAACTTTTCAAAAGAATCATCTGTAAATCTTGCAATCCTTGTTATGTTTTTATTAAAATTCAACAGAAAATTGATGTTATTCATTAATTCACAAACTAACCTGATGTGTAATTTTTGGTCCCTGCTTATGGTGAAATTCACTGAAAAACATACATTCAATTGGATGCTTTTGAATGTATTCTTGAGCCTCCATTGGTTGGTACTTGTTCGGTAGCTTACTTTCTATATATCTCTAATTAGATAACTTTGGTTGAGTATAACATCAAAGTGTATCGTTACAAATACAACATATACTCAACAGTTTACCATACTGTACTACAATAACTAGCAGTAGACAAGTTTGGCACCAGCATTTCATATAAACATAAACAGGTTTTACTTCTCCTTTAGTTCTTATTTATAAGAATAATCTCATATTGCTACTGGTATTAATTTAAAGTTCTGTTACGACGTAGTTTCATATATATTTCAATATTAAGCAAAGACAATATATAAAGGTGTATGGATGGTGTATGGTTGTGTTGTGTATGGATTCACTGTATGGATTTGTGCAGAATTACTAATGAAACATTACCAACAACTTAGCCTACAAAAAAACTGTTTATCGTGGTTTATACACTGAACTATTTTTGCATCTCCAAACATGGATCATCATCTACACTTGACTATGAAAAACTTAATTTAAAAGTACAGTGGATATGAAAACTTTTAAAAGCCATAACACATTGTGTTTAAAGCTTCTTATTGTTATCTCAAAATTCAGTAACTTCAGACTACTGTAATTGCCATGTTATACTCCTGAGACTGAGAGAACAAAAACAAAAACATGTACTTTTCAATGCAAATATGATAAATAAATCTTCAAAAAATCAGCTTCAGCAGTTTCTTGGAAAATTAGAATAGTGATGTTAACATAACCTAGAGCACTATAAAAAAAATTGAACAAAGTAAGATGAATATAAAACTTGGATTGGCTATACTCAAACGTTTTTAAAATATGGTTAGCACCAAATGTAGGTTTGTTTATTCCAACTTTGTCATTTCTGAGTGTTTTCACCAACAAGAGATAAAGTGCAGCCAATAGACCTCTTTATACTGCCTGCAATAATAAAAAGTACATGATGCTAGCTATCATCTATATTTAACAATTGAAAACTGCATATTTATTACACAATTTCACTGATTGCAAATAGCTCAATGGTTGATTCTTATATCTGTTTTACTTAAAGTGTAGCATAGGTCTTCTGAACACACTTCAAGGATAAAATCATTCACTTTTATCATCCAGTTATTCTTTTATTGTGTTTTAAATACATTAAATTGTATAAAATTGGTCAAAATTTCGCCAAACCCTTCAATCATACTGTTTACTTATAACCGTGAATTGCTAATCATCCTATGTATCTCTGCTGCATGCAGTATAGAAATTTAGTAAAGTGAGTTGCTAAGATGCACTTTCCCCCATGAAAATGTGCAAAAAAGCTAAAAAAAGGGTTGGTTATGATCTAAATTGTGTTGGTGCCGGTGTCTAATGTATGTCCAAAACATGAGGTTATTGATGTGGACTAAAATGAACGGTTGATAAATCAGCTGCACATTGCTGGCTTTTCAGTGTGGCAGTCCACCATTGCATTTGTGATATAACAGAAAAACGTCCAGTAAAAGACATTATAAAAAATTAGTGATTTAACAAACAAACACTCAAAATTTCCAACTTCTCTCTAATACCAATGCATCTTCAAAATAATAAGAAAAAATGTGCCAATAAAAAGAAAAAAATTGATCACAGGGTGCATAAAACATTATAGAACACACTTAGGCAATAAAATCCAATAATTATTAATACTATCCAATAATTTAGCGGTTAGAGCACCGATTATTGTATGAATACCCAGGACCACAGCCATTGTACTGCCAAAAGATGAAACTAAAGGGAATTTCACTGCATCTGCAATTTTTGTATGCAGGTTTCTTGTGACACAATTTTGCGACGCTAGGTCAGAAAGGCTGATATTTACGCCAGTGGCGTAACGATATTTGCTCCTGCACCAAGCCGGAAATGTCCGGCCTATCATACAAACTTTCCACAAAGCCGGATACAAACAAACAAACCTGTCAGCGTTCCAGTACAGAAATTGCTGCAAGGCTATCGACTGCGGGTAACCCCCAAAAGTAGGAAAGCTCTGAAAGCCTGAGATCTGATTGTTTTATGAATAAACATTGCTATATCAAGTCAACCCTATATAGAAAGAAATTTGACAATAAATATTTGAGATAAAGAATTCTTTGGTAGTTTCTGCTAACGATGTTTCCCAAACCGCTGTTTTTGATCCAGATACTGAGAATTATGACGTCATGTTATAAAATTAACATCACAGCTGGCATTTGAATTTGCTTCTGGTTTGGTGGTTGTGGAGGAATCAAGTATGTACGAGCCTACCTACCGGTCGGCGATGGGTTTAAAGTAGTGAGTGAAGTATATTTTAAAGTTATCCAGGTATCGTATTTGTGGGCTAGCTAACGGGGTTTGGGTATAAAAATTTGCAAGCAGACTCAGGATTGCTCCTGTTCAATAGACCTGGTGAATAGTTATAAATTTGGGTATCATAACAAAAAAAAGCAAATAAAAAATTTGCGTCAATCGGAATTTGACAAAGGCTAGCTCAATAATCGGGGCTCAAGCATTTGCGATTTTTTTTTTCAGCATAAAATTGTCACACATGGCAGTAGTCTAAATGTTCTCATAAAACATTCGTATTCTTACAGCTTCTTTACCTAGGCTTCCTAACTATAGCCTCTGAAGCTAACACCAAGACTAGGCTGCAAGCTACAGAGTTTAGCACCCGTATGGAGAGTTGGTATGATGCATCAACTAGCGACATTTTTCTGCCGCAGAATTGCTGTTTTTTCTATTTTGTATATTGTAAGAATTATGTTGGCTTGGCGTGAACTTTCGCAAATGCGAATGTAAATAAATTGGTTGCTGTTGTAATACAAACAACAGTTAATGCGAATGTAAGATTTATCTGATGCACTAAAACCAAAATTTCCATTAGGGGCTTAGCATCAACCTACACCAATTGTAAGTTAGGTGACACTTAACTCGGTAGTTGGTTCGGTATAGCTGAGTGGTAAAACACTGCACTTGCAATAACGCAGCCTGTGTTCCTTGTCCAAAGTGCCCAGTGGCACTACCATTGTAATGCCCTTGGGCAAGGGGCAATTGAACATATATACGATAAAGTTGGCTAATTCTACAGCTCCAGAGGTTTACAAAAAGTACTAAATTATATAGGTGAACTGCCTATAAATACTCAAAGAGGTAATAACATGTAGACACGCACAATACAGTAGACATATACACAATCAAGTAATTAAAATGGGTTCATGTAGACGTTTGTATAACAATGCACCCATTAATACATTCAAAGTGTGTTTACCAGAAACTTACAGATTCATACAATAAAAATGGGATAACAAGAATTGTCTTACATCATAAATTACTTATGCTTACATTTATGCATAGTGCATGACAAAATGTTGGTCATGGATAAAAGAAAAGTGTGAAAGGACTATAGTCGAGTGACGTAAGGCCAAATTAAACTGATTCTGCAAGGACTGACAGAAATGTGACAAATTGAATGAAGCCAAATTAGGCAAAATCTATGGCACCATTCTTAAATTAGTAAAATAAACAAGTTAATAAACAGGGACTATCCTTAACTTTTTTTAAGTAGATGCCACTGGTATCCAAGGTCTGTTGGATGCCCAAGTTTTTGAGAAAGTGAGGTTATGATCAATGTGAATAATTTATACAGTTAATAATAATTAACTCTTTGTGTGACATCTAAAAACTGATATTGTAGACCTGCTGTTCTGTTTTTTTTTTCATGATTGGCACAGCAAAGGTAAGAAACCACACAAGTTAATAATAATATGCGTTAATAGACCAAATAATCCTAGCAGGAAGCTTAAAATGTGCATGAAAAAAATGATGACATATAGACTTGCTGGTGACAACTAGCATGGTCACTAACTCTATGAAAAATAGAGATTATCTTCACACTACCTGTCATATAAAATTCTTGTTGTTTCATTCTAAATCAATTAATTATCGGGTTTCTATAAGTGCCACCATTTCCTGTGATGGTGTCACAATATGTGTTTTTTCTTAAGTGTGAGCATCCTGTAAAGAAAACAGCAAAATCTGGACAGCTGTTAACAATGCCAAGATCTAGACAGCCATTTTGTGCCATTGTTTTGCAGTTGCACTGCATGTTCAAACATTGAAGGAATGAGCCTGTTTTTGAGGTGACTACAATAACTGCAATAAAAACAACAACAACCATTCATTTGAATTTGGGTGCCATGGCACTGGGGCACCTCTTCAAATTGCACATTTATTAAGAATTGTTTCCTGAGAGTGTTTTAAAGTTGGTTAATGATTTTATCATGAATGAACAAACAGAGGCATGATTAAGAAGTGTAAATTATAAACAGCTTTCACTTTTGAAAGTTATGGTCTGATTTTCATTTTTTCTGCTGGCCCTAAAATCTGCATCTTAAACTATTGTTAAAATTTTTGGGTGTATTAGCTTTCCCAGCTTCAGTGAAATTACTGTTTCTGTCAATTCCATGTGAGTGTGGTGAGCTACCTTGATTAAGGGTAAGTCCACCACGCACTATGAGTGCTTTTTCAGATTGCTTATATATATACAGATTATTTTATTAGGTAAGGAAAAGTTGTGGACGAGCCTTATTGTCAACCTGAGCCTGAAAATACAAACCTGAACCCGAAAATTTATTTGAAGCTCAAATTAGGCCCAAAAGTTAAATTTACTGAAAGACCCAAAGTCATCTTTTGATGCCATTCTTTGATTTTTATCTTTTTTTCAGTTAACCTTTGTGCTCTGAGGGAGGTTTTTAGAACTCTGCGCACATGCACGTTCGTGTAAAGAAAGTGAAATTACGACGCAAATGTGGCAAAGTGTGAGTACAGTATACATAGTGTCTAAATTCGGGCTTGAACTCGACCCGAAAATCGCAGCCCGACCTTCAACTCTAAGGTAGCCTAGATAGATGTTAACTAACAGTTCTAGTGTGAAAGGCTGCCGATCATTCAGCCTCTGCTTTTTGTGTATAAGCTAGTTCTATTTCACTAAACCGGAATAGTTTTTCAAATACTTGTTATATTTAGTTCCAGATCTTCTGTGTTTGTGTTTAATTTTAATGCTATTTATGGAGGGGCCATCCTGTTCCACTTCATCTCTCTCAGGCGGGTTTTGCTTAAAAATGCACCAATTTGTGAAAATGGAATTCCCAGGTAATACTATTACAGGATAAAGTTGTAGAGCAGAGTTTCTTTGTGTGTGTTTGTGTAAAATATGATGTATTCACTTTAGTAAAGCTCATCTAAAAAAGTCATGTAGGGTAAACATATGAACTGTCATAAAAGTTTACTTATATAGAATCGTAAAACTTTTGTATGTGACATCACAATTGTGTAAACATACACAACTGGAGGATTTTTTTAATTTCTTTAGCAAAGTTTTGCCTAACTTATGTATGTGACATCACAATAGTTTTCTGTTTCATGAGCATTCACTGTGTTGTTTTAATGCAGCAACATTATACATCACCATTTAGCTTGTACAAAACAGTGGATAGGTAACGGTCAATGTTTTGGAACCGTTAGCAAGTGAAACAAAACAAGGGTGTGTGATAAGGAAATGCCTTCGAAAAAAACTAAATAAATAAACATACAACAATACAAAGGTAGTTATTTGCAATATGGTCTCACTCTTACTTGAAGATTCTACTCATCCGTTACCATAACACCTTGACAGTGACACTAAATTAGCGAACGAAGCGATGGTACCGGTACCCAGCAAGTTTAAGAGGCATCTTGAAACTCAGCAGTCGACTCAAATAAAACCCTGAAAGCCAGCTTTGTTGTTTCTCAACTAATTGCACAATGCAAGCAACCTCATAAAATTGCTGCAAGAAGTTATCAGGACTATGCTGCAGAAAACATGAATGTCATAACGAAATTCATGAAGTTCCACTCGCTGACAATTCTGCTAGCTGGCTCATTGAGAACATGGGTTAACATTTTAGCACAGCTACGAGACCAATTGTTAGAAAGCAATGTTATTACTCTGCAGCAGAATTATGAAATATAACAGCAAAATGTTTCCAAATAGAAAAGTTACGGTGGAAGAGTTGTGTAAGTGTGTGCACCCGTGCCGCTGCTTCTATGACCAGAAAAATCAAAGGTTTTTGGCCTAGTTACACTGGTGAATTCTGAAGTTTGTGTTACTCGTTACTTTTTGCATCGTAAAGCTCTGATTATTATTTTAAAGAAGTACTTGATATATCAGTGAAATTGATCAACTTCATTAAAACTCATTGAAGTAATCTTGTTTAAAATTATATGTGAAGACATGGCAGCAGACCACAAGGGTTTGCTTCTTCACACTGAAGTGTGTTGGTTAAGCTGTGGTAATCATTTGGTATTTAAGAGCTCAGACAACAACTGATGCTTTTCCTTGCTGATCCTGATGGAGGAAGCTCACATATTTAGCAGATGTATTTGGGCATAGTTACCGGTAATATCAAGATGAAGATAGAAGTCAATTTATGTTGACCGTTACAGTCTTACAAACAAGCTTAACGCATTTCAGCTATAGTTAAAACTGTGGTTTAAAAGAATAGAAGCTTTAAGACATCTTAGAAATGTTTTCTCATTGGGAAGCAGCAGTTACTGAAACTGATAATAATAATCTATCCGTGTTGAAAGATGTTATTTGCAACCACCTGTACATTCTTCAGCTGAGGTTTCCTTGTTATGTTTTCACAGTTATGGATTTTTCCATTTTCCTTGCATATCTCTTTTGCAACTTCAAAAACTTTCTATTGTGTCTTCGTTTCTTTGAAAAATATTAATGGACACCTGTTTAATATGCTTTTTCAGATTGGTCAGAGTTTAAGTTTGTCAAAGCTATATGCTAAAGTAGCTAAATTGTTTTGTTTTGTTTTTTTCTAAATTGTTTTTGTTTCATTCACTAAACAGATAAGTCGCTTAAAAAAAATCAAAACAGACTAAGACTCACAACTTTTGTGTACATGTTAATTTATGAAAACTTAGTACAATGCATTTGCGGAATAACTGGGATATAAGCCAGAATTTTTATTAGCTATTAACTTTTGAAATACCGCTAAATTCTTCTTTTGTGAACTACATGTTGTGTTTGTCCTCAGGAAATCGTAAACCATCAGCGAGAAGTGGACATCGTTCGGTTGCTGATGATAATCATGTATGGCTGATAGGTGGTTATAATTCTGAAAGAAATAGTTCGAATGATGATGATAATGATTCATATCCACTGTTCAGGTTTTTATTATAACAACAGAAATTACTTCTTGATATTGTTTAAAAAATGCTTGGTTTATTTCATTATAATTGGAGCAGACCATGGTACCGCTTGTTTTCTATGTTATCTATATCTCATTTTGAAGTTTTCCGTTAATTTTAAGAAAAATGACACCAATTTTTCAAAAATTGAGTAACAGTAAGTGGCATTCAGGCAATACATGGACAACACAACTATGAGTATAACTCTAGATTTATTGGTATAATCCTAACAAAAGTGGTATCTACTTCCGTACTTTTTAGGTTGTTCTTTTCAAACATGCAGCTCAAACTTGGCTGACACTAGGGATGGGCTGATACGAACCTAAACCCGAATAGATTAGTCGAATGTCACCATTGTGGAAGATTCAGACCAACACAAATACTAACAATGGCGAACCCGAATACAATATTACTTACAAATTTGTTAACTTTGGTAAGAAATGATGATCTGTTTTCGTGGCTACGCTAAACTAGAGTCAACATTTCTTGCTGAAGGTCATTTACTTTAAGATTTTGCTTTTCAAATTGCCATTTGATCATTTAATTTCAGCAGTTATGTCACATTACGAGCAAGATTTGGCTACATTTTGATAAAATTTTATCATTTTTCGCTGATACGAATATACTCAGGATTTGTACGTGTCAACCTTTAACATATTTAGATTCACAAGTTGCCTGAATAATCGTGCTCACGGCACATCCCTGGTTGAAACCAATATACTTTTCATGGTATTTATGTTTTGACTTATCTTCATTGCTGGGTCAGTTCTGCATGGATGCTCATTGAAAATAAATTTTCAATGGTTTTTCTTGTAGATACACCCAAAAGTATTAACTTCAAGACAAAATCATAACTAAAGACACATACATATTGTAATCCAATTTTAAGTAAAATTTTTCCTTACTTCACTTCGTTTACCTCATTCATGCAATTTTTGCAAAATCAGTGTCATTTTCACAAACTCCATCAGATCACATGATTCCAAGAGCTGATATTTCTAACTGAGTTATAATGAAACGACCCACTTTTGGAAATAATGGTAGTAAAAATTAAAAGATTACCCTTCTGATGCCAGAATATTTCAGAGAGTTGTGGGAATACAATATATCAACTAACAAATGGAAACTGCATAAAAAAGATGAAAACATGCCACATGAACTTGCATCTCATTCAGGTTGAGGGTAATCTATAATATTTGCCAGTGCTAAAACTACAAATTGTGCATGCAATAAGCTAGGGCAACATGCAAAACTTACGTTACATTGTATTAGCTATATCCAATGGAAGCTGTATGGTCATATTTGGAGGAACAGGTGTACCATTTGGAGAGAAAACCAGTAACCAGTTATCGGCTTGTCAGCTCAAAACTGGAAAATGGAATGTGATTGAATGTTCTGGTGTGAAACCAGATAAAATTTATGGGCAGGTAAGTCACAGAAAACTACTAGTAACTGATTGTTGCCTTGGTAGTATTAGGTCCGTAGTCATCTGGGTTGTTCTGATGGGTAAGGAAGTTGGCAAGTTTGCTTGTAAGTAGCCACTGTTGTTGTAGTTACCAAATGAGATGTATTGTTTGGGTACAAGACATTGTGTCAAACTGATTTAGAATTACAATGCATACAATTTTGTTTCATAACAAATTTTGGTTGAGAAATACTAGCAGTATGTTGTTAGCAACTAGTGGTTATAAAAAAATAGGAGCCAGCACTACATATCATACCCTAGTTATGGTTTTGAGAAGATACATACCGGTATACAAATTATAGATGACAGTCATGGTTAGATTTAGATTTACAAAGTTTTATACATATACAATCTAAAAGGTTAAATTTACATATAGTACCACTAATGCATTTATGTCATACAGGCAATGGTATTTATTGGGCAATATCTTTACATTTATGGCGGTACTACTGGCTATGAATACAATACCGACCTACATCGTCTTAACCTGAAAACATTTGTTTGGGAGAATTTAAATCCCGCCAACTCATGGAATGACATGCCACCTGAAAGGCATGTACATATAATTTGTAAACGCAGTAAGTAATTTCATCCCTGATCTCGCATTACAATGCAATATTTGTTACTAATCATGCAGGTATCGTCATGAAATTGCGCAATATGATAATCATATATTTGTGATTGGTGGAGGTACATTATCCTCCGTTTATCAGATGGATCAAATACACGTTTATTCAACTGAGAAGAACTTGTGGCGACTAGTGCAAACCAAGCCTGATCCCAAATCTAAATGTAAGTTTTCCTTCATCACCATCCATAAAGGATTTTGTCTGCTACATGTTCATGTCTTTTACTATGTTACTGGGTTGAATGTAGGAAGTTACTGAAGTAGTGCTTTTTTAACGGTTAACAGAAAGTATTTAGATCTTTGATATTTGTATCATTTGAAATAGTTGTTTCTTGTACTTAGTGTTTCCAAACTCACGGCGGTGCCATAGTTGTGTACAACTTGAAAATAAAGCTTTCATATGTGGTGGTTATGATGGACGTAAGATATTGGAAGACCTGTGGCAATTTGAATTGGATAGTCTGCAATGGACTAAACTTGCAATCATGCCAGAACCAGTGTACTTTCATTCTGCAGCTGTAACGACGGTAAGCATTCATTAGGTACAAGTAAACGACTTTGTAATCTTCAGCCAATAGGGTATATACTTAATTGCGAAATGTGTTGAACCACAGGAAGGCTGTATGATCATCTTTGGAGGAGTTTCACGTGTTTCTTCACGTTTAAATTCCAATTCAACCATTCGTACCGACTCTTGTTATCGCATATGGCTGCGTATTCCATCGTTACAAATAATGTGTTGGTTGACATTAGTACAGTCGCGCCCACGCATACGTAATATGACCCGTATTCAGCTTTTTAATATGGGTATAACGCCATGTTATCTTAAAAAACTTCAGTGTGCTGAAGGCGCATAGATTTCTGTATATATTAGGACGTATATATTATTAAAAATGTTCTACTTCGTTTACTTCTCGTGCGTTGTACCTTTTTACTCACAATCTTATGCACATGCAGAAGTGAGTATTACACTAGCACAGTACTTCTTCAGTATCAGTCTCGTCGGTATCTTTATCAAAATTACCGATTTTCTGATCCAATTTACTATTTTTCAAGAGGTTTTTGTCGATCTCGGTACATTTATAGTGACTATTTCAAGGCTTTGAACAGTGTATGTTTCAAAAGTTTGTTTAAATTAAATTTTGTGGCCATTTTTAGCACTCCTTGTTTTTTAATATACAGATGTCTGAAAGTCTTAAGGAGTGACGTCACGTATGTTTTCACTTGGAGTAACCTGTGGTTATGGGTTTATTATACAGCATGAATGTTTATCAATTGCTTTTGCGTTTTACAAAAAGCACCGAACTACTTTTTTGAAACAGTATCAAACACTGGTACCGTTGGGCTGATACGTTTTTTACCAAGTACCGACTGCCTTTACCAGATAACTTTCCGTGTCACAATACCATATTTATTGCTAATGCACTTGATATTGTAATTGATTTTTAATGACATGGTGGCAATATAAAATTATGTATACATTTTCTTCATTAAAAGGGTTAGGGAAATGCTTGTGGTTTATGCGGAAACTTTTAGTACGGCAAAACTTTTGTTGGCAACTCTCCCAACAGACTGACAACGTCGGATGCAACGCAATCCCCTTTTTCCATGTATGAATCCCGGTGAAGCAATCACTTAGATTATTTCTCAATATTGTAAATTTTACTAATACAATATTGAGTTTAGTCACTGGGTCAATATTATCAGCAGTAGCTTGCTAACATGCAAATTTTCACAATATGCCATTTGAAAGAAAATATGATGAAGCGAAGACCCGAGCAGAAAGCATAATTTATGACAGACAAACAGGAGTAAGGTAGAAAAGCCGAAAGTGTAAAAAGAGATCAAAAAGCGCAACATCAAGTCCCAAGAAAGGGTTCAATTCTCGTCTTCAACTGCGAATAAACTTCGAAGTGTCCAGCCTAGTCAACTCGAATAAACGACGAACAATAATGCGTGAAACTATCAAGTGGTTAGCCTTCCGAGAACTGAACCGTTACAAACTCACAAGAACAGGTAGCATTAAAACAACATTATAAAATTAGTTTTGGCGATATTTGAAAAATTGTTCACATCTTTTAAAAGACATCAATCAAAAAATGTTCGATTGTTGTCGTATCGTACCGAAACGTCTGATTAATAAAATGTTTTCTACTGTTTTAGTTCTTGTACTCTATTTGTTCAACGTATAAATAGGAAAGCTTTTGAGGTGTATTATTTTGCCAACAGAATGTCAATCAACCTGGTGTTAACGATGGGCAATCAGATTATCAGAAGACTAATACAAAAAGGCTGCTCATTTTTGTTCAGTTTTGTTTTTTTATAAACTGTTTATACTTAAAGACTAATTGGATAAAGTCAAATGTTTGTTTCCAATACGTAGTTACGAAGTGTATGTAAGGTACCAACTCAGTGGGAGAGGAACGAAAGCGTGATTCGCTTTTAAGCTTTTTGCACGATGAATAGGTGAATGCCTTGTTTTCAGATCTGTCCCGCAAATCGTATTTGATGGCTAAATTCTTTGGTGAAGGACGCTTAGCCTCAGTCTTTAACTGTGCTAAGAAATTCGTTTTACGTTTACGGTTCAACCAAAAGTAGACATAATGTATTGAGGGGACAAGTTATAATAACACGGCACTGAGGACATATCACTTCATAAAACTTATAACTACTAAACAACGTTAATGAGGAAAGCTCCCATGTTCAATTTGTTTCCCTACTAGCTTTTTCCTTTTCTTTCAAATATCGACACAGCCTATGATAGGCACCTATACCAGGATGGTGACCAACTCCTGGCTCAAAGGTTTAAGTAGCCGTACGTTTATGAAGTGATCTATTGGAAATAACTTTTTTTGTGGTACCAATTATTATTTATTCATTACTAAATTGTAGCGAAATGCGAGCCGTAGTTTGGTGACTCTTGTCCTAAGAGTGCGAAAAGACGAAAACTACACCGGAAATGCAAGAAGTATGGCTTGAGTGAAAGTACGAGTTTTTACTGCAATATGTATTCCGATTTTTCCGAAATGTTAAAAGTTTTTTAGTCTACACTAACACACCGGTTTGTTCAAGCACTTTAGTAGACGAATCATCACATCTGGAGATGACTACTCATTATTGTATTGTACTGTTTATTTTTCACCATTGTTTGGGGAGCGAAAAATTGTTGACGCAACAATTCGCGATATTGAATGGGTGGGTTCTAAGAATTTTGTATCATTCTTACAACCAGATACGACTAGTATTTTAGGGATACGACTAATACGACTAATAAGTGCAGGTGTGGTTCAAACAATTTTCGCGAATATTATCCTTTGTTCCGTGAGTCTTTCACTACACTTCCCCTTATTGAAGTATACAATGAGTATTAGCCTTAATACAAAAACATGATTGTATTTATTAAACAATTACATCAAACAATGAAACAAACAAACTTCAGGCTACTTGCTAGTAGACGCGGCAGCAATAGCTCTATTTGAGTCTTCTTTATGGCCAGATGTCTTTGGTTCACTTTCTTCGATATTATTATTCACTGCTTCATTGTCTTTGTATGGCAAAGCTTCGTTTTCTTTAATCACTGTAGATTCGGATAGATCGGTAGCCGACACACTGGTGTCATCATCACCGGATGGTCGATAAATGTCTCTATGTTCGCTTATGCAACCTTCCCATTTTGTAAAATTATCCCAACATTTTTCCGCAAAGGTGGCTTCATCATTCCTATTTTCGACCCAACATGAAAATGCGTCCCGAAAGTTTTGACCACAAGGCCCATTGGGCAAGTTACCAAGACATGGACAATCCCAGTTTATTTCTCCATTCGGTAAAATTGCACCTGTAAAATGCATGCAGCATGTGTTATTATATTCATATTGATATATTCAGCATATTCATATTTATAAGGATGCATAGATATCCTGCAATGCTAATTGGCAAATAGCATATTAGGATTGGGGCCATTAACATGTTTTAATGAACCATTTCTACATATGATATGGTAGCATAAAAACATACATGGTAAACTGTAAGCAGATGCATGATATGTAGAAAGTACAGAAAAATTGTATCAGTTATTATTTAATGCAAATCGCACATGTTTCTTGTAGGCAGTCTGTTATATAAATAGTACGTAGGTTGCTGCTCGAACAAGTTGGTTACTACTACCAAAATGTAATTTCATGATCAGGTCTAATACATTGTAAACCTTTTTCATCTGTTTCAAAGCTGCCATGATGTGTGAGGCGATTATGGAGACCATTGTTTCGTTTATCACTAACATTTATACAAATGCATACAGCTTTCTTGTGAAACTTTGCTGCCTAACAATTATGCTCACCCACATTACTTGTATCTACTTCATCGGGATTATCTGGTAGCAGAACTGTATTGCTGGGAGTTTCAAGATATTCTTCAGTCACAAAAATGATCTTGTCTTTTCCTGCAAAAAAGCAAAGCAACAGAAATCATGCTTTAATAAAAATATACTGGAAAGTGTAAAATGTCGTACTAAAAATTAAAAGAACAGAACAAATTTGAAGGCTAATGCGAAGACAGCAAAACCAAACATGCAAACAGTATCTGGACACAGATGCTGGCGGCAACACTGCTATGCTTGCAAACTGCAGGTGTTGCTTTATCCTCTAATTTATACTTACACTATAAACATAACAAGCTAAAGGTGGGAAATTTCAGATAAATTCTTTATAACGTAATTATTTTTATAACAAGGTCAGAAGTTTCAAACAAATATGCCTCATACGCTTCTTTTTGCACAAAAAAGCTGAAGGGAGAGAAATGAAGGTTGGCATGCAAACAACAATACTGTACAATATGACTAGAGCAGGGGTCGGCAACCTTTCGTATGCAGTGTGCCAGTTTATGAATAATGTCAAAATATCAACTACTCTTGTGCCAAACATTTTTATAAGGCATTTTTTACATTTTCTTAAGGTGATATAATGTGCGCATCAAATCTTCTCGAATTGCCACAACTGGCACACGTGCCAGGGGTTGCCGACCACTGGGCTAGAGCATTGGACTAATTTATCCAAAACAGTCCGATCTATAAAGTTTGGCCAGGATGAAAAATGCCTCAACACTTTTTCATGTAAAAAGCTTAAAGAATACTTTTTGTACAAAGTCAGCAGTTGTGGATCAAGCAGTGGTCTAGACCTGAACGATTTGTCATGTTTCAGGATGTCCTGTCTTTTGCAATTTTCCATTCAGATGTCTGAATGTATGTTAAATACTTAACTTAGAATGTGGACTGCGGTAGACGCCACCTTAAGTCACCAATAATATGACCTGTTGCTTTTTATGACCATTTTTGTTAGGCCTGAATTCTTTTGCATAATTCTCTCTGTGAAATATTACCACATTGGTTATTAACCATTGTGGAAAGCATGGCATTGGAGATGCAATTACTTATTTTACAGACTGGTGATTACCGAACTAAATTGAAGTAGAAACTTGTCCTTGCTCATACAATTTCTGAGTCAAACTGGGGAAAATAAAGATCTCTGTGATTGTGTTGGATTCTTACGAAAGCATTTAAATACCTGGCTGGACCAATCAGAGGGTGGTATGGTTGGGGTTGTTTTTTAGCCTGGAACATACCCTACCCGTCTGTCAGTTGGCATGCTTGAATGTCCTAGGTTGTGCAGATTCAGGCTAGAAATTGTTATGAAAGTAGCTAAAATTGCTTTTTTTGGTTCCAAAGATTCTGGTGGCGATTTTGTGCCACTGTTAAAAAAAATCTAAATCATGTGTTGTGATGGCATTTTATGAAATGTTAGTCCAAAGCATACTAAAGTGATATGCAAAACTTCAGAGAACCCAATGGAGGATTAAAATTATTAAGTAATCAGTTTAACCTAACTTATACAAACTCACCTTCTTTTCGACAAAAAGACATCTCACTTTTACCGTGGCACTTGGCGATGGTGTTTGTATAACCGATAGGTTCTGGAAAATGTTTATTGACTTGGTAACGTGTGAAATAATTCAGACTCGCCTTAGCTATGGAATCCTTTCCCAATCCTACAAGAGCCTGGTCTACCTGCAGTCTACAGAACTAGCCTACGCTTCGCTTACAAATATGTGAAAGACAAGCACGTTTGTTGGGTCATAGGATGTCATGTTTGAAAGGTCACGCTTGACAAGGCAGCAAGGTCAGCGCTGGACGTCAAAAAAAAGATTTGCTTTGCCAACAAAACTGAAATATAGACAGCTTTTATGGTATTCGTAAATTGTAACTGATGTTAGAGTATATATAACTATTTTAGCTTATCCTATGACCATATGTGCAAAATATAATTTACTGATCAACATCCATTTTTTTATTGTTGGTAACTGTTGTTGGTAACTTGGCCTTTAAAGTTTCTGGAGAAGTTTTCTATGAAATTGTGATTTACAAAATGAATTTATAACTATGTCTATGAGAGATAAAAGTTTATATTAGTGTATTTTTAAGGTTATGCAAAACACTCTCTTCTTTTTTTAAATGTCCAAGTTTATTTGGTATAATTTTCGGTATCTTGGAAAGCTTTCCTCGGGCGGAAGTAAAAAAGAGTACGTGCTACTATAGGCTACCCAGTGAAACTTACTTAACGACTTCGGTGGAAAACTAGTGTGCGTGATTTGAAGGGAAGTAACAACTTTGATAAATACTAAAATAGATTTTCATCATGATTAATTTTGACAAATATTGAAGCAGATTTTCACCTTACTATATTACTTACCATTTACTATATAAAGCTGATCATATGACTTGACACGTAGAGACATATTTTGTCAAATAATTCGGGGACTTTGTTTATTCATTTTTTTGTACTATTTAGTTTTTCACCATTAACTGCATGTGCGGTGCGAAAGTTAGGATGCTAACCGTTATAGTTATATCACAATGAAAACACATGCTCATGAACAATTAACGAGCAGGAAAAAACTTTTGGTAAAAATATACCTACAACGTTGAATCGTCAAAACAGAATGGCATTCTCCTAGACTCCTAGACTCCTAGAGTCTCGCTTAAGGCGAGGTTATCGCGTTCATATTCACCATATACGTAAGGCACTTCTTTGTGAAAAAAATTGTTTCAACCGTGACGGAATTTTGAATTTCACTACTTCACTTTGAAAGGTTTGTAAAGCTTTAGATAATTAATCAAATAAGGTTGCCGAAGTTCTTAATCATCCAATGAAACTGGCCAAGAGTTTGTGAGGGCCAATAGTTTACTCGTTCTTTATGACGTCACAGAGCGTTCTTTTCACAGCGCTGGTCTGATCTCCAAGCACGCCCTAAGATTACGTCACAAGCAATGCAAGGAAAATAGCAATAGGAGTGCTAACTGAGCACATGCTGAAATGTCTTTGTGACGTCACGAATGGCAGCCTGCTGGTTTTCATGAGCAACCTGCTATCCGTGACGTCACATGGTTGCCAGCACCCTGCTATCCGTGACGTCACGTGGTTGCCTATCGGTATACCACCCTGCTGTTCGTGACGTCGGCAGCCTTTATTTTTTATATTGTTTGTTTTTCGCCGTTGACTGTTGGGAGCGAAAAATGTATATAGGCTAGGCCTAGGCTGAAATGAGGATGTTGTTAGAAGCTGCCTATACAGCTATGCTGTTGCTGAGGCTGCAAGATTCGGAAAATCCGGTATGTAGCTGTGATGCAGAGACACATTTAGTTCATTAGTTGTGATGTTGTACATTGACAACTCAAGTCAATTGAAGCAGTCGTGCAAACAACCATAACTACCGGTATGTCTGTATGACTGTATGTGATATGTTTGTTTAGATCAAGGGTGTCAAATTGAAATGTAGGATCGCATTTCAAATTTCAGGTAAGATGTAGGCTGCACCTATACATTTCAGCTTTGCCAAGTCATTTCAAATAAATTGACCTTACTAGTTTGCATATTGACAAGCATGGCTAGGTGATTGTTGTCTTTGCTAACATTGGTAATTGTCATAGTGACATAATCTTGTACGCCTGTTACCGAATATTTTTGCTTTCAATTGCTGTACGTTAAAGTTTTGTTACATAGGTTTTCTGCTTTGTGAAATGCTTTAATATTTAAGAGAAATGGTGAAATTTAAATTGTCTGAAAGCTGTATTGAAACCTCCATGGACAATGTGTTACAGTTTATATTGCAATTTCAATCCTGTCCACTTTGTCCTCCGACCTTTCTGATAAAGCAAAGCTTGCAGAAACACTTTCTTTCCAATCATTTTCATCGGGCAGTAGACATGAATGTTTCGGGAAAAGCAGGTATATAATTCTTTAAGTATATAACTTCACCATAATGCAGAAATATTCCAAACTTTGTGATTGCTTAATTATGTTATTTGTGGTGTGATTGAGATTTAATGATGTACGATGTGTGTTTGTATATTTCAGGAAGCAAATATTTAGGCATTTTGTACCCAAAATATCCCCGGAATTGGTAGCTTTTTTACGTTTACAATTTGCTTTCCCTACTTTAACAACCTGGCTCTGTCACTGTTCCCAAGTATGTTAGCATTCACACATTGCGATGAAAAATCAAAATACCACTAATTTCATATCCTTGGAAAAAATCATGCTAACTTGTCAAACATACCGGTATGTATTGGCAGAGAGGTTTTCTGATTAAATAGTAATTTTGTGTAACTAAGTGTAACATCCTGAGGAGAAAAAAAAAACTACAAGTTATCGAAGAATTGAGTTAATAAGCTCCCAAGCCTCAACCATTTTAGTAGCTATTTTTCATACTAATGAAAGCACTTCTATTTTTTGAACATCATAGTCATTGTTCAATCCAATGTGTTAAGTTGCAGACTGTAATTGTTGTGTATAATATAAGAATTTTCAATGTACATGTTTTTCCATTGCTATTAACAGTTTTCTTGTTTTTTAGTTAGTTGTCTTCCTTGTTACCAGAACTGCACGAACACAGAGAAACGAAGCCATTTTCACTGCTGCATGTGTCCAGCTGTCATAACATGACGTTTCAATTTTAAACGTCATCTAGGTAGGTTTTCCTGTGTCATTTGCATCTTTCTGTTTCACTGTTATTCGTAAATACTAATTCTGTTTTCACTATTTAAATGCACGAATCGGATGCAAAAGTGGTTGGAAAAAATTTAAATGTTTTTGATTTCTTTCAGGCTAACTCTATTTATTACAACATACATAATTACACTTTTTACTAACACTAGTAATGTGTTAACTTAATTATAAGTAGTATATTTTATAGCTTTGTAACTATTTGTTTGTGTATTTTATATATGTTGAACGTTTTTCAGAATTATGCTCAATGGCTAGAAAACGATTGTTTTCAGGGGATGATAAGGTATCAGTCTATCAGATGATGCAAGAAGCAAAAAACTTTTGAAAAGTATGTCTGCTGTTGATAACCATTTTATTTGTTATCGCTATACAACTATAAATGTTCCTTACGGAATATGCAGTATGTACACTGTACAGGGTTCTATTAGGTTTATACTTACAAACTATTACAGAGTCCACTTCTATATGGAAATGGCTCATTCTGTGCATAATGTGAATATGTGAACATACTGCATACCCAATGTACATGAACATGACGTAATGCAACTTTAGTTATGATTGCATTTTAGTTGTGTGTATTGTGCATGTCTGACATCCTTGTGTTAATACTCGTGTGCAATTCGCCTAGGACTGCAATTTTTGGTGATCCCCAGACATGTCTCAATAACCAAATTATACTGTATTAAAGTTATTAATCACTACCATGTATCTTTAATATAGCTGTTAAATACACAGTGTAAATGCTATTGACATTTGTTTTCGATACATAAATATTGTGACATAAAGTGAAAAAATACTTTTGGAGTAACATGGCAAAAATTAGTCATGTCCATAATTACGTTTGTAATGGTGGGGTGCAATAGCTGTGATCATTTCTTTTAAGGTATTCATTCTGTGGCATGGATATGGTTAATTTCATGTTTATTAGCCGATTATTTATCCACTCATTTTTTACAATGAAGAAATTAATGCAAATTGCATAAAAAAATTAAGACATCTTTTCCTGACATAGATTAATGACAGCTGACAGGTATCATAAGGGTATAGTTACTTTGTTGTTGTTGTTATAGGCATACAGAATAGTTGTCTTTTAGATCGAAAAATAATCAGTGATCCTGATCTTTCAAGCAAATCTGCTAATCACTTTTCCGTAGCTTTGCATGTGATAAACCCTAGTTCAGGTGTCCCAGTTATTACAGCAATGACGACAACTTTGACTACTACTTGACTTTCCAGACACTTCAGATTTTACTTCCACTGTTGAGAATCAGCATGTGTCCGGTAAAATCGAAAAAGAATATGTTAGCAGCAAAAATCTTTGAAATCTGGAAAACTTACTCCATCACAATTTATTGGTGCGTCATTATTACTGCAAACATACTTAGAATGAAACGCTTGAATAAGTACAATTAAATAAGTAATTCAGTCCATCACTGGACATATCCAGAATTTAATTTTGTGATTTTTTTGATGCAGACATTAAACATTTGTGGGAATCCAAACACTCAGGTAGAGTTGAAGTTGTCATCGGAAATATGGCAATAAAAACAGATTCAATGAAACGCTTGCAATCTGCTTGGCTTGATGACGATGTTAGTTTGGCGGTTTTTTTGTAAATTTTGCTGAAAAACTTTAACATATTGCTGTTCTGTTCAATTTCAAAATTGCTATGACAACTTTGTTTTTAAGTTATGGAAGGAGTATTGAAACTTGAAAGCCTTGATTTTAAAGGTAATTTTTACTGGGTTTGGAATAAACTTACATTGCTTGTAGGGTAAACATAGTGGTCAACTTTTTTGGGTTTTACAGGCAAAGAAGAAGATTGTTGTACTGTCACCCGTCTATTCTACAATGTGGTTTTGGAATGGGCGGTTCCGGCAATCTACCTCAAGCAAACTGGTAAGCTGAACTTATGAAGTTTTTGGATCAGGGGAATGCTTAAGCGTCTGTAATTTTGAAGCCTAACATATGCCTGCAATTTATCGAATATATAAAGAAAAAAACTTTTTTTAAGGAACTTATTATAATAATAATAATAATAAACAACAAACTGCTAAACTTTGGCACACATACAGTAACAAAAATAATAAATTTATTACAGTAATATCCACTTAAAGTTAGCAAGTGATGTGCAGGTGGTAATAAATTTTTTTCGGACATTTCCTGATCTATATGCAACAACAGTTATGATAGCCATGAACGTTGTTAATAGTTGTTGTAAACTGCACATTAACAGTTTAACTATCATGATCTAATTTTTGTAGGCCAATGCTATGATTGATCAGTCATTTATCACTGTGGTAAATGTCCATGAAAACCACTGGTTGTTAATGGTCAGTAAAATTTAATAAATATTGAAATGAGGAAACTTACTGGCTGACTGCTAACCAATCACAATTTTACTTTTCAGGTTAAAAGCAATGACACTAAAACTATTTACGTTTATGACTCGTTTGGAAAAGAACCAATGGAATATATTCATCGAATAAAAAAACACTTTGGGTATCACTGTAGTTGTCATGTTAGCGCCTGTTTCATAAATATAAATTTATGCAATAAGTAATTCTATTTGTAAAACAATAGATCATTTTTTCGACATTATCGAAAAACAACATCTGAGTGGAGATACTGCTGCAGAAAGCATAACGAACAAAAGGACTTTATGAATTGTGGCCCTCTTGCATTAATGGTAAAGTTTTAAAACACTGTTTTACTTTTCTATAATCCACTTTGGATCCAGAATATTTTTAAACCATTAAGTTGTTGTAGGAAGCAGAACGTTATTTGTGCCAAAATTTGTTTGAAGACGCAGATTTCAAAGCGGATTCAACATCGTGTACTTTGTACAGAGAGAATTTTGGCAACTTATTGCTCAATATGACAGGTAAGCTTTATTTCAAGTTCAAACAGCTAGGGTTTAATGGTGCTAATGCAGTGCTTTTCTCCTATTTTACATAGAATTAGAAATCATTGTACATAGTGTCGACCATTTTGACAAAATGCTAACGCAATAATGGAACATTCTTGTAATGTAGATAATTAGATACACCTGTGCTGAATTACAACAATAATATGGAAAGCATGGTTGTTGCTTAATGTGACATGTTTCAATTACATTATTAGATGTAAGTTGTTTGGAAAATTACTGTCTCATGTGTCATGATGCAAAACCACCAAAATCATTTCATGGAGACACAATAAATTGGGTATGATTCCTATCAAGTATGACAGAAATGTGTCATTGGCGCATTTGTTTTTGAACAAGTTGTGTAATGTGACAGTGATAAGAATCCACTAAGCTAATGAAAGTGTGAAATTCAATTAATTACTTAATCATATCATGTAAATTATAAGAGCGATCAATTTTGCTATGAACATTAATTACTGCAAAGATTACAGTTCTTGCATTTCCAGGTTTTTGAGGATAAATACATTGAGAGATGTGATTGCAAAAAAGTAATCCTATGTATTGTTTTCTAAGGTGTCCTGTGAAGAATGTAGAAGGTGGTGCCATGAGATTTGTCCGAAAGGTTGCTGTTTAAAGAACACATTTACATGTCAGCATCACTAACAGAAAAGTTGATTCGTATGCACATTTCATTGATTGTATTCTTTTTCGAAATCACTTTTAATAAACATCATCCACAGAAACCTAAGATAAGCAGTTTATATACGAGGCAAACAGGAAATAAAGTTGAAATATTTTACATGCATCGGAGAAAAAACTGTATAAATTCCGTTTGTGCTTGTAAAGTGCTCGTACTGAACAGAAAAATCCATTAAAATGAAATTGCATAGTTGACAAATAGTTGTTCCAATGGAAGACCGCAAACAAACTTGGTACATTTCAATACAACACAGTGCGACAAAAGCACTAAACAATCCAGTACCTTTAAACTTTTGCCCAATGAATCGCTTCCATTTAATTTTGCTGCATTTATCAGCCACTGAGGGGTGAACGCTTAAATTGCCGGTTTTCGCAGCAAAAATAAAATGTTCCATAGTTGATGCTAATCCTTTAAGAACTTTATTCAAAATCATTCCAAGAAAAGATACGCACCCAAGAGGTTCATGAAAGGGAACCCCGATTTACAATAAATAAAGAAGAAAAGCTGGTGCAAGTTATAATAAACAAACAAAGAATTAAGGCTTCAGTGAACGCACGATTTGTTGTCAACAACTGTCATAGCCTACTTTCAAAGTTGGCCTACCGTCCGTACCTGCACATGTCCTACGATCAAGGGGCAAAAATAAACAATACTACAAAATAAAGATACTATCAGCAAATCAATATGTGCTACAATATCAGTAGGCTACTTTGTTAATGTAAATTACACTTTGGTTACTTAAATGAATATAATAAATTCTTTTGTGCATTTTTTTTCTAAGAAGAGTAGCAGAGTACTACTACTCCAGCAATGGGAGGGCTGCTGTTGGTTACGTCACGGTGAGCAGCCTTGGTGTTACGTCACGAACAGCAGCCTGGCAATCATTGAGCAGAAACCAATAGCAGGTTACAGCACCTGCTCTTTCGGTTACTACCCCGCCTCGAAAATAGTTTGATGGAAAATAGGAATAGGCTAAATCGTATGACTGTAGACCTACATCCTGCGCCAGCAGGTGACTTTTCAAAAGTGTCGATTCTTACTTTAAAAAGTAATATTGGCGTTTTGCTAATTCATATTGGTAATTATTAATTGATTGATATATATTTAGGCTTTAGTTCACGCCAAAATTTAGATCTTTGCACGCACAATTTCTCGTCGAACACTGCCGTACTTTCCAGTCGGGTCAGACAGCATTTCATTTTGCCAATACTACTGTACTAATTGACACAATGTCGGAAAGTGTTTCAGTAGTAAATTATAAAATATTTCACTTGAGCTTCCAAGGGCTTGGTATGGTGCCGGTATCACACTCTTTATCCTCGAACTCATTGAGGAAAGTCGGGTCTTATATACAAGTGCACAACCAGATGACGTCACAATTTGAGTAGCTGGGGTCTAGTATACAAACGCATCCTGTGGTTGTGCACTTGTATACTAAACTCGGAAAGTCTTTGCATGACTTAAACTCGGCAATGATTTTTTACCACTTGACCCCTGTTTACTGAGCTTGTCTTAGTACTGTGCGACTCCTAGAACTCCGATGGATACGCTTGTTATGTTTTTTTATATTGCCCAAGCTTGAAACTGGTCACTGGGACCACTGAAAATATGGACAGAAGCAAGCGTCATTCATATGCTGCTCAAGGGTAGCTCAACAAGGAATCGAACCATGCTTTCATATTTACGAGCCACACACGCTAACCGCTCTGCCACCGAGCTTCATCTTTTGTTCTAATGTTTGAACTTTACTAATTTTGGTATGACTTCATACAAGAGTAATTTTACACAAATGACAAAAAGATTGTAAGGTTTTTGAAAACTTCATTAAAATTCATGTTTTTTTTTGTGTTTTTGCTTTATTCACGATTAAAAGATTTTGCACGCGAATAAAAAAATATTTAAATTAAATCAAATACATTGGTCATGTTTTTGCATTTAACATACAACACATTGTGGCAAAATATTTCTCGGTTTAAGAGGCGTATGCATATCATAAAAAGACAAACTACGAAAAGTAACAACAGATAGAGTCGTGATAGCTTTTCATTCTACGTTCCACAGTAAGTATAGGCGTACATTTCAAATCACATATAACAGGCAAATTGTACAGACGGTGCACATGTTAGAGGTAAAATTCACGTTTTTTTTTCACATAAAATAACCAGGCAACCGAATCCACAAGATTTCTATCTTTTACAATGTTATTTCTACTCTTTTCAAGGGCAAGTCTATCAAATTCATTTTAGAATACCATAAGAATAAGGTTTTCCATTTGTGGAACTGTGAGATATTTATTGCACGTGAACATGAGCAGAAGTACAATCCAATAATGAACTATGCTTTTTATACCAATAAATGAAATAACCAAACTTATAGTAGAAAGGTGTTTCTGCTTCAAAATTATCTTATATTTTCTTGACTCATTGCCAGATTATATTTTAGCGTTTTGTGTTAGAATTTATGGTATATTGATATACCTGCATTAAATTTCATTGTGTACATATAGTTAAGTTTTATATTTGAACTTGCTCACGTTTTCTGTTGTTTTGGTCATGTTAGTATGTGAAGGCGAATGCATAGGGGTATTTGCATAATGCTATATACAGTTGGGTACAAGTGTGAGAAGATGCTTCACTTTTAAGTTTCACATTTACACATATGAGCAATTTTGTTATGGATAAAATGAAGAAAAGCCCAGATTCTGATAAAAAAAGGGAAGCAAAAGTAAAACCTAAATCTGAATTTTCTCAGGTAAAAATCCTATAATTTGGTTGATGAATGTTTGTATTTTTCTTTATGTTTATAATTTATATAGTGCTATATACTTAAACTAAATGATGAAAATAGTTTTAAGATTTTATATATGTGTTTGTTTTTTTTTTAACATTAAATCTGTAGCAACATAATTTTCCCACAAGGTGTCTCCTTTATTGCATTAGTAGTTACGTTCAAAATTGGACATGGTGTAATGATTGACAAAATGTATAATTTGTCTTCAGCAGCAAAACCATATCAGTATAAAATTTGTATTGCAATGATATTTGGGTAACTGAATGATAAGTACTGTAATATCATATGTTGTATTTCACTCGTGCGTGTTTTTTCCGATATGAATATATGTATGTTATACATATAACTTCAATGTGAAAGACAATAAACGTTTTGTTCTGCAGGATGAGCTTTCTCATCATGAAGTGCAATACCTCACAAGGTGCACTCGGTTTCGTTTATCAACAGAATATGAGGTTAATAATCTATATACATATACAACTATCTCAGATTTTACATCAAATGCAATGAGTTTTATTTTTACCACATTGAAGATAATGGTGTGTTTACTCTGCTACTTCATGAGTCATGACATTTTTTTTATATTGTCGATTTTATTTAGTTAAGCATATGCAATTGCAAGCATATCATGCGAATGACAATTGGTGAGAGACACTCAGTAGTCAATCCTCAGCGATGGCTCTGTAATATTTGCTTTACCACAGAATCAGTGTGGGCATGTTTGAGTTGTCCAAATGTAGCATGTGGCAGGTAAGTAGGCTGACTATATAATAATGCAAAAAACCTTCCCAAATCTTGTCGATTTTATGGTTGTTTTTATCTTCGTAGGTATATTCACGAACATGCACTCGACCATTATGAGGACTCTCACCACCCACTTGTCATTGATGTTAACGAACTATATGTTTACTGTTATGAATGTGAAGAATATGTGCTTAATGACAATAAATCTGGCGATATTAAAGTTCTGCGAGAAACTCTGCAGGTATTACATTTGACACCATTTCAGCAATATAAATATTTTTTACTTTCAACTCTTTTAATGCCTTCAAGTGTGTAACATTTTCATGGAATTTGTATCTATTCATCAGGCAATTCGATATCAAAACTTTACTGGTACAACTCGTAGTGGACACACGCTTCGTACTGCATCTATCACTGCAGATGAAGATGTGCAAATGAGGCGCAGGCTTCAGCAGCAACAGTTGGATCGTGATGATCGCACATTCACCGCAATATGGCATTCCAGGTACATAATTGATCATGATTTTCATGTTAAGCTTAATATTAGGTTCCTTATCATTGTTCTGATTGATGAGTGTGATAATGTAACGGTTCTAATTCAATGCAAGGAGAAAAGTTTATGAATTTATACAATTTTTGAAGCAGTTCACTAACTGCTTTTTTGTTACCTGTGGTCATTCAGACACCTGAGTTATATTTTTATTTTAATACATGCAATTATTTTTTTTCATTGGTTTTGAAGAAGTTGAAATGTCACACCATTCATTATGGATATGTTTTTTTATCTAACTCTGTACGTCACTTGGAAATTACTCAAGCAAAAATTTTTTTAAAGGTTTGTTCGTCAACGAAAATCATTTCGACGTTGGCTTCATTATGTTAAGCACAAAAAAGACTATGAAATTAAAGAAGATCAGGATAAGATGTCGGAAAACTTTGCAGTATCTGAAAGTGCTACAGAATCCTTGCCGGATACTTCTAATGATTTGTTAATACACTCCACTGTAAGCAAGCAGGAACTAAAAGTAACTGGTTCATACAGCAACCTGTTAGAGACTAAGAAGCAATCCACGGTGACACAAACGACTGTTGCTGGTGACATATCAGTTTCAAATACCTCACCTGCCTTTTCCGGAAATGGTAGCAAGGACATATTGGACTGCACTTCAATAAACGATGTCCCTGTTGTAGAATATGGTGAGAAACCAATCCCCCCTTTGGGTGAGAAAGCTATTCCTGAGAAAGTGGACACGTGTTTACCCATTACTGAAAAATCGGAATTGGTATCAAGTACACGAAAAGTAAGCAAAGAAGAGTACATTGAAGTTGCTGCATCAGCAAGTGTCTCTTTTGATGGTCATAATCACCATGTTACTGAAACATCATCAGTTACCTTGTCTCCAGACAAACTCTCTCCTGAAGCTGACGTGACCAAATCTTCAAATATTGATAACACACAGACCGAGTCCAGAATTGAAGTAAGTGAACTCGCCCCTGATGTAAAACTCTTGCCTGAAGATGTTAAAAAGGAAAACAGTAAAATATTACTTCAAGTGGAACCTGAACGAGTAAATTCAGGTAACAGTGTGCAAATGAGACCAAGAAGAGCAAACGCAGCAAGCCGCTATAAAGCTATTATGACCTTTTTTGCTTCACCATCGACTACAGTAGAACCATCAAAGAAGAGAGTATGTCTTGTTTCATCTAGTAGTACTGTTGAAAAGAAGCCGACACTTGTTCATGAAAATATTCAACCGGTGACAAGGAGAAGTCTTAGGTTGATTGAAGTTAAAAAGGCAAAATTAGCTGCAGAAGCTAAACAAAGAAGGAAATCCAGGTAAGTTTGATTGTGTGTGAATTTCAAGGTTAAGCGTAAAAGTGAGTTGAATTACTCCAATATTTAGTTTCTTGTATTGTGGATTAGCCGCTTTGTTGAAATTGTTGAAAATTTTACCGACACATACATAATGCACTTTTTAATCTGTAGGAAATGTAGCAGAAAAGCCACTGTGTCAAAGAGGACAAATCAAGGCAGTAAACCAAAGCCAAGAAAAAAAGTTCCTGCAAGACCTTTGCCGAGCAATCGAACGCGTATACATAATGCTACACCACAATCATTTTATGACAATGTTCCGAATAAAGCTGTTACTTCTTTAATACCTGGAGTCACTGGGTTGCGTAATCTTGGGAACACATGCTATCTTAATTCAATTATACAGGTAAAAATAGCCATCGGAACTGTTAAATTTTTGTGCTGATTTGAGACGGGTTGAGTAAATGTTAAAAGGTTAAAATAAGCTTTTTGTAATCATCATTAAACATTTTGAGTATGTGTAACATTTCATTGATTTGTGGTTGACAATGTTTTCTAGGTTCTTGGCCATCTTCAAAAGTTTCGAAGGTGTTTGTTAGCGGTTCGTGATCTTGAAATTGAAGATACCACTAACCCATTTGACGACATCCAAACCTTGCCCAAACGGCTGCATTGTGCTGGTCGAAGGTCAACTATTGAAATGTATGAAAACCAGACGAGTGTTTCGAGACGATTTCTTCGAATACAAGCAGGTGCACAATAATAGCATCAATTAAATCTAATGTGTATATTCCAAACAAGCAAATATAGCTAAACTATTAATATAATTTTGAACTTGGTACCGTTTTAAATTTTCTACATAAAATAATTTAAACCTATAAAGGTTTGAATGGAGGAAGGGAGAGTGAAACTGATGAACAGAATAAAGACCAGTCTGCCTACAGCCCTCAGAAGCATGTTGGCACCCCTAACTCCCTTTCACTCTGTCACGAGTTACATGATCTGTACCATATAATGTGGTCTGGGAAGTGGAAGCTTGTATCTCCTTGTCATTTCCTCAGTTCCGTTTGGCAGCTAATTCCTTCGTTTCGGGTAATTTTATGTACCCTCCAACCTTGACTTTATATCCCTAAATACACAAATGTGTGGTTTGGCAATAGGAAATGTTTGGCTTAAAATTTTTTAACAGCTTCTGACTTTGATTTTAGGGCTATTCCCAGCAAGACGCCCAAGAATTCCTTTGTGAACTCCTTGATAAAATTGTATCAGAACTTGAAAGAAGACGCCGTTCACCTACAGCCAAAAAAGATAGGCTGGCTGCCAGAATCTCGAAGGTTACTCTACTTTAAAACAGGCTGAGGTTTCATTTTTCAATATTCATCCATTTGTGCATCCACTGTTTAGGTTGTCCACACTGTATTTGAAGGTCAGTTGCACAGCCAAGTTATGTGTTTGGAATGTAATAATATTTCCAGTACATACGAAGCATTTTGGGATCTGTCACTGGAATTTCCTGAACGATATCACAGGGTCTCCAATAGTAGTTGGTACGTCAAGTAACATTCTTGTTATAACATTTTTGGGTCATCATCAGGAAAATGAGCAATTTTTGCTATTCGTTTCACACAGGAAAAATAACAACCAAGCTTGCAGTTTGATTGAAATGTTGCATAAATTTACTGAAGCTGAACAGCTTGATGGTGGCCGTGTATATAGTTGCAGTTATTGCAATAGCTTCCAAAGCCAACCAATAAAAGGTATGTTACCTCTTTACATGTTATGAGATAGACCATTGTTATTACTGTTGTGACTGATTTTGTGACAGGCACAAATAGGAGGCGACGACTGTCAAGTCGAATTTATACTCAAAAACTCTCCGAAGCTCAAAAGCAAATAAAGATCATCGAACTTCCACAGGTAAATCTACTAGTTTATTTGCATGTGGAATGATAAATGAAGAAATTTTAACCTTGTAAGTAATTTTCTGAAAATTTTCATAACCTGTAAAAGGTAGCCTATCACTGATTTTGACAATTGAATCTGTCTTACTGAAAGCAAAGAACTTGACGTACAGTTTATTGATCAATTGTATTTCTTGCTGCAAAATGCATCAATTCATTATATACTGTATAGCTTAGAGTTGTATTAGGATGCATTTTACAATTTTCAAGATACTGCGATTTCACTTGAAGCGATTTCGCTGGAGTGGCCGCAATCACAGAGAAAAAATCTCTGTACCTGTCAGCTTTCCAGCTGAGCTAGATATGAGACCTCACTGTTGGTCCTCTGTCCAGGTAAGCTGAAGGAAAGGGTCTAGCGAGAATAATGTTTTAAATTAGCTTAAATACATAAACTCAAACATTAATTTCCAAGGCTGTTTACAGTTTAACTTTAATGATTGTGGAATGTTGCCGTTTACATTGATGTATGACTTGAAACAACTTGAGTTTCAACAAAGATTAGCTGTAATTATGCAAGCATTAAATGAAGCTTTTAGAATTTTTCACATGTCACTTGTTGCTGCAGGATTCTTTTTCTGGATGTAGCCCTATCACAGATGGAAATTTTATTTACGATCTAAGTGCCGTTGTTATACATCATGGAAGAGGTTTTGGATCAGGTCACTATACAGCATATTGTTGGAATGATATAGGAAGTGAGTCTGCGATTACTAATCGTATGTATTTTGGTGGAATTTTTTTCTACGATCGCCATCAACCAAATCACCAGACTATTTTTTAGGAATGATTTCACGAGAACTGAATAGTTTTATATTTTTCCAGAATTCTGGGTGCATTGTAACGACTCCAACCTTGAGCTCTGTTCAATTGATGACGTCATGTCAGCGCAAGCTTACATCCTCTTCTATTCTCAGAGAGGTCTGGATCCTCATCCTCACCTTTTTTCTCCTCCAACAACTCCAGACATGAGTCCACCTATTACTCCCGATGCTTTTTCAGTGATGATGGATGAAGGAAAAAGTTCTTCACAGAACCTAGATAGCTCCGAAAATGGATGAAGACTTTACACATGAAGAGTACGTATTATTCATTGCAAAGTTTGAATGCGACCAGCATCCATGAAAGAATCGCGATTCTAAAAAGGAAGAGGATTGGGAAAAAGATTAATAACATAGGTTGAAAAGTTTCTCTTGTTGAACATATGTAGAACAGCGTAAGTCTCCAATGATGATAACTGGAAAACAGAGCTGTGTTTTTGCAATGGATAAAAATTGACACTTCAGCACAGCGAAAAACTCATAGCGACACTGCCAACATTGATTGATTCCTCTTTTCAAAACAATGCCGTTCCATTATCACCTTTTGTCAAGTATTGCTTAAGATAATTTGATGTGTTTCATATATTTGACTGATTTTATGTAGCTCATTAGCATGATTTAGCAGATTCAATCTGTTGGCGCATTTAGAACTGTGTCTGTGCTGCTATACTTTTCTGAGCATTTATATTTGCCAAAAGTTATGTGTACAGATCACATTTTTTCTTTCGTGAGACAGACTAAGCCCATTTAAACTTTCTTTGTTGATTGTAACAATGATGTATGTGACTGAAGGCTCTCTGAATGCTGAAATATAATATAATAGATAGTAGGCTAATGTGAAGCTTGTTTATGAAGAATTGATTAATTATAGAATTTGACAATGCGAAGATAATCTGCTTTTATGCTACAAATAGAACCTTAACCAGGCTACGCTTAAGTTGGCATATTTACCGTTGAATTTCACTGTTACTACACTTTTTGAATAATGAGATAAATGAACTGACTTATTCTATGATGAACTGGTCATACAAGATGCATTGGTGCTTGCTTTGTTAATATGTTGACGAAAGTCTACTTTCAATCTTGATAGTTCTTAAATTTTTGACATGGTTTGCAACTATTAAGTTGAGATGTGCTATAGATGCTAGTGTACAGCTTAGAAATATGAGCATTTTTACAGTGTTAAATTGCATTACTTTTAGCGCTGTAGCACGATGTCAGGTATTTTACACTCTGCCTCTAGAAAATATTATTTTTCTAGAAACGAGCGAGCATGTGTTATTCATAAATTGAAACAAGATTTTTGGAATAGGAAAACATAGCTAGTACCACATTTTGTTTGCTTTATGGTATCATCGTGCGTTTGTGGAGTCTGGTCTCAAATATGGAGTTTCCGGGTAATGAGTAGCCTATAGACTGCTAACGTAAGTTAGCAGGGCTACGTGGCCTGAATATCATAAAACCTGACTCCACATCTTACGTTGAGAAGGCGTGTCCTTCCCAGTTAACTGAGTCAGGCCGGTATTAGACACCAGAAAACTCCTAATAATAAAACAATTTTTGTTTAATGGCTGTTCCACGTGCACAGATTAATAAACGCACGCAAACACTACTTAAGTAAAATAGATCGATTCCACTCCAAATCATGCTCCTTCCAGTGAAGCGACTCACTTTAACTGCCGTCGCGGTCTGTTTACTGCACAGCGTGAGACTTAACATTCGTGTGACTTCATAATTAGTCCGCGTGGAATTGTAATGTTTAAAACTCGGCCTGGCGCCACTCGCCGCATTGTTTTCAAAATCCTCCTTGGAAGCAAAAGGTGAATCGTACAAAGTTACTGATATTTGTTTTAAAGCTTTAAAAAGTGTTAGATCAAAAACAATTCTGACTTAAACTAAACCAGTGGTTTTCAATAGGGGCCGCTTGGCTCACTAAGGGAAGAACTTAAATGTTTGGGGGAGGAACTGGGGAAAATTTTGGGTTTGTTGCTGTAGCTTCCTGATAAATATTATCTGCCAGTTAAAAAGTCAAAAGTTTGATTACATTCTCTAATAGGCTCAATGTATATATTATTATTCATTTAAAGTTTTGCGTTAAGGATTTGGGCGCATTGTCACTCTTTCAACTTTCCTTTCATTATCTAACATCACAATGAATTCTATATAACGAGTTACTGCAAATTTTTTTGGGGGAGAATTTAAAAACGTTTGGTTACAGCAAGGGAGGAAAACAGAAAAAGAGGTGAGAACCACTGGATTAAATTTTAGATAAGCACCATTGTAGCGGCTGTTGAAGAAAATTCCTCTCGTCGCTAACTGACGCTCTCCTTTTTGCAATAAGATAATCACTCTCAAAATAGTATTGCTTGGATAATGTAAATCTTGTATGGAGCTGTTGTAATAGGTGGTGAATATTGTTGAAACATCTGAAAAATTAAAAGCGAATAGATTAAACGGAATCAAAGATCACCACAAGAAGTAGGATGCCTGCTTGCCTGCCTTTTCCTGAGTTTTGATAACATTGGTACTTATTTCTGACTTAAGTTTCCATTTTATACGTATTTTCCTTTGTGCTGTTGTGTTATATATCGAAAAAAAAATTGCCTGAGTTTTTAATACTTACGATGGTATTGTCGTCTTCTTTTCATTGCAAGTTTGCTCTGAAAATTGCAATAAGATTCAGTTTAACTTATTACTGCAAGTATACGTGTGAACGTTAACTGGTAAACAGTACCACCCACGCACTGAAGTCGGATAAAGTCAAAAGAAAATTGTTTAAATAAAGTTAATGCCTTCATCGCAGTAAGTTCAGTTTAATCAGACTCAGGTGCCTTCGTCGCGCCTCAACCTACGTGTCCAGCAAAACATAATTTCATTAAATTAGTTTGCTATACCAGGGTAGTGGCATATCGGATAGCGTTGTACTGTGTAATATACGCTGCTCTTCAGTCACGTGACATTTTCTAAGCTATAGTCAACTTGTGCGGGAGCCATCCTGAAGATAAGTGAACTTTAAACCAAGTAGGATAAAACGTACTACAGGAGCAAGTACAATGCTACACTGATTTGGTGCTAATTCGCTGGCATTCAGGGTCTTGAATACGTTGCCGTTTTTGGAAATTTTGTTTTCTGGTGTTTCCTTGTCCTGGACCACATCAATTCAAACGTGTTTGTTTATTAATACAAGGAAACTTCAAGAATGAAATAGTGCATAGACATATTTTTACTTGTACATGCATAACGTTACGTCACTGCAAAACCATTCTACTTTGCACACAACAAAAGACTATGCCTTGAAAAAGATTTATATTTGAAACCAGGATTAATTATAACAAACTTTGACAAAATACGTACTATGGGTAAGGCTTCAAGTGGACACAAATAGTCACTAATAGATTAAAACAAACGCGGAACAGTAAAATAAACAACATATTTTCATGCAAGGTTAACTTCAATATATAATTGCAGATACTTTGGTGAGCTCTTATGCAAATAAATGGAAATCTATGGGACGATGAACGAATTTACAGTGCAGTGCAATTAACTAATCCACTCGAAACAATTCTGTTTCAGCGTTCGCCAAATGATATGCGGTGTGAAAACATTACAACAAGCAACCTAAAGGTTGTAAACACTAATTAGAACTCTTACAGTATAAATATGATGCGCATATAAACAGCTTTACCGATCACTTGCTTCTAATATATAGACAAAAAACAGATACAAGAAGGTTTCGTGAAACAGCGACTATTTTTGTCATATGACCCAACAAAGGTACCATTTCATTTTAGATTCAGACTGAAATGAGTCGTCATACCATTTTTAAGCACCTAATTAATGAAAAATTTAAAGTGCTGCACAATTCGTTTTTTGGAGTTATATACATATATATATAATTATATATGCTTGAGGTAAAACTGTTATTAGATATAATTTCAGGTACGTAGGTGTATGCACAGCCTGAAACATAGGAACGTAAATTATCTAGTCTTTCAAAGGCCTTAAAAATTATTCACAGAAACTGAAACAAGAGTGTTCGCTAAAGTATTATATATAATCATTTGATTACTGAAGGCCACAAAAAGTACAGCACCACACAAATGATAAATGCCTCATTATCAACGATCATTAACTTTGATCATGAAGTACTAACAACATTGCTCACAGTTCTCAAGCAAAGTTTGACAAAGGCCCAGGATACTAACATAAAGCGAATTGACAGAAGTAATTGTTGGTCACCTATTTATCGCATGAAAAACTCTTTTTTGAGCCTTTCACTGTGGTATATTTACGCTGGGCAAAATAAAACTGAAGGCATGTCAGTCGTCTACATGCAGTTAGAGAACACCCGTGTGAGAAAATAAAGACCAAGAAATACACGTGCAACTCGATATTTGCGTGTGGTATAATTGTCTTTCCAAATAGGTAATTTTAGCATAAACTTAGAACTTCATTTGGCCCATTGTTTTAAACACCTTGACATGATACAAAATTGAATGGCAACAGTGACTCTCATTAAATAGGGAATAGATAATAATTAGCTGGAGAACGACGGATGCTTCAGTCAGGTGACTGGGTTTCAGCAATTTTCACCTATTTTACCCTCTTTGAAAATAGGTGGTAGCATATACTGGGGAAATCAACAAAACTATATTCTACAACCAGCCCATTCTTTCACAAAATTATTGCATAAATATCTGCTCCTCGATTAGTTTGTTATAACAAAAACCTACAAATTGGTATCATGTTAGGTTGCTGTTGATGCTGTGGTAAGTTTCAGCTGCCACAAACATTTCCCAGCAAGGCACCCACGGCCCCAAAGTAACCTTCATGCTCAAGGAATAAAGCCTTTTGTGACCCATTGGACCAATAGTGCATTGCATATGCAAGTAATCTCATAGATATTGGATTCACACGAAGGAAATTTCCAACAAACACAATTCTTTCCACTCCCTGTAAAAGATGGAATTGGATTCACATTAAAACAAGCTCACATAAAAGTAGCAAACACTTTTTGAACACACCACACATATAAAGAAGTATTGACAATGACATTACGTAATTTGATGAAAGCTACAGCTATGAAGGAAATGTTTCATCACGTCATATGATATTAACACGCCTTGTGACAAAATTTCATCTGATATTTACATGTTGAATTGCAGCATTAATGGCCAGGCTGCCAATATTGTTTGTGATCGTGACAAGCAAAGCTTTTGCAATATCCTGTCTTGTCGCTTGTTCACGATGCTCTGCACTGTTCATCTTTCCGAAACTAATGAAAAAACTCAAAAGAATTTTCACTTTGCAGACAAAGCTAAATTACAGAAAAAACGTGGCGTATTGAAGACAAGGTGCAAACACATATACCTGGTAAGCGGCACAGTGCAATTAACAAATTTAAAGCGCACCTTTGAGCAATAATAAACCCAAGTGACATTTTAAATTATTACCTTGATGCCACCACGGAGCCAGCTAAACCGAATTTGGTGTATCCTGATTCACCGTATATGTCTGAAACCAATTTGTCAACCTTCGTGCTGTCTCCGTGAGTTGCAAGTTCAATAGCATCATCAAATGTTTTACATTTAGTAAGCAAACAACAAAGGCCAAAAAATGTTCCACCACCTAAACTTGTTCCTGCAAAACGAAGTGTTGGGTAAAGTGGTGCACAGATGGTGATATTTATCATATTTTGGTTAGTGCTGCACTGCAATTATCTCCAGTCATTTACTTGGAAATACACTATAGGCCTGTATACATATACATATACACTATAGACCTTAGATACAGTGTGCAGCATACAATGTAGTTGCAACAGCAGTGTGTAAAGGCAACTGTACTTTTACAACAAAATCGTCTTAAAAATACTATTGGCAAAAGAGATTTAAAATGCACAATTGCACATGCAACAGCACAGGACAAAGTCCACTAATCCGCTAAGACCATAAGAACTGTTGGTAATAAAACTTAATGCTGGACTATTATCATAATTCATAAGGTCTCTTTAAACAGCTTTATCTTACCTGTAATGCGACTGAAATCATTTTCTGAGTTAACAAGCATTATACTGACTCCAGAGCCAATATTGACAGCTACATACGGATAAGGGTTGCGAAAGTCAAACGGCTCTTTTACAATTTGATCATTGCCCAATGATGGGTTTTGGATGGAAAAGCATTCAGACTCGCCATTCATGTCACTGTGGCGATCCACAAAATTAATACCTTTTTAATAAAAGCATAAGTTAAGGTTGTAAAAAAGTTTAAATGATACGGATACATATACTCATATGCACACATATATATATACATAATATAATAATAAGAAACGTACTCAAACACATATTCTGAAAAATAAACTACTGAATAAAAACACTTGCCAAATTCTATCCAAAAGTTGCCAAATGAATACTGCACAATTAATCTAATTTTGAACAGCAAAGATTGCAACATTTGCAATTTCATGTCATTAGTATACCTTTAATGAGACATACAAGTTCATCAAGTTTGTTTAAATGAACATTGATTTCTGAATGAAACTTCTCTTCAAACTTGTAGGAACCACCACCAGTAGCTTGAAACGTGTCAATTAACGTTGCAAATTGCTTCTCAATAACCATTTTCATAAAAACCTCCATCTGGTCTGTAGGAAATCGAATAAAATGAAGATTGCCCTTATATCCTTCCAGGTCTATATTCTGCATATTATAAATACAAATACAAAAAAAATTTATACACAAAAATATGATCTACAAACTATCATGTCAGTGAAAATCTGTAAATTTAACTTGCAAAAGCAATGCATTTCAAAGAAAGTTTTGTATGCTATATATATAAAAAAAACATACTTTTAATTCCAAATGTGTATCTCTGACTCCTGTAGTGCCATAAGCTGTGTTTGACGTTAGATACTTCCGAATTTGCTTCAGTGATTCTTCTTCTTTCTTTTCTTCATCCGGGGTGAGAAAAAGAGGTTCAAAATAAACCAATTTTACGAGGGTCCCACCAATATCCAAGCCGAACCAAGGAAACGGCTGCTTTTTCAAAGAACCAGTTCGGCATCTTCTTCTTGTTTCCGGAGTTTCTTGATTTTCTTGGCTTATGTCTGACAAATGAGTGTTACTGATATCCTCATCAGTTTTGCCATGAGTCATTGTTGTGCACACAGACAAAAGCACACTTTCGCTAAACCAAGTAACTAGAGTCGTAGATTACACATACACAACTGCTACCAGGGTGAAACCACACTTTAAGCCAAGTGAATTGGTTCTGAGTACTGCTTTGAAACAGGAATGAGAGATGTTATTGTGTAGGTGGTCTAGCATAATGCTTATCAAACTTTGTTCACTTGGAATTCACTTTCTCCAGGCAAAATTTTCTGTGACCCTTTGTTGTAATTTAAGTTGAAATGGATGACAACAAGATTGCATGCTATTTCAGCAGTGGTTTAGATTTTATTACACATAAATCGGATCGCGCAAAGTAGAGCAATTTAATATTCTAAAGTATTTTTTTTATTCCACATTTCCAACTCTATTTTTGAACAGTTCTAGACCAATAAAATTTACACTTGTTTTTCACAAATATCTGGTATGAGAGGTTCTTTCATGAAATCCTTGCTGTTGTCCATTTTTTTGACCGAGAATAGTTAATTTGGGGAAGTTTGTGAAATATACACTATGATCAGAGTAAATTCATCTAAATAAAACAGATATTTTTGACTAAAGTATTTTATCTTTGCTTAACCCAAACAATTCCTATCAAAACCTGTTGAATTAAGTTAAACAAATGGAAAAAAAATGTCCAAGCGAGATCTCTGTGGGTATTCATACCAAGGACAGATTTTCAAGGGGGATATGTCTTTCAACTTTTGAAAAAAGGGGGGCCTAAAAACCTGGCATTAACGTATACTTAAAATGAACTTTAGAAAAGCATGCCTTTTAAAACCTTGAAATAATCACTTTAAAAGAACCGCGACCGACTAAAATATCTTGAAAAAAGTGATTCTATACAGATATTCGGTACTACAGTAACGCAGTGCTGTCCACCTGTGACAGCCATTGCATATCACACATAGTTTGTTTCGTCCCAAAATTTTTTCAGCAAATTAGGTCCCTGATTCATACTACAAATTCGCGGTTTAAATGCTCATTTATCTTTTTATTTCTTTATTTTCTCCTATTTCTGGATAATCGTTCTCGATACCACGTATAGCTTGACTGCAGTTATAGTTATTTGGCTTTACTTTCAATAAACGACGTAGACCTTTGACCTCATATTACGCAATCTTTAACAGGGATAATAATTAATTTAACAAGGAAAGCAAGCAGTAGAATTAGCTAGGCTAAGAATGATTTACTCTTCTGAAAAAATGAGCAAATATTTTTAGCCTACTAACCAATACACTATGGATGGTGATTGAAAGCAAATAAAGCAGCAGTAAAATAAACTTGACAAAATTCACGTTTCTTGGGGAATCCCCATCTCTGAGGTACATAGGTAAATATGTACACCATCTCTGAGCATCAATCCCTATTAAAGCAAGCTATAATGCAGTAGCGTAAAGGTTGAAATCAGATAGGCTGCTACTATTTCACCGGAAAAAAACGTGTTTTTTAAGTTATTTTTTAGTTTCTTGTTAACCTAACTTAAGTTTTGTAACTTAGTAACCTAAACTAAAACTAAATCTCCTGCTATGTAAATCTAATTCCAATAAAACCTTAAATAGTTAAAATCAACTTTTTACATACCCATTCTTCTAACCTAACCGCCAATCTTTAATAGCAAGCAGCATGACTTACATAATTTACAGTGAAATAGTCACTTCGACTAAAATAATTACATTATACTACGTAATATTATGAACTCTTCACGTTCTTCCATTACATCCGTAGGCCTATTTCCTGATTTCTTTGCTGCTCTAAGCAGTGTAAGTGCGTGGAGGGGTAATAATAACCTAATTGTTTGTATAATCCGGCCTACATACAGTACATGGGTACCTTAGGTGGCACATTCAATTTCTGCTTGTGCATTGTACTGAATTCTGCAATCACAGAATGACACTGGCACACTGCAAAAAATAATGCCTTATTGTTAGTTCAAAAGGCTTATATTTAGTGCAGTTGTTTGATGAACTCGAATTTTGGCTTATTCTTAGTGCATTTAACAATTATGTCTCATTGTTAGTATATTTCCAAGTTTCCTTCCTTGTTGTTAGTAATTCTCAGCCTAATATGTAGGATTGCTAACTAATGACCTATTATTTAGAAACCTACCGTTATTGCGGCCTTATTACTAGACATTTTGAATTTCTTGGCTAACATTTAGTTGAAAGAAAACTTAGTCAGTTTGCAAGAGCCAACAACGTAATATTGTCTGATTAACACCATGCCGTTATGATTCCTGTTTGGCCGCTGCCCTTTCGCCGCAAAACTTATTCTAGTGTAATCCAAAGTGTGCACCGGCTTCTAATTGTAAGCGAGAAACAATTTATTACAGTACTTAGTGTTACATCACTAAAATGTTACAAGTTAACATAATTTTCTGTTGAAATCGTCATTCTTCCAATATACAAAAATGATTTTATATGAACCTATAGGACAGGTATATTTTGTCTGAATCGCAGCCGCTGTATAGCGCATACTTGTGCTTACATTAATTAATTCTGCAGCAAACTCGTTTTTAATTGAATTGGATCTATAACATTAATTTTTTCACTTTCAAATCAAATCAATACGTAAGAAATCAATTGTTACGTACACACTTAAATTACATATCTATATCAATGCATAAAAATCAATTTTAGACGCTAAAAAGCACTCTTGTCCACACAAGTAACAGCAAAGTGGCTCATAATGCAACAGGTTATTAAACGAAAGTAATTTTATGACACTAGATTCCTGAATTGCAAATGAACAGTAACCACAATTAAACCCAAGTGTTTTATATCTCATAGCATCAAATAAGATCTTGCCTTGAATACTCAATATATTAATCACACGCCAAAAAATTGGCAGCTCCACTTCAACTCCACAACAAATAAAGCAACCGGGCTTAAACGTTTGACCATTTATACACACCCAAGAATATGTGGTAATTTCAGCATGGTTATTGGGCAACTCTAGACGTAGTTTCAAATCGCTGGAAGCTTCCTTTGCAACACCATACGTAATCTGGTCATTAAACATAGACCCATCTTGCAGCTCCAAAGATAAAGCCTTTTGAAAACGTGTAGCCATGTATTTACATATGTTTTTAAAATTAGCAATCTTGGTTAATTGTTTTAAAAAAGAATGTTTTCCTTCATATCTCATGCACCAAAAATGCATACTTGGTCCAAGCCTGGATATGTCCGATGGTAAATGAAGAAGATAGTGTTGCTTTGGTATTATGTTTACCCCAGGGAAGCTTTGCCTAAATAAATCTAAGTGATAAGCAATTTTCCAACGCAGAAGAGCTATTTGAGATTGAGATACGCATGGTGAAAAAACTGTAGACATGATTTCAAGTAATGTCACAAAACACCCCCAATGCACAGATGTCATATCCACCCACTCATAAACAAAAAAAGGAAGAAGGCGGCCGAGAAGCCACATCTGAGAAGCAGATTGTCTCAAACTTCCATCTTTCTCGAGATGACTACTATCCAGATTGCTTGGTTTCTTGCGTCTGTCCATGTATGAGTATGGAAACTTCTCAAGTTTTTCATTGAACTGTTCGATGGTGAAATATTTTTTGATATTAACGTAATAATTCAGAAGATGTTTCATGACATAAGGTAAGCAACCCTCAAGAATTACGTGCATCGGATCTTGTGGAACGCAATGGAACGGATTGAAATACGGCACCTTAAACAAAGATGACAATCTATTTACTCCAAATTCAGTGGAGGATTTTCTGCAGATATTTTTGCAGTGAATATTTACGTGAGTTTGCAAGGACCGTAACTTAAAATTGCTTTCAAAAAACATCCGCTGCATATCATCAAAATTGCACAAACAATGCCGACATTTCTGTTTTGCAAACCCTACACCTTCTTTAAAACCTGTAATTTGGTGCGCTGCGAGGGTGTCGCTGATAACTGCAAGCAACGATCCTTTCACATTTATGACTCCACCTTTTTTTAATTGAACTTCAAAACCGTTGTCAGATAAAATTTCCAATTCTTCATAAAATGTTGATAAAACTTTGTCTATTCCGAACTTCACCACGTCTGATGTATGAGCTATTGCTAACAAAAATATATTGGCCAACCGTGAGCGATAAATAGGATTTATATTTCCAAATGAAACATAAAAAACTGATATTTTATGTTTTCGGGATTTGCTACCAAGTGGATTGCACAATTCCAGATCGTCAAAGTAAAGTAACAGCTGCAAAGCTGTGGGCGAAGAAGTAAACAAAGGGTGATTTTGAAGAACTTGGCCATCACAGAAATCTCTTAAATATTGATCCCGGTTATCTCGTGTCATTGACGTTTTCATGTCGTCATAGTTTTTCACCATTTTACAGAACGATATATTGTTAATTAAAAGTCTGATTGTGTTCCGTAAAGAAATGTATTGAATGGATCTTGGATGACGTTCAAGGCTTCGGTTATCACGACATCCTTGGGTTTTGGTAGTAAATCCAACAATTACTTCCTGAGGCTGACAAAAATCTATATTTTGTTCAAAAACCTGCCTTCTGCTATATGCATTTCCCAGTCTATCAAAACGATGCTGAAAGGGATAAATTTTGGCGGACAAATTGTGAAGAAGTGACGAATCAGATACTAGAGTTTTTATCCTTGTCCACATTTCCTCTTCATGCCTTTTCATCATTTGTACAATATCATCCACCGCTACCTGCGAAAAAGTAAAAGATGTAAAGCTTGCAGAAAGGATACTATAATTACGATAGTGGATTTTAAATAACTGTGACGTGATTACCATTAGTAAATGTCTCGGACATAGGCTACTACTGCAATCTCCAATAGGCTATTAACCACTTTTTATATGAAAATTTTGGTTGGAGTTAATGTTAACTTAAATAACAGAAACTTAACGTCGACAGCAATTTGCTTTCAATCATCATTCAGTGAAGAAAGCAGCCTAATTACCCAATGGCAATCCACAATCCACTGCGTTCCAACTTATCGCATTAAGTGACAACAAAGCCACATAATATGTGAAAGTACTGTACTTAGCATTGAAATTTCAACCACTAAAATAATCCTGACAAAATTGCCAAAAACATACATCTAGGAACGAACTTGAAGTTAAATTTGCTTTTATATTATACAGTATATGCATTTATATACAGTATATATATGTATATATATATATACATACATATATGGTAGGTTTGGTATAAATTATTTTCCTTACCTGCGTTAAATTGTGTCGCGATTGCAAATGGAATACTTGAAGCTCACTTTCAGTCTGTAATGTTTCCAAGTCGTCACTTTCCTTGGTGGCTTCAGGTACATGCTGCTGCACTAACTCTTCTTCTAAAGAGTTGTGGTCATTAGGTTCGCAGTTGTTTGTGCTCTGGAATAACAAGGGATCTGTTTCTGACAAAATGGGTTCCTCAGCAGCAGAACTTTGACTTTTGTGATTGCGCCATCGGTGTTTCACATAACCAGCATAACTGTGAAACTCTTTAGGACAACCGTCAATTTGGCAAATAATCCTGAAACAGCTATCAGTGATGTCTTTATGTGCTCTTCTTATGTGTCGCATGTATAGGGTGCTACTTTCAAAAGCGAATTCGCAAGAACCTTTGCCGCGACAAACATGGCACAAGAACATATTTTACTATAATTCTTTCTACACTTTACTACAGAGTGGTCTAAGGTCCAATACCTTTCAGTTTAGCAACGCTAGCACGGTTCATTTTCTTTTCTTTTTTACCAAAGCTCATTTCAGTTATTGCAGGAAAAAGAGAACCGAGACTTATGCATTCAAACGTCATAATGGCTAAGAAAAAAGATTGTGGTATTATTTGTCATGTCCGCACTTGTCTCTGTCTTTTTATCTTCGCCACAGTACAAGTCGGGTGATGGGTTATCTTGCAGAAGAAGCGGCCAAGTATGGCTTATCTGAAAATATTGTGGATGCGTTGAAAGGTATGCTGCAATTGAAACCCTCCTGTATGCTATTAGGAACAAAATGAGAAAGTATAGATATGAAACATAGGCTGTTCTTGAATGAAATGTTACGTACTGTATATCCAAACCACTTTGATTTAGCTTTTGTTGGTTGTTTCGATTTATAATAATTGTATAATTTATAGCCTTGTAATTGCGTAAAATAACTCCTATTGCATTGATGCCCTTTAACGCCAGCTTTATAAAATGTCATTTTCGCGCTAAAACGCTGGTTTCCTCATATCGTTGCGTGACAATGTCTTGGCATCAGATCAACATGTGGCACTACCAGTAAGGCATCTTTGGCTATTTCTAAGGATTTTTAAGCATAGCATACTGCCAACTGTGCAAATTCCACATTTTACTTTTAAAACGAGCTACTATGTATTATAACAGTTCTACGATGTAAACTTTCACGCGGTTAGGTTACGATACAAGAAAGCATCTGGACTTATTTTCAATGCGCGTTACATCAATGGCGGTGCCCAACTCCAATGCAATGACGTGCATTTTTATTTTAAACCTTTTTCCCGCGTTTGGTATAAAATGTTACATTTTACAAGTTATCTAACCTTTGCTTAGTTCCGAAAGGAAACAGACCTATACTTTCACCTCCCGTGGTGTTAATTTTAGAACATAATGTAGTGTCTTACGTGCTTTGGAATAGGCTTTCGGCTTATTATTTACGTTTCTTTGCCATAACCCAACGCCAAAAGTTCCTATAGAAATATATAATTACAATTACAAATTTTTGGTAATAGTTTCTTTTTTATTAAATAAAACTTTGAAACTTTTCCGAATTTCGCCAATTTTCAATTTTTAGCGAACTATTTCTAATTTGATAAGGTTATTTCGATGTATTTAGCCTATGTTGTTAGTTTCCTGTATGTCAGGTGTTTTAACAAATGGCGACTATTGTTTAGAGAGTGGATTACAAGTTGCTGACTTGCCACTCACACATGCTATAGTCAAAGAAGAGTTTGTCACATTATCTTTTGGAGAAAGAACACGATTAATGAATTTCCTTGCTGAAGTGTTATTTCGTGAGGTGCGTATAATATTTTTAATTATTGTATTACGATGCAGTGACATAGTTTTTTGTATTAAAACAGCTGGTTAATAACGGTTAAATGTTTGTTTTATCCAGACCGAAACTCAAGATCTTGACAGCATACCATGTGCAATTTCTGAAGGTATGCTTACCCTTCTTGAAGAAGACACCGATGGGCCGTCCACATCCTTTTCGTTCGCGTCAGCAAACGATAGTGATATAAGCTTGAATGTATCCACCAATAGCGACGACGTGTCTTCCAACCAATCCATCTCTCATGCACCGACTGGCTCCCATGCGTTTAACAAGGTGTCTTCAAGCTGCTGTTCCATTCCACCCTATCAATTGGTACCTTATCCAGGAGGGCTAGGAATTGAATTTCCGTTCTCAGGCATGGAAATAGAATTTCTTAACACTGTAACCAAAAATAACCTCCAGGCCTCTCAATTTATATACCTTGTGAGACGTATTGAAGAAATAATATCTGTTACTTTGGGCCGCAAATCAGAGAGGGCTGAGCGAAAATTAATATCAAAAAACATTGTAAAGGAGTATCCGGTTTTGGGATGCGGTGGAGAGAAGCCGTGGGTAGCTCTTGATTTAGCCGTCCGCAAAAGAGCGGACAATCAAAAAGCGATGATGAATCGGGTACTGCAAGTACAACTTGGCAAGAGCAGAAAGAGAAAGAGAGCTGCCGATGATTGGGAATCCAATCGTGAACATCGACTGATGGAAATTCGTCATCTGGCGAAGAGAAATGACGTTGATGTTATCTTTCAAAAATACTCGCAATATTGCGTTCATCCGATTGAGGTAAATTGGCATAAGATGTGTTACACGTGGCAGTAAGGTGTTGAAGAATTTTATATCTTACTCATTGATTGCTTTATTTTACTCTGCAGTGTATCAAGGAATACGCTGCTTTAGTTAGTCAGGGCTACGAAGAGTTCCGTTCCAACTGTTCCTTTCGATGGTCCAGCTTTCTATCATCTCTTGGCGTCTCGTTTGTAGAAGAAGGCTCAGAAAAGGGGAGCTATGTCGTTTTTCAAAGGCTGGCAGACAAAGGCTGTTCTGCAGGCTCAAAGTATGTCATTGTGTTTGACAGTAATGGATGTTTATTAGACATAAAAGATAAATCTCGTCAACAACCATTTATAATGTGTATGGGTGTTCCAGAATTTCCTGGTAACTGTTGTTTAATGATCAATAATTAATCAATCGTACATTCCAATCGGTAAAGTTTCATGCTTTGAATGTATTTTGATGTTGCTTTCTGTGTACTTTGTATTTGATTATGAGTATCCAACACAAGCTTCATCTTTGTATCGTTTGCTTGAGTTTCACGTTTTTGGCTTTGGAAAACGGCCAACTCAGAAAGTGTATCAAAATCTTTTTGATTGATGTTTGTTTAAAAGTTGTTCCTGGCCATTGCATATTCTCATTTTGAAAACGTGCTGCAAAATAAAACTGGCTTATTATTAAAAAGTGTATTTACCTAAGCGCTAAGAAAAGAAAATTATGGATTGCTATTAGGGTATTTTTGGCTTAAGGATAGCATTAGCAGAACTACGGGTCAGCCAGTTTTTAAACTAACTGTTAGGCAAACGAAAGGCGCTTACTATTAGCAATCTTTTAACGGCTTATAACTAGCCTCGATTGTGGATAACATGCAGCCGAAAAACGAGGACAAAATAGCCACTTTTTTTTCAACCTAACAATAAGGCATTTTTTTTTGCAGTGCAGGATGTGCACTGCCTAGTGTCTGACTGTGTATAGACGGTAGGTGTTTTACATAGATTTTCTTTGTTCTATTTGCACTGTACTCAAACTGCTCGAAATGCAAATAAAGCATCCTGAGTGTACACTGTAAATACAGAAATAGGGCAATAGGACCCAGTACTAGCAATAAATAGTGCTAGGCCTATAGCCTGAGAACCTTGAACAAACTATGGGTTTTGCAGTTGTGTAAACTGCAAATAGGCCGAAAGTTTTTACGATAAGAATTCTTTACCAAGTTTAAAATCAGCTTGAGTAACCATTCAACTCAACATGTGGAACCGACCCCAAACTGTTTTCACACAGTTAACTCCGATTTAACTGGGCTAGGCCTGATAAAGTGGCTTTTAAACATTTTTGCTGAAGAAACGGTCAAGCTTAAACTTCATAAATTTCATACAATGCACCTAATGATGGCACACTGGTCCTAGATGCACACTAGGTGCATCAATAGACTACTATGAAATATTCACATAGTTTATTGTGCATCTCACGGAAAACTGATCTCGTCATTTTTTTGCAACTTTGACGTCATATGTAACAAACATAAAATGTAAAATTTTAAAACTGCATTAAAAGGGGACTTAACGTAAAACAGGCTAGCCCTTACGCAAAACAAATTATGTCATAGTTACACAACGTGCAATAGACAGCAAAAACATTTGTGTAGAACAGCATACTCACAGCAGTGTGAACAAAATTGGGAAAAAATGCAAGTTAATAGACATCTGAGAACGTGAATATTTATAAGCAGAAGTTAGAAGTCGGTACTTTGAAAGTACAGACAATCAACAGATGCTAAAATTAGTATAAAGGATTGATTAAAATATATTTTTGACAACATGTTTGTTAAAATTTTGAAATTTTTATGTGAAAAGTACCGAGACCGTCTGAAATTTCTTGTAAAAAATAATTCGGTGCAGAGATTCCAGGTATCGGTACTGAAAAAGTACCGCGGTACTATAGTAAGCGGGACTGCTCACTTGTGTTTATAAGTAAAATCTGACTACAGTCATTAAATTAAAAGATAAACTGACAAAATAAGCCATATATTTTTGGATTTAGGATGTTTTGTAACCAAATAATGCATATTTAGCCGTTTTTTTTCATTATCAATTTTGTTTGAAGTGATTTTGTAACACGCCAGTCACAAACGAAGAAGTCGAGCTGACTTTACCTTGGTCTTCACCTTCAGTTCGCCAGTTAGCACGCATTCTAGAATTTTAAAGTATCTTTATTTTTGAGCCACAACAAGTGCAATTGAGCAAGGACTGATCTCTATAAATATAGATCAGTGTTGAGCACAAGTGTGGTTCATAGAATCATATGAACCAAAGAGTCAAAGTTTGTAAGAAGTCTGTTTTTCCGTGTTTTTGTCCAATAAAAAAATACGCAAAAAAAAAAAAAAAAAAAAAAAAAGAAGTCTGTATACGGCGCACTTGTATACTAGTCCGCTATATATATACACACTATAGTGAAGAGTTTGGCAGGAGATTAATCAATTAATTAACAAATTTGTAATAAATAAACAAAAACTGACTTACTTTCCAGGACATCACACGAACGTGGACCGTAGGCTATAGGCCTAGTCTGCTGCGCTGTTCTACACAATTCTAAATTGCACATTAAATATTCAATAATTTTGCATACTTAGAGTATTTCCGTTGCCATAAGCATGATAGTTAGTATCTTCTTTTTGTACTTACTTACCTAAAATAAATATTTTTGTTTTTTTTGTAGAATGGTTTTGAACTGCCACCTGTCTATTATTAGTTTGTAGAAATTATATAGCAGTGTTTTTTAAATTGCAAGTAGCCAAGTATGACAAAACTTGTAAATTTTTGCTTACTAAAGAACAATTTATTTTTGTCTGCACATAAGACACTTAGACAGTCATTGTCCATTAAACAAGAAAATTTCAAACTTGTTACACCATTAAACCATCGGGCAATCATTCAGATAGATGGCCAACAATCGATTGAGTTCCTTCAAGGTCTTTTAACGAATGATGTAACATTGCTCGCTAAGCAAAAAAGTATGTATGCAATGATGCTCAATAGGAATGGAAGAGTTCTTCACGATGTTTTGTTATATCGCTCAATGAGTACAACAGGGTCTGAAATTTTGCTGGAATGTCAATCAGAAGACACTGAAAGCATTTTAAAAGCTCTAAAAGCATATAAGCTCCGAAAAAAAGTAAGCTTTTCACCAAAACAGGACTATAAACTTTATCAAGTGCATCTGGACTCAAGGTTGAAAGGTATTGATGATGATAAAATACAAAGTCAACATCTTGCATCAGATCCAAGTATTTTACTTCACAGAGATAAAGTTGTACAAATTTCACCAGATCCACGTCTCACTTGGCTTGGGTGGAGAGTTATCGCAACCTCTCAGCCTTGTACAGATGATTTACTTGGTGAACCGGATGGTTATCACATGTTGCGTTATAAACTGGGCATACCAGAGGGATCAACCGATTTGCCTCCAGGAAGGTGTTTTCCACTTGAAGCAAATATTGAATTTATGAATGGCATAAGCTTTAACAAGGGTTGTTATATTGGACAAGAGCTCACTGCAAGAACACATTATACAGGTGTAATTAGAAAGCGTTTAATGCCATTTAGTATCTTAAACCACAAAGACCTTAGTAAGGATACGAAATTGTTTGACTCAAAAGGGAAATCTGTTGGCAAAGTTCTTGCAACGCTCTGTGGAACTGTTGGACTAGCATTAATTAGACTTGACAGTCAGTGCAAAGTTCTTAACACAATTAATGGTGCAACTGTTGTTCCTGGCAAAACAGCTTGGTGGCCACCTTTGGAGTAAATTATTATCTTTCTTTTCTCTAAAAGAAACTTTTTTGGACAAAGAAAGAAGGAACACTAACCTTATCTAGATATTTATAATTGAATTAGCTATTTTTTATTTACAATTGAATTAGCTCAAGCAGACCGTCTACTTTGTAGCAATATACAGCAGCCCAACCAATCATTGCTTTTAGGATTTGCCCAGTCACATTTAGGTTTAAAGCACATATCTTGCTGTCTGGTAGTTCCGTTTCTGGTTTTGGTAAAATATCTTATAACAGATTCTACGTTTCAAATGTATGCTTGATGCAACATAAATCATTTCTTTTACGCATCTTATCTAAAGTTAAATGTTTTGTTAAGTCTCTCAAATCTATTGCAGCAGTTGGTTTTCTCATTAAAAAATCATCTGTTCTTATCAAAATCTGTATATTGTATAAATTTGGTTACGTATTACATGTACATCAGTACGTTAATTATATTTGTATTACTTAAAAACATCATGCGACTACCTTTGTTGCAGAATCGTCATTCAGCATTATATGCTGTTTAATAAGAAATAACGGTTTTACAGTTCCATGTTTACAGCTCACTCCATGAAAAAGCAAGATGTGTTGAACTGCAGGTTTTCCAATTGGTATCCTATTTTCAAGCAGTACACTATCAAAAGGTATGGTGTGTATTATATGCAGTGCAAACATGCTACGTTACTAGACTTTACTACTTGATTTTCTTTAATGATGTTAATTTATAGGCTTTTTCTAGTAAATTTGTTGGGGTAGAATATACAATATATATGTTTATAGTCACAGACATCACATGCGTTATCACTATATTTTCAGTGTGGTGATTCCACTAGAAAATGACTTTGTGTCCTACCTGCAAGAACTTGGCACCTTAATGCTCCCACGAGGTGTGCAAGTAAACATAAATCTTTGGAAAGGAAACAGCTCTGAGGAGGAAGAACAAGAAGAAGATGTTTGGGAAGATGAAAAAGAAACTGAAAATGTGTGTATTGTTTTATGATGTGCGTACAAATCATACCACTAATTGTATCAGAATATGAAATCAGCATCGGTATTGACAATGAAAGTATGCGTGCTGTCAAGCCATAGGGTTGCAGCGTTTATGGAAATAGAAAAGAACTATAATAACAGGCAGAACTTACCGATGCATTTCAATAAGGGCTACATAAAAATCTAGCATAAATAATACAAAAGTATTTTCTTTCAACTTAATTTTTGTTCATCACTCCATCTCTTGAAAGTGTGCAATGTAAATATTAATTGCAAAAAATTTAATTGTGTAGTCAGGCTCTCCAGAATTTTCGAAACTTATTTCCCAAATAACTGAAGCAATTGCGAACTTGGGTGGGTCAGTTTTCCCAAAGATGGGGTGGAGTTCCCCCAAGGATGCAATCTGGATAAACAACAATTCATTGAAGTGCTGTTCACCTGGTTTGTGCTTTTTGAACAAATCTATTGCTATATAAGGTATAGTAATAATATGAGTTACTCTCATTAGAAAGTTGCAGGTGAAGTCATTCTACTGCTGAAAAGTTCTGACTTTATTTCACATGACTTGACATCTGCATTTAAACTGTGTGATAATCAATCATCTTCTGGTGGTGTTTCCGATATAAAACAAGAGGTATTCAATATATTTTTCTACTTTAAAAAGTTTTAACCCATACTATTCAATGAATTGTGATCAATTAATACAATCAATATCCAATGCTGTGTTTTGTTGTGTGTTGTATCATTTTTACGATTTACTTTTGCTGGAAAAGCTTAGTACAACATATTTTGTATTATAATATGTGTTTGAAATGTTGCAAATATGTTTTTATTAGTAACACATCAATATCTGCATGTTATAATAAAGTATTGTATTTATCATTGCATAACTGTAATGTGAATCTTATGTTACTTTAATAATGTTTCGGTGTTAGTATTTGCTCATTTTCTTTTCTAGCTTGTTTTGCGCAAATGGGCTAACCTTTTCCCTGGAATGGAATTCAGATGCTTTATCAAAAACAAGAAATTGTTAGGAATAAGCCAAAGAGATCACAAACAATATTATGATTACATCGACAGAGAGAAAGAACAACTTGCTGTTGAACTTTGCAATTTTATTGAGCAAGTTGTCGCAGAGAAATTTTCCAGTCAAAATTGTAAGAACAATTTCACCTAGTTTAGACCATCCATGTATATTGTATACATACTTTTAGGAAATGAAATTTTGTCTACGCTATAGTATTCGTATAAACTTACAAGTTTACAACGACTGCTCAGCATGATTTAAATAGATGAAGGCATTGCAGAAACAATTCTATTTAACTTAATGAAGTAAACTGTGTTTGTTTGTTTTTTTCAGATGTTATTGATCTATACAAAAAACGGAATGTAAGTAAGCAACAAGTATAGTAAACTTTGATCTAATACACACTGTCAATAAAACATTTTTGCATGAAGGCTGGTATATGCATTCTAGTAATTTCAACTATGTGGAATTTTCATTCGTCCACATTTCGAAAACCTTAAACACCCTGTTGAAATGCACCATTTTGTGTTTTTTGATTATTTCCCTTTTGTCTAGGGTGAATATTGGATAATCGATTTCAATCCGTTTGGTGAAATGACGGATGCCCTGTTGTTTACATGGAATGAGCTGCAGGATGGAAAACTTAATAGCTGCGAAGACAGTGTCGACTTTAAATTTGCTGGTACATAATACCATTGGAAACAACTGTTAAAATTATTGTCTGATGAACTTAATTATTGCAAAAATGCTTGTTTGCTTTTTGTATGGTTCCAAATTTTTATTGCTTCCAAAGGGATATTAGGTTTGACGCGTTAAAAGTATTAATTGTATACATAGCATCGAACACAAGCCAAAATGATGAAGAAACATATTCAAATTGCGTTGTATTTTACTGCATTATGTTATAAGTTCAAAGAACACAATACGTTGTTCATGTCCCTCTTTGTCTAACCGTTTCTTTGGTGGCACAGGTGACACTAATGGGCAGTTCCGTTTTGCAAGTTCAACATCAACGCTTCAACCAAGTGAATTTTTAAGTTATAGGATGCCAGTTGATTTTGTGCATTTGAGCACCGGGGCAGATGCTACGAAATTCGTTGATTTTCTGAGGATGGTGAGTCGGTCAACAAATACCCGAAATCTATAAAACTACGGCGGTCTTAATCTAGGTCATGTTGTAACATGTGTTGCATGTAGTTTTGTTGGTGGGGGTAGTTTTGTAACTAATACGTGCAAAAAGATTACTTTCATATACAGTCGACTCCGCTTAATTCGGACACTTTGGTTCCGCTCACTTTTGGCCGAATTAAGCGGAGAAACGGCTTTGTCCGAATTAAGCGGAAAATCAATTGTTTGTTTCATGGTCATGCATAAAGGCAAAAAACGCATTTAAAATACTGTAGTGTTGCGTAAAAAATGAATTGCAGCTGCGCTATACTGCAGTAACTGGCACTGATCGCATAAAACGTCTTCGTTTACTTTAGTGAGCAATTTCACTTTTTGTGCTAAACTTTTCTGTACAATTTTGTCCTACAAGATGGACGCAATTGTACCGAAGTAAAAGCGACTATGAAGCTGGCACGGCGTTATATGAGTTCATTGTCAATTGTTACTGCATGGATCGTCATTGTTTCACCATAATCACTCATAATGCAATTGAATCTTGTCTTAAAACGAACGAAGTACTGTTTATTGTGCCATAACCTAACGATGGAATTGCGAACCTGTGTCCGAATTAAGCGGAGAATTGTCCGAATTAACAGGAGTTTTTTACGTTCAATTTTTACTTTTGCTCCGTTCCCGAGCATTTTGGCCGAATAAAGCGGTTGTCCGGGTTATCCGGTGTCCGAATTAAGCGGATTCGACTGTATATTTACATTGTTCTTCTGTTCTTAACATGTCCCAATATTCCCAGAAAACGCAGAATGACCAGCAGTCATCTTCTGACGATGATTCAGACCAACAATGGAGATTACCTGATACCTCAAAACCTTGACTGTGGATTAACTGCGTTCTTGATAGAATGCGCAAGGAACGGCGAACTTTCAATGATTTGCTACCTGCGGAGATGGCATATTTTACAAGTTTTGTTGAAAATTCTGTTATTTTTTTTTCGGTGCGAATCATCGTCCAGCGAGCAGTTTGGATAAACCAGCGTTGCAGTTATCACGTAGCAAGTGTGCATGGAATGACTTTTGATGATGCTTTTGTGGTATATTGCAAAAACAATAACAATACTTTTATCACGTTTATATCTAAACTTGCGTGAACTTATTTTATGAATTGTGTTTTTAAATAAACTTACATCCAATTTGCCGCTTATCAAACATTGCTGAGCTTAAAAATGTCCGAGTTATTTTCTAAAGGTAATAGTCTGATAAGCTTAACATTCAAAGAAATTTTGCTAGCTGTCGATCAACTGAAGTTAAGTTGACGTGGAACCGTTTTCTAGACTATTGCCTTGTGTAGCAAATCGAGCTAGTAATCGCGGATGAAACAAATTAACAAGGCATTTATTTTGGCAAACTTTTCGCGCTTAAATTAATAGTTGGCTGGTACATGGTGTTGTCAAGCAATGATTCGAAGGGATTGTTATTGCTGGTATTCTGCAGCAGCCTACTAAAAGTTATGAGTAATACCAGGAACTTTGCAAACCACCTAAATTATGCTGTGAATAATGCTCCAAAGTTTTAAAATAAATGAGCTGCATCATGATATTTTATCTTAAAAAAAGAGACGAGGTGTTCATGTAGTGTAGAGCTATATAATTTAGATCTAAAAGCGCCGCACCCGAAGCATTGGAAAATTAGAATTTGCAAACAGCTAAACAATAATAAAAAGTTTTGCCTTGCAAAATTAAGGATACTGCTTTTGCAAAGACTTTCAAAATACGTAAGATGTTAGTTAATCCTTAATCTTACAAAAATGTTTGATCTAGGACTAATTGTAGTATTCTTTGTTAAATTATTGAATTCTTTAAAAAGATAGTCACCATAGTCAAATGTACTGTACAAAATGTATGCATTGAACATTTTGTTTTGTGATAATGCTTTGAAATGTGATCTACGTAAAATTACTTCGATTTGCTTCAAAACTTGGTTATTCCTTCCAACTCTATTTAAATACACACCGGTCATATAATTATTTATACCGGTCATATATTATACATACCATAATTATGACCGATTACAATCCTAGCAGACCAGTAGTAATGGGATTATATTTTATTCCGAACCCGAAAATTTATGTGAAGCCTGAAAGTTAGATTTACTGAATAAAACAAAGTCGTCTTTTGATGTCATATCCTTCGACTGTCATCTTTTTAACGTTTTCTGCGAGAGGATTTTAGCACCCTGCTCGACGTTTTACATATATTCGTGTAAAGAAAATGAAATTACGACGCAAACGTGGCAAAGTGTAAGCAAGAATTCGGGCCCGAATTTTTCACAAACTTAAATCCGAACCCGACCCGAAAAGCCAAGCCCGACTCACAACTTTGAAACCTACACGTGGGTTACGCAGCAAAGCAACTGAAACTTTGTTGGAAATTGTAGACTGCTAAACATTGATCAAATAGCAGGAATATTATAATATAGCCTACTGTTTTTCTCAGCGCTAAGACAAACCAAAAAGTTGCTTGAAATAATGGTCAGGTTTTGCGCTGCACTTGTTGCTGTGGTGTGGTTTGCGAGTTACCCTGCAAGATCGCAAGATGATGAAATTTGTTTGTCCCTTCGTCGACCAACGCATCCCTCTGTATCAATGGATACCTCTCAAGGTAAAAGAGGCCCTCCTGGACCAAAAGGTGCTAAAGGGGAGCTTGGTCATTGCGCTTGTCCTGAAAACAAACTGGCGAAATTACAGCAGGAGATTGACGATCTCAGAGGTAAAGCGTTAGGTTGTCAGCTACGGTTAGTGAGAGTTGTAGACTAAACTGTACTACAGCAACTATGAATAACACCATAATATGCTGGTGATGAAATAGATGAAACAGGACAACATTTGGTTAATTCCTTTTATCTATTATTATCTGTTGCAGTAAGTGTGAGTGGCGTGTCTTCAAAATTCAGAACATTCTTCAGCAATTTCGACAAAGGTATCGGTTCGGTATTGGCGACGCTAAAATATGAAATTTGACGTATAGGCTATGATAAAGTAACATTGCAGTTCATGTTCTTTAATCGCAGCCAAATTATTTTTGAAGTTGAATACTGTTCGGTTGGACTGAAAAGCGGAAAAGTACAAGACAGTGACATGACAGCCTCCTCCATATACTCTGCAGCTTATCACGTAAAATTAGCGCGACTGGACAACGCCATACAAGGATGCTTAAACTGTCCCAATTCACATGTTGGAGCTTGGGAACCAAGGTAGCCTAGTGCTCTTGCTCGCCGCTTACCTAAGAGCATGACAGTGGCAATAGAGAGAATACACGTTCAATCACATAAAAGGGTTGTTGGTAAACTACACGACCGCAGGTGATGGTAATTGGTGCAATTACGTTTCTAGAACAGCGAGTCCAGCCCATTGGGTACAAGTTGATTTAAGACGACCGACTTTGATCACTGGGGTTGTGACCCAAGGAAGACCTGCAACTCCCGGAAGACCTGACCTAGCTTATTGGGTGACAAGCTACAAAGTGGCTTATGGCAATAACACAGACCACTTTCAAGTGATCCAGACTCAAAATGGAAGTGATTTGGTATATAATCTATAGGCCTATGGCATTTGCTATGTTGTTTGTTGTTTTTCTGCTAAGAGAGTTTTGTGATTAATTTCATATGTGGCGACATCAAATATAATTTGGTTATTTGGTTTTCTGACCTGTTGTACTTTCCATTTTTGCCAGGTCTTTCAAGGCAATCATGATCATAGTAGTCACGTGACAAACTACTTCTCGTCTCCGGTCGTGGCTAGATATTTTCGAATCATCGTGCAGACCTGGAACAATTACATCGCACTGCGTCTCGAGTACTTGACATGTTAATTTAGGATTATAACCAAAACGATTTCATGCTTCTGCATCTTCGTATAGGCCTACTTGTGAATAAATGTCGTTGTATATTGCCTTATACGAGTACACTACCGCATATATACGGTTAAAAGTGTAGGCCTAAATATGCTTTTCTGCAAACCAAAAACACATGGTAAATTTTGCGTTCTTCCTAACACCCTTTACCTATTTTATGTTGTGAATGAATTTCTAATTTACTTGGCTTTATTGGTAGGCTATAGCCTATCTACAGATAGCTAATGACGTTATAAAGTTAACTAGAAATGTTCTATACGCTGCGACATGGACATGCGACATGCGACAAATTTAAGTTGAAAAACATCATATCATTTACTTAGTAATTATATTATCACCATAAGTCATATTTTCAAAGCCTATCTATTAAAATCAAAAATTTCGCTTGTCCCAGTAAATTTCATAGAATTTTAGTATTTTGATTTATTTTGTTGCGTTGAATCATTTCTAAATATACCAAATGATCAATGTAATCACTTCCTTGTAGACGTAGGCTATGTGCTTTTGGTCATTTATAAAAGTTTTGTTTTGAAATGGTTTGCAATAAAAACAACGTAAACTATATAAGACATATACTATAGAAAGGTAATGAACTACGTGTAACGCACTAACGACCACCACATTCTTGATCGATTAATTAAATTTATTGTATCTGGCTTGATACTGTTGGTTATTGTACTTCGGTGGATTGTGAGCACTTGTATGATTTTTCCCGAGACAAAAAATACCACTTGAGGTTTGTAATTGGACGTTTATTGTTTTGACATCATTAATGTGTAGGCTACCTCTCAAGGGGTAGAAAATGGCATGTTTTCAAGAAACTGCAATGGAGAAAGTACACGTTTTCACAACTGTTTTACCTATGGAAAGAAAGTCACTAAGGTCTGGAAATAACTTTTTTTGTTTTACTTAACAAGTGTTCAATGCATGGAATTCTTTGGAATATTTCTGTATATCCCACGAACAGCAACTTCATTGAAAGATTTATTGAAAAGTTGGTAGATGGGACACCTGAAAAATCAACGTTGTTCAATGCCAAAGACTTCATAAACGGAAAGTTTAATGTAGTGAAAAATATCTTAAGCAAAGAGCCTAGTGAGGACAATTTCTTTTCTTCAGTATGGGGCAGCCAAATGGCATTTATCTTATTGGTGAAAGGCCTCGATCAAAGAAACGCAGCATCTTTGAAAACACTGAAAAACATTAAAGAGAACACAAGATAAACGGAGTCAACTTTATGATAGAAACCGAACCGAAGAACCTACTCCAAAGTGTGTGTACGGTCTTCTTACCATTGGCAGTGATGAAGTGTCCAACTCGTACCAATACGTTAAATTGCCGTTGGAAGCCTTTCGGTATGATGGCATCGAAGATTGCTTTACTTGGATATCATATTGTGCTGACGAGGACATTTGAAGATCGTACTCTGCAATCGGTTGGCCGCAATAGCGGTAACGCTTGGGGCATAAGACCATTTTGTCATTACAGAAGTCAACCGCAAAGACAAGAAAATTACTGCAGTGAATGTGTATGTGTACACTTTACGTCGAATCCACTATTGTTGACCCACATAACGCAACTGAGACTAAGACATATTATAAAGGACTAAGAGTAAGGGCATTTCAATCACCGTTTTTTGTATTTAATTATGAAGAAATGTAATGCCATTTGATATCTCAACATATATAATATGTACATCAACTGTGTTTTCAAAATTGATCCCAGGATGTCGCTTTAACATTAATTTTAAGAAAGTGACATTTCACCTTAAGTAGGTAAAATGGCCCATTATTAAGAATAGGCGGTAAGGTTAAAAGAAAGGTTATGCATTATGTTGATTTTAATCATAGCTATAGGGCTAAATCGTAGTTAAACATAGATAGTTAAGTTAGATTCGTAGAAGGTAGATTTAGGTTTGGTTTAGGTTACTATGTTACAACATTTCAGTAAGTTTTATCAGTAACGGCAAAAAAACATCGAACGTGAAATTTTGTCTGCGTAGGCCAGCATACTTTTAAAAATTAGTTCAGTTGAATACAACAATTCCAAAGAGAATAGCTGACAAGCACATGACGCAACTTGTCAAGGGCAGCACTGGACAGCTTTGATCAGGTTCAGACAGCAATTGCTTGGGACACCTTTCGGGATTTCCCCGCTTTTAGATTTCCCTGTGATAGCATATATTTAGGAGCCTTGCATATTTTTTCGGCCCATTACTCTCAAACGCGTATTGCAGTGATTATTTACCTATAGCAAGCAAAGATTAAACTGTTTTTTGAAGAGCAAGCAAAGTTTTTTTCAAAAGACCTACCGTAAGAAATGTCTCAGGAAAATATCGATAGAGTACATTTTTTCACAGCTGTTCTACCGAGTAAAAAAAGTTACTTGAAAATGGAAATATATTCCTCTATTCACTTAACAAAAGTTCAATGGAGGGAATTGTTTGGAAGATTTCTGTATATCCTTCGCACAGCAACTTAATTAAAGGATTTGTTGAAAAGTTGGTAGATGGAGAAACTCAAAAATCGATTTGGGTCGAAGCCAGAGCTACCATAAAAGGAAACTTTACTGGAGTGGAAGATGTTCTGAAACAAGTGAGATGCGACAAGCCGTTTCCTGCAGTATGCGGCGGTCAAACGGCGTTTACCCTTCGCGCGAAAAGCTTCGATGAAAAAAACGTTGCACTTTTAAAAACACTGCAAAATATCAACAAAACTCACCAGATAAAGAAAATCCATTTTGCAGTAGAAACTAGTCCATTAAAACCAGAACAAACGTTGACATGTGTGTATGGTCTTCTTACCATTGTCGATGGTGAAGTATCCAACTTGTATCAATGCGTTGAATTAATATTGGAAGCGTTTCCGGATGATGACATCAAAGATTACTTTGCTTGGATGTCATATTGTACTGATGAGCATGCATGGAGATCGTACGCTAAAATCGGTGACGTGATTATTGGTCACACCGCTTGGAATAATTAACTTTACTATAACTATATGTACACTTGCATGTTACCTGTGAAGTCTACTAAAAAATCGTCGGAAATTATTAGGTTGCGACACGTTTGCTAGTTATTGCGCAATGTTTGCAGAATCTCTGTAGTTTCATAATACTGTATAACGACACGTACTGAAAGGAAAGGGATAGTTTAAGCAAGAGAAGATGAAGCTAAAAGGAAATGGGTATTCCCGTTACGCAAATGTACTCACATACACTATTAATGATTTACAAAATCGACCACCTTCTGTCTTCTAATTTGCCTGTTTTAAACGTGCAATTCATAACCTGGAAGATTTTCGTAAAACATTTAGCATGCAAGTCTTGCTTAATTTTACCTTCCTTCGGCTGAACGTTGTAATTAACTAAATGCTTTTCTCAGAGAAATTAATACCGTGAAGTAATAGAAGCGAAAATATATACTTTGACCAATAAAAGCTCTGTTAAAATTTTTTATTGCGTTAATTTTGCCCCAATTTTAATAATTTCTGGCTAAGCTTATAAAATTTATAGTGTATTTGTTTTGCAGATAGGATAATGTATACTTGAAAAAACTTATGGATGTAGCTACTGTATATATACGAATGTGTTTTATTGATTTGATTCTGTAAAAAGTGTGATAAATGTATTACCGAATAGCCTATAGCTGTTTCTATAAAGAAATTTCATTACAACTTCGGCAATGTTGAACAACAGTCAAATATTATTTAAGACAAAAGTCAAATTGAAAAATAAAAAGTTAACATGTATTTGTCTATAAAACTGTGTTTATATTTAACTTATCGTAATCAATCAGTTAACTTTTAGTTCCGACGCAAATGAAACCAAAAAAACTGTACAGTGCAGTATACATATACTGTAGGTTAATAGAATATAGATAGATCTCTTTACTATTCACACTGCGAAAGAATGAATGACGAAAGAGTCCTCGAATTACTTCAAACCGATTTAGGCCGGCAAGCTTGGTAAAGCTTTTTTCATCATTCGAAAGAAGACCTACTCCTAGTTTCGCCTTTTTGAAAACTGTTCTGAAATAACATCCCGGTTAAGTTTGCACAATGAATCGGATCAGTTTATTCGAACTTAGGTGACAAGTGCGAACTTATAATAGCAGTATTTTACAATAGACAGTGCAGTATTCAGAGTATTGAGTAGAAAACTCTACCAATCCTACTTTATGTACGGTATATTCCGTAACTATAATATGTGTGAGAGTCATACGTCAAGAAATGCTATTGTACTTACTTGATATAGGCATAATCATAATTTGGAGCTTGAGTTTAGCCATTATGGATTAAGTAACATTTGAGAAATGCAAGCTAGATCACGTTTTTGCTTGTTAGTGGCTTTTTCACCGAAAGTATACTAGGCTATATTTAGTATAGGTCACGCAGCCCATAGTGAAATATAGGCGGAAGGGGAATTGGTTTACAAAAAGTTGATTTTATTAGGCTTTGATTGGAATTTAGACTGTAAGAAATTTTAAGATTAGGTTATGTTACTATATTATAACAATAAAGTTAGGTTTAAAAAAAATTGGAAAGAAAAGATTTGAACAGACAAATTTTTCCGGTATGTTAGCGGCAACATGTATAGTTGGGTGTTGTCAACTATAATGACAAATATAAAAAATAGTACGTAAGCAGTCTTACGAAGGCAATGACGGGATAAAAAGGGTGACCTTGTTTGGGTTCGGTAACCCATCCAAAACATTTACCAACTGATGTGATGTCAAGGAATTTTTTTATTGTTTTAAAGAAAAAGTTTATAAATATATCAAGCAAATGCTAATCCAGCTTGACAATTGGGACCCGATGCAACACAATTTCCCTCTTGCAAGACCTAAAGATTATGAGCAGTATTCAAGGACAAATAGTACAGCAGGTATTAACGAATATGCTGAGTCACTAATTGTAGTAAAAGCCGCTTACTTTCATCATTTCAAAGGGAATCAGATTTACTCCCAGGGCCCATCTACTTATAAACTATATAGGCTATAGTTTAAAACAGCACATGATTTTTCAGCATAAAAAGTTTAATCACAAAAGACGATAAAACAACGTAGAGTGCAATCATAAACTAAGTTTGGCGATATACTTGCTTCACACGTCCGCGATCGGATGAACTTTGCCTCTTTTTTTAAGAAGTGTCATCCTTAAACGATCAAATATAGATTTCGTTTTTCTTTTCTTAGTTTCTATGTCTTCCATATTAATGGAGATAGATTTGGGACCATCCCCATGTATGTGCTGGCTTAATTCATTTGTCCCATGGTTGGGCGAGGCCGGTTTAAGACTGGTCACTGGAAGACGGATCAGGTCCTTCACCTGGGTGTAGCCAGTCACCTCGGTCAGTGGTGAATTGGTGGATCCGCCAGCAATATCCGAAAGCGTCGAGTCACTCTCTTGACGATGTGCGTTGAGAGTGTCCACAACACTCATTGCCTCGGTACGTTCTTCCTCCCAAACGTCAACGTATACAGCGGTTCTTGCTTGCAGTGGTTGCAAACAACCGCCGCTCATATAGGCAATATCCGAAAGGGATTTAGAACGCGACGAGGAATGAGCGAACTCTCCCAACACAGATTGCCGAGAAAGATCGTCGAAACTCTTTGCCAATCTTAGATTGACGTTTGGAATGAAAGGGCCGAAATCTGCAGGCTCTGAACCCTTTACCTCCACCGGATGCTCAGCAACCGATGGCGAGACATGTAGCGAACTTATCGACGGAGCTACTGTCGGCAAAAGGTCAGAAGCCGCAACAAATATTGCGTCCTCCACCAAGTCAGAAACGGAGGCATTATCATCGTATAAATAATTAGAAAAGCTTGATAATGCCTCCGTAATTGCCACGTTCGACAACTGATGCAACGCCACTGCTATACCCTGGTCTGCCAGAGGTGAACTAGTGTCCAGTCGCCCAGAAGTGATGGAAGGGCTTCTGGGAGGTGGAGAAGCAGTTTGTGTCTCCTCCACCAGCTGGAAATCTGGACCTGAAATCAACACATTTGCAAATTGTAAATTTTATGTGAAATTACGCTCAGACATTTTACATTTGTATAGTTTCAATTCAATATGTACCCGATGTTTCGAGGGATTGAACAGATGTGGTTTCATCCCTCGTCCGCTTCCAAATCATGTACTCGTATGAGGACATGCCGATGTAGTCTAAAATATAACACAACTTGCAATCTACTACGTACAGCATAACTTTAAAAAGGCCTATTTCAGATGTGAGGTACTATTTGGTTGCAATTGTAGCTACTAAATGTATCATTTAGTTCGCGACTGTCACATCTACTACACGTAATAAAATACCTCATTTAAAACACTTACACAGATGTATGTGACTACATAGCAAGTGTCCCCATAGGAGCAGGCCGACCAACATGAGGACCAGCTTTATTCCTAAAACTACTTCAAACACCAACCATGGGACTGATGAGTTTTTCCACCAAACATCTACATAAAAGGGAAAATTTTGGAAAACATTTCTCTATTCGTGGGTGAATGTGCCGATGCACTATCCATATTGCATGCGTTGCATGAATGAAAATGAAACTGTTTTAACACCTACTCTGATTCAGGTGTTCGAAGTTGATGGCGTTCACAAACACAAAACTTGAGAAAACGCCCATCGCACTAAGGCCGCATAGCGCACAAACGACTACACCGATGAAGTAACTAAAAAAAAACACAAAGGTGTTAGCACTGGCGCAAAACAGTCGAATATTACGAGAAAAGCATCGTAAGTATATCTGAAATTAGTCATAATTAACTTCACCGATAGTTTTTTCCTCCAACACAGTTATTCAACCATCGGCAGTGGTGATCAAAGTTTTCAACACACTTGTTACAAGAGCCGCAATGCTTGCTTTTGTTTCCACTAAAAATTGTTGATCTTGTTAGGAAATTGTTGCACGATCGTTGAGAAAGGTTGTACAAATTGTATAAATTATTGAAATCAATCTAAGACAATAACGTTTCACTTACACGGGCACTTCGCACAGCCAGCAAATATGATCCACGATTACATGTGGTCTTGCAGAGCGGTCGAATTTCCTAAATATTCTTAAGGGCTGATATATGTGTCCAATAACATGGTCATCTGCCGGATCACTTGTGGTGGCAATGATTATTATTGTGACCAAGGCCAGGTACAGCGGTGAAATAATCTGCGGGTGAAATCGATTAAACTAAACTTTGTGGTTTTGTTTATATAACTACCAGAAATGTTTGGTTACTATATCTATACTTACAGCGTACGCTAGCAGTTGCCAGACACTAGGCATAGCTGGCACTTCGATACCAAAAAATATTCCAGCGAAAAGGATTATGATAAACCAGGCGAGGACCTGTAAACAAACCAGTTACCGGTACCAAGGTTTTCAAAATCTCGGTCTTACAAAATTCATATTCAATGGTACGCTAAACTATCAGTTTTATTTCAAGTTATGCTTAACTTACTCTACTCGAGCGCACTCAGTTTTATGTAAAACGTTGGGTTTCAAGCCTCCAAAAACTTATCGAGTAGTTACCGTGAAAAGTTTACTATGTAAGTTTGGCCACATGTACTTGCAGTAATTTACAATTTACACACAAGTACTACAGAAGTTTTATTAAACGCGCTTTGTATAGCTTTTTATAAAAAAATTTCCCGTGCAAAATTAGCCGTAAATTTGTAACAAAATCTGAAAAGTCAGAGTACTGCTACCTGATAATGGTGTCGAGGCGCATGCCAACCGTTCCTCCGAACAAATGGCTTCGATTCAGTTGGCAATGAAACAGGTAAAATAGCAGATTTGCTTCCACAAGTCACCATATTTAAACCTGAGATAGAAAACGGTTTGTATTTTGTTGATTGTTGTGAAGGTATTGCAAGGACGGAATTTATTAAAAGTGTAGGCTACACCGGTAAGACGATAATCACCTGTAAGACGGAATATGCTTACCTGACTATCAATAGTAACAGCAAATAAAACTTCAAACCGTTATCGAAAATGTAATCTGAAATCGAAATCAACACGTTGACCGGTAACTAGTTTGTAAGCCACAGGTTATGCAGTAAATGTTATACCAGTAACTGCTAAAGTAATAATAAAACCATACTGTAACAACAATGGTATGATAATCATTATCATATGAAGTTAATCACGGATCTTGGTTGGTATGTGCAACATACGACATAAAGTTTCGTTTTATTTCGCGTTTATTGATGCAAGTGTGACTCAATAGACAACGCAAATAAGCCCTAATGACAAGAATTTTTCCAATGAACGAGATCAAGGTTTAGGCGTACATGACTAGCAATTAACGTTATACTGATAATGAAAATTCGCAAAGGAAAGTAAGTAAACTAGAATTTAACATGGATTGTAACAGCTATGGTTATCATCAGAATACAGCATTGTAACGGTTACCATTATTATAATTAGGGCCATTTAAAGTCATTCAAGTCATATTTTTTTCTATGCATCAGTAAGTCGTAAAATCAACTTTATCCGCGCATCCGCATCAAAGCGCATCCCTATGAGGTATATTAAAAAAGTTATGAAGTCATATAAAGTCATATTTACCTGGTTAGGTCATAAATCAGCTTTTTAAGTTATATAGTCATATTTTTGAGTTATAAAGTAAGAAGAAGTATGAAGCACTAAGAAAGTAAGGCAATTTCTGATTGAACATAACACTTACAGTCACAGACCTATATTTTATGAGGTCACAAATTGCATTATGGGGTCACAGTCACACATTGCATTGTATTGCAACACAATCTGTTCTACTTCTGTGCATTGAAGTGGGACGTCATGTGAAGTTCAGTCAGTGGGTAGGCAAGCTAAAAAGCTCAACCTTGGTCTAGTTATATACAAATACAGTACAACTAGTAGCAAACTGAACAATATAACAGTTAAATATATACAATGCATGGGAAGGTTAAGGAGTTATTGTAAAGAGCGTCAAAAATTCAGTCAACGATCCAAAGTTGACTAGTCAGTTAACAGAAATATGCCTCAACTACAACAATATTTCAAACTTAATACTGTACTCAAAATGGAAAGTTGTACGTACACCATCAAAGAGGCCCATGCTGATCTAAATGCCCTTGATTTCGGAAAAGATCCGCTTGAGCTCAAAAATTACATTAAGAAGCGATTGGACAAAAACGATGTGAAACAAATTATGGAGCTACAAAGACAAGACATTTCACCAGCGCTTTATGCAAAACTGCAGAAGTGTCAACCCACATCAGCGTCTGTGGAGCGCTCATTTTCATTACTAAAGTCATTTTTACGTCCAAATCGTAACTTCAAAGACTCTAACATTCCAAACTACATGAAACTGTACTACAACAGTGGTTTAAAATAGAAATGGATGTGTATTGCTGTTATGTTGCGTATGTTTTACTCTTTAGTTCTGTGAGTGACGTTGTTCGCATGTAAAAATACACGATTTTCACATAAAGTCATATAAAGTCATATTTTCCAAAAAATAAAGTCATATTATTGATTTTTTAAGGTCATATAAAAATGGCCCTAATTATAATACAGTGTAACGGCAAGTTACTACCCTACCATGCTATGCATAGTTACTGGAACGGTAGGACTACCAACTTTTCCATGTCTTGTTTGTATCCTTACTAGGTATGCATTAAATTATTTGATAATACCACCTATATTGATCAGAACAAACGCATTATAACCTTAAAATATTATTATATATGCCTTACCTTAGTGGACGAAATGAACTTCCACAGAGTTTTCCTTTTGACTTCCAACAGACAGTAGGAATAACCAGAGTATAACATCTTTTTTTCTTGCTAGTTTCACACTGAACTTTGCTTTGTGACGACAGACCATAGTCATCGTATTTGTTTGTTATTAAATAGAAAAACAATTATGAGTTAAAAATGAAATTTTTCATCAAACGTTTTGAGATGTCAAAATTGTTATACAAATGTACTGGTTATTTTTTCTGTTGTTGTTCGTACCGTTCACTAGTGATCCTTGACTGTAGGGAGCGAAAAGTAAGCTGTCATGGGACGGTAAGACGAGAAATCCGCTCACAACATCAATGATCGGGGAAAAGTAGCAAAGTCCTGAGAGCTTTAACAGAGGTTCTTAAACGTTTAGAGACGCGCCTCCATTTGACGATGCCAAAACACTCGCGCCCACCCTATTGCAAAATCAAAAAATATTCCACAGAACAACAATTTATTTGGATATAGTCATATAACTTTCATCAATGGGAGGGATGTATTGCTTTATGGAAACCAAACATTTGACAACCGACAGCAATTGACTTTGCAGCTTGGTTGTAAAAACGCGTTTCTTCATAACTTATAGAAAGTTTGTTATTTCTTGCGCCTCCTTATGAAGCTGAGTTTTGTGAATGAAATTTAAGCTTCGATTTCAGATACGTGCTTCATAAAAAATTGCGTAACAGCTTATGTAGTGACTAGACTAGACCAAGACACATATCGTAAAGCAATTGTATTCTAACTGTTGTACATTCACGTAGACTAGCATCACGATTTACAAAATAATTATTGTCAGTTTCTTTTTTTAAGTTTTAAGCGGAAACGTGCTCTTTTGGTTAAGTTTCAAAACAAGTCTACACAAAACATATAAATAATGTGATTATGATATTGGGACGATCAGCTTTGAAAACATTAAAGAAAAATTGTATATAGGGTATAATTTTATAAGGTATTTAAGACAATTGCTGCCATGAAAGTGGAATCACCAGCATACAGAAGTCTCCCAAATATCGCTCCTAAAAATTACAATGATTTTGCGGCTGTTGGTGATATTTTCGGTCGATACCATTCCGGTAGCGCAGTCACGACTGATTAACACAAGTTAAATTGATGGATCTCCTTTAATCATTTTCGTTACGATAGTTTGTTGTTAACCTAGTCGCGAAGTGCAGGGAAGGTATGATCAAAAAATTCAAAGCCTTTTTCCGTTTTCATGTGGTGGAATCCTGGTAGCAGTCAACCGATCTCCATGACGCAACTCGAAAAGTTTTGTTAAACTTTTGAAATACCAACCTCTTTAGCCATTTACTACAACCAGTTGTATCAAATAAAACGAAAGGCATAAAAAATGCCATATATAAAGGATATGGTAAATGTAAGATTCCAGTTCAAATCACATGCGATGTATTGCAGTGGTCGGCAACCACCGGGCCCCGGCCGGGTACCGGTCCATTAGAAGATCGTTACCGGGCTGCATTACTTTTTCATGTCTGTAGTGCAATAACCTTGTCGCATTTTGTCACCAAAAATGTATTGGAAATCCGCGATTATAGGATTATCGGACATGATAATGATCGTATTTGCTGCATCATAATGTGTAACGGCTGCCACAATAGTTTGAGGTTCGAAGAGGTTGCGTGTATTCAGAGTTGTGTTTTTTTGAAGGCAATTTCGTGAAAAAATTTCCGTTTTAAACCGGTCCGTTGTGCACAAAAGTTGCCGACCCCTGAATTTTTATTGAATCCGTATCGAGACACTGGGCGTCCTCGCAAACTTAACAGCGAATGGCTTGTAAAACGCAACCGCCAAAATATTGATCGATCACAATTGTGCATTCTGGCCCAAAGCCAGGAATGTAGTTTTTCCACTCTCGTCTGACATATACTGTAATGTTCTGCTTTGAGTGACTCAGGCTTTGAGGCCTTTAACAGCATATTTTAATACGAAAGTCAAAAGTGAGCACACGTGTATGGCGCATAATCTGGAATGCATGCGTACTGGCATGTTAGCACATTGGCAAGCAAGCTGAGGCATTATGGGTAGCGTTTAGCCACAACTGGCGCTATTTACAGTCAGCAACAATCTAACAATAAGCTTCTTAATACATCTGTTACATATACCGTACATAAAATTGCTTCCATATATAACAGAAACAATCAAGTTCGTTCTATTTCAAGTATGCGTAAAAAGCGATTTCAACAACATTTTGTTCAAAATAAGTGCATCTAAACTTGATATACAATTGTGAATGAAATCGAGCCTGAGAAAGCTTGTATGTGAAAAAAGCTTGCTCAATCTATCGGATTTTTGTTGATAATTCGAGCTATTTCAAATTAGCAAGGAATGAAAGATTTCCTTTCAACTCGGTTTCAACAAAAAGACATCGAGTCCATAGATGTCTTTGTGTTATTCAGGGCGCAAACTCGTGTCGTACAATTTAAATGTGAGAGTCTTAAGAGATGTCAACGAAGAATGACATTTGAACATTGAACAACAACGTTGAACCCAAACGTTTTAGGCTAGAAGAATCTCACTTTCTCTAATCTGAATATAACTTTAATTAAACTCTAAATAACTAAATTTAACTTTTTGTTTAAACATTCTCCTGACCTAAGGAACCTATCTTTGACAACGGACTGCATGACTTTGGTCACGTAGCATTTGTAGGTGACTCGTTGTTTGTGTCTCAATTGTGACTAGTTTGTAAATGCTGAACACCTGAAAAGAGTATGACAAATATTATAGTTCGTTTGTGCACTACTTGTGTGAAGTATTACACAACAAACTCATCTGCCATAAAGACCGCATATGCTGGCGGTAATTGTTCGAATATGAGCGAGGACGATAGATGGTTGATAACTTGTTTTACTTCTGCTTCGATGGATGAGTTCTCATTTCTCAAATTTGCGTGACTATGCTGTTAGTTGCTTGATTCTGTCTATACAAATTACTAAATTATAAAGTTCCCATTTTATTTATTATAACACAAAGGCTTTTGCCTTCGGGCAAAGCTTACTGAATGTTACATAGCGCTGTAGTAACCAGTGAAATCGATCACATGAAAAGGAAGATGTAAAAATTGCATCGATATATATATGGCACACCAGTTCAAGCGAGGTTGTGACGATTACGTCACGAGTCACGAGTTGTTTTGAGATGTTTGGAATTTAATTTGGGATCTTGGAATTCAGTGTTTACCAGACTTGAGTTTTCCTTAATGACGTCAGATAATTTCCTCGCTTGAACTGGTGTGTCACATATAAATACTGATGTAATGTTTTCAATCTTTCCTTTTTACGTGATCGATTTCACTGGTTACTACAGCGCTATGTAACATTCAGTAAGATTTGCCCAAAGGCAAAAGCCTTTGTGTTATAATAAATAAAATGAGACTTTATAATTTAGCAATATATATAGACAGAATTTAAGAAGCAAACAGCATTATCAAACCGTTCAAGAAATGACAACCATCTCATTGAGCCAGAAGAAAACATCTATCAATTCAACGAATGATTTTTTGTCATAAATTGGTGCCCCGAACAGTTCGAAATTGCTGAGTTAGTTGCATATTGAGCGAGAAAGAATGTCACCAGCTATTTATGAAGTTTTGATGACCAAGTTTCAACAGCAAGATCAGCCAACTACGAACGCTAGTCAACGAGGAAGTTTTCAAGACATTCCATCTACAATATCAGCAACCAGACTAATTCGGAAGCAACAGAACTAATGGCATTGATACCTGGTTGATGTGATGAAGTTTTGATCGCCTAACTAACGTGTTATACATCTCCAAGAGCATGAGCAAACTATTGTATATATTTTTTACGCATCAAGAAACAAAGTCCACTGGACATCGCAACAAACTGCATCTCTCTACCGCGAACAAGGCTTGCTACAGCCGCGGAACGACACACGCAGACGTGATCGCTCATTTTTTTACCTTCGACACGCAAGGAAATGCGACACTTCTGTAAGCTTATGTCTCATGTTTTGTATTTCAAGTGAAACGGTGTATCGATATTTGTTATATTTACCGAACTCTGTCATTGTACTGTACTAAATTCTTGTTTTAATGACCGTGATAAATATTTTCATCAAAGACATAATTTTGTCGAGTAAAGGTTGCCTTCAATTTCATTTCAGGCAAGCTTTACTCTGGGTAGGAAGGCTATGTGACGATTACGTCACGACTCACGAGTTGTTTTTGAAATGTTTGGAATTTAATTTAGAATCCCGTAATTCAGTTGTTGACCAAATTTGCGTTCTCCTTAATGACGTCAGATAATTTCCTCGCTTGAACTAGCTTGCCACATATATATACTGTTGTAATGTTTACGATTTTCCCTTTTCCCTTTTACCGTCTCACGTGTTACTGAGCGCGATGTAACATTCAGCAAGATTTGCCAGAAGGTGAAAGCCTTCGTGTCTGATAATAAATAAAATGGGAACTTTATAAGTTAGTAATTTGTATAGACAGGATCAAGCAACTAACAGCATAGTCACGCAAATTTGAGAAATGAGAACTCATCAATCGAAACAGAAGCAAAACAAGTCACCAACCATCAATCGTCCTCGCTCATATTCAAACAATTACCGCCAGCATATGCGGTCTTTATGACGGATATGTTCCTTGTGTAATACTTCACACGAGTAGTGCACAAGCGAAATATAATCTTTGTCATAAGGTAATTTATCTGACGTCATTAAGGAAAACTCAAGTCTGGTAAACAACCGAATTACAGGATTCTAAATTAAATTTCAAACATCTCGAAAACAACTCGTTATTCGTGACGTAATCGTCACAAGAGCTCACAGCAATCTCGTTGCTCTTCTAGTGTCCAATATTTTGAACCCTTTCAAACTATTCAAATTTATTATCGATTTTATGTGTTCTCCATTAGTTTGTCGTTTCAAAGGTATGTGATTGGATGTTGTTTGAAATTCATCTTTTCGTTGTAAGTTAGTCCAAAGAGATTGAAACACATGAGTAGAAACTTCTCTTTTGCGCATGACGTCATTTTTGTTTCTTTTATTCTCTTGGAGCATATTCTACTTTCGACACGGTCACGGTTCACTACATAACAATAAACATGCAGACGACGACAATGATTTTCAGATCTGTTTGCTGCTGGAAGAGATTAGTCTTATTATTACGGTGCAGTTGTTGGGATCCAACAGGTGTTAATTTTAATTGAAATTAATTAATGAAATCAGGTGATAGTTTTAGGTTCAGCAATTAACTTAGTTTCAGTTCCTTGAACTGATAATGCTGCTGTTTTGTATCAAGGCATGGATTAGCCTAGCCTACTTGAGTTGCGCGGGCAGATTTTTTCGTTCCCCACATTTCTCTTCGACCAGGCAATTAGCAACTAAACTCATTAGCATAGGCCTTATGTTGCAGGTGTTGTGTCATTAAAATAGGCTACTGAAAGTCTGATTTCAGATCTTGTTATTGTGGTGCAGTTGTTGGGATCTAATGGATGTCAATTTGAAGTTAGTTATTGAAATAGATTGTGACCCAGAAGACGATGCAGCAAACTTCATGTAAGATACGATATGCCTATTAATCAATTAGCCAACTGCTGTTGAGCTTGTCCTGTATGGCGGTCAACCAGAGTGTACGTTCTCGCCAATTTATAATAAACAGCCGCTACACCAGAGAGCAATTGTGCGGCATAGCAAACCCGCATTTTTGCGTAACTCTTATGGGAAAAATGGCCATCAGTCAACTTGCAACTTCTCAACTCTGAACTTTCAAATAGGTAGGGAACTTTGCAAAAATGTTCCCACAAAATGAAATGTTGATTGTACTTCATCATTCTAGCTCCACCTGGACGGCTGGATCTCACACAGTTACAGGCTGTCTTCAGCAAGTGTGGAGGGTCACTAATCAAATAAATAGGCATTTCTGGCTGATAAATATTAATGCACTTATAGGGGACGGTCAAATTGGAATTGTTGAGCAATTGGAACAATTTTCGATTGCAGGATGCACCATCAGCAACAAGTGCTAAGACTGTAAAACCACATCCGCCCAAGGATTCAACCACTTCCCAGAACATGCTAACCAAGTGAAATGCCTTTGTATTCTTGGTGGCATAAAAGACAATAGGCCGGGGAAAATTGCTAAGGATACTCCTACCATAAAATTGTAGGGCATGTGTGGCAGGAGCTTCATTATTGTATTGTCTGTCGACACCCAGATCAACAAATCCTATTATTCGGTCTGTTGCTGCATTATACACAATATTTTCTTTCACTGTAAACAAAAAAAGCATGAATAAGAATCTTACACAGTGTGATTAATAGTGTTAAAAATACCAAGAAAAGTTTCACCTTTCATTTCATCGATTGATATAACGAGAAATCGTTCATGTGATGCTAGACTGAGACTTTCGGATTTCAGTTCTTCTAAAACATTATCTTGAATGCCAGGTGCAGTGCAGTAAACGTTTCTGAAAACAGTACAAAAGTGAGCAAGTGAAACAATTGCTCGTAGGTAGCCAAATTGCAGAGAACTGAACCCATACGCTACCGATAGTCATTTAGGGTGCGTGAGCTTGGTAGTCGTAAAATGCCACTTTGTCGTAATTCTTCATAGGAATTTTTACTTTTAGCAGCTAGACTCAAACAGAACCTATAAAGAAAATTGCAAGGGTTGATTTTAGCACGCTTTTACGAAATAAACAAAAAATTGAGGTCAACTGAACTTAAAACATGTTGATATCTTTACACCAATTACTTCAGTAGTTTAGTACTCAAGGAGACCTAAACCTACTTTATTAACTCAGGGTGATATCTTTCCCCATTTCTTTATGTAACAAATGCAATAGGCACAATTGAAAAACTAGTTTCACCTGTATGCAAGTTTCCTTACTGTTGGTGCATTTTCAGAACTGAATGGTGTCATAGATCTGGTAGTCATGTGTGGCAGGCCACTTCCGGAATTATACAATCCAGAACATATTGAAAACGATTCAATATCTTTTATGGTGCCGTGTAGTGTTTGAGTAGTTATGTCCAGGCAGTAAATACAACTTGAGCGAGGTGCTTTCCAGCCATAATAGCATATCCTTAATGACATGTCATATAATACTCCAATTGAGTATTTAGGTTGATCACAGCCATCATAAAAAGAAAAAACAACATTTTTGTTTTCAAATGACCTCTACCAACCTTCTGGCAAGCGAGCAGATTTCAAGGACGCAACAGATTTGAAATGTATTTTTGTTTCAAAGATACGCTTCTTCGGCGGCTTTCTTGAATGTACCTGTGCCAAAGTCAGCTTAGGCAAAGACAAAGTGGGTACTGCTCCTTCACATAATTCTTTAGGGGAACCCTCTGCTAAAAAACTCTTATTTGTGCATACATGAACATTTTCAATTTTGATACTTGTAATCGTACATATATTAATCTGAAACCACAGTGAAGGTTTGCACTAATAGCTTGTTACAGATGCAGTGTTATGCTGTGCTCACTCGCTAGTAAATTTTATGAAGTTCTGCATCAAACCATCTCATGGAAAACAAACACTGCATCAAACGCTAGACATGGCATTACATTACATATCTTTCCTCAATACACTAGCTACACTACATGTAAGTGTATGTAAAACAAATTTTACTTAAAACAATGTCAGATCTTTCAAAATGCACTTCATACATTTTCACAGCATCTCGAGCAAATAGATTTTTTATGTGCTCGTCGCTTCTGCAAGCCAGCACGATACACTCCAACCTTTCTGCCCAGCTTTCCTTCTCTTTTTTTACAAATTTTCTCGAAGGTATCTTAAAGAGAGTCACGGCAGGTGACCTGTTGTTACACATTGGTAAACAGCACAAGTTTGCCATTATTTCAGACTATTTAGCTTATTTCAATAACTCAAAACCTGCAACATAAGACCTGTACTAATGAGTCTTAATCTGTAAAGTTTTTATTCTGCGCGTGGAGCGTAATTTTATGCGCAGATGAAACAATACAATATGACTCGGTCTATCTAAATTTTTCATGCATTCATTTCATTTTTCACCTTAAATGTGGGGAACGAAAAAATCTGCCCGCGCAACTCAAGTATAGGCTAGGCCAGGGATGGCGAACCACTGACCCGCGGGTCACGAAGTGACCCACTTGTCTTTTTTAAAATAATGAAATTTAAACAAATATTTAAGCAAAGAATAAATGTTTCACTAAATATTTGTAATAAGGCCCCAACCTATTTTAAGCTAGTACCGTATCGAATTGCCATATAGCAGTCTGACACAACTAAAGCCGTAGTAGTGCGTTATCAGTATCACGGCAAGTTACTGGGTGCTTATAACGTAATAAAGCTATTGTGCTCTTGATTGTTAGCAAATCATGTTACATTTTTGTACCCTTTAGTGACTGCATGCCTCTTGGCTGTTCAGGATTAGTGTGGTCTGGTAAGCTGCAAACATTTAATGCCTGCAAGTAGGCCTAAGTTTTTAATGTATGACCCACTTTTGCTTTTTCAAGGATTAAGGTCTCTTTTGTGACCCATGCACTAAAAAAGGTTCGCCATCCCTGGGCTAGGCTAATCCATGCCTTGATACAAAACAGCAGCATTATCAGTTCAAGGAACTGAAACTAAGTTAATTGCTGAACCTAAAACTATCACCTGATTTCATTAATTAATTTCAATTAAAATTAACACCTGTTGGATCCCAACAACTGCACCGTAATAATAAGACTAATCTCTTCCAGCAGCAAACAGATCTGAAAATCATTGTCGTCGTCTGCATGTTTATTGTTATGTAGTGAACCGTGACCGTGTCGAAAGTAGAATATGCTCCAAGAGAATAAAAGAAACAAAAATGACGTCATGCGCAAAAGAGAAGTTTCTACTCATGTGTTTAAATCTCTTTGGTTAGTCATGAAAGCCTGAGAGGTGAGAGTTGTAGCAAGTTCTAAATAAAATCGGAATTTGTAAAAATTGCTGTAGTAGCCATTTGAAGTTGAAATGTCACCAGCCGCCGGTTACCGAAATGGGTAATTACCGATTGCGTAACCAGCTAGGCTAGCCTATGTGGGGCCTATTACGTCTCACGCTCTAGCGTTAATTACAAGACATTTTCAACTCAGAAACAACGTACTCAACTCTATTTTTTCTTTGCACTATTTTACTGTGAAAATGAAGTTTTTGACATACTGGTTAATCAAGTGGGTCAGAATAAGGCACGTTTGCTTCTGTGATAATAGCAAGTGTGCTGTCAACAATCACTTTCGTTGCATTTGATGAATGTATGATTATCACTGTGCTGCGTTAATTTTTAGGTTAATAAAGTATTGACGGTTCTTAGTGTACTTTTTGATGCTGAATCCAAAACTGTTATCCGTTTTCTTCAATCAGGTCTAGTTTTTTGGCAAATTGCGTTTGAAATTTTTGACAACTTCAGCTTTCAGCGTTTGCGATTGAGATTTGTGGTGTCATAAAAATGATTTAGTTTTTGAATTAAGTTTTGATGAAACTTCAGTGACATCACAATGAGAAGAACATAACGAATACACCTGGTGCTTGAAAAGTTAAACATCTGAACTTGTTTTTACAGGCTAGTTTAGTGTGCAGTTTAGATGATTTGTTTTTACAGTACAATGAGAAAGTGCAAAAATGATCCAGACAGGTTCTGTTACATATGTGGCAAGGTCACCCTGCGCAGTCGCCAAGCAAAAATTACGCAGTTTGTTAAAAAAGCATATTATGCGTATTTTGGAGTAAAACTAGGCGATCAGGACAAGGCATTTGCTCCGCACATATGTTGTAGAGCATGCGTTGAAAACTTGAGATTATGGAGCCTAAAGAAAATAAAGAGCCTTCCTTTCGGTATTCCTATGATATGGAGAGAAGGAAAAGACCATGTCACTGATTGTTATTTTTGCATGACCAACTTACAAGGTATGCTGATACTTGCACTGTATGGAGGCATTTTCATTAATTGCTTGATTTAAGAGTAAAAGTGTTCTTTTTCATTTTAGGAATAAACCGGAAGAACAAACAACATGTGAAGTACCCTGATGTTCCTTCAGCCATGAAACCAGTACCACATGGCCCTGGTATTCCTGTTCCAGAACCACCTGGAGAAATAAGTGAAATGGAGTGTTGTTCATCTGCAGCGAGCAAAGCAAGTGAACAAGACACATGGGATGCAGAGCAAAGTACAAGTCAACCGAAGCCTCTTACACAGCTTGAGCTGAATGACCTAACCCGAGATTTAAATCTCACCAAAGAATCCGCTCAGCTCCTAGGATCACGACTACGTGAGAACAACTTGCTAGCTCCATGCACCACATATTTCTGGTATCGGTATGAAGATAAATAGTTTAGAAAATATTTCAATTATGACGAAGACCATTCCCTAGATGATGTCAAGATGTTTCAGGATTAATATCAGCTTTGGGCATAGTATACAGTTCGGCAGAATGGCGATTGTTTTTGGACTCATCTGTAAAGAGTTTGAAGGTAGTATTACTACACAATGGCAATAAGATTGGTTCTGTTCCTGTTGGACATTCAGTGAAGCTCACTGAATGCTATGAAGACATGAAATACCTTTTGAAATCTCTTCAGTATAGCCAACACAAATGGAAAATATGTGGTGACTTAAAAATGATTTCAATACTTCTTGGGTTACAGGCCGGTTACACTAAACATCCATGTTTTTTGTGTCTGTGGGACTCGAGGGCTGATGATCGCCACTACACACAAATTAGCTGGCTACCCAGAACAAGTTTTACACCTGGTTTTAAAAATGTCAAATTTGCTTACTTAGTTGATCCACAAAATATTCTTTTGCCACCTCTCCACATTAAACTTGGTCTCATGAAAAACTATACCAAAGCACTTGATAAAGATGGCCCAACCTTCAAGTTCTTACAAATGAAATTTCCCCGCATCTCTGAAGCGAAGCTACGAGCAGGAGTCTTTGATGGGCTATAGATCCGTGAGCTGATGAAAGACGAAGGTTTTACTGCACACATGAGTGCAGTAGAAAAAAGAGCATGGACAGGATTTCGAGCAGTAATTTCAAACTTCCTTGGAAAGCATAGAATCCCTGATTATGAAGCACAGGTTAAAGAGCTGCTTGAAAGTTTTCAATCCCTTGGAGCCCGGATGTCTGTGAAAATGCACTTTCTGAGTTCGCATTTAGATTACTTTCCTGACAACTGTGGTGACTACAGCGAAGAACAGGGAGAGAGATTCCACCAAGACCTTCGCCATATGGAAGAAAGGTACCAAGGATGCTGGGATGTAAACATGCTTGCAGATTACTGTTGGTGCTTAAAAAGAGATCTTCCCAACACCACACATAGAAGAAAATCTTTGAAGCAACACTTTTTGTCAGCATAAATCATTTGTATTTATATTGTTATTGCATTTAATGTCGTAATATCATCATGTGCCGCACAACGCTTTCTGTGTTAAGCTATTTTGAACACTTCGTTTTTATTTCACACATTGATGTTTGCAAGTATTTCACATTTAAAACACATTTGTGATGTTAAGTGTTTACGTGTCTATAATGTAACATATTAACTTCTACTTTTAGGTTGAGCGCCGTTGAACAAATTTATGTGTTAGGAAGCTTTCTTGGTTAGTTGTAAGTGCCTTTATTTCAACTGTGTCATTATATTTTTGTAGTATTTAAAATGGCTGTCATTGCAAAAACCTTACATTCAAATAAAAATACCATCTTGCGAAAATTGACAACATGCATGACCAATTAAGCTACCCCAGAAATTAGTTTCTTTGTGCACAATAACGACCAAAGCTAGCATAATTAAATATGTGATAGAAAAAAAACTTGACCTGATTGAAAAAAACTGGTTGCATTTTTGAGTTCAGCGCAAAAAATCGATTCAGAAACAGTTAAAACATCTTTGACCTATGAAAAAAAATTTTCAAACGCAGCACAGTGTTATATCCGAGGTATTTTGCATTGTTTTTTTCTCAAAGGGACTAGAGAATGTATCGTTATAAGCGAGTTGAAATCCACTAAAAAGAATAGGAAACCATCTGGACTAGAATTTTCATTCGATATATACGGTTAACCGTTATATAGGCATCCGTTGTATTGGAGTTCTACTATGGCGAAGGTAGAGCTTGTACGTTGCTGTTGCGATGCTGCGTTGTTACGATGCTGACTCCTTTGCTCAGAAGGTTGCTACTCAGTTGTTTGTTACCTTCGCTCATATATTAAAGGAAAAACAAGTACGACCTTCTTACTTCAAGTCTTTTATCGAACTGATGTCCTGCGCTCAGACAGTGCAAAACGGAAAAGAGGCAGTAAAACGAACTAACAGTGCTTAAATAAACATGTGCTGGGAGCACCGCGAGGGCGCCAGCCAGCGACAAACAAACAAAACACCCAACGGCCGCTACACTACTACCTATTTGCATCAGTCTAAGCTAGTCGTTCTCAACATTTCATGGTGTTTGGCCACTGTTCATCAATAAAAAATGTAGATTGTTTATTTCAAAATACTTCTTACTCCACTTGTGCTTGTGCAGTAGCCTTCACGTTGCTAATTTTCCACAGCAAACACAAAAACATGAGAAACTTAAGTGTCCCACTTTGCCTCGTCTTCCCCCTACTACTACACTAGCTTACTAGCATGACCTCTACTTGTTCCCCTGGTTGAGAAACCTTTGTCCAGTGGTTGAGAAAGCCCAACATCATATGCCAAATTTATAATACTTAATCTAATGCAATAAATATCACTAGCTTGGGCCTAACTAATAACTGTAATGTGCCTTTCACTTTTTTCAGCAGACATTATTTGTTGAAGCTTTTAGAATATATTTTCAATTAACTTTTAACCTAACCAAGTGTTTTCCACAGGTTTTTGCAAAACAACCAGCAATTAACAGACAGTTAACAAATGAAAATACACTCGCATCACTTAGTTATAATTGTATTGTGGCCCTGAAACTAAAACGTGCATTGGTTTGAGCGAGCGCGGGTTGAAATTTCACTAGCTGACTATAGCAGTCAGTTCTGACTAACCTAAGTTTAACGTCTTAATTGTGAAATATTAAATTTAGATTCAGCTTTCTCAATTTAATGGAAATTATCGTTACTGATAATATAAAGTTTGAACATCTATATATCTGCCCACTGAATGAAATGTCACTTAGATATCTTTTGTACACTCACTGTGAACTATTTAACTACTGTCCAAGTCACAATTAAGATAAGTGAAAATAAATGATTAATGTTATGAATACTATAGGCTCGCATCATCAATCTGACGTGAGAGTTAAAGCTATGTGAATGGGAGGTTTTTTGTTTTAGGAGAAAACACTGAAACTATTGTTCAGCCCAGTAAGTTGATTACAGGATATAATATGCAGCCCTATGCATATAATATTCAAGTTTACTCTACTAATCTTAAACACTAGCTCAAAATGGCATAAACTCCTTTTTGAGACAGTAACTTCCCAAAGAGAAAATTTTTTGCCAAAAGATTTACTTAAAACAATTTAAGAAATTGCAAACAATTATTCCTATAGCAAAGGTACGCTCTTTTAGGAGTTGATAAATAATTGGTGCAGCGGATTCCTTGCCAAAGAGCATTTATCATAATGACAGGTTCATTGCCAGATATCACTATTTGCAGGGTTGCCATCGGTCTGGACTCAAAAATAAGTACGAACAGGAAGCAAAAGAAGAATACTACCTTAAGCAGTGCACAACAGAAGGCAATCAATGTTCCAAAAATGAAAAAACGAGACACTATTTGCATGTTCTCAATTTTTGTATCTGTTTGGTACAAAATGGTATACTAAAGGTGTCAAAATGCGCAAAATACGAAACTCTGCCCTAAAAATAAGGACGCAAGTGAAAATAAGGACATTTCTTAGAAAAAGGGACAAAAATATTTTCTAAGACACGGACCTTCAAAATGAGGACAAATCTTAGAAATAAGGACGGTATGGCAACCCTGACTATTTGCCAGGAATAGCAATGAAGTAAAAGTTTTCGTTGACCGGATTTAGTTGTGTTTGCATGTGCTGTTTATTAGTTGACTGAAAAATGGATCTAATTAATTTTTGTGACTGCGGACAAGAAAGTTGCTGTAATTAGTGTGACATTGCATACCATGCCATTTGGGCAATAAAACTTTGATATGAGTAAGCACTAGGCTTGCACAAATGTGTCCTTTTTACAACTTTGAATTACTAAGTTTTCCAGGAAAGAAAAAGGTTTGTTCCTTGGGTCAGACCTAATCGTGGACTAAGTAAGTGTACGATATCAAATGGCATTACAATTTTTCTTTTGGTAGAGAGGATTGTCAAGTACGATGTTTTTTTTCAAATTAAGCGTGAAAACATAAGTGCACTCTTTTGTAAGATGTATTCGCTTAATGCTTTTTTTTGCACCAACAATGCTGCAAACGTACAAAATAAATAAGAGTAGTTAGATAAAGAAATCTTAATTACATAATTTAGCCATTTTACTGGTGCTGATAATTATCAAATTAGCTGATAAAAATTTATGTTGCAGTTATTATTATAGGGGTCATTGCAGTTCTAGAAGGTTCTTAATACTCTATTCCTCTTTGTGGCAGGTGTAACTGTAACAAAACTTTTCAGTCTTGGATTCCTTGAAATTTTATGTCATTTATTAAATTACAGTTATATTCAAGTTCTACAACAAAACTTTGCAATATCTGAATGCGATTGGTTATCGGAAATGCACAGAAGTGAAAATATATTTGACTTAGTAAAACGAGCAAGCTTCTTTGTTATAGAAGAACAAAAAAAGCACCGCTTATGTTTTCATTGAATTTTTGGATGGGCACTCTTTTAAACAAAGCAGTTGCCCAGCTCTAGCAACCATGCACCAAGTTCTGCACTATAATGAATAGTTGCTTTTTACATCCATCATCGGATCAACTTTGGTTCGGGTTTTACAAAACTTCAAACGATGAAATAAAGAGGATTTTGTTTTTCTTTTCCTTGGTTCATTAATTTCCATATTTATTGACGCCTTGCGCGTGAGCATGGAGATGTCCCCACAAGCAGGATGATAAGTTCAATTATCCAATAATTGGTTGAGGTTGGTTTGAAACCGAAGGTCACTTTAAAGTGGATCAGGTTTTTTACAGCCAGTCACCTCGGACAGCGACGAATTTGTTGATCTTCCAGCAACATCCAAGAGTGTCGTGTCACTCTCGTGACAATGTGTGTTGACAATGTCAACATGGTATATCCATATAACATATATATGGTGTTGCTTGCCTTCAGAGTTATATAGTGAATAAGTGCAACTCATAAATGCAACATCGAAAAGGGATTTAGAACGTGGCGAGGAACGAGCGAACTCTTTCAACCCAGATTGCCGAGTAAAATATTGATGTTCTTTGTCATTAGATTTACGTTTTGGATGAAAGGGCCACATACTGCAGGCACTGAACACTTCACCTCCACCAGATGCTCAGCAACCTACAGTGAGACATGTAGCGGACTGATCGACAAAGCTACTGTCGGCAAAAGGTCAGAAGCTGCAACAGATAAATAGGCTTAATTCATTTGTCCCATGATTGGGCGAGGCCGGTTTAAGACTGGTCACTGGAAGACGGATCAGGTCCTTCACCTGGGTGTAGCCAGTCACCTCGGTCAGTGGCGAATTGGTGAATCCGCCAGCAATATCCAAGAGCGTCGAGTCACTCTCTTGACGATGTGCGTTGGGAGTGTCCACACCACTCATTGACTCGGTACGTTCTTCCTCCCAAACGTCAACGTATACAGCGGTGCTTGCTTGCAGTGGTTGTAAACAACCGCCACTCATATAGGCAATATCCGAAAGGGATTTAGAACGCAACGAGGAATGAGCGAACTCTCCCAACACAGATTGTCGAGAAAGATCGTCGAAACTCTTTGCCAATCTTAGATTGAAGTTTGCGATGAAAGGGCCGAAATCTGCAGTCTCTGAACCCTTTACTTCCACCGGATGCTCAGCAACTGATAGCGAGACATGTAGCGAACTTATCGACGGAGCTACTATCGGCAAAAGGTCAGAAGCCACAATACAGTAGATATTGCGTCCTCCGCCAAGTCAGAAACAGAGGCATTATCATCGTACAAATAATTAGGAAAGCTAGATTAGGGCTCCGTGACTGCAACATTCGACAACTGATTCAAGGCCACTGTTACCCCCTGGTCTGCCGGAGGTGAACTAGTGTCCAGTCGCCGGTAAAATGATGGAAGGGCTTCTTGGTGGTAGAGAAACAGTTTGTGTCTCCTCCATTAATTGGACCTGGAATCAACACATTTGCAAATGGTCGAGCTTTTTTGAAATCATTCTTAGAAATTTTATATTTGTATAGTTTCAATTCAATATATACCTGATGTTTCAAGAGACTGAACAGATGTGGTTTCATCCCTATTCCGGATCCATATCACGCATTGGTATGAGGACATGCCGATGTAGTCTATAAAATATTACAATTTGCAATCTACTGCATATAGTACAGTTGTAGTAGTGTACGTAGTAGCACTAGCAGTAGTGTGCATAGTAGAACACATAGTACAATTGTGGATTAATACAAATTCCATGCGGGATGTGTCACAAAAATCTTATGTTTTCTGACTGTAGTGTGTGTTTTCAAATGTATTGGATCAAGGTTTATTTTGTTTCACACTTAGAGAAGATTTTGACTATTCTCTAATAATTAATATTTTTATATAGCACCATTTTAGGAATGTTTCTCAAATTTGTGGATGAACACTGTTGATAATTATCACTCCTGGGCACCACCACACATCTCTGACATCATGTTTTATCTGCATACTGAGCATAGTTCTGTAATTTTAAAGATATGTTTTTTTCTTGAAACAACGTGTAAGCCTTATTTAATTCTTTTCTACAGTCTACCCAGTTTGCATCGGGAACCATTTTCTTTACACCGTTCGTTTGCATGTAGCACCCCCCTGAGTGCTGAGTCCCTAATTAAATGAGCCGTGTTGATATTAGGTTATAGAAATTCGTTCTATGTTGATGCTTGACCTAGAAAGATCTATTTGGTGAGCTTGAATTTTTCTCGTATTCGTCTCTTACAGGTTGCACCCAAACCTTCAACATTTCCTTTACCATGAGATGTTGTTGCAAAACGCCATTTAGTCAGAATTTTGTTTAACTTTTTGCTGTACAATGTATATATGTGTTTTGCAGCGGCCTGGGTGGTATTTTCTAATACCAGTACATCATTTCTTGTAAAAGTGTTTTTCGGTTGTTGATTGAAGTTTATGAATTTATTTTTTGTTAAAGACTTAAATTGTGGATTTATATCTTTCTTTAACAAATCAAGAATTTGTTAAAATTTGTGGAATCTGTGGATTTATATTTCAAAACTTGCTCTGAATAACTTCGTGTGAACACTCCTTTTAGTATGTTCCCAGGTTGCTTTCCAGCATCTATTGTGATAAGTGCTCTTTTTGAAATGCCTGCTTCTTAACATTAACACTGTTTATTTGTCCATGTCTCCTTATGTAAGCTTTAGCTATATGCATCACCCATTGTCTTTAACTCCCATCACTTTCACGCTCCACATGCTCGTACTTCTTTCAGTGAGCAGAGTTAGTAAAGTGAATCAACTAAACCAACAGATGAGTTGTCTTAGCCAGATATGGTGATTGCCACTCAATAGAGATTTTATGAGCGGTGGTATTGCTTATGTAATTCGTTAATCATATTATTGAGAAAGTGTAGAGCATCTATGATAAAAACCTTTTCTTGTAAGCTATTTCTGTTATAATTCTAAAACCTTTCGGCCGACAAAGGTTAGAGTGTTCTTACAGCATGCAAAAAGACATTCAGATAATTTAACAGGTAAATTAAGTAAAGATACCCTCAAAAAGTTTCTTCATTTTAGTGTTGACCAGTAGCATCGCTACGTAAATTTGCTTCACTGTATTTATGTTTGGATAAGATTCTTTGATGGAGTTTTTTGAAATAGCTAGAAATTTACAAACAGCATATCTATCATTGTTCATGTAATGAATTTCATTAAGGCAAGATTTAAAAGTGTAAAAGTGTTTTTTTTTCTTTAACGATTAGTTTAAGCTATTTTTTGTATCATTGGAAATGGTTTTTTGCCCTCTAATAAATACTATGCACTTTTTTGAATTTTCCCTATAGTCTAGAACAGGGATGTCCAACCTGCGGCCCGCGGGCCACAGTGCGGCCCACCTGAGATTTTTGTGCAGCCCGCTATTCATTTTCACTCCAAGTAGTATTTTGAACTGTGAACCTTAGCCTAATTAAAATGTACCAGTCAGCTCTTTGTGTACCCATTTTTCTTGAAATTTAATAGGTTCTGCGGCCCAATGAATTATTTCAAGTGACAATGCGGCCCACTATAATAAAAGGTTGGACATCACTGGTCTAGAAATTCTACTCTATTAAGACCTGGTATATGCTTGTAAAAAGGTCAAATTTCTTTGTTAATTTTATTATAAAGTAAAATTACTGAAAATCCAATTAATCGAAAATTCCTGCTCGGAGCTCCTTGAAATTTTGTATGTCACTTTATTATGCCTTAGGGCTTAGGCTATTATTTCATAAATCAAATGGAATGGTAGCATAAAAGAAACGGTTTTTGCGAAATTATTATGGTTATACCAACCAGCTATCATGTCATGTGCATTATAAACATTTGTTGAAGTTTGAAAATTCACATGAAATTCCTATTAGACGTGGGAATAACCCACTGCGGTATCCATATTTTAACTGTCCACTACCTCTGTTTTCCTGGAGCATGTTTTCTGTTGATCTTTCTGCTGAAGGAGAGGTGTTTCAGTTTCTCTTTACGAAGCAGATTTCCTGTGAATGGCTAGCTGTCTTAACTTAATATTTTTTGTAAACTTCCTGTTTGATTAATGTGGTGTAAGACTTTTTCATTAGTTTTTCTGACAGTCCTCGTTATCTTTTGCATTTACGGGAAACCCACATCTCGAAAGCTTTAGTTCGTTCAGCTATTTTTTGTTGTTTGTCAATGTTTCTGAATATTATACAAAAACACAGAATAAAAGCATCATTTTACAACCCTGTATCTAGTAGAAATAGAGATGGTCTTGTTGCATGGTAGGTCTATTGATTTCATTAGTAGGGATAAGATTACCTGAGTCAAAAGACTGAGCGTGACATATGCAGTTGCGACTAAACGTACCGATTCTAGTTGTGATTCAGCAATTATAACATAATAGAAAAAGTCTCATTTTAGGTACAGGTGTGAATAACTACAGTGTCGCTATTGTAGTATGAGGACCAGCTTTTTTCATTACAGGACCAGAGGTGTAGCTGGAGTAAATGGAGGGCCAAGTAGGTCAGAGTTTTTCAACAAAATTAATTACAACCTTGCAAAAGTTACATTTAAGTTTGATGTTGATTACGAATTCATTATGATTTGTTTTTATTTTTTCTGTCCACATCTGTTGCAGTTTAAGCCTATCAGTAAAGAGTAAACCGTCATATTGCGTAATACTGATTGCGCTAGCGTAGCCTATAAAGGGGGCATTGGGCAGTGCCAGTATGAGTATGTCTGTATGAGTCAGTATGAGTATGGCAGTGCCGTATGAGAGCAAAACGTATGAAGTAACATATTAAATATAATATTTCCGCTTTTTTCATCATTTTTTCAGCTTTTTTCATCATTCGAAAGAAGACCTACTCCTAGTTTCGCCTTTTTGAAAACTGTTCTGAAATAACATCCCGGTTAAGTTTGCACAATGAATCGGATCAGTTTATTCGAACTTAGGTGACAAGTGCGAACTTATAATAGCAGTATTTTACAATAGACACTGCAGTATTCAGAGTATTGAGTAGAAAACTCTACCAATCCTACTTTATGTACGGTATATACCGTAACTATAATATGTGTGAGAGTCATACGTCAAGAAATGCTATTGTACTTACTTGATATAGGCATAATCATAATTTGGAGCTTGAGTTTAGCCATTATGGATTAAGTAACATTTGAGAAATGCAAGCTAGATCACGTTTTTGCTTGTTAGTGGCTTTTTCACCGAAAGTATACTATATTTAGTATAGGTCACGCAGCCCATAGTGAAATATAGGCGGAAGGGGAATTGGTTTACAAAAAGTTGATTTTATTAGGCTTTAATTGGAATTTAGACTGTAAGAAATTTTAAGATTAGGTTATGTTACTATATTATAACAATAAAGTTAGGTTAAAAAAAAATTGGAAAGAAAAGATTTGAACAGACAAATTTTTCCGGTATGTTAGCGGCAACATGTATAGTTGGGTGTTGTCAACTATAATGACAAATATAAAAAATAGTACGTAAGCAGTCTTATACACAGGCAATGACGGGATAAAAAGGGTGACCTTGTTTGGGTTCGGCAACCCATCCAAAACATTTACCAACTGATGTGATGTCAAGGAATTTTTTTATTGTTTCAAAGAAAAAGTTTATAAATATATCAAGCAAATGCTAATCCAGCTTGACAATTGGGAACCGATGCAACACAATTGCCCGCTTACAAGACCTAAAGATGATGAGCAGTATTCAAGGACAAATAGTACAGCAGGTATTAACGAATATGCTGAGTCACTAATTGTAGTAAAAGCCGCTTACTTTCATCATTTCAAAGGGAATCAGATTTTATTCCATGGCCCATCTACTTATAAACTATATAGGCTATAGTTTAAAACAGCACATGATAATTCAGCATAAAAAGTTTAATCACAAAAGACGATGAAACAACGTAGAGTGCAATCTAAGTTTGGCGATAGACTTGCTTCACACGTCCGCGATCGGATGAACTTTGCCTCTTTTTTTAAGAAGTGTCATCCTTAAACGATCAAATATAGATTTCGTTTTTCTTTTCTTAGTTTCTATGTCTTCCATATTAATGGAAACATATTTGGGACCATCCCCACGTATGTGCTGGCTTAATTCATTTGTCCCATGGTTGGGCGAGGCCGGTTTAAGACTGGTCACTGGAAGACGGATCAGGTCCTTCACCTGGATGTAGCCAGTCACCTCGTTCAGTGGAGAATTGGTGGATCCGCCAGCAATATCCGAAAGCGTCGAGTCACTCTCTTGACGACGTGCGTTGGAAGTGTCCACACCACTCATTGTCTCGGTACGTTCTTCCTCCCAAACGTCAACGTATACAGCGGTGCTTGCTTGCAGTGGTTGCAAACAAACGCCACTCATATAGGCAATATCCGAAAGGGATTTAGAACGCGACGAGGAATGAGCGAACTCTCCCAACACAGATTGCCGAGAAAGATCGTCGAAACTCTTTGCCAATCTTAGATTGACGTTTGGGATAAAAGGGCCGAAATCTGCAGGATCTGAACCCTTTATTTCCACCGGATGCTCAGCAACCGATGGCGAGACATGTAGCGAACTTATCGACGGAGCTACTGTCGGCAAAAGGTCAGAAGCCGCAACAGATATTGCGTCCTCCACCACCAAGTCAGAAACGGAGGCATTATCGTACAAATAATTAGCAACGCTAGATAATGCCTCCGTAATTGCCACGTTCGACAACTGATGCAACGCCACTGCTACACCCTGGTCTGCCGGAGGTGAACTAGTGTCCAGTCGCCCAGAAGCGATGGAAGGGCTTCTGGGAGATGGAGAAGCAGTTTGTGTCTCCTCCACCAGCTGGACATCTGGACCTGAAATCAACACATTTGCAAATTGTAAATTTTATGTGAAATTACGCTCAGACATTTTATATTTGTATTGTTTCAATTCAATATGTACCCGATGTTTCGAGGGATTGAACAGATGTGGTTTCATCCCTCGTCCGCTTCCAAATCATGTACTCGTATGAGGACATGCCGATGTAGTCTAAAATATAACACAACTTGCAATCTACTACGTACAGCATAACTTTAAAAAAGCCTATTTCAGATGTGAGGTACTATTTGGTTGCAATTGTAGCTACTAAATGTATCATTTAGTTCGCGACTGTCACATCTACTACACGTAATAAAATACCTCATTTAAAACACTTACACAGATGTATGTGACTACATAGCAAGTGTCCCCATAGGAGCAGGCCGACCAACATGAGGACCAGCTTTATTCCTAAAACTACTTCAAACACCAACCATGGGACTGATGAGTTTTTCCACCAAACATCTACAGAAAAGGGAAAATTTTGGAAAACATTTCCCCCATTCGTGGGTGAATGTGCCGATGCACTATCCATATTGCATGCGTTGCATGAATGAAAATGAAACTGTTTTAACACCTACTCTGATTCAGGTGTTCGAAGTTGATGGCGTTCACAAACACAAAACTTGAGAAAACGCCCATCGCACTAAGGCCGCATAGCGCACAAACGACTACACCGATGAAGTAACTAAAAAAAAACACAAAGGTGTTAGCACTGGCGCAAAACAGTCGAATATTACGAGAAAAGCATCGTAAGTATCCGAAATTAGTCATAATTAACTTCACCGATAGTTTTTTCCTCCAACACAGTTATTCAACCATCGGCAGTGGTGATCAAAGTTTTCAACACACTTGTTACAAGAGCCGCAATGCTTGCTTTTGTTTCCACTAAAAATTGTTGATCTTGTTAGGAAATTGTTGCACGATCGTTGAGAAAGGTTGTACAAATTGTATAAATTATGGAAATCAATCTAAGACAATAACGTTTCACTTACACGGGCACTTCGCACAGCCAGCAAATATGATCCACGATTACATGTGGTCTTGCAGAGCGGTCGAATTTCCTAAATATTCTTAAGGGCTGATATATGTGTCCAATAACATGGTCATCTGCCGGATCACTTGTGGTGGCAATGATTATTATTGTGACCAAGGCCAGGTACAGCGGTGAAATAATCTGCGCGTGAAATCGATTAAACTAAACTTTGTGGTTTTGTTTATATAACTACCAGAAATGTTTGGTTACAATATCTATACTTACAGCGTACGCTAGCAGTTGCCAGACACTAGGCATAGCTGGCACTTCGACACCAAAAAATATTCCAGCGAAAAGGAATATGATAAACCAGGCGATGACCTGTAAACAAACCAGTTACCGGTACCAAGGTTTTCAAAATCTCGGTCTTACAAAATTCATATTCAATGGTACGCTAAACTATCAGTTTTATTTCAAGTTATGCTTAACTTACTCTACTCGAGCGCCCTCAGTTTTATGTAAAACGTTGGGTTTCGAGCCTCCAAAAACTTATCGAGTAGTTACCGTGAAAAGTTTACTATGTAAGTTTGGCCACATGTACTTGCAGTAATTTACAATTTACACACAAGTACTACAGAAGTTTTATTAAACGCGCTTTGTATAGCTTTTTATAAAAAAATTTCCCGTGCAAAATTAGCCGTAAATTTGTAACAAAATCTGAAAAGTCAGAGTACTGTTACCTGATAATGGTGTCGAGGCGCATGCCAACCGTTCCTCCGAACAAATGGCTTCGATTCAGTTGGCAATGAAACAGGTAAAATAGCAGATTTGCTTCCACAAGTCACCATATTTAAACCTGAGATAGAAAACGGTTTGTATTTTGTTGATTGTTGTGAAGGTATTGCAAGGACGGAATTTATTAAAAGTGTAGGCTACACCGGTAAGACGATAATCACCTGTAAGATGGAATATGCTTACCTGACTATCAATAGTAACAGCAAATAAAACTTCAAACCGTTATCGAAAATGTAATCTGAAATCGAAATCAACACGTTGACCGGTAACTAGTTTGTAAGCCACAGGTTATGCAGTAAATGTTATACCAGTAACTGCTAAAGTAATAATAAAACCATACTGTAACAACAATGGTATGATAATCATTATCATATGAAGTTAATCACGGATCTTGGTTGGTATGTGCAACATACGACATAAAGTTTCGTTTTATTTCGCGTTTATTGATGCAAGTGTGACTCAATAGACAACGCAAATAAACCCTAATGACAAGAATTTTTCCAATGAACGAGATCAAGGTTTAGGCGTACATGACTAGCAATTAACGTTATACTGATAATGAAAATTCGCAAAGGAAAGTAAGTAAACTAGAATTTAACATGGATTGTAACAGCTATGGTTATCATCAGAATACAGCATTGTAACGGTTACCATTATTATAATACAGTGTAACGGCAAGTTACTACCCTACCATGCTATGCATAGCTACTGGAACGGTAGGCCTACCAACTTTTCCATGTCTTGTTTGTACTCTTACTAGGAATGCATTAAATTATTTGATAATACCACCTATATTCATCAGAACAAACGCACTATAACCTTAAAATGTTATTATATATGCCTTACCTTAGTGGACGAAATGAAATTCCACAGAGTTCTTCAGAGCTTTCTCTTTGACTTCCGACAGACAGTAGGAATAACCAGAGTATAACATCTTTTTTTCTTGCTAGTTTCACACTGAACTTTGCTTTGTGACGACAGACCATAGTCATTGTATTTGTTTGTTATTAAATACAAAAACAATTATGAGTTAAAAATGAAATTTTTCATCAAACGTTTTGAGATGTCAAAATTTTTATACAAATGTACTGGTTATTTTTTCTGTTGTTGTTCGTACCGTTCACTAGTGATCCTTGACTGTAGGGAGCGAAAAGTAAGCTGTCATGGGACGGTAAGACGAGAAATCCGCTCACAACATCAATGATCGGGAAAAAGTAGCAAAGTCCTGGGAGCTTTAACAGGGGTTCTTAAACGTTTAGAGACGCGCCTCCATTTGACGATGCCAAAAAACTCGCGCCCCACCCTATTGCAAAATCAAAAAATATTACACAGAACAACAATTTATTTGCATATAGTCATATAACTTTCATCAATGGGAGGGATATATTGCTTTATGGAAACCAAATATTTGACAACCGACAGCAATTCACTTTGCAGCTTGGTTGTAAAAACACGTTTAGTCATAACTTATAGAAAGTTTGTTATTTCTTGCGCCTCCTTATGAAGCTGAGTTTTTTGAATGAAATCTGAGCTTCGATTTCAGATACGTGCTTCATAGAAATTGCGTAATACTTTATGTAGTGACTAGACTAGGCCAAGACACATATCGTAAAGCAATTGTATTCTAACTGTAGTACATTCACGTAGACTCACATTACGATTTACAAAATAATTATTATTAATTTCTTTTTATGATTTTAAGCAGAAACGTGCTCTTTTGGTTAAGTTTCAAAACAAGTCTACACAAAACATATAAATAATGTGATTATGATATTGGGACGATCAGCTTTGAAAACATTAAAGAAACATTGTGTAGAGGGAAAAATCTTATAAGGTTTTTAAGACAATTGCTGCCATCGAAGTGGAATCACCAGCGTACAGAAGTCTCTCAAAAATCGCTCCTAAAAATTACAATGATTTTGCGGCTGTTGGTGATATTTTCGGTCGATACCATTCCGGTAGCGCAGTCACGACCGATTAACACGAGTTGAATTGATGGATCTACTTTAATCATTTTGGTTACGATAGTTTGTTGTTAACCCAATCGCAAAGTTCAGTGAAGGTGTGATCAAAAAATTCCAAGCCTTTTTCCGTTTTCATGTGGTGGAATCCTGGTCGCAGTCAACCGATCTCCATGACCCAAATCGAAAAGTTTTGTTCAACTTTTGAAATACCAACCTCTTTAGCCATTTACTACAACCGGCTCGGGTTCCAAATAGCGACTGTCAGAACAGCGACTATCAATAGAGCGACCACACGACAGCGATTCATTTAAAACAGCGACTGCCACAACAGCGACCTCACTTCTTTTATTAAATCCAAGGCTTACGCGCACACGCACTTCCATCCCCCACACCTCTCTACACACGTATGCACGCAGAAACAGGCAAATACTGCGTAGTGAAAGATTGAAACCAAAAGGGACTTTAAAACAACATTTTATTTAGACTATCCATAGTCACATGAAGTCACATGATTTAAAAAGCAATAAAATAAAATAAAAATGCAATAAAAATCAAGACACGTTTATTTCTAAATTGCGAGCAAGGGCTCGAAGGAACTGCCGCAGATCATACTGGCCTCGATTTTGCTGTATCCCGTGAAAAAATTCTGTTGCAATTTGACAGTAAATGACGGACTTTAGATGAGATTAGATGCTAAAAAACCCGCAGAGAGTAAAGCGCGACTTAGAAAAGGATGACATCATAAGACGACGTTGATTCAATCGGTAAACTTAATTTTCGGGCCTAACTCGGACTTAAAATTAACTTTTCCAGTTCGGACTTGTATTTTTACTTTTGGGCCGGTTTTGGGTTAAAAATATAAGGCCCCATTACAGCTCTGCATTTTACTAAACATTATTTTTTTTGCAAATTGTAAATTTATCTCGCTTTCACGATCCTTGTATGTACAGTATTATATTTTTTTCACTCTTTTATGAACACTCTTGCACTTCGATGTAACTTTGGGTACGTTTATTTATTTACCCAAGTCAGAGAGATATTAGAAGTTTTAAATGTAATTTTTGTTTTTATTTCTTTTACAAAAACACGCTAATAAATTTATATGATAAAATCATATGTTACATTTTCACTGTATCCAGCTGTCTTCTCGTATAATCCGCAATCTAGTGTATCACAATAGGCCTTCCCTGCGGGTGATAAATTTCAATAAGCTTTTGTATTGTCCCATCACAATAGGCAATTAAGCAAATGTTCAAGCCTATTTCAAAAAGCAATGATAAACAACAAAAAAATTTGGAAAAATGGAAAGCCTAGTTAAGTCGCTATCATAACAGTCGCTGTTTTAATGCGGTCGGCATTTAGACAATCGCTGTTTGGAATGTCGCTCACTTGATTACGTCGCTATTATGAAGTCGCCATTATGACAGTCGCTGTTTTGACAGTCGCTATCCTGCCTGGATGCCACTACAACCAATTGTATTAAATAAAACGAAAAGCATAAAGAATGCCATATATAAAGGATATGGTAAATGTAAGATTCCAGTTCAAATCACATGATGTAATGCAGTGTTCGGCAACCACCGGGCCCCGGCCGGGTACCGGTCCATTAGAAGATCGTTACCGGGCTGCATTACATTTTCATGTCTGTAGTGCAATAAGGTTGTGGTATTATGTCACCAAAAATGTATTGGAAATCCATGTTAGTTGATTTATCCCGTCTATAGGACATAATATTGAACGTATTTGCTGCATTATAATGTGTAACCGCTACCACAATAGTTTGAGGTTGGAAGAGGTTGCGTGTATTCAGAGTTCTGTTTTTTTGAAGGCCAGTCAGTGAAAAAATTTCAATTTCTAACCGGTCAATGAAAGCATGAATGTAAAAAAAGCTTGCTCAATCTATCGGGTTTTTGTTGAAAATTTGAACTCTTTCAAATTAGCAAGAAATGAAAGATTTCCTTTCAACTCAGTTTCAACAAAAAGACATCGATTCCATAGATGTCTTTGTGTTATTCAGGGCGCAAACTCGTGTCGTACAATCCAAATGTGAGTGTCTTAAGAGGAGAAAACGAAGAATACGTTGGACCCAAACGTGTTAGATTAGAAAACTCTGACTTTGCATCTAATCTGAATCTAACTTTAATTAAACCCTAATTAACCAAATTCAACTTTTTGTATAACCATTCTCCTGCCCTAAGGAACCTATATTTAACAACAGAAACCATACCCATGGTCACTTAGCATTTGTAGGTAACTCGTTGTTTGTGTCTCAATTGTGACTCGTTTGTAAATGCTGAACACCTGAAAAGAGCTCACAGCAATCTCATTGCTCTTGTAGTGTCCAATATTTTGAACCCCTTCAAACTTTTGAAATTTTTATCGATTTTATTTGTTCTCCATTAGTTTGTCGTTTCAACAGTATGTGATTGGATGTTGTTTGAAATTTATATTTTCGTTGTAAGTTAGTCATGAAAGCCTGAGAGGTGAGAGTCTAGATTTGTATATATAGATATAGTTGTAGCAAGTTCTAAATAAAATCGGATTTTGTGAAAATTCTGTTGTAGCCATTTGAAGTCATTTGTCATGTTATTTGATGTTGAAAATTCCCCAGCCGCCGGATACCGAATTTAATTACTGATTGCGTAACCAGCTAGACTAGCCTATGTATTGCGTCTCACACTCCAGCGTTAATTACAAGACATTTTCATCTCAGAAACAACATACTGTACTCTATTTTTTCTGTGTACTGTTTCTCTGAGAAAATAAAATTTTTGGCATACTGCTTAATCAAGTGGGTCAGAATAAGGCACGTTTGCTTCTGTGATAAGAGCAATTGTACTGTCAACAATCACTTTCGTTGCATTTGATGAATGTATGATTAAATCCGAGCTATTTGGTATTGTTTTTTCTCAAAGGGACTAGAGAATGTATCCGTTATAAGCAAGTTGAAATGCACTAAAAAGAATAGGAAACCATCTGGACTAAAATTTTTATTCGATATAGGCCTATAGCCTATAGTATACGGTTAACCGTTATATACGCATCCGTTGTATGGAAGTTCTACTGTATATTTGCATCAGTTTAAGCTAGTTGTTGTCACCATTTCATAGTTTGTAGCCCCCTGCTCATCAATAAAAAATGTAGATTGTTGATTTCAAAATGCTTCTTACTCCACTTGTGCGTGTGCAGTAGCCTTCACGTTGCTAATTTTCCACAACGAACACAAAAACATGAGAAACTTCAAGTGACCCACTTTGCCTCGCCTTCCCCCTACTACTACAGTAGCTTACTAATATGACCTCTGCTTGTTCCCCTGGTTGAGAAACCTTTGTCCAGTGGTTGAGAAAGCCCAACATCATATGCTAAATTTATAATACTTAATCTAATGCAATAAATATTACTAGCTTGGGCCTAACTAATTACTGTAATGTGCCTTTTTTTTTCAGAAGACATTATTTGTTGAAGCTTTTAGGATATAATTTCAATTAACTTTTAACCTAACCAAGTGTTTTCCACAGGTTTTGGAAAGACAACCAGCAATTAACAGACAGTTAACAAATGAAAATACACTCACCTCACTTATGTTTAAATGTATTGTGGCCCTGAAACTAAAACGTGCATTGGTTTGAGCGAATGCGGGTTGGAATTTCACTAGCTGACTATAGTTCTGACTAACCTAAATTAAACGTCTTAATTGTGAAATATTAAATTTAGATTCAGTTTTCACAATTTATTGGAAATTATCGTTACTGATAATATAAAGTTTGAACATCTATATATCTGCCCACTGAATGAAATGTCACTTAGATATCTTTTGTACACTCACTGTGAACTATTCAACAACTGTCCAAGTCACAATTAATATAAGTGGTAGTAAATGATAAGTGGTATAAATTTTTATAGGGTTGCATTCTCAATATGACGTGAGAGTTAAAGCTACGTGAATGGGAGGTTTTTTGTTTTAAGAGAAAACACTGAAACTATTACTTAGCCCAGTAAGTTGATTACTGGATATAACATGCCGCCCAATATATTTTACTTGAAGGCTCACGATTTGCCGACCACTGTCCCAGTCTAACCTTTGTCAGGTAGCCAATAAATGTAATTATATGTCAAAAATTTCTATTGTAAAAGTTGTTGTTTGTTTCTGTCAAGAGACTACATTGCTCTGTAAAAACTTCTATAAAAAACCCTGCCTTTACAAACCGTAAGCTATACTTCATATATTCAAGACATCACTGATGTTATGACATGAAGAAAACGTGACGTTATGTGAAAATGTAAAATGAAGGCATTGCTAGCTAGGTTATCTGTAGCAACTCATTTGTATGTATGACTACTAGTCTGAAAGTATATGCAACGCATTCATATTTAAATGTAAAAAAACTCGTTGGGCCAGACCTAGTCGTGGAGTAGGTAAGTGTACGATATCAAATGGCATTACAATTTTTCTTTTGGTAGAGAGGATTGTCAAGTACAAATTTTTTTCAAATTAAGAGTGAAAACATAAGTGCACTCTTTTGTAAGGTGTATTCGCTTAATGCTTTTTTTTGCACAAACAATGCTGCAAACGTACAAAATAAATAAGAGTAGTTAGATAAAAAATCTTAATTTTGTAATTTAGCCATTTTACTAGTGCTGATAATTATCAATATTTTGCTAGCTGATAAAAATTTATGTTGCAGTTATTATTATAGGGGTCATTACTGTTCTAGAAGGTTCTTAATACTCTATTCCTCTTTGTGGCAGGTGTAACTGAAACAAAACTTTTCAGTCTTGGATTCCTTGAAATTTTATATCATTTATTAAGCTACAGTTAGATACAAGTTCTACGACGAAACTTTGCAATATCTGAATGCGATTGATTTTCGGAAATGCTCAGAAGTGAAAATATATTTGACTTAGTAAAATGAGCAAGCTTCTTTGTTACAGAAGAACGAAAAAAGCACCGCTTATGTTTTCATTGATTTGTTGGATAGGCACTCTTTTAAACAAAGCAGTTGCCCAGCTCTAGCAACCATGCACGAAGTTCTGCACTATAATGAATAGTTGCTTTTTACATCCATCATCGGATCAACTTTGGTTCTAGTTTTACGAAGTTTCATCTTCAAACGATGAAATAAAGAGGATTTTGTTTTTCTTTTCCTTGGGTCATTAATTTCCATATTTATTGACGCCTTGCACGTGAGCATGGAGATGTCCCCACACGCGTGATGCTGGTTTCAATTATCCAATGATTGGGTTTTTTACATGGGCGCAGCCAGTCACCTCGTACAGCAACGAATTTGTTGATCTTCCAGCAACATCCAAGATTGTCGTGTCACTCTCGTGACAATGTGTGTTGACAATGTCAACATGGTATATCCATATAAAATATACATGGTGTTGCTTGTATTCAGAGTTATATAGTGAATAAGTTCAACTCATATATGCAATATCGAAAAGGGATTTAGAACGTGCCGAAGAACGAGCAAACTCTTCCAACCCAGAGTGCAGAGTAAAATATCGATCTTCTTTGTCAATAGATTTACGTTTTGGATGAAAGGGCCACATAATGCAGGCACTGGGCACTTCACCTCCACCAGATGCCAGCAACCTACAGTGAGACATGTAGCGAACTGATCGACAGAACTACTGTCGGCAAAAGGTCAGAAGCCGCAACAGATAAATAGGCTTAATTCATTTGTCCCATGATTGGGCGAGGCCGGTTTAAGACTGGTCACTGGAAGACGGATCAGGTCCTTCACCTGGGTGTAGCCAGTCACCTCGGTCAGTGGTGAATTGGTGGATCCGCCAGCAATATCCAAGAGCGTCGAGTCACTCTCTTGATGACGTGCGTTGGGAGTGTCCACACCACTCATTGACTCGGTCTGTTCTTCCTCCCAAACGTCAACGTATACAGCGGTGCTTGCTTGCAGTGGTTGCAAACAAACGCCACTCATATAGGCAATATCCGAAAGGGATTTAGAACGTGACGAGGAATGAGCGAACTCTCCCAACACAGATTGCCGAGAAAGACCGTCGAAACTCTTTGCCAATCTTAGATTGACGTTTGGGATAAAAGGGCCGAAATCTGCAGGCTTTTAACCCTTAACCTCCACCGGATGCTCAGCAACCGATGGGAAGACATGTAGCGAACTTATCGACGGAGCTAATGTCGGCAAAAGGTCATAAGTTGCAACAGATATTGCGTCCTCCACCAAGTCAGAAACCGATGCAATTTCATCGTTCAAATAATTAGCAAAGCTAGATAAGGCTTCCGTGACTGCAACATTCGGCAACTTATTCAAGGCCACTGCTAACCCCTGGTCTGCTGGAGGTGAATTATTGTCTAGTCGCCGGTAAAATGATGGAAGAGCTTCTTGGTGGTAGAGAAACAGTTTGTGTCTCCTCCATTAATTAGACCTGGAATCAACACGTTTGCAAATGGTCGAGCTTTTGTGAAATCATTCTTAGAAATTTTATATTTGTTTACTGTAGCTTCAGTTCAATACGTACAGTGATGTTTCGAGGGATTGAACCACGGGCGCCGAACTTGGGTGGACAGGGTGGATTTTTCCGCCCTGGATTTTTCTAACAAATAATAGCGATTTTATGTTCAAAAGGTTATACAGTCAAATCCGGTTAATTGCATTCTGGATAATCACATAATTCGTTTTATCGCATAAAGGGCACAAGTCCCAAACCGTAGGCGTAGTCTATCATTTGTAAAGACAATACTTCGGTTTATCGCATAACGGTTTATTGCATAATCCGCTTAATTGAATAAAAATGAAGATAATTCATTCGATTAATTATTCAAAAGTTTTTAAAAGATAAAATTGAAAACAACGCGCACTGGGAGCGCACACGCAATGCGTAAGCTTTGTGACTTGTACTGCGCTTTGTTACGAAACAATGCTCAATTTAAGCATTAACACGTGGCTGTCAATACGCTCACATTAACATTCGCACTGTTTTAGTTTCATTTAAGCGTTGCGTTAAGATGATGTCGTAATATGTGAAGAAGTTTTACGAAACAAACAAGTTGAAAAAGACGACAACAATAAAGAAAGCTCTGCTGACGCAATCGTTGTGACAACACCAAAAAATAAAGAAGTTCTGCATGTACTTCATACAATTCGCCAACGACTACAGTTTGAAGGGGCGGACATGGCCACATTTGTGCGCTTAAAAACACAAATGCAAGAAAGCTTGTTTTCATCTTTTGCGTGCTTGAATGAATGAATGATCGCTATACACAATAAACGTTAGTGTTTTACGTGTTGACGTCTTTACACGTGACCAGCGTCGCACGTCAAGTAAGAAAATAAGTGGAATTTGCACTATTGCATAAACGCATAATTCGTTTAATCGCATAAAAAGGCTTGGCAAATTGACTATGCAATTAACCGGATTCGACTGATATGCTTTTGTTGGAAGTGTTTTCCCATCTCTGGTGTTACGTCTATACAGACAAACATAATGACCAAAAATAACCTTGGGACGACGCATGTGAAGAGTTTAAAGAGAATAGGGAGAGCAAAACTAGAAGAGGTGCAGAAAATCACGGACGATAAATACAATTGAGCTATAAGTGTTAGGTTAGCATAACCAACAAGTCTAGAATTTTTATAAAAAGCAAAAACTTGTAGCATGGCTGTTGTCGCAAATAACGTTGATTAGAAGTACATTTTATCTTATTTTGTGTTTTTACAACAATCCTTGACACGGGGAATTCCCAAACATATGAACCCATTAACTTTTCCGCCCTACATTTTGTAAACTTCGGCGCCTATGGATTGAACAGATGTTGTTTCATTCCTAATCCGAATTCATATCACGCATTCGTATGAGGACATGCCGGGTAGTCTATAAAATATTACAATTTTCAATCTACTGCATATAGTACAGTTGTCACATGCAGTAGTGTACTTAGTTATATAGCTGTAGTAGCACACATAGTATAATTGTGGATTAATACTAATTTCATGCGGGATGTGTCACAAAAATCTTTTGTTTTCTGACTGTAGTGTGTGTTTTCGAATGTATTGGATTAAGGTTTGTTTTTTTTCACACTTAGAGGAGATATTTACTATTCTCTAATAATTTATATTTTCATATAACACCATTTTAGGAATGTTTCTCAAATTTGTTGATGAACACTGTTGATTAATTAATTACACTGGTCAACACACATTTTGGTGCCAAGAAAGTTTCAACGGTTTTAGGGTATTTTTATGTCGCTGAATCCAAAAATGGCATTAGTTTTTCCGAATTGGCTCTAGTTTTTGAGATATTCCATATTTTTGTTTCAAAAAGTGCTAAAAATACGCAAATTTTGACATAGGTAAAATTCTCTTTATACTACAACTTTGATGAGTCTACATCTGTCTTTTCGATCATGTGCATACAGTATTCTTCTATTTCTGATGCGATATTGTTAAAGACGCAATCGTTAACACAGAGAGCCTTCTTTACGCGAATCATGTTTCATGTGAAAATCAAGCAAAAATTATAAAACTTAGGCGATGTTAGCAGTAAAAAACAGATTTTTGTAACGCAAAACAGGCGACGTCAAAGCAAAAACACTACTTTTAGAAACGCTCAAAGTACATTTAGTAAGCTGTCAAAGCACGGTAATCAATCATATATCGGTACTGTAATACAAAAAAATTAGTCGATGCTTGTAAATTTTCTTTTGTACGACTTTCTGGAATGTGATGCAGCCAAGCAGTCACGTTGGAGACTTCAACAGTAGTCGGCCATCATGGGCATCCCACCTGCCCTGATACCTCTCTTCCATGACCTTAATGTCCTGGTGGAACCTTTCTCCCTGCTCTTCACTTAGATCACCAAGGTTTGCAGGAAAACGATCTAAGTGGCTGAAGAGATAGTGAACCTTGATACTCATCTTCACACCCAAATCTTTCAACTTGGAAAGCATATCTTCCACCAATTCTTGGTAATTTTCAGCTTTTCGGTTACCAAGAAAGTTCTGTGTGACTAAAACAAACGATTGCCAAGCAGCAGACTCTGTGTCTGTCATGGACTGCACAAAACACACATCCTTTATGAGTTTGCGGATCTGAGGGCCATCAAAAATGCCTGCTTTAAGCTTTTCGATGGTCAAAGCAGGAAATGTTCTGCAAATATAGTTGAAGCAATCCCCAGTAGCAGGCAAGGCTTTCACAAATTGCTTCATCAAACCAAGTCTTATGTGCAGCGGTGGAATGATGATCTTCTCACTAGCAACTAAAGGTTCATTTATGATGTTACCTTCACCTACTCTCATGGAATCTCTAAGTGGCCACCCTTTCTTCACCCAGTGATCAGTGCGCGCTCGGCTATCCCACAAGCAGATAAAACATGGGTATTTTGTATAGCCGCTTTGCTGGCCAAGCAAAAAATTTACCATCTTCAAGTCTACACAGATTAACCATTGGTGAGAGTCATAATCCAGTTTCTGTAATACCGTTTTAATGTTGTTGTAGTCTTCTTTTAGTTTTGTTGAGTGGCCAATTGGGAGAGATGCATATCTGTTACCATTATGTAGCAATACACATTTCAAACTCCTTTTCGAACTGTCTATGAATAAGCGCCACTCTTGAGGTCTATATTGTGGCACTCCCATTTTCAGCAGAAGCCCTTCGATGTCTTTGCAGTAAACAAGTTCATCTTGTTGGCTAAAATACGGAAGTAATTCTTTCTCTCTTGTACAGTAGAATGTTATTGAAGCTCCGTTTCCAAGGCAGTTTTTGTCTTTGAGTCAGGATGCCAAAATTTCTGCTGCTTCTTTGGATAAGTTGAGATCCCTGATAAGATCGCTCAGCTCCTCCTGCTTGAATGGCTCTGGAATGAATGGACTGCTTTCGAACACACTTCCACTGCTCTCACTTGCAGAGCATATATATACTGAACGAAAATGTGACAGGTTGTCAATTCAGTCACAGGAAAATGCATCCTCCCAGTGACAAGGCCTAAGCATATTGTCAAACTTCCACTAATGAACTCAATTCTCACTTGAATTACAAAAAACCTCCACGTTTTCCAAACTTAGTTATGTGAGCAATAGCTTGAACTTGACTCGTGGTATTTCTTTCTCTGGCTACAGAACTTTTAAACTCTAATTACAACATCTTTAGTCTACAACAATATAGCTATAAAATGAGATATTGATATGATGTGATAACTGAAGGGAGTACTCTACACTGTACATGCGGTGAACAATACAAAGAAACTGTAGCTTATCAGAATGATGCCGAAAATTGAGGGTTTTCAATGCCTTGTTTCTGAAGTAATAGGATGCTACAATCACAAATAGACATAGTGGAGTATCTGGTCCAAAATAAGTAATGCATACTGCCTAAGAGACATTTCCAATATGCATTTTACTGATGCTTGTGTTCACAATTGGCAGATACTAAAGTTAACGATTTTTCTCTTGTCAAAAATAAAAAACATCGATATCTCAAAAAATAGAGCCAATTCAAAGAAACGAATGTTATTTTCGGACTCAGCAGCCCAAAATTACCCAGAAACCATCAAAATATCCTTGGCACTCAAAAAAAATGTTTTTTTTGTTGGCCAGTGTTATCATTCCTGTGCACTACAACACATCTCTGACATCATGTTTTATCTGCATACTGAGCATAGTTTTGTAATTTTAAAGATATGTTTTTTTTCTTGAAACAATGTGTAAGCCTTATTAAAATTTTTTCTACAGTCTATCCAGTTTGCATCGGGAACCATTTTCTTTACACCGTTCGTTCGTATTTAGCGCCCCCCACGAGTCCCTAATTTTGTTTTCTGATCATTAAATGAGCCGTGTTGATATTAGGTTATAGAAATTCATTCTATGTTGATGTTTGACCTAGAAAGATTTATTTGGTGAGCTTGAATTTTTCTCGTATTCGTCTCTTACAGGTTGCACTCAAACCTTCAACATTTCCTTTACCATGAGATGTTGTTGCAAAACGCCATTTAGTCAGAATTTTGTTTAACTTTATGTTGCACAATGTATATGTGTTTTGCAGCGGTCTGGGTGGTATTTTCTAATACCAGTTTATCCTTTCTTGCAAAAGTGTTTTTCGGTTGTTGATTGAAGTTTATGAATTTGTTTTTTGTTAAAGACTTAAATTGTGGATTTATATTTCAAAACTTGCTCTGAATAACTTCGTGCGAACACTCCTTTTAGTATGTTCCCAGGTTGCTTTCCAGCATCTATTGTGATAAGAAGTGTTCTTTTGGAAATGCCTGCTTCTTAACATAAACATTGTTTTATTTGTCCATGTCTCCTTATGTAAGCTTTAGCTATATGCATCACCCATTGTCTTTAACTCTCATCACTTTCACGCTCCACATGCTCGTACTTCTTTCAGTGAGCAGAGTTAGTCAAGTGAATAAACTAAACCAACAGATGAGTTGTCTTAGCCAGATATGGTGATTGCAACCCCGTAGAAATTTTATAAGCGGTAGTATTGCTTGTGTAATTCGTTAATCTTATTATTGAGAAAGTGTAGAGCATCTATAAGAAAAACCTTTTCTTGTAAACTATTTCTGTTATAATTCTAAACCCTTCCGGCCGACAAAGGTTAGAGTGTTCTAACAGCATGCAAAAATACATTCAGATAATAATTTAACAGGTAAATTAAGTAAAGATACCCTCAAAAAAATCAAAAAAGGTTTCCTCATTTTAGTGTTGACCAGTAGCATCGCTGCGTAAATTTGCCTCACTGTATTTATGTTTGGATAAGATTCTTTGATGAAGTTTCTCGAAGTAGCTAGAAATTTACAAACAGCATATCTATCATTGCATTATGCATTGAACATTTTGTTTTGTGATAATGCTTTGAAATGTGATCTTAGGACTCTAGGTAAAATTACTTCGATTTGCTTCAAAACTTGGTTATTCTTTCCAACTCTATTTATGACCGATTACAATCCTAGCAGACCAATAGTAATGGGATTATATTTTATTCTGAACCCGAAAATTTATGTGAAGCCCGAAAGTTAGATTTACTGAATAAAACAAAGTCGTCTTTTGATGTCATATCCTTCGACTGTCATCCTTTTTAACGCTTTCTGCGAGAGGATAAGCAAGAATTCGGGCCCGAATTTTTCACAAACTTAAATCCGAACCCGACCCGAAAAGCCAAGCCCGACTCACAACTTTGAATCCTACACGTGGGTTTAAGCAGCAAAGCAACTGAGACTTTATTTGAAATTGTAGACTACTAAACATTTATCAAATGGCAGGAATATTATAATATAGCCTACTGTTTTTCTCAGCGCTAAGATAAACCAAAAAGTTGCTTGAAATAATGGTCAGGTTTTGCGCTGCACTTGTTACTGTGGTGTGGTTTGCGAGTTACCCTGCAAGATCGCAAGATGATGAAATTTGTTTGTCCCTTCGTCGACAACGCATCCCTCTGTATCAATGGATACCTCTCAAGGTAAAAGAGGCCCTCCTGGACCAAAAGGTGCTAAAGGGGAGCTTGGTCATTGCGCTTGTCCTGAAAACAAACTGGCGAAATTACAGCAGGAGATTGACGATCTCAGAGGTAAAGCGTTAGGTTGCCAGCTACGGTTAGTGAGAGTTGTAGACTAAACTTTACTACAGCAACTATGAATAACACCATAATATGCTGGTGATGAAATAGATGAAACAGGACAACATTTGGTTAATTCCTTTTATCTATTATTATCTGTTGCAGTAAGTGTGAGTGGCGTGTCTTCAAAATTCAGAACATTCTTCAGCAATTTCGACAAAGGTATCGGTTCGGTATTGGCGACGCTAAAATATGAAATTTGACGTATAGACTATGATAAAGTAACATTGCAGTTCATGTTCTTTAATCGCAGCCAAATTATTTTTGAAGTTGAATACTGTTCGGTTGGACTGAAAAGCGGAAAAGTACAAGACAGTGACATGACAGCCTCCTCCATATACTCTGCAGCTTATCACGTAAAATTAGCGCGACTGGACAACGCCATACAAGGATGCTTAAACTGCCCCAATTCACATGTTGGAGCTTGGGAACCAAGGTAGCCGAGTGCTCTTGCTGGCCGCTTACCTAAGAGCATGACAGTGGCAATAGAGAGAATACACGTTCAATCACATAAAAGGGTTGTTGGTAAACTACACGACCGCAGGTGATGGTAATTGGTGCAATTACGTTTCTAGAACAGCGAGTCCAGCCCATTGGGTACAAGTTGATTTAAGACGACCGACTTTGATCACTGGGGTTGTGACCCAAGGAAGACCTGCAACTCCCGGAAGACCTGACCTAGCTTATTGGGTGACAAGCTACAAAGTGGCTTATGGCAATAACACAGACCACTTTCAGTTTCAAGTGATCCAGACTCAAAATGGAAGTGATTTGGTATATAATCTATAGGCCTATGGCATTTGCTATGTTGTTTGTTGTTTTTCTGCTAAGAGAGTTTTGTGATTAATTTCATATGTGGCGACATCAAATATAATTTGGTTATTTGGTTTTCTGACCTGTTGTACTTTCCATTTTTGCCAGGTCTTTCAAGGCAATCCTGATCATAGTAGTCACGTGACAAACTACTTCCCGTCTCCGGTCGTGGCTAGATATTTTCGAATCATCGTGCAAACCTGGAACAATTACATCGCACTGCGTCTCGAGTACTTGACATGTTAATTTAGGATTTTAACCAAAACGATTTCATGCTTCTGCATCTTCGTATAGGCCTACTTGTGAATAAATGTCGTTGTATATTGCCTTATACGAGTACACTACCGCATATATACGGTTAAAAGTGTAGGCCTAAATATCCTTTTCTGCAAACCAAAAACACATGGTAAATTTTGCGTTCTTCCTATTTCCTAACACCCTTTACCTATTTTATGTTGTGAATGAATTTCTAATTTACTTGGCTTTATTGGTAGGCTATAGCCTATCTACAGATAGCTAATGACGTTATAAAGTTAACTAGAAATGTTCTATACGCTGCGACATGGACGAAGTTTAAGTTGAAAGACATCATATCATTTACTTAGTAATTATATTATCACCATAAGTCATATTATTAAAGCCTATCTATTAAAATCAAAAATTTCGCTTGTCCCAGTAAATTTCATAGAATTTTAGTATTTTGATTTATTTTGTTGCGTTGAATCATTGCTAAATATACCAAATGATCAATGAATTCACTTCCTTGTAGGCGTAGGCTATGTGCTTTTGGTCATTTATAAAAGTTTTGTTTTGAAATGGTTTGCAATAAAAACAACGTAAACTATATAAGACATATACTATAGAAAGGTAATGAACTACGTGTAACGCACTAACGACCACCACATTCTTGATCGATTAATTAAATTTATTGTATCTGGCTTGATACTGTTGGTTATTGTACTTCGGTGGATTGTGAGCACTTGTATGATTTTTCCCGAGACAAAAAATACCACTTGAGGTTTGTAATTGGACGTTTATTGTTTTGACATCATTAATGTGTAGGCTACCTCTCAAGGGGTAGAAAATGGCATGTTTTCAAGAAACTGCATTTGAGAAAGTACACGTTTTCACAACTGTTTTACCTATGGAAAGAAAGTCACTGAGGTCTGGAAATAACTTTTTTTGTTTTACTTAACAAGTGTTCAATGCATGGAATTCTTTGGAATATTTCTGTATATCCCACGAACAGCAACTTCATTGAAGGATTTATTGAAAAGTTGGTAGATGGGACACCTGAAAAATCAACGTTGTTCAATGCCAAAGACTTCATAAACGGAAAGTTTAATGTAGTGAAAAATATCTTAAGCAAAGAGTCTAGTGAGGACAATTTATTTTCTTCAGTATGGGGCAGCCAAATGGCATTTATCTTATTGGTGAAAGGCCTCGATCAAAGAAACGCAGCATCTTTGAAAACACTGAAAAACATTAAAGAGAACACAAGATAAACGGAGTCAACTTTATGATAGAAACCGAACCGAAGAACCTACTCCAAAGTGTGTGTACGGTCTTCTTACCATTGGCAGTGATGAAGTGTCCAACTCGTACCAATACGTTAAATTGCCGTTGGAAGCCTTTCGGTATGATGGCATCGAAGATTGCTTTACTTGGATATCATATTGTGCTGACGAGGACATTTGGAGATCGTACTCTGCAATCGGTTGGCCGCAATAGCGGTAACGCTTGGGGCATAAGACCATTTTGTCATTACAGAAGTCAACCGCAAAGACAAGAAAATTACTGCAGTGAATGTGTATGTGTTCACTTTACGTCGAATCCACTATTGTTGACCCACATAGCGCAACTGAGACTAAGACATATTATAAAGGACTAAGAGTAAGGGCATTTCAATCACCGTTTTTTGTATTTAATTATGAAGAAATGTAATGCCATTTAATATCTCAACATATATAATATGTACATCAACTGTGTTTTCAAAATTGATCCCAGGATGTCGCTTTAACATTAATTTTAAGAAAGTGACATTTCACCTTAAGTAGGTAAAATGGCCCATTATTAAGAATAGGCGGTAAGGTTAAAAGAAAGGTTATGCATTATGTTGATTTTAATCATAGCTGTAGGGCTAAATCGTAGTTAAACATAGATAGTTAAGTTAGATTCGTAGAAGGTAGATTTAGGTTTGGTTTAGGTTACTATGTTACGACATTTCAGTAAGTTTTATCAGTAACGGCAAAAAAAACTTCGAACGTGAAATTTTGTCTGCGTAGGCCAGCATACTTTTAAAAATTAGTTCAGTTGAATACAACAATTCCAAAGAGAACTGCTGACAAGCACATGACGCAACTTGTCAAGGGCAGCATTGGACAGCTTTGATCATGTTCAGACAGCAACTGCTTGCGACACCTTTCGGGATTTCCCCGCTTTTAGATTTCCTTGTGATCGCGTATGTATGTTTAGGAGCCTTGCATATCTTTTCGGTCCATTACTCTCAAACGCGTATTGCAGTGATTATTTACCTGTAGCAAGCAAAGACTAAACTGTTTTTTGAAGAGCAAGCAAAGTTTTTTTCAAAAGACCTGCCGTAAGAAATGTCTCAGGAAAATATCGATAGAGTACATTTTTTCACAGCTGTTCTACTGAGTAAAAAAAAGTTACTTGAAAATGGAAATATATTCCTCTATTCACTTAACAAAAGTTCAATGGAGGGAATTGTTTGGAAGATTTCTGTATATCCTTCGCACAGCAACTTAATTAAAGGATTTGTTGAAAAGTTGGTAGATGGAGAAACTCAAAAATCGATTTGGGTCGAAGCCAGAGCTGCCATAAAAGGAAACTTTACTGGAGTGGAAGATGTTATGAAACAAGTGAGATGCGACAAGCCGTTTCCTACAGTATGCGGCGGTCAAATGGCTTTTACCCTTCGCGCGAAAAGCTTCGATGAAAAAAACGTTGCACTTTTAAAAACACTGGAAAATATCAACGAAACTCACCAGATAAAGAAAATCCATTTTACAATAGAAACTAGTCCATTAAAACCAGAACAAACGTTGACATGTGTGTATGGTCTTCTTGCCATTGTCGATGGTGAAGTATCCAACTTGTATCAATGCGTTGAATTAATATTGGAAGCGTTTCCGGATGATGACATCAGAGATTACTTTACTTGGATATCATATTGTACTGATGAGCATGCATGGAGATCGTACGCTAAAATCGGTGACGTGATTAATGGTCACACCGCTTGGAATAATTAACTTTACTATAACTATATGTACACTTGCATGTTATCTGTGAAGTCTACTAAAAAATCGTCGGAAATTATTAGGTTGCGACACGTTTGCTAGTTATTGCGCAATGTTTGCAGAATCTCTGTAGTTTCATAATATAACGGCACGTCCTGAAAGGAAAGGGATGTTTTAAGCAAGAGAAGATGAAGCTAAAAGGAAGTGGGTATTCCCGTTATACAAATGTACTCACATACACTATTAATGATTTACAAAATCGACCACCTTCTGTCTTCTAATTTGCCTGTTTTAAACGTGCAATTCATAACCTGCAAGATTTTCGTAAAACATTTAGCATGCAAGTCTTGCTTAATTTTGCCTTCCTTCGGCTGAACGTTGTAATTAACTAAATGCTTTTCTCAGAGAAATTAATACCGTGAAGTAATAGAAGCGAAAATATATACTTTGACCGATAAAAGCTCTGTTAAAATTTTTTATTGCGTTAATTTTGCCCCAATTTTAATAATTTTTGGCTAAGCTTATAAAATTTATAGTGTATTTGTTTTGCAGATAGGCTCATGTATACTTGAAAAAACTTATGGATGTAGCTACTGTATATATAGTTTATATACGAATGTGTTTTATTGATTTGATTCTGTAAAAAGTGTGATAAATGTATTACCGCATAGCCTATAGCTGTTTTTATAAAGAAATTTCATTACAACTTCGGCAATTTTGAACAACAGTCAAATATTATTTAAGACAAAAGTCAAATTGAACAATAAAAAATTAACATGTATTTGTCTATAAAACTGTGTTTATATTTAACTTATCGTAATCAATCAGTTAACTTTTAGTTCCGACGCAAATGAAACCAAAAAAACTGTACAGTGCAGTATACATATAGGTTAATAGAATATAGATAGATCTCTTTACTATTCACACTGCGAAAGAATGAATGACGAAAGAGTCCTCGAATTACTTCAAACCGATTTAGGCCGGCAAGCTTGGTAAAGCTTTTTTCATCATTCGAAAGAAGACCTACTCCTAGTTTCGCCTTTTTGAAAACTGTTCTGAAATAACATCCCGGTTAAGTTTGCACAATGAATCGGATCAGTTTATACGAACTTAGGTGACAAGTGCGAACTTATAATAGCAGTATTTTACAATAGACACTGCAGTATTCAGAGTATTGAGTAGAAAACTCTACCAATCCTACTTTATGTACGGTATATACCGTAACTATAATATGTGTGAGAGTCATACGTCAAGAAATGCTATTGTACTTACCTGATATAGGCATAATCATAATTTGGAGCTTGAGTTTAGCCATTATGGATTAAGTAACATTTGAGAAATGCAAGCTAGATCACGTTTTTGCTTGTTAGTGGCTTTTTCACCGAAAGTATACTATATTTAGTATAGGTCACGCAGCCCATAGTGAAATATAGGCAGAAGGGGAATTGGTTTACAAAAAGTTGATTTTATTAGGCTTTAATTGGAATTTAGACTGTAAGAAATTTTAAGATTAGGTTATGTTACTATATTATAACAATAAAGTTAGGTTAAAAAAAAATTGGAAAAAAAAGATTTGAACAGACAAATTTTTCCGGTATGTTAGCGGCAACATGTATAGTTGGGTGTTGTCAACTATAATGACAAACATAAAAAATAGTAACCTACGTAAGCAGTCTTACACAGGCAATGATGGGATAAAAAGGGTGACCTTGTTTGGGTTTGGCAACCCATCCAAAACATTTACCAACTGATGTGATGTCAAGGAATTTTTTTATTGTTTTAAAGAAAAAGTTTATAAATATATCAAGCAAATGCTAATCCAGCTTGACAATTGGGAACCGATGCAACACAATTGTCCGCTTGCAAGACCTAAAGATGATGAGCAGTATTCAAGGACAAATAGTACAGCAGGTATTAACGAATATGCTGAGTCACTAATTGTAGTAAAAGCCGCTTACTTTCATCATTTCAAAGGGAATCAGATTTACTCCCAGTGCCCATCTAGTTATAAGCTACATAGGCTATAGTTTAAAACAGCACATGATTTTTCAGCATAAAAAGTTTAATCACAAAAGACGATGAAACAACGTAGAGTGTAATCATAAACTAAGTTTGGCGATAGACTTGCTTCACACGTCCGCGATCGGATGAACTTTGCCTCTTTTTTTAAGAAGTGTCATCCTTAAACGATCAAATATAGATTTCGTTTTTCTTTTCTTAGTTTCTATGTCTTCCATATTAATGGAAACATATTTGGGACCATCCCCATGTATGTGCTGGCTTAATTCATTTGTCCCATGGTTGGGCGAGGCCGGTTTAAGACTGGTGACTGGAAGACGGATCAGGTCCTTCACCTGGGTGTAGCCAGTCACCTCGGTCATTGGCGAATTGGTGGATCCGCCAGCAATATCCGAAAGCGTCGAGTCACTCTCTTGACGACGTGCGTTAGGAGTGTCCACACCACTCATTACCTCGGTCCGTTCTTCCTCCCAAACGTCAACGTATACAGCGGTGCTTGCTTGCAGTGGTTGCAAACAAACGCCACTCATATAGGCAATATCCGAAAGGGATTTAGAACGCGACGAGGAATGAGCGAACTCTCCCAACACAGATTGCCGAGAAAGATCGTCGAAACTCTTTGCCAATCTTAGATTGACGTTTGGAATGAAAGGGCCGAAATATGCAGGATCTGAACCCTTTACCTCCACCGGATGCTCAGCAACCGATGGCGAGACATGTAGCGAACTTATCGACGGAGCTACTGTCGGCAAAAGGTCAGAAGCCGCAACAAATATTGCGTCCTCCACCAAGTCAGAAACGGAGGCATTTTCATCGTATAAATAATTAGCAAAGCTAGACAATGCCTCCGTAATTGCCACATTCGACAACTGATTCAAGGCCACTGCTACACCCTGGTCTGCCGGAGGTGAACTAGTGTCCAGTCGCCCAGAAGCGATGGAAGGGCTTCTGGGAGGTGGAGAAGCAGTTTGTGTCTCCTCCACCAGCTGGACATCTGGACCTGAAATCAACACATTTGCAAATTGTAAATTTTATGTAAAATTACGCTCAGACATTTTATATTTGTATTGTTTCAATTCAATATGTACCCGATGTTTCGAGGGATTGAACAGATGTGGTTTCATCCCTCGTCCGCTTCCAAATCATGTACTCGTATGAGGACATGCCGATGTAGTCTAAAATATAACACAACTTGCAATCTACTACGTACAGCATAACTTTAAAAAAGCCTATTTCAGATGTGAGGTACTGTTTGGTTGCAATTGTAGCTACTAAATGTATCATTTAGTTCGCGACTGTCACATCTACTACACGTAATAAAATACCTCATTTAAAACACTTACACAGATGTATGTGACTACATAGCAAGTGTCCCCATAGGAGCAGGCCGACCAACATGAGGACCAGCTTTATTCCTAAAACTACTTCAAACACCAACCATGGGACTGATGAGTTTTTCCACCAAACATCTACAGAAAAGGGAAAATTTTGGAAAACATTTCCCCCATTCGTGGGTGAATGTGCCGATGCACTATCCATATTGCATGCGTTGCATGAATGAAAATGAAACTGTTTTAACACCTACTAGGATTCAGGTGTTCGAAGTTGATGGCGTTCACAAACACAAAACTTGAGAAAACGCCCATCGCACTAAGGCCGCATAGCGCACAAACGACTACACCGATGAAGTAACTAAAAAAAACACAAAGGTGTTAGCACTGGCGCAAAACAGTCGAATATTACGAGAAAAGCATCGTAAGTATCCGAAATTAGTCATAATTAACTTCACCGATAGTTTTTTCCTCCAACACAGTTATTCAACCATCGGCAGTGGTGATCAAAGTTTTCAACACACTTGTTACAAGAGCCGCAATGCTTGCTTTTGTTTCCACTAAAAATTGTTGATCTTGTTAGGAAATTGTTGCACGATCGTTGAGAAAGGTTGTACAAATTGTATAAATTATGGAAATCAATCTAAGACAATAACGTTTCACTTACACGGGCACTTCGCACAGCCAGCAAATATGATCCACGATTACATGTGGTCTTGCAGAGCGGTCGAATTTCCTAAATATTCTTAAGGGCTGATATATGTGTCCAATAACATGGTCATCTGCCGGATCACTTGTGGTGGCAATGATTATTATTGTGACCAAGGCCAGGTACAGCGGTGAAATAATCTGCGGGTGAAATCGATTAAACTAAACTTTGTGGTTTTGTTTATATAACTACCAGAAATGTTTGGTTACTATATCTATACTTACAGCGTACGCTAGCAGTTGCCAGACACTAGGCATAGCTGGCACTTCGATACCAAAAAATATTCCAGCGAAAAGGATTATGATAAACCAGGCGATGACCTGTAAACAAACCAGTTACCGGTACCAAGGTTTTCAAAATCTCGGTCTTACAAAATTCATATTCAATGGTACGCTAAACTATCAGTTTTATTTCAAGTTATGCTTAACTTACTCTACTCGAGCGCACTCAGTTTTATGTAAAACGTTGGGTTTCGAGCCTCCAAAAACTTACCGAGTAGTTACCGTCAAAAGTTTACTATGTAAGTTTGGCCACATGTACTTGCAGTAATTTACAATTCACACACAAGTACAACAGAAGTTTTATTAAACGCGCTTTGTATAGCTTTTTATAAAAAAATTTCCCGTGCAAAATTAGCCGTAAATTTGTAACAAAATCTGAAAAGTCAGAGTACTGTTACCTGATAATGGTGTCGAGGCGCATGCCAACCGTTCCTCCGAACAAATGGCTTCGATTCAGTTGGCAATGAAACAGGTAAAATAGCAGATTTGCTTCCACAAGTCACCATAATTAAACCTGAGATGGAAAACGGTTTGTATTTTGTTGATTGTTGTGAAGGTATTGCAAGGACGGAATTTATTAAAAGTGTAGGCTACACCGGTAAGACGATAATCACCTGTAAGACGGAATATGCTTACCTGACTATCAATAGTAACAGCAAATAAAACTTCAAACCGTTATCGAAAATGTAATCTGAAATCGAAATCAACACGTTGACCGGTAACTAGTTTGTAAGCCACAGGTTATGCAGTAAATGTTATACCAGTAACTGCTAAAGTAATAATAATACCATACTATAACAACAATGGTATGATATAATCATTATCATATGAAGTTAATCACGGATCTTGGTTGGTATGTGCAACATACGACATAAAGTTTCGTTTTATTTCGCGTTTATTGATGCAAGTGTGACTCAATAGACAACGCAAATAAACCCTAATGACAAGAATTTTTCCAATGAACGAGATCAAGGTTTAGGCGTACATGACTAGCAATTAAGGTTATACTGATAATGAAAATTCGCAAAGGAAAGTAAGTAAACTAGAATTTAACATGGATTGTAACAGCTATGGTTATCATCAGAATACAGCATTGTAACGGTTACCATTATTATAATACAGTGTAACGGCAAGTTACTACCCTACCATGCTATGCATAGCTACTGGGACGGTAGGACTACCAACTTTTCCATGTCTTGTTTGTATCCTTACTAGGTATGCATTAAATTATTTGATAATACCACCTATATTGATCAGAACAAACGCATTATAACCTTAAAATATTATTATATATGCCTTACCTTAGTGGACGAAATGAAATTCCACAGAGTTTTCCTTTTGACTTCCAACAGACAGTAGGAATAACCAGAGTATAACATCTTTTTTTCTTGCTAGTTTCACACTGAACTTTGCTTTGTGACGACAGACCATAGTCATCGTATTTGTTTGTTATTAAATAGAAAAACAATTATGAGTTAAAAATGAAATTTTTCATCAAACGTTTTGAGATGTCAAAATTGTTATACAAATGTACTGGTTAGTTTTTCTGTTGTTGTTCATACCGTTCACTAGTGATCCTTGACTGTAGGGAGCGAAAAGTAAGCTGTCATGGGACGGTAAGACGAGAAATCCACTCACAACATCAATGATCGGGGAAAAGTAGCAAAGTCCTGAGAGCTTTAACAGAGGTTCTTAAACGTTTAGAGACGCGCCTCCATTTGACGATGCCAAAATACTCGCGCCCCACCCTATTGCAAAATCAAAAAATATTCCACAGAACAACAATTTATTTGCATATAGTCATATAACTTTCATCAATGGGAGGGATGTAGCCTATTGCTTTATGGAAACCAAACATTTGACAACCGACAGCAATTGACTTTGCAGCTTGGTTGTAAAAACGCGTTTCTTCATAACTTATAGAAAGTTTGTTATTTCTTGCGCCTCCTTATGAAGCTGAGTTTTTTGAATGAAATCTGAGCTTCGATTTCAGATACGTGCTTCATAGAAATTGCGTAATACTTTATGTAGTGACTAGACTAGGTCAAGACACATGTCGTAAAGCAATTGTATTCTAACTGTAGTACATTCACGTAGACTCACATTACGATTTACAAAATAATTATTATTAATTTCTTTTTATGATTTTAAGCAGAAACGTGCTCTTTTGGTTAAGTTTCAAAACAAGTCTACACAAAACATTTAAATAATGTGATTATGATATTGGGACGATCAGCTTTGAAAACATTGTGTAGAGGGAAAAATCTTATAAGGTTTTTAAGACAATTGCTGCCATCGAAGTGGAATCACCAGCATACAGAAGTCTCTTAAAAATCGTGGTAGGTTAAAATTTTTTCAGGTTTTGGACTGCAGTAAGACTATAATTTTATGTAGGGAATAAAAAACGACTGCTTAACACTAATTATACGCATGATTTCTGCTCCGCAAAGATAATGGCGCAAAATAAACAATACAAAATGCAAGACTAAGCACGTCAGAACCATGTTATGGCGGATTCGATATAAACGCTTTGTTTTTAAGCTGACAACAATGAGCAGAGTCGTCATCATATAGTGTCAAATTTGCTTCACGTTGCTGTTATTTTACTAATTTATAATGAACAAACCGGGTGAAGTTGGTTTTTTGAATGCTAATTTAAAATAAACAAACAAAGAATTGAGGTTGCAGTGTACGTCAACATTTGTGCTTTTACGTACAATTTTTCGTCAAGGTAAAAAAGATGAGATATATAAAGAATATTAAATTGTGGATATACAAACATCATACATTCCTTGTTGATTCTACGATATTATATTAATTATGACAGTTTGTTACTGAAATTGTGAGAGCAAGAACACGAATTGTGTACCAACTAGGCATTCAGCAACATGTTTGCCTTATTTTTTTACTATATAACGGTGTAAAATGAAAACAGTAGAGTGTGCACATTTTGATTCTGCAGGTGCCACAATTTCTACAACTCCGTAAATTCCATACTTTTGATCTAAGTTGTTGCCTGCGCCAAGCAAGAAGGTAGCCGTTCCTTTGCTGCTAGTCAATGATGTTTACGCTGTTCTACTCACTGAATATACTCCATACCGAACAACTTTAATTAAACCCTAATTAACCAAATTCAACTTTTTGTATAACCATTCTCCTGCCCTAAGGAACCTATATTTAACAACAGAAACCATACCCATGGTCACTTAGCATTTGTAGGTAACTCGTTGTTTGTGTCTCAATTGTGACTCGTTTGTAAATGCTGAACACCTGAAAAGAGCTCACAGCAATCTCATTGCTCTTGTAGTGTCCAATATTTTGAACCCCTTCAAACTTTTGAAATTTTTATCGATTTTATTTGTTCTCCATTAGTTTGTCGTTTAAACAGTATGTGATTGGATGTTGTTTGAAATTTATATTTTCGTTGTAAGTTAGTCATGAAATCCTGAGAGGTGAGAGTCTAGATTTGAGAGTTGTAGCAAGTTCTAAATAAAATCGGATTTTGTGAAAATTCTGTTGTAGCTATTTGAAGTCATTTGTCATGTTATTTGATGTTGAAAATTCCCCAGCCGCCGGATACCGAATTTAATTACTGATTGCGTAACCAGCTAGACTAGCCTATGTATTGCATCTCACACTCCAGCGTTAATTACAAGACATTTTCATCTCAGAAACAACATAGCCTAGCCTACTGTACTCTATTTTTTCTGTGTACTGTTTCTCTGAGAAAATAAAATTCTTGGCATACTGCTTAATCAAGTGGGTCAGAATAAGGCACGTTTGCTTCTGTGATAAGAGCAATTGTACTGTCAACAATCACTTTCGTTGCATTTGATGAATGTATGATTAAATCCGAGCTATTTGGTATTGTTTTTTCTCAAAGGGACTAGACTACTAGAGAATGTATCCGTTATAAGCAAGTTGAAATCCACTAAAAAGAATAGGAAACCATGTGGACTAAAATTTTTATTCGATATAGGCCTATAGTATACGGTTAACCGTTATATACGCATCCGTTGTATGGAAGTTGTACTGTATATTTGCATCAGTTTAAGCTAGTTGTTGTCACCATTTCATAGTTTGTAGCCCCCTGCTCATCAATAAAAAATGTAGATTGTTGATTTCAAAATGCTTCTTACTCCACTTGTGCGTGTGCAGTAGCCTTCACGTTGCTAATTTTCCACAACGAACCCAAAAAATGAGAAACTTGAAGTGACCCACTTTGCCTCGCCTTCCCCCTACTACTACAGTAGCTTACTAATATGACCTCTGCTTGTTCCCCTGGTTGAGAAACCTTTGTCCAGTGGTTGAGAAAGCCCAACATCATATGCTAAATTTATAATACTTAATCTAATGCAATAAATATTACTAGCTTGGGTCTAACTAATTACTGTAATGTGCCTTTCTTTTTTTTTCAGCAGACATTATTTGTTGAAGCTTTTAGGATATATTTTCAATTAACTTTTAACCTAACCAAGTGTTTTCCACAGGTTTTGGAAAGACAACCAGCAATTAACAGACAGTTAACAAATGAAAATACACTTGCCTCACTTATGTTTAAATGTATTGTGGCCCTGAAACTAAAACGTGCATTGGTTTAAGCGAATGCGGGTTGGAATTTCACTAGCTGACTATAGCATTCAGTTCTGACTAACCTAAATTTAACGTCTTAATTGTGAAATATTAAATTTAGATTCAGTTTTCACAATTTATTGGAAATTATCGTTACTGATAATATAAAGTTTGAACATCTGTATATATCTGCTCACTGAATGAAATGTATCTTAGATATCTTTTGTACACTCACTGTGAACTATTCAACAACTGTCCAAGTCACAATTAATATAAGTGGTAGTAAATGATAAGTGGTATAAATTTTTATAGGCTTGCTTTCTCAATATGACGTGAGAGTTAAAGCTACGTGAATGGGAGGTTTTTTGTTTTAAGAGAAAACACTGAAACTATTACTTAGCCCAGTAAGTTGATTACTGGATATAACATGCCGCCCAATATATTTTACTTGAAGGCTCACGGTTTGCCGACCACTGTCCCAGTCTAACCTTTGTCAGGTAGCCAATAAATGTATTTATATGTCAAAATATTTCTATTGTAAAACTTATTGTTTGTTTCTGTCAAGAGACTACATTGCTCTGTAAAAACTTCTATAAAAAACCCTGCCTTTACAAACCGTAAGCTATACTTCATATATTCAAGACATCACTGATGTTATGACAGGAAGAAAACGTGACGTTATGTGAAAATGTAAAATGAAGGCATTGCTAGCTAGGTTATCTGTAGCAACTCATTTCTATGTATGACTACTAGTCTGAAAGTATATGCAACGCATTCATATTTAAATGTAAAAAAACTCCTTGGGCCAGACCTAGTCGTGGAGTAGGTAAGTGTACGATATCAAATGGCATTACAATTTTTTTTCAAATTAAGAGTGAAAACATAAGTGCACTCTTTTGTAAGGTGTATTCGCTTAATGCTTTTTTTTGCACAAACAATGCTGCAAACGTACAAAATAAATAAGAGTACTGTAGTTAGATAAAAAAGTCTTAATTTTATAATTTAGCCATTTTACTAGTGCTGATAATTCTCAATATTTTGCTAGCTGATAAAAATTTATGTTGCAGTTATTATTATAGGGGTCATTGCAGTTCTAGAAGGTTCTTAATACTCTATTCCTCTTTGTGGCAGGTGTAACTGAAACAAAACTTTTCAGTCTTGGATTCCTTGAAATTTTATATCATTTATTAAGCTACAGTTAGATACAAGTTCTACGACGAAACTTTGCAATATCTGAATGCGATTGATTTTCGGAAATGCACAGAAGTGAAAATATATTTGACTTAGTAAAATGAGCAAGTTTCTTTGTTATAGAAGAACGAAAAAAGCACCGCTTATGTTTTCATTGAATTGTTGGATAGACACTCTTTTAAACAAAGCAGTTGCCCAGCTCTAGCAACCATGCACGAAGTTCTGCACTATAATGAATAGTTGCTTTTCACATCCATCATCGGATCAACTTTGGTTCTAGTTTTACGAAGTTTCATCTTCAAACGATGAAATAAAGAGGATTTTGTTTTTCTTTTCCTTGGATCATTAATTTCCATATTTATTGACGCCTTGCCCGTGAGCATGGAGATGTCCCCACACGCGTGATGCTGGTTTCAATTATCCAATGATTGGGTTTTTTACATGGGCGCAGCCAGTCACCTTGTACAGCAACGAATTTGTTGATCTTCCAGCAACATCCAAGATTGTCGTGTCACTCTCGTGACAATGTGTGTTGACAATGTCAACATGGTATATCCATATAAAACATACATGGTGTTGCTTGTATTCAGAGTTATATAGTGAATAAGTTCAACTCATATATGCAATATCGAAAAGGGATTTAGAACGTGCCGAAGAACGAGCAAACTCTTCCAACCCAGAGTGCAGAGTAAAATATCGATCTTCTTTGTCAATAGATTTGCGTTTTGGATGAAAGGGCCACATAATGCAGGCACTGGGCACTTCACCTCCACCAGATGCCAGCAACCTACAGTGAGACATGTAGCGAACTGATCGACAGAACTACTGTCGGCAAAAGGTCAGAAGCCGCAACAGATAAATAGGCTTAATTCATTTGTCCCATGATTGGGCGAGGCCGGTTTAAGACTGGTCACTGGAAGACGGATCAGGTCCTTCACCTGGGTGTAGCCAGTCACCTCGGTCAGTGGTGAATTGGTGGATCCGCCAGCAATATCCAAGAGCGTCGAGTCACTCTCTTGATGACGTGCGTTGGGAGTGTCCACACCACTCATTGACTCGGTACGTTCTTCCTCCCAAACGTCAACGTATACAGCGGTGCTTGCTTGCAGTGGTTGCAAACAAACGCCACTCATATAGGCAATATCCGAAAGGGATTTAGAACGTGACGAGGAATGAGCGAACTCTCCCAACACAGATTGCCGAGAAAGACCGTCGAAACTCTTTGCCAATCTTAGATTGACGTTTGGGATAAAAGGGCCGAAATCTGCAGGCTTTCAACCCTTAACCTCCACCGGATGCTCAGCAACCGATGGGAAGACATGTAGCGAACTTATCGACGGAGCTAATGTCGGCAAAAGGTCATAAGTTGCAACAGATATTGCGTCCTCCACCAAGTCAGAAACCGATGCAATTTCATCGTACAAATAATTAGCAAAGCTAGATAAGGCTTCCGTGACTGCAACATTCGGCAACTTATTCAAGGCCACTGCTAACCCCTGGTCTGCTGGAGGTGAATTATTGTCTAGTCGCCGGTAAAATGATGGAAGAGCTTCTTGGTGGTAGAGAAACAGTTTGTGTCTCCTCCATTAATTAGACCTGGAATCAACACGTTTGCAAATGTCGAGCTTTTGTGAAATCATTCTTAGAAATTTTATATTTGTTTACTGTAGCTTCAGTTCAATACGTACAGTGATGTTTCGAGGGATTGAACCACGGGCGCCGAACTTGGGTGGACAGGGTGGATTTTTCCGCCCTGGATTTTTCTAACAAATAATAGCGATTTTATGTTCAAAAGGTTATACAGTCAAATCCGGTTAATTGCATTCTGGATAATCACATAATTCGTTTTATCGCATAAAGGGCACAAGTCCCAAACCGTAGGCGTAGTCTATCATTTGTAAAGACAATACTTTGGTTTATCGCATAACGGTTTATTGCATAATCCGCTTAATTGAATAAAAATGAAGATAATTTATTCGATTAATTATTCAAAAGTTTTTAAAAGATAAAATTGAAAACAACGCGCACTGGGAGCGCACACGCAATGCGTAAGCTTTGTGACTTGTACTGCGCTTTGTTACGAAACAATGAAACCAACAATGCTCAATTTAAGCATTAACACGTGGCTGTCAATACGCTCACATTAACATTCGCACTGTTTTAGTTTCATTTAAGCGTTGCGTTAAGATGATGTCGTAATATGTGAAGAAGTTTTACGAAACAAACAAGTTGAAAAAGACGACAACAATAAAGAAAGCTCTGCTGACGCAATCGTTGTGACAACACCAAAAAATAAAGAAGTTCTGCATGTACTTCATACAATTCGCCAACGACTACAGTTTGAAGGGGCGGACATGGCCACATTTGTGCGCTTAAAAACACAAATGCAAGAAAGCATGTTTTCATCTTTTGCGTGCTTGAATGAATGAATGATCGCTATACACAATAAACGTTAGTGTTTTACGTGTTGACGTCTTTACACGTGACCAGCGTCGCACGTCAAGTAAGAAAATAAGTGGAATTTGCACTATTGCATAAACGCATAATTCGTTTAATCGCATAAAAAGGCTTGGCAAATTGACTATGCAATTAACCGGATTCGACTGATATGCTTTTGTTGGAAGTGTTTTCCCATCTCTGGTGTTACGTCTGTACAGACAAACATAATGACCAAAAATAACCTTGGGACGACGCATGCGAAGAGTTTAAAGAGAATGGGGAGAGCAAAACTAGAACAGGTGCAGAAAATCACGGACGATAAATACAATTGAGCTATAAGTGTTAGGTTAGCATAACCAGCAAGTCTAGAATTTTTATAAAAAGCAAAAACTTGTAGCATGGCTGTTGTCGCAAATAACGTTGATTAGAAGTACATTTTATCTTATTTTGTGTTTTTACAACAATCCTTGACACGGGGAATTCCCAAACATATGAACCCATTAACTTTTCCGCCCTACATTTTGTAAACTTCGGCGCCTATGGATTGAACAGATGTTGTTTCATCCCTAATCCGAATTCATATCACGCATTCGTATGAGGACATGCCGGGTAGTCTATAAAATATTACAATTTTCAATCTACTGCATATAGTACAGTTGTCACATGCAGTAGTGTACTTAGTTATATAGCTGTAGTAGCACACATAGTATAATTGTGGATTAATACTAATTTCATGCGGGATGTGTCACAAAAATCTTTTGTTTTCTGACTGTAGTGTGTGTTTTCGAATGTATTGGATTAAGGTTTGTTTTTTTTCACACTTAGAGGAGATATTTACTATTCTCTAATAATTTATATTTTCATATAACACCATTTTAGGAATGTTTCTCAAATTTGTTGATGACCACTGTTGATTAATTAATTATCATTCCTGAGCACTACAACACATCTCTGACATCATGTTTTATCTGCATACTGAGCATAGTTTTGTAATTTTAAAGATATGTTTTTTTTCTTGAAACAATGTGTAAGCCTTATTAAAATTTTTTCTACAGTCTATCCAGTTTGCATCGGGAACCATTTTCTTTACACCGTTCGTTCGTATTTAGCGCCCCCCACGAGTCCCTAATTTTGTTTTCTGATCATTAAATGAGCCGTGTTGATATTAGGTTATAGAAATTCATTCTATGTTGATGTTTGACCTAGAAAGATTTATTTGGTGAGCTTGAATTTTTCTCGTATTCGTCTCTTACAGGTTGCACTCAAACCTTCAACATTTCCTTTACCATGAGATGTTGTTGCAAAACGCCATTTAGTCAGAATTTTGTTTAACTTTATGTTGCACAATGTATATGTGTTTTGCAGCGGTCTGGGTGGTATTTTCTAATACCAGTTTATCCTTTCTTGCAAAAGTGTTTTTCGGTTGTTGATTGAAGTTTATGAATTTGTTTTTTGTTAAAGACTTAAATTGTGGATTTATATTTCAAAACTTGCTCTGAATAACTTCGTGCGAACACTCCTTTTAGTATGTTCCCAGGTTGCTTTCCAGCATCTATTGTGATAAGAAGTGTTCTTTTGGAAATGCCTGCTTCTTAACATAAACATTGTTTTATTTGTCCATGTCTCCTTATGTAAGCTTTAGCTATATGCATCACCCATTGTCTTTAACTCTCATCACTTTCACGCTCCACATGCTCGTACTTCTTTCAGTGAGCAGAGTTAGTCAAGTGAATAAACTAAACCAACAGATGAGTTGTCTTAGCCAGATATGGTGATTGCAACCCCGTAGAAATTTTATGAGCGGTAGTATTGCTTGTGTAATTCGTTAATCTTATTATTGAGAAAGTGTAGAGCATCTATAAGAAAAATCTTTTCTTGTAAACTATTTCTGTTATAATTCTAAACCCTTCCGGCCGACAAAGGTTAGAGTGTTCTAACAGCATGCAAAAAGACATTCAGATAATAATTTAACAGGTAAATTAAGTAAAGATACCCTCCAAAAAATCAAAAAAGGTTTCCTCATTTTAGTGTTGACCAGTAGCATCGCTGCGTAAATTTGCCTCACTGTATTTATGTTTGGATAAGATTCTTTGATGAAGTTTCTCGAAGTAGCTAGAAATTTACAAACAGCATATCTATCATTGCATTATGCATTGAACATTTTGTTTTGTGATAATGCTTTGAAATGTGATCTAGGACTCTAGGTAAAATTACTTCGATTTGCTTCAAAACTTGGTTATTCTTTCCAACTCTATTTATGACCGATTACAATCCTAGCAGACCAATAGTAATGGGATTATATTTTATTCTGAACCCGAAAATTTATGTGAAGCCCGAAAGTTAGATTTACTGAATAAAACAAAGTCGTCTTTTGATGTCATATCCTTCGACTGTCATCCTTTTTAACGCTTTCTGCGAGAGGATAAGCAAGAATTCGGGCCCGAATTTTTCACAAACTTAAATCCGAACCCGACCCGAAAAGCCAAGCCCGACTCACAACTTTGAATCCTACACGTGGGTTTAAGCAGCAAAGCAACTGAGACTTTATTTGAAATTGTAGACTACTAAACATTTATCAAATGGCAGGAATATTATAATATAGCCTACTGTTTTTCTCAGCGCTAAGATAAACCAAAAAGTTGCTTGAAATAATGGTCAGGTTTTGCGCTGCACTTGTTACTGTGGTGTGGTTTGCGAGTTACCCTGCAAGATCGCAAGATGATGAAATTTGTTTGTCCCTTCGTCGACAACGCATCCCTCTGTATCAATGGATACCTCTCAAGGTAAAAGAGGCCCTCCTGGACCAAAAGGTGCTAAAGGGGAGCTTGGTCATTGCGCTTGTCCTGAAAACAAACTGGCGAAATTACAGCAGGAGATTGACGATCTCAGAGGTAAAGCGTTAGGTTGCCAGCTACGGTTAGTGAGCGTTGTAGACTAAACTTTACTACAGCAACTATGAATAACACCATAATATGCTGGTGATGAAATAGATGAAACAGGACAACATTTGGTTAATTCCTTTTATCTATTATTATCTGTTGCAGTAAGTGTGAGTGGCCTGTCTTCAAAATTCAGAACATTCTTCAGCAATTTCGACAAAGGTATCGGTTCGGTATTGGCGACGCTAAAATATGAAATTTGACGTATAGACTATGATAAAGTAACATTGCAGTTCATGTTCTTTAATCGCAGCCAAATTATTTTTGAAGTTGAATACTGTTCGGTTGGACTGAAAAGCGGAAAAGTACAAGACAGTGACATGACAGCCTCCTCCATATACTCTGCAGCTTATCACGTAAAATTAGCGCGACTGGACAACGCCATACAAGGATGCTTAAACTGCCCCAATTCACATGTTGGAGCTTGGGAACCAAGGTAGCCTAGTGCTCTTGCTGGCCGCTTACCTAAGAGCATGACAGTGGCAATAGAGAGAATACACGTTCAATCACATAAAAGGGTTGTTGGTAAACTACACGACCGCAGGTGATGGTAATTGGTGCAATTACGTTTCTAGAACAGCGAGTCCAGCCCATTGGGTACAAGTTGATTTAAGACGACCGACTTTGATCACTGGGGTTGTGACCCAAGGAAGACCTGCAACTCCCGGAAGACCTGACCTAGCTTATTGGGTGACAAGCTACAAAGTGGCTTATGGCAATAACACAGACCACTTTCAAGTGATCCAGACTCAAAATGGAAGTGATTTGGTATATAATCTATAGGCCTATGGCATTTGCTATGTTGTTTGTTGTTTTTCTGCTAAGAGAGTTTTGTGATTAATTTCATATGTGGCGACATCAAATATAATTTGGTTATTTGGTTTTCTGACCTGTTGTACTTTACTGCATACTGCCTATACTGCATCTTCGTATAGGCCTACTTGTGAATAAATGTCGTTGTATATTGCCTTATACGAGTACACTACCGCATATATAAGGTTAAAAGTGTAGGCCTAAATATGCTTTTCTGCAAACCAAAAACACATGGTAAATTTTGCGTTCTTCCTAACACCCTTTACCTATTTTATGTTGTGAATGAATTTCTAATTTACTTGGCTTTATTGGTAGGCTATAGCCTATCTACAGATAGCTAATGACGTTATAAAGTTAACTAGAAATGTTCTATACGCTGCGACATGGACGAAGTTTAAGTTGAAAAACATCATATCATTTACTTAGTAATTATATTATCACCATAAGTCATATTATTAAAGCCTATCTATTAAAATCAAAAATTTCGCTTGTCCCAGTAAATTTCATAGAATTTTAGTATTTTGATTTATTTTGTTGCGTTGAATCATTGCTAAATATACCAAATGATCAATGAATTCACTTCCTTGTAGACGTAGGCTATGTGCTTTTGGTCATTTATAAAAGTTTTGTTTTGAAATGGTTTACAATAAAAACAACGTAAACTATATAAGACATATACTATAGAAAGGTAATGAACTACGTGTAACGCACTAACGACCACCACATTCTTGATCGATTAATTAAATTTATTGTATCTGGCTTGATACTGTTGGTTATTGTACTTCGGTGGATTGTGAGCACTTGTATGATTTTTCCCGAGACAAAAAATACCACTTGAGGTTTGTAATTGGACGTTTATTGTTTTGACATCATTAATGTGTAGGCTACCTCTCAAGGGGCAGAAAATGGCATGTTTTCAAGAAACTGCAATGGAGAAAGTACACGTTTTCACAACTGTTTTACCTATGGAAAGAAAGTCACTAAGGTCTGGAAATAACTTTTTTTGTTTTACTTAACAAGTGTTCAATGCATGGAATTCTTCTGGAATAGAATATAGATAGATCTCTTTACTATTCACACTGCGAAAGAATGAATGACGAAAGAGTCCTCGAATTACTTCAAACCGATTTAGGCCGGCAAGCTTGGTAAAGCTTTTTTCATCATTCGAAAGAAGACCTACTCCTAGTTTCGCCTTTTTGAAAACTGTTCTGAAATAACATCCCGGTTAAGTTTGCACAATGAATCGGATCAGTTTATTCGAACTTAGGTAACAAGTGCGAACTTATAATAGCAGTATTTTACAATAGACACTGCAGTATTCAGAGTATTGAGTAGAAAACTCTACCAATCCTACTTTATGTACGGTATATACCGTAACTATAATATGTGTGAAAGTCATACGTCAAGAAATGCTATTGTACTTACCTGATATAGGCATAATCATAATTTGGAGCTTGAGTTTAGCCATTATGGATTAAGTAACATTTGAGAAATGCAAGCTAGATCACGTTTTTGCTTGTTAGTGGCTTTTTCACCGAAAGTATACTATATTTAGTATAGGTCACGCAGCCCATAGTGAAATATAGGCGGAAGGGGAATTGGTTTACAAAAAGTTGATTTTATTAGGCTTTAATTGGAATTTAGACTGTAAGAAATTTTAAGATTAGGTTATGTTACTATATTATAACAATAAAGTTAGGTTAAAAAAAAATTGGAAAAAAAAGATTTGAACAGACAAATTTTTCCGGTATGTTAGCGGCAACATGTATAGTTGGGTGTTGTCAACTATAATGACAAACATAAAAAATAGTAACCTACGTAAGCAGTCTTACACAGGCAATGATGGGATAAAAAGGGTGACCTTGTTTGGGTTCGGCAACCCATCCAAAACATTTACCAACTGATGTGATGTCAAGGAATTTTTTTATTGTTTTAAAGAAAAAGTTTATAAATATATCAAGCAAATGCTAATCCAGCTTGACAATTGGGAACCGATGCAACACAATTGTCCGCTTGCAAGACCTAAAGATGATGAGCAGTATTCAAGGACAAATAGTACAGCAGGTATTAACGAATATGCTGAGTCACTAATTGTAGTAAAAGCCGCTTACTTTCATCATTTCAAAGGGAATCAGATTTACTCCCAGTGCCCATCTAGTTATAAGCTACATAGGCTATAGTTTAAAACAGCACATGATTTTTCAGCATAAAAAGTTTAATCACAAAAGACGATGAAACAACGTAGAGTGTAATCATAAACTAAGTTTGGCGATAGACTTGCTTCACACGTCCGCGATCGGATGAACTTTGCCTCTTTTTTTAAGAAGTGTCATCCTTAAACGATCAAATATAGATTTCGTTTTTCTTTTCTTAGTTTCTATGTCTTCCATATTAATGGAAACATATTTGGGACCATCCCCATGTATGTGCTGGCTTAATTCATTTGTCCCATGGTTGGGCGAGGCCGGTTTAAGACTGGTGACTGGAAGACGGATCAGGTCCTTCACCTGGGTGTAGCCAGTCACCTCGGTCATTGGCGAATTGGTGGATCCGCCAGCAATATCCGAAAGCGTCGAGTCACTCTCTTGACGACGTGCGTTGGGAGTGTCCACACCACTCATTACCTCGGTCCGTTCTTCCTCCCAAACGTCAACGTATACAGCGGTGCTTGCTTGCAGTGGTTGCAAACAAACGCCACTCATATAGGCAATATCCGAAAGGGATTTAGAACGCGACGAGGAATGAGCGAACTCTCCCAACACAGATTGCCGAGAAAGATCGTCGAAACTCTTTGCCAATCTTAGATTGACGTTTGGAATGAAAGGGCCGAAATATGCAGGATCTGAACCCTTTACCTCCACCGGATGCTCAGCAACCGATGGCGAGACATGTAGCGAACTTATCGACGGAGCTACTGTCGGCAAAAGGTCAGAAGCCGCAACAAATATTGCGTCCTCCACCAAGTCAGAAACGGAGGCATTTTCATCGTATAAATAATTAGCAAAGCTAGACAATGCCTCCGTAATTGCCACATTCGACAACTGATTCAAGGCCACTGCTACACCCTGGTCTGCCGGAGGTGAACTAGTGTCCAGTCGCCCAGAAGCGATGGAAGGGCTTCTGGGAGGTGGAGAAGCAGTTTGTGTCTCCTCCACCAGCTGGACATCTGGACCTGAAATCAACACATTTGCAAATGGTAGATTTTATGTGAAATTACGCTCAGACAACTTATATTTGTATAGTTTCAATTCAATATGTACCCGATGTTTCGAGGGATTGAACAGATGTGGTTTCATCCCTCGTCCGCTTCCAAATCATGTACTCGTATGAGGACATGCCGATGTAGTCTAAAATATAACACAACTTGCAATCTACTACGTACAGCATAACTTTAAAAAAGCCTATTTCAGATGTGAGGTACTATTTGGTTGCAATTGTAGCTACTAAATGTATCATTTAGTTCGCGACTGTCACATCTACTACACGTAATAAAATACCTCATTAATTAAAACACTTACACAGATGTATGTGACTACATAGCAAGTGTCCCCATAGGAGCAGGCCGACCAACATGAAGACCAGCTTTATTCCTAATACGACTTCAAACACCAACCATGGGACTGCCGAGTTTTTCCACCAAACATCTACAGAAAAGGGAAAATGTAAGAAAATGTTGGAAAACATTTCTCTATTCGTGCGTGAATGTGCCGATGAACTATCCAGATTAAATGCGTTGCATGAATGAAAATGGAACTGTTTCAACGCTTACTCTGATTCAGGTGTTCGAAGCTGATGGCGTTCACAAACACAAAACTTGAGAAAACGCCCATCGCACTAAGGCCGCATAGCGCACAAACGACTACACCGATGAAGTAACTAAAAAAAACAAAGGTGTTAGTACTGGCGCAAAACAGTCCAATATTACGAGAAAAGCATCGTAAGTATCCGAAATTAATCATAATTAACTTCACCGATAGTTTTTTCCTCCAACACAGTTATTCAACCATCGGCAGTGGTGATCAAAGTTTTCAACACACTTGTTACAAGAGCCGCAATGCTTGCTTTTGTTTCCACTAAAAATTGTTGCACGATCGTTGAGAAAGGTTGTACAAATTGTATAAATTATTGAAATCAATCTAAGACAATAACGTTTCACTTACACGGGCACTTCGCACAGCCAGCAAATATGATCCACGATTACATGTGGTCTCGCTGAACGGTCGAATTTCCTAAATATTCTTAAGGGCTGATATATGTGTCCAATAACATGGTCATCTGCCGGATCACTTGTGGTCGCAATGATTATTATTGTGACCAAGGCCAGGTACAGCGGTGAAATAATCTGCGGGTGAAATCGATTAAACTAAACTTTGTGGTTTTGTTAATATAGCTACCAGAAATGTTTGGTTACTATATCTATACTTACAGCGTACGCTAGCAATTGCCAGACACTAGGCATAGCTGGCACTTCGATACCAAAAAATATTCCAGCGAAAAGGATTATGATAAACCAGGCGAGGACCTGTAAACAAACCAGTTACCGGTACCAAGGTTTTCAAAATCTCGGTCTTACAAAATTCATATTCAATGGTACGCTAAACTATCAGTTTTATTTCAAGTTATGCTTAACTTACTCTACTCGAGCGCACTCAGTTTTATGTAAAACGTTGAATTTCGAGCCTCCAAAAACTTACCGAGTAGTTACCGTCAAAAGTTTACTATGTAAGTTTGGCCACATGTACTTGCAGTAATTTACAATTTACACACAAGTACAACAGAAGTTTTATTAAACGCGCTTTGTATAGCTTTTTATAAAAAAATTTCCCGTGCAAAATTAGCCGTAAATTTGTAACAAAATCTGAAAAGTCAGAGTACTGTTACCTGATAATGGTGTCGAGGCGCATGCCAACCGTTCCTCCGAACAAATGGCTTCGATTCAGTTGGCAATGAAACAGGTAAAATAGCAGATTTGCTTCCACAAGTCACCATATTTAAACCTGAGATAGAAAACGGTTTGTATTTTGTTGATTGTTGTGAAGGTATTGCAAGGACGGAATTTATTAAAAGTGTAGGCTACACCGGTAAGACGATAATCACCTGTAAGACGGAATATGCTTACCTGACTATCAATAGTAACAGCAAATAAAACTTCAAACCGTTATCGAAAATGTAATCTGAAATCGAAATCAACACGTTGACCGGTAACTAGTTTGTAAGCCACAGGTTATGCAGTAAATGTTATACCAGTAACTGCTAAAGTAATAATAAAACCATACTGTAACAACAATGGTATGATAATCATTATCATATGAAGTTAATCACGGATCTTGGTTGGTATGTGCAACATACGACATAAAGTTTCGTTTTATTTCGCGTTTATTGATGCAAGTGTGACTCAATAGACAACGCAAATAAACCCTAATGACAAGAATTTTTCCAATGAACGAGATCAAGGTTTAGGCGTACATGACTAGCAATTAAGGTTATACTGATAATGAAAATTCGCAAAGGAAAGTAAGTAAACTAGAATTTAACATGGATTGTAACAGCTATGGCTATCATCAGAATACAGCATTGTAACGGTTACCATTATTATAATACAGTGTAACGGCAAGTTACTACCCTACCATGCTATGCATAGCTACTGGAACGGTAGGACTACCAACTTTTCCATCTCTTGTTTGTATCCTTACTAGGTATGCATTAAATTATTTGATAATACCACCTATATTGATCAGAACAAACGCATTATAACCTTAAAATATTATTATATATGCCTTACCTTAGTGGACGAAATGAACTTCCACAGAGTTTTCCTTTTGACTTCCAACAGACAGTAGAAATAACCAGAGTATAACATCTTTTTTTCTTGCTAGTTTCACACTGAACTTTGCTTTGTGACGACAGACGATAGTCATTGTATTTGTTTGTTATTAAATAGAAAAACAATTATGAGTTAAAAATGAAATTTTTCATCAAACGTTTTGAGATGTCAAAATTTTTATACAAATGTACTGGTTATTTTTTCTGTTGTTGTTCGTACCGTTCACTAGTGATCCTTGACTGTAGGGAGCGAAAAGTAAGCTGTCATGGGACGGTAAGACGAGAAATCCGCTCACAACATCAATGATCGGGGAAAAGTAGCAAAGTCCTGAGAGCTAACAGAGGTTCTTAAACGTTTAGACGCGCCTCCATTTGACGATGCCAAAACACTCGCGCCCCACCCTATTGCAAAATCAAAAAATATTACACAGAACAACAATTTATTTGCATATAGTCATATAACTTTCATCAATGGGAGGGATGTATTGCTTTATGGAAACCAAACATTTGACAACCGACAGCAATTGACTTTGCAGCTTGGTTGTAAAAACACGTTTCTTCATAACTTATAGAAAGTTTGTTATTTCTTGCGCCTCCTTATGAAGCTGAGTTTTGTGAATGAAATTTGAGCTTCGATTTCAGATACGTGCTTCATAAAAAATTGCGTAACAGCTTATGTAGTGACTAGACTAGACCAAGACACATATCGTAAAGCAATTGTATTCTAACTGTTGTACATTCACGTAGACTAGCATCACGATTTACAAAATAATTATTGTCAGTTTCTTTTTTTAAGTTTTAAGCGAAAACGTGCTCTTTTGGTTAAGTTTCAAAACAAGTCTACACAAAACATATAAATAATGTGATTATGATATTGGGACGATCAGCTTTGAAAACGTTAAAGAAAAATTGTATATAGGGTATAATTTTATAAGGTATTTAAGACAATTGCTGCCATGAAAGTGGAATCACCAGCATACAGAAGTCTCCCAAATATCGCTCCTAAAAATTACAATGATTTTGCGGCTGTTGGTGATATTTTCGGTCGATACCATTCCGGTAGCGCAGTCACGACTGATTAACACAAGTTAAATTGATGGATCTCCTTTAATCATTTTCGTTACGATAGTTTGTTGTTAACCTAGTCGCGAAGTGCAGGGAAGGTATGATCAAAAAATTCAAAGCCTTTTTCCGTTTTCATGTGGTGGAATCCTGGTCGCAGTCAACCGATCTCCATGCAACGACGCAACTCGAAAAGTTTTGTTCAACTTTTGAATTACCAACCTCTTTAGCCATTTACTACAACCAATTGTATCAAATAAAACGAAAAGCATAAAAAATGCCATATATAAAGGATATGGTAAATGTAAGATTCCAGTTCAAATCACATGATGTATTGCAGTGTTCGGCAACCACCGGGCCCCGGCCCGGTAGCGGTCCACTAGAAGATCGTTACCGGGGTGCATTACATTTTCATGTCTGTAGGGCAATAAGGTTGTCGTATTTTGTCACCAAAAATGTATTGCAAATCCGCGATTATAGGATTATCGGACATGATAATGATCGTATTTTCTGCATCATAATGTGTAACGGCTGCCACAATAGTTTGAGGTTCGAAGAGGTTGCGTGTATTCAGAGTTGTGTTTTTTTGAAGGCAATTTCGTGAAAAAATTTCCGTTTTAAACCGGTCCGTTGTGCACAAAAGTTGCCGACCCCTGAATTTTTATTGAATCCGTATCGAGACACTGGGTGTCCTCGCAAACTTAACAGCGAATGGCTTGTAAAACGCAACCGCCAAAATATTGATCGATCACAATTGTGCATTCTGGCCCAAAGCCAGGAATGTCTGACATATACTGTAATGTTCTGCTTTGAGTGACTCAGGCTTTGAGGCCTTTAACAGCATATTTTAATACGAAAGTCAAAAGTGAGCACACGTGTATGGCGCATAATCTGGAATGCATGCGTACTGGCATGTTAGCACATTGGCAAGCAAGCTGAGGCATTATGGGTAGCGATTAGCCACAACTGGCGCTATTTACAGTCAGCAACAATCTAACAATAAGCTTCTTAATACATCTGTTACATATACCGTACATAAAATTGCTTCCATATATAACAGAAAAAATCAAGTTCGTTCTATTTCAAGTATGCGTAAAAAGCGATTTCAACAACATTTTGTTCAAAATAAGTGCATCTAAACTTGATATACAATTGTGAATGAAATCGAGCCTGAGAAAGCTTGAATGTGAAAAAAGCTTGCTCAATCTATCGGATTTTTGTTGATAATTCGAGTAATTTCAAATTAGCAAGGAATGAAAGATTTCCTTTCAACTCGGTTTCAACAAAAAGACATCGAGTCCATAGATGTCTTTGTGTTATTCAGGGCGCAAACTCGTGTCGTACAATTTAAATGTGAGAGTCTTAAGAGATGTCAACGAAGAATGACATTTGAACATTGAACAACAACGTTGAACCCAAACGTTTTAGGCTAGAAGAATCTCACTTTCTCTAATCTGAATATAACTTTAATTAAACTCTAAATAACTAAATTTAACTTTTTGTTTAAACATTCTCCTGACCTAAGAAACCTATCTTTGACAACGGACTGCATGACTTTGGTCACGTAGCATTTGTAGGTGACTCGTTGTTTGTGTCTCAATTGTGACTAGTTTGTAAATGCTGAACACCTGAAAAGAGTATGACAAATATTATAGTTCGTTTGTGCACTACTTGTGTGAAGTATTACACAACAAACTCATCTGCCATAAAGACCGCATATGCTGGCGGTAATTGTTCGAATATGAGCGAGGACGATAGATGGTTGATAACTTGTTTTACTTCTGCTTCGATGGATGAGTTCTCATTTCTCAAATTGCGTGACTATGCTGTTAGTTGCTTGATTCTGTCTATACAAATTATTAAATTATAAAGTTCCCATTTTATTTATTATAACACAAAGCCTTTTGCCTTCGGGCTAAGCTTACTGAATGTTACATAGCGCTGTAGTAACCAGTGAAATCGATCACATGAAAAAGGAAGATTGTAAACATTGCATCGATATATATATGGCACACCAGTTCAAGCGAGGTAATTTATCTGACGTCATTAAGGAAAACTCAAGTCTGGTAAACAACTGAATTACAAGATTCTAAATTAAATTTCAAACATCTCGTAAACAACTCGTGATTCGTGACGTAATCGTCACAAGAGCTCACAGCAATCTCGTTGCTCTTCTAGTGTCCAATATTTTGAACCCCTTCAAACTATTCAAATTTATTATCGATTTTATGTGTTCTCCATTAGTTTGTCGTTTCAACAGTATGTGATTGGATGTTGTTTGAAATTCATCTTTTCGTTGTAAGTTAGTCATGAAAGCCTGAGAGGTGAGAGTTGTAGCAAGTTCTAAATAAAATCGGAATTTGTAAAAATTGCTGTAGTAGCCATTTGAAGTTGAAATGTCACCAGCCGCCGGTTACCGAAATGGGTAATTACCGATTGCGTAACCAGCTAGGCTAACCTATGTGGGGCCTATTACGTCTCACGTTCTAGCGTTAATTACAAGACATTTTCAACTCAGAAACAACGTACTCAACTCTATTTTTTCTTTGCACTATTTTACTGTGAAAATGAAGTTTTTGACATACTGGTTAATCAAGTGGGTCAGAATAAGGCACGTTTGCTTCTGTGGTAAGAGCAGTTGTACTGTCAACAATCACTTTCGTTGCATTTGATGAATGTATGATTACATCCGAGGTATTTTGCATTGTTTTTTCTCAAAGGGACTAGAGAATGTATCGTTATAAGCGAGTTGAAATGCACTAAAAAGAATAGGAAACCATCTGGACTAGAATTTTCATTCGATATATACGGTTAACCGTTATATAGGCATCCGTTGTATTGGAGTTCTACTACATATTTGCATCAGTCTAAGCTAGTCGTTCTCAACATTTCATGGTGTTTGGCCACTGTTCATCAATAAAAAATGTAGATTGTATATTTAAAAATACTTCTTACTCCACTTGTGCTTGTGCAGTAGCCTTCACGTTGCTAATTTTCCACAGCGAACACAAAAACATGAGAAACTTAAGTGTCCCACTTTGCCTCGTCTTCCCCCTACTACTACACTAGCTTACTAGCATGACCTCTGCTTGTTCCCCTGGTTGAGAAACCTTTGTCCAGTGGTTGAGAAAGCCCAATATCATATGCAAAATTTATAATACTTAATCTAATGCAATAAATATCACTAGCTTGGGCCTAACTAATAACTGTAATGTGCCTTTCACTTTTTTCAGCAGACATTATTTGTTGAAGCTTTTAGAATATATTTTCAATTAACTTTTAACCTAACCAAGTGTTTTCCACAGGTTTTTGCAAAACAACCAGCAATTAACAGACAGTTAACAAATGAAAATACACTCGCATCACTTAGTTATAATTGTATTGTGGCCCTGAAACTAAAACGTGCATTGGTTTGAGCGAACGCGGGTTGAAATTTCACTAGCTGACTATAGCAGTCAGTTCTGACTAACCTAAGTTTAACGTCTTTATTGTGAAATATTAAATTTAGATTCAGCTTTCTCAATTTAATGGAAATTATCGTTACTGATAATTATAAAGCTTGAACTTCTGTATACTGCATATCTGTTCGCTGAATGAAATGTGACTTAGATATCCTTTGTACACTCACTGTAAACTATTTAACTACTGTCCAAGTCACAATTAAGATAAGTGAAAATAAATGATTAGTGTTATGAATACTATAGGCTCGCATCATCAATCTGATGTGAGAGTTAAAGCTATGTGAATGGGAGGTTTTTTGTTTTAGGAGAAAACACTGAAACTATTGTTCAGCCCAGTAAGTTGATTACAGGATATAATATGCAGCCCTATGCATATAATATTCAAGTTTACTCTACTAATGTTAAACACTAGCTCAAAATGGCATAAACTCCTTTTTGAGACAGTAACTTCCCAAAGAGAAGATTTTTTGCCAAAAGATTTACTTAAAACAATTTAAGAAATTGCAAACAATCATTCCTATAGCAAAGGTACGCTCTTTTAGGAGTTGATAAATAATTGGTGCAGCGGATTCCTTGCCAAAGAGCATTTATCATAATGACAGGTTCATTGCCAGATATCACTATTTGCAGGGTTGCCATCGGTCTGGACTCAAAAATAAGTACGAACAGGAAGCAAAAGAAGAATACTACCTTAAGCAGTGCACAACAGAAGGCAATCAATGTTCCAAAAATGAAAAAACGAGACACTATTTGCATGTTCTCAATTTTTGTATCTGTTTGGTACAAAATGGTATACTAAAGGTGTCAAAATGCGCAAAATACGAAACTCTGCCCTAAAAATAAGGACGCAAGTGAAAATAAGGACATTTCTTAGAAAAAAGGACAAAAATATTTTCTAAGACACTGACCTTCAAAATGAGGACAAATCTTAGAAATAAGGACGGTATGGCAACCCTGACTATTTGCCAGGAATAGCAATGAAGTCAAAGTTTTCGTTGACCGGATTTAGTTGTTTTTGCATGTGCTGTTTATTAGTTGACTGAAAAATGGATCTAATTAATTTTTGTGACTGCGGACAAGAAAGTTGCTGTAATTAGTGTGACATTGCATACCATGCCATTTGGGCAATAAAACTTTGATATGAGTAAGCACTAGGCTTGCACAAATGTGTCCTTTTTACAACTTTGAATTACTAAGTTTTCCAGGAAAGAAAAAGGTTTATTCCTTGGGTCAGACCTAATCGTGGACTAAGTAAATGTACGATATCAAATGGCATTACAATTTTTCTTTTGGTAGAGAGGATTGTCAAGTACGATGTTTTTTTTCAAATTAAGCGTGAAAACATAAGTGCACTCTTTTGTAAGATGTTTTCGCTTAATGCTTTTTTTTGCACCAACAATGCTGCAAACGTACAAAATAAATAAGAGTAGTTAGATAAAGAAATCTTAATTACATAATTTAGCCATTTTACTGGTGCTGATAATTATCAAATTAGCTGATAAAAATTTATGTTGCAGTTATTATTATAGGGGTCATTGCAGTTCTAGAAGGTTCTTAATACTCTATTCCTCTTTGTGGCAGGTGTAACTGAAACAAAACTTTTCAGTCTTGGATTCCTTGAAATTTTATGTCATTTATTAAATTACAGTTATATTCAAGTTCTACAACAAAACTTTGCAATATCTGAATGCGATTGGTTATCGGAAATGCACAGAAGTGAAAATATATTTGACTTAGTAAAACGAGCAAGCTTCTTTGTTATAGAAGAACGAAAAAAGCACCGCTTATGTTTTCATTGAATTGTTGGATAGGCACTCTTTTAAACAAAGCAGTTGCCCAGCTCTAGCAACCATGCACGAAGTTCTGCACTATAATGAATAGTTGCTTTTTACATCCATCATCGGATCAACTTTGGTTCGGGTTTTACAAAACTTCAAACGATGAAATAAAGAGGATTTTGTTTTTCTATTCGTTGGGTCATTAATTTCCATATTTATTGATGCCTTGCGCGTGAGCATGGAGATGTCCCCACAAGCAGGATAAGTTCAATTATCCAATAATTGGTTGAGGTTGGTTTGAAACCAAAGGTCACTTTAAAGTGGATCAGGTTTTTTACATGGGCGCAGCCAGTCACCTCGGACAGCGACGAATTTGTTGATCTTCCAGCAACATCCAAGAGTGTCGTGTCACTCTCGTGACAATGTGTGTTGACAATGTCAACATGGTATATCCATATAACATATATATGGTGTTGCTTGCCTTCAGAGTTATATAGTGAATAAGTGCAACTCATAAATGCAATATCGAAAAAGGATTTAGAACGTGGCGAGGAACGAGCAAACTCTTTCAACCCAGATTACCGAGTAAAATATTGATGTTCTTTGTCATTAGATTTACGTTTTGGATGAAAGGGCCACATACTGCAGGCACTGAACACTTCACCTCCACCAGATGCTCAGCAACCTACGGTGAGACATGTAGCGAACTGATCGACAGAACTACTGTCGGCAAAAGGTCAGAAGCTGCAACAGATAAATAGGCTTAATTCATTTGTCCCATGATTGGGCGAGGCCGGTTTAAGACTGGTCACTGGAAGACGGATCAGGTCCTTCACCTGGGTGTAGCCAGTCACCTCGGTCAGTGGCGAATTGGTGAATCTGCCAGCAATATCCAAGAGCGTCGAGTCACTCTCTTGACGATGTGCGTTGGGAGTGTCCACACCACTCATTGCCTCGGTACGTTCTTCCTCCCAAACGTCAACGTATACAGTGGTGCTTGCTTGCAGTGGTTGCAAACAAACGCCACTCATATAGACAATATCCGAAAGGGATTTAGAACGCAACGAGGAATGAGCGAACTCTCCCAACACAGATTGTCGAGAAAGGTCATCGAAACTCTTTGCCTATCTTAGATTGAAGTTTGCGATGAAAGGGCCGAAATCTGCAGTCTCTGAACCCTTTACTTCCACCGGATGCTCAGCAACTGATAGCGAGACATGTAGCGAACTTATCGACGGAGCTACTATCGGCAAAAAGTCAGAAGCCACAATACAGTAGATATTGCGTCCTCCGCCAAGTCAGAAACAGAGGCATTATCATCGTACAAATAATTAGGAAAGCTAGATTAAGGCTCCGTGACTGCAACATTCGACAACTGATTCAAGGCCACTGTTACCCCCTGGTCTGCCGGAGGTGAACTAGTGTCCAGTCGCCGGTAAAATGATGGAAGGGCTTTTTGGTGGTAGAGAAACAGTTTGTGTGTCCTCCATTAACTGGACCTGGAATCAACACATTTGCAAATGGTCGAGCTTTTTTGAAATCATTCTTAGAAATTTTATATTTGTATAGTTTCAATTCAATATATACCTGATGTTTCAAGAGACTGAACAGATGTTGTTTCATCCCTAATCCGAATTCATATCACGCATTCGTATGAGGACATGCCGGGTAGTCTATAAAATATTACAATTTTCAATCTACTGCATATAGTACAGTTGTCACATGCAGTAGTGTACTTAGTTATATAGCTGTAGTAGCACACATAGTATAATTGTGGATTAATACTAATTTCATGCGGGATGTGTCACAAAAATCTTTTGTTTTCTGACTGTAGTGTGTGTTTTCGAATGTATTGGATTAAGGTTTGTTTTTTTTCACACTTAGAGGAGATATTTACTATTCTCTAATAATTTATATTTTCATATAACACCATTTTAGGAATGTTTCTCAAATTTGTTGATGACCACTGTTGATAATATAATTATCACTCCTGGGCACCACCACACATCTCTGACATCATGTTTTATCTGCATACTGAGCATAGTTTTGTAATTTTAAAGATATGTTTTTTTCTTGAAACAACGTGTAAGCCTTATTAAAATTTTTTCTACAGTCTATCCAGTTTGCATCGGGAACCATTTTCTTTACACCGTTCGTTTGCATGTAGCACCCCCCTGAGTGCTGAGTCCCTAATTAAATGAGCCGTGTTGATATTAGGTTATAGAAATTCGTTCTATGTTGATGCTTGACCTAGAAAGATCTATTTGGTGAGCTTGAATTTTTCTCGTATTCGTCTCTTACAGGTTGCACCCAAACCTTCAACATTTCCTTTACCATGAGATGTTGTTGCAAAACGCCATTTAGTCAGAATTTGGTTTAACTTTATGTTGTACAATGTACATGTGTTTTGCAGCGGTCTGGGTGGTATTTTCTAATACCAGTTTATCCTTTCTTGCAAAAGTGTTTTTCGGTTGTTGATTGAAGTTTATGAATTTATTTTTTGTTAAAGACTTGGATTTATATCTTTCTTTAACAAATCAAGAATTTGTTAAAATTTGTGGAATCTGTGGATTTATATTTCAAAACTTGCTCTGAATAACTTCGTGTGAACACTCCTTTTAGTATGTTCCCCGGTTGCTTTCCAGCATCTATTGTGATAAGTGTTCTTTTTGAAATGCCTGCTTCTTAACATTAACACTGTTTATTTGTCCATGTCTCCTTATGTAATCTTTAGCTATATGCATCACCCATTGTCTTTAACTCCCATCACTTTCACGCTCCACATGCTCGTACTTCTTTCAGTGAGCAGAGTTAGTAAAGTGAATCAACTAAACCAACAGATGAGTTGTCTAAGCCAGATATGGTGATTGCCACTCAATAGAGATTTTATGAGCGGTGGTATTGCTTATGTAATTCGTTAATCATTTTATTGAGAAAGTGTAGAGCATCTATAATAAAAACCTTTTCTTGTAAGCTATTTCTGTTATAATTCTAAAACCTTTCGGCCGACAAAGGTTAGAGTGTTCTTACAGCATGCAAAAAGACATTCAGATAATTTAACAGGTAAATTAAGTAAAGATACCCTCAAAAAGTTTCTTCATTTTAGTGTTGACCAGTAGCATCGCTATGTAAATTTGCTTCACTGTATTTATGTTTGGATAAGATTCTTTGATGGAGTTTTTTGAAATAGCTAGAAATTTACAAACAGCATATCTATCATTGTTCATGTAATGAATTTCATTAAGGCAAGGTTTAAAAGTGTTTTTTTTTTCTTTAACGATTAGTTTAAGCTATTTTTTGTATCATTGGAAATGGTTTTTTGCCCTCTAATAAATACTATGCACTTTTTTTGAATTTTCCCTATAGTCTAGAACAGGGATGTCCAACCTGCGGCCCACCTGAGATTTTTGTGCGGCCCGCTATTCATTTTCACTCCAAGTAGTATTTTGAACTGTGAACCTTAGCCTAATTAAAATGTACCAGTCAGCTCTTTGTGTACCCATTTTTCTTGAAATTTAATAGGTTCTGCGGCCCAATGAATTATTTCAAGTGACAATGCGGCCCACTATAATAAAAGGTTGGACATCCCTGGTCTAGAAATTCTACTCTATTAAGACCTGGTATATGCTTGTAAAAAGGTCTAATTTCTTTGTTAATTTTATTATAAAGTAAAATTACTAAAAATCCAATTAATCGAAAAATCCTGCTTGGAGCTCCTTGAAATTTTGTATGTCACTTTATTATGCCTAAGGCTTAGGCTATTATTTCATAAATCAAATGGAATGGTAGCATAAAAGAAGCGGTTTTTGCGAAATTATTATGGTTATACCAACCAGCTATCATGTCATGTGCATTATAAACATTTGTTGAAGTTTGAAAATTCACATGAAATTCCTATTAGACGTGGGAATAACCCACTGCGGTATCCATATTTTAACTGTCCACTACCTCTGTTTTCCTGGAGCATGTTTTCTGTTGATCTTTCTGCTGAAGGAGAGGTGTTTCAGTTTCTCTTTACGAAGCAGATTTCCTGTGAATGGCTAGCTGTCTTAACTTAATATTTTTTGTAAACTTCCTGTTTGATTAATGTGGTGTAAGACTTTTTCATTAGTTTTTCTGACAGTCCTCGTTATCCTTTGCATTTACGGGAAACCCACATCTCGAAAGCTTTAGTTCGTTCAGCTATTTTTTGTTGTTTGTCAATGTTTCTGAATGTTATACAAAAACACAGAATAAAAGCAGCATTTTACAACCCTGTATCTAGAAGAAATAGAGATGGTCTTATTGCATGGTACAGTAGGTCTGTTGATTTCATTTGTAGGGATAAGATTACCTGAGTCAAAAGACTGAGCGTGACATATGCAGTTGCGACTAAACGTACCGATTCTAGTTGTGATTCAGCAATTATAACATAATAGAAAAAGTCTCATTTTAGGTACAGGTGTGAATAACTACAGTGTCGCTATTGTAGTATGAGGACCAGCTTTTTTCATTACAGGACCAGAGGTGTAGCTGGAGTAAATGGAGGGCCAAGTAGGTCAGAGTTTTTCAACAAAATTAATTACAACCTTGCAAAAGTTACATTTAAGTTTGATGTTGATTACGAATTCATTATGATTTGTTTTTATTTTTTCTGTCCACATCTGTTGCAGTTTAAGCCTATCAGTAAAGAGTAAACCGTCATATTGCGTAATACTGATCGCGCTAGCGTAGCCTATAAAGGGGGCATTGAGCAGTGCCAGTATGAGTATGTCTGTATGAGTCAGTATGAGTATGGCAGTGCTGTATGAGAGCAAAACGTATGAAGTAACATATTAAATATAATATTTCCGAGTAGGCTATTTAAAGAATAATAATTTACGGAGAAAGAGCAAGATATGCATGGAAACAGTACGCCACATCCCCACAGCATACAGGAAAAAATAAGTTACTACTAGTTCATTTGACTGAAAAGATAAAAAGAAAACCATCGGTTTACAAGTATACTGACAGACGAAGAATGCAGCACATAAATAACGTAAATAGATATCAATTTCGAGTGCGACTTAATAACCATAACAAAATCTATGTGGTGACCACATCACAAATTTGCACCGTAAACTGCGTTACGTATACGAAATACACTCAATACAGTCTAGGCTTCTATTGCACCGCATAACGTACCTTCGCTAAGCACCACACAGAAATCAGTCTTAATCCCTTAATGTTAATCAGTTATCCCATAAACGTTGAAATAAAGGAATGTTTTTCTCGCTTTACAGGATTTCTTTCTCTTTTCTTTTATACCCTCCGCAAATTGTTTGAATAGTTAAAGTTTGATTCTATGCGTCTTTATACTCGAAATGCTTCCACTTTCTTTCGGACCGAGAGCTCGGCGACCGGTAGTTTATCTCCGCCCCAAGGCTTATAGTACATTCGAGGCGCGTCAGACAGATTAACGCTTTGGAAAACCTGCAAACCATGAAAAAGTGAGTTAAAATGTAAAAAAGTATAAAATAAGGTGTGGCTTATAGAAAAAAAAACGAACTGAATAGCCAAAAAGAATCTGTCTTGTCGTAATTTACCTGCATGCCGTGGACGGTAGACGCATATTTTGCTGCTTCCTTGTGCTTCGGTCGAACAACGGCGATGCTTGATCTTCGTTTACTAACACACCCTGGAGACACGGATCCTGCTTCGGCGAGCTCCTTACTTTGGTGGTTGTACGGAATAGGGCAGGAAGCCACGGATATTTTGGAACCTCGTCTCGAAAAAGGAGGATTAATTGTAGGAGCGTGAAGTTGATGAACAGCAGTTGTAGTTACCGGAGAGGCTCGTTGTTCAAAAGATACGCTTGACTTTCTACTGGCTAATAGTGAGACCATCGGTGAGCGTGCCGGAGATCTACAAAGAAGAAGAACTTTTGCAGTTTATCTAACCACACTTTTCAAAAATGCACATAAAAGTATGAACAAGTTTTCAATCCACAATGTTGCATGTAAGCAAGCTAAAAATTTTCTGTCATGCTTATAAAACAAAATAAATTTCTACATACTTAATGGTTACTGAAATCGTTGGCATAGTATTTTGTTCATGCTGAGAGCTTTTCGAACTCTTTGCTGTGGTGGGCCGACTGGCGTGTGCCACCAGACGTTGTATATACTCCGATACTCCGGTGTCTAAACAAACGCATACAATAACAAAAATTCAATTTTGATTTCCAAAATATAAAAAAAACAGGTTTCTAACCTTGTCTTTTTGCAGTGTAAGTTCTTATGGCTTCACCATATGAAAGTCTGCGAGCGCGATTTGTTGGACCGTCGTCAGATCCGTACGGAGTACCACAACGGAATGGAGCTGCTGGCATCGATTTTGGCCTATTGCCGTCGGACGCAATATCATATGACGTGATAGGAGGGTTTTGATTTCTGTTAGGTACAAGTGGGGTGGCTGGTGTAGATCTGAAATCGGGGCCTGTATATAAAGATGCGGCCAACTTTACTATCAAAAATGAGAAAAATTCCCTTTCTAATTGTACTAAAAAATTTTCACAGATAAGAAACCAACATGGATGATTCATCTCTTCACCATTAGCATAGTTATTGCGTTTGCGGTAAGAAATATTGTATAATTTACCAAGAAACTGATCTGATAGAGCTACTGTGGTGTTGTACTGAGCTAAGACGTTTGACATCAAGTCTACGTGGGTAACGGTTCTCGGAATGTTTAACGACCAAAGAAACCTATAAAATATAGAAAAACAAAAACTCCGGTATAACTTATAAGTACCGTTCTCAATTTGCGTTCTTAAAATTCATTCAATAAGTTATCCTCTTTGCTTAAAGTAAGGCTGCCGGAAGTGTTAATCTAAGAAATTGTACCTATTCCAAAACTTTATAACCTTCTGGTTGTGCACGTCATTTACGTCAAAGTAGTCCGATGCGTCGGGATTAAACTTAACGGCCATTTTGTGGTCTTCTGGTATTTCCTTTTTATAGTTTATAGAAATTCCTTCCAGTAAGCCAAAGCTCATCTGCATATACAGTAAAAGAACAAACCTTACACAATATTTAAACAATCAATTACGTTGTTATAGACGGAGTAAAATTTTTATCGGGCAGCACTACCTGCATTGGTTGATCAATGGTCCCGCGAAGAATTAAAGCGCAAACGTGACTTGGCTTGAAGGTGAGTGCACGGTTCAAATCTTCAAGAGCTTTCTGAGGCTCTTTTCTCGAGTTCCACAGAATTGCTCTAAAATGTTAGTGATTTTTTATTAACTTTGTAAAGTATTTGGACCACCACGCTGTCATGATTTTTGACTCTCAGAAGTTGGTGAGAATCGATAAACGACGTTGTATTGTACGCTATATATTAAATCCACTACTTAACAAAATTCATCGGAAAAAAATGAAGCTTGACGTTAACTTCGAATTTTTGGATGATTTTAAAATTTGTTTGCATTGCTTTGCGGTATAGATAAACCATGGAATATAATCAGGTAATTTGTTTAGGCCATATTAGCCTGGATACGTTTCTTATTAGGTTACATGCGTGGTTGGGATTATTCCGGTACGCGATTTTAAGTAAAGATCCTGTGCACAATTCATTTAAATTTCTCACCTGACGCAGTACAGGTCTGGATTATGGGTGTCAAGGACAACCGCCTTTTCAATATCCCTGAATGCGTTTTTTATGTCTCCCGTTTTCGCGTAAGCGAAAGCACGTTTGGCGAGGACGGGAGTTTGAAAACAAGTGTTTGAATTGCAACCAGCCATACACCCGTTCTAATAAAAGATTTTTTAAACATTTGATGGTATTTTTGTTAGCTTAAGCCTATTTGGCAATAAACGCATCATCTTACTCTTGTAAACTTACAATTTACTACCTTTCTCAAATTCATAGACATCATAGCGCTGCTGTAAGCATGAACGGATTCTCTGTGTCTGCCAAGGTTCTGCAATGCAATTCCCAGGTGGTAGTAAGATTCATACAGCAGCATATTGTAAGTAGGTGGAGCGACAAAACTTGCTGGTAGGTTGGATTTAGAGATTAACTTCAGCATCTTCTTGTATTTTTCTGCAACCTGCAAGGAACCAGAATTATAGTAAGACCAGCAGAGGTGGATAGTACCGAGGTACTATAGTACCGAATTACTGTACCACGGTACCTTTTCAGTACAGATACCGGTACCATCGGCACTTTTATAAAAAATTACTGAATTACTTTTTTCCAGAAATATAAGTCGGTCCAGGTACTCGGTACTTTTAGAATGAATACTTCAAGATTTTGGGAAGTATGTTTTTTAAAACTTTTAAATCTTAATGCTATTTTTTGCGCTTTCTGTTCTTTTTTAATCTACAGATGCCTAACAATGTCGCAAAGAGTGAGTTCACATATTTTTTGACCTGAACTAACCTTTAGCGAGGTTATAATGTTGGCAAAAATTGCACTTGCAACAGGATCCGCTGTACAAAAAGCACAGGTACCGAGTACCAGAAAAGTATACCAAACTACTTTTTTGAAATAGTACCGAATACCGGAACCGTCGGTACATTTTTTTGTCAAGTACCGGTACCGTTACCGACGGTGCTTTCAAAGTACCGACTGGCCCTTCCTGCAGACCAGGCTATAGAGAAGCGCAAATGGAAATCAGCCGAAAACATACACATTAAAAAATTTGCTGAAATGAATGAGAACTGAAACCACAACGTAGATATTGCTATTATTTAATAACTACCAAATGAATAAAGATAAACCCAACACCCATTAATATACCTTATTCCAGCTTTGACCTCTTTCACTGATCACCGCTCCCTGTAGAAGATCGTTTGCTTCAGTTTGAATACGACTTAATTTGTCTATCTTTAGTATGGCTAACATTTTGGATATATAGAAATGCTTACCAAACCACCTGCTACACGAAAAATTCAAAGGTAAGATGCAAATTATTGCAGTTAATCATACACCTACGCAGCGCATAAAATCCTACAGTAGTTGGGTTGGATTTTTGGGTAGGCCTACACAGTTTTGCAGCCCATGAGGATCAAATAGCCTCGTCATCAATTATGGCGGCCTCTTCCGTGATCATGTTTCTTTTTGTGGACCATCTGTAACGGCCTTGCTTTCTTCTACATAACCTCACATTTTGAAAATAGGAAATATTTTCAAAACCAGCCAGCATGTGCTTTTTTTTATTAAGCCTAGAATTCAATATCGTTTACGTAAAGGTAGGGAAACGTATAGCCCGGCCTTTTAAATAGCAGCAGACCAAGCATGACTGAAATAGAAAAAGATCAACTTGTGTCATAGCTCTTTCAAGTTATTTCACACTTATCGATTGATCAATATCAAATTACACAATTCTTTCCGTAAAGGTCTCACATTTAATCGAATTATATTTAGGGTCATCAGCACATCGATGATTAAGTGACAACATAATTTTGCAGAAACTTTAAGCAACGTTACGTAACCCTAATTAAAAGGTTTTGTGAAGCCAAATCACGCCATGTAACCAATATTTTATACAGCTGCTCTCGAATTTTTTAACATGTTTTCCAAAAGTCACTCAGTTTTTAGCAGTCCCAAAAAGCAGAATATACGATAAAACTCTAGGATTTACTTTATTTCTATTTTCTCAACACAAGCATTCGCAAGCACAAACTTGATGCTTCATCAGGTGTACTCAAGTACAGTGCTATTGTATATATTCGCTTTTTAATTTATTATGTAATAGCCTACTAGCTTTACAATTAACACAGTTCAACCACAATCAACTTTGAAGACAGAATGTTTTTAGCATAGCATTGACATTGTAGATCCTGAAAACACAAAGAATTTAGAAGGAACCGTATACATAACCATTTTTTACATAGTACCATGTACTTAATAAAAATATTATATACGTTAGTAACAATGTTGTTACGTAACAAGATCTTAGCGCGAGACCAGTCGTGTAACCCCAATAGGTTATATATTGTTTGAAGCGTTCCAAGATGGCAATCCAATCGATATAAGTATAATTCGACAATGGAGCTATTTAAAACGATATGGCGGCGTTAAACTGTTTTTACAACAATCAAAACATTATGCTACCCATTGTATTCTGTTTCATGTGAAAGTTTTGACGCTAATTTTATCTATGTGCTATGATGTGATACGCCAATTTTTTAATTTAAAGGGCCGGTACGTATTATGCTATGACGCTTTGTAAAACATCACAAGCACATATCTATATACACTACATCAAACTTTTATGAAATGTTAATTGAATATTAGCTTCTGTAAACAAAATTATTTACTGTATTAAACAAATACGTCGGAAATATCCATATGAAATCTATATTTTTAATTTTTATACTGTCAAGGTAAGGCGTATCAAGGCCTTCGTGAAACTTCCAAATTTTGACAGAAACAACGCGAACATTTAATTTGGGCCTACTTAGTCGTATATAGAGATATTCTTTACACATTACAGCTGTATGTTTTCGTCACAAAAGTTAGCAAACATTTGTGGCACAGCATTACCTTAGAAATATTGTAGGCTTAATTGCTATATAGTTAGTAGAGTACTTTGGGAAAAGCGATATTGATTTGCTCATATTCTGGTACGATCACGTAGGGCCAGAAATATTTCTAACACTAAACTATACAAACTATACACTTTACTATACACATGTACAACTACCGTATGCACCAACCTATACAAGATCATTAGTGGTAAAACCATGCTACAAATATTTACTGTTATGACATCCAACACTTGTTAGAAGAATATATCATAGAATAAATTTGAATGTCGGCTACTCCAGAAAGTGGTGATAGCCTGCTTGGTTGTAAAACACTGCGGCTCTGTTTTACTGGCCTTATATAGACTACACGCTGATTGGCTGCGATTATAAATAACAATTTTCTCTTGTAAACCGTAGACAGCATTCTGGTGCCTTCCCCGAGCGCTTAAAACTTAACAATAGCGATTGAACAATAAATATTACGCTATTTGTCATTTCATCAAACACTCGTCAGACGGGTTAAGACGATATATACCTTGTTCGCCAAAGAAAGAATGACGACCAAAAATCATTGACTGCATTGTAAATGGATATGCTAAAAAGTTATAGGCGTCCTTCGAATGTTTGCGTTAGTTGTGAAATTGATGTTGACAAAGCAAATACTTTTTTTAAGCAGTTACACCACAGGCTACCTAATTTTGCCACCGAAAGTAAACGAACTCGACAGCAAGACTTATTAAGCTCGGATTTTGAAACGTCATGTGACTGATATTGACGACGAAGGTTGAACGATATGGGAACATTGTTTTCTGCTTGTGTTCATAAATTATGGCAACGTGATGCCAACGGGAATGTGAATCAAAAATAACATACCAAGCACGAGATGATTTGTTTATTAAAGTAATTCTTTGCAAGTGTTGTAACTCGAGTCCCTCTTTGAGATATACTTTCGTCAACTTAGGTTAACTTACTAACTTTAAATTTTGACAGCCAAAAATTAGTGCTCGACTGTGATGAAAGAATGAAAAAAATCGATATTTCTATAACATATTTCACTTAGCTACAACACCTTATTATCTACCGAAATTAACTTCTGAAGATATTAGGAAATGGCACTTAGCTTGTGCAGAGCCTGATATGATGTCAGAAAACTTTCCAAAACAGACGTCACGTATGTAAGACTCCAGCCAAATGGCCACTTACTTGACCCAGAAAAAAATCATTAGTTGTTACTTCTGTTGGTCTTACCTGTGTAACTCCAATTGGTCAAAAACAATAGTATTTTTCATACAAGCACAGGGACATCAAAGTGCATTGCTACGATTTTCACAGTGTAACTAGCTGAACAAAGAGCACTTGGCAGAAGTTGACTGCGATGTTATCAACCACGATTTGTCAACCAAATTCAATTCCAAAAGGGTGCAATTTTACACAAGAAACCCGCCAAACACGTTGGAATCAACAAAAAAATACTCAAAAACTGTAGACGTGTAATAAACCGACGAGACAGTGAAAACAAAATAAGCTAAAAACTGCACGTACAGCAGCACAGAAAACAACGTCACACACGCATCGAAGTAGCACCTAAACAGCAGCAGGAATGTGTATATCATACTCAAAATCTGAACATCATACAGTCAACACGCTTCCACGTTCAGGCCCGGACCAATTTAAAACCGTGCCCCGTGTCCAAGACAGTCGGTGGAAACCAGCGCATTTTGAAGCGACGATAACGGCGACCAGGAGCGCTCAACATACGGACCAGGTTGAGACGCCTAGCGCATGACGCGGATAGAGTCAGGAAAGGTCTGCAGCAGAATGGGTAATGACTTTTCCAGTGACCTGACATTTCGTTGTTGTTCGAGGTCGGTACGCGTAAGGCAAAGTCAGTCCAGCGCCTGGAAACATTGTACGTCGGTCTCAATGACGTAGCAACGTCGTCATCGAACCAAGAATTTGGCGAAAGTCCTGATTTACTGGTTATATCGTAATTCCACTGCACCCATTCTGGAGTAAAACTACCGGGCTGTATTAAGATGTCCATGCCGCCCGACTCTACGTCACGCTTGGATGAATTAACTGACGCAAGCTTGCAAGTTTGGATAGCAACATATTCCCGCCTTAGGGAAGCCACCATTTTCACCCACGGATCGGGAGTCGCAACGTCCATAATCAAGAGCAAACGAGAGGGCGCCATTGCGTTGTCATCGCAGCAACTATCTCGCCATAATTCAATCACGTGGTCTGGAGACAGTACGGCCCCATCTGCCGAACAAACAACATATTTTGATATAACTTTATGTTCAACCCTGAGCTTTAAACTCACTGATTTTACGGGTAAGGTAGGTTGCATGGCGCCGAAAGGTCAAAGTACATGCGACTCTATGGCTATTGCACAGCGCTCTCTCCTTACATCAAGTTTAAGATTGGCAAAAATAACAAACAGTTAACTTTGGTCATTACAATGAAATCCTTTCTCAACGTATAGTCGACGACAATTGGCTAATCATGCCAACAAAAGAAATTCCAGTTTTAGCATCATAAATAAAGGTATAGTGTAGTGTAGGCTAGGTCGCTAGAAAAAGGAAACACCTTACCTGCAAGAACACACGAGCCATCCTCTGCCGTTAAACCGCTGTAGTAGAAAATATAAGTATCGCAACGGACGCCGTCGCCTTCCTTTGTTTTCGTATTGAACAAATTACGAAGCTTCTCCTCAACCGCATTTAAGCTTAAGCCGCTGGTTGAGTAATCGCACCCGATATTGTCGATCAAGTACAAAGCAAAAAACCTGCAGTTAGAGTAATATTGTGAATATGAGAACTGTATTACAGTTTTCTGAAACAAACCATGCTTGTATAGGTGTACTTACTTATGTATAGCAGTTATCAACGACGTAGCCCTGTCATTTTGCTTCTGCAACGAATCTGCCGGTAATATTGTGATTTTGGCATTGGGGCTATAAAATAAATGAATTGTCAGATAAAGTAAGAAGCACGCCATATCACGGCGTTAGAATTGGAAGTACGTACTTAACAACGGTAGTTGTCGTTATCAGCGCGTACGCTACACACGTGCCACCCAATTTGACAGCAAGTTCCCTGATTCTTCCGAAAGAGGCGCACTCTATTCCAATCACCACCAGCAGAAGGGCTGGATACGTTGCGTTTTCTCGCCTCCAAGAAATGCCACCAAAAAATAAAGTGGTGAGAAGCGCGCATGCCACTATCTGCTGGCCTACCAAGCAGAGATTTCGAACCCCTGTACATGAAAGAGTGTTTCATATCATACCAAAGTAAAAGAGATTTGAATTAAACGACAAATTTAAGCTACTGAAACAAACATAATAATTTATATATTTTCGTCATAATTATATCACGTATGTTTGTGGCGCACAAGGTAAACCGCAGAGGTTTCCTTTTGATACGGTTAACCGAATGAATACATTATGTATAATGTAAGCAAGCTGACACTTTGTTTACCTGTCCTTGCCAGAAAGCATAATGCATAAAGCATGCTTTGGCCTTTAAAATCAGTAAAATCATTGTAAAATTATGGCAGGAACAACCTGTCTTTTAAACGTGCAGAGTGAATTACTTTATTGGGTTAACATTAAGAATGCAAAGACATGGTAGAAAATAAAGAGAATTGTTTCATGAGGGAAATGTAAAAACATCTAAATAACTGGGTGTTGTGAATATGTGTAGGCTGTGTAGTCTTGACCCCTTCGGGCGCTCTAAACTGAACGGTCCAAGGGAAATTGTACTAATACGCAGGCTGTCTTAGTTTAGGTGAATATGAAACTTGAACATATTATACGTTCTAAAGCCACATTATTAGTTTAAAAAGTTGAGACAGTTATTCCATCGCTTGACACCACATCGGCTTAGAAGAAATAAGGAAATAACACAAGCTCTTGCATCAAATACACAAAATTAAATTAATTCAAACAACCAGTGCTATCTGTTTGTATACAACACCATGTACATCATCATAAAGTGCAAACTATATATATTGTATGTGTTCTAAATTCTAACAACCACAAATCAAGTTACACCTTTGCTGGACATAATGTGCGATAAACCTGTTCCACCAGATGTTGTGGGAAGCTTATGGTAAAAATCTTGACACTCTGAGAGTTTAGAAGCCAGTGTAAGCTGTGTAAAAAATATCTCGTCAATCCAGTTTTTCACAGTTGTAAAATTAACGTGCATATAGTTTACACTGCCAAGAGGCAATGGATAGTGTTAGTGATGTATCAACATATATGTGTAGAGTGCATCCATTTCGCAATCATAAGAATGTAGTATTCTGGCTGAAATAAAAGTTTAGTTACCTCTGTGGATAAGTAAGCCAAATGTGTGCATAGCCATAGTAGTCCACTTACACTCACAACAGGAACTACAAACACAAGCTCATACTCCGGATGTAAAAGTATCACCTACAAGTAAAACAAGTGTTAATATCTAAATATATCACAAACTTTCAACAGCTGGAACAGCATATAGATCTGAAATCAATTTTTAATTGAATTGAAGTATACCAGTTTTACATTCAATAGTTGAAAGTCCATATACTAGATGGTGAAAAATCTACAAAAATTTATACAAAATAAACCATCATTATAACTCAAAAACTGTTTAGAATTTTAGTCAACTTACAAAAAAGGCCAAGGCACAAAACAAAGCTTCAACGATGAAAACAACAATCGTGAGACAAAGATGCTTTAACCTAAAATCATAAAAACTAAATCTACAAAACTTAAAATATCGCATAAAGGTGATGTATGTACCATTTTTAGTTATGGTCTAGCTATAAAATGGAATTAGATTGATATGAATAAATCCAATAAACTACCTCCCTCATTGATTGTTATTCAAGAGTAAATTTAATCAGAATCTAAGTTGATAAGTTCAGGTAAATACCTTGATATTCCGAAGGACCATGACCACCTTTCCATTGCCGATAATGGTGAGAAGTAGAAATCAGTGGCCGGTGGGAAAAATAGTCTTATGTGATAGCAGATCAGAGAATATGGGTTCAATACAATGGGCATATTATCAAACACAGCAATTCCTGAATAAAATATTGTTGTTCACAGAATTCGTAGAAGAATATGAAGGCTGATAACTGCAACAGTACTGTACAAGACAATGGGTGAAACTGAGGAAAATACATTCAAACAATTTTAATTCAAAGCTTTCAAGGCGTTTTAAAAAATATTTATACATATATACAGAACTTCATGTTAAGGCCTAAGGTAAAGTACATATAGCTATCACTTAGTCACATTTACACGACATAACATCCAATAGAATGATATGCAATATATACCTGAAATAGCAATAAACAAAAAGAGAGTAAGAAATGCCAATGTGCATTTCATTCTCAAATTAGCAACTACTAATGCAGATGCTACAGTAATTATCAACAGATCACAGTCAGCTTGTGGACCCAGAAAAATTATTCCACCAATCAATGCTCCAAATAATGCCGTCACCTCTACAGGCAATAAAAACATTGACCTGGAAAGAGAAATTAAATTCATGGTTACTACTGATAGTATCCACTGCATCTTGAAGAAGGCATAGAAAGTTTTAAAGAGTTGGCAAATGCTATTGCAGTTAAATTAAAAAGAGAATAGCATACTTAATAAAAATTTTATAGTAATTGAGCAAGACTTACTTTACAATTTGAAATTTTTTTTACCTATGGTGGACAACTTCTAAAAACCTATCCAAAAAATCACAGCAACATTTGATAGCTGTGCTGGTCATTATCAACATGTCCACCAGTCTGTCACGATCATCATACGCCCAGACTCTATAATAATGGGCACCATATGTAAGAGAACCTAGCAGGAAGCCCCACCACAAATGAGTTACGCAAGCTCCGACTCCTGGTAAGAATTCATGACATGACTCTCAACAACAATTCAGCATTTACTAATATTTGTACGTTTATAGTAAATTTGGGATGAGATGTACTCTAACCTTCATAGCTCGAACAGGCATAATCCAGATACATGAAGACCAGATTTATTAAAACCACTGCCACTGCTACTAGGAGTTTGGTTAAGTCAGCATCATTCAACCACAGATTAGCTGATGCCACCAAAACGGCAACTAAAAGTAGAAAGCCTGGCACAATCTTCAGACACCTTAATTGAACATATACCGGTTGATTATGTAGCAATTCATTATCAAAATTTAAAAGTTATTATATACATATATTACTTTATTCTGAAAGTTTTAGGAAAGGCAATTAAAACAAAGGATCACATCATGTAAGAAAGAACAATAAAACTAAGTTTATTTATTCATAAAAAATAGTTCCATTGAGACCCATTGATTAGAAATTCAAAATTAGTTCTTTCCTACTAAAAAGGCATAATATTTTGCATACACAGTGAGACCTCGTTAATCTGAACCCCGAACAACTGGGATCCCCGTTATCCAACACAAAACTGCCAGGAACAGATTTCTTCCTATGCATTTTACCCCTTTAATCCGGAAACCCTGCTGTCCAAATCCAACACAAAAGTTTTGGAACAAATGTGCGAAATAAATAGCAATAAAACCTGATAAACCGGATTATGGAGAATGAAGTGAAAATGATTCACGATTGTCCTAGATACAGTAGTTAGTTGACAAAAACAATAGCCCATTATCTACACACAGTAATGTTGCAGTTTCCCTTTTTAAACTCCTACGCATACTTTAAATTGGAGTAAGGTGCATACTGCTTTTTGAACACGGTGCTGCATTTGCAAGATTGATTGATTTTTCGCTTTCCGATAATCCAGATACCCAGCTAAACTGACATTTTATGACGAAACAAAGTGGTCCGGATTAACGAGGTCTGACTGTAGTTAGTTTAAAATAAATCAGGAGAAAAATATTTCATAAACATGCAGCTCAAATCATTGCTATATATCCCAAAACAACATATAGATGAAATAATGATGATTTGCAAAATTACTTATAGTTTTATCTCTAACTAAAATAAGATCATTGTGATCACGCTGTATATAGGTATACCTTATTTTAGCCAAAAGTTTTGCTTTGTACATGATGCAAATATTTGACAGAAATACTGATCCTTTCTCATAGAACAAGGAGAGCTTTCTATAAAACCGGCACAAAAAATTGTCTTCTGGATGTTTCTGGTAGCTGCAAATACCCGAGCCTAAAATAAAAGTTTCATGTAAAGTTTGTAATTCATGTAAACTTGATAACATTTGTCAAAAGGTGCATATTTAGTATTGGTTAATTAAGCATGACATGTCAAGAAATTGTTTTATGCTCTTTTGCTAATACGCACATGCAGAAATTTTTACAAACGTTTCATAGTAGGTATCACAAGCAATTCAGCACCTGTCAGTCACATAATCATATTGGTATCAATTTTGTTTATTCTGCAATTCGCACCATATTTTCATAAAATCAAAGAGCACATTTCAACATCAAACCACATTAGTTTTGAAACGTAATTTAAAGTCCTAACAAACTTTTCACCCACATTACTTCCACACAATGACATAAGTATACTTAGCATAAATGATAATAGCATAATTTATAAAAGTTCCCAAAGTGCAAAATTTTTCCAAAATTCGGTTCATTAAGTCAAAATTCTTGCCAAGCCTTAAATTTGGTATTGCCCACCTAAAGCATTGATTTTTTTAATGATCATAAATCGAAAGGATATATAACGGTAGCGCCCAAAATGATGACAATAGCATATTACACTTTAAAGCACGGGCTACTTGTTTTCACACAAGCTACGCATCGTAGACTGAGCTTTTAACCATTTCGCAGCCAAAACATTTAAAACAATTCTACCTAAGAAATTTCTGATCATGTTAAACGATTTTGTAAAGCATGGCTGATTTTAGCAGTAAAAATCAGGCAATGATAAAATACCAAACAAATGAGGTCTTGTTAAAAAAACCACCCTATTTGAAAAGGGTGAAATCAACATGAATACATGTGGAGGTGGCATTAGCCATCTTGTACAACCACAATGGCAAAAATTGTCAGACACTGCCTCTTAAGGGTACTCTTCAAAAATCTCATATTATTTGCAAATAAAAATTGGTCAGAAATTTCAGTAAATAAATATGTTATATATATATAAGGGATTAAATTCCAATTCTGATGATATAAAAATTGTTGCTGTACATTTAGTGAAGCTTGCATAACTTAAGTTTGTGTAAGCAGAATAGGATCATTTTTGTATAGCTGACTTGACTATACTATACATCATGCTTACAAGCCAACTAATAAAAACTATACATAAACACGGAACACAAACATTGCAGCAAAAACCTAGAAACAATTTAGGTCTGTTTCATCTTTGTCATCATAAAACACTTACTTGAACTAACATAAATGGGTGGAGCGTAAGCCAGTTGATTCCTTAGTTTAGGCATAAAATAATCATGGTTGCCAAGAAAATGATTTCTTTCCAAAGAGCCCAAACTTGACGATCGGGGACGTAGGGAAACAGTTCGTATTTTGGAGGTTTGATACTTTTTAGACATTATTTCAGTATTTGATTGTTTAGTACCCATGCAAATATAGGTCTAATGAAGGTGATCTAATATTAATAAGTGAAAGTAATCACTCATTCAAAGTTTAAGTGATACTCAAAACCTTTAATTAGCCAAAATGGAAAGTGTGGCATGCGCACAGGCACACACATGTAAGATTTAATGACACAACAGAAAATTTACTGGTAAATGAACAATAAATAAACGTTATTTGAACGCCAATTTATAGCAAATTAACAAAAGATGAAGCAGTCCTGAGGGAAAACTTTCTTTTTAAAATTAATTACCTCTGCACTTCACATTTTTTTCCAAAACTAGCAAACTACCAATCTTAGCTATCTAGGCGAAATTAGTCTAGTTCATGGAATAGTATTTTACATACATTTTCGACTTTGAGACTATAAAATATCGATAATTAATCCAACAAACATACTCTACAAACAATTAAGCTAGCCTAGTCTATAAGAAAATGTGAAAGTGATTATCTCTATTTCAATATACACAACACAATACACAATATACAATACACAACACAACACACAAATCGCTAATCATATTACAATACCAGATTACAGTTTCAGTAAGCATTAAATTGATTAATATTAACACATTATGCCCTGCTAAGGCCTGACACACTATGGAACTAAAACGGCTGACGCGTAATTTGTAAGTAATTAATGACAATAAAATGCTTACCTTTCAAAGGTGCAAATATTGGGCAGGCATTTCGCCGTTAACTTGTACAACAAAAGCTCAAAGGTCATTCAACACCGAGTACTGGAGTAATAAACAGATTCGTACAAACACCAGAACACCATACAGAATCACAGTACAGAAAATGCAGGTTTCATTGGTGATTATTCACATAAACATCCAAAAATTAGAAAAAGATTTTCATATTTTCGCTTTAAATTTATGTATCATTACTTCATTATTTGGTAAATTATCTTTGATTAAGTTTAGTAAGATTAACGCTTTTGACTTCAAAGATTTTTTAATAACAGCAATATTTGTATAGCAGCAGCTTAAATTGGGAAAATCCCCTAAAAGAGAAAATGTCTAATGCAGTGGTTCTTAACCTGGTTTCGATCGAACCAGTGGGATTCAACAGCGCCGTTCCAGAGGTTCGACGAAGGTCCTCTTCGCGTTGCAAAAATTCAACAAACGTTTTGGTTATGTGTTACTTTTGATTAGTCGCAAAAACAGAACAGTCTTTAAAGCAAAAATTAAAGGAAATTGTAAGCATAAGAAATTTTTCAGAGGGCTTCTTCCCTGGCCTCAAGTACCGCAATAGTTTTGGTATGTGAGGAGAAACTGTCCACAGAAAAACAACAACGTATCTAGATTTACACGTTTTGGTGCCATAAACTGGAAGGGTATCCCTGTATCGTTAAGTTTGCCCCCGATTTTCTCACGCCGTTTGTAACCACCTATGTATGAGAACATGCGTTTTCTGGTTGAGATTAAAACGAAAAAACGTAACAGGTTTGCATGTGAAAATGACTTAAGGGTTGCCCTTTCTAATACACAGCCACGAATCTCCAAGATTGTCTCCGAAAAACAAGAACAGAAGACACATTGATACAACAATGCTTTGTTAAATGTAAACATATAGGCCTAGTTGGTTAATTTCGTTTCAGCAACCCGTTCTTGTTTATTGCTGCAACTTTTGTTTGTGTTATCGTTGCGCAATTTATTGGGGTTCACCGAAAGCTTGGAGAATATTGTAGGGGTTTGGCGTGTTTGTAAAGGTTAAGAACCACTGGTTTAATGCTTGGCAAACTTTCTTATGTCGCATAGTTTATTTTTTCATATCATGTATTTTTCGCCATTAACTGTTTGAAGCAAAGGTGCTAACAGTGGCTTATTTAGGATTGCATTGAGGGGGGGAATTTTTTTAAAACCTTAGTCTGAAATTCCAATGTTTGTCCACCCCGCCCAAAATGCGAGAAGCGCAAAATTTTGTTGTTACCCAACAAAAAAATCCTTTAAAACGCTTTCGAAGGAAATATATTCTCATGTTTATACATACAACAGCTGCCAGTTTATATCTTAAACTTTTGAAATAAGTAGTCGCAAACAAGGATATGTCATAAATGAACAGTTATGGAGACCCAATGGCCGCCCCTCTAAATACGTTAGTGGGTGCTACCTTGTTATTGTAAAACATAACAAACAATACACTCACAAACAATAAACGAACGGGAAAAAGCTTAAAGCAGCAAAGCCCGGAAGCTTAAAACGTGTAAGATGTGATCGAGTGGTGCGATAACGTAATGATGGGAGGTTAGCACGACGCCGAAATCGATACGTGTAGGAATTTAAATTAAAACAAAGATTTTCCTCAAAGCCCAACCAAAACACATTGCTTTTGCAGCTCCAGTTATTGCTTAGAGTTGTTTATACAATTTTGTTGTTAATGCTTCTTTTTTGTTTCATGTATATTGTTTACTTACAGGAAAGGCCCGCCGATATACACAGCAGAGTAAAACGCAAAGCAAACCGCATGTTGTCCTTTTAATATTTTTTTAGTATACATATTTACATTTTAGATGATTAAGCACGCATGACACTAAAATTATTGGCAATATAACAGCAATAGCCTAAAGATAAAGCTTGAAACAACTATGCATTAAGGTTAAAGCTATGTACAAAATTCCGAAACTGCTAACAGCTAGCTTAACATAATCAACGACCAAATCAAGCAGTAAATATCTTCCCGGTGTACAGTGGTAAAACTTAACCCAACCCAATTTCATAAACATGAAACTTGTAAAAGTAAATACAATAATAGAAAGTCTGTCAGTCTGTCAGAAGTGCATCTCTCATACTGGAAGTGCTTTGACCTCTGCGACGAGAACGGTTTTCTGGCTGTGATGCCCTGTGGCTTCGATCACGCGACTCTGCGGCCCGTCTCTGTTCATTTTGTCGTTCTTCTTCTTCTTGTCTGTCTGCTTCCCGTTTTTCTGCCAAAGCTCTAAGTGGCTCTTCGAACCTGCCGGGAACATTATGATCTGCATTGGAGGCCAAATCATCTTCATTGAAATTTGGCTCATTTTCCATTCCTTCAAGGATTTTGCCATAAGCATCGAACTTGCAAGGAAAGGTTTCTCGTTCGTCCTCCAATAATTTCTCAACATCGTAAAAAAGAGCCTGTCCACCGTAGCCAAGGTGATAAGGAACTTTTCGAGCTGCTTGACTCGCTCTCTCAACGTTGGTTCCACGAAGTAAATTCGAATCAAATGCATCCTACAAATGTGAATTTTTGGTAACTTTAAATAGAAAATACTCAATCGTATGGCCAATACTAAGTAACCTACATAAACATCCTAATTCTCATACAGCAAAGTAACTCACTTGCACTTCAAACGGTGGTTTGGCGTGCTTTGGCATAATCATAATGTTGCCGTCCGGGGTAATGTATTTTCTAGGAATTTCTAAATCAGGAGGAATGTAAGGCGTCTTCCAAGCTTGACTCAATCTAGGATCGTTAGGAGGAAGAACACGTTTGTAGCGGATCTCTTTCTGATAAAAGATATCGAACCAGTCAGCAAGGTATAAAAGTCATAAATACGTTTTACCATAGCTTTAGCATTACCGCAAAACTAGTAGCTTGTCTATATGTAAAGTGTTTCGTTTCCGGCTAACACCCATATGATATGAATCAAAACTTAAAAATTTGGCTTCTTCTATCAAAAGAAGACTCATTATTTCATTATTTTAAAATTTGTTTACAATATTACAAAGACTGCAAGTAGTGCATTTACCAAAACCAGCAAGTCACGAGTAAGCTACAACATATCACCAAATAAGCTACAACCGAAATTTTGTTTTATCTAGAATCTAAACAAACGCGGCTATATCCTTCAGTCTGTCTCATGCATAAAACTGACACGTTTTTTGTAATACGGCGAAACCACGACTCTCGGTTTGGTAGTTCCATACAGCAACTTCTAAAATGTATTGGTCTACTCTATAGTCTTCTGTCATATTCATAATTCAAAATGAAAGTTGCTGTCGTTCAAAGCAAATCTGCGTGCAATGAGTTGTGTCTTTATGAGTTTAAGTTATTTGTTTAGGATTGGTAAATTCAACGTTGCCTAATGTTTTCACCCTTTTCTTTCGATTTCCTTCGTCGTCAGTTTCTTCTTCGGAAGTGGACGTGCCCTCCTCCTCAACATCGGACTCGTTTGCCATTTTATCCGGATGGGGATTCGGGATGAAACGAATCACCTTAACGTCTTCGGCCTATCAAACAGTTTGCGTGCAAATTATTTTTCTTTGCGACAAACGTGCGTGAAATTGAGGTATTTGAGACGTAACCTTAAAACTGAAGGTTGACTTACTTTCAATGCATCTTCTTGCTTCAAGCGTTTATGTTCGTACCAAACGTACATGACGATTGCAAGAACAAGAGTTCCAAGTAATCCGTAAAGCTTTGGCTGAATCAAAAAAGAAAACACTCAACTAAAGGCTTTTAGAATGAATGTCATGCACCAACTTGGTAAGGTTCAATGCCTGGACAAACGAGGCTATAAAGCATAAAAACTTTCACGTTAATTTGTTGCTTTAGTATTAATACCCCAGTGCATGTGGCAGTACTTCTTGTGGCATACCCGACAAGGACTCCAACGGCATGCCAATGATAAAAAAGAACAAACATCTGTATCATTTCATCTGGCTCTGGATACTCAAATTGGATTTTCACTAAAACATATCGATTTACCGTGAGCGTCAATAATAATCAAAGAGCAATAAACAGCCGTAGTTATGAGCCCGGTATATAACACAAACGCACCATTAACAGCAGCATATAGTGCTCCACTTCCAAGCCCCCAGAGGGCGGGCACAGCTACAAACAAGATCTTCTCCCAAATTGCAGGAAAAACATTTGTGTACTTGAATCCGCCGATGCTGGCCACTGGTGTCCAGGAAATGAGAATGACCAAGCAGATGAAAAAGCAAGAAACTATAAACAACAAACTTCATCAATAACATTGTAAGTGGAACGTGGAAAATACAATGGGCGACTATTTACCGCAAAGAAGCTTCTAAAAACATCTCTTAAAAATATCCGAATGCGAAATACCTACATGAAGATTTAAGTAAAATATAATGGAAGTCACTGAAGCTGCTAAGGGGTTACGACAAGTTAGTAAAACTGCATGGTAGAAGGGCACTTTCAATAGCAACAAATTGAGATCAAGGAGAGATTTGAATATCCATATTAAGTATATTGTCTCAACGCATAGCTGTTAATATATTTACTGTTCAGAAAAAATTAGCAACGTCTCCCTTTTATAACAACAGCAAGTCCGTAAACGAGTCATACCAGCAACTATCAAAATAGGGTTCCATCCGGTTCTCTTAAGAGCCAACCAAGGCGCCCCGGCCGCAACCACCGATCCCATGAAGCCACATGCGGCAAGAGCGACGTAGTGTAACCAGCTATTCAACGAACAAATGGTGTAAGCCTGAGACAAAGCACGTTTTAATTTTAGTTGCGGGGAAACAAGAATGTGGTTTATACGCTCGTAAATATATATGCATAGTACCCATTCTGGCTTGTGAAAAATACGTACGGTTTCAAAACTATGCCATTAATTTTTATGAAGCAACAGCATACCTTTGGGTAAGTATAAGCAATGAAATCAGTCGCCCACCCCATGAAGATGAAAGTGGGGGCAAGCATGGTTCGTCTCCAACTGAACACTCCCCTAAAACCGAGTTTGAAGTTAAGTTCAAAACCCTTTTCTTTCAAGTTAGACCAAATTTTTGTAGTTTGCCCTTCCAAGCAACCAAACAGGAAAAATCCCATCACAAGAATTAAACAACAAGCGTTGGCTCTAAAGTAAAAAGAGTATTACAGACAGCGCTAGACACTTGGGAAAAACGAAAAAATTTGAAACACTTCGTTAGCCTACATATTTACAGGTTTGCATTTGAGTATTTATCGATGGACGGTATGTCTTTTTCCTGCATCATGGTATCCCACCAGTTCGGCCAAGGTTTATCGCAGTGATACCTTCCGCACGAAAGATTGTTCGTGTGGATATCTACATCAGAAAATGCATTAAATGGTTAGTTGGAAATCAATTTCAGCTTTGCTTGCTGTTGCGATAATAAGTTTGGACATTGATATGAGCAACACAAATTCTACTTACAGGTATTGTTGCGCTGCATGTCTCCAAATACAAGCACGGTGCAAGTCATCGCTGACAGCGAATAACCAAGAAACCAACCACCAAATACAAATGTATTTAATATATACAGCATCCAGTTGCTCTGAATCCCTACAACATTACAATTGCAATTATATTGTATGTATTGTATAGGGTGACAAATTGCTTATATTTTCAGGATATCTATAAGCTAAAACTGGAAAAACTTTCTGCATACTTAAACAAAATTTTTTTAGGAAGCAGAGTTAACAAGTGATTTATCTCACAAAGATAATAAAAATCAATTAACTTAGTTTGCCAGCAAAAGATGCTTGCTATAGCTTGATTCATATTCCCTGTACATACGCATAACGTTGTAAGGATGCTACTCATACCATTGTATGGCCTTTTTTGGTTAAGGTCGCCAAGACGTTTTGTTAGTTGCACCATGTACATGCTAAACGTTGTGAAGAATGGCGTGCTAGCCAATCCAGCTAAGAACCCACCTAAAAATGGCGACACCTTAGGTGTATAATGAAAAACAGGTACGATATGTAGATATAACATGCCAAACAAAACAATAGACGTTCAATTCAACAATCAAAGATATTAAAGCAGACAAAAAAATTTGAGGACCGCAGCTTAATTTTCGTCACTTACTTGGCATGATCGTGTACTTAGCGTCCAAAAATGAAAGCGAGATGAACAAGCCGTACCCTCCAGCGCCGACAAACAATATCCATTTGTCCTGCACAACCCTCGTGAGATAGGGTACGAGGACTCCTAAGAGTGCGGCCAACCTGTACGGACGAAAGATATTTCCATAAATAAATCTATATAGAGTTACGTTGTTATACTTTTATATCACTGCCTAAGTGCACAGCCATACAAGGCTTCGTTAGTTGTTAGTATAGGCTACAACAAACATGTGTCAGATAGAAAGCTGAAAACGGAAAGGGTCTGATAAACAAAGGTGTGTTTACCCATATTTTGCTAATAGTTGGACATGGCCGTAAGTGTTCATGTAATCGGGCATATACTTGATCTCCATGAAGAATTCGCTTTCGTGAAGATAGTTTTGCATAAGCGACAGCTGGTGGTAGCCATAAGAAAACAAGAAAAAACCAATCCCGGCAAGATAAAGCGATCGAAATAATTCCTTTCTGTTAATGCAAAATACGTTACAACCGCGAACATGGAACAAAAACTTCTCCCCAGACAAAATTAATTACTTATATAAAAGTTTAACTATAAAATTTGTGCTAATAGGTATAATGTATAATAAGACGTGCTGGTAAACCATTTAGATATTTTTCTTAGATTATTAGTCTAACTATGTACCTAGTCTTTTTGTTCACTCTTCTTTCTTCTTTGTTTTCATCCCATCCCAGTGGACGGGCTTCCAGAAGATCTGGAGTTTCTCCCATCTGTTTCACATAGTCTTCGTATGTAACAATCTCACCAGTAGGAAGAGCAAAGTTGCCAACCTTTGGCTTTTGTCTTTTCGGTATAGCTGCAATGAAAACAGACACATCGTAAGCAGCAGTTAGGGTAAAAAGAATAAGTTGTAGGTAAAAATTTAAATTTAGTTATTTAGTCCAGAAAAGCGAGATTCGGTTTAAATTATTGTATTTGTTATGTACGGCTTCGTTGATATTTCTCTGGTAAAATCGTTTTAATAGCTCGATTTTTTTTGGTGAAAGAGTGGCTGTTTTTTTCTACTGCAATGACCAAAACAGTTTACAAGAACAGGTAATGATGATGCGCATGAAACTTAAAACACTTATACAGCAGTAATAATAACTTCGTAAAATTTATTGCTTACGTTTCCTGCACGTGGCCCTGCGCCATATATTTTTCCAGCTCCATTTGTCTCCATATAGTTTGACCAGAAGTTTCATCTTGACTGTAAAGGTAAGCCAATGTACAAATAACTTTCTAACAGAATTAATGAAAGCTAAGAAACTAAGCTTTGCTGAAACACAGTTGGGCCTATTCCGTGAACTACAGTTCTTGTTTGACTGGTAATAATGGCTAAAACATTTCCAACAAAACAATCACGATCAATCTAAAAATACCCTGACTTCCTCGTTTAAGTATAACCGCCTGCATTAAGCTTTCATGAGTACGTATTTTTTTAAATGCTACTTGAGCTTTTTTTCTGAGGCTTCTTTTACATTATGTAAAAGCGCGTGACGGAAGTAAACAGAATTGTGTCCACGCATTGTGTGCGAGATGGAAATAGCAATAATCGAACCAAGCCAGTTTCGGGCTGATTATGTATGCACATTTCACAACAGTTCCTTCTTGGCACGATGAAATAGCTAAACGATTGTGCGAACGACAGCAGAATTAGTGGGGCAAAAACAACAATTGTTTTGGCGAAAGATGATAATTAATTGATTGGTATAACCAATAATCTCATATTTCGTTATTAGAATTTAACATTATACGAGAGGTTGTTTTTTTTTATGAACAGGTTTTTGCTTAACGTCAATAATAAAAGACAGAAGAATCCACCAAAATCTACTGAACAACGCATGCGGCTACAAAACTGCAGACATGTGACAATCTAGCAAAATTAATGTACTTTTTAACATCGGTAAGTAACTTTTCTGCTTCGAAAGAAAGCAACATCGGTCGGTTATTTCAAATTAAAATAGCCCAGCATAAACTTTGCATATTTTTCAAACATATGCATGTGCTGAGTTTTATTCAAATAAGGTATTGTATGAACAGTACACACGGTGCAACTCTTCTTAGCTTTTCGAAAGCTAATTTTATAACAAGCGAAAACGTAAACAGCATTTTTGCTAAATTGCGATAAATTTTATAGGTATCTGTCATATTTTTTGAGATAACTGTTGAATGATTTATACATATCTTAAAAAATACACTCGTGCAAAACATGGACATTTCTATTTACCACGTTACTTGATTTGAACTTGTGACACTGAGGTTTGACGACTCGCTGTCGAACCCACTCGCCATCTCAGTGCTTGTCAAGGACCACAATCTAAAGACTTTAAATTATATAACAGTGAGTCTCAAAACGACGGCAAACTTTTAACTACGAGCTTCATTGCTGGAGAGCCTATACACGAGGAGAAAGCACAATTCGCAGAAATTTTCCCGTTTTTATTCTTTAAAAGTTGCCAGCGAATACAAATGGCGAAAGATTACTAAAAAATCAATGAAAACGAGTAAAATGTAGTGCATACGGCGATGCCATGAATGTACAACAGGTAACAGTAACCATTGTTCCTTACCAGCAATTAATTTCGCCAGTGCATGCTTTGACCACTTTTCACGGGATTATTACGTCACACATAATATTCAGCCGAACTGGGGAACTTATAAACCTTAATCAAGAATGACAATACAAAATGAATCAAAAAAGGAAAAGATCCCACAAAATGAAAAAGTATCAACTGATACAAGTTCAAACCGTGCAAGATGGAAAAGGCACTGCCGTACTGCTTGTGAGCGCCCTCAAGCGGATACAATAGGTGTCTGATTATGGCAGAAAACTCCAGACACCAAGCCTATAGAAACGATGAAAATGATATGAAATGCGTTAAAACGGTGCATTAATAGGAATAAAAGATTTAATACTTAAGCGATCTAAAACGCAAGCATCACCACAAGTGGAACCGGTGACAAAGGTAATGGGATTATGATGAGAATTGTCGTCAAAAATGGAGAAATTTAAAACGAGGTTAAGGAGTCGCAACAGAGACATCTTGGCCATACATAATTAATTCGTTTTTACGCGATGGAAAACCACTAAAAACTCCAGAATTTACGTTTACTCAGAGTTTGCATTCCATGTTGAAAAGCCTTGTCAAAGGCAAAAAGCATATGTAATATATACAGGCTATAGTATATATGTAATGAAGTATATTTAAAAAATAACTAGTGTGAAATTGTTACGGCATTCGGGCGAAATAGAATTGTTCACGCTTTCTTATCGTTTAACAGAGCACGAAAGCTTTGGCGTGATCGTAACGTTTACATGGCGTCAGGGATCTACCGCCAGCCAAATCCAAACGGCAGTTTCAAAGGCCAATGAAAAAAAAGGAAAAAGACTGCAGTACAATCTATGAAAGTTAAAGTCAAGGCAAATGAAAAAAACGTCACAATCAGTATAAGGGGTAGGCTTAGGATGCAATGCGATGATTTTATGAAAAGACGTGAAAACAGATGCTTATCGTTGAACGACGAAAAAACGTGATGGAAATTGTGCAAATAAAACTAGCAAAATGCAGATTTGGGCTCAAATGCAGTTTATATAATATTATATGGACAAAAGCTGAAATCATTGCTTCTTCAAACTCTCACGTGTTTTATTATCGTTTTATGATGAAACAATAGGCCTTTACTTCTGAAGTGCTAATGTCACATTAGTTTCAGGCAAACTTCACTTCAACTTTAACAAAAGACAAAGGTTAATCTTAAAAGCTATTTACAAAGCTGAAAAAGCTTAAACGGCAAAATCAAACAAAAATTTTAGAAATATACAACGCAGTGACATAAAGGTGGTCTTTAGGATCAACTAAGGTTCTTCAAAGTTATTACAAAATAACTGGAAAAAATGCTAAAACACATGACGCTTACTCAGCAAATCATTGTGTCTAACACAAAAAAGTAAACGAGAAATGAATAACGTAAGCGAGTAACCTTTCAATACTAGATAATGTACTATAAGGAAAGTTTACCGGTCCAGTACGAAACGCCATCAAGCCGCTTCTGATGATGACAATGCTTATTAAAACGGGTATGAATAGAGATTTTAAACGCCCTCAATAGGCAAAGATAGACTTGCCATGAAACTCCGGTCAAACGTAAGCGGATAACACTGAAATCTGAGGACAATTTTAAAATTCGATTTCAATAAAAAATCGATCGCAAGCCAACTTCACACCATCGTTCTATAAGGCCCCTGGACCCTCAGGTACTGCATGATGGTACTTGGACCACCTTCTACCGCCAGCTGGGGTATCTGAGACAGTGGACAGTCCTCGACCGACATCAGGACCAGTTTCGTGCAAAGGGCCAGCTCGAAAGGCAAGACTTGCAACGGGTTGTCGTTGAGATAGAGTTCTTCCAGGCTTTGCAAATTGCCTGGATAAAGAATGTCAGGTTTACCAACGTGGATACCAAAAAGAGCCGCATATTGGTTGCACCATATTGGCGATGGTAACAATTTAAAATATTTCTCAATACTCTTAATATTTAAAGATGTAGCCACTTGAAAGTATTACCACGTTGCGCATACTTTGCATTCCTTATATAGAAACGCGAAATAAAGTGGCTTCATTGGTTACAGCGAATGACATTTATGCAAGACTTCGACAGACTTGATTGAATCGCAACAGCAATGTTTGCCTGCGTCATAAAGTTAATGACGTCTTACGAAGAACACTGTCCTTCTATGGGGTATGATCCACACCGCATTAAATATTCGTAACGTGTCTAACCAATTTGTTATAAAGTTGGCCGATACTGCCCAAATAAATCACACTCAAGTCGATTTACAGTACAATTGATTTGTTAAACACGGGCAAAGAAGGGAATTACCAGCGACTAATGCAGTACGTTATTGACAGCCATACTACCATATTGGTACATCAAGCTTTATGGACATGACAACTTAAAAAGGTTATAATTGCATTTAGCTGCATTTAAATTCCTGCGACTATTGCTAAATGTGCAAATAATACTCGACTATATATGGGGTAAAAATCAATTGTTCACCAACCCGAGCGTGACGGACCGGGATGGTTACGCGTCGTCATTATGAAAAACAAAATTTCTTCAGGAATGCGAAAAACACAATATTAATAGGATGTGAAAAGACTTCAAAAACCTACCGATTTCATTTGGAAGGTCTCTCATCTGGTTTTCGCCGACGGCGAGGACGGTTAAATTGGCCAGATGACCCAGTCCACGTGGCAGCACCGTCAGTCTATTGCCTTGCAGTTTTAACTTTCGTAGCTGAGTACACACAAGTTATAAGGATGAATTTAAGGCAAAAATATAATTAATCATGACCCCTATTACAAAACAAACAAACGAGGATGAAAACGTCTACCTCTTAAAATCCTAACCGCCATTTATTTCTATGACTACGATTCGGCGGGCGATTACGAGGTGAATGCAGACGTACAAAAGCCCCAGACGTTCAGACTTACTTGTGTGAGGTGTTCAATTTCCTGCGGTAGACTCTCTATGTTGTTTTCTTCGAGATCTAGGCAGTGTAGGTTGACAAGTTTTCCTATCGTGGGCGGTATTCTGCGCAACTGGTTGTTGCTCACCGTTAGGACCTTAAAAGAGTAATCTCGTGTCATTTGTCTGCGCTACAGTTAACCCAAAATACACAGCAGTGAGCAAGTAAGGACGGATAAAATAACTGTTTCCAGGCGGGTTGTGAATATAACATGGGATTTAGTATGATATGAGATGTGACTGCAAAAATTCACATTGGCACTGTTCAGGGCAATTGAACGGCTATGCTTGTTACGACCAACCAAGCCAGCAGCCTCAACATACGCTTTTGTTTGTTTAGCAAAACGTCACTTGGGAATTGTTTGCGTCATGGCAAAGCTTAAAGTGACTCAGTGTCAAGGCGGCTTTGAAAAGCAGGGGTGCCTCCTTAGAAGTGGCAACCACTAGAAGCATCCATCCAAGGATTAAGTAAACAAACGAACCAAACACAATTACCATATTGAGTGTTATTTCTACCTTGTTGCGCATTTCACAACGAAAAGGTCATGAACCAAGATTGAGTAGCTCGACCAATGAAACATCTGAAAGGGCATTTGCCAAATTTGCAACAGCTTTAAAACTTAAAAAAATGCGGTGCTCTTATAAACAGCGTTCGTCTCACAGCAATAATACTGCATTGCATTGCATAAGTTTAAAACGCTTACTTTAACTAGGTAGATCTTACTAACATTATTTTTACGTTTCTCATTGGAATAAAGAAGATCGGTGCAGACCTCCTGCACAACAATTTCTATTCAAAACAAAGAACTAAAGCGTTCAAATTCTATAATTTATAAATCAAACCACATCATAAGTCCATCTTTATTGCTTTCAGTCTCGCCAACCGCAAACAAATTCTTAACTGAGTTAACCAAGTCAAATGTGGGCATCGAGACACTCTCAGTTACCTTTTACATTGCCGCATTGCCTTGCAAAGCGTTATGTTGTCAAAACTTTTGCAACACAATAAAAATATACGGAAGTATAACAATGCATTAAAACATACAATCATGGCTACCGCCTACTGCGCAGCAGCGATTGTCCAGTAAGCCGCATTGCTTTCACAGCTTCGTATAGAAATAGGACAAGGGGTAAATTCCTGCCAGGAAGTGATACTAAAGTGGTTTCTTGCATAAGTTGCTACAAACATTAACGCACTTCCAGTTTCAATTAACAAAAACACTTATGTAGCAAAAGCAATAGCTTTGGATTAGCTAGCTCTGAAAGAAGAGCTAGGCTATGCATAATGCATTACAAAGCGTTGTGTTTTGGTTCTCCGACTTCCACGTGTGCTTAATCAAGTGACTAACTAAAAGGTCGCTGAAAAATTAATTGCAAAAACACTAAAACGAAAATGCACGGTATAGGAAGATCTCCATTGGTACCAAACTTAACGTCAAGTAGCGAATACGACCAGATTGTCTGGAATAAATAAATACAAACTGCGTCAAAGCAGAAGATAAATTTAGTGAATCAGAGAACGTGAAATCGCCTGAATCATTAACATATCTGATGCCCTACAAGCCACCAACATTCATAGGGTCTTCTTTTGACAAAAAAGTAGGTTAAGTCTAAAAACTCGGTTAAGAAAGTTTAAATAAACAACGCAACGCCGGCACCACAGCCCTTACACATCTTAAAACGAGCTTAAATATCAAATGAAAATGAGAGCAAGCGGATCCAAGTAGAATCTTGCAAGTAATGTAAATGTAAGGCATTTTAAACCAAACAAATCAATATTTGCACAAGCATCTGTGATAAGGAAAAATGACGGTGTTAAAAGAAGAAAATGAAAGTATAGCGTTTGACAAAAAAAGCATTGCAGTGGCACCTGCAGTTGCAAAGGTTTGCAGCGGACATTATGGTTGTGTAAGTGCGCTTACTATGCATGTCAGGGATTGATGTAGCGTGCGTGACTGGCGTGATGGAACAATCTGTTATGGGTATTTGAGTTCATCATATGGTCAATCCCAGCGAAATATTAACAATTTTGATCCATGACACGAAATACCATTGTCAATTTGGCGCCAATAAAATTTTTTTTTTCAGTTTATAATCTACGAAGCATGCAGACAACTGAAATGTTAACCCTATTACGTTTTCCCACAACGTACGTTTCGATAAACAGTAGCAGCAGCGAAGCAATGAGTATATATAAGCTGTAACAACAACATAAACTGTGAGCACAATGTTACGCTAAAGGATGCGCAGTATAAACAAAGATAGTATTCTTACAAGCTGTCTTTATGACCTGCATCACGACATTTGATAAATAAACAATGAGCAACTACGGAGGGTTAAAGGTAATTAGTCGGTAAGGTAGATGACTAGGTGGTGTCAGCGTTGTGACAATTAGCCATACATTACCCATTTGTTTCAACAAACTCCCGATACTGCTGCCGTAATGGCGTTTCAATAGCTCATCTTATTGGCTCATTGCTTTGCCTGTACATTAAGCTCAAGCCAGATTCATAAGTCAGTGACGCTTTGCTATTAATTTAAATGCATGAATACACCACATCAAACTGCAGTAAGTAGAGCCTTAACACACCGAAATTGTCATCATTTGTGCTTGAAACCTCGAAGAAATCGCACGGGTAAACAAAGCTAAACACAACCCATAACCGACATTGAGTTGAGTAATAGTTAAAACCAACATCAAAATTATGATTTTAATAACGAAGACAAATACTTGTTCAAAAGTTATAATCAGTAAATCACTGTACAGCGTAAGGCAACGTTGAAAAAAAGCAATCTTTTTGCAATTCGTCGCTCAATATTATGTGCTTCATCACATTCGACTTTGCCAGGTTTTCTGAATAAGTTGTCAGAATCTGGCTGGTTCGCCTTGTATTCAAATGTGATGAAACACTGCCTTTGCTGTTGATATGCCCTACACTTACTCATTATTCAACAGAAATCAAAAAGACTTAAATATTAATATGGAACACAGTTTACAATGATGTACAAGTACAACTTGTTACCCAATCAATGTATCATTTTCGAGGCTTACCTGCAAAGACTGCAGGTCTCCAATGTCATCTGGTAACCTTGTTAGTTGATTTGAATTGAGGCAAAGTTCAACCATGCTTGTCCACGATCCAACATCCAGTGGTAATGAAGACAATTGGTTGTTGCACATATTAAGTTTCGACAAATTTTTGGCACGGGAAAAAATCTCGAAGGGTATCCTGCTCACCTTTTAAACAATTTATAACACATTAAATTGCACCCCTACAAAATATTTTCAGTACTGAGAAAGCATGAACAGGCAGTAGTAAGTAAATAGTAAAAAAAAACATTGCAACTTGTAGTAAGTCTCCTTATTTCTGTATTCTCATCTTAATTTGCGACATTTTATATATATAAATAGTTTGCAAATTACATGCTTTTTCTTGCTTGATTGAGATAGTTTTAGGAATACTAGTATGTACTGTACCCTGCACAGTCTTCTGTATAAGAGAGTAGTGATTACAGTAATATTAAACAAACATTTTTACATTAATAAAAGTGGCGTTTACACAAACATAACTACACAAAAGCATCTTATGATTGTATATCAACTCGATGATACGACCACCAAATTAGCCTACATAAAATACACAAAATTACATCAAGTCATTGTTCTTATTTTGGGCCATTCTTTTAAAGCAGATATATATATTACAAAATGTACAAATATATGTGTGTGTGTTTGTATATATATATTACACACACATTTAGCAGAGGTTTTAATGTGAGCACAAAAGAGCATTTGTGTCATATATATAATAACCAGGTTGGAGCTTGATAGAATCAGTTGAGTGTTGACGTAACTTATACCGTGCCAATCAATTAATGCTAAATACAACGATGATATCTAATTACAGGTCACGCACCCATAACTTCGCATAAACCTTTTAAGTATCACAGCTTGAGCATGTGTGCCTAATGGCAAACTCTTGTAAGAGAAGTGACATGAAATAATGTTAAAAAATTCTTTATCCATCGCACACTACATAATTAATTTGCCATACTAGTCTGCATTGAAGTATTTTAAAATCTTACACACAAGCTGTAATCCAAAATAGAAGCTCAAAATACAATAAGTCCGACTGATACAGTAATTTTTATGTATACCAAAAAAGAAAAAATAGAATTAAAGGCATTGGGACACCTCACCATGCTAACACGAAACCTACATAAAACATAAGGCCATAGCTCGAAGGTTTTATGTCAATTTAGATTGAAAAATCACGGGAAGTGGTGCCATCTAAGCATGTGTACTGTTCAAAAATGAGCTGTAACTGATAGATCAAGTCCTTTTGCTTCATTGGAGACAATACTTGGCTTTTTTTTGCAAACCATTATTTAAGACGCAACTGAATTAGCCACACATGAGGAAATCTTAAACTATTTGCACAAAATCTTTACTACGTGTAACCGACATTACAAAATACACTGTTAAAATATATATACAGTATTTGTGATATGACAATTTAAAAAATCCACTGCATAATATTTTATGATTTCATTGCTGGAACAAAGCACAGGAATCAAAATTAAACACACTTATATTCATCTGCCAAACCCAAACCTAGTTAGAAATGTTTATTTTCAAAACAGCTCAAGCAGTTTTGAAGATCGTAAGGCAGACAGTTGGTGAAAAGAGATTAACCTATATGCCCATAGGAAACTGTTATGTGGTCCAACTGGTATATATCGAACTTCAATTTGCATAAAGTTCTGAGTGATAACACCACTTTGAAACTCCGAAAGCATGAACAGCTATGACATATATATGTACCATGCACATGATTGAAAATGAGTAAGAAAAGCATTTTGTCAGTAGAACCAATATAATGATGAAAAATGTTTGCTTGTCCGTTTATTATAACAAAAATTGTCAACAACCCAGATGTCTTATTGCAAGTAGCCTATCGTTGTTATGATGTAGCAGTCAATGATACCTAAGTTCAAGTGTGAAGCTTTTGTATTGTAATATATATTATACAATCATGAGAACAAACAAAGTTAAAGCTGAACATAGCGTGAACACATAACACTATCACTTTTAACAGGAACACATGGTGCATAACAATATATCCTTCAAACCCCACAAATTGCATTTATAGGTGAAACGCTTATGTTAAAAAATGCTCTGAGACATTTCACACTGAATTGGCTTGGGAGAATACATTTTTCCCACACAAGCTTTGAAATAGGATACCTTAATAAATCTCAGATCAATAGGCCATTTAGTGAGAACAGCCAATGATTTTAACACATATTTACGTCACACGTTATTTACAGCATGCACTACCTTATGTAATATGGCAAAATGAACCATGACATCTTTGTGACATTTGCATATCTGTTTAATGTATGGTGTTGATCCCAAATAGAATAAAACTACTTGAGTCAAGCTTTTATACAAACATAAATAACCAAACAGGCAGTCCAGTACTGCTTTGATATGCTTCGAACAGCTCCAGTACAATATGTTACCAGAAATTTATATTATAGCAGCCAGCATAGCAGCCTGATCTACATCTAGCAAACGCATTGTACGTGCAGGTGCATTACTGGTAGAAACAGATCTAACAATGTTAGATACCAAAACCTTAATTGCATATATATAACAGCTGTCAACTGCACCACTCTGTTCAAATTTATTATGATTATTGTTTAGTTGTATTTGATGTAACTAATATCTTGTACTTATATATTATAAAACAGACCACATAAACAAGCAAGATAAATTAACATAGCAAGCCTATATACCAGGGGTCGGGAACCTATGGCTCTTTTGATGACGGCATCTGGCTCGCAGATAAATCTAAGCTGGCATTTCTTAGCACAATTGTTACGAATAAAACTTTTCTGTTATTTGTAGTTTTGTAATTTCTTTACCATGCAGCACCAGAAATCGCATTAACAGTAAGTAGCATGTTATTAAAGAGTAAATTCAGACATTTACCGTTGTCTAAAATTGTTGGTTTTGCTTAAAAATGCACACGTTAGTTGCATTAAGTGTTGAAAAATATTATATGGCTCTAACGGAAATAAAATTAACAATATGTGGCTTTCATGGCTCTTTCGCCAAAAAGGTTCCCGACCCCTGCTATATACCATCACCATAATAGAAAAGAAAATACAATAAGTGTGTATACTGGATAATCCACTGATTGACCAGAAACTCAACAAGTTATCAGCCTACCTGATTATGTTCCATGTTAAGTGAGACTAATGAAGTAAACTGAGATGGTCCACCAACCGGGTAGAGACTGAACTTATTTCTTGCTAATGTGAGGGATGTGAGACTGGTAAGACTGCTGAGAAAACCCTGCAAAGAAAAGGCATAATTATATATTATTTGATCAGTATGAAAAATACTCGTTACATGGCAGTTAGCACAATGACTTTTTTAATTTTTCAGCAACACGATTACTTTCACAAAAAACATTTTCTTACTTTACCAACAATCAACCCCAATTGGAAAGTGACAGGGCTATGGACCATTATTTTGATCACATTATATGCAAGCATCAAGCATGGTTTAAAAAGTCATATTCTACATATTATATTCAGGTTTATGTAATTATACTACCTTGTAACTGTTAACAAGTGTTCAGGGATACAAACAAACAAGTAAAATAGACAAATGATACAACTGACCATAATACAAATATAGTCTAGCCCAGCGAGGTCCAACTGCAGGCCCGCAGGCCAAAGTTGGCCCGCGAGCACCGATTTTTTGGCCCGCGAACTGATAGTCAGCTTTGATAGTCGCTATTGTCGAGGAAGAACCTCGACCGCAGATGTCACATTGATCAACATTTAATAGCTAAATTTTGAACTATTCTAATTTCAGTTCTAATATCAATGTCACATTGTTTTTCAGTTCTAATTTAAAAACATTGGCCCGCAAAATAAAAAAAATTTCTGATTTTGGCCCGCGATGAAAAGATGTTGGACCACGCTGGTCTAGCCTAAACAATTACAATTTACAACACTGCAGCAAAGCAACTTAAAAAGCTTTAAATTAGAATCAAAAACTTAACATTTCTATAAAGTACATGTCTATGCAATTTAGACAACTTACATCCGGAAGAGCTTCTACGTCATTATTTTCAAGATTTAGTTCATCCAAAAGGACACAATTCTGTAATGACTTGGGTAAACCAACCAGATGATTATATTTTAATCCAATCTTACTCAGTTTGACAAGTTTGCCTGAATAATAGATGTAATAAAACATAGTTAACCTAAATAGTTTTTGGCTATTTGCAACAAACAGTCTAACTCTATGTTTGAGATTATTACTGTGTGAAAATAACAGAAATCAGCATATACCTCCAGTATTGCAATGTATGTGAGGTTACATAGCTAAGGTCATGTAGATAATATATACAAATATTGGCAGAATATAACCAGAAAACTTATCTCTGAACTGTGTTACATACATATAACTAAGAAAAACTGCAAGTACGGATGAAATCATCAGTGTTATATATCAATGTATGAGTCATCGCAGCTGATCATTTCTCTATACATCAGCTCAAAAATTTTAAACCAAAAAGTAACCTTTTCTTCTATTAATTTCATTAAGGTTACTAGTGTTTCCAATTCTTATAACACAGTCACCTTCACCTTGTAGGCACTATTAATACTTTACTACGATAGTTGCGCAAAATATTCATATGCACAAAACACCAAATTTAAGTCCAAAACGAAATAGATTAATTACCCATTCGCAAGGTCTTCATTACAATTGTATGCTATATAATACAGAATGGCAGACTTTTGTTAAAATAATAATCCTTTTGGAAAAAGATTATAAAGAAAGCAGACAAAATTTCTCACCAAGTGACTCTGGCAGAGTTGTTAGTCGATTATGTTGGAGATCAAGTAACGTTACTAACTTGCACTCTCCAATTTCTTCAGGGATCTCTTCAAGTTCATTGTATGAGACGTCAATTTTGACAAGTTGTGTTAACTTACCTACAATTACATTTGTCTTGACTCATAAAAATTCACAACTAACCCAGTTACTAACATAACCCTGGTTATGTATATATATAATGTACTCTATGCAAGCTTCATACATTTAAGTATAAAAATCACAGTATAGTGTGTACCTATTTCTGAAGGGATTTCCTTGACTTTATTGTCACGAATGATGAGTTGTGTTAAATTACTCAGGCTTTCTAGCGATGAATCGATAGTGGTGATTTTATTAAATCTTAAATATAGCATCTGAAGAGACTGTAGCTGGTAAACAACACTTGGTACTTCTCGCAATTTATTGTGCCTGCAAAATTTAATATTCATATTAACTGTTCTTAAATATATGAAAACATATCACACCTAGTGCCATGAAAACATTTGTCAATACATATATGTGAAATGTGATATAAATATTTTTGGGACATTTTCAGCTTTTAGTAAGTGGTTAAAATTAGAAAAAATTACTACATTATTCTTCAGTCATGCACAGGAATACTCACCTTAAATCAAGCATTTTTATTTGCTTTAAATTTTGTAATGACAATGGTAAATTCATAAGATGATTTTCGTTTAAAGCCAAAGTTTGTAAATGAATTAACGAGCCCAGTTCATCTGGTACTTTAGTTAGTTTGTTCTTGTATAAGTAAAGCTCAGTAAGTTGAGGCATGTCTTTTATTGTGGTGGGCAATGCCACCAAATCTAGTTTGCTTAAATCCAGCCTTTTTTCTTGTATTTCCTTGCAGCGGTTTATCTTCTTCTGCACTTCGTGCGCCATTGCTTTGTTCTGCTTTTTATTCTTTGACGGTTTCTTCGTAACCCTCATATCCTCGTACTTTACTGATTTCTTCCTGGAAGGCTCCTTGCCATTGTCAGTTGTTGCACGGATTTTTGAAAAAGAAAGTTTTCCTTGAGCACCATGTGTCTAAATTAAATGTAGTGCAAGCTTTTCTACCGGTATATGATATGTTGTCAAAGCAATCGTTTGACAACCGATTGCCGAAATGAAAACAAGTTAATAAAGTAAGTTACGGAGTTACAATTCCTTACCTGTACAGTGTTGTCATTCATCTCATCTGTTTGAGACAGTTCTGCCTGACTATTTCCTTTATAATCCAAGTTACTTGCAGCCTTTTGCACGGCTTCTTTAAGAGCACCTTGTTCCTGATTCATATATACAGATTAGCTTTTAAACAATAAGCACAGGGGGACAGTGGATGCCATTAAAAATACAGTAAGTACTGTCTCAATCTAAAACTAAAATATATATATATACGGGAGTTAAGAAAGTAAATTCCGAAACCATAGTCTGGCTGGGAAGTTTGCAGATACAGATCAAATAACAAAATGAATTAGCCCAATAACTTCTTAAATTTGTATTATGGCAAATTTCATCAAACATTTTCGTTAGGCTAGTCGGTAGTACTCTAGTCGCTATTGCATGTATGGCGCCTTTTGCCTAGGCTAATTTTAAAAACTGCAATTGTAGTACAACTTGGTAACTTTTAACACACTTTCTGCAAATTTTCAAATATGTTACATTACGGCAGTACGGTGCAAGCTGTGAGCACAGCATAATTCTATTATAAGCTGGTAACGGTAAGCAGTAGATTCAGAGGTTACTGCTAAAATTATAGCAAACAAAGTCAGCTGCACTGTCTGCAAATACTAACGTGACCTATCCTACCCTGGGTAAGACGTAACTTTCCGGTAAGCACATGCGCTATGATTGTTATAGGCTAGGCCTCACCCGACAACCCGGCCCACACACAAATCTGCAATGTTTTTTGCTTTTTGCTGAGTTTAGTATATAACTGCACAACCATTTGACGTCACATTATGAATAGCTGAGTACTAGTTTACAAAAGGCATCCTGTGGTTGTGTACTTGAACGTTGTATAGGCTAGTAGACCCGCTTTTTAAATGCAAACGACAAAATTACCGTTTTACTCCTTCCAATGTAGTCCTTCAAGTCAGAGTGCAAAAGTACAAGAGACCTCAGGTAAGTTTACACTCTGCAGTCTCAAGATTATAGCTAGCCTAGCCGAGACAATATCTTTACCTCAATCCTTTAACCATCAAAAACGAAATAGGATAACAGGAATCAGGATAGTAATGGATATCGGTAATGGAACGAACGAAATAGAATAATAAACCTTTCTTTCCATAAGCTAGGCTTATACTGAATGATTTCATAAACATACTACTAACTGAGTGAACAGAGCCACCTGATTGCCTGATCCAAGTTAGCAAAAAACTTCCGCCACTTTGGTAAAATAGGCTCGTCCTAGCAATAGCAGTTTTGACTGAACACATGCTAAAATATTCTCATGAAGTCACCAATTCTAGCTGTTTTTGAGTAGCAGCATGCTATTGGTGACGTCATGTAGTTGCTGATTAGTGATTTAGAGAAGCTGTGTAATAACCAAAAAAAATAGTGTTATTGTTGTACAGCAGCCTACTGTTTAAAATAACTCCCTGTTATTGTTTACTGCTCAGTAATTGATAGGCTGCAGTTCATGACGCAATGAATAGCAGTTAGTGATTGCTCGAATAGAACTGTGCTATTGGTTGCTATCACAACCAATCTTTAAATAAATTCTTTTTTATCATACTACATACCATCACATTTTCTAAAAATTAAGGCACACATATCTTGCAAAATAAACCAAGTAATTTACTCACTTTGTTTGAAAACTAACCTGCCTTTGATTACTTCACCAAGAGCAGCCTGTCCATCATTCAACAGAAGAGCGCTATTGGAAAACAGCAGGTTGCTGTTCAACAAAAGCATCCACTCTTTGGTTACGACCCCGCCTCAGTCTTGGGCTTAGCAGATATTTCTGTTGTACTGTACTGTAACTAATAAGGGATGTAACGACAGTCAACAATGATGATATAAATGAACTTGTGATGGGGGTGGATATTATATTGAATATTATTGGCGTGAAGAGAAAAATGTTAAAATAGTGAAGTCCGCTCCAGTATATAGATAGTATATTCAAGTAAAACACCTCTAGCAGCATACCATATTGACCCGGGGCCGATATACACATAGACCTATACATACGTTTGTTAACAACCGGTTCGCGGAGGTCAGTAAAATTCCAAGAGCCGTTGCAAATCGGCTGAATCCCACCACTGATTTTATGCACGAAAACAATCAATTAATAAAACCCTTGTTTTGGCCGATGTGATCAAATGCCCCGACGAAGCGGCGAGAAGAAAAACAGCAGTAGTAGGCTATCTTTGATAAAGTTGATTTTTATAACTTCCCACAACACATATAGGCCTATTCACACATTTTTTCATATCATTGTTCTGTTAACATTCCACTTTATAAATACGCAAAATTTGCTGATAGGCTATTATTTGTATCTTACGCACGAAATCGATTAATTAACAATCCTTGTCTTGGCCAATGTAATCAAACGCTCTTTTGACGCGGCGCTAAGGTAACTAGACCAATGGTGGGCAAACTTGTACAATGCAAGAGCCAGATTCGGACAACGACAGGTGACAGAGAGCCATTACATCTGCTTGTGGTGTTAATAGAAATAACTTATTGTGTAAACTAGTGTTTATCAAAAGTTTTTGTCCGATTCCTCCTTTTTTGCTTTCAAAAAAGTTTGTACGCTCCGTCATCAGTAGCGTATTTAGGATTGCTCTTCAGCCAAAGGGTAACCAAACGTTTATGAAAGCTGAGTTTATAATTTCATTCAATTTGCTCACCTGGAATTAATAATTATCACCCATAATGAGCAAAGTGCAAAGATTTTGGGCTTTTTGCCACAAGTACGGCTTCATAATGCCTTGGGATAAAATGTAAATCTCACATTTAGACGTACACAAATTAGCTATTTATGATGTACAATTTTGAAACGCCGTATACTCACTTATTGTGTTATTGTAGGGATTAAAACCTCGGTATTTTTGTTATCTGTTAATTGCTGATGTCATCTTCTTCGTTTTGTAGTATGTTTAATTACTTATACTAACTTCAGATTGTATTTTGTAGTTCTAAAAACGCTACAAAATAAAACTGATTTAAATAGTGAGGTAATAAATGTTCGCTATTAAATTGGGATATTGAAGAGTTGCAAACAAAAAGTCGAGCAGCCACATGCGGCTCAGTTTGCCCATCGTTGGACTAGACACTTCTCAAATTCACAAACCTGATCGAGTTTTTCAGCCCAGTCATTTGTCTCCAGCCAAGCTGATCAGAAAACTCAAAATATAAGAAAGTACAGTATGCGATTCATTATAATATAATCGACCATCAAAGATCAACGCTGACTTTCAGTCACTTTCGTTGCATATTTTTTCAATATCTTAACACCTTTTCACTTTATATCTTTGAACCCATTGTTATTATCTTTGCATCATCATTGCCTTAAACATATTCTTTCGCTTTTCCTTGGTTTGTGTCATTCTGTGTTTGTATAAAATGGATCGTCCAGCGAATTGCTCATGTTGCACATCAGCTGTCATGCCAATTAAATGCATTGTCTTCAACCGGCGTTAGAGAAAGCGGAAGAGGCATCAATCGGCAGTGAAAGAAAACATTTTCATTAACCAGGTTATTGTGAGAGAGACAAAGTACGCATTAAGTCCAACAGTTGGGAAGCAAAAAAAACTTAATTACGCCCTGAACTTTTTTACGCAATGCCGGTTAAATCTTGCAGGTAAGTTCGGAATACTGTATATAAATTAGTTAGCTTGTATGCAGATTACAGATTACAGACTACACTACATTTGGTTTTAATACAGTGTAACAAGAATGTTTTAGAAAAAAATGGTTTGTTTGAGGTGTAGACTGTAGATGTGCATTGACGTTGCGGCTATCTGGTTTTAATCATCAAACAATTAACTTTACCCAGACTATTACAATGGCAATAGAAATTAAAAGGGAGTGACTTGGAGGAAAAAAGATACAAAAAAATTGCGAGAAATACCACGTGATCAGCGCATTTCAAGGAATTTTGATGGAGTTGGAAAAGTGGAAAAAAGGTAAGAGCGTGTCCACGGTGAGGCGTGTAAAGAACAGTGTGCCAAAAATGACAAAGAATTCCCCACTGAAAAGTAGGGTAACAAAAAAAAATACACCAAACATCGGAGGCCTATAGCCTACATGATGTAAAATCTTCAAAAACCGTTAAAATATTGCGGAAAAAAGGTCGGTAACCCTATGAAAAACTTTATTTGTGCTTTGTGTTTGAAATTGTACATTTTTAAATCACAGACCTAAAGCTGGCAGCAACGTAACTGAGGCGGCGTGGAGCAATGAGATGATAATGTTCTGTGTTAGAATCGATGCAGACAGCTTGTCTTGATGTTGTGTGGCAAACGACGGATAGGACCTTGCGAGGCATCCTCTAGATACGCTCATGAAAGTGTAGGGTTAAAGGCTTAAAGCTCACTGAGAAGCGACCTGGAAGACGCTTAAGGAACATCGCCTTAAATCCCTTCGCCTAAATGTCCCTAAGTAGAGAACAAGTAGTAGATTACAGACAGCCCCGTTTACTCCGAGATAATCTAACTCTTCTAAAAGCTTCATGCTCTTCTCGCCTAGCATTAATGTTGGCAAGCCATACCTGACAAAAGTAAAAACCGCTAGGTGTAAAGTATTGGGTTGGCTAGGCTTACCATATTTTTGTGATTGAAAACCGGGACACTTCAGAACAACGAGCCCTATCAGATAAATGTGGTTCATATTTTACTAGAAGTAGGCCTATGAGACTATTTTGGATTCCTATCGTCAGGGACAACTGAAGTAGTAAGACACCAAGAAAAGCTAAAATAATGGATTTTACTAGGAAACAAAACAATGTTCAAGCATTTGTAAATTTAGATAATCGTCCAATCATACTTTTCTGTAGACAATACTTTCTTCCAGAAGTCTATATTCGACTTCATTTTCTCATAAAAATCACAGCAGGAAAAGTCAGTTTTAATTTTGCAGGTGATAAGGGCTTTCACATTCAAATGGTTTTTGCAGAAGGAAATGCAAACAAGTACCGGTACCGTATACGAAATAAGTTCTTTCAATAACGTAACTGCAAAAAGATCATCTCCTCCTCCTAGCCTACTATTACTGAACAAGCGAATGCGCTAACAATCAACTCACTACTGGATTAATTACCAGCTACAATGACGTAACGAATACTTTCACATTTAATACAATGAAACAAGAACACGCATCACTCTTCAGCAAGTTAGCTAAACAGACCAATCACAACATGCTAATATTCGTGTAGTGTGGGGCAATGATGGCTGAGTAAATGCCAAAGCGGGACTTTCGGTTGACTGACTGGGACCCCGGGACAAAGCCTTTAAAAGCGGGACTGTCCCGGCTAAAACGGGACGTATGGTAAGCCTAGGGTTGGCCAAGTGGGACGAAAAACGCGGGATCGTGGACGGTTACGCGATAACAAAGAGTGGAGTGTTGGGTTGGGATCATTGTTGACCAAACTGGACGAAAACATCACGTAGGTTATAGGAATAAAAAAGTACGGCTTGCACTTGCAATAAGCTTTTTGTCCACTTTGACCAACAAAGATCTCAAGTTCTCAACCCACGACCACACTCTTTCGCCCACGCGCACGAGTAAGTGTTTGTTGTCCCATTGCGCCAACTCAATTTACCTTATACCTGACGATTTTCTCTTTCGTCCAGTATGGCTTGCCATGCTAAGCTACCACTCCAATTTTTGTTATCGCATAGCCAAACATTACTTGTTGTTGTGTCACTTGGTGAACTCAACTCAACTTAACACCTTGTACGTAACGGTTATCATTTTTGTCCAGTATGGCTTGCCATAAACATGTAATTGTAGACCGATGTTGCCCACGAAATGAAAACCGTGGAAAAAGTTATATTTAAGTAAAGTAAAACAAAGTGAACCAAATGAACTGAATGACTGCCTACACAAAACGCACGCGTTTAAGAAACCTAAAGCCTGAAGGCCTACACTGAATTAGGCAATTAGCGGTATGTCAAAAATGTGACAAACGCTTTTAAAGTAAAGTGGCCAAATGGCAGTTGACGTCGTTAGGATAACCGCCAAACTGATATCTCTGGTTTACATTACTATTTGGTTGTTTTCATTGAGTTTCTTAGCAGAGGACAACTGTTTTGACAATGAAGTAAATGAAAACATCGGTCAACATTGCGATACCCTGACAAAAAGTTACGGAAAGCATTGTTTTGTCACAGGTTTTGCAATAGACGTACATGTTGAAACTTAGGCTACGTCAGACGACTAAAACATTTATGTCTTTCAACCATTTTCACAGTGCATGCATCGTTACCCTAACATACCAGAAAAGTTCGCGTTAAAAGTTATTTGGTAAAAAAATTTATGTAGCAGCACCAAAGAATGAGTTATGCAGTAGGCTAGGTGTGCAGCCATGTCTGTTGACATATAAGTTATGCAAAGTATCCTATGTATGTTTTTGGCAAATTCAGGTAATTGATCACTTTATCAGAAAGGCATGTAGGCCAACTAAGCCAACTAGCATATCAGCAAAGTAAAAGCCCTGCCAAATAATAATAAGCGCCATATTGATAATAGTTAGGCCTACTAGTTGATCGTTGTCGTGCGTGAAAATACAAGTAGCCTATAATACCAGAAAAAATTGCGTATTTACTAAAAAGAATTTGTGGCTAGCTTCAGATACAGTATTGCAAACCTGTCTTTGTTCTAATAGATCTGTAATGAAATGATTGTTTATCGTTCCTTATCCTGTAAGGACGATCACTTCAATTACAATGTTTGTCTGTAGAATTGCTTAATGTCCTCGATGATAAATGAGTCTCAGGTCGTTGTTTCGCTTCTCTTAATCTTAGAATCAATTGTACACCATGACAACTGTATAAACTGTTTATATTGTTTCTTGTTTAAACGATTACATTAAATAAGACATTGTGACAGCTACATAATAAAGTCGACCACTTTCTATGGTTAACTTCGTAGACTGTGACGCAATGAATAGTTATAAATGAAAGAATAACTCACGTCACGATTTATAACGATATACAGGAAGTCATGCATAGGCGACACGTAATGCAATGCTTTGCTTTGCCGATTTCCGTAGTCTATGCGGCATTCAATTTGCAAACAATTTTATAAAATCATCACAGATCAAAGGTGGGCAAAGTGCGGCGCGCCGACATGTTTTTAGTGGCTCGTCTAGCTGAATAGTAATATCCATTATTGTTCATTATCTATGCATTGTTTACCTTATTTGTACTGAGAGAATAACAACCAATATTCTAATAAGGGAGGAATTGTCAATTTATAGCTGACGGTTTCATGCCAAATTTTTTCCGGTTTCGTGCTAAATTTGTTCCGGGCATTGTGATGTGGAAATATCGCATTACTCAGCGCAAGTTTTCCAATCAAAAATATAGTATTCCCGATAAGTTTTTCAGTATTGTTTTCTTGTTTGTAAAGTTTGTAGCCTTGTAAGTTTTCCTTGAGTCCTAGGGCAATCTATGAGGTTTTCGAGTGGAAAACTTTTACAGAATCATGCCAAACCTCTACGTAACAAAGTCTGGAACAAAATTTAGCAGCCGGAACAAACCTGGCACGACACTGGAGCGCTGTAGAGCCTGACAACTTATTTCATTTCCTACACCGTTTTATGCTGCAGATGCGGCTTACTAGGCTCACAAAAAAGTACTAAGAACACACCATTAGGTTGGTTAATTTTTTAAAGCATTCAAATAGAACTAGATGAAAAGAAAGTAGTGCATTTTATGGAAAGTTAACGTGAACCATTGTTTGTGAGCGTATTTCTTGTTCAACTTGTCTACAACAACGTTAGCATCATGCTTTTCGCTCCCAACAGTCAATAGCGAAAAATAAACGACACGAACTGGTGGGATAGTAAATTGATACAGCAATAAAATGTGTACTGTTGGCACGCACACCGCCAGTGGTCTAGGGCCAGTCAGCCGTGACGATTTGTTATTACTTTGCGCACCGCTGCACCACACATTTTAAATAGTTTGGAATTTGGATATTTTTCTTTGTGAAAGTTATCCGGTTTATATCTATAGTAGTTTTTGACGAGAAATCCTGCAAATAAAAAAGTTTTAACGTTAACTAAAGTTTTGATTATTAGCTTCACGCCCGAGATAATTTTAAATTTAAGCTTTTTTCACTTTTGATTTTATACATATAAGCCTTAATTTGGGGGCCAATTAATCCAAATTTACCCATTCATAAGAGATTAATTGCAGGCAAATTCATCAGGTATTCTTGTGGACAAGATTGTCTTTATCAAAAAAAATCAGCACAAAACACGAAGTAAAGATCTAATATAATCATAGTGAAAGAGGCACTAAAATAACTTGAAAAATGTGTAAAAACATTGAAGCGTGATAAATGAGCAAGATTGGCTTCATCCATGATGATTGGCCAAATTTCAATGAGCAACGATGAAAAATTATCCGAATGTTGTTGGCCTAAAAAGAGTTCATGAAAAGTTATGTGATGAAATATTTGAAATCTTGCAGTTATGTCACAGCTGAAAATGATTTTTCTGTTTCAGAATTATAAATTTATCATTGTCTATACCTGTCATTTTTGTTTTATCTGAAAAGTTCATTGGTAACAAGAAAACTAGCTGTGCAAGTTTTCAGTTTCTTTTGTTTTTCATTGCTTCAAATTACTACAAATTAAACCATGGCCAGTATATCAGTGTATCAACAGTCTATGCGGCAGTCAGACAGTGATGAACTATTTGTATGTCCATATGATCCGGTGCATCGAATTTCTGCCAAGAGATATGTTCGCCACATCTTGAAATGCAAGAAGAACCACCCTGGTGCAGATCAGGTCATTCTAACATGTTTCATTTCTGTTTAACAAATCAATTGTAAACTTTTAATTAAGAAGTGAATAAATGCTTTGTTAGCATGCTTTTCTATTAACATTGCAGGATGTGTGTCCATTTAATGCACGACACATTGTTCCAAAGCCAGAACTACAGATGCACATGAGTACTTGCCCAGATAGACGGATGATTGAGTTCGAAATGAATAAAGGTAACTCCACAACCAAGATTTAGAAATTTTAGTGATTTTCATGGTCTTAAGGCTAAAGTATTTAGTTTCACACAATACTGAATTGTTTGTTAAATTTATTGAATTGACTACTATGAGGAATTCAGAAAAAAACACAATGCAAAATGAAACTTTTTTCATTTTTGCATGTAGTCAGATGTACTTGGCCAGTTGCATCAGTTACTTTTCACTTGCTTTGTCTGGATCATTCAGGTCCTGTAGGTAGGCATAGAGTGCCCATGTGTTGGTCAGTGGGTAGGCATAGAACATTGCTATGGTGATTAGTGTTCTGCTGACTATGACTCTGCACTACAGCTTGGGGTAACGATCTTCTTCGGGCAATTCAGGGTTACCCACAGTTTGTCAGGTATGCCAGCAAAAGGTGGAGTGGTAGCTAGACCAACAGTGAATTGGGAGGGGTGGAGTTCTTAATTCCAATCAGCACACCAGGCGGCATTGATGTTGAAGTGAGATGTTTGGGGTGCTGTTGCGTGGCATACAACCCTCTTCGCGGTATGTTTCTTTTGCAGTATGGTAGGTTCAGTTTATTAAGAGGATTTAGCCACACAGGAAATGTTTATCAAGAATGTTGCTCCATAAGCTTGAATGGTACAAAAGAAAAGGAAGCAGTAGTTATTAGTATCATCCACAGGCTTATTTAACTTAAACAGGGATGCCTGAGCAGATATTTCTTGACCAGCGTAAATACTATGATATTCATTGCTTTAGAACTTCTTTAGCAATGTTATTGGAAATTACGATGTTGCACTTTTCCACTCTTCAGCTGGTTGATTGCTTTGGAGAGCTCCGGAGGGTAAGAAGGGAGTTGATAGCTGTTTATCAGTTCCCGCTGCTTTTCACAGGGTGCTGCGTTTCTGCTTGACAAAGCATGTGTAGTTTGTTTGTATTGAATATATATGTTTGTACTGTTGAACCGAACATCGGCTTCGGGATAGAATTAGTGGTGACTGCGTTTTGCTTAGGAGATACGGCCAATAAGGAGGTATCTTTTTGCTGGTGTTTGTAAAGTGTATTCATTTCACAATATCCTCCCAGCAATCTCTCCTTTTGTTGAGTCATTTTAACAATTTTAAAATCAGCATTTTCATTGTGTGTAGCACTTAAGAATGTCTTGTGGTGGGTGTTGCATTTAGTATTCCATGTGGAAATTTACTCTAGGTGGCTTTTTGTTTGCTAAGTCAGTCAACACGTGACAGGAGTCAGAAGGCATCCTAAGCTACGTTCAAGTCAAAAATAGGGTCTCGTAAGTTGTATTTCAGATTCAACCAAGTTGATGCATTGGTCGCAACTGGCTTCGTAGAAACTCTATGTTTTGATTGGCTTTGTTTGCAGCAGAGCTGAGCAATCGCTCTTTCTAAATGAGTATCGCCCACGCTTGTCAATAAAAAAGTGCGTTGTTGGTACTTTCACTCTTCTATATAGAAAAAAGTGCGCTCGTTTTGTCGCTCATGCTCCTGCATTAGCAATTAAATTAAATGCATTCATACGTGACAAATTTGCATTGTAAAATGTTTGTCTGACTGCTACTGTAACTGCTTATCATTTGTTGCCAATGTTCGGAAATTTCATGTTAAAGGGTTTTGTTTAGGTCACCCCTGCCACAAATAATTAATTAATAGACTAGTAGAGTATCGGAACCTTCTAGAAATGTAGTTACTGACATTTAACAATTTAATGTTTTTCATTTTCACAGCAAATATCAGTTAAGTTATAAAAATAATGGCCATGTGAAACTAATTATGACACTGTAATGATAACTCTGTGTGAATTTTTCTGTCATTCCATCTGTCACCAGTCTCATTGACCATTGTTATCAGCTTAAAAAAAAAACAAAGCGTTTACGTCAAACTGCCATCACATGGTTCTGTGCTTAGTGTTACATATATTTAATTGTTCATTTTTCACCATTAACTTTGCGGAGCAAAAAATTGTTCATAAAATTAGCCTCAAATCAATCAGTGTTTTATTCACTACATAAAATTATAGTTTTACGGTAGTTAAAAAGCTTAAATTTTTTTTAATCCAACCAGTTGTATCCATATTGTGCAATCATAGCATTGTTTGTGCAAAAAAGCAACCAGTTCTTAGAAAGGAGTGCGCTCGTGGTTCTGTTCCTACTTTGAAAAAAAAGCGTCGCTATTGATATTACTCTTAGTAAAAAGAAGTGTGCTCAAAATTGGCCGCACTCTTGCCCACCTCAGGTTTGCAGTTGCTTGATTGGGTTTAATGAGCTTGATAATGATTGTCTGTGTTGAGGTATGGTCCAAAATATTGTGATGTGAAAGAGGTTTTGTCAGATTCTCAAACACTAGCGTTAAGGATGGAATTTCATCTGCATAATCAGAGACAGTTTGGTGTCAAAACAAAAGGTTTACCTCTGAAAACGAAGCCCGGTTTTAAAGTGTAGGACCAGTTAATATTCATTGGTAGTTGAAGATGGGAAAGGGCTTCTATGCAGCTGAGCAGGAAACGGTTTGGAATTACAGCTTAAAAGCACGAAAGGATTATATTTATAATAAACCAAAGCAATAAATACTAAGGTTGACAAAAGTTTAGTTAAAAGGAAACAAATATAAGCTGCTAGTTTTGTCTTTGAATGTCAATAATAATGACAAAATTCCATGTAATGTGTCAATAATAAGTGTATTATTTTTGGTAATATTTGGTGTTAATTTTTGGATCTTACCCTGACAAATGGTTTTGCAGAACGGTTTTCTGATGACGGAGATGAAGTCAAGGGTTGTACATCTCTACCTCCCCCTCTCCCTTCTCAAGATTTAGATTTTGGCAGCGATGAAGATTGGGATTTAGAGGTTTCAGACATAATTGTTGGTCACGAATTTCGTTGTATTAAGTTATATTCATTATACATCTAGGTCCATGGATTAACTTACCTGAGAAGTTTTCTTTCGACATGTTATTGGGCATTACTAAAACCAAAAATTGTTTTGCAAATTGCATTAACTTACAGCTGCTAGATTAACTGCACTCCTCCTTTGATGCAGTAGACAGTTTCATTTCTGTTAGAAATACTTGGTCAACTTTTTAATATTGTGACCTTATATTTCTAAATCTTCACGAATGTTGTCTGTGCTTATGAAAACTATAATAGGTTTTGGAAGAGGAGAAACAACGGAGGCCAAATTACCGGCCAAACCCAACCAGCACACGATGGCGTATGGAAGTAAATGTGGAAGAACAACAGTAAATTACTTTCTAATTTTATTAAAAGTCAAGTTTATGTAGTCCATTCATTACGGTTTTTTGTTTTAATTTCTTGGTTGTTCTTACCATTAATTACAAACAAAGAGTGTTTTCCAGAATGTAATTGTTCTTTTATAGATGGTAGAATATGTTAGTTAGAATTAGAATATTCCTTGATCGGTAGAAAGAAAATTCTTTGGAGTTGTATTGCATGCTGTATGCTTGTAAGGAAAACCTTGCTTATACTGTACATACAAATTTTATTAAATTTTAATACTGTACTTGTTAGCAAGGTTAACATTTTGACTCTAATTGGGCAAGAAAGTTTTTATTTCTAAATACTTCACTTACACTTAAAAAATGCAATTTTCTTTGACAACAGATTGCAAGCCACTCCCTCTGAGCTTCGTCCATCTCAAACTTTGCAGCCCTTCCCCATGGAAAGAAGACCCCTGACTGAGCCTCAGCTTCGTTCAGGATTTGTGGGTATGGCCAGAGGAAGAAACTTAAATCGGCCCGAACAAAAGCCGTCCAAGGAAAACAGGTCTTTATGATTATTACAAAGGGTCACTATGTGCATGATTTTTATCGTACAGCATGATTTCAACACTTCATTTAACATACAGTCAATTAAGGTCTCGTCAGCCGACGACCATGCCTTCGCTTGCCGCTAACTTTTCAGTCAAACCAACCGAACCAGCTAGTAGGCCATCCCATCAACCAAAGCGTAAGTGAACTTTTTAGGGTTGTGCAGTTTGCTAAACATTTGTTTAAAATACAGTTTACTTTTGTTCCGATCCTGAAACATATAGACTTTAGTTTACAAATTTGGCACCAACTTTTTGTCAGTTTCGGAGAAATCCCTACCACAAGGAAATACTTAATACTTATAGCACAAGAAAAAACTTTAAATTCAAATCTCAGTAGAGAAAAACATTTCAGCAAGAATAGACTATGAGGAATTACCTAATTAAATACAGTGTATACCCAACAATGCTGACCATTGCTTCTGCAAATCAACAGACTTTGCTTGTTTGACTAAGCCAGCATGTGTTTTGCAGCGTTAGGTCGAGGAAGGATTCCAATCAACGCCCCGGGATTGGGAAATGTGGCGGTAGTTAATGATGTGGTTGTTGCCGCCCGTGGAATGGATGAGGAGATAGAACGATTTTTGGAAGCCGAAACGCGGGCCGTTTCGATATCAGATACCGGAAAGTTCATGTCTTTAATGAAATGTGTCTAATTAGGAATTTAGTAGTTGCCGTTATGGGAAGTGTTACTTTTGCCAGTTTTATCGTGCACGTGTCATGCTAAAATCGCTGTAGCCTATAGGAAAACGTCGTTACATTAAAAACGTTGTAAACAAAACAATGTCAATAATTTTTTTTTACTTTTTTCATCAAACAGACAGTCAGTCGTCCATAGAAGAAGCACTTGCAAAGGATAAAAGAAAATTAGTCAAAATGATTCGCCAGGTTTGTTGCCATTAAATTTCCGTCAAAATGAATATGAACCCACGTTTTGTTACAGAAGTTAGTGCATAATAAGCCAACATAGACAATATAGATAGTGACTTTCGAAAGCCTTGTTAAGTATAAACGAGCAATTTGCTTTAAATTTTCAGATCAACAAACTCGACCAAGAGTCCCAGAGCGGAGCTCAACTGAACGTCGAGCAACTGATAAAGTTGAGAAAAAAGCCAGAAATTGAGAGAAGAATTGCAGAAATAAACCAACAACTCAAACAGGAGAAATAGCTCGATATGTTGCGACCATCGAATTTGCTTAAATCTACTCCCTTGCGCTTTTTCGACTGCCAACGCGTATGTTTGCTTATTCTGTATGCTGCCGTTTTTCACCCTTTTATGTTGAATAGTACTCATACTTTTTAACGATCTTTTAGCCTGTATTTTGGGCAAACAGTGCCTTAAAAATTCGCAGATCCATGACCGTGTATTTCATACCATTTGTTGCGTTTTGCCTTCTACCATTGTGAGATTTAATTTTAGTACCCATGGTCTCACGTTGGCGTTTCACCAGAAATGGGAAAGCAGTCCACGCTGTACATTGTGTTAAGTATAAACCGGTACGCTCCTGTGACTTCGCATAAAAGCAAGTGCGACTTTTATCTGCATTTTTATTACAGCTTTTTTGCGTTTTTCATTGTCTTCACGTCGCCCCCCATGTTGCTTTTACGTCTCAGTGGTTACGTTTAAATATTTTGGTGCAGCTTTGTCACATTTCACTGTAATGACCAAGTCTTGTTCGATTTATTTTCGCGAGCTGTTTTCGATTCAAAATAAAAATGCGCACCCTTTCTTCAGTAGCCAATTATAAAAATACATCAAAAGCCGAAGTGTGTATAGACTACAGTACTACACAATAACACAGCACATAAGTCAAACAATAGATTTCGTCAATAACCAAGGAAACCCAAACTTCAAATGTTGAAAACTTGCCACTGCTGTGTTTTACCGGTGAAGTACGCGATAAGTCTCCAGCAACCTAATGAATATATAATTTGTCTATAATAATCACTTGTCACGATCATTGGACACGTTTATCGCAAAGCAGTGATATCAGATGAAATGCGAGTAAATATTTCTTGAGTTCGTGTACATTTCCGTTTGAATGTTCATAGATCCAGCTGCAGATTTTGTAGTAGCCTACTGGAAACCTGTTTTATACTGTAGTGCTGACGAAAAACAAGTCCGACTGAATTCATTGTTTTCTTCAAAAATAGATCATCCGAAAGCACTGGCCTTTAGAATTCCAAAATTCTTCATTTAAATAGAAACTATAGGCTATTTGTACGTTTAGGTATCAATATCCAACTTATATAAATATTATTTATAAGGTGAGACAATTCCATGAATTACTTGCGGTCAGGAGATTCTTATGTGGGCTAAGCAAAAGCAAGGCAGGCCTATAGTTAGCTTGGTAAGGCATCAACTTTGGCGAAAACAACAACAAAACTGCAGTTGTATTGGCATCATTTGATAAAGGAAAGACATCGATATACCTACACCATAGAACCATAAGACCGTAACACAAGGCAGTTAAAAATAGAAACTTGTCGATGGATTCAAACTTTTAGGACAAATTTGAGAGTTTGGGCATTAGTATTGAGCAATATTGTTTAATAAAAACTAAAAAATTGTCAATTGCCAAAACATTTTAGTTAAGATAACAGTTTTTTATTACTATAGAGTCAAGCCTACTTTAAACTATAGATTAATTATTCCGGCATTGGGATTAAGGTAGGCACCCTTGTCAGCAAAGAATAGACTTTGCTCTAAGCTTGATTTATTACGCGGAAAAGACCACCTCAAGAGACGTTACAATCAAATTTCAAAACTTTACATAAGAACGATAAAAAAAACTAGAAACGATGAAAAATTACAACATAACGTAACACAAATCTATTAACTGCAAACAAGTAACAGTAAATGTTGACTAACTTACACCGTAAACTGTAGTTGTGAAAGTTATAGAATATAGATAAAGAACCAGGTCATTGATAGGAAAATTGCATGACCAAATACTACATGTAGACGTTGTATGTGACGAATATTGCAGAGTGGTATAATACAAAGATATCAACTAAAGCGAAACAAAAAGGAGGTTGCTTTATCTTAGTGATGTTTCAGGGACAATTCCAGTTTTAAGAAAAGCCTAGTTTTAAGAAATGACAGTCTGTGTCTCAACAATTGCTTGTCGGGACACAAAATTTTCCGGTTTTTGTGAAGAACTTGAAATAGAGCAGTATATATGTCTACATTTGAATTATCAAAATGCAAGAAAGGCTGAAAACCCAAATGTTTTGAGAAAGTTGCTTGGTATTTTTAATTTTATGTATTTATAAAGCAGTAACAATGGAATTGGATAGATATTGATTTACTGCTTTGGTGAAATATTTATTGGTATTCTACTGTACACCCCAGAACTAATGACATTCTTCAAAATCTGGGATTTAAAGTACCCGATAGGTAACTTTATCATATTGTTACAGACTCGGCACTATATAACACAAAAGCTCTTATCACTTATTGCAGTGTGACTTGGCCACATCTCTTTGAGTGATATTACCAATGCGAAAGGCGAGCCCATCGCTACAATATACACTGGAGGCGGCTTATATTCCTTAAAAATGTAAACGTTTAATCATTAACTTTTTAGTTGCAAAACATTGCCCTGAAAGATAATTTAGGGAGAAGTTGACGACAGCTTCTATATCAAACGGCATTCACCGTACTGGAAAGGAGAGGTGGAAGTTCATTGGTCTGTATAACATTTAGTTCAAAAAACAAAGCGATATAGCCTATATCGGCCGGAAAGTGCAGTTGAGTAATATCCGCGTGAATGGTTAATATTCATCACTGCTGCTTATCTGATCATTGTGCTTGCTCACTAAGAACAATCTAATGACCGTTATCACCGTTGGCATTGCGCAACCCACGGGTCAACCATTCTATCAATGATTAATCAGACGTTGGCTTACTGTGCACTCAATCAATTCAGTGCTAGCGGTGTAAAGAAACGGTTTAGAATTTCATCGGCGTAACCACAACCTTTTATATGTTTTCGGTATGGTAAAGACTTTTGTGTAAAATTGGACTGTTGGTTTAGCAATGGAAAACGAAGTAAACATCAATGATGGCATTGAGCTACAAATCAGTGAATCGGAGGTCAGTCTTCAGTGATACATGTTTGAATGATCTAAGTTTGCGTGATAACTTTTTGTGTCAAGACAGTCGTGTTTTATACATAGATTGTTTTGCATAGAAACTATTACATAAATAAGCTTAATTTGTGGATCGTTTTAAATACGGAATGACAAAACAACAGAATTTAATTTAGTACTTTATGAAGGAAAACAACATTGTTTTATATCGGAAGAATAGTTACGTAATACGTAAACTGTATATAACTTTAAGCTTAAACCGTATAGAAATTTAAAATATAAATAGAGCACGTTTTACCAAACTCTTTTTTGTGCAATGGCACAGACCGTTATATGTCCATATTGACTATTTCAGTATATGAAACAACAAGAAGAGATTCAGATTCTTAAAGAAAAAGTGGCCAAGTATGAAGAAGGTAACAGAATACCTACACTATATATACATATATAACATATACTGTATTTAACCCGCACATTTTGTGTGCGTTGAACTTTTCAAGATGTGTTACTGAGTATAGAGGAAGTGATGCTGAATGAACTAAAACGAAACTCATTTTGCGTTGTGTGCTGGCGAATGACTTGTATGTCTGTGTGAACTGTGTAGGCTATATGTGTGTGTCCCGTACTTCAATTGTGATTCTTGCAAACAGTCCTATTCAACTATAAGCAATATACTCTTTAAAAGAAACCAACAACTACACATAGTTGATGAGCCAAATATTTTGTTCCAGTTTCTGAGCAAGTCCAGGAGGAGTTTGATGCACTGCAGTGCACCATCAACCGTGAACGAGTGAAGAGTAGCAAGGCTCTTTCCATAGCCTCGCATATTTACCAGCAAAACAGTTTGTTGAAAGTGAGTTAGAGAAATCCAAACTGGAACGTGAATTATAGCGAGCTAAGCTGCGACTTAACGAGCTTTGTATTATTGATTGCTGTTTTGGGTAAATTTTAATTTAATGGTCTGGTTATGTAGCGAGCTATGTTAGCCTACCGGTATATAAGAACTAACAAAAGGAACAAATCATTTAAACGAGAGTGGCACTAACATATTGCCAATCTAGCCAAAATTACTAAGCTTGTAGTTTATCAAATGCATTGATATTGGGGATATCTTCGACTGACGATTTAGCAAAACAAAACAAAGATACTATCCACCGCGATACTAAACTTAAATAAAAATTTGATCTCCCAAAAGTATATCGCAATTCGGATAACGTCTTTTCCAAGTATCAAATAACAAGCAAAGTATGGGTAGAGCATACACCCACACCATACAGTACGGTATGGCGTACTATTAGTGTAATATTACTATTAGTGGCGTACAAAATCGGTTCCCATGACTGCGTATCGACGGACGAGTGTATTTGATGTTGGGATATTTTTATCGTTATTAATTTAAACACTATATATGCGTCACAATTAGGCTAAATTTTTTTAAACATTTTCTTGTCGACAATAGCCAGAATTTGTTGCCAACATTCTTCAATTAAAAATAACTTGGTGCTTAAAAATTAAGTAAAAAACGATAAATACGTTGGATGCTGTGATCTGAACGGGGTTTAAGCTACTTCAACACGTGACTACCGCCAATAAAATAAACAGTATTATATTGACAGTAAATAAAAAAGACCTCTTCTTTTATTAAGAATCGATCGAGGCGCATCAGTGCTAGCGCCCGTCATGCAAGATGGCGAAAGCAAAGCAAGAGCGTGAGAGAAGAAGAGATGGTTCCGGCCAAAAACGAAGTTGAAGACGCTCCGGCAGAAGTCTTTGGCGGCACGAACGACGGAGAAGAAGATTCAATTATCAAGGAAATCGCAGCTATACAGTCAGGTGAGATTAGCTTGCCATGCCTCCCACGAGTTCGAATAACAACAAAATTGTTCGTAACGGCAATAAATAGTAACAGCCTCACATGTGTTAATATCTACTTGCAGAAACGAGACTAGAAAAGGATTTGGAGACGGCTCAAAAAGAAATCTCGGAGTTAAAGTCTGAGGTAATCCGCCTTCGTTTGCTGAGGTCACTCTCTAAGTTTGCAAGAGGAAATCTTTAGACATTGGTTTTCGGATAAAATTATAACAGCTTTTTAAATCAATTTTCTGCATGCTTCTGTACAGTAATATAAAGCATTTTGCATTTTTACTAATTTTTGTTTTATTTTTATGTTGTGTAGTGCATAGATCTCAAAAAAGAATTGCAGGATGTCATTCAGAAAAATGAAACACTAAAAGCAGAAATACAACAACATACAAAAGGTAAAGAACTAACATTATAGTCAAAGTCCTGTCAAACATAAATTTGTCTGCTGTTGGTAAAAGCACTGCTATAAAGCACGGCCAGGGCCTACGACTTTAAATGGGGCTTTTTATTTGCAAGTTCATTTATTGCTACGCCTCCATAAAGGAAGCATGTAGTAATATTACATAAGGTAAAAAGGGCTGTACCTCAAGCGTGAATTTTTGCGTCTTTTCATCGATTATATTTCAACAGTGATGTATAGCTAAGCTAAGCATCTTGTGTCCATGTGAGTAAGATACGGTCCCGCAAATTGTGGTTTGGTTTTTATATAAACTCTCATTTGGTAGTGTATAAACAACAGAAGCTTTAACATTTGAACGGTGGAAGTTTGGCTTTACAAAATCACCTGAACGCTTTTAAATTTATGTGATGTCGTTACAAATGAAACTAAAAACTATCACTCTTATTTTATCAATTTTTTTATTTACACTGTGTTATAAATGTCAAATGTTATAAAAACGTTCTTAAAACAAAATTTTGTGAAACATTTACAATAAGTTTTTAACATATAACCAAAGACGTTTAGTTTTCAATGAGGAAACGTACAATTACCTGAAGTATAGGTATAGTCATAGGTGGGCAGTACCGCGCTAATATAGTACCAAATTACTGTATCTATACTTCATCTAAACCTATACCGAATACCGGAACCGTCGGTACTATTTTTGCCAAGTAGGCTACCTGTACCGTTACCGACGGTACTTTCAAAGTACCGACTGCCCACCTCTGGGTATAGTGCTCCGTGTACTAAAATGTGTAGCAGTTTTTGACTTTTCAGACGTTATGTCATATGTGAGTCGTTGATGTAATTCGACATTTGTGTGATTTTCAGTGGAGAGCGCGGCATCGGAAGAGTTAAAGAGACTAAGTAAAGAGCTGGATATGGAATCGCACGTGCGAAAGAGAGCCGAGAGTTTTGCAGCTCAGATGTATGGAGAAAATAAATCTTGGCTGGTTAGTATGCACATCTACTGGAGAAAAAGTCGCATCATTTGAAAATTGTTTGTACTTTGCTTGATCACGATTTTCATTCGACTTATAAAAATTCAGCGACAGAGCATTATTCGAGACAAGAAAAGAGGTTCTCCGGATGACACGGGTCTAAAAGATGCTCTGAAAGAGATAGCTGAGCTAAATAAAAAGCTGGAGATGGAAAAAATTGATAGTCGTCAAAAGGTATTTTCCTATAACTTAAGAAGCCATTTTTGAGTTAGCCATTGAAAGCGCTTATATAGCGAAGTGCGAAACCGAAAAAGGCACACATTCATAAAAATACAGATGATACGGATAAAAGATTTTGCTCTAACACAAATCTCAATCTGCCAACTTTGCCCATGGCGATTTTTGAAGTACCTGATAAGCAAGGAAATCACTGTTGAAGTTGTCATCTGTCATGACCATACATAACCTTCATTGAATCTTTTTTTAGATTGAAGAACTGGAAGCGATCATTGCTTCTTCGAGCAGCGAAGAAGAATTAAAAAATATGACAGAGGCAGTTGAAAGTCTGAATGAACAAGTTCGTGAACTGCAAGAAGTAAAAACAACCTTGGTAAACAAATGCGATAACTTGGAAGCTGAACTTGAAGAGGCGAAAAGTAAAGTTTCCGCTTCAGTTGAAACCAGTACGTCGGGTGCACCCCCACCAGCACCACCAGCACCAGCACCACCACCACCTCCTCCTCCTCCTCCTCCTCCTCCTCCTCCACTCTTAACTGAGACAGGACCCCAAACGTCCGGGGATAGTTTAAAGTGAGTGGAGTCACCTCATTGTTTAATGTGAGCTGGTTATGTAACAACAATTTATGCACAGTAGGCTTTAGTCTTAAGTAAGTTTATTACAGTTTTTTAAAACATTTTAATATTTTAACCAAGCGGTTTATCGTCGATCGCTATAAGTTTATCTCGATACATTGTACCAGGACGGTGGCTATCTTGAATATGTTTTCACTTTTACTTACATTGCTTCTGCAGCAATCTGCAGAAACTTATTAATGACCGCAAGGCTGCTCGCTTGAATGAAGAAGGTGGCAACATCAACACAACCAGCAAGCCTAAACCGTCTGCTGATTGGTACGGGGATGCGATGGCAGAGATGATGAAAAGGATCAAGCAAGGCAACATCGGTTTGAGGCGAGCGACCAAACCAATTTCCGAATCAGATGAAGAAAGCTTCTCCGATGAGGATGAAGAAAAGTTTCAAAAGAAGTTCAACTTGGGCAACGCAAAAGCTGCAACCCTGGCTAGAGCGGAGACAACTGAAAAATCTGTTGACATTTTTGCGGACTTTCGCAAGGATTTAAGACTAACCGATAAAGAAAAATCGGCTACGCTTGGTGCCAATTGTTTACGAAGGACCTCAGCTCCTACAGGACCATCACAATTCAATTTTAGGAGTGGTTTAAAGCCGATTCGAGGACATGCCAAAGTAAAAGGCAAAGCAGTACAAGAAATGAAAGAACTGTCTGTACGTATGTTTTCAATTGCAGACATTTATTTTACCATAGTCAGCATATATTTTGCATCTACCAAGGGATCTTGTGTGTAAGTAACTTTCATTTTAAGTGCTTAAGAAATTAACGAACGAATGTATTCTTTACCATGTTTACAGATGGGTTTAAAGCCTCTTCGATCTCGTAAGGAACTTGCGAATAATGATAGAGTGCAAGGAAGCGTGCGACATCCGAACGAGATTTCTTCTGAACTAAAGAATATTCTAGACAAAAAGCGAAGATTGGCTAAAACTGCAATCAATCAATAAAAATATCGAGATTGAAGAGAAGTCTTGGCTCGCACAGTGCATTTCAAACAATTTCGGCCGACAAAGCAACCAACATACAAACAACATATAAATATATATATATCAGTGCTTGATATCCCTTAAAAAGGTTCAGAATGTGGTCTATAGGGCCCTGGCCATACCCTACATACAAATATACATATTTTAAAATCGTTATTGCACTGCAAAAAGTGGCCTTGAATTTTGAAGAACTTTTTAAATTAAAACATGTTTGTAAAGGCGCTTATGAGCTCATCACTGTTTTATAACTGATTTCTTTTGTGACACTGTAGCCTATATAAAATGCCAAGAGAAGATTTTACTGAGTGAAATTACTCAATGATTTCAACGAGTGCTGTTTCTGCAATTTGTATCAAATGATTTGTTGCTAATTTTTTTCTGAAGACGATCACTCCAACATATTATAATATCTGCTTTATGCCCGAGCTTTGGCTATTCTGTTTGTAAATAAGGACTTTCCAGTGATAGTCAGTATATTTTGTGAAACAACCAAAACGTAAACATTCAGCTTGTACTCAAAACTGCCTTGAAAGGGGACCTGTCTAGATACGTTGCATTCAAACATTTTCTACGATTGAGCAATATCAGCAAACAACACTAACGAGATGAAGAACGTTGCAGTGAAGACTTCCGGTTTAACTGTATTACTAAATGGTCACGCAATATGTATATGCTTTTGAATGTCTACCATTCTACCCCACTGGCACACAGTATGAATTCTTATGCCACAGTCGCGGCAACGTTCTATCGAACCCCTTACAATGATATCAGCATCGAGATAACAAAGATTACTTTAGTACCAGCTTGGACCTAGATAAAGTAAGCAAGAACATTTCTAGCCAAGTCACGAACCAACAAAACTAACATGTCAAGCTGAAGCTCTCCAACACAACGTGTCATTTTTGTTCTTTCAGATATTTTATTCACGATGTAAGTTACGAAGTGAGAGAATCGATCAATAAAGCGTAGTTGAAATTGAAAACCGCTTTAATAAATAATATTCGATTGAGAGTGCGGCGGCGAATGCAAGCCCACAACAACGCAAGATTTCGTAAAGAAATAACGACACCGTAACGGCAGAGCTTAAAACAAAGATATGTAAAGTAAGGTAAAGATTTTGCCAAAACTCAAGTTCAACAAATAGCTCGTTTGCTTCATTATTCTAGATCAACCTGAAGTTGGTCTTTCAAACACATTTGGTCTGGGGAAATATTTTGTTCGTTCGAATTAGAGCACAGTAATTACTCTATTGCGTTTTAACACGGTGGTTGGAATTTCGGTTGTTCTCACAGTAAGACGTCAATTAGTATTTTTTTCATTATGTACTGACGCGTTTAGAACCAGCTAATCGCGTCAGTGGTAGAAACCGACTTGGCGAGGGTCGAGTTTTAGTACTACAGTTTGGCGGAGAAAGGGAAATAATACAAAAGACAGTGACAAAAGACTTGCATGCGCTCATAAGTAAAAAACAAACAAACTAATGGAACTGATAGAGACGAAATTACTCTCGTTATGAGACTAATGCACGCCTCAAACGTCATGTCGAGTGATGATGTCATCAGACCATCATTTCAATGTCATTACCACGCCATGGAAGTCCGTCTTCGGCGGTTATCGTAATGTAGTCCTCGTGGTAGTTCACTTCACTGCTAAAGGGGACGATTGGCTGCGAATCGCAAACGTTGGCTATGATTTCGTTGAGAGTGTCCAGCACAACAAGATCTGCGTCTGTGGTCATGTCCACTTCACTGATGGTCAGATCATTGTCTTCTGACATTGCGTCGTCCTGAGATAAGCGTTCCACCGCATTGTCCAAAATCATTGTGACGTCATCCATCAGAGGAGAGACATCCGCGAGAGACTCGGATGACGTGCAGCACGACGTAGATTGTGTAAAGTTATTTTTCGGTAATGAAGACAACATGGGCACAGACGAGGAGTTGGTCAACGCAATAGTTGGCATGATAATGATAGAAGTGGAAAGTGAAGGATGGATGGAAGGAAGGGAAGAGACGGATTTGTATCCGGGGGAGAGGGCGTCTTCCTCCACTATAGGGAAGTTTTGGGAGGTGTTAGAGGCGGCTGGATCATCTGGAGAGTCCATCATAAAATGGGATACGTCGGATGCATGAGGAGGCTTGACGGCATTGGGAGAATTTTGAGTGGAAGTTGAAGGAGTATCTACGGGAGTTGGGGCTTGTACGGAGACCTCTATGTCTGGAGACAACCGATCGAGTGAAGAAAAATGGTCAGGTTCGGGGGTAGGAGAAGGAGCAAATCGCTTTTTCACTTCCGCCAAAGTCTCCATCGGTTCAAATTGAGAATGGGACTTTGTCTCAAGAATGGATAAATCTGGGGTAGATCTTGCTGATGCAAGTCTTGGTGACGTTGGGAGAGTTTTTGATGCGGCACCACTCTGAGAACGGAGGTTGTAGGCGTGAGTGAGTTGAGACACGCGACCAGTTGGAGGCTTGGTGGTGCAGCTTTCGCTTCTGGATATACGGGAGCTTCCACGGTGACTGCTGCGTTTTGGAAGGCTGGCAAGGAAGTTAATTGGAGAAGATGTCAAGCTTCTGCTCCTCCGGCACGTGAAAGAGTCATCGATAGGTTTGTTTAACTCCAACGAATCAGAACTGTCTGTTTTGGTCACGACGGGTTTGCTGTTTCTCCTGAAACTCAATGGAGATCTCGATTTCTTCTTGAGATCGCCTCCAATGAAGTCTTTGTCTTTGCTGTTCCTGCGAAACGAGTGTCCTTGTCCTTGTCCAGTGAGGGTCATACTTCTGTTCCTGTACCACGCGTTTGAGTTTCCACCTTCACTCCTCACTGACGACGATCTTTTCACAGTTACATTTTTTTCGCCAGATTTATCTAACGCCGACTTTTCGGATCCCGCTCTGCGGGCGATCGGTGAACGATTTGCGGTCGTCTGGACAGCATTCGATCGAAACTTATGGATTGCTTCTTGAAGAGAGTTAATCCACTGTTTCTTGTCGTGCTCATCAGAAGCTACCAACGTGTAGGCGATATTGAGCTCTTCTGAGCGAACACGGAAAGAATGTTTTGCTGTAGAAAAACAAAAACTAACGTAAAATGACCGCAGGGCTTACAGTAAACGAGCTATATTTGGGCAGCCTTTGAAACAAAGAAAAAATTGTCGATTTGATAACCAACCTTTATCACTGTTGAGGATTCCGCCACGGAAAGATCCGCTTAATTTTCCGGTTTCTTCCGTTTCCACAGTTAAGGAACGAAGCGGCAGTGGCTGCCGATATACTTGATAGGTGAGCTTGTCCCCTCTGGTAGCATTCCGTGTTAAAACAAGGACCAAGTCAAACAAGAGAACATGAAGTTTCTGTAATACAGAATAAATATTATGAAAACCCATTCCTTATCCTTAATCGTGAGAAATTTACGATAGAGTATTTTAAATTTAGAATAGCTTCGTGCGCTTAAATTTCAGCTTATGCGTAAAAATTCCTTCGTAAGATTTGACTTGGTTGACATACCGTTCCTCTGCTTCCTTTTAGTTGACCCTGGCAAATGACGTTACGACTTTCCTCCACTTCCGGACATCGTTGTTTATCGTCGAGGTACTCGAGCTTGTTTTGAAAGAACCTTGACTGTCTCTCGCCGGTCAAGTCATCCACTCGTACAATAATTTCGTTGATGATGGCCAACTGTGTTAGAATAGAAATGACATTTAAATAACGGCAATGACTTCAAAGCTGGAAGAATGCGGACTGTAACAAAAGCGACCTAATAAGGCAAGTAACTGAGCCGAGTTATAACAGTGAGCTCATAGCTTGTGTTTAAATTGAATTTTCGAGTGGCGCATCCTCAAGCAATCTTGCGATTAATTCAAGACATGACGTCATGAGATTACTCGAACCAACTCCCACCAAATCGACAACGCAGCATATATGACGTCATATAAGAACAGCTTTGCTGGGAGCTTAAAGTCGCACAGTCCAATCATTACATCATGTATTTTTATCTACGTTTGTAATTTATTATTTTTGTGAAAACGTCACGTCAAAATATAACAACCGCTTGTTCGTTAATTGCGTTTATTGTTTTCTGTTTTGTGGTCAATAATCCCTGAATAATTAGCAAAAAACTCAGACATTTGTGATGGAATAATGGGACAAAATAAGACGTTATTCCCCATAATAGATCGGTGAGTATCCCTGTTGTTGTCTCACTCATAATCCGACGTCATCCTATTTTATTAAAACTAATGTGGAAACCGGCAGATAAAAGCGAGCTCTCATCGGATTTAATTATCGGTTGCAATTTAGTTCTTTCCTGGGCATTGTAACTCTGCATCACGCATAAATGGACTTTGGGCGCGAGTTTTTGCCAATTCAAAAAAGTAAAAGTAACGCGAATTCGATTCCACGATACATGATAATTTTACTCGATACTACACAAGCCGTCAAATTGTTTTCTGACTGGTTGCGGCTTCTTGAAATACCCATTAAAATTTAAATATTCATTGTGTAACTGCTGTCGTATGCTTTGAAGATATTTGAATTCGCAAGCGCGGTTCAGATATCAAATAATGACAGCTTTATTACGTAATAATGCAGGCGTGAGTGTCATATTAATAGTGCCTAGAAACATTGTATATTCATAGATAAGCCCTCACGACCATGTAGGATTAAGAAGGCTTCATTTTGTGGCGGATTAATACGTGCAAAGAATCTACCACGTTTTGTGACATAATAAGAAAGGCGTTTGACAAATGTGATTGGTGCGAATGAGCGCACATCATGCCAATTAGCCAACCAATCAGATAAGAGCAAAAAGGAAATGACGCTTGCAGCAGTACCGCGCGTTGGATATTTTGCTCGTCACCTTTAACTGCAAGCGTGCCGTGTTTACAAGTTGATGTAAATAAGTAAATACAAAAAATCTACAGGTCACAGCAGGTGTATTGCAGCGCTGCTGCTGCTGCTAAGTGGAAACTGCCGTGAATAGTGTGAGTGGTTAGGGTTATACGGAAGTGCTGACACTGAAAGGTCTTTGAAATCATTCACGACTTGTTGCATAATTTGTTAAAGCGCGGAGACAGATAGTGTTACCTCAGTCGATAATGCAGTCTTACCAATTTTAAACTTTAATTGTTTCAGGTTGAAACTGACAGCTTCGAAAAGCGACAAAGCGTTCGCCGCAACACTATTTGTGGTAACTAGTCACGCGAGTTCAATTAACAACCGACGATGTTTGTGTCGAGACGTCTAGCTCGTTTATTATAGATAAGGCAACACTCTTTGCGTTGATGGTCTTCCTACATAGCTATTCGGGATGCCAGCCAAAATGCACATATCCGCATTACCACAATGGCCCGTGATAAATAGGCAATTATGACAAAACAATTGCATTGACATACGACTCGGTGTCGCCATTTCACAACGTACCGCTTTCTCCAACAAGGCAGCGTCCTCGTGGTGCGCCGGCGTAGCCTTTAAAATATTCTTCAACAGCAGTGGGTACTTGACCAGTCTGGACCTAGGCAGATCAAGGTAGGACCAAAGGTTAAGTTTGCGGCTGAATGGAGATTCCAAACACCGCTGAAGGAAGTCGCGCACTCGATGCTCTCTGCCCACCACGGAGTCAAGAGTCTCTTTTGCGTCCGCCTGATTGGCGCAGTACTCGTTGTACGGGGAAAGCGTCGGAAACTGAAGACAAAAAACAGTTAAAAGGTGATGTTGAGCGAGCAAACAAGAACGCTTCTTTTAAATCACGGTACAAAAAAATCTTAAATTACCCATTCGATGAAGACGCTTCCGACTCCATCTGTGCAACCGTCTTCCTTTCTCGTCCGCTCCAAGCGAGCGAGTAAATCCTCATGAAGAGGAAGAAGACAGTCGAGTGTCCCAAAAATACGAGTCACCTCATCTTCATTAAGCATCTTCAGGGTGACCATGGAATCGCGGTAGGTCTAAAAACAAAGAGGGACTTTTATACAAAGACGAAAAACAAAACAAAGTTTCTTATTAATTGCCTTTGGCCTTCCAGTTCTTCTAATTAAAACAAAATACATCGACGGCCTAAATACGAAATCCATCAGGAATGGCATGAATCATTCATGTGTACATCGTCAGTCTGTGACTAACTTGAATCAACAAGCCTATTCGACTCGTCGTAGGAATGAGATAACGCATATGAGCGTATAAATACACGATCTGTGAAGCCCGTACGACGTATACGAACTGAGTTACATTGCCCCACCGAAACCATAAAATTGGCGAAACCAGTTTGCGGCGGTTTGAAAGAAATATATGTTTACCTGCTTAGCCATTTTCAGGTCTTGCACCATAACGCATTCCCCTTGATAAAGCTCGAAAATAGCTTCTTGCCGTTTGACTTCGCTCTCGTCCAAACCAGAGTGGTCGAAAGTTTCACACCAAAGCTTGCTTCGTCTTGATTTGTTAGACGTGCTTCGACGTCCAGGTGTATTACCGCCCGTCACAGAGTTCCCGTTCTGGCTGCCCGGAGGTCGATAGGGTTTCAGACCGTTGGCCGACGATTCTTTAAAACTCGAGGACCTCTGCAAAAATACCGGAGGTTTATTTCCTGCGCTAATGGGTATTTAAATAGTTTAACCACACCCGAGAGGTGACCCACACTGTCGGTAACAGGAGCTGGCTATTACTCTTTCACGTACTAGACCCGTTATGGAATTGAGACTACAGCGTACACGTCGCGGCAAACCACTAATTGCAAGGAGTCGAACGAAAGGAATTCGATTCGCATAATTTCACCATTAAACGCCAGGTTTTAAGGTTTAAATTTGAGATTAAAACACTCAGGCCTGCCTGTAGTGTGTCGCGCCATAGGAGAATAATTTCTCAAAAACGCCATACAGTGTTTACCGGTTTGGATGAATTCAAAACTGTGTACACCTGCACCATGTCTGAAACAACCCGTACATTTTCTCCAAAATTACCGAGTAATTCAACGCACCTGGTGGAAAAACGCTTGTTCCTCGTCTAAGCGATTAATGGTCATAATACTAACAGTCTTCATCAGGTACCGTTGCAATTTGTTTGGCAAAACGTTCATAAATTTAACCGTGTCAGACATACTTCGGCTCAGTGGCACTGCTCTTAGGCATTAAAAACACATAAAGTTCATTTACGTCAGTACTATAGGCCTGTGCAAAAACAAAATAAGAGCTTAGTGAATTTAGTTAATAGTCGCATGAGTTGGCTAAACCAGCTGTAAAGTTGGAGCTGATTTTATATCTACACATTAATTTTACCTCATCCAGTATCTGTATACTGGTTACTTACTGCTCTTTAGTTACAACGACAGTTTATATTTAACTCAAAGACTAGGGTTGACTATGAAGGACTGTCTGAGACTATAAATATTTAATACGATTGGTCAGAATTAACATCTATGTACTATGTGCTGAAATAGAATTAATATATAAGTACTCACGCTACAGGTTATGACTAATAAGATGTTTCTAGCCTTTATGACTGATAAATGAACTACTTCTCTACTTCATATACATTTCAAACTAGCTCGTCTCTATTCTGATGAATTCGCGGTAACTGAACATTCTATAAAATGATATCAGTAGCCGAACGGCCAGCTCTTAAATGAGCACACAGCACGCGGTAGCTCGAATAGCTGCTGCACTGTGGAAATGAGTTTCTGAGAAAAAATCGTGTTGCTCTCTCTCGCATGCTTTCTTTATCTGGCGCGCGTACGAAGAAGAATACGCAACTGCCAGAAGAGCTATTACGTAAGCGGTTGAAAGTATTCATACTGAAATGTATCGCGTTAAAGTTTGTATGTTTTATGTTGTGGCTTATTCAGTTTATAGAATGCTGCATGAATGTACTCCTTCCTTCCGATTTCCTTCCTTAGAGTAATCGATAGTTAAGAGAAATTGATACATAATGTTGTTGGCAATCAAACGCTATCAGGCCGTTAGGACTTTCTTCAAGCTCGCTGGAGAATTACAACAAAACTATAACTATTGTAGAATATATAACGAACTATACAAACAACCACATTTTGAAACTAAATTGAGTCTAAACATTCGATCGAATTGCGCCGTACTATTCTCAGCACAGTAGCACAAATCGCTTTGGGTTCGCTTGGTTGTCTCTATTTCATTGGAATATATCCTACGTTCGATGTTATTTTCCAGTTTCTTGTTAACCTAACTTGAATGTTGTAACATACTGTCCTAGTCCTAACATAAATCTTCTTTCATAAATCTAAAACTTCAATTAAACCCAAAGGAACTAAGATCAACTTTTTGCATCTCCATTCTCCTAACCAAACTTTGTATCTTCGACAAAGGACTGCGTGACCTACTTACGGTGAAATAATCAAGCTTAACAAATATCTTACCATTGAAAGAAGAAAATTGTCTGCCATATCACATCTGTACAAAGCTGTAGCTAGAATTGGACTTTCGTTTGCGACTATTCGGTTTAAGTAAAAACTTAATTCTGCAGAACCTTCCCACATTACCGTAATCGATTTTCACAGCAAAATGAATTACGGACGAAGAAACAGACTTACCGAGCAGTTAATAGCTATCATCTCATTGCGAAAAACAAACAAGAACGAAAGAGCGGTTTACATTAAACTGGCCATTACTGCAAAGATAATTACACAGTATTTCGTATCAAACCCATTCTGAAATTGTTCGTGGCGCCTCGCTGAAAATGCTCTGTCGTTAACAGCCTATAATTGAGACGTCATACATCAGAAGAAATATCAAAAATAACATCTGTAAATTGCAACATAAAACAAACAAGGTATACGCAGCGCTGCCCACACTCCGCACGTCCCAAACAAGTTTTTCTGTAGTTTACATGCATAAACATAAGTATTTGTGGGTCGCGTGATGACGTAAAACCGGGGTACTGTATTTTTGGTGTGCGACATGAAACATGTATTGCGCTTGCCAAGAGATAAACACCCCACATGCACGTAACAGGCACCACGAGCGCCAAGATGAGACGCAAATCTGGTATGTTTTCTATTGCTAAAACATTACCCAATCAGGTGTAATTGGCGATTGCCGTATTGTTCAACTAGTTCCTGTCCAACTTAAAAACTTAATGAACTTCGGCTTTGAAAAACATAATCGTTCAAAGGAGAACGTGTTGCAAGTCGGATGTAAACATTTCCGCAAAACAGAATTAATTAATTATAATTCTACAAGGTTTTTGAAATCGTTGAAAGCAACGTAATTACAGCGACACGAGTGCAAACAGTACGCACATCCTGAAAACAGCAGCTGCTGTAAAAGTTTTTCTGTAAGCAATACCCTTGTTTCCAAGTTTCGCAAAGCTCATCAGTCATCATCATTATCTCGACTTTCGAAAACCATTGAAAATTACGTGCAGAAAAGTTCATGCAAATGTATTTTAGGCGCTTTTACCATAATCAAATTATAATGAGTTTAATTTTCGGTTGCCCAGAGCTAGAGAAACAACTTAACGTATTGGGTTTAAAAACGACCCTCAGTCCCATCAGTTCTAGAAATTCGGATAACCAACAACGACTTTTATTCCAATTATTGGCCGATGCTCGGTGCAGAGCGCCACGTGTACGCCTTAATACCAAGTACTTTGTCAATTCGGCGTTTTTCATTTATAGCTTAAAGACTTATGTCTAATTGTTCGACGTGTAAATCAAATGGCCAAACCACAAAGTTAAGTAGTAAGACAAAAATGTGACAGCCACATTAAAACCGGCCGTTATATTTCCACTTGTGAAATCTAATCCGGTTTGTGATTTGGATCAAACAAAGTGATACCGTAAAAGGTAATTGGTGAAAAAGCATACCTGTATCTTGTTGTTTCTTCCAGGTTTCCCAGGTGATATGAGATTAGCGAAAGACGCCACAGATTTTCTTAAATTTTTCACACGTTTTGAGCTAGGTTCCTGTGAAGAAATTAAAAAGTTTGCGTCAACAACGATGTGACGATAATGACACTATGGCGTAAGTGCAACAATCGGACTAATCAATAAAATAACAAAATCTAAAACATTAAACTAATGGCTTGCTGTAAAGAAAATATTAAGATATGATGAGAAGTGGGTTTCCAAGATCAAAACCAACAGTTTCCATGAAATATTTCATTTGTTCAATTGTGTTGATGTTAACCTTAGCAGATGTGAAGCAGCGTGTTTCATGTGAAACTAGAGTAGTTGACTAACCCGAAAGCACAACGTTGCAGGGGAAGACTAGTATAAGTTCGCAAATTTCATACAGAAGCGCCAAAAATGCAAACCATGACAACAGAACAATACTATGTATCTTGAGAAGCGGAAGCAGCGGTTTCATGTACTTACGACCTATATATGTAAGAAACATAAGTAACACCTAAGAAAGCAAGGAAAACTTAAATATCGATTTACATAATGAAAATTAGCGTGTAAGACAGAAACTAGAACCTATATTTGGATGAACAATTGAAAATAATTAAACATAATCTGGAAAATATTAAACTGAGTTTCTTCTCACACGACCATAAAGTATTTCGGCTATCTAGTTTTGCACACGTTACAAATAACGAAAAACTTGGAATCGTTAACACTTAACGTTGTCGAGTTCCTAGGATGTGTGGGAACTTTGTGTCATTTCCTATTCCAGTAATCGGGCCACCAAAAGCACCGGTATAGCATGATAATTTTATTACGTTGATAAGGTTAATCCTTTGAAGAAAATACCAAAAATAAGTTTTATGAGACACGTCATCATTTCTATAGACTTAAACCGCGATCTACAATGATTTGATCAAATGCTTTAGTGTATTGCGTGCGTTTGATTGGGTCGTGATAGTATACGAGTGTCAAAAGCGTGCTGGTTTTCGTGAGATCCCTTGCAATAGCTTCAAAGATCGCTTTTCTAAGAAACGGCAACTTAGTTGGAGATACTGGCAGCTGTTTTACACGTAAGGTAACAGATAAAAACGACAGCGGAAAGAACCCCGCAATCAAAAATAAGGAGTTAAATTTTTGCAATGCAGGAAAAGTTAATTCGAAAGAGTTTGCTTGGTCATTGTGGCAGATATGAGGGTATTTTTCAAACGCTCTGATCTCTTTTCTTTTTTCATTTTCAAAATATATCGATCTTTTTGTATGATGTGCCAATAGGTTGGACAGTGGTACAAACGGGTTGAAAACAGTATGGGTTAAAGACGAGTTATCTCTCGACCCCTTGGGGGCTGCTATGACTAACCGGAAAATGTTTACAACGGCGATCAAGCGATCGACATTACGTGAACGACATCGCGGCTTTGAACAAACATACTATTCGCGTCTGGCGTAAATCAAAATAAGTTGAAATTTTGTTGATCATCACAGAAAAATCTGACACCGTGACAAGCCGACTACAACCGGCGTTATCTTCGAAACAAACGAAAACATCTGCCAGCGCTGATGGAGATCAATTGACGTATTTTTTAACCTGCGCTAAGTGAGGTGATGGGCGCTGTAGCAACACAGAAGTGTTGAAAACGGCAATATAGAACCGACCGACGGAAATTTCAAGCCGAGACTTGAAAACAAGTAGACTACCTACGGACTTCTGACGCCACCAAGTCTGGCGACGTATGCAGTGCCGTCTTCATGAAACTGTTTACTGTGGGCGTTTTAAAAACTCCATTAATGTCGACTGTAAAGGTCGTGAATACCCTGACAACGTTGACCACATACACACTAGGTGTCAGCATGGGATGCTTATTTATAGCTCGGATGCAATGATCACATTGCAAAGATTTGAGATGAAAAAGAAATAAAATTATAATAAAAAAGATAATGACGCCTTACGCGACTCTTGTTTCTCTTAACACGCCACTTTTAATCAAAGCGGGATTTGTCAGTGGATTACACTAAGTTTTGACGCAACGGGTCAATGCATTGACCAATAAGTAATCTTGGGTGACGGTGACACGTAATTTAATGACGAACTAGGTGCGGTTATTAGAATTTAGAACGCTTCTCAAAAAGCGCTTGAAGTTTTGTGATAAAACGGGTGTGACATTATTCATAAGAAATTGGTATGAAAATTAGCTAAAAATTACGTAAAGTTTATACATAGCGTTTCCCGAAAGGACAATGTCGTATTAATATCACGTTCGTGCAAAACTCAACCTTCGTAAAGATGTCTCCTACTAAAATTCATAATTTTAATATTCCAGCGAGGGTAATTCCCAGTAAATATACTCAGCTCAGGGTGGTTTCAGAATTCAGCTCGACAAAGCAAGCGATAGAGATTCATTGCAAAAACAAACGGTCCTTCAAACACCACCAACGCTGAATGACGTCAGAGCATTGGTTACCTCTATCATAAGCGTGGGGGTCAGAAGATGATACAGTGAGCAAAATAGCTGCATGTGACGTAAAATCAACCACGTCAGGTTAGCGTAAATCTACGTATCATGATTTTAATCTGCAGCTCGTGTGCAAGTTACAGCGATACGTGCTTCTCCGACACGATTGGCTGGCCGGCGTGATAATACCAACAAAATAGTGGATAGATGCAAACGTAGCTTCAGCTGGTTAGGAAAAGGTTGCGACATTTGCATGTAAATTTTGATACCAAATATCAACTGATCTTCCACGCAAAATCACCTTAAAGTAATCTTGATAGGCGTCACGTACCCTCATAACTAACATCAAAGAAGCTTCACTATTATTGTACTGCACGCCCACACAATTGTATCTTTTATAACTAAACTGCGCCAACTAGTATAAAGGCATACAGGAACCAAGTCGCTGGTTTAATTTTAAGAAGTCAAAGTCTAAAATAGGGCGTTGAATCCGTTAAACAAGCGTTGGGCGTCACCCTGAATACTAAGAGGTAAAGTGGCCTAAAGCTCCAATCGTTTATTTAATGATTTAACCTGTGTCTGTATACGTCAATGGCGTATAGTTTAGACTATATGAAAAGGTCATTGATAAACTACATACTTATTACGGTTCTCCAAGTAACAATGCATTATGACAGACCTTTATTATCGTTCAAAATATCCCACACTTTCAAGGTGATTTTCTAATTGTGAGGCGCCGAAAAAAAAAACTTGATATTTTTCTCCACAAAAATTCCACTTAAGCATTTTAGAGTTGAAAACGGTGAGGAAACGGTCCTATCATAAACGATGTAAATATGCAGAAAAGTGATCTGTACATTTCTTGCCAGATTACAGTGTTTTCCACTTCACAAACAAAAAAATGAGTGTTGACCGCTTCGGTGAAAAATAATAATAAGCAGTAGTAAGTCCAGTAAACAACCGCGAGACTGGCGCAATAATAGCAAGCATTTTCGCTGGCCTTGAAAATATTCAAGAAAAAAGGCGGAAAAATTTGAACACGTTTCGACGAAATGTTGACATTTACTTCGAGTTGGCGGTTTTGCACGCGAGTGCTACCTGACGTATGCAGTAATGAAACGCCGACTCGACAAAACCATCTACAACAGCGTTTTTGACGAGAAACCACCACCACAAGAAATCAAATTGCGGCACAATCGTATTTACGATGACGTTATAAAAAGCATAAATAAACTGACATTCCGTTTTCTGGCATAGCTTTAAAAACCACTGCTAAATATAGTCACAGTCCTCTACGCCCTTACTAAACTGCGAATGAAAATCCCTACTAGTCATGCGGATTTAGATGTGTAATTGCATGCAAATGCAGATCCAAGGTTATATTTGGCACCTATGACTGCATTCTGCTTTCAAAATCGACACGACAAGTCAACAGCGGAACTGGTTATTTTGTAGCGAAATCGTAATCAATCATTACCTGCGTCTGACTAGTACGCGGCGAGTCACGTTTGTTCGAGCTGCTGTCGCGAGCCGAGAGATAAAGATCAAGGAATTCATCATCGTCCATGTTGTTGAGATCCTCAATCGACTGATCTGCTCCGAGCATGAAACTGATGGCACTGATGTCGTCAACGCTGGTGCAGTGAGATGCACATCTTTGATAGAGAAGGGCCGTCCGTAACTGCTGGCGATCCACGCCAGCAACTGAACAACGCTTTGGCACGATCCTGCTTCCTGAAGTCTCCGCAGAGAAAAGAGAGAGAGTGCGCCATTTAAGATCATCCTCCTGTACTTGTCCGTACGTTGGTAAATCTTCCATGTTAAGAGACATGGCGAATTTTGCCCGCCGTTCCCGCAACAATTCCGCACTAGACGTTTTCAGCTGGGTGGCCTTCTTGTTGCGGCGGTTCTGATGTCGTCGGAGAACAACGCCCGGGTATCCGATCGCTCTCTTGATAGGGGAGTCCACCATCGCATTTTCATTCTTCAACTGACTGGCTGGAAACTGATCCGATTCCTCGGGAGTGGTTGGGATTTCGCTAAAATATTCAGAAAATCTCACAGTGGAAGATCTGGGTCGGGTGAGGTTGCTCAGTTCAAGACTTCTTCGACAAGGGCTGCTCAACTGAGGAGAAGATGCATACATCGCGCTGGATTTCTGAATATCCTGAATCCTGACGACAACATTATTCCTACCGATTCTTTTAGGCAGGGTTCGAGAGGTGAGTTGGGAAGGTGGAGTTCTGGGGATGCATTTAAGGGAGCCACCGTACAAAATAGCCGGTTCTATTTCCGCACTAGGTTCGGTGCTTGCGCGATACACGTCTCTCACACTCGCGGAATAGACCGTTTGAACATTGCTGGAATAATTGCTTGACGCTGGGCTTACGTTTGTGGTTTGGCTTCGACGACGCACAACCTGCCTTGTGGACACAACTGGGTCCGTATCAACGATGGATAGGATAGTTCCAGTTTCAGTTTCTGCGCAGCAGCATTCTGAACTTTCTCCACTACCACGATGAGAATTTGCACAAACCTCACACTGGTTTTCACTCGTTTCTCGTGTTTCCTTTTGTGCAAATGCAAATTTGTTTGGTGTGTCAGAGATACTTATTACAGTGTCCTTGCTCGCACTGCTGGAGGAACTGTGGGATCTTTTCTCCGTGGATCCATGGAAAGACGACCAATCACAGCAATCTTGCTCTTCTGGAATATCTGCTTCGGTTGGGTCGTAATTTGAACAGTCACCGTTCGTTGCGGACTGGTCGACATCCGCACACTCTGCATCACAGTATGTTATAGGGGTTAAGGAGCTTGCAGAATTTCTGCTAGAAACGGATGCAGATGACGTCGATTTGGAGTTTTTAAACTTCTTGCTTTTCATTTTCAACCGAAATGAACCCCGCACTTCACTGTTACTGGCAAAAGGTTCGGACTCGGGGCGAGACTTCTTGTCACTCGATCCGCTGTGCCTTCGAAGTTTGCGGAAGAAACTGAAATCTAGAGTGAATGTTCTCACTCTCTGCTCCTTGCCACTCGAGTTGAGTGTAAGTGAAGAATCATTAAGTGCTATTCCTCGCGGAAGAGTGCAGATATCTGGAGGAGCCGAGATGTTATGCTGATTGTTATCGCAGTTATGGTTATTTGGGGATTCGTTAAATTCGGTTAAAGATTGCTCGCGAAGACTCTCCACGAGAGACCAGGGTCGTCTTGCCGACCATCGCTGGTTAGACAAAGATTGCGAGGAAGCAGAAGATGCAGTTCTGGAACTAGACTCCGATCCCGGGATCCTGAACTCGTCGCGTTTTCTTCCTGGACCAGCAGGAGGACGAACGTCCAGTGTATTTGAACCTCTTCTCAACACAACATTGGCGCCGTTAGCTGTGAGAAATGTGTGTCCAGCTTCTAATGCTGCAGGGTTTTGAACGACGCAGGTCTCGGCAGACTTCTGTGCTTTCAGTTTCTTCTTCTGTTGTTTTTGTTTCTTTTTGCTAGTTTTCTGAGTTGGCTGAGCTTCGTAAAACTCGCCAGATATATCCGTGTCTGTGCTCAGTTCTAGTAACTTGGAGTCAAAAATGGTTTCGGAATTGTCCGTGGATTTCTTCTTTTTGTGCTTGTTGGCAAAGAAGCGTTTCATCTTCATGGCAATAACACAATAGCGTCTAGAGAGTCTTTAAAGTTCTGTACAGTCTATCGCAGCTTGGTATTCTTTCACCGCAGTCGCTATCACAAAGCTTACTCACGTTAGGTCTATCATTACGTAAGGCTGAGAAAGAAATGAACGTTTTGTAAAATTTTCTTGCAGGCAAAAAGAAACATGTACAGAAGCACCTACAATAAGACTGACGTACTAACTAAAACATATCACAGCAATACTTTTCATTATTACAAAACATTAACCTGTTTATCATTCAAAAATGTGGTCAAAGAGCCATCTTAACGTTGTTAGCTCAAAATATGGTAATCTCTCAAGTTTGTAAATGTCTACACTTAACACAATTAGAGCACTGCGATGTTATACTATACGAGCATGGAAAACGTCATAGGTTGTTTACAAACAAGATGATCTACACAAAATTACTAACGAATGGCTACTAGCTATCCTGCCAGGAACTCGCTCGTCAATCACTAAGCACTGAGACGGTGGTTTGCCAAATGTTATTAACTTATTACAACCTAATACCACACAACTCACTGCTGTGAAGCGTTGAAACAGTAAACGTTGACACAGAAAACTGCCTTTTAATTCAATCATTGTGCTTAACTTGAAAGCGTAACCTATTTCCTCAATAGTAGGCACTGTGAAGGGAGTAGAGGTGCAATAGAACACGAAGTATTATGTTTTTGCTGTGTGACGTATGGGAGACAGTAAAGAAAAGAAAAAAAAACGGGAAATGATGTCAGAGTTTAGACACAGGAAACTGTAGCAAAGCGACGCGTAACACGGTGACTGATGTACAGACCAGCGACAGGAACAATTGCTGAAATAAGCGTCTGTATTACAGATTTAATCGTCACTGAGCCAATTCGTGAAATTACTTCACTTAAAACAGCGAGTACAGTTGTTTTATTAACGCATTGGATCTATGAATAACAAAATTCAATACACCAGTTCATTTTTTGAGACATAGCGTGTCACTATTTTTAATTAATAGCTACGTGTGTTGGAGCTACCGACTGATGTTCTAATTTTGTGCTAAGCGCGTAATTCCGCAATAAAATGCTGGGCCAATGCCATGAGTATATTAAATATCAGTTTGGTTCGTTAGAGTCTTATACCGGGGCACAGACCTTTTGTACTATGAAACACGTAAAACACTTCCGTCACGACTTCGGTGAACACGGCCATAAAAATCACAGGTCTTACTACTTCCGTGAATAGTCACACGCAATCGATTGGTCAGATGGACAGCCGAAATCCAAACGGATGTAATACGTGCGTACAATACACACGAGCTAAATTGCCAAGAGTGGGATAGGTAAGTCTTATGAATGAAATCCATTCGTGAAAAAAAGGAAGAGTAGGAGCTTTATTTGCTACTGTCCCATGCAAATTAAACCGTTTTGTTCACCACGAAAGCCATTGGTGTTCTAAATGTTTCTAAATTGGCTGTAGCCCAGCGACATATCAGAATGCCATTGTACTCTTAAAACTGTTTTGAGAATTGAGAGTTACCGTTTTTCGCAAAACCATGACCAACAAAAACGTGGTTATATAAATGTGCATTATCTCATATTGCTGTACGTGTAAAATCGCTAAAGCCATCAAAACAAAAAGCTCCATCACCATTTGTCCAAGATGTGCGACAAACGATATACTCATTGAAAAAACGTACAATGCAATGGTGATAGATTAAAAGTCGACTCAAAAGCTAATGTATGCAACTGCAGGTGACAAGACACAAGATTTGATTACACAAAAAACACTCACTAATCTTGTACGGTAGTACACGTATGAAACAGTTATGACAATGGTTCCGCAGTTTACACGGCGCAGAATATACAATACGAATACCCATGCCACCGGTGTCAATAAATGCAACACTTTTTGGAAAAACGCTATAGATCTGCTTTGCATATTTAGATAAAAATCTCATATTTACTATTACACGTCCAGAGGACTACTACATCTAATACAATAAAAACAGTCCTAATATATTACAAACCACGCCAAAATAGACCAAATGTCAATACACAACTCAGCAAAGTCCAATAAGCTATAAAAAAATCAAAATCCCATTGTAAGATCGTGCCATTAAGCACTGCTTTGCGTTCTTTTTAAGAGTAAAGGAACAAACATAGCTTGTCCTTAATCCGACGTGACTTTCTTTGTGCGCCTCAATTTAAGACCGTTTGCACTTTGTTGTTATTCAGCGGCTGCCCCTCGACAAACAACAAAATTTTTAGATGAGAAGTATCTCCAATTAATCTCCTTCGCAACAATAACGTCGTCTTAACCAAAAACACGACGATACAGAACGCATACAGTTGCATTGCAATCTGGTCACGCTTATCAGATGTATGACGTCAATGTGAGTGAGATGTCATAACTCGTAAGTGTGCAGTAGGTTTAAGTAGAAAAATTGCAACACTTAGCCAGTCATGCATATGTTTATGTTTGGTGGGACCGTGCACCGTGGTTCTTCTGTGTAAGCGCCGGCACTCAGCAATAATAAAAACCAAAAAAACTATAGACAAGTTTTTGCCGCTTTCATGTGCATAGTATTTTACGCAGCCTGAAACCTCACAAATAATAAAATGACGTTTTATTAATATTACCTCTTTGAAATCGTGACAAGAACGCTGAATTTGGCTGCATTTTGTGATCTACGCGACTGTTCTGACTCAGTTCGCCTCTAATTAACACTTTTCCAAGAAATGAAAACCGCTGCATCTGCGTAAACAATGCACGCTCCAAATCATGTGCAATCTGATGCGTAATCAACAAAAACATGACATATGGTCATCGTAACTCCAAATTTCCATGGGTTCTGTTTAATGATTATGCAACCCGGCATGCTATAAGAGGGCATATAGTGGGTAGTACCAAACGCCCACTCAATAATGCTCCTGAGACCCATCTTACTTAGTAGTGAGATTTTTCCTCCTCGTATGGTATAAACACATTACGTAAGCTTAATCTAATACGATCAGACAAAGAGCAAATGATTATTGAAACTACGGCCACTAAAACCCTAACAATGAAACAAATCGAACAAATAAGTATGTTAACAACATAATATGATCCGGAGCTCGCGTTGACCTACTTTTCTCAATGAGCGCTCAATAAAATTGAAACAGGTGAACACTTCATAAATGAACAGAATAATCTACGCTGGCGTAAGAAGGATGCAATTTCCCACAGGGAAATATCCGTATTCTTATTCAGGTTACCTACCGCTGGCGAAATCTACAAGATCGGCTTGAAGAGAGTCACATTAAAGTTTAGAGCGCTTTTAATAGATCAGCATCCTTTGTTTTAGTTTTATGGTTAAGCATAAACATTGCACCACGTCTGCCATACGGCACGGGTTAAGCACTTTAAACTCTGCCTTCTGTATCAATTTTAAACTCGTTACGCTCCACATCTAACATTTCAAAATGTACGCGCAAAATTATTATCGTAGCTGTGGTTGTCAGCACTGGCGCACAGATTGTTAATGGCAATGCTTCCCAAACGCCAAATCGCGGCACTTTGCTGAAATAAATGCGTGTGAGCATTAAACAGATGTTGCTGTTATTGTTATAACTTATTGCTATTGTTACAACCTCACAGTAGCATGCGGAGCAAAAATATCCAGAACAGATCCTACCATAGAATTTCGTCGGGTGAAATCCCTAACAATCGAGATAAAAATCTACGGACTTTTCGATTGTCCAGAAAATGCTTTTCAATACAAAGAATAGTCTTTCCTGGAACGTATTTATGGTACTACACAATACACACAAAATGAAATTACAGTCGTGTTGTAAATATGCCCAGTGCAACAGTCGCACATATTCAATGGATTTCCAAACTAATTCGGTTGTTCTTCTACGTTTCAACGCTTTGCCTCTGAATTCAATACACTTTTGATTCGTCGGTCATTCGGATACGAATAAAACCGACGTTAAGCTGATCATGAACTTGAAAGGGGATTACCAGAATCGGTTAGAAATTTCGTAGTTGCTAACAACTAGGTCATAATATAGCGTAAACAATGCTAAACACGCACGATAAGGCTATCAATCTCAAGCAACTGCGTAGCTTACACAGCTAGTTGGAACTTTCGATAATTACCTGCCTCTTTCCTCCAACATAAAAGCTCAACCGAGATTGATTACCAAAAGGTTTAAAATTGTCTAAACGGAGGAAGTTCATTTGAGGTATTTCACGCCCGGTATGCAATACATGGAGGACGGAGGCGTTAAGCTTATCTTAGGTATAGAAGCGTTTTGTCACTTATAACAACCTTGCAAATAACTCCAGTTAGGCTGCTGTACAGTGGCTTGGCGCGTTCTAAATGTATTACAAGTCTGCCGAATCTGATATAGTAGGGAAGGTTTTAAGTTTTCCCCAGCAGACATTGAATACATTCTGTTTTTGGAACAAGCGCCGGTATTAAAATTTAATTTCATTTAACTGTAATGCACTTAACCGTGGTCGAGAAAATTCACTTACTGCCACCAGTTTCGTTTACATTATTCATGACGGCGAAGTCGAAACGAATGTGTGTGTGTGGCCCAGCTACAAAGTTTAGTAAAGCTTCCACAAACTATATAACGCACAATACGGCTTAACATGCTAGCGTGAATCGATGAAGCAATAGCTAGAAACAACTGAACACCTTTCTGTATCATTTTACGTATAACTAAATTACAATGACTTATACATGGGTGATTGTCTGAATTGTGAATCAATGGACAACGGCTTTGCATCGTTAGATGATTGAGTACTGGGAAATGCATTCACTTCATTGCATCAATTACGGGCTCGAGTGAACGTACGGAAGGCATCGGTTGTTTTTTCGGCCATCATTGACTAATTGTAACTTACAAAGTATCACCCAACATCCACAGCTCCGTAATTTTAGCATGACGTATCATAATTGCTAACAGGTGTGATTAATTTAAGACTCGAAAAAAAAAATCTGACAGAAACCGAGTTTAAGAAAGCATAGACCTAATTCGACAGCTGTGGTGACAAGAAAGTTGCTCTAAGTCATAGTAGGTCATAGCCGGGTGGTGCTCTTCCGAAGTCTATGGTTGTCAAGCCACAATTAAACGATTCCTACAGTCGCCTTTAAATTTTAATGAAGTGGAACATTTACCAGATCAAAAGGCAGTAAAAGCAAAACAATAAAGTCGCGTGCGTGAGACGACCAGTTGGTTGAAAGTGACCACTGGGGCGGAAAAGTCTCGAAGAAGAAACGACCTATTTGCTACAACCGACGCGTCTCTTAATACGCCCGCGGCTACTAACGGCAGTAAAGATATCACGCACTCCTCAAATACAAGACAAGAACCTCATAGAGAACAATACAAACGAATACAAAATCTGCGGCAGTAAACAACTGACAACTCCGCTAGAAATAAGCTTAGGCTGAACTTCTGGTAAACCGACCTGTAGACTAAAGCTGTGATTGACACAGCATTGGGTGACTAACCCGACTACACAATGAGTAGACTGAACATTACACATCTGCTTACGAGGCTGGGTTGACTGTACAACATAGATATACATCACGTAATACTCAAACTCTATGACTGGTTCCACTTCAAAGCTATTTTAGGTGCACAAACTTAGCCGTAACGTCCGCTTACACACAAATGGTTAAACCAACAGCACGTCTCCAGAGTTTACTGAATCTTTATAGTGAGTATATTTTTACCTACCTGTTAAAACACTGTTTCTGAAACACAAAAACACATCGCCCGGGATATGGAGGACGTTGATTAGGGTAAGAATAAGCTCGCAACGAAACAACTACGTTAACTATAGAAAAGCGGCTATTGAACTACGACACGCACTTACGATGGCCTTTCTCTCATTCGTCACTTGACGAAAAAAGAAGCGATGACGTCATGGTTAACACACTTTTAGTTGTTACGTCGCCTTGGCTAATTTACGTTAACTTGTAAAAACATGGATTATACGTAAATACTAAAATGATATAATTACCATCGAACTATTAATTTTGTTATTAACATACGCTTAGTTCGGTGTTAGTTTACATAGTTAAAGCGGTTGTGAATTACAGTGTGCACGATAATACAGAAATGAGGTTTACAATTATAGCACGGATGACGTTAGTACGGTTGTCATAACACACACGGACTCATCCCGTATATGATCTAATGCGGAGACGAAGCTATCCTATACAAAAGTTTGCATTCACATTGGGAAAAGTCCATTTTTTGCGCCTACGTAAATAGTACGCTTATATTCGGTTGGAAGTGTCAGCCAAATGCCTGTCGAATACTTCTTGGTTTGTGACTCACAAGCAAAGTCGTGGCTTACTACGGCGCGTGGTCAATTTCTCTTATTTAAACTTTTCGCTGTGAATCAAAAGGAAATAAACCAACGGAAAACAAGGATTAGTAAACGGTGAAAAATCTTAGTCTAAATGAACCTTTTCTCAAAAACATTAGGTCGGAGTAGGTTACTATTTTAGAAGTCTAACGACTTATTTGAAATCTAAGCTCGCTGTTAAGTATACGTTTGAAGACGCTGGTTACGAAGCTTCAGAAACGTAATACCAGTGGTAAAACAATCCTGGATATATTGCTGGTTTTCGTAATTAGTTAGCGATACACCCGCAAATGACTAGCTACCACGTGGTAGGCGGGCGAGTGTTGTCTTTCAAAAGCTTTAATGAAACCAATCACTTTCGAAATTGGCTGGACGTCGAGACACCACGTGTCAAGTTTGCCTATGAAGACAAACACACAACGCGGGACTCACATTATTCAGCGTGGAAGTACATCGCCCGAAAACCGATGGCCGCAGGTGGAATCTTGTTTGCCTACTGCAGCTTGACCACGAAGCGGTAAACATTTTATTGATTAAACAAAAAAAATTTCTGAAAGCTTTCATTGGCGCAAGTATCTTCATTTCAAATGTATTGCTAGGTTTTTACGTTAATTTGTCGCTAAATTATGGATCTTTCTCACAACTTTGCCATGATAAGTTTAAAAGCAATAAATTTATGCGCTCAATTTCTGCAGGAAGTTAAAAAAAGGTTGGCTTCCAATACATAAGTTCGAATCCGGTTCGTGACATGAAATAACACGAGCCATTTGACAGCCTATTTTTCAATCTATTACTATTTCTGGTTTCTGGAACATATACGGTCATTCGGATGCACATAATTTCTATTTTGGGGCTATTATAGAAATAGAGGTACACGTATACCGAAAAAAATAAACTGCTCGGTTTGGAGTAGTTGGGCACGTGCCATGCCCGACTTTTGCTGTAACGTCGCGAGCCAGAGACAAACTGGCGAGTGTATGATCAGTTAAAGTCTTCTTAAAATGCCTTCCTTGGATTTGTTCCTATAACGCTGACATCTCAAATGTTAAACTTTTCTAACCTATTTCTGCATAAACCAATGCTGATTAGCAATTACTGTTACAAAACAAGTATTGACTAAAACCAAGCTGTGAGGAACACAAAAGCCTGCCATACCGTGTTTCTTACTACCCCACCTCGCCGTACTAATTGCTCAAACGGATTTTCAGACATACGTAATCGGTGCTAGTCGACGAAGAGTACTTTGGTTGATTATTTCCAATGAGTAATTCAGTAAATGCCTCTGTAACGTCTCGTGAAAATCCGCGACCATGAAATACGATGTCGAAAGTTACGGATGGATATAAAGAGAGTAAAAGCGGAATGGCGTGAAAAAACGCGCTAAACCTGCGTGATAAAGAAAAATTCACGATAGAGTTTTAATTGGGTAATAATCATAGATTTTCGATGTTCTATGTAATTACCGACAAACAGGTACGGGCGGGAGAAAGTAATTAGGCGAATTATGTTTTGAATAACAATTCATGTTCGCATCGAGACATAAATTATTCGATAAACAATGGAACATCGAATAAACATATTCATTTTGGACAGTGGCGGTGTATTTCCCACAACTGAAACAAAGGCTATTTTTCGCATAGATGCTGGATTGCTGTGTGTGTTGAACTGAAAGTATTCAAACGAGACAAGAGGCTCTTCAATAAACTTTTAAAGGCATTTAAAAACAATCGAAGGCAATAAAAGGACATATCAATCGATTTCATTTGCTCATCTTCTGTCAGTTCAAGGGGTGCAACAATAATAATCAATACATGTTACAGCTACTGGCACCTTTTTTCGGTAGTTAACCCTTACCCAGAAGGGAAAAAGTTTCCCCTAACCTTACCGACAAAGCTATACAAGTATATGTCTAGCTTTGCTTACACAACGTCAATCACAAGCTGGCATCTCTGCTCTGTGCTCTGTGCTTATCTCAATGAAACAATGGCAGGTTCATCTCAGCAACTGCATATAACTGCTGTCCAACGCATAAATAATAATAAAACGCTTGGGCGGCGCTAAAAGCGTGCAATGAGGAAAGATTAGTCATGGTATTTGGTGTGATACCACAACACCCAGCTATGCGGCAGAGCGAAGTGTATTCAGATGAACGTGGAAATTTTATGCACGGTGCACTGTATCATCACAATCGGTTGAAACCATGGACAATTAAACAAGAGTTTCGACAAACGACAACACGAATTGCTTGCGCATATACAAAATTTTGACAAATATTACATCATAGCTATTTTTAAAATCTGCACAGTAACTACTGCATTACGTCAACAACCGCATCGCATGGGCCCGATATGTGTGCTTGATATAACTACACTGGAATGTTGGGTTAAACAACAACAGCAATATTGCAAAATTGACAGTTAAATGATTTGTTTGAACTGCTTGAAAACGAAAACCAACGATCGCTAAAACACAAATAGGGCAGAAGGTGACCACCTCGACCTGACCCGACCAAACCAAGCATACGAAATCGTAACAGAACAATCTTTGTGACTTTGTGACTTTCAATCAATCGGTGACTTTCTGCTCTTCACAAAGTTTTCAACCCAGTAAAATATCTAAACAGTTATTCTTGCACGAAACAGCTTTAGGCGCCTGCAATCAGCGCATCACAAGAACGGCCTTTGCAGGTCACCAGGACATCTGTTGCAGCCAAAATCCATTGCGTATATGTGCATGACCAATGACGGTATTACAGGTCGATCGGGTCTCAACGGAACTGGCGAAATTTCATGGAAGGTTCAGCACCGTGTCAAGCTAACCGAAATGATTGCGTAAAACTATGCGAACTTCGTAACAACCCGCGTCTAATTTTGCTGCAATGAGACCATGTGACTCTGAACTTTGAAAAGAAAGTCGTTGAACTTACGTTAACTTTGACTACGGGGTAGACAATAGACATTATAAAGAATTTCTTATTACTGCAGTTTGGTATTTGTCAATCAATTTTACTGTCGGTTGCGAGATAATTCGCTTTGTATGGTGGACTTCAATCAATTAACGACCTGCAGACAATGGGAGTGCACTGCTACACTTTACTGAGCCGGTATATGGTTAAATGGTTATGACTGTAATATACATTAACGTTTTTCGTTGCAATGCGGCAAATACGAAGAAAAGTTTGTCAAGGACTTGGCAAAAATCGTGATTGCGAAACTCGCTGAAAATCATATTGCATTAAAAATGTGCACTGTCATTAAGCATGTGATTTTTTCAAAACAAGCACAAATTTTGGAGCAAAGATTATTTATAGAAGCAAAACAATAACGAGGCGTTAGCCAACATAAAGTTGTTAAACCTAGAAAGCCAACTAGTTTACATTGTTCCATCAATGCCCAACGCCGTGACGGTCAACAGGACACGCCACCGAACAACACCTATGCGACAATCTATGCAAACAGTGAACGGTCTCGTAGGACAACTGAGTCATAAGCACGTATCCGTGGCGATATTCCAACAACAAAAGTGGACAGCTAGCCAAATGCGATCAAAACACATATATTTCATCCGCATCCACGTTTAACTATAATTTAATCGTTCTGGCAAATTACTTCTACTCTTAAGCTTAGGAAATGGTGAATCATCTCGTTAAAGTCATTTTGCAAGTGTAAATAAGACAGTAAAATGAATGAATGAATCAAATGATACAAAAACTTTAGAAGTATTTCTGTTGCGGTAAACATATAATTTTAGGATTTGGATCACGAAAAACTTCAATGGTTGATTCACTGCGTAATTTCTGCTTTGCTTTTTGATCAATAACATTTAGCTGTCAACGAATGCCAAACCAATATTTAGTCGGTTCCGTAATTTATTTTGACACATTTGTGCCACATTGCAAAACTTAAGCAGAGAAAACAAAATAATCGAAGCAAAACAGAGCAACTTAATTAGGAGCATGTGTAGTTGTGCACTAATATCAATACTAAACCAATAACTGCCCACTATCTTCACAAAGACACATCACTCTCCAATCCTCAGTTTTGCATGCGCAAGTTCACAATGTCCCTTATTAACATGTCTGTTCTGGTTTGTCAAGTCAGCATAATTCAAAAGCGCCTGGTCCCAACATACACAGGCCTTCCCCGAGTGAGCAAAACTCCGTCACAAAGAGTTATCAGTCTAGGAAAGATATAAATGTAAATAGGAAGGGGGTTGACTGAGGAAGGCGAATCGAGGTATTTGCCGAGACAATAAAAACCCAACAATCTTTCTAGGCAGTTTCAAAGGTTACTGAGCGCACGATGATTTAGTTTCGAGTGACTGTACCGTCGCAGTTGGACATCGTTTTTGCACATTTCATAGAAAGTGGCCATAAGCTAACGGGATTTTTCATTAAAAATGCATTAGAACGCGAACGCGAGTAAACAATTGTCCATTAACATGTCTGCCGATTAACAACCAAGCCGATGTAACAAAACTGTGGTCTGGTAGTAGGAGCACGGGCAATTCGTTCGACAATGGAATTAGTAGAGTAACGTAAACTTTTTCGCACTATAGGTTAAAGCAATTCAACAAATAACAACGTTATTTAAAGTCGGTTGCTAAACTGGAAAGTTTAAATTTTACGCCAACTCGAACGCAAGCAGTGATATCAGTTGACGTTAATAATATTTTGTACAGTATAACTCATTAACTTAACTCTACCGACAAACTGGTTACTTCCGCGCGCACTTTCCGATAGAAGCTCACCTAACAATTAATACAGCAAACTAATAGTGACGTTGCGAAATAGGGCGGGTCGCGTGCCTGGAATGTTCATTTCATGTTTGTTTTACGTCATCGCATGCAACAAGAGAAGGTTTATGAAAATATTATGACGATGAAGTGATTCTTACATTTTCCTTAGGAACTTTTTGCAAACATCATACGGCCCCAACACCACTTGCGATAATCTTCCTCGAAAGCAGTTAAGCTGACTTAACTGCAAAGAGAGGAAAAAATGAGAAAACGCACACTTTAAGAAGCAAATAACAAAGTAAACTAAAGCATTCAGTTCAATAATTGCTTTCTTTTCTGCTTGCTTTATAGTCTAAACAATGCTGACTCAAAACTAAATGATTTTGTCAAATGCTCTCGTAATATTAAAACTGCAGCGTATTGAAGTATTTACCAGTAGGTTTTTGAACATGCTATATCGATGAAAAATTGCAAAACACAAAAGTTGTTTTTACCGTCTCTTTGGAAACCTGTCCTTCAGTTTGCTGCCAATAAAAACATTCGACTTCAAAAACGATCATTTTCCTTGGCTGTTGGAGGCCACTCGACTATTGAACGACCCTCACAGGAATTCACGCGGCGATTTCAACGTAATTTTAATCCCACGTAATAAGCACAGGGGCGCTTTGTAAATTTCCTGACGAGCTAAGCTAATCCCTGCGCAAACTACCTAAATTGTGTCGTTCTGACGTCAAACGAGCTTCAAAGTATTCGTTTCGGTTTACCGTCTGTTTTCCTGTGTGGCCAAACGCTTTGTAAACTACCTGAGCTAGAAGCTTCGGCGTGGCAAAAATTGTTTTCATTTCTTTCTAATCTAAGGGCCAATGCAGTAGAGCTAAGTTTTACTTAAATTCAGAATTAATCTTTTATTTTACCGATTCTGTCAAAGAAACAGCAATGAAAACTTACTGTAAAACCAGAAGACACACCGACTTTAAAGAAAAACGATAAAAACACCTTGAGGTTTACTTGAATACGCCTAAAACAAGCGAAACACTCGCTCTTGTTTGCTTGCCGCCTGTGTGACCGCACACCATATACGTATACGCGAGGGAAAAGATTAGGGTTAAAGCAAAATTAGATCAGAGTAAAATTTTTCTGGCTGAACGTTTTGCTTGAGTGATAAGCGAGGTAACAGTTTTGACACAAGCAACCTACTGTTGGTTAAACTTGTGTCGCCGACAATTCTGCTAACTTGAAACTTGTTTTAACAGTTTCTAACCGGACTAATTGCACTTTTTTGTTTTTTGACCTAATCTAAGCTAGAAAATAGGGATTTATGTCGGCGAAATCATAATTAACTAAAATTAGGTCATGAGCCAACCTTTGTGAGCAGTCGATTTGCGTAAAAACATAGTGGTCTTCAAATATTGCCTGTACAAACTCTGCAGCATGTTTAACGTTGCAGCAATCACTAAATGCATGACAGTTATCACTCAAAATTCAGCCAATGACGTCTTTAACAGAAGATTTAAAGCACAATGCAAATATTAAGTCGAGTTCTCCAGACGAATCGGAAATAACGGTTACCAAATATGGAAAAAGACATCCATAATACTATTGGCTTTTATGTTGTGTGGTTGGTAGGAAATAGACTTCGTGGTGGCACCAAAAAGGCCTATCTGGCGTCGGCATTCGGTGACAATGCAAAATACATTTCCGTGCCGGTTAACAAAAAAAGAATCGTGTCAATAAAACTGCGTAATTTACGACCATTTACAGTCAAAACAATGAAAGTAATTATGAAGTCACTGTGGGCGCCACGGCACAAATCACGTGGTAAAACGGCGCCCCGGCATTCGGTTTAACCGATCAAGTTCAAAAAGAGAGAGAAAAGGAAAAAACAGAAAAGAAAAAAGCAGGAGTGTATGTGAAGAGGCGAGATAAAAATTCTCACGGAGTCAAACGATACCCCGGTGAATTAAATTAACACGGTGTAGGCTTATCATCATCGTGTTAAATCTTGCAAAGCTTGTGTCATCAACTTCCGCGTTTCGTTCGGTTTAGCTTTCGAGTAGTGCTTCCCCTGTCCGACATAAAACAAACAGAGGCTAAAACGACTGAAGTTGAAAACGCGGAACAAAATTTGAAGTGAGCAAGCATTGAGCTGTGGCAAAAACAATGTAGAGGTTGTGAGAACATGTGGGGGACGATGTTACATATTAGATGCTTATGGTGACGTGATGATTTATCAATGTTACTGACGTAACGATATAATAACAGCTTTTGTAACAAATCCGATTGAGCGGTATCATAAAAGGAATATGCATAAAAATTGTGAAACCAAGCAAACAAATAATTTTGGCAAGCCAGGAAAGACAAACTGGAGATGTCTCAATGAAAACATGGGACACCAGCTAACTTAACAAGTAGTTTTTAATCTTATGGTTTAGACTGAATGTAAAATGTGATTTTATCGCTTGCCACAGTAACTTCGACCGACACCAAACGACAATATACTTTGAACCAAAGTGTGGCGTGCTTGTATGACTATGATATGAAATGACTTTATGTCCTGGCCTACTCATACTGTATCGGGTTGTACAATTAAGGCAAAAGGTCAAGTTTGCGAAAAGCGTGTCAGCTATTGGCTTCGCATTCACACCAAAACAAGATATTACACGCATAGCGGAGAAAGATGTGCCGTGCTTTGCGCAAGTCTTAATCAGTGCACGGCATGTCAGATTGCGGATTGCAGAGGACGCTGACTAGTACAGGTTGCAATACGAGCTTTTTAGTGGCGCCTGATCTGAGGGTGTTCTGTGGAAAGGCCTGGTTTGAGGAATTAGGTAATTGGTTATATAAGTACAGTAACTATGAAAACATTCTGCTCTTTCCCAAAACATACAGTAACCGCATAGCATTAATCGTAATCGAAAGTATCTGACGGCACTACAACGGAAACTTTACTTCTTTGAACTGAATGTCATTTCGGTTTGGGTCAATTAATTTCTTGGTGGACAATGGGTGTTTTTCACACTTGTTTACGGAAATCACTGCGTCAATGCTATGTAATTCAATTATAAACCATTCTCTTCCGACTGAATCACCAAGAGTTTGCCCCCAATTGACATGACCGGTTATTCCCTGTGGACCTTTTCTATTCACATCTGGTACTAAGTTAAAATAAACTGACTGAAGTTTATACCTCCGCTAACAAACAACCATGATAGATGCGCTTCTTGTTGGCATAGCACTAAGCCGTTTTAAAGCAAGTACCACCTTCAAAACCACAGAATTACGTATGTTTTAAAACACACCGAGGACGATGAAACCGGATTGGACTCAAGTCTCCAATGCGGCATGTTCAGTTTGCCACGTGACAGCCTTCAATCGCGAACCTACACCCGTACGACCTACAACAACAAACTGCATTCTGTAACGTAGACAAATTCAGTTTTCATTTTCACTCACAAAACACATTATTCATGATGAAGGAAAGAGTGTTGCGTAGTTATATATTTTCTAGCCTTCAATGTCGGTATCGCCATAGGCATGGGAATGCTTTTATGTTCAGCCGTTTTGCTTCACTGTTTTACCTACTCGTAGTAATCAATAACTCGCCTTAGTTTTTCGGGCTATGATGTTAGTAAACAAGAAGATGGACTGCCAAGATAAATGACCAAATGACCAATATGCACCTGATTAATCTCATGTTTAGCGGAAGACCATCCGGTTAACAAGAACACGACAACACAACACGGAAGTGGCCACTGACCATTAATACAACATGGATATCTTATGTGGTCAACAACTGTACACACTTCCTTCAGCTGCTGCAATGAGGGGAAATTTCGGTTTTATTTTCTGCAATGTAAATAAGGGAGCTAAATTAAGCTGACATAATTGCTGCTTTTTAAAATATCTTTCAAAATATCCTTTGACGAACTGCGGTTTATTCTATCTAACAACTCTACATAGAATGCTTAATGCGGCTGATTTTAAAAAGGCAGAGTTCTAAGCATCAGGCAGCTCCGTGTTACAACTGTTGAAGGTACGCTTCAAGCGGGTGCGCAAACACGCTTTGCATTTGAGACTCAAAACGCACCAGACGCTTGTGATGCCGTTAATTGTAACTATTTAGGCGTTGTAGCGTGTAAAGAAGCTACATAAACCGAAGGGGAATTGACTTCGTTTGAAACCAATAAAAGTGTCATCATTAATCTTGTCATGACATTACTCCGGCTTCCTAACAAATCGTGACATGAGAACGTAAACATTATGGCAAATTTTTCGGACAACGCTGGCGTTTTACTTCGTGAACTCCGTTTACAGACGAGTTTCACCAAGCAGCTATAGGAATATGACAACAAATTAAACAAAACAGAGTTTAGATCAATGAAGACAAATTGCAATGAACAATTCAAAATGTAGTTATGTGTGCACGCCCACTAACGACTGAATATAATCCTACTTTGCGAAACGACGAAGTTCGTTCATGCAATGATATATTAAAAGTACATATATGCAATCTAAAACCTTGTGCTTGCTAATATGACTGTTACGTTGTAAATTAAATTAACCAGGAATTCGGATCAAGCTTGTAACGAATTTCTGCGACATTAACGTGCAAAAAAACTTTTTTGCGCCTTTCCGGTGAGTTTCTATTCTACCCACAATTCCTCATCAGCATGAGAAATATAGATGCAAAGTGCAGCATCTGAAAACCCAAATTGCTGCTTTCACTACACTGCACGAAGGAAGCACTCTTCTATCTGCATGCAGCAAACGAACTTAAAAATCTGCAAAAACACTGAATACTTCAAAACTTCAACTAAGTTGTTGCCACAATGGTTCTGTATTAAAACGTCACACACCACGTTAACGCATTCGATAATTTAATCAATTTCCAAGGATAACAAAGCCAATTTTGTGAAGTTCTCGATGAGTTTACTTACGGAGAAAGGTGTTAAAAATGAGAAAGTTTACAGCGAATGAACATAACGCAACAACAGCATAACTGGCTTTTCTAGAAATGAATATTAATGATAGAAAGATCGTCAGTCACCTAGAGTGGCGAAAATCTACTTTAACACAAGTTCAGTTTTAAAAGATTCTGAAATATCAAGGCCCTTCAATCATATTGACAGGTGAGTCTTATCAGTCATATTGGTTTTCATTTCCCAAGGTAAAACATTTAATATCACATGGCAACTTTAATGAACATGTGTGAAAACCGTTTGAAATGAACGATGGAAAATATTATGTAAAATATCACCGAGAATGATCTGAACACAAGTCCACTACAACGTATTAACGCCGTATGTTGAGAATATTTCTTCGAGGAAATGTTATATTGAATTAAAAACTAAATGCAAAACGCTGACAGCGCTCTTATAACTTAACAGTGGCGATAAATCCTAACCGCTCGTTGCGTGAGCAACCAGATGAAAGAGAAAGTGTTGGGAGTCACTTTTCAAATATTTATTTCAAACAAAGTCTCGCAGTGTGAGGTAATCGCTTCCCAAAACAAAAATTACGTCACACCAAATGATGTAATGTACTGAACTCTGACAAACACCCAACAGAAGGAGTGGATTTGTTTCTTTTTTGTTCGTGATTAACTTCCTATGTGGCTTTCTCTTTCCTGCTAACTGAAAGCCCAATGAGGGAAAAAAGCGCTAAATTGACCAGCGTCAATACGTCATCTCGATCATTGTCAAAAAAAAAACAGTTTAAATTTACCACGTTAAGTTTGACAACCACGTGGGCCCAAATAACAATACTTGTAAGGTAATTTGAAGATATTTAGGTACTTATAGGTCATATGGTATGGTAAAGGTGGTTGACTATTAACAATTTCATTGCTTGTTATGTTAACCTTGAACTATCTCCTTAGCTAACTGTTTTTGTACCGGGTTTAAGTGGGAAAAAGACACATGTGATAGTATGACCTATAATAATACCCATGCTTTGGGCAGTATGAATTGTATATCATGATCACACTAAAAATGAAGCTATACAACAAGCACAAAAATGTTTTGATGGGTTAATAGCAAGAAAAAGTACTTTGGTATATGTGGTATGTGGCTTTTAGCTGGATTTTTTCATAAAAACTATCTGACACCAAATTGATGCAAATATCAAAGCAATAATAGTGAAGGAGACCTGGTCAACTAATCCCAAAACCAAATAAGTTGTACTATGAGTTTGTTCACTGGTCAGTTACCTGCTGGTTAGCGCTAAACGTCAATTAAAATACAACCATACCTCTTGGCATTTTATATAAATAGTGAGGAAATATTACAAATTCTACCTTAAAACCATCCCCCATATGGAAGCTGCAAATGCTCAAGCTGTCTTCTGCTATTGAATCAATCTCAAGTTTTCTTCGTTTTCCATGCCTTGTCTTGACATAAGAAAGGCAAGAGCATATTTAAATGACTTGCTAAAATATAACTTTTAGGCTTCCTACTGACAATCAAATCAAACAAAATAAAATTACATTGCTTGATTATGTGCCCATGACCAATTGAAAGTTTAGTGCACGCACAGATTGGTACAGTTCAACATTTATCGCGTAACAATCAAATGAGTTCTTGTTCTTACCAAAATTCCCTGGCTAAACTGTGTGAAAGGGCTTAGAAATGAAGTTGCTCGTTTAAGTCTCTTTGTCCCATGACTACAACAAAAGTCACAAAATGTAAATTTTATAGCATATTATTAACATATTCAAAATAGCAGATTGAAACCTCGAACTATAGTCAACGTATAGCATTGTATTCACAGATAAGTAATTCAGTATATATCCTAAAATAGCATAGCTACATGTATCAGTACGGACTGTTTTTGAACACTTCCATCTTGAGCATGTGGTTGATCAAGTTGTTTTTCATCGGATTTGTGCATACTTGATCGGTGTTTTTGCTTTCAATATGACATAAACTGATATGCAATAACAATATTTGAATAGCAAAAATTTATCTAAAAAAAGATAAAATTTAGAAGTGTTATGCCTTAAATTTCAAACACAAAGATACACAATCTACAAAATTAAATAAACAGGAATACACATTCTAGTTTCTCAATGTTACCTTGCTTTTAAATTTTCTTTGTATATAACTTACACAAAGATGTTAAAAATAAATGGAACTGCATTTCAACTAGAACATTAACAACACAAAGGTATCATTGAATGCCAGAAAATGAATATACAATTATACATAATTATGTATGTCTGTATGTTATCTACAGCATACACATAGCATGTATATCATATAACATTTCATCCAAAATGTGTAAATACAGGAATATTTAAATTACATTATAATTTGAAGTTAATGTTGTATAATCTAGTGTATGACATGAGTCCCACTCTTAGTTACATCGCTGACATTATCTAAACCAAATGTGCCGAATACGTCAATCGCCAGTCGACCGCAAAGCCTCTTCAGGTCAATGGCACATCATTTAAAGCTTATTTAGATATTTACTTTTAACCAATTTTTTATTGATGTTTCAAACAAGGAAGCCGTTTTGTTAAACTTCTTTGCATAGACAAAATGATTGAATTTTTTAATGTGCAAAACAAGCCAAATATGTAAAAACATAGATATATATGATTAAAAGTTGGAAAAAGAATTTCTTTCCTATTTGATTATTTTGATGTGCCTTTGCAATTAGTAGCTCACAAGCGTAAAACGTTTGGGCACCTCTAATCAAAACAACCAAGAAACATGTGAACAAGTAACGACATAATAGTGGAAATTTTCTAAATTCTACTTAGCAATAAAAATAATAAGTACATGCCATAAGGTAAAGAGTAAGTCATTATAATAATTATTCTCTGGCTGAAGAAAATCATTTGAAGATCTAAATGCAGGCAATACCAGACAGACCAGAAAGCATGGCAATTTTCAACAAAATTTCGAGGGTACAGGACAGCCTAAATCAGGGTAAACATGTGCAGGCCGGCTAGAATTGGGGTGCAAAATGGTGCATTTTGCAGTTTGGTAGGCAAAATGCAGAGACTGTGGACTCTGTTTTCGAGGTAACTGTCAATGTGAAATATTCAGGGGCAGCAAGCATAGCCTTCATAACTCTCGACCTGGTGCTTTGCTCTCGACCTGGTGCAGTCAGACTGGTGTATAGGCTACTGAGTTTCGACAGACACATTTTTGTACCTATTTCTTTGTGCCATTTCACACTTTGGATCTAAACACTTCACATTGCTTATGCGATTGTATGCATCTGTCTAATACTCTAATATATTGGTATCTTTCTAATATAAAACTATCATTTTAAAATTTTACTTTGACTCCTAGTGCGAATTTATACTAATACTGCATGGTTTGCAATAACTGATTAACAGCAGGCTCCGACTTTGATCCCATCGGCATGTTTTGAACGAAAATCACACTACCGTATTCGTACATTTTAAACACAGCCAATCTTTGTGTACAATTCTAACTTTAAAAAATTGGCCTTATCCACACATACGATAACTACGGCTTAACGATATCTTTTACACATTTTCTTAGAAAATTCCTCACCTAAGATTGATAGATTCTCAGTTTGGACGGGGATTGGGATACAAATGCAATTAACTGAAAAATCCTAGCCAAAACAAAATTCCTAGTAAATCACTAGGTTAAGCTGTTCAAAAAATAATCATTTAACACGGGCCTATTTTAGCCAAATATTAATCAATTCATACACACTTTCTCCACGTCTATTTCTAATTTTCTGTTATCTATTTTTTACTCTTACATCAATGCTTCATATACACATGCTTGGACGAGGACGACGATAAACTCACACATGTGTGTATTTAGAAGCATTGCTTGTATTACAGCAAAGTATACGTTGCTACGTAAGTTAACTAAACGCAACAGGTCTAGTACACCTACTTCTGCACTCTCACATCAAGGTCCAAATGGGAAGAAATTATGAGGTTATAAGGGAATATTATGACGTAATAACATCACAATAATCGATCCTGAAATATGAGTGCAAAAGTAAAGAACATACAGGTCTATTAACTTACAGCATGTATAAATTGTATGATTGTATGGACAGACCCATGAGGTTTTGTTATCTTCCCCATCCATAATTTCGCGCTGCAGGCATGAAATTAGTAGAGCGTGACATTAACTTTAACTCAACCATCTTATTCAGAAAATCGCATGATTTACGAAAGACTGCACTTTGCGTCTCAAATATATTGATAAATGTTTCAGTGAAATTACTTTGCAAACAATATTTTAACGGGTTGGATTGAAACCTCCATAGTGTAAATGGTCTTTGGAACTTGAGTTATGTACAGTATTACCGTAGTAGGCCTACTGCTAATACTTCTGTTGAATTCATTTTTTTCAGTGGATGGCTACAGTGAAAGCACTGCCAAAGCAAATGTGATTATGTGAACATGGTGTGAATGTGACATTTGCAATAGTTGTTCCAAGAACGTCACTTTTTTCATTGCGCCAAAGATTTTGTGGTGTGCAGAGCGACTTTTGTTTTTTAATTAGTTATGTAACAATTATAATCAGTGTTGTGTGTGCGAAATGTGCGTTCTTCGAACTCACGGATTCTATACTATAGACCAGTGGTTCCCAACCGCGGCTCTTAGAGCCGCATGCGGCTCCAAGGTAGCTTTCTTGCGGCTCTCATTGACCCACAAAAAATCTATTTATATTAATTAGGGCAATTATTTTTTGACTTTTCAAAAATGTCAAAAATTGTTCAAAATTTATAGCGTTAGTTCAAAATTGTTTACATATTTTTCATTTTAAATCTTACAGTTACACATTGTAGCCTACTTTATACTGTTGTGAATGGCCCATCGTCTACTTATGGTGATTCATAAACCGCTTCCTGAATCCTAAACCACAATTGCGCCTCGCTTTGACAAAGTTGTTAAAGCTCAAAGCCAATGCAAAGTTGGACATTAAATTGATCTGTGTTATTTTTCTTGTTAGTGTTGCTATTCGTTGGTACATGATTTCATGCTTTAAAATTTTCGTTATAATTACTTGAGTGTTTTCATGCGGCTCCATACGTACTCTGAAGTTTGAAATTCGTCCCCGGCACCAAAAAAGGTTGGGAACCACTGCTATAGAGTAGACCAGGGCTTCCCAAACTGGGGGTCGCGACCCCGCAAGGGGTCGCGTAACGAACTTCAGGGGTCGCAGAGCGTATACCAATTTTACACGAAGTACAAAATACAATCGAAACAAAATATCGTTCCAGCCTAATCAACATAGAAACCGCCTTGAGACCAGCATTAACAGATATTGAGCCACGGCTGGACTTGCTTTGTAGCAGAAAGCAGTCGCATCAATCACACTGAATAAATGTGTGTGCTTTTTTGTTTCCAGTAGCCTATATATGTGTAAAGTAGTAAGTAGACTTTGAGTACTGGTTGCTTCAATTCAGTCTTTACTCTTTGCATCTCAATAAATTTCACTAATGACTAATGTATGTTTCGCACTGCTAATTTAATCAATTTAAACGTGAAGGGTCGCGGAAAACTTCAGAAGTTTGAAAGGGGTCGCGAGCAAAAAAGTTTGGGAAGCCCTGGAGTAGACTATAGAAGAACCAGAGCTTCTTCATAACACACACTCTGGCATCGCCAAATAAACGTTAGTTTGATTGGAATCACATTTCTGCATCGTACCAGTTTAGTATTATAGCCCGTGAAGATGGGATGAACAAGCCCCTTCAAGATTCAGATTCATCAGAGTTACCCAAGATTCAACGGTACTATGACACTTTATCGAAAGACACTTTATCGAACGACAGTTAATCGAACCGACAGATGATCGAACGACACTTTATCGAACGACAGTTAATCGAACCGACAGTTGATCGAACGACACTTTATCGAACCGACAGTTGATCGAACGACACTTTATCGAACCGACAGTTGATCAAACCGACAGTTGATCGAACGACAAACTTTGACAATAGCTTCAAGCAAGATTTTTGCGTGTTTCTCAAACATTGAGACAATAAGCCATTGTGATGTGCGGTCTTTGTAATGGTGTGCATTAATGAATTGTGATGTATATATAATAAAGTTGACGATTTATATTTTATATCTATATTTTATATTTGTATCATAAAGTTGACGATTTCGCTTGACGGCCGGCCCGCCATGCGAAATCGTCCGGCCCGAAACATATTAATAAGTTATCACAAGAATACGGCCCGCCGTTTCTTATTGAGTTTCAAACTGCAGTGTTAGCTCTGTTTGAAAAAATTGTGGTATTGTTACGCCATAAGTTGGTATTGTTACGCCATAAGTCGCCACAATGCGTTCAGCAAGCGTGTCTCAATGTCCCATCCGACGCTTCGCAGACTCGTCAAAAAAATAAAGCAGGAACAAGGTTCCAACGAAATGTTTATTGAGCAATTGAGTGCTGGAATTGCTGGCCCACCTCGGAAGAAGCGCTACGACGCTGTCAAGCAACGGCTGAAGAGCATAGTCGAAAATTATGACTCAACGAATATTGACATAAAAAGTTATCTTCGAGCAATTGCACACAACTTGTAATTAAATGAATGCGATTGAAATGTGCACTTCGTCAGTTGTCGTTCTTTTAACAGTGCATATCGTCAGTTGTTTCGTTAAATTGTGGTTCTTTTAACCCTATCCTAACCAGGCTCGCGAGTTTATTAAAAAACTAGGTGTGGCCGACCCCGCACACACATTTGCAATCGTTAATTACTAGAAAACTATACGTCGTAGACTGATGAGATTTTTACAGGTTAGTAGAAACATCATCTGGCTTCCTGTATGCCGCGCCCCCGCTGTGTGGAAAACCAGCTGACCGCGAGAAGAGAACGAAAGAGAATAGTTAGTCAAGTTATTGGTGCGTACATGAGTAATACGCTTCAATGCGGAGAGAGCAAAATTATGAAAATATGACAATATCTCAAAAATTACAAAATCCAAATTTATCAAACAAACATGGACAGATAGCTGAACATTTTTTATGAAAAGTCACCAAATTTCAATTTTCTACAGCAAACAATGCAACTGTACGCCACGTTTTGCTATGACTGTGTGCGGGAGAAGCAACAGTCGATTCGATCAACTGTCGGTTCGATAAAGTGTCGTTTCGATCAGCTGTCGTTCGATTAAGTGTCGTTCGATAAAGTGTCGTTCGATAAACTGTCTTTCGATGAAGTGTCGCGTCACGAGATTTAACGGCGGCTTCACGCCTATTAAATCTCTCCGAAACGTAACGAGTTAAATAGCTTCCTTAAAGCAAATATTTAGCGTAGACTGTGAATAATATTTCATATTTCAGAGAAAATATGCATTGTTATTTGATGGTAACTTCTAAAGTAAAAGCACCAAGTAGTTGCAAAACACACAAATAATGCAGAAAGGGTCATGACTCATGATTCATTTACTTTCAGAAAATGAATTACTAGCCTTTCACCATTAATTGTCTGAGCAATTGCTTGGTGCTCAAAGTCAACTTTCTCACTACCTAGGCTATTACGGAAAACAATTTACATGCAAAGAATATGCGGTAACATAACATGTTTTGCTGTTCAGCATTTCAGAAGGTTTCATCAAGCTCAGACAGTTGCACGTAGCAAGAAAGTTCTTCAGTTCTTCAACACTGTGTTTTCGTGCGTTTTTTGTTTTGATTTCACAACCGGCATCACGCTTCTGTCACGTACACAACTTAGCTTCTTTTCACGCCTCACTGGTTTCTTAAACAAAAAGTGTTTTGAACGATGAGGACATTTAAGTCCAATAAAAAATAATTAACTAAGTAAATGGAATGTAAGATTTTATTAAACTTTTAAGCTTGGTACAAATTGCCCAATTGATTTGAAGATTAATTACTCACTTAACATAAAAAAGGTGTTGTTGTCTTATCCTGCTGAGACTTGTTGGTCACTTTTGCTTTAATCGTCCTTCTGCCCTTGTGCAGCTGTGTGGCGTGATGAGAGATTATCAGCAATTTCTTGTGCGATAGATGAGTTGTCTTGAAGTTTTGTGACGTGTCCTGAAGGTCGTTGGTAGCATATAAATTGCGAATTATTTGCGTTCTCAGATATCATTTAGTTGTAATCATAGGAAACTCTTTAACTGGGCAATATGGTTATCAAGGTTGGAATCAATGGATTTGGTCGTATCGGCCGTTTGGTTACTCGGGCTGCAGCTATGCGTGATGATATCCAGATTGTTTCTATCAACGACCCCTTCATCGATCTCAACTACATGGTGTATATGTTCAAGTATGATTCCACTCATGGAATTTTTAAAGGTACCGTCGATGAAGCTAATGGCAAGTTGGTTATCAATGGTAAGCCAGTTACTGTGCATGCCAAACGTGATCCAAGTGAAATCCCGTGGTCTGCTGATGGAGCGGATTACGTTGTGGAATCGACTGGTGTTTTTACCACAGTTGAAAAAGCATCTGCTCATTTAAAGGGAGGAGCAAATCATGTTGTCATATCTGCTCCATCTGCTGATGCACCTATGTTTGTTATGGGAGTCAACGAAGAAAAGTATGAAAAATCAATGAAAGTCGTCAGCAATGCATCCTGCACAACCAATTGCCTTGCTCCCTTAGCAAAGGTGATTAATGATAATTTTGGCATTGTTGAAGGTCTGATGACCACTGTTCACTCTTACACTGCAACTCAAAAGACTGTAGATGGGCCCAGTGGGAAATCCTGGAGAGACGGCCGTGGAGCAGCTCAGAATATCATTCCGGCTTCAACTGGAGCTGCCAAGGCTGTGGGAAAAGTTATTCCAGATCTTAATGGAAAACTTACTGGAATGGCATTTAGAGTTCCAACTCCAAATGTGTCTGTAGTTGATCTCACTGTTCGATTGAATAAAGGTGCATCGTACGAAGCAATTAAAGCAGTGATCAAGGAAGCATCTGCAAGCAAGTTGAAAGGAATCCTTGGCTACACTGAAGACAAGGTTGTGTCTACTGATTTCAATGGAGATACTCGAAGCAGTATCTTTGATGCAGGAGCTGGCATTGCATTGAATGACAACTTCGTGAAGTTGGTTTCATGGTATGACAACGAGTTTGGTTACAGTAATCGTGTCGTTGATCTCTTGATTTATATGTCCAAGAAGTAATTGCCAAAAAAATTCCAAAGATGCTCAAAAACTGTTGTTGTAATGTGAGTTATGATAAATTGGACAATTGGAATTGTTTAAAATTTACATATTGCAGTGTATTAAATCATTTAACACAGTTTATCCGTAGTACTTTTGAGTTAAATTTTTGCCATGTTATTTTTTTTTGTTCCAATCCCGTTAAATGACTGTTCAAGTTCAAAAGTTCAATGCATAATATTTTCGATGTGATATTAGCCGGTTATTGTATTTTCAATGTGCTTTTGTGTATTTGGCTGTAGTAATTATTATATCTATAACATTCTTTATTAGTAGTTGCATGTTGCACATTACACAAAGCTAGCAATGTAATCAGCGGAGGAATTTGAACTATATAACAAGAAAATTAAAGTCCAATTTACATGTTTGTGAGTGTTAACTGGAAACTAGTACTTCAGGTTTAAAAGTAAATTACTATTAGATGTAGTGGAGTCAAGATTTGCTGCAAATAGCAAACCTCATTTGATAGAGCATTGGTTTATTGAGCAAACCACTTACTACAGTAGTTTTTGACATTACCGAACAAACGGTAATTTTCTTATATCACTGCTAACATATTGGAATGACTTGATTTGTGGTGACACAAGCTTGATCACGCTGTGTATCTCGCAAGCAAAAGTGAAGTCAAACAACGGACCTGGTTCTTTTTCTGTAATCACTGAATATTAACAAGAAGTTACAGTAAATGCAGTATCTGAGACTTAACGTTTAGTGATGCCAAAGCTTGCATGACTTTTCTGTTATATGGGTTTTGCCATTCACGAGAGTGTTAAAAGATGTGTGCTGCACTACCTAGGATGAAAGGCAGTGCTGATGAAAAAGGCAAAAGGCAGTGCTGCTGAAGTTTTGATGAATACCAGCCTGTCAGGAATGGCATAAGCACTGGATTTAACAATGCAAGGTGCAAAATCAACAATAATTATGCAGCATTTCAATATTATTTCAGATAAAATGTTGAACGGAAGAACAAAATAGCTAAAACTTATAGCTAAGTATTTAAACTTAATAGATAACGTTTAGTATACATTCCACACTTCAAATCTGAACATTTTTACATTGAATGTGCAATTGTTTAAATAGTAATAACTGTATGACATAAAAATGTCATTTTTACATACTAAATTGAATGATTCCATTTGGAAAGTCTGCAATGTGTGTCTGATTTATCAGCTGCTTAGTATGACGCTATCCACACGTTTCACACAAAAAATAATTTTATGCACATCTTTAAACACAGCAAAACCTTTTGTGTGTAACTTGTAAAGTTAAATCACGTTACTTTGTAAATTTCGATATTAACTTGTTTTAAATAGCGTGTCTTGGCATTGCAATGTATCCTCAAATTGAGGAAAGTCTTTGCATGACTTAAACTCTGTTATGATTCCTCATTGCATGAGCCATGGTTATCGAGCTTGTCTTAGTGCAAGTTCTGATTAACACACATTTTTTGACTTGGTTTTTTGATTTTTCATACGGTATTGCCCAATTTTACAGCTGTTCACCAAGAATACTGAACCCAAGCAATTTTCATTCACGCCCAATGACAATGCAATGATTTAACAACAGGTTATCGACCCCTGGTCGCATAATTACAACTGATGTCAGATGTTTGGTCAACGAATCCACACTTACCATTTCTTAGGACACAAAAGCGACAAAGATTTCAAACAATCATCGAATTTGAAGTTATTTTGATCAGACAAGTTTACTGTATGTGTCACTGTTTCTGAGTGAACTGTATAGCCTATGCCTTATGGCTTTATTTTATTTTTTTATTACTGCGTTAGCATAATAAGTCAAATCTTGTTATGGTTAGTTAGCTTTTATTATGATTTAATTATTTGGGTATGTTCATATTTCAGATTTGGATATTTAAATATATATACAAGTTATAAATTCAGATCAACAATTAGTAAAATTAATACTGATTCTGCATTGTTTCTTGGTAAGTTGTTTTATGTACTGTATATAGATTTTTTTGATGTGTTGTGTTAAACTGCAGATTTCTTTTTTAACTGTATGTTACATTAATCTAGATCCAAAATATATATATCTACATCCAAAATAACTACCTCTGCTGTTATTATGCATGTTGCATTTATATATCATTGCCCTGGCAAGTAATTTGTAATGTTGATAAATAGCCTAATTGTCCTGTCTTATGTAACTTGTGTAAGCCTGAAATTATTCCAGTTTTTTTGTAGGCATGTGCAATTTTGAATGTCTTTATATCTCTATAATATCTTTAACAATTGTAAGCAAAACTATTCTGTTTTTAGTTTTGGAACAGATATTATACTGATTATCATTATTACCAACCGAGATTTTGATTTATTTTGTATAATGAATTCATAGACGATTGTTCAATATGGTTTCAGTGAAGTCCATGGTAACTACTCTGCAAAAACATTTGAAATGTTGTTAAATCTAAAGCATTTAACCATGACGGCAAACTATCAAAATTAAAAGCATTTAACTATTACATCGAATCACATCGAAGGAAAATAGGCGGCGAGTGTATGTGTGTTGGCTCATGTGTTTGAAAAAGTTTCTGATAAGAGGTATGAACACAAAGGTAATAGCTAAAAAGCCAATCAAGAAAGATTTGAACACCTCTTAACGGTTTACTTTTTTTGAACACACTTGTACAGACAAAACGTGGAAGTCAGTTTTCATTTACATCTTGATTTCATCAATTTATTGTTACATCAGGTTTATTCGAATTTTCACGATGATACCCGATTTACTACAATATTACAATGTGTAGTAAAGAATAAGTTTTTAAACGGTGTAGCTTGGCTTTCAGTTATGAAACAATCGAATTAATATCACTAACTTCTAAGAAGCTCCACCTTATCAGAAGAAAATATACTCTCCAATACTGCAAAAACTTCTTTGTATTACATCGGGAAATATTGGAATGCAGTTATGGGTATTAGAAGCTAACCTTTCTGGAAGTCGCTTAAAGATATTGTAGACGAAGATAAACAATAATGTCCAAAGTTGACCATACAATACAAATGAAGATTAAGCCTAGAGTATTTATGTTCACGGTTTCTTGCTTTTTTGTATGTATAATTATTATCGCTGTTAAAGATTTGCAGTTAGTTTTGATAGATCCTGTGAAATAAGAAGTTAAAGGTTGACGTTTAGTACAAGCAAAGCCATTAGTCCAGTAACTATAGTCACTCTCTATACACAGAAGCAATAGCAATTATGTTCATTGGAGAATGTAAAAATCTAAAAAGGGAAATTTAAATGGCGATTTGCAACTATGAATCTTCGCAGAGGTTTCGTTCGAGTGCTTTATGCGTTTGATTAACTTAATTAAGCTGGTGAGAGAGCAAATTGTCTAAGTTAAACAAACATGAAATCTGTCCATTAAAGATCTCTGTTTGAATTCTTTCTTAAACATTTTATTTTGATAAATTTACTCTGATCATTGTGTATAGTTCATGATAAATCCCAAATTAGCCATTCTCGGTCAAGAAAGTGGACAAATAATACCGAGAATTTCATCAAAGAACCTGTCATAGTCTCCTTAGACCATATTTTTATGCAAAATACATTTAAATGTTATTGGCTTAGAACTATTCCAATATAAGATTCGAAGTTCTGGTTTTGAAGAAAAGTATTCTAAAAATAGAAAATTTTAGAATAGTGTATCAATTTTTCTATTTTACACATTCCTAGTTTCTTGTATCTTATTGTCGTGTATATTTGTTTCTAACACACTATAATTCTGATACCTTATAGGTATTTTTTTGTTGTGACATTGAAGTACTTCTTCTTTATGAAGAACTATAAACTTGTCTGAGAAGTAATTGCCAAAATTTTCCAAAGACATTCAGAAACTTTTGAAGTTTGTGAGAGTTATTTCAAATTGGACACCTGGATTTGTTCAAAGTGTATATTGCATTCTCATAAAATTTACTACAATACACACACACAATCATTTCAGTGAAATCTATGTGATACAGGTTTTGTTTGGTTCCAGTCTTGTGGAATGACTGTGTCTTTTATATGTATATCAGTTATAGTATTTTCAATGTGCTTTTGTGTATTTGGCTATAGTAAATATTATTTCTATATAACGTTCTTTATTAATAGTTGCATATCGCATTGTTATCAGTGGAGCAATTTGAACTGTATAATGAGAAAATTAATGTCCAGTTTTCATGTTGTGTTTAGCTGAAAATTAGCACTTCAAGTTTATCACTAATGGATGTAGTGGAGGCAAATTCGTTACAACTAGCGGAGAAGTTTCATAACACACAGTTGGAAAAGCAACGCCAAACACTTGTGGATGAATATCTGATTGCTGTGAATAGTATAAGCACTGTGGATTTAACATCGCTATGGCAAGGTATTACACCAAACACTTAGGTGTTATTCTGTTGTCATATTCAATAATTTGTAGAAACACTTAATTACTAATAATTATTACAGAAATTAAGTGGGTCAATACGAAGGAGATTAAGTTGGATGATATGATGGGGAAAGTGGTACTACTAGATTTTTTCACTTACTGCTGCATTAATTGCATGCACATGATTCCATTTTTACACAAAATGGAATCCTTGTATTCAGTGGAAAATGGCCTTTTTGTTATTGGGGTTCATTCAGCAAAATTTCCAAATGAAAAGGTGATGTTCAAATAAGAGTTAGTGCTGTAGTTAGTTTTTTTTGCAAATGCACAAATAATTTTCTTTCAGGCAATATTTTATGACAGTGTTATTTTATATGTTTTAGGAAGTCAACAATATTTTCAAAGCATTGCTACGATATAATATTAAGCATCCAGTTGTAAACGATTCAAATTTAGAATTATGGGAAAAATTCATGATTAAATGCTGGCCAACATTTGTTGTTATTAATCCATTTGGGAAGGTAATTGCTATTTACGAATTAAGTGAAAATAAGTGATACAATATAAGATTTTATACATTTTAATATTTTAATTGATGGTAAAAGACATAGCTTGGTTTTACGACTGTCTCATCAATAGGTAATATTATCCTTGCCTGGAGAGACTCATGCAGATGTAATTGAAGCTGTTATCAGAGAATCTGTCATCTTTTACAAAACTGAAATCAGCAAGCATTCAATAGAACCATCGTTCGAGAGTCTTGAAGTATGTCATGACCCTGCTAACATTACATTGAATCAAGAAAGCAATCAACTAAACTTTCCCGGAAAGATTGATATTGACAGTTCAGGTATACTATCATATGTCATTTTGGTATTCTATTGTGTGATGACAGTAGAATAATGGTATCATTCTAATTACAGGTTATCACATAGATTGACTTATACAAAACGGGCTTCCCTTATTTACTATTCACTAAGTTGTGTTTTTTTCTGCAGGAAGCCGGATAGCTATTGCTGATACTGGAAATCACAGGGTTATTGTTGCTTTTGTTGACGGAACTATTCAGCACTCAATTGGCGGTCCTCATCCAGGAAAAAGTGATGGGAAATTCACAGCAGCACGTTTCAATTCACCACAAGGATTGGCATGGCACGGGACAAATTCCATTTATGTTGCTGACTGCAACAACCATTTGATTAGAAAAGTAGGGTAAACATGTAAATTTGGTGTAAAGTAGGTGTAAACATGTAAAAAGTTATTAGTTTCTGAGCTGATTTATACTTGCTTGCCAGGCTGCATATAAAGTGTTGTTCATTAATACTTAGATTGATTTGTTGGTGTACCGAGTAGTAACTCTTACTGGCAATGGCAAACATAGCAGTGATTATGAAGTTGGTGGCAATGGTACAGACCAACCTATCTGTTCACCATGGGATGTTCAGGTTTTGTACTTATTGTACTTGTACTGGTATATCAAAATGACGCACTGTCTTAAACCTTGTAATGATAAAACTTTCATGGTACAGGTTGCTGGCAGCCCTGGTTTTCCTCAAAATGAAAGTATCCTGTTTATAGCAATGTCTGGCATACATCAAATATGGGCATTTTTCTTGCAAGATGCTGATTGGCAAAAAGGTTCAAAGGGTTCATCACCAATAAACACAATTGAGCGCTTAAGTATATACCCTATGTTCGTTACACGTTACTAATTTATTTTAGGTTCTGAATACAAAATGGGAACATGCTTGAGATTTGCTGGAAATGGACAAGAAGAAAATAGAAACAACAGTTACCCACACAAAGTAAAACCTACTTTTGCATAGCTAGCTTGGAATTCTGCGTAGTGGAGGTGTTTATGTCAGATATAACATATATTGTAAAGTGTATTTTAATTTTATCCAGGCGGGTTTCGCTCAACCATCTGGTCTTACTGTTGACTTTCAATCTCATACGCTGTATGTCGCAGATAGTGAAAGCAGCACCGTTCGAAAGATTAAGTTAAACAATGGCGCGGTTGAAGGATTGGTTGGGGGACACTTCGATCCAACTGTTAGTCATTGCATCACATAAGTTTGTTAATTTCATACACATTTTGCAATTGTTGTTTACATTTTACATGAATGATTTGAATGAGTTAAAGCATAATAACGTTATTAATACATCTTAAATTAGGTAGTAAACCATCTTAAAGTGACACATGAAGCAGCAAGCTCAAGCTTGCAAAAACTCGTGTCCATAAATTGTAGTGAACCCTTGAGGTGCTACCTTATTCTTGTTTTGTAATTTTCTTATTTGACTATTGTGTTAACACGATTCTGTCACCATAAACTTTGAACATTTTTAATATCATGTATTATAGAATCTTTTTGCTTATGGAGATGAGGATGGAAAAGGGCGTAAAGCAAAGCTGCAGCATCCCTTATGCGTTTCTTGGGATAAAAAGAGATCATTGCTGTATGTTGCAGATTCCTACAATCATAAGGTACAATTTTTTATCAACTACTACTTTTCATTTAAAAGTAATTTGCAAAATTGCAACATACGGATCAAACATCTTTGTAGTTAAATTTGAGGGCTCCTTGACAAAGGGATTTGCAATTCTTTGGAAATTTGTCTGTGAAGATTCTCTGTATCAACAGACCATGCATGCAATTTTACAACCTAATTGCTTGGTGTTTTGCTGGTACATCCCAATGGTTTAATTTCATATTTTTTGAGTGAGCAAGTTTCTTTCCATTAAAACAAGATTTATGAACATGGAAAGTGATTTCATTGTTAAGTTTCACTTGCAAACAGAGTTTAAATTCATGCATGGAGTGTTAAAAGCTTTTAGAGAGAGTGCTGAAATGCGGGCCTGTTTGAAGAGTGGGTCACTGCTATTTTATTGTGATGCAGTCGATAAGGTGAATGGGTAATCCATGTGGGTAATTATTAAGGAAGTGCCCTCTAATGAGTATAATTGTCACGTTTTCAGGTAAGAGTTGCAATAGTGACAGTTCAAAAAGCAAATTTCAGAAAACAATTTTTTTTCTACTACTCCACCCTGAATTTGAAAGTTTTTAAAATTTTTATGAAAAACCATTGTATCCCATTCCTGCATACAGATAAAGGCTGTAGATCCATTCAAGAAAACCTGTTTTACTCTGTGCGGCCCAAACAAGAGCACAATAGCTGTTACAAAAGAACACAATTCACCAGATGAAGTTTCACCTGGAAACCTGAACGAACCAGGAGGAATATGTGTTGATTCGCAATGTGAACATCTTTATATCGCAGATACTAATAACCACAAAGTTAAAGTTCTCTGTCTGCTTGACGGAAATATTGAAACGGTTGGTAATTAATACTGTATAAAAAATACTTACAGACTGTACTAGTATAATATTTTTAATCTACATAAATTAAAATCGTATGATGAATTTTATTGATGTATTTAAAGCTTAACTTGGAATCTCCCAAAAACAAAAAAATTACACAAGAAGACAAAGGACTTAAAACTTACTCAAACGTTACCTCAATTGTAAAAAGAAATGCTGCGCAACAATTGATTATGAAGCCACAGACTTCTGCTGTCAACCAACCAATTAAACTTTGCATATCTACTGACGAAATACATTTGACTCAAAATGCTCCATCAGCTTGGCAGCTTACAGCTTCCTTATCAAGTAATGACGAACTAGACAATGCTGTATTTTTAATAGAATCTGGAAAATTTGAGAGCGCATCTGCTGAGGCTGAAGTTTCAGTTCAGCTATCGTCACTGGTTGGCGCCTTGGTGACACAAAGTGACCAACATAAACCTCCACCTGATAGCGTTGACTTAAACCTAAAGTGGGAAGCGAATTTATATTACTGTGTTGGCGATTCTAGACTTTGCACGATGAAGTCAATTGTCGTTACTTTGCCTGTTACAATTACTTCACCAGTCGAAAATTGTGCTATTGACACTGTAGTGCCAATAAAGTTATCTTTAATACCGACATAAAAGGGTTCTAATATACCGATTATATAATAATTATCTTTGCGTTATAATTTATGTTTTCTGCGAAATCTTGATTACAATGATTACGTTCTTGTATGTTTTCGTTCCATTAACGGTTTTTACTACTAAATGCTAGGTCTCGAGACCCATTTTGCGTGCAGTATCATTCTTTGGTGATTATCGTTGCGTAATTTAGCGATCCAACAGATGTACTGTGCTTGTAATAGAATTGATTTACTGCATTATTTACCAGTAACATAGTACAACAGTTTTGTTGGTTTTTCTGCATGCTTTAAACTGCAGATTACATATAATAATGTTGACGTCTGTTTTGTATTATTAAAGAATGAAGTATTTTTGCTTACCCTAGCAAAGGTTTATAGTTTACATTTACATTATACTTATGTGTAAGCCTACCATATTTCAACCACGAAATAAAAACAATAAAACTCGGTTTTTATACGTATTAAATTATGAGCTGTAACAGTTCTACTCTTTGGCTAATGCTGCTTTCACCTTCAAGAAAGGTGTTTCAAATTCTGTGTGGATTGCAATTCTTGGTGAAGTATTGCACTGAATGAAAATTTTCGATTACGTTTATTTACATTTTGGTAACACGCGATATAAAACATTGGTCCTTAATAAAACAAACTTCAACATTAAAGATTTGTTTGTACAGGGAAATAAAATTGCTATGTATCCAATAGTGCAGAGTAAAAATAGTGATTAAAGATAGACCACTGTATAAATAGCAGGCCTAATTTTTAAATGCAATTTTATTCTAAAAAGCAAGTAGGTTATAATATACGAGCAGAGTCATAAAACAAACAATTTATACCTTAGACGCGTTAAAAACTTGAAAAATCACCAAAACAAAACCATCTAACGAAGTATCCTTTTTACAACACCGTTCGTAAAACCAGTTCAGAGCTGCCTACGAGCGAGCTGAAGGGCCAGTTCGCTCTTCTTGATGTCTTCCAGCTTTTCGGCTTGAGTGTCGTAGTCTTCTGCCCTTTTCTTTGCCACAATCGCCTGAGAGAAGTAGCTAGCTGCGTCACCGGGCCTGTCTTTAACCAAGTAGGTATGGCCAAGGTTGTTGAGATGTCCACCATAAAGATGGTGTTTCTCTGCTTCTGATCCCAAGACGTCTTTCATGGAAGTAATAGCTCTTTTGATTGACGCCTCCCGCGCATTGACGTCGCCCACCAAGAACTCGCAATGCTCCACGTGATGTAAGCATAGGCCTTGCACGATGCAGGTGAGCTTTTTTTCTACACTCTTAAAGCGACCAAGGCAATCGATAAATTTGTGCATCTCCGGAATTACATGCTTCCTGACCGTCTGCTTTGACACTTTGTGCTTTTCAAGCAACTCCGTTACCGCCAGCTTTGTTCCAAGAGCGCATCCTTGAAGAGCACTCACTGCATCAGCTGGGTTCATTTCCGTCTCGCAAAAACGATGAGAGATTTGGTAGAAGAGAATCGCTTCTATAAACTTGGATTTCTGTCGAAGACTGTGGCCGTACTTTTCCAATTCTTCTGGAGAGCTTTCCAACAATTCTTGAATAAGTGAGGTAAGCTCATCACGAATTTTTGCTGCCTTATCAAGACGATCTGTGTGTATCAGAGAAACATAATACTTGACAAGTACTGGCGCGAAGTTGAACTTGGAACCAAGCTTGTATTGCTTTTTGACTAAACCGTACGCTTCTTCGTACTTTCTTTCTTGTAGGTAGGCGGAGCTTTTTTCTGCATGACAAGAATATCCTTGCAGTAGCATTCGTATAACTGTCGACCATAGGAAAGCTCAAGTTTCACCAGAACTCTCACAACAATATTGTAAAGTATTAGGTTTTCATTAAGTTATTTTTGCTCACCATCCAGGTGGAAAAGTTGCTCAATAGATGACGTAACCGAAGCTGAATTGGACGGTCCTCTCGGTGTGGTTGTGTTTTGATCTGTGGCATAAACGATAATTAAGTTTTATTAACCCTGGAAAGACAACGTAGTCTGCAAAGTTGGAGCTCATCAAAAATGCATGTTTCCCTCAATTGGTAAACTGTTAAGAAAACTTACGGTTACTTATCGCCTACAAAAACGGAAAGCTTATGATAATTGTCGATTAACTTTTGCAAGGTGACATAAAGTTCTTCCAATTATATCTAAACAGCATTTATAGAAACCTCCAATGAGGTAGTTTGTCATTATTCATTGTACATTTTAGGTGTCAAAATGAATTCCTAACAGACGATTACCTCAGGAATCCAACCCAACATTCAACATTTCTAGTCGTTTGAGTATAGGTTACATGCACGTCATTGCATTAAATTCATAAGGATTATTATAGGCAGAATTTATCTTTAAAATGATTTAGAGAAGTCCCTGACTAGGGAGATTTTAGTTATTATATATAGGCTATACAATAATTTGCAAAGTTTATTTTTTGTTACACAATTTTATCACCGCACAGCCTACATACCATCGTCTGGTATTTCTCTTATTCGAATTCCATCATCGTCATCACCATTATTCTCTCTTGCCATCTGGGCTAAAACAACAGCATGCTGATTTCAAAATATGACAATTTATTGCAACGCGTTATTTACACTTATATGGATGTTCACTATAACGCAAATGCTTGTTTACGGACAATAAACCGTGCCCTTACTGTGAACATTACTTTAGGATTCTAGGCTGCTATGAACTCGAGTTTTTTAACGTACCCATGCGATGGAGAGCAAGCATCGTCAGCAATCTGGAAAAATTAAAATGTTTCAATTAATTTTGTTGGTTTTATTGTAAGCACAGTTTTTTAAGGATTAGTTTAAATAATACTTTTAATGGAAGACATTATATCGTTTTGTGATATGTTAAAACTGCTCACCCGTTGTCTCCTAACTTGTTGAAATCCATTTTGGAACGCTCAAGTTCAGCAAAAATACACTATTTGTAAATACAATCTATTGTGATCTATCTATGTACCCAAATGCTTTCTCTGCAATACCGCTTTTTGCCTTATCGTTCAAGTGTAGGCTATGGGACGTATTTTATGACACCTATCGCTGTTGCTCAAATAGCGATAACTCTGAAATACTGAATAACAAAGGTAAGTATTTAAATGGCTTTGTTTTGACTTTCGGTTCCTCATTTTTGTTGTCAGTATTGCGTCACAAAGTGTAGCTGGACTGCGGGGGATCGAAAACGAGGCAAGGGTACCTACTGTTTACGGTATAATTGCTACTCCAATCTTATTTGCACTTTGACGCATTATCGAATACAACGTCTGTCTTGGTATTTTTCTAAGCTTTTATACTTATTATATAATATGAATCGTTTACATAGTCGATGTATGTGCTTAACATCATAAGCGCTCGGTGCTAGTGCTTGTAATGTCACAAAACAATCTTTGTACAATTACGACGAAACTGCAGCATCTCCCTAGGTGTTTCCCCGAAATAAGTTGTCTGGTAGATTCCCAAGTTTTACTGAACCAGACCAGCCAGCTCCTTTAAAAACACAAAGAAAGATGTTTGCCTATGTTTATTTTAGATTGATGTATCCGGTTCCATGGGCTCTCGGTTTCTATTTCGTGTCAAAACGTATAATAAAGAAGATAAAATGCAATTTTACATGCGAAAAGTGGAGTGTATAGTCAAAAACTCTGTTATTTATAAGTTAGTGGTTCTCGAACTGAGATCTGAGATCTGAGATCTGAGAACTGATCGAACTGAGTTCGATCTAGCCCTATAGGGTCTAAGGGAGTCAATCTCTGAAATCTGAAAAAAACACTGTGATCTATGAATCTATGCATGACTACTAACTCAACTTTTTGGGGCCACAAACGATTAATGTCTTTATTTATTCCTATTCGTTCATCGCATTTTCTTGTTTGCGACTCCTTGTCAGTACCGTAAATTTGAGATGACTTGCTTAATGCAAGCTTTGTTTCGAACCTTAGTCTTGCACAATTTTTTCGGTTTGGTGTTTTGTTTATTTATAGTTTTTATATTATTAAAACACCACACAACCACATTAAGGGCAAATATATATTAACCTTTTCCATACTTCCGATGTATGTGCGACATGAGGGAACTCCCTTGGGTGCCGTTGCTGTACCAACATATGACACAGAAGGTATTAATACTCGGGCTCATGGAACATGTTTGTTTTGGCTTGCTAATCTTTTTCAAAAACATGTGTATCAAGGTTACAGCTTGTGGCTGGTAGGCTAATTGTCGCAAAAATAGAAGTAGGCTACTGGCGCCTACTGGTAAATTTTTGGTTTATTTATTAAAAATTTAATTTCATTTGAATTTCATACTGTTGAACAACTTCAGCTGGCTGAACACCTTGATGCTAAGATATATTTCCTTCTACATAACATGTGAGAGTGAGAGGTTTCAAGGCACGAAATAATGATTTTGTGTGTTTTGGTTTTAATTTTAAGCTAAAATGTTACTTTTCGCAAACAAAAAATGTGTTATTTGATTCAAAAATCTTCTCTTCGAATTAGAGAATGCTATGAAAGTTGGCACAACAATAAAAGAACAACATAATTTCTCTCATAATCACCACTGTTGCTCTAAGATGGTTGTAAACCCATTTTTAACACGTTTCTTGATGACGACAAACATTTAAACTGCAAGAAAACATTTGTATTGTGTAGTAAAGTTTCCCAAGTATTATTGCAAAAAGTACAGTTTTTGAAATTAACTAAGGCAATATAGCCGCTTTAGTTTTGACAATGTCTTGCAAATTTAGTTGAAATTTCAAAATTTCAAAGTTTGGAAAGCTGAAAGACAAATATATGTTTCGATGGTACAATTGTAGCCTAATCGTATTCATATAGATTTTCGAATCAATCGCATGAACAGCACAAGCATTTTTTTATTCGCATTTTATCAGGTAGTATTTGTGGAAGACGTTTAATTTTTTGCAAGACAGTAAATAATAAATATACACCGATTTGCTAGTCTCAGCGTTATCCAGCAATTATTCGGCTTCAGCTCGTTGTTATAACGCAGCTTCCAACACGCCACCATGACATCTAGGACTAGGTAATATGGGCAAATGTTACGCATATTGCAATTTGTGAAGTTAAACATGGCAAGAAGAGCACCGAGAACGAAGTAGAAACTTTTAACATAAACTCGAACAATTAATAAGCTATTGCAAAACAATTACAGGTTAAGGTAATAGTTGCCAATGCTTCACATCAATTTTTTACATAATTTTTGTCAAAAACTAAAAATTATGTATAAATCATTTACGAACTGAAAAAGCCACTGTGACTTTGTTCTCCACAACTTTTGACATAAGCTAGAATTATCACGAGGTTTGCTTTTTTTACTTTGAGAGACTGTTTTAAATCCCAGCCAGACCATTGTAGAGAGGAAATGGTCAGATTGACTGATTGATTGATGCTATTGACTCGACTTGACTTGGGAATGTAATAAAATGACTCGATTTGACTTAGCTTGTGTCACAACCATTAAGACTTGTTTCCGTCAATGAATAATAATAAAACCACAAGGGGTCAAAATTTGCATGATGTCTTTTGCTATAAAGATATAAGTTGGCTGTTAACAAAGCCACCAGTCCCAGGACGCAACTTTTCAATACTCGGCCACTGCTATTTTTCGAGTAAGAAATGTTCTCTGTTTAGCTCATCGGCGGTTCCAATTTTGCGTTGTTAGTACTGTATTCAGCCTTTCCGCGTACAAGGTGAACGCATAAAGAATAATCAAGATGCATGGAAGTACAATCTGATGTCGATAGCGTAGTAGGTTTGTAATCTGGGATTTTTTCTTTTCTAATGACGTAGCTGTTCAGTATTGTTGTTAATTTCTATTAGCCTTCTAACCGAGGTAGCCACGGGTGTACGATTTTTTGGGTATATTTAAAGTGCTCAACCACAGGATGCCTTTGTATACTACTCAAATTGTGACATCCTCTGGTTGTACGCTTGTATACTAGACCCATTTTTTTGCTGAGGGCCAAACACTAATTACGCTAACAAGTCTGCAAGCGCCAAGCGGCAGGGCCACTTAGGCCCATACTAGGAGAAAGGATCCCTGCTTTGCTTACAACGTAATGAATGATTGCAATATCTACTCAATAACGTAACATAATTTCGGAAACCTTAGTACTACATTAGTAAATGCAAGTTAATAATAATTAACACTAAAAGCTTGAAAAAGCAATTTGTACCTGATTAAAGCGGTATTTTTTTGTCAGCCATATTGACGTAAAATTTGTTACTCTTAAACTCTCAACGTTAGTTTCACATTGTTTTGCCTTTGGTTCGAAGTTACGCGCGAGCCCGATGATGGCCATGGGCCAATAAAGAACAGTTGGCAGGCTGCAGTTAGCCCACAGGCTGTATTTTGACACCCTGGCCTAGCTAACTCAAAAGTAAAGATTATTTTTCCAGTAGGCTAACATCCTGTGTGCTGGAAAATTTTTCATCAAAAGGTGGCCAACCATAGGGCTAAATGGATGAAGCCACCCGTGGTCATTTGTCACATTTTGATGATTCTAAGCATATTTTAAAGTTTTACTTATGACTTTTTACCTGCTATGATTACATTTTTACTTTGTGACATTGTAGCGTCTTGCTTTAAAAGATAGGCTATCACAAATGCAAAGTTGTGGCATAAAATTATTTAGCACGCAAACGAAACCCTTATTATATCATAACTTTGAACTATTAAGCGGCTATTTATTTGACTTCCAAATTAAAGTTTATAGAAAGTCGAACTTTTCACCAATTTCTATCTTGCCTCCAAACAAAATCAAAATTAAAAACTTTTTTTAAAGGCCTTGTTAAAAAAAGTTCAAAACCGATGGGTTAAAATATATTTTGGGCCAATGATGAACCATAATTTGCACAGCTTACAATGCATTTATCTGTTTTATGTAAAATGCACTCAGTGACTACCTTCAAGAACAATATGCATTAGGAACTACGAATGTATTATGGAAATGGCAACACTTAATTGGCAGTTAGAAATATTGAAAACTTTTGATAATTTTGGAATGTTTTCTACTGGTAATATTTTTAAACTTTAAAAGACTTGAAACTTTACCAAATACTTCATCTCATTTGTCATTAGGATTTCCTATTTGTCTGTGTTGATAATCCAGGATCTAGTTGTGTTTAGATTCATGTCATTATCTCCCTTAATGGACTTACAGCAGTGTTGGTACATGTAACGTGTTTATCATAGACAAAGACTATCTGTTTTTATTTACTTATTGTTTACATTTATCAATTTGAATTTTTTATGAAGTTGGAATGCTAGAAACACGGGTTAATGTTCAAGATGTTAACTAGCCAAGTGTTTATCATTGTAATTGGTATTTTTGCAAGGCCAGTATTTTCTGCATTTCAAGTTCCAAATGACATTGCTCTCCCTTTGGAAACTCTCGCTGATGAGGGTGTCAATAGCTATAACTCTGGTAACTGGCGTGGAGCCATAAACTATCTTGAAAAGGCATTAATTAATTATAGAATGAGCCAGCATATTCAGTCAGCTTGTGGAGCACAGTGTAAAGTAGCTGATATATCTAAGGATGTTGGAATGAATTTTGATGGAAATCCAGATTTAAAGTATGTGGGAGACCTTCTTGCGGAAGCTTATTGTATAAAACTATGCAAGGAAGAGCATCCTTTTGGCATGACTAATCTTGACCCTCCCAAACAAGAGGTCATAGATGAATTTGAAACAAGAAAGATCTACGACTATTTACAATTTGCATACTTTCAGGAAAACCAAATTAAGAAGGCATCACAAGCTGCCCAGACTTTTTATAATTTCAATTTGAACGATGAACATGCGATGGACAACCTTAATTATTACAAATCTTTACCAGAACTCAATAGTACTTCTGCCTTTAAAGATTTGGAAGCTCCTCAGTTTCATGAACTATTTCTGGAAGGTGTGAAAAGTTACGAGAAAGGTAACCACGAAGTAGCTGTGAATACAATAGAACGTACATTGGAGAACTATTTTCGTGAATTTAATGACTGTGAATCATTGTGCTTTCAACCAGTTGAACAAACTAATTTTTACAGATTTTATAAAGCAATGGCCCAACAGCTAATTGCAAAACTTGAGTGCTCCTTAAAGTGTGAGCAAAAAATAAGTCCCGTTATTGAGGGGGAAAAGCTCCAGAATTTTATAGCCAGGTGTTTTTCATATCTTCAGTTTTCATACCACAAACTGGGCGATTGGGGCATGGCTATACCTGCTGCCGCCTCTGCTTTATTGCTTGATCCTGAAAGTGAGATTGCGGATTCAAACATGAAATATTTTCGAGAACAAGGTGAGAAATTGGGTTACGATAGTCCACTGACATACAACCCAAGATCAGATGCATTAAAGTATCATGAGCACGTAAGTATGCTGAGTGAATTGGTTGCAAAGGGACAATGGATAATAAATCATGAAGATGAAGATTACGTACAGGAGGACTTGAATGTTGATGGTGACATATTTTCAACCATTACAGATAAAATTGTAAAAAAAATTGAAGAAAGACTTACCAAAGAAATTACTATTTGAAATTTGTCTCAAAAACATATTTCAGTAGAAGCCACTTAATATGACCACTTTTAAGATCACATTTTGATCATAATTACGCAACAGACACAATATGCAAAGCTGGTATAGCCAGACCTGGATTAACTTGGTGAACCAGTAACGATAAAACAACCCAAAAGCCCGTTTTGGGTATTTGCTGATAACCTAAATTTTTTATGCCAACAACCCCAATTTATACTAACATCACAACTCACAAGATAGAAAGCAATATTTGCTGTGTTGCGGATTGATGTCAATTGTACCCAGGCACACAGCATGCATCAAAAGTCCTGCAGGTATAGAAAACATGGATGCAGAAAAAGTGAAGTAAGGGTTTAATGATGACACCCTAAAAAGTAAAATGTACCGAACAAATACAATGATTCAGTGCATGGTTGAAAAAGTACATGAGTGATGAAAGAAATGATTATAATATCTGGAATTTGATCATATTCAACAGACATTTTTGTATGGAAAAATTTAGGACTATTCCAAACTGGCCATAAAAGCGACTGGTCATATCATTTGTGGTTATATGTTAAGTGGCTTTTACTGCATATTAATGTTTTAAGCAATGTTGCAGTCAAGTATTATTGTTATCAAGCATCAATTTTCTATTAGCATTGTATATCTGTAGGCTTTACTAACACATAAATGTCCCATAAGAGAGTGTTTTTCCAAAGATAGTTGTATGTTAGGTGCTGCTGAGTTTTATTTCACTCCTGCTTTAATATTCTGCCATCTATGCCGTTTAGCCTGTACAGAAATATGATATCAGATTTAGATCACTGTTGTCATTTTGATATTTGCCTTCTAAAGTTTTTCATGCATATAGTGATCATGACATCAATGTTTTACCTTTTAAACTTTTGCCACTAAATTTGTTGCGTGTGTGCAAAATCTCTTTAATATGCAGTAATCATTGATTTACTTTAAAACTAAGTGTATGTTAACGTCTACCATTATTGTTTTTATATATCTTTTTTATAAAAGTTTGCAGCTATTTTGTCGTGTAATTGTATTAACTATATCTATATAAATTATATATGCCTCCCGGGATCTTTTTTTGTGCAGGAATCATTGAATGTTTAAGAAAAAATATTTACTTTTAAAGTTTTTTCAAAAAGCAGATCAGCACAAGACACTACAACAAACGAGAATGAATGCCAATTCATATAATGTAGAAATCCTTGTTGAACGAAGCCAGGTTGAAGAAGCAGTGTTGGGCATTTTTCACACTATTTTGCTTCATCGAACAACTGGTAAATTTCATTATCATACAGAAAAAGAAAGATTCTATTCTGTGGGTACAGTTGGCACCGACGATGTTGACTGTGAATTCCTCAACTTCACATATGTTCGGGTGGCTTCAAAAGTTTTGGACTCCATGATTCGAAAACAAATTGTTGACTTTTGTGAACAACTGCAACAAAAAACTAACAACAATCTATCTATGGGAACAATTACCCTGGAATTTTACCAAAAACGTAGAAGCCGGTGGCCATTTAATGACGAGTGTGTTCCATGGGAAATTTGGAACATTCAAGTCACTGAAAGAGTGTTGGCAACGGAAAGTGAGCGTAACATTGTGAAAGAAACTACCGGATCAAAACTAGGTGACAAAGTAATTTCAGTTGTTGAAGCTGTAGGGCGACATGATTTTGTGCCTAAAATGCCAGCCCAAGCAGACCTGCCTCTTGTTTTTGAAACGTCTTTATTGGATGTGCAGCCATACTTGTTCAAAATTTATTTTAACTTTGGAAACATCGGATTTTCTCACACTGGTTCAAATAAAGCTTCTTCAGTTGGTTCTACTGTGAGAAAAATATTTCGTAACACTTTGACGTTGTAGGTTGTATTCAAGAGCTTTGCGCGGTCATATTGGCCAACATTTGTTGGTTTCACATTGTAGCAATTTCAGAAACATCAATTTATATAATGTATAATTTATATTGTAACTTGTGAAGGATGTTTTTTGTGCTTGTTATGTTCTTTCTTTTGTTTTGAATCTTTTCTGTAGGTTGTCTTGAATGGTCAAAATATTTAGTTATATATAAATATATATATATACTAGTTTTTCTCAAATCTTGTTGTCAGTTTGTGAAATATCTGCAAGTCTACACCATTAATCTGCATACTTGAGATTACCATATACAGTACCTAATAGTGTAGTATATTGCCTATATACTGCATGTGTAATTTTATGTCACAGCTCTAGCATATTTTCTTGATGTTTTACATGTTTATTTTTCTCTGATTGTATGATGTATCTTTTATATGTGTATTGTAGGAAGTAGGTAACTTGAAGCAGTTATCCCAAAATGTAAAAGAAACTTGCCAGGTATTGCATAGTAATTGCTAATGGGCAATATTAATAACTGAAAGCAATATCATTTCAATAAGTTTTACATTGTAATTGCTGCAAAGAAAGTCACCATGAATGAGCACTTGCGCAGTGCATTTCCCCTTATCTCCACTCTGTATGGGAGCATGTCATTATTCCTTACCATTACCCACAATGTCTTTCTTCTATATTACGTTGACATGTTTGTGTCAGTGTATAAAATCGACAAGGCATCATTTTGGATTGGAGAGGTTTGTAATGGAACTGGTGTTAATAGTTATTATTTACATATTTGTATTATTTGTCTGTCTTTTAGTCAATAATATTGATCTCATAAACTGTTTTACTTGTCAAAGTGTATAGAAACAGGTAACTAGTGGTTGGATAAAATTTTTACTCTTTTTATTAATTTAGATTTTGTTTTTAATCTGGAACTCGGTGAACGATCCTTTGTTTGGTTGGCTCAGTGATCACAAATTACTCACCAAAGGACCTGCCCCAAGTAGACAACAAAATTTTCCGTATCATTCTATGACCATTGTCATAGGTCGACTGAGAATACTGTCCAAGTATGGACCACTTTTTGCTATTTCGTTTGCTTTATTTTGGGTTCATTGGCTCCCAACTGCTATTCAATTTGCAATATGCCTATGTCTGTATGATGGTTTTCTCACAGCTGTGGACTTGCAACATACAGCATTGCTTGCTGATTTGGCTGTTGTTGCAAAAGACAGGTTAGCATGTTGTAATTTTTGGATCTTAAAAACTTTGTTTGAATAGTATCATAATTTATTTTACTTTAAAACTGGTGTTTATTAATTTTTTTAGAGCTAAACTGAACAAGCACTGCTCCGTTTTTAGTGCTTTTGGATCCATCAGTGTGTTTGTTTCATACATGTTTTGGAACAAGCAAAATGTCTTTTCATTTCAAGTATGTAACGTAACCTCCAGAAAAATTTCACACAAAATGTCATTAAGCTGTTAATCATTATTCATCAGAAATTGAATCAAAATTATTAATAACTTAATCATATGTTCTGCTAATATTCTGTGTTTTGTAAACATTGCCAATGATTATATAGAGGAAGAGCTGTATATGCATTTCCACTGATATTTTCCAATCTGCCATTTGGTGACACTTATAGCTTCACATGTTTGCTTTCTTTTGCAGGTTTTTTGTGTTGTCATTGCACTGCTTTCTATGGTAGGTTTCTTTTGTGTGACTCAAGCACTTATTAGGGTATGTAATGACATTGAAAAGCATGAGAAACAACATGAACCTGCAACAACTGCACAGTATCCAGGTCAGCAAAACTGAAGTTGTTAACTTAATTGCACAACCAAACATTATGCTATATTTGAATGCACTCTTTTTGCCCTTAACTGTTTGTTATTTATTGCATTTATTTTTGGCCAACGTTTATGTCGTATGGTTTTGCAAATTCTTTACAGAATATCATTCTGATATTGTTACTGCATCATCATTCGCTAAGATGGATTTAACAACATATGCAAAGCAACTGACATCGAATCATAACTTTAGATGGTTTATATCTATGAATCTCCTGCAGGTCAGTTATAATAACCGGGATAATTTGATAAATAGTCACACCTATGGTTTAGAATTAGATCTTCCAGAAGTTTGAACTCGTGTGGGCCATGTCTATGCTGCCCGAGCATGACCTGACAGGCTAGGAGATCAAACACCAGTGTTATTTACTATTTTAAACAATACTATTAGATACTACAGTATGCATGAATCATTAATCTTTGCTATTTTCAGGTATTTCACTGTCATTTCAATAGCAATTTTTTTCCGCTGTTTCTGGATGCTTTAGTGGGTCATGCAGTTTCTCCTGGTGTCGGACCATTGCTGATCGGTATGTAGTCAGGAAACTACCTATTTTGCAACAAACTATTGCAGAAGAAATTTCTCCTAAATTTTTGCTCCAGTCTTTGCTCTAAATATTTATTTGTATAAAAACAGCATAGCGTGCAGTACGTATTTTTCAAAGTATGTGTACCATGTACTGTTGCAGATAATCTTTATCGACATTTTTATCACATATCGTAATATCACAGCATGCTTTGAAAAGCAGCAATTAACTTTTTGTAATTATGTACAGGATTGTCATTCATTCTTCCACACGTCAATAACATTTACTTTCTTGGTCTGTGTGAAAAGCATGGTGTTTACAAAGTCATTAACTGGCTCTTTTACACAAAGTTGTTGTTGGCTTTGATAATGTTAACTATAGGAAATGGAAACGTTTGGCTCTTGTGCATCTTCATTGCCAGGTAGGCAGTTAATCACAACATTTTCCAATGCAAAATTTGCATGCTTGTGGCTGGGTTGCTTTCGATAAGTTGTTGATGTTTTAAATATTGCACAAACTATACCAAACATTTATTAGTTATTTGCTACTATTGCAATATTTTAAAATTTCTACCTATCTTAACATTCTTTAGCAGAGAGCGCAATGTCTATTAAACCAGACATAATTTAAGCTCACTCAGGCTTTTATGGTTTGAGAACTATTATAATGTACAAGTTGCATCAAAATAACAAAAACTTGTTCTTTCAGCAATCGGATATTTACGGAGGGAACGTGCAAGTTGCTGAACCTGGTTGTATCTGATTTGGTTGATGAGGATTTTGTTCGGCATAATCGTGAACATGCGGCATCTGCCGTTTTGTTTGGCATGTCATCATTGCTTTCCAAGCCAGGACAAACACTTGCACCGTTAATAGGAACATGGCTACTCACTGTTTACACAGGTATCTTTTTCACATTGTTGAGTGAGTGAGTGAGTGAGTGACCCAGTCTCTCTCTCTCCTGTGCAGACATACATTGCTTTTAAAGCAGGATATGCGAATCAGATAAATGATATAACAATATTAATTTTGAAAGTATTTATTAATTTACAGCATTTGGCCATACAAAAGATAGTTTTCTTGAAACTGAAAAGAACCACTAAGATACTTTAAGATAGTTTGAAACATACTAAGATATTCAAAGGCTAAGTCAGAGTAACTCAAAGTTTGTTGAATTGAAAACCTGAAATTTGACATGAAAATAAGACTCAGTGTCACCTAAGCGTTTGCTAACACCAATTATTCTATGAAACAAAAAACCCTATATGTATGAGTAGCACAATGTCTGTTAACAACATGTCTGGGTGCAACATGATGGATGATTTTTAGATAAGAAACACTATTTGCACCCTGGGGCAGACAGAAACATTTTAGGTTAAAACCGAAATTTTAAATCGACTTGAGAGACTTGAGTTAACCAGCTTTCATTGCATGTTATCTACTTTATGTTATCTACTCATTTTATTTATTATGGTTTTCATAAATCTAATCAATTTCTTTTCAGGTGAGGACATTTTTCAAAGTGGGCTCAATCAAGATGCGTCTGATCGTGCATTTCATGACTTAGTGCAGTGGCCGAACCATAACTTACCTCCCGGCTGGATGTCTCGTCGTGATGCTTGTTTCATTCTCTTGGTTACCATTCCAATAGTTTGTTCTATTTTGCAGTTAATAGCATGGAGCAGGTTCACATTACATGGCACTCGTCTCAATCAAGTCAAATCGTTAAGGCTTCACAGAACTAATGATTTGGTGTAGTTGACATTTATGATTTGTGGCTTGGTTGGGTACCTCTAATTACTACTAATACTAATTGTTAGCAGCCGATCTTTCTGATTTTAAATTTTCTCTGAAGCATTTTATTTAACAACAATGCACTTGTACAATTGTATCAGCACTAGCAATAATTTTAATGTTTGTTGGTGGATGTTTGTAAGAACTGCTTCAGAAATTTGAAGTTCTTTGTCTTTATTTATATTTAGGGACATATTTTAGCATTTTAAGGGTATTTTGATAACACAATGTTTTATTGTTGTTGGCACTGTGCAATATCATAGAATCATAGATTTTCTTTGAATAGTAAGCTCATGTAACTTTTGAAGGTGCAATATAAACCAAAAGAATGTATTAAATTACATAATTGTTTTGGCCTTACATTTCATTGCATTAATTAATGAGTATTGATTTTTAACTTGCTTTGTTGCAGCGATTTGCTAATGTTGTCGTATAATTTTAACTTTTATAATGAAATGCATTTGTCAACTCATACTTCTACTTCTAAAAACTATTTTATGGAAGAAGTTTTTTACCAATATTTTTATACTGCAACATGCCATGTATATTCCTGCTTGTATGTTAAATTAATTATCAGCATCTTTTCAAAAGTTCTAATCGTTTTTTTGTGGTTATATGTATTATTATGATGTCTTTAATTTAGAGAAGGCATAGTGAAAAAACACTGAAAGTAAATGGGTTAAATGTAGTCCAACATAGCTTGATTTTAAACCTCTGTAAAGTGTTTCTACTTGTTTAATCTCATTGGGTTGTCGTAATAATCCAAATATGTTCTTTTTTCACCGTAATGTTGCTGTTTTTTAAAAGCAATTGTTTTTAAATCTGATAGTTTTGTTAAGTATAATTGAATGTTTGTTTACCGTTTTTCTTCCAATATGAGCCACAAAGAAATAACAAAAAAATTAAATTTAAATCACACTCGAATGTAACCCGAACCATAAAAAACTGTATTTCGCCAAAATTAGGCCATGCACATTGCACACCGTTGCAATAAGGCTATACACAGGAGAGTTGGTGAAAAGAATTGCGGTTGAAGTTGATTAAAAGATATGTTTGCATGGGCGATCAAAGCATTTTGTTACGTTTTCGCTATACATATTGTAAGACGTTTGAAATAATATAAGCCACACACAGCAGATTGAATAAATACATTTAAGGTCTTGGCCTGTATAGGCTGTATTCAAATAAATATGGTGATGTGTTAACATTTGGGTGTATTTTAAAACCATTTGTAAAAATGCGATGAAGATTTAACGTGAGTTTGATCATTTTAGCTGCTCATATTGAACGGAAGCAACTATGTTTTTGATCTTATAAAATTCAGTTTTTGATGTGTTGACCCTCGTTTACGTTCAATTTCGCCTATTCAAGCATTTTCTGAAAATCATGGTATGATAAATTTGAAAACTCTGTAACTACAGTAGGCCTATATCGGTTTTGCATCTTCTGGATAAACATTGGTGTTCGGTTTTTGATATTGTGAACATAAACTACGTTCAGGTTTAAAAGATTTTATCCACTTAAAGTAAGTCTGATTGCCTTATCATAAATTATAGTTTTTGCTCACACTCTTTGCATACTTGCCATTGTTATGACATCTTGAAGGTGTATTTGCTCTTATACACTGGAAATGAATTTCTTATTTATTTTCTTGTATCAATGAGTTTTCAATTTTAAAATTCAAAGATATTTGTTGCACATACAAGGGCGCCTGCAGAGTTCTTCAAATTAGGGCAACCAACACATTTCGATCATATCAAATCAATGTTGTCAAAATGTATAAATCTGGCATAGTAATTCCGTATCATAGCAGTAGTTACCCGAAATTGTGCGTTTGAATTAGTATTTCTAGGTCAGTGGTAAAATAGTACACATGTGCATACTGTGCGCACCCTTGACATATTTATCTACGCAGGTTATATGCCTTTTTGTAAAGCCCTTTCGAAATATTGAGTGACTGTTGCTTGTTGCATAACATGATTGGGAGATACATTAAATAAATCTGAGTAACTTTCTGGTATATCTAAGAGAGAGATGTTGAGACAGAGTTACTTGTAGAATATGGTAGTTATCCCACCCACAATCTGACAGACAAAATAAACAAAGTAAACATGCGTGGGCAAAGGACTTTTAAAGTTGAGGATGGTTGACTTATTGGCGTGTGCTTACTCTGTATCAACTTGGTTTTATGTGTTCAAGTTATACTACTTGTAACAGTAAAACTCGGTTGTCTAAGTTTGCATTTTCTGTAGCAGGACAGAACCAGTTTGTTTAAATTGTTTCCATTTTTGTTCAAGTGATCCACAACCCGTTGGTAGCTAAAGTAAAGGAATATATACTTTATTCCAAATTATAAAATGACTTTAAGAGAAGAAAGCAGGTAAGGATTCTTTATTTTCTAACTTTAGAAAGATATGTAATTCTTTCTTTAAATTAATAACATTAAGCTCAAAGTTAATTCGTTGTCTTTGTTTAACAGTTTGCAAGCTCTGCTAGCTCTACAAACAATCGGTAAGTTGAGTGCACATATGTATTGTGCTGTTACAAGTAAAATAACAATACCCAGGTTAAGTTCGGTAATTAAAACATTTGGGTAACATTGCTTTGTATGAAATTAGCAAAAATGACCATTCCTCAAGATTCTAACAGTCAAAAGAAACAGGATAAACAAAAAGGAGGTACAACCATTGATAGTAAGTTTTATTGTGGAAGTTACGTTAAAATTGTTTATATATTTTGAAAGCATTACTTGTAAAATACTTCCGATTGCAGATGGTTTAAATGCGAATACATCATCAGGCATTGAACTGCTCTTGCTATTAGAAGGTATTTGATAAAGCAACGTGTAATTCTTTGAAAACCATTTTAGCTTCATTTAGTAATTTATTACCATCTGCCTAATCCTTATCGTCGGCAAACTGATCCCGGCAAACGACTGATACTTTCCTTTTCACAATGCAGGAAAAAGCGGTGAGTACATGGAATCAGGGAGGTATGAAGATTGTTATGAGGTAACAAGGAGACTATATGATGCTGGACCCGATGCAAATTTTCTGACAGTTCTGCTTAGGTATGGTGCAAATCTTTTAAACACAAATGCATTGGCTAAGTGCGAGTTGGTTCGAAAGGAGCTGCAACAAATGCTTCAGAAGAAGCTCAAGTTACCTCTATATGATGTCGTGAAATGTGCAGACAAGTTGAAAGGAAAGCATCAATTTCAAGCACTGCTACTTTACCAAGTCATGTCAAATGTTTGTAAAATAAATTCCCCTGATGCTGTGCAAATCATACACCGAATGGCATTTGCCTTAAAGGTACTCGCTTCACAGCTTTTGAAATCTAAACAAGTGTCTGAGGAATTTATAGAGAAAAACATTATTTCATATTTACACAAACTTAATGATTGCTTGAGCAAGATCGATCTTGTACCGATGGAAAAGTTGGCATGTGTGCAAGCCGTATGTTTGCATTACACTGAACAATGTCAAGGGTTGATTGACGATTTTGAAAGTCAGGAAAAAACACTCAAGAATGGAATTAAGATTCTGAATGATGGATTCGCTGGTACAGCAGTGGACCAAGAAATTTATGGGACATTGCTAAACAATTTGGGCAACAACTACTTGAAAACTAATAGATTTGATGATGCTATCTCTGTGCTCACACAAGCGATTAATGTAATGAAGAAAACTGCTTATGATAGCGAGAGGGAAAGATATGATGACATCGAAAGAGCAAAAGAAATGTTGCGACATGCAAAGATATTCATTTTACAGCAGTAGCCTACCTCATATCAAGTTATCTAAAGTTGATTCTTTATTTCAAAAAAATGAAGCAGCGCTTGACACCAGTCAATAATGTTGATGAAGTTTGTGGTGTATTTGAAACTTGGCGTAGGCTACATTTAAAACTTTTGTTATAAAAATACGTAATGCAATATTGTGGTTGTTTTAATATTGTCTATCCATTGCGCCACAATGAAATTGACAGGGTAAAGAATATTCGTCAAATCATTCAAACAAAAAGTACACTCTTCATCATATGGTGAAAATGGATCCAAACTAATTACTAATTAATTAACGAAAATAAAACATATGCTATGGTGTGTTTATCAAAAAGGCTCTTTGTTTGGTCTAGCTGGTTTAATCAATAACTAGTTGAGTGTTTCTCTGTCAAGGCCCGCTATAAGTGTGTAGTTCAAACACAGCAGGTCAACAAGCAAGTGTACATTCGACCGGAAAGACAAGGTCACACCAAAACTCAGACATAGACCCTTTAGCAGTGCGTCAGACGATCATTTCAATTTTAAGCTCAAATTTCTGCATTTTTTCCAATGATTGACGGTTTTCAGGCAAGGTGTGGTTACAATCGCAACAGTAGCCTATACTGTACAATAAAGCAATGGATACTAAAGAGGATTACTCAGGGTAAAAAATAATTTGTGGCTGGCGTTGTTATTTTACTGATATGAAAGAAATAATTAGCGATGTTTGTGTTGTAGGATACTTACTCTGATGGCCATTCATCAATTAGGTATGAACGTAACATTAGTTCATCAGTCAAAAAAATTATGCTTTTAGCAACAGGCGCTAAAGTAACATACAAGCAACTGGAATTTGCCTATTTGCAAGTGTGTGTACAAACTTAACTAAATGTGCTATCGAACTTAGAAAATAAAGGTCTTCTAACTTATCAGTTTTTTACTTACACCTTTGTTTCAGCGCCACTGGTAAGCGATGTGCAGGATATTTCTTTAAATGGAGAAGAAAGTAATGAAGATATGAATATTGGTGAGATTTCACTTTGCCATTTTTGTTTTAATGTACTTGATAGTTTTAGTAACGTTTTGATACCTGTTATATGTTATAGATAACAATGTGGAGATAGAGGCCACATCCACAGAACGATCACTTGGTTTGCAATGTATGTAGCTGGGTAACTGTTTCAAATTTTTCAGAAATGTCGTTTAAAATTATCCTACGGCAAAATTAATAAGTTAGGTTTGTGATTTGCATACAGATGTAAACCTAACAATAATAGGCTTATTTGATCTGTTTCAGCTGATCTACGCACTGCGTCAAACTTAACTTTCAACCCTTCAGAATGCTCATTAGAGACGCAATATTGTTTAGGCGTAACCGCAAATTTTGCCAATATTCTTGTCAGTCATTTTGTTTCCGTAATCGCCACCAGTCGCTCCGAAGAAGCGAAAAAGATATGCAATGAGTTGCTTTCCATCGTTCAAAAGACCACAGACATAACGGCCGACGACCTTCTTATACTAGCCAGAAAGATGCAAGACGAAAAGAAGTTAATCGAATCACTGCTATTCTATCAACTCAGCTGGAAGTGTTTAGATCATAACGATTCAACAAAAGTCATCAACAGGGCCTTGAAAATTCTTTCCGCCTTTAAGGGAATCATCGAGGAGACAGTTGACACCGGATTAGTCAGCAAATCACTCACGAAATTGTATCTGATTCCGCAGATGGCTTCTATAAGATGTGCAATAACTGACCTGGACGGACTAGATAAGACAAAAAAGTGCGTGGCCGAAGCGTTATGCTTAGACCGTTTGGGATCATGCCAGCGTCTCGCAGGTGACACAAACGCATCAAAAGCTTCTTTTCTAGAGGCGATTGGTCTTATGGATCGTGAGTTGAGTGAAAAAGCAGAAAAGCACGAAGTATATAGCAAGCATTTGCATAGCCTGGGCGAAACTTACTTGACGCAAGGTGAAACTAACGAAGCCATAAAGGTTTTCTTACGAGCAATTGCTGCCATGAAAAAAGCCGACTACGACACCGAGCGGGAAAGAAAAAAGAATATTAACGTCACTGAACGCTGTATCATCCGTGCACAGAATCAACCCATTGCCTTGCTGAGCAGACTTTTTTATTGATCGTTGCTTGTAGAACTCACTAGCTTATAAACCTCCGATAATATCAGCTACTGTGCTTAAGTGTTTCATTTGTGCACTTTAGTTGCAATACAATACCTAAGACATTCTAAGCCGCAAAAGAATACAATAAAGGGTAAGTAACATGCACGCAAGCTTGCTTTAAAAGTGTGAACCTTATATGCTAAAGAGGGAGGCGGAGTGGAGGGAGCAAAACTTAAATTTCAAAGTCGCAGTAAACATATATAAGCTATTCAAAAAGCTATAATAATAACCTGGTTAAATATAGACTTTTTATTGTTCTCTGAAGATGGAGCAAGAACTGTCATGTTAAATCCACAATCGAACACATGATCAAACACATACCTGCCCAATTATGCTGGAGCACGGAGCACAACCATAGGTGCGATGTGACCTCCTCAAAGAAAGCTGAACAAAAAGATTTAATTTGAAGGTCATTTTAGAGAAAGCAAATGGAGGGATTGTTGCAATAAAAGAAAGAGGCTTGAACCACATTCCAATAGTCGTAAACATCAGCTTTAGGCTATTGTTGTATAGGGCAAAAAGTTGAATGTAAATGAGGCTAAAAGCCCGCTCTTTAAACTCCCCAACCAATCAGATCTCTGTAGCTGTTTTATATGCCATTCAAAAGTCTTATTATTGACATAACTTGAAACGACTTTTTACTCAAAACCATAGCGAGGCCAACGGTGTTTAGTTAGAAAAGTAATTCATATTGCATTGTATTAGTCCATAATTTAAGCTTATGGCCGGATATTATGTTATTTATAGGCCATAAGCACGAGCTCGCATTCGTCATGACAAACAAAAAAAGAAGGTGTATCGTAGGCGGCTACATAAGAGGAGGAAGCTGTTTTCAAAATATTATATTACCTTTTATATGGTATTTATTGCTTCATTCCTTGTCTTAAAGTTTAAAACCTTCTTCGCTTTTCTTTAACTGGCATACTGAATTACGAATTCATGAAGTATACTCTTTTGTTTTTGTTTATTTCGCTCACTTTAAAAGCAGAACTTGCTCCAAACCAAAAAACTTTGCAAACATATACGTAAATGCTAACCTCATAAAGCCTAGGTAATGATTGCAACATGGGTACTTGTCATGTTGTCAGCAGCCACTTAGCCAAGTCCGACAACTTCTGGCTCAAACAAAAGACTGTTGGTTCGAATAAAACTGGCATTTAGCCTTTATTCATCCAATACTCACAGTTCTTGTTTTCTAAATTCGATTCTTAATTTGAAAAAACTTTCCTTGCACTGCCATGAAGCTATAGCACCTCTTTGATGTGAAATGCTATGGCGTATTAAATGCAGTAAATCCAATTAGGGTGGGATGCACCAAACCCGATCAAGTACAGATTACTTTTGATCCGCGATTAACTACTGTTGATCTTTACTAACGGTATGCACCAGCGACGATCAGAGATAATCCAGGATTAAAATAAGGCATTTAATCCTTGAATTTAATCCTACTGACGAGGAGGTTTAAGTCTAGATCAATGTGAATAATTGATGAAAAGCAAGTTTATGGAAGTATTGGAGAGTGCTATAGGTTGTGTATTGGAAGTGCTACTAGCCTTTGAGCCAATATTATATGCAATGGCAGTAATACAGTACTACAGAAGGGTAGGCCTATCAACCGTTGAACTTATATGGCAGGTAGCAGAGGCTTGCGTTGCTTTATTTCATTATATTATTAATTGCAACCTACATAGCAGAGAGATTAAGCGTTAGCTAGATTTTTTATGGAATACAAATAAAACTATGAGACCAAGCATCGGTTAACCTTTGTTAACATAGATTAGTTACCTTACCTTATGTTACCTTGTTTATTGTGTCATTTTCTGTCAGATTTAGCAATAAAACGTTGCAAATATTATAATGGATTGTATTGAATTTATTGAGCATTTTATTGAGACACCACCGAGAAGAAACATCAAAGACAGACTAAACCCATTTGAAAATTTTACAGAAGAGCAATTTCGCGAACGTTTTCGCTTTAGAAAGGATTCAGTTCTTCAACTTTTGGGGATGATTTCCTTTGATTTAGAGCATGGCACAAATCGTAATCACTGCATACCACCAATTCTTCAACTTGTCACTACTTTACGGTTTTATGCCGCAGGACATTTTCAGCGGACAGATGGTGACTTAATCGGCATTGACCAATCCAGTGCTTGCCGGGTTATTCATAGAGTAACACGGGCAATTGCCACCAGACACGAGCAGTTCATAAGATTTCCAAGCAATCAGGATTTGAACAACGTGAAGTTTCATTTTAAAAATATTGCTCAGTTTCCAGGTGTGCTAGGAGCAATTGACTGCAGTCATATTCCCATTAAAAGGCCAAGTGGAGACAATGGAGAACTTTATCGCAACCGCAAAGGTTATTTCTCGATCAATGTTCAAGCAGTCACAGATGCAAATATGTGCTTTACTAATATAGTCTGTAGATGGCCTGGATCTACACACGATTGCAGAATTTTTGACAACAGCTCACTTTCCTACAAATTTGAAAACAATCTTCTTGATGGCTTTTTGTTCGGAGATGGAGGCTGATGAGATTTTGCTGGAGATGAATTCTGCACAGAGTTCCTTCCAAGCAGTGGACTTGGATTCCAAAGATTTACTATCAGTTTTTTTGCATTCAATTACACTAATGTAATTAGGCTTATTCATTAAGTCAATAAAAATGTTTTTTTCCGTAACTGTAAAATTTGCTCTCCTTCCCATGATGAAAATTACACCACCTGAACCGCACAAAACTTTTCAAAATTAAGTCTAGGTTTATACACAAACATAACAGTATTATAAATTCAGCAACACAATGTATAGAACTGTAGAACCATTCAGAACTTTCTTCCGTTCAAATTTACCTGTACGTGTACAATTTAAACAGTCTATCGGCAGCCTAGCCTAGTTACAATTTTAAAATATTACGAACTTTATGGTAGCCTATCTATAATACCAAAGCCTGAGCTTGCCTGATATATCCCTGATAGCCTAGGCCCTAGGGCAACATCTGGGTTAGGATCTCATAAACAAATAGACACCCAGGCTAATGATGCCTAATGCCAATCAACAAACTAATGATGTCCATTGCTTATAAATCTGTCAGTAAGTTCTTGGTCTATCTATCTCTGTATTAACTTATGCTGTGATTGCTATAAAGGCTTTTAGCAATAAGACAAACTATTTCAGTTGGCAACTCATATGTACATAATTAATTACCTTCCAATTCCAGCGCCTGCTCCAGCGTGGTTTGAGCTCGGCCTACAAAGTTTAATGATCTGACTTTAACAACTTTATATTTCAATCACGTGCAAAAAAAAAATTATTCCTAAAGAAATTTAACTGCACATATATGCAAAGACACAGACAAGATACTTTCGTGCCCACCACGCGAAGATACTTACTCTTACTAATTCTTTGCACTGTTTTTACAAAAGAAACTCACTTTCATCTTCTAGTTCGCTTATCCGAGCTCCATTGCTGTCATCGTCATTATCACCTTCCGCTACCATTTGCGCTGTCAAATTCAAATTGCAAAACGACAATTGAAAACATAAAACCAAACTTAAAGAAATGTGATGTTAGCATTTGCAAAGGTTTATTACTTTTGTACTCATGGTTTGCGTTATTCTTACCTATGCGGTGGAGAGCCAACAGAGCAAGCAAGTTCCTGCACAAGTAAAAGATCGTTATAGAAAACTAGATACAAAGCTATGATATAGTTTAAAATTGAATTTAAAAGATAAAGTTGGTTTAATTTTTTTAAATCTCTGCTCACCCGCCTTCACTCATAACGCCAAAATTCTATCTTCTGCAAATTCAGTATTGCTTAACGTGAGAATATTATATAGTATGGATATTGCTGTATGGTTATATTATATCCAAAAATTAACCCACGTTCTTTTCTTTTTACATATAGATTTTAGTTTATAGAAAAGATTGTATCCGTTATATCTGAAGGTACCATGACTAGATTTAAGATCAAAAGTTTTATTTAAGGTTTAGGCCTAGTTAAAATGCGCATTGACATCTGTTAACTGAAGCAATGTAACAATTGCAATCTCCTGCATGCTGTCTCTTCTGCATGAATGCGTTTTAAACATACTTAAGCCTATTTAAAATCGATACTTTACGGAAATTATTAAAACCATTTATACTCGACTGCTCTACATAAAGTCTCATTTCATTTTTTCTTCAGCTTGCACAAAACTCTTTTTCCCATCCTTTTCTATTGTTTATTTAGTTTTACCATTCTGTACTAATAACATTTCAAAGTGTCTCTTGAGGTTATTTGAAGGATTTATTGGCATATAGGCTGTAGAATTTCTGCTGGTACCTTACTCGGATTGCTTTCCATTGTCGACCTATACAGTTCTAAAAGCTGATCAATCTAAAACAACATAATCACGTGATAATACGAAACCGTGTACGCGTAATAAAACAAAATGTGCTAATCGACTAAGCTTAGTTCCGCTTTTTTCGGCCAGCGGTGCAGAGAATTTTTCAGAAGCTGTCAGGTGCTAAGTCTGTAGCTGTGTTACAGCTTTACAGTTCCTCTAAAGTGGACAAAAAGTTTTTTTTCAGAATAAACATTAATTATTATCAACTATCAGCAAGATAGAAGACTATACATTAAGCAAAGGCATGAATTTCGATGCAGGCACCAACGGGTCAGATAAGTTGCAGTTAATAAAAACTTAAATCAGAAAACTTTATAAACCAATTGATGTTGAAATCGAATTTGTTTTCTTTTTCAGCGCTTTGGCACTTCGCCGATTAATGGGTAAGTAATTATAGCTTTATTGAAGTAAATTGCCTGGATCGGGTGTTTAACAAACATATCGAGCAAGCTATAGGCTACAGGAGTATCAAAATCATAGGCTTATACGTTTTGCGTTTTGATAGTGTCTATGACAAATTAAAAGAGAAAATTTAAGGCTTTCAGTAACATACATGTAGGCCTATTCAATGTGACCTATTTTTTAGAACAATTGGGGATGTTTGAATCAAATCAAACAAACTCAGCGCAGCAAAATCAAGCTCGAACAAATGGTCTGTAAGCTATGTGATTCAATTTAGATAACTACCTAGCAGCTCTAGAATTTGCCATTTAATTAATTTTAATGTTGCACAGATAACACTGGTCAACACACATTTTGGTGCCAAGAAAGTTTCAACGGTTTTAGGGTATTTTTATGTCGCTGAATCCAAAAATGGCATTAGTTTTTCCGAATTGGCTCTAGTTTTTGAGATATTCCATGTTTTTGTTTCAAAAAGTGCTAAAAATACGCAAATTTTGACATAGGTAAAATTCTCTTTATACTACAACTTCGATGAGTCTACATCTGTCTTTTCTATCATGTGCATACAGTATTCATCTATTTCTGATGCGATATTGTTAAAGACGCAATCGTTAACACAGAGAGCCTTCTTTACGCGAATCATGTTTCATGTGAAAATCAAGCAAAAATTATAAAACTTAGGCGATGTTAGCAGCAAACAACAGATTTTTGTAACGCAAAAACAGGCGACGTCAAAGCACAAACACTACTTTTAGTAACGCTCAAAGTACATTTAGTAAGCTGTCAAAGCACGCTAATCAATCATATATCGGTACTGTAATACAAAAAAATTAGTTGATGCTTGTAGATTTTCTTTTGTACGACTTTCTGGAATGTGATGCAGCCAAGCAGTCACGTTGGAGACTCCAACAGTAGTCGGCCATCATATGGGCATCCCACCTGCCCTGATACCTCTCTTCTATGACCTTAATGTCCTGGTGGAACCTTTCTCCCTGCTCTTCACTTAGATCACCAAGGTTTGCAGGAAAACGATCTAAGTGGCTGAAGAGATAGTGAACCTTGATACTGATCTTCACACCTAAATCTTTCAACTTGGAAAGCATATCTTCCACCAATTCTTGGGAATTTTCAGCTTTTCGGTTACCAAGAAAGTTCTGTGTGACTAAAACAAACGATTGCCAAGCAGCAGACTCTGTGTCTGTCATGGACTGCACAAAACACACATCCTTTATGAGTTTGCGGATCTGAGGGCCATCAAAAATGCCTGCTTTAAGCTTTTCGATGGTCAAAGCAGGAAATGTTCTGCAAATATAGTTGAAGCAATCCCCAGTTGCAGGCAAGGCTTTCACAAATTGCTTCATCAAACCAAGTTTTATGTGCAGCGGTGGAATGATGATCTTCTCTCTAGCAACTAAAGGTTCATTTATGATGTTACCTTCACCTACTCTCATGGAATCTCTAAGTGGCCACCCTTTCTTCACCCAGTGATCAGTGCGCGCTCGGCTATCCCACAAGCAGATAAAACATGGGTATTTTGTATATCCGCTTTGCTGGCCAAGCAAAAAATTTACCATCTTCAAGTCTACACAGATTAACCATTGGTGAGAGTCATAATCCAGTTTCTGTAATACCGTTTTAATGTTGTTGTACTCTTCTTTTAGTTTTGTTGAGTGGCCAATTGGGAGAGATGCATATCTGTTACCATTATGTAGCAATACACATTTCAAACTCCTTTTCGAACTGTCTATGAATAAGCGCCACTCTTGAGGTCTATATTGTGGCACTCCCATTTTCAGCAGAAGCCCTTCGATGTCTTTGCACTTTGCAGTAAACAAGGTCATCTTGTTGGCTAAAATACGGAAGTAATTCTTTCTCTCTTGTACGGTAGAATGTTATTGAAGCTCCGGTTCCAAGGCAGTTTTTGTCTTTGAGTCAGGATGCCAAAATTTCTGCTGCTTCTTTGGATAAGTTGAGATCCCTGATAAGATCGCTCAGCTCCTCCTGCTTGAATGGCTCTGGAATGAATGGACTGCTTTCGAACACACTTCCACTGCTCTCACTTGCAGAGCATATATATACTGAACGAAAATGTGACAGGTTGTCAATTCAGTCACAGGAAAATGCATCCTCCCAGTGACAAGGCCTAAGCATATTGTCAAACTTCCACTAATGAACTCAATTCTCACTTGAATTACAAAAAACCTCCACGTTTTCCAAACTTACTTATGTGAGCAATAGCTTGAACTTGACTCGTGGTATTCCTTTCTCTGGCTACAGAACTATTAAATTCTGATTACAGCATCTTTAGTCTACAACAATATAGCTATAAAATGAGATATTGATATGATGTGATAACTGAAGGGAGTACTCTACACTGTACATGTGGTGAACAATACAAAGAAACTGTAGCTTATCAGAATGATGCCGAAAATGGAGTGTTTTCAATGCCTTGTTTCTGAAGTAATGGGATGCTACAATAACAAATAGACATAGTGGAGTATCTGGTCCAAAATAAGTAATGCATACTGCCTAAGAGACATTTCCAATATGCATTTTACTGATGCTTGTGTTCACAATTGGCAGATACTAAAGTTAACGATTTTTCTCTCGTCAAAAATAAAAAACATTGATATCTCAAAAACTAGAGCCAATTCAAAGAAACGAATGTTATTTTCGGACTCAGCAGCCCAAAATTACCCAGAAACCATCAAAATATCTTTGGCACTCAAAAAAAAATGTTTTTTTGTTGGCCAGTGTAATAATCAGTCCTCAATATCAATCGAGCAGTTGTTTCACTTGGATGGTAAGTAAAACGCGAATTAATGTACTATAAACAATAAGAGTGTTTGCTAAGTACGTTCATTTAACAAAGTTCAGTGCATACTAGTTCGCAAGTAATCTTGCAAAGCAAGCGATATAATTTAACAAAATTTGCGCTCCTTGAAAGGAAACAAAAGTACTTTAAAACTTTAAACCGTACTATATGATTGAACTTCACATCAATCAGCTTTTCACAATAGATCGTTGGGTTGATAAGCTGTCTATAATTCAGGCCACTGTGGTAACCATAATATTCTAATTAGTGAATGTCCAATGTAGTTTGCTTTCAAGCTTTACGTTTTAGCAACGAGTGCAACATATATAAAGGAAGGCAAATATGAGGAAGCCTATGGGCTGGTTAAGAAGCAATACAAGATAGGGGACCAACTCAACTTCTTACCTGTTCTTGTAAAGTATTACGTTTCATTGATGCAAACCGGACGCCCTGACAAAGCCGCCAAAATCCGTGATGAAATCATCTCATTGATGAAAAAACTTCTTGATACTTCTGCCGCGGACACAGAACATTTTGCGGCAGAGTTGATGAAGAAGAAGAAAAATTTTGACGCTATCCTCTTCTTTCAAATCGCTGCTGTTTACTGCAAAAATGAAAGCAACCCTGGCGACAGTGTGAACATTCTTCACAGGTGCAGTCAGAGCATTAAAACTGCAGTGACCGACCTGATAGAAAATCAGCAGACTTCAAAGCAATTGATCAGAGACCATATGATACCCGTGTTGCGGAAGATAAATGATCAAATCGCTGGCTTGAAGGGCATCGACAAAAAAAGTCTAAGTTTTATTCGAACTGTTTGCTTTCACCACATTGAGCAATGCCAGTTCCTTGCCGGTGACCTTAGCGGGCGTGAAGCCTCGTTGAAGGAATCCATTTCGATCATGCAAGACGGGCATGGAAAAGATGCGGAGAAGAAGCAGATTTACGGCGGTGCTCTAAACAATCTCGGCCATACTTATTTGCTGAAGGATAGACCAAATGAGGCAGCAAAATATTTCTCCCAAGCCATTGTGGCGAAGAAGCGAGCAGAAGACTACGACAGTGAGGCGGAAAAAAGAGAGGATGTGCAAAGAAGTGAGATGGCTTTGCAAATTGCTCGCAGACAATTATAACTAAAAATCCACATGGACCCCACGGCATTAATTGTTGTACATACCAAATGACTCACATAGAGTAGTATAGTTCTTTCTACTTTTGTAATTGATTGTGTTGATTTAAGTGATATTAGGTATTCGCATATAACTCCAACTTTGTTACTGTTTTTAAGGTAAAATAAAATTAAAGTAGTCCGATTAACAGATATGCAAAGACGTAGTGAATTATTGTAGGCATAGTATGCATCTGAAGTGTTACCCCCAGCACAAGCAAGACAATTTGACCAGCAGCAATTCACCAAAATTGTGTTGTGAAGAAAATAGTTTTACCTTGGGTGTATTCCCCTGAAGAAGAACACAACTCTCTCTGTCTGCTAAACAGCCACGACTACAGTTAATAGTTGGGTTGAACTGAACATGGTGTGCAAAATTCACAACCTTAGAAAATCTGCTTTGGCAATACTCAAGCAATAGTTTTCTTCAAAAGAATGCCGTTACGTTTAAGCAAAGGTTTAGCTTTAACGATGCAGGCTCGCGTAACCCTTTAATTTAGTTGTGTCATACAGGTTGTTTGCGAGCTTGAAATACTTTTTGTGTCATTTGTATGCGAAGAAGAACCTTTCGCTTACTTTATGACTTAGTCGGGTGGTTTATGACATAACTAGTGCGAAGAATCAAAATCGTGTTACGGTACTGCAAAACCTATTTGCGTTGGGTATAAGTAGGGTTGCCATCGATCTGGACTAAAAAATAAGGACAACCAGGAAACAAGATAAGATTAAAAAGGAACAGAAGTTATTGGACGGAATGTATTCATGCGACACGTCAATTCAATGTAAAAGGCCGCAGGAAAAAGCGATGTGCCTAAAAAAGCAGACAGTTTTCACGGCAGGTCTTGTACAAGTGTACTTTTACTTGCAAAATGGACTTGACTGGACTTTCACTAAGGCTGTTTCTATCTTCGGTTCTAAATGGCGCACTAAGGTATATCGAAATGCCCAACATGGAAAGCTCTGCCCTAAAAATGAGACAAAAATAAGGAAGCAAGTAAAAATAAGAAAATTTCTTAGAAATAATAACCAAAATATTTTCTAAGACACAAACCTTCAAAATAAGGACAAATCGTAGAAATAAGAACAGCATGGCAACCCTGGGTATAAGGCAACCGCTGCTTGTCAAGCAACTGTCAGAATTGCGCCACTCGAAGCAAAAACAGGAATGAAACTTTATCACGTATTTCGAATGGCTGTAGATCATTTTACCTAGCCACAAAAAGTAGCTACTTCAAATTTATGTGAGGAGGTGCATACAGAAAAATTCCGAAAGCTTATTCAATACCTTCAAACTTTACCATTTTCAAGCTCCTGAAATGGACTTTGAAGCTCAAAACAGGTAAATTCAGCAAAGAAGTTATTATATACGCGAGAAAAGCACTATATATGATATAGTAGCCTATGTGAGTAGTTTTGTTGAAACTTTATGTGTCCGAAGAGCAATAACACTTATGATAAATACTTTTTCAGCTTTATGACTGCACTTCGACATACGGGTAAGTGCTGCCGGATCCTTAACCGTGTTTTGGCCTACGGAAGTTTGTAGCCTGACGTATAGGTTAATTGCTAATAATACATTGAAAAAGGACACTGCTCCATAAAAAACATTGCCAGTTTTGTAAATGTGCACTGTTTGTTTATTAGGGCAAGTAAGGGCCGCAAATGAAGAAATGGCGAAATTGGGTTTACAGAAAACCAGTAAGTGGAACTGATTTTTCGCTGCGACACATACAGATTACATGGATTTAGGAACGAATTTAGCCTTTGTCATTCATAATTTTGTACAGATGATGAAGTTAGCAACGAAACAACTGCCATAGAACGCATGTTGCAGTTATCAGGTAACAAATTTAAAGCAACATGTGTCCTATCTAACTTTTAGTTAACGGTAATTAATCAAGGCACAAAACAGTATAGGCAGTGGTGGGATTCAAATATTTTATCATCCGGTTCTCTCACTAGCAGCATGCCATATTGGCCCGGGGCCGATATACACATAGGCCAATACATATGTAACGATTATTTTCTCGCTCAGTTAGCCAGGTTTTAATTTCACGCTTACGGTGAACCGCGACACCAATAACTGTGAGTCACTTTCCACTGTGAAACTGAGTAGCGTTATCACGCTAATAAACCAAACCGACGATCCTCGAAAAGCCACATTTTATTGGTCTCAGCCAGACGCCGACTCAGACTCACCCCTCCTAAAATCGCACAATCTTTATATACAACCAGGGTGCCAAAACACGTGATTAAAATAGCTCAACAAACGCGTACACGGTGCTGATTGGTAAAAACGCTCGCTTCAAACGAAAATACGATGATAAGTAACAACATGTGGGAACAAAGTCCGTAACACATACGCTTTTAACAACCGGTTAACAACGCTTGTTAAGAACTGGAGGTCATTAAAGTTACAAAAACCGGTTCGCACGAACCGGTGCGAACCGGCTGAATTCCACCACTGAGTATAGGAATATATACGCTGCCAATTATATTTCCCATTGCAGTAATCATAACATCAACATTATAAAATCGATAGTTGCATGGAAATTGGTTGTTTGATACTTGATAGAGCCGATGTATATGTTTCTTCAAGTTTTGAAACATAAAAAAATCTACAGAAAGTTTAAAACCTTTGCAGAAAAAAGTGCGCAATACATTGATGAAGGTAAATATGATGAAGCCTATGGGACAGCACAAAGGTTATACGAACTTGGTTCTGCTGTAAATTGTTTTTCCTTGTTGGTGAAGTATTTTGTTGTGCTGGTTCGGACCGATCGCATCGACAAGGCGTATGAGATTCGTAATGAGTTTTTCTCTTTGAGTCAAAATGCCGAGCTTTCGGCCGAAGATGTGATGACTTATGCCGACCAACTGCGAGTCCGGTCAAAATGTTTTGAATCGCTTTTATTTTACGATCTGGCTGCGACGTTGATTGTCAATGAAACACAGCCTGAAGAGGCCATCAACAGCTTTCTAAAATGCGTTGTTGGCTGGTCAGGACTAGTGAGAGATTTGCTGGAGAAACACTTGGTGCGAAAATCATTTGTGAAAACTCGTGTTGTTTCACAAATGAGTGATTCGTATAAACGCGTCAAAGGTCTAGCAGGCTTGGATAAAAAGCAATCTTGCTTGGTGCTTGCTATTATTTTGCATTGCATTGATCAAGCCTATTGGCTGCTAGGAGAGATAAAGGCGCGTGAGGAAACTGGTGAAACCGCTGTTCAAATGATGCGAGATGTGTTTGGTGAAGAAGCCAGCAAGTTCCAAATATATTCCACAATTTTGAATAATCTCGGCCATGCCTACATGATACAGGGTCGCACTGATGAAGCGATAAGGCTTTTTACGGAGGCTATCGCAGCACTTAAAAAAGCCATCGATTATTCCTCTGAAGCTGAACGTAAACGTGACATGGAAAAAGCTGAAATCGCTCTCCGTATCTTAAAATCCGAAATCTAACGCCAGCTTTTATTATAAACCCCTGTTTCTTTGTCGACAAAAGCGACATGTTGTATAGCTTTTTACGTTTAACAAGTAACGGGATTTGAAAATGTGCATGTATGTAAGCCTACAGTAACCAAATTAGTGATTGTCTTGCATAGCATTCCAATTTTGTCTGTAAAGATTTATTTGCTCATCATTATTGTTTGCTATCATTACTGTGTACTGTTATAGTTTTTTTTCGAATCACTTCGTGTTTCATTTACATTTCGATAATCCGTGGTGGAAATTTTACATGTCATGTATGTAGCCTGCTTATGGGTTGATTGTTAACTTGTATAAAAGAACACGCTACTTGAATTAAATAAAAAAAGGCTGTGCTCAGAGCTAGAGGTATTGTATAATTTAACAATTATGTACAGTTTGAAGTGCCTGACAAGTCCAAACTAGGTGTTGACCTTAAATGAAAGATTATAGTTGTCTGTAAACAAACCGGTGAATGATTTTTTCAATAATGTTTAGTAATTTAGGTTAAGCAGTAATATTGCCGATGTTGTCAATGTATGGCAACTTTGCTACTATAATTATATATAAACTGGCAATGATGATGTCACAATTTGAAATGAACAAGGTTAATAGGCGACCTTTGAATGCAGTACACTGTACACTACTTATGAAAATATTAAGAATGTATAGTGCCGAGGAGGACAAACTGCGGCTAGCAAAGTAGCTAACAAAGTTTGTGCAAAAACAAGGTATTGAGATCAAAGTTCTTACTTGCGTCAATTTCTGCTGCATGACTGCAATTACTTCTGCACTGTCTCTTGTGTATCAGGCAAGGTAACAAGGTGTGTTTTTTACTTTAAATTTTATTTTTCTTATACCTTTCAAATAAAACAGACGTTCTAACAAAATTTGTGGAAACATTGATGCAAGGCGGCGTTGTTTTCGGATGTCTTTGCATTTTTGCTTTTCAACTGTTTACCACATTTCCTATATTATTTTTGTATCAAAATTATAATTATTATTTCAAAGTTATTTTTGTGCAAGTTCCAAGAAATACTATTCCATGCGGTTTGTTAAAGTTAGATAGTTTTACTGGTATGCTGATAAAAATTGCAAATTGCTATCCTTTGTTTACAGAATATTTTTTCACTTTTTCTAAGGTTAGCCAATTTAAAAAAAAACAACTATACGTGACGGAACGAAATTATTATGCGTCATAGAAAATATACTGACAAAACTTTTTTTTTTTTTACAAGCTGGTTAAGCTATAAGAATGCAACTAGTTTAATCTACGCCGGAGCAAAAACGGTAAATATGGTGCAGTCGTCATTGTCTATAAAACCTTGTTTGCTATGTCGGTGCTGTAAAATGTAATCGAGATAGGTCATGATACATGAGATGTTTTTCAGGCTTAACATAAAATTCGGCAAATAAGACTTTGCCTTTGCTGAAGTAGCAATCGAGCGTCATTTGCATATTTGCTTGACTGTGGCCCCTAATTATTTGCTGACGTTGCTTATTTTGCAGAAATGCGGTGCTTCCTCTCTCTATATATGGCTTTAAGGAAGGACGCTTATAAGGGAGCAATGACACCTTAGTTTCGTTTTGCGCGTTTTCTTTGTTTGACGTGAGAGGTGTGCGTGGGGCGTGTGATGTCAACATGAGTTTTGTGTAATCACGTGACAACAGAAACCTGAACTCAGCACCAAAGTTACAGAAATTGCTTCCATTATTTCATCGGAAAAAATCGTGCTTTCTAAGCTATTTTTCTCAGTTTTTTGTAAACCTAACTTAATTGTTTTAGCATAGCAACCTAAACCTAACCGAAATTTACCTTCTAATCTAAATCTAAATCCAAAAAACTTAAATAGCTAAAATCAACTTTTCGCGTGGTCTTTCTTCTAACCTAACCGCTTATCCTTAACTACAGGTTGCGTGACCTCTACTGAGGGTAAAATAATCACCGTCTGTACAAACATTTGTAATGCAGTAAGTAGGCTATTACAAAAGTTGATTGTTAATACACAACCAAAAATGAATGGTACAACTTTTGTTAATTTTGTGTACATACATACAAGAATGTAACTTTAGAGCGGTAAGAAGTTGTATGAACAAAACTACCAACAAGACATTACAAAACATGTTTTATGCTTTTATATGTATAAACCTCCTAGAAATTTGGAAGTGAACGAAAATATGCAGCAGCACCATTACTCTATAGTCTATATCAACCAATTATTATTGAATAATTATTTATTTATTAATTCTGAGGAACAAAACACGGTGCAGATAGCGGTCTGCTGATACACAAAGATGCTAAAATAAGGAAACTGTATGTGAGACATACCAATTCTGTTTGGACCGAATTAGAAACGGTGCCAAAGTCTTATTATGCTGTAGTTTTCCCCACACTGATACCCTAAAGGGCATTTCCCTTTTTCCAAATAACCGCTGTTTGTTGACTGCTGTGTGCGTTTTATACGCCCATACGCTTTGTTAGAAACCTGTTTTAAAATTTGCGCAACAAATTGGCCTCCAGAACATAAACAAGAGTCGAAACTTCAGTTTCGTTCAGTGCTTGCGATTGCGTCATATAGAGGTAACAAGTAGTTTTACAAAGTGTGTGAAATAAACGAGGTTCAGACTGATATACGCTACAACTCAAAGCAAAAGTTGATTAAAGCAGTTACTTCATCTGTAGGCTATAACTTGCACTCTTGCACAGAAGGCCAGTGGAACAAAATATCACCATGAACTTCGAACTGGACGATAAGTAAGACTCTTTGTGTTTAAACGCTTTAGCCGTTTTATGTCTCTTTATAAAACCTAGCATTAAATGCTTTTGTTTTGAAATTGCAGCTTGCTTGCTATGTTGGCCCTGCATCATATTGGTCAGTATAATAAATAAGCCTGTATCGCACTGAGTAACTACTGATGTAAAATTTGTGCACGTAACTGATACATAATTAATTAGACAAATTAATAATTTCGTTCACTGTGACAAGCGGTATAGGTATATCATGGCTGTGTGAAGTAGCGTCAGCGTCCCTGCATTGAGTCCTGTAAATATTGTTAATTTTAAAAACAGCACAAGCTGGACGACAGGCTGCTGATGGCAGAGAAGGGTCATCCAGGATAACGGAATTAACTGATGACGGTAGTTGCCTACAACTTATAGTATGAGTGATGTAAACGACAGCAGGCAATAATCTACACTTCTACTGCTCAACAAGATTATTATTTATATTTTGTATTATAACCAGACAATGCAAATAACAACTTGCACGCCCATATCAAGATCGAGTATTGAGAGATTATTACATTAAATTTTCTTCCCATTCATCAGCCTTCATATGCAATTACGTGTTAACTTGTTTCCATATTTATAGGAAGTTTTATTGTGCAGAAAATAAAGCAAATTCTACATCAGAAGCGACCAGTGAATTGGAAAAAATGTTTGACCTTGACGGTAAGCCACTGAAAAAAAATGCAAAGCCACTACTGATCATTAGACGCAGTTTCATAAATTTTCTGTCTTCAATTTAGAAGGTTATAAAAGTTTTCTCGTTTGTTATTTGCACAATCATAACCGCAGTTATTTGTTGTCCTGGTTTTAAATAAGACATGAATAAAACTGTATGATAATATCATAAACTCCCGTTTCGTTGTTTTCTTGACTAGAAACAGTTAGTTCGCCTTTTCCTCAACGAACTTGGTTTAAAACGAGCTTATATTTTGAGCAAAGTTTACAATAAAGTTTTTTCCAAATTTAAGAAACATAAGGCTAAGTTAATTACTGGACGCTCGAACACAGATTGTCTTATAGAGAAGATGCATGTGCACGTTTGTAATTTAGTTAAGCCTTTCCTAGCGGAGTGCTTGCGTATGTGTGGAAATTGCAAATATGATTAATAAAAATTTCACATGGTTTTGTTTTTACCAGTTTTCGTTGCTTGTTTTCTTAGAAAAGAGTTCGTGTTACATGGCAAAAGGAAGATACGAGGAAGCATACGGAATAGTGAAGAAACAGTATAAACTGGGCCCCAGCATTAATTTTGCCCCAGTTTTGACCAGATACTTTGTGTCGCTTGTACATACAGACCGTTTTGAGAAGGCAGATAAAATACGTAGCGAATTAATTTCTGCTTTGACAAGCAACAACGATCTTTCATCCCAAGACTTTGTGAAGCACGCCGATAATCTCCGGATGAAAGGAAGCTCCATGGAGTCGATCCTATTTTATCAAATTGCGTCAGATTTGTTAGAGACTGAGACACTTTCAGGTGATATTACAGAAACCGCTCAACGTTGCTCGTTGGGCACAAAACTTGCTGTGACAAATCTCTTGGGAACTCAAGGCATATCAAAAAACGCCATAAAACGTTTTGTGATTTCGCATATGCAAAAAGTGAATGACCATCTCAGTCGGATAAAAAGCATTCCTAAGGCTTTGCTGTGCTTGGTGAGGGCGATATGTTATCACCACACAGAGCAGTGCCTGTTACAGGCTGGTGATTTCAAAGCACAGGAATCTGTTTTACTTAAGGGTGTGGAAGTTCTGCGTGACGGCTTGGGAAGCAAGGCAGAGAAGCACGAGCTTTACGGTGCGTTTCTCAACAACTTAGGCAACACCTACATGAAAATAAACCGACCTAGAGACGCTGCAAGGGTTCTCAACGAAGCTGTCGCTTCCATAAAGAAAGCCAATTATGACACTGAGCTGGAAAGAGCCGACTGCTTAGCAAAAGCTGAACGGGCTCTGCTGTCAGCTCAAGCTATGATATGAGGCTTGTTCGGTCTTTTCTTACCATTTATAACCATTAATGTGTTTTCAATACGTCTTCTTAAAGCTGTAAAAATTTATACTTCCACTTCAATATAATTTCAATTTTGTTAAATGATTTGACGAAGACTTATAAATATAGAGATTAGTAAAAACTTATTTGAATATATATGCATTTATTCACATACAACGTATTACAACAACTTACTTTTGTACTTTAATTTCTTTATATTGTAGTAAGGATTTCCTTTTACCAACAAACTGTAAATGCATGAATTCATGGCTGTAAATAAAGAAGCAAGATGTATGCAGTTACTGTAGTGTTTTGTCTGAATAAATGCTTTTGCTTGAGTGCGTGTACTTTTCAAGTGTGCAAATTCCCTTATGAACCAGTTTAGGCAGAATAAAGTGCATAAGATATTCAAGCTTAGAAACTCTTGCAAACTTTACTAAAATGTTTTTATAACAGGGCACCGTATCTGCTTGTAAAAAGGCCTAATTTCTTAGTTTATTTTATTATAAAGTGAAATTACTAAAAATGCAATTAATCGAAAAATTCCAAATGGGGCTCCCTGAAATTTTGCATGTCACTTTGGTATGTCTTAGTCTATTATTTATTTAATGAAATCTTAATAAAATCACATATCTCTAGCTTTTGCAATAGAATGCCTTTACACCCTGCAATAGGACCTTTTTATTCTTTTAAATCAGGACGACTTAGTTATATCTGAAGGATTTAATTTAAATCAGGGCGATTTGTTTAAATCAGAAAGAAATGATTCCGATATAACTAAATCATTTCGATTTAATGTAAATCATCCTGATTTGACAAATGTTGACTAAGGAAAGCGTGTATTCTCAAAAATTTATTTTTACAAACGGCACCCCATATGATTCTCTGTTTAGTAATCGAGTCGATTACTAAAAAGCAAACATGCTTCACACGTAACAGGTATAGGATCACATACTTCACATACTTCCCAATCGCTGTTCCATGTTTTGTTATGTACCAACATTACCTGGTATTTTACTTCAACTGTCTTGAAGACTGCATGCATGGGTTAGCATTCGAAAGATGTCGCATCGTTTAATTCAATACGAGAAACTAAATGTGTATAACTATAGTGATATAGTTTGTAGCATCGGTTTTATACATTGCTCGACTATAAACAGCAGATTAAACAAGAAATAATTAATTCAAACACCTTAGGTTTGCTGATTGTAATGTTTAAGGTAATACACTGGCTATATTAGTAAATTGTGATTGCAAATATTCTTGCAATTACGCGTGATTGTAGGCTGTTGCGCATTCTTCAGGAATTCTATGTATAATCGTGTATAAAGCACAAGATGAAAGAACGTGTAAGGTGAGACGTGTTTTCTTAAAAGGTCAATTGCTCTCTGGTCTCGTATTGCACCATCACACTATGTTGATTTGGCCAAACAGCAGAGTCGACGGAGGAACCGAAACTCGTTTATAAAGAGAAGAGAATACAGTAAAGCAAACAAACACGTCCCCAGCATAAGAACAATGAACACTCATAGAAACCAGTCGCTTGAAGCAGTTGCACCTCTTTCAAATTGTAAAGACATTTCTGTCTTTTTGATTTTATGCTTGTAGTGTTTGCTGAACTTACTTTATAGCTTACCACAGCTTTCGACAATGAGCTTCGGTGCAGACAACGACGGGTAAGTGAATTAGGCTAAATGATTTTTTAAGCAATCGCTATGGTTGTTGGAAAATTATAGTTAGCAGTGAAACAGTGTGATTACACACTACTTAAGTAATTATTGAAATATAGGCTAATAAACAACATATTTAATGGGAATTTCAAACAATATTTTTATATTTTGCTCTAACACCGTGTTGTTTGCAGCTTACTGCAGCTTCTTGCTGGCCTTCAACGCTTGGGTAAGATTTAGATAAATGATTGACATATCTCACATCAAGATACGAGAAGTTTACTGCTGCATCAATACAGATTTGCTTGTTATACTACTGTAGGCAGCTGCTTAAGGCAACATTAACATTTATTCATAAATTACAGCTCAGACTGATGATGATGACGACAATAAAAGCGACCAAGAATCAGGAGCAACATCAGGTTTGTTTAAGCTCTTTGATGCACTATAACAATAATAACATCATCATCGTTATATAACATCACGAAGCATTAATAATAAAAAAGCCCATCACTGCTTAACAAATAGGCTTTTGAGAACGGAGCAGTGTTGCTTTTTTAAGTAGATTTATTAGAGCTATTGATTTAAAGTATATTTATTTATCATGGAGTTTTGTATGCGACAGACTGAATTTTGCCCGTACTGACCTCGACATTTCAATGAACCAACTTCCAGTCGTGCTTTATTTGTTGCTTTTTATCTTTTGTTTTTAGTTCTTTATACTTTACAATTTTATTTTCATTTACATTGACGTGTGCTTTAGTGACGGATAATTTTGTAATTATTTGAAACTATATAGTTAATAGCCTATCACAAGTTTGCAGCCAGGCATAAAGTTAACAGAAAAGGCTGTTTTTTAAGTGTAAATTTTTTAATTTAACAAAATTATAGCTAAATTAAATTAGAACTAATTTATGATAAAAATAACCACAAGATAATAATATTCAAATATAATACAGTATAAAAATTATAATACCAAACAAATCAACGCTATATGTTTAATACTAAGCATAATCTCAAATCTACAAGCTGCACTTCTGATGAACGACTTCTCTGATAATATAGTTATAACGTTTCGTTTCGAAAGAGCAAGTTGCTGTTACAAATGAAAATTTAAATAAAAAACGTCGTACACCGGAAAAGCAGCTTTTATTATAGGCTATATACAAGCTTTGCCAGCAAATTAGCAATGTTAACACAATATGTTTTCAACTGCAACTGATGTAAACATGGCTACTGCGTGGTGTTTTAAAGCATGCTCACCTTTCCCCGCTTTATAATGTATAAAAACTGTAACTCTTGGCATAGATCAACGCGAGACATCCTCGGAGCAATCCACATCAGTCGAGCGCTTACTTGGCCTTGAAGGTGAATAAGTTTGCGTTGGTTATTGTTCATTCGAAGTATATTGGCGTGACAGCCTGCATTTATTAATTACTTTCTTTAGTTACTCTTATTCTTTTGATATAGCCGCTTTAACCACTGTTGAACGTTTTATTTTAGCAAAAGCTACCGAATATATGGAGGAGGGAAAACATGAGGAAGCTTATGGCTTGCTGAAAAAGCAATACAAGCTAGGTGCCAGCGTTTATTTCGTTCGGGTATTGATAAAATATTTCACTACGCTCATTACCACCGATCGTGACAACAAATGCCAACAGATAATCAGCGAGTTGAAAAGCAAAATTCGCGACGAATTAGAAATTCCACCTGACGATTTAATTAGATATGCGAAACAACTCCAGGTAAAAAAAGAGTACTTTTCCGCTTTCTTGTTTTTTCAACTTGGTGCTTCTCTTCTCAAAAACGAAATTGATATTGCTAATGTAGTCAACGGCATGCAAACATGCGCTTTAGGTTGCAAGTTAATAGTCATGGCCCTGGTAAATCAAAATTTGGCTTCTAGAGCTTTGATAAAGCGCCAGTTCATTCCACAAATGTTGGAAATGAGAAGGCACCTCAAGGTTGTCCATGGTGTGGATAAAAAACAGTTGTGTTTGGTTGAGGCTAACTGCTTGCATCACATTGAGATTTTCCAGGGGTTGGTTGGCGATCATAATGCTTCTGAAGCTTCAATAAATGAAGCCGTAAATCTGATGCGAGAAACACTTGGTAGTGACGCAGAAAAATTCGAGATTTTCAGTACACACCTGAACAACTTAGGGGGCGCTTACCTGAGGAAAAATAGACCCCAAGACGCAGCTAGAATTCTGTCGCAAGCCATCGCTGCAATGCGAAAAGCTGATTTTAGCACAGAAGCAGAGAGAATCAGTGACATTGCAAAAGCTGAGAACATGCTGCAAAGAGCTCGAAGCGAATTTTAAATTTACTGCTGGCACTACACTTGTATATATCTGCATTTGTACATAATGATTGTACTTTTGTTATTTATGCGACAGAAAAAATTATTTATTTTATAAATTTCTATTAATGAAATGAAGTTGCTTCATTTATCATTTTCTTTTCTTCGTTTTAACCGTGACTTCCATTTTCAGACAAGCATGTAAAATATCTTACCCAAATTGCAATGCGTTTAAAAAAATTTTACAACAAAGTTTGCAAAAAACTGTATCATTATAATCCTATTGCAAAACAGGTAAACGATTTTTGTCAGGTTTGTTTATGTTTTTGTGCACGTTTTTGTTGTAATCTTCACGTTTTCAGTAAATCTAATAAAAATAACTGCTTTGGATACTCTTGGGCGTTTGGGGAGACCTGGGACAAATGTAACACGGGTCAAGTGTAACAGTTTAAATGTTCCTTGTTTAACTACGTGGCTGTCGAAAATTTAGACAATACGTCGGCTTTACAACCAGTATAAGCTAAGATAATTATGTCAACTGTAATGTATGCTAAAAAGAAAAGATCAACAAAAATTTGTTTTTAAACCAAGTGAGTAATTTCTAAAAAAACGGAATAATTTTGCCTGCATCAAACAAATAATAAAATCAGATTCTTGGCGGTATAACAAGGAGGAAATAGGAAATAAGAGTTATTATAAATTAGTCTTTATTTGTGCAATTGGTTTGTAGAAGATTAGAAATTTTGGTCACAAGTTGGATGCGTATGCTTGGGTTTATGGCGGTCGGCATCATGTCAAAGTCACAACATTGGACAATATTTTTAATTTCTTTGCTTTACCGATTCTTGACATTCCTGAGTTAATTTAACGTTGATTGCGTTGCTTTATATTTTCATGTTCAGCGTTTATCAAGTTAATCAGTTGTTCCGTAAGTTACCGGCTCAATATACAGTCTTATTTTCTTAAGTATGTTGGTCGATCGATCCCTGTGAAAGTGCTGCTGAGAAAGACATGCAATCTCGTTGGTAGTGAAGGTGAGTTCCGCTCTCACTCTAGGTTCTGATGATGGTCAATAAAGTTTTATCAGCCGTCGTCCAAGTGGGCTTTAATGATAGAAGACTGTTCGTTGGAATAGCTTCCGAAGGGACTCATAGCCAATTGGCAGGGACGGCCACAGATTGATTGTAACAGCTTGCCGAACACTTTATTAAAATATCACTTAATGATCTTTATCTTCACCCACGGTTCAACCATCAACTTTATTTGTTCCAGTCAACTTGATCACACATGCTTTTAGAATTTGATGAATTTGTCGACGAATCATGCTGCAAGCATTTCAATAGCAATCGGCAAGGTGAATGATGGATTCAGTGCATGGTATGCAAGCACTGGATCTATAAACGTCGTGTTAGTGAAGTTTAAACGTTTTTTTTTCAAACCTGTTACGCTGACACTGATTTATAGATTCACATATGATCGATTTTAATGATTTGTAATAAAATAGCAGCTTTAAATATGGTGTTACAAGTTACAACTGACCCAGCGTCACCAGTATGCTACAATTGACCGAATAAACGGGAAAAATGTAGGCCTAACAAGAAAAAGTGTATATTAAGATGAAATTTACAGCAATATTGAAGATGGAATGAGTTTTGTAAACACTTGCGTTAAAATAATCAATGTCCGCTGTTCGATAATAAGAAAGCAATGCACTTGAATATTTACGAAATCGCGAGAAAGTCCGTAAAATTATATCAAAGTCGTTTTTTTTTGTTTTACAAAGTCCGTTAAAGTTGGTTACATGTATAGCCTACTTTTCCCATTTTATACCTCTTAAAAGTTTCGAAAAAAATTTTTTTGAGATAGGCTACTTTCGATTTTCGGAAGTATCTGAGTCAGATTTGAGGTTAGTGAGAAAACCATTTATAATAAGTCGGTAGAGTATCTTATAACTCAGAACTAAAAAATAACTCTACTTGCTAAGATATGTTTGGTAGTGTACTGGTCCGTGAGTTCTGGGTAAAAGTTTCTCACCAAATTGTTGCTAAAGAATGTATCAAAAGCTATTGCTATTTAGTTGTATGCTACCTACCCTACTTAGAAGGATAAAACCGTTAGCTCGATAACTGGAAATCGAGCGATGAGAAATTATCGCGGAGTTAATAAGCCGTGCAAAGACTTTTTCTCAGTCCGAAGAAAGAGGTTAATTATTATGATACAACACCGTATCATGCCAGTTAAGAAAATAGTTGATTACTTTCTGCAACAAATTTCTCATTGTGTGTTTGCTTCATAACTAGCACAAGGGAATGTAAAGGTTAGACAATACTGAAAAGAAAGCGAACCATGATTTACTTTTTGAAACGCTACATTTTCTACCCTTAGATATTATATAAAAACGTGTTTAGTTGGTGCCACCTGCAGCCACCATAGTCCCACGTCAGGATAAAGAAATAGAATGGGAAACACTGGGTTTGCATTGGCGCATTGCTGTTAGATTTCTATGATCAGAGTTGAAAGCGTGGCTTTTCCTACTCTGATATAATTTAGGACTGTGCTTGCTGCACAGCAATTTGAAGTGAACACGTTGTGTACAACTTATGAGATGTATAACTTATCGTTTTAGGTTTGAATCAGCAGCATGGCATGTCTTTTCGTACACTGGCTACCCGACCCTATTTTATGAGCTTGTTGAGCGGGCTATTTCGCCCAAAAAAAACGGCAAACTTTTAAATCTGGTACCGATAGACCTTATAGGCCGAGTGCAAAGTGTGGCAGGAGATTTTCCAGCGTGCATGCCAAATTTTTTATCTTAACAAAGATTTATAAGAATCAAACAAAAAAAATCTGGTTGTTTGAAGAACACCAATGCTTAATAAATAAATAAAGAAAGAATTAAGGCTTTGGTGCATGTCATCATGCCAAAATTTGTGTTGTCACGCACAATTTCTCGTCGAAAACTGCCCTACTTTCCAGTCAGGTCTTTCACGTGTCGAAACTCAAAACCAATCCCCGATTTTCTAACGGAAAAGCAATTGTGTTTATAAGTGTTTTATTTGATAACCTTGACCAGAATTATAGATTGCACTGTGCATTTTTAGCAATAAATAGCCTAATACTGCTCATTTCGCAAAATTTTTCGTCTGGTATATGGCTACATTATGAGGCATAGGTCAGATAAAAGCTACCACAAACGCAAAGTCTATGCAGCATAGCGCTATGTATACCAAATAACTATAAGAACTACTGCAATGTAATATTGTATTCTACAATATTGTAGTATAATATTCTATTCATTCCAAAATGGACGGGTAAAGGATGGCAGTGCTTCAGCGTTCTTCTAAATAAAACAGTTTTATGTAAGTTGTGTTGATATAAATTTTGTTACTTTTATACTTCCAATGTTTCTTTCAAATTTCTTTACCTTTGGTATGAAGTTACCATGATGGCCTCGGGCCAGTAAAAAACAGGTGCTGAGAAATAATTTGGACACCCCTGGCATAGCAATGCACACACAAGACTCACATTGTACACAAATTTCTTTTACATGTAATAGAGATAGAAGGCAAATTTTGTTGTTTTAATGCCAAATGAATGAAATAAACAACTTATGACAACAAATAAACAATAATAACACTGGTCAACACGATTTTTGCGGCAGACTGTGTTGGGGTCTTTTTTACCTAATTTTGGGGCGCTGAATCCGAATCTGGCATTATTTTTTTTCTATCACATCACGTTTTTGAAATAATATATATGATCAATATAAATAATACCGCAAATCAGAAACCGCTTTGAAATGTAGAGGTTGTTTTAATCAAAACTGCTGGAACGCTTAATCATGCAAAACACGAACACAAAGCCTCGAAATCATTTAAAAAACATCACTAGAAACTAGCCGTTGAACAATCAATGTAATGATACAAAACTGCCACAATCTTTAAGACCTCGAAAATTTTCGTTTTAATGGCTTTCGTTTATGGGTAGTGGTGTAATTTTCTCTCTTCAATTTCCAGCAGTAATCTGCCATCATCTGGCAGTCCCATCGGCCTTGGTAGCGCTCTTCCATATAACTCTAATGTCTTGGTTAAAGCGCTCACCTTGTTCTTCACTGACGTCCCAAAGGTTTTCGGGAAAGTAATCTAAATGATTTTTCAGAAAATGTAGCTTTATGCTCATATTGCATTTCATCTCTTGCATGCTGAATAACATTTCTTTTAAGAGGTCTCGATAGTTATCTGCCTTTCTGTTGCCAAAGGAGTTATTAACAACTAAAGAAAAAGAATTCCAAGCCCTTGCTTCAACTCTGTTTATTGATGCTGCAAAGTTTGGATCTCTGAGCAGCTTCCTTATTTGTGGGCCACTAAAAACTACAGCCTTTTTCTTTCTTTTCTTCACTGAGACTTGGGAAGGCTTAGCAGATGTACTTAAAGCAATCTCCATTGTGATCAAGAACCTAAACTCTAAAGCATTGTGATCAAGAACCTTAGCATACCATTTCATTGCCCCAAGATTGGTGGGAAGTTGCAGCAGGATGATCTTCTTGGTATCTACTAACGGGTTATGAATGATATTTTTCTCTCCAGGTGTTAAACTGCTCCTTTCTGGCTACTTATCTTTTATCCAATGCTCATCTATGGCTCTGCTATCCCAGTAGCAGAGAAAACAAGGGTTTTTGGTGTAACCACCTTGCTGTCCTAACAGAAGGTTCATTATTGTTATGTCTACACATAATGCCCAGCCATGATCACTGTACTTCAGTGTTTCCAGCACATCCTTAATGTTTTCATACGTCTCTTTGAGTGTCACAGAATGTCCTACTGGAATCGATGCATATTTATTTCCATTGTGAAGTAACACGCACTTCAGGCTTCGTTTTGAACTCTTTTCTTTTACATTATACAAACAATGTTATGTTTATTGTTGACAATGTTTACGTTTTACTAAAGAGCAGGGTGCTGTCACAAAAAGCATTGGCCTTTTAAGTCTCCAGGGCAGATGTATACAGATAAAGACGGTAACTCAGTAATGAGCTACCAAACGTGATGTATAAACCAAGCGCGATGTATAAAGATGGTAACTAAGTAATGAGATACGAAAAAAAAATGAATGCGTCCACATATATTTTCGAAATTCGAAAAGAGGTCCGTGATTGAAAAAAGATTGAGAACCACTAGATTAAAGTTTACTGAAAACTCTGTCATTCTGTGCTACAACAAAACTTCCAGCCGAGGTTTCATCATAGGTGATTTCAATAACAATATTTGATTTGTTGCTGTTATACGCTCACCGTACCGTCACTAACGAAAGTCAAAATTTGATCAATTTATGAAATTGGGGAAAATGCGCAGCGAAAAAACCTGACGTGATAGAGCAATTCTGAGCTCAGAATTGGATTCAGCAACCAAAACTTAGCCTAAATCAATCATCAAAGTTCATGCAACAAAATTTTTTTTTGTTTTTGTAGACCAGTGTAATGAATAAACAACTTATTGAGACTTCAATGCTTGTCTCCACACCAAAGTTTTTCATCTATTTTTTTTTCGTTAAAAATACGATTGCAAATCATTTTGTGAAAGCTTTGTTCAATTATTTATTTATCGTAGTTGTGAAGGAAGTTCACTTTGAAATATGGTGACCTCATCGAAGCAAAAGTTACCACCAGGCAACTATTTTCTGGATATATATTTACACAACTTATATCTTTGGTGTATAAAGTGCACCAGACTAAATCTAATTGTAAATAACTTCTAAAGTACAATATCAGATGTTTCCAATCCGAAATCACAGCGTTATCATGCATATAACAGCATATGGCAAAAATTTAGACAATTTTATACAATAGTAGCAATGAAATTAAAACTTCACAATCTTGAGTAAGAGTTTGTGAATACGACACTGCATGTTAGTCTTGCATTATATTGTTATGTATTAAAATTCTTGGCTGTTTTTATTATCTTCTGGTGTCTACAGTAGATAAGCTTTGTTTGTTAGCAATATGGCAAAAAATAAAAAGAAAGGATTATCTGATAAAGTACGCAAGTCTAAATCAAATGCAAATTCTGCCTTTGGATTGGACAAAGTAAAAAATAATCCTTTTGAAATCAAAGTAAACAAACAAAAGCATAACATAATTGGAAGGAAGGTAAAGCATGATCTTGGATTACCTGGTGTGTCACGTTCAAAAGCAAATAAAAAGGTACTTAAATTCATAAAATACAAACATGATATTGTTATCTGTTTTTTTCTTTAAATGTTTTATTTTTTCTACCTAGTAAACTTGAATTTTTGATGTTAATTTGTCATTTTGTGTTTAGTTTCCAGCCATTCTTCCTTTTTAATAGTTCCAATAACCAATTCAATGAGTTTGGAACTTTCAAACTATTTGGTGGCACGTGGTTACTTGTTTAACAGTCAGCTTTTGTAATTTTAGAGGAAAGAGACTCTATTGCAAGAGTACAAGTACCGCAACAAAGCAAACAACATCAAAGATGAAAGGTTTGGTGCAAGTGATGCCCAAATTTCTTTGGAAGAAAAAATGCTGCAAAGGTTTTCACTTGAGAGGAAAAAGAAACACGAAAAAATGTCACAATTTAAGTAAGTTGACTTACCAAATGCTGATGGAGTTCTATCTTGTCGTTGCATTAATTTCTTGAGAATGTAATTAGCATTGAATACCATACTTTGAGTCATAAAAGAGTGTTATCATAAACTTTAAATGATACTGAAATGTTGAGCAATTTCAAAATTATATACATAACAAATTTACTTGATTAGATAGTGACAAGTGTACGAAATGATTTAAGCAAAAAATAAAAGGTGCGTCTTTCGTTTGAGTGGATACGGTATTTAGTTTGAAAGATTTCATATGATGAGATCAGATTCAAATTTACACACTAATATACTCCGCACCAGCAATATGTAATTGAGAATTGATAGATGCAAAGTCATGAATTGGCTACGGCATTTTATTATAGCTTCTTAGTTAATAGGGTGCAAGATATGGCATTAGTACAATATGATGCCTTTTGTGTACGGTAGCCTTAATGATGATGAAGAGTTAACGCATCTTGGACAATCTTTATCAAAGATCAACCGGTTTGATGATTTCATGGACAGTGATGGAGATGAGGCTGGTGGAACAATGTCAGGTTTGGCATTTTTATAAAGCGTTTTATTTTTACTTGGTGGCTTGGGTAACATCGCTCAACTGAGAGACATAGATAAGTATTTTCTATTGAGAGGAAGGAATGCTTCAAACTATGTGAATTTTTACTAGTACTGGGTTTTGTTTTGTGATAAAATGCTTTTTTCTTGATTGTCTAAAAATTCATTATTATATACTCTAAACATTTACAAACTTTATACTTTTACTCAAAGGGGAGTATGTTGAACATGCCCACTTTGGTGGCGGTATATTTAAAAAGAAAGTAGATGACCCTGTAGAAGATGGAATTAAATCAAGAAAAGACGTTATTGAAGAAATTATCGCAAAATCAAAGAAAGCAAAGGTAAATGAATCAACCTTACTCTAAAATATGACTTTTCAAGATCAGTGATGTTTAGATATGTGGTCAATTTTTGCAGTTTGAGAAACAAGCCACAAAAGAAAAATCAGAAGAATTAAGGGACAAGCTGGATGATGCGTGGGAGGATTTCCAAAAACTCATCAAGCCAGCTGTGCGAACTTCATATGGTACCACTGGTTTTATTAGAGCAAGAAGTGTAAAGCATCTTTTTGATTTTGTTTTATAAACAGTAATTCATCTTAAACACTTAGTTTAACATTACAGACAAGGAAGAAGCTAGAGAAAAGTCAAAGCCGGATGATTATGACATCTTTGTGAAGCAAATGTTGTTTGAAAGAAAAGCTGCTCCTACAGAAAGGTTGTGATTGAATGCTGACATAATCGGAAAATGTTACAAATAATTTTTAGTTGATTAATTAATGATATATCTTTCGGCTTACACAGAAGTAAAACAGACGAAGAGTTAACTGCTGAAAGGGAAGCCAAAATGAGAAAACTGGAAGAGGAACGACGATTAAGAATGCTCATGGATCAAGAAGAGGGCGAAAGAAAGCCAAAACATCAATCTGCTGATGCTCTTGATGATGAGTATGGATGTGGTTTCTGTTTGTTAAAACTTAAAAAATGAATTCGTCTTGTTTTTGTGTTCTACTTAATTTCCAAACCAATGTGTTGGTGAAGTAAGATAACTGCAAGAAGGTAATAGTATTCAGGCGTTAACCAGATTATAAAGCAATCTCTAAATGTGTTGAAGTTTTTCATTTGATAAAGAAGAAGTTGAAGTTGAACCGCTTTCATTTCTGCCTCAGGATGAAGAAGATACGGACGATGTGAGTTGAAATGTTTACACTTTTGTCCTGAAATTTGTAGAACCCGGTCATTATACTGTTAATAAGTCGCTTATGTACGAACAGTAACGTTGAACATAATTGTGTTCCCAGGAAGATAAAGCTGATGAAGATGAAAGTAAAACTCACAGTGACGAAGATGTTGATGATCTTGTCCTTCCTGAAGAGGGGTCAGATCTCGGTGATCAAGGCATTGGTGAAGATGGAATTTCAGTGGATGCAGATGAACCTGAAGATGGAAGTGACAGTTACTCTGACATTGATTCTGGCAACGAAGATGATGTTGATGTCGAAAGTTTAGAAGAGGAATTTGTTGAGAAAATAGAAGTAACCGTTGAAAATCCAGTAAAGACCACCACTCCTTCCAAATCAAAATGTAAGAAAAATTGAATCAAAATTTAATGCATGTATCAGAAACATAAAGTATTACTATATCCTGTCTAGTAAACAATGTTGTAATTTAAATCTCATGAAGACTGATTTGTGTCATTTTCTGCGAAGTTCCATCTTCATATTCTGAATTTGTGTCACTGTTGTCGCCGGGAGTTTGTCCATCTAAGGTTGTTGCAAAACTGCGTAAAGAATTTTCTCCTGGCCTAGGGAAAGGAAATAAAGCAAAAATGATTGAACTTTTCACCTACATTTGGGAACACTGCTGCATAGCAGCACAGAAGCATGTCCCCGAACTGAACACAATTTCTATACTGACAAGGTATTGGAGTTAGACTTTCATAGCACGCTGACTAAATGCTGTCCATTGTGCTGAGTCTTTGCTAATCCTAAGTTAACACATGACATATTTTCTGCAGCCACCTTTATGAACTCTGCGAAATGAACACAGAGAGTTGTGCGCAATGTGTTAGCGAACGCCTTAAAAGCCTGCATTACAAACTTTTTAAAGCAGAAAAATCTACCCAGTGGCCATCTCTGGAAACAGTAAGTTTGAATATAAGGTTTTTTGTTGGTCATTTTCTAGGAGCTTGTGTTTTTACTGTGTTCGTTCTTTTGCAGATGATTCAGTTCAAGTTGATTAAACTGCTTTTTTCAACAAGCGATTTTCGCCACAACGTTGTCACGCCTACACTTGGATTTATGTGCAATATATTAAACAACTGTCGTGTGCTCAGTTTAAAGTAAATATAGGCTTTTTCTCAGTTTTCTATAAATGATTATTGTTTAAATTCCAAAACATTTCGTCACAGGGACGTCGCCCGTGGCTTGTTTGTTTGTACTCTGGTATACGAATATGTTTGTTTTTCAAAGCGATTGGTTCCTGAATGTTTGAATTTTCTTGCCACCGTGATCAGTATGGCAATTAGAACTGGTGAAACAACCCAACCAGGTGAGCACATAAACTCCATAAAGAGTAGCTGATTTCACAAGTTTTGAATCTATTCGTAAAATATCAGAAATGTTGTCCACTAAATGAGCCTTTTTTCTAGAAATCCCCGAAGTTGCCATGATTCGTCGTAACAGAAAGAACTGTAGTCTTTTGGTGTGTAAAGATCCTACGCAAAGCGATGTTACTGACAAACCTAACCTTACCAAACTTCTTAGCCAGGATTATACTGACGAAGAAGCGACCGACGAAGAAAGGTGGTAGCACCAATGTTCCCTCTAATTTTTCACCAGTCTGAGCAAGCACACTTACTCCCTGAGCGGTCCCTTGGACCACTGTGAGCAACATCAGACGTACGCTCTGTGGCCATTATTATGCGTTTATTTTATTTTTAATTCAGGTTAGATTGTTTTTCTTGTGCGCAGCACAGATTTTCTGTGTGCAGAGACCGTGGCAGCAGTGCGCATTTGCGCACGCGCGCAGCTTAGAGGGAACATTGTGGTAGCACCCTAACAGTTTAAACCCCCCCTCCCCATTGAAAAAACACCATTTCATCCCATCCTAAACTTATGTAGGTGTCAACTGATTCGAACTGCCTTTCGACTTTCGGATAAATTCGCAAATCTTTACTCGGAAGTCCCTGCCTATGATGAAATCTTTTTCTCTTTGAGCCGCGTCTGCTCACTGTTTATCAAGAGCAACGACTGCTGTTTACAGCAACACGCGTCGTCCTTACTGGAGACGATCAACTTGTGCTGCGGACGACCAAGAGAACCTCTTACTTTCGGCAAAGCAAAACCGAAAGCGCTGAGATTATACGACCCCAAAGTTGAAGATACAGTGTAAGGACATTTTGATTTTCATGCTTAGCTCTAAACATAAGCTACAATTAGAACTCCCATGATTACCTTCGATAAGTTAATACGATATTCGTCCCGTAGATTCATATTCTCATTAACTTATAATATAACAATAACTAGTCTTTTTCGTCGCTGCATTTCTCACGTTTGTGGTATACAGATAATACAAGCTTTGCAGTGTGTGATTTCTACAGTATATGTTTTAATATTGTAATAATGTGTAAGGCCAATACTTCTCATTTCAGAGGTGAACCGTTTCAGAAACGTTCCAGGAAACTGAACGCTTCAAAACGAGAGCGGGAACGTTTGCTTCACAAACGTCGTCGAGAGATGAAGGGCGCAATGAGAGAAATAAGAAAAGACTCGAAGTTTATATCTCGACAACAACAGAAAGAGCAAACAGAAATGTATGTTTGTTGCTTTTCATTCCTTGTCATTTATCCTCCTTCAAACTTTTCTGTCACTCTGATGCTGCCGAAAATATTTCTACCAACCTTTTTACGGACTGTCAAGTCAGTGGTTTTACTTCTTTTTATTTGTAGGGACGAAGAGAGAGCTGCCAAGGTAAAGAGACTCTATGGGCTGCTTTCAAACCAAGAAGGAGAAGTTAAAGAGATTCAGAGGAAGAAATACAAACTGGACTTGTAGTGTTTCGGGAACTGTCATTGCATTATGAACACTCCAGTCCGATACCTAACTTGGCGAAGTTTAGATAATTATCAATTCAGATTTCGCCTTCGGCCGTGGGTCTTCGTAATAAAGCACCAGCTGGCTGGGTAGTCTTCCAAGCACATATATATGTCCAATACTATTTTGATTTAGCTTAAGCGCACTTCAACTACCTTAGACAAGTGCACAGTCTTCAGTTGATGGTCATCTTTTGGTCAGCCGTCGGTATTCACTATTTTGGTGTAGTCACGATATTTTGTATTGATGTGGTTTGGAGCGTTTATATAATTGTTTGAATTATATTTAAACTTCAGAGCTTGAGGTGTAAAAACGTCAGAGCTTGTTAACGTAACAGTCTATTCATTTTCGTAGTCTATTTATTTTTTGTTTATTCCTTGAAATTTGGTTGGGTCACAAGAGCGAAACACGTTACTCGCAGTAACTGCTCTCTTCAGCTGAAATGTTTGGGTGTCACGTTAGCTATACCGGCAATTAGAAAGGTTCTTGTAAAATGTCAGAAAACTTGGCTGGATGGCGTCAGTAAATTTGGATGTTAAGGAGCTAACAATGCACGTTGTTTCTATTGCACACTGCTCTACACGGTTTGTTAGTGGCTATTAGTTATAGGTTAAATGCAAATCCAAAATCAATGAAATAAAAAACCGTTTACTGCGAGTGTTATGCTGCGCCAGGGTGTATGATGTCACTTGTTGGCCATTGTTTACATACAATGAATGGCCATTCGCCAGGCATACAGCTTTGGCAAATAACCCATCTTGGCGGGAAACAATTAAGTTAAAAATCTGTTATGTGCGGATGACTTGACGCACCGGGCTTCTAAATCTGAGCTCATAGAATGCACTTAAACGGTTTAGAGCATTTCACTATGAATCTTGGCAAAAAATAAGCGCAATGAAAGCAATAAGGCAAAAGGCAGGTAATACACCTCCCAGACAATTCGACTCAGTGATCACCGCAAGTGGGCGGAGAAACCCATAAGCCTGAGAAGACGTCAAGCATACCTGGCAGTGAAATTAACGAATGATAAAAGGTGAAACGTAGAACTAGGGATCGTGGTGTTCACAAAGCGCAAGCAAAACTTACGGAGGTTGCCAGGCTCTTAATTTATAAATCAGTTTTTGCTCCAATTCTCATCAAAATGTCGAAGGATCCTAGATAATTAATTAACAAACGAGTGATTTGAAAATGTGATTTTTAACACTATAAAGTTTTTGGTGCAATGTTTTTAAATCAAGCGTGTTAACACTGACATCCGCCAATAAGTACTATAACTTATATATAAACGTCGAACTACTATGCGTTTCCCGGTCCAGCTAGGTGAGTTTCTATCGAGCTGACATGGCACAAGCGCGCTTCGTTTTTATGGAAAAGCGAAAGAACGAGCGATGCTGTTTTTTTTTTATTGACGATCGGCACTCATTTTGTAAGAGCGTTTCCCCAGTTCTGGGAACAGGGCCAAATTACCAGAATGCTTCTGGAAAAAATTGCAAAATAAGCCATGCTTGCCATATCTGACCAGTAAAACACCAACGAATTGTTCACATATCAAGTGGCACAACCGCACCACCGACATGCCCTGATAGCAATTGGTTATTTCTCCAACTGAACTGGAAAATATGGCGAAAAACGTCGTCGCATTTCAGATTTGCCCACTTGCCTCCGCGATCCTTCAAATAGAAGAGAGAGGGTGAACCGGAAAAGCGCATTTGCATCTTAGAAAGGCCATAGGACTAATTTAAGTCGATGTTATTTGGTTTTACTTTATTTTAACTAAGATCAACCGCCACAAGCTGCAATGGCTTTCTCCAGCAAAAATACTTGTCGTTGGTTGGAAATTTGGAATTGTCTGTTGTCATCAACCTATGTAATGCCATCAGCCATCGTAAGGTACATGTGCCTAATAAGGCCCTAATAAGGGGGGTTGTCAGGTATTCTGGTTTTAATATGTTGTAGTCATATACCCTCACTAATAGAATACGATTTTTCAGTCTATTCTCATTTGTGGTTCTTGAGTTATTTTCAAAAAAGTGTTAGGTGGGCCTTATTTGGTACAGGTACCTTATAATAAGTTACCGTAGAATGATTTTACATCGACAGGAATTTGATAATTTCTTTGCATTAATAATATAGCTCAAACTCATTGATTGGAACTTTCTCCTAAAACCATTACCTATACGCATCGTAATTTATTTACGAGATACTTGGCAGTGCGGTGTCAACCAGAGACTTTCACGTCTTAAATGCATATGTACCAGACTAAATGCTTAATATTATTTTCAGCTTAGAAGCTCATCATTTTATGCAATTACAGTAAATAGATTGATGTAGACTTGTAATTGTAAATCGATAAGCAGTTAAATGAACACGATCAAAAATAACCTACACCTTAAAGTAAAACAACATATGACAAAACAAACTTATTTCATTGTGATGTAGCGATTTTGAAGTTCGAATTCTTATGTTCCAAAAATATAAAGTAATTTACATCAGAAGAAACTATCATGTACTATGTTTACAAACACACTTTTTAGAGAGAGATTTTCATAAGAGTACGCTTAAACTAAAAGCAATTCCAATTTTATTGCTTTTCCGAAAGCAAATCAGCTGAGGCCACCAGTTGTAAAAATCGATCACATATTGACGCGTCAAAGAATATTTCCTTTGTAATCACTAACAACCTGACAACACTTTACATTACAGAGATATTGTCAACAAGAACACGTTTATTCTCGTAACACTCTAATTGTACTACAGCACATGAAAAGAAGGTTACTCTACCACACAGATAGTCCACGTGTCATAGTTTATAGCAGGCGTCACCAAACTTTTTTCACAAAGGGCCAGATAATCATGAAAACTGACGATCGCTTGCGAAATTCCCACTTTGTTCAATAGGCTACCATACAATAAGCTTATTTGTGATTCAGTGAGACCGACCCGACAAATTAATCTTCCGGGCCGGATCTGGCCCACAAGCCGTAGTTTGATGACCCCTGGTTTATGGCAACGTAACACAAAACGTGCATATTTTAAATGGCACATTTTTCCTAGTCAGAGAACACACAATTTGCTTACTAAAACGCCAATTATCTAAATTATTACAATTTACTATTACAATCGCCATAGTGAGTTCAAGACAGTAAATTAGCTCATGCATATACAGTAGATACCCAGCTATACAAACGATGCATTTACAATATTTGCCCTGTGCTATACTAATTGATCGGTCACTTATCAAATGCCATTGATTCTCTTCGTCATTATAGTTTTAGCTAAGCCCAAAATTGAAGCTTCAAACTTTCTTTCTATTTTCCCATCTGTCCACTTCCATCGTAACGGTCGAATGTTACTCGACCAAGTCGAGCCAACCGAATGGAAAAAGTAGTTACTGTTCCTCATGATTTCCATTTCAGCAAGCGAAAGTATTTCGCTTGAACTTACCCAATGTGTATCTTTCCAACATTTTTCAACTCCACTCTCATTTAAATAAGAGTTGAGATCTGTTGGCACTCTCCTTACAATCTGCCGGGTAATGTTTTCCAAATGATTTAGAATTTCCAACTTAAATCCATTCAAAGTCGGAGGCGTGGCGATATAAACGAATATGGTCTTAGAACGATTCGAGTTTTTCATCAAAGGCAGATTGTTAACAATTGCATTAGCGATGTCTTCTGCGGTAATGTTTTTTAGGATTTCACAGGTGTTACGTTTCTTTTCCAAATGACATGTGCGGAGCCAATCCTCCTTATTATACCTCCAATGTACCGTGACAAACTCATCAGTACCTATATTAGCATCAATGTATGCTTCTGCTGCTTCAGTGATACATTTAGGACGTCGGACAGAATCAACGATAGCTGAAAAAATGGCATTATCCTTGATTTCTTCAATTCTGGAACCAATGATATTCAATGGAAAAGCAATTTTGTCCTTTAATTTCAACGATATTGTGTAAAATGGATTTGCATATAGAGCACAAGGTGCTGTGGTGTTATAAGCCGCTCTGATGGCATCTTGACTTGGTAATAACCAAGGTTCATATGTTAGTTTGTAATTTTCACTTGGAAAGGCCGGTACATTGGCTATCGCGTTTTCTTTTCCTGATAACCTCAGCTTGGTTGCACCGAAAAATCCCGACACACTTTTTCCTTTGATTTTGAAGATATTCATCTGTGTGTGCTTTTCAAATCTCCGGATATCAGCTGTTGTTGACGTCATGGCCTATACATTATATAAGTACATTATCAGGCTTCTTTGCTACCACAAGTACACACATAAAACCGCATTTACGCAATCAATTAAGCTGCATCTATGAGCTATAAGCGAAGGGGTCAACCTTTGCTATTAACAGGTTGTACCAAATAATTATTTATCACACGTATAGGCCCACGTTAAATCGTCACCCACGTTTATGCAATTTCATATAACTTATCGCCTACACGGAGGCAATAAAACGTAATTAAGCTATATGTTGAAGCCAGGCAGGACTAAACAAAAGAAGATCTTGCTATATGAAATCTTCACGAGCTTCACATGCATGCACTTTTACGTGTTCGGCCACTAATATAATATGTGCTTCAGTGTCTGGCTTGGTGGGCAAAAGAGGTCTACAAATATCGGGAACTGAATACGCACCTCTTGAATTGTTTTCACTAAAGTTATTTCAAATTAATTTTATCGTATATATACATTAGGGTTGTTCATATTTAATTGGTTATGTTTAAAAAGTTCAAGTTAAATAATCTCATTCCATATCAACCAAAACTAAAATGGCAAAAAAACTGTTTGAAAATTGTGATTATCTGACCCCGCTCATGAGCCCCAAAGTTTTCACTAAAAAAAAACTTTTAAAATCATCTGTCATACTTGGTTATACCGTACTTCAAAAAAATAAAATAAAATAGAATTATACACTTTACAGTCAGTATATATTGGATTTTGTTGATTACAAATGTACAGTTCTGAAGCCCAATTTACTGCTTTCATAATAATATACTGACAATTTTTTTATACACTATAGGATGAACGCAAAAACGCAAGGTGATAAGAAAATGTTGTAAAAAAAGAAAATGTGATAAGAAAATGTTCGGAAGATTCAGAATGCGATTAGTTAATTTAACTTGAACTTTTCAAACACGATCTAAATATGAACAACCATGCAGTGGTGGGATTCAATTATTTTAACATCCGGTTCTCTTACTAGCAGCATGCCATATTAGTCCGGGGCCGACGTACACATAGGCCTATACATACGCTTGTTAACAACAGGTTCGCGGAGGTCATTAAAATTCCAAGAACCGGCTGAATCCCACTAATGTGAACAATCCTAATACTAATGTGAATGTTGTTATGGATCAGGCTTAAAAAGTTACCTAAACGTTGTACTGCATGGTATAGTAGTACCATACTCACAAGAAGGAGACGTTTAATCATTATCTCGATTATTTTTAACTCCTTTTATATATTGATTGACGAATTACTATAGTTTAACTATATATGCAGGCAGCGCATCATGACAACTGTGGCCAACACATTTGCAGTGAAGTATTAATATGATCGTAAAGTATTTTTAACTATGCAAAGTTTCCGGCAAGTCGACTTTATATGTCTGGTATTATTTGAGAAGAGCATAATAAGCTATACGATTATACCTTGGACTCTTTACACTAAAAATTGCAAAAAAAATAGGCAAAAGAAACATACCTATCACTAAACTAACCTGTAAAACGACATTCATGGATCCATTACACGCTTTATGGAATTTCTCAATTGTAATGCAAGATATGAATGAACACAGGCGATTTACGTCAATTCTCTGATATGCTGGTATTGCACTTTCCTTTTTGTCCGTCGTGTAGTGTGTAAAAAATCTTGGTACAACTAAAGTCCTTGAAAACAAGAACAGTAAATCTTACGTCAGAATGTTTAATCACACTTTATAGGGTTAGAATTTTACTTGAATTTCACTTCAGTTTTTCGTTTACAAATGCCTTTCATTAATCATAGATTTGCTGTACTTTGTGCATACAAAAACATACTTTTAGTCTTTTAAACGTCACTGTTTTTTATGGTTTTGCTTTAAAAAACTGAAAATATTCGCATCTCCACCTTCAGCTAATCACATTATTTGAAGATACCAGCTGTTCTTTTACATGTTTCCATCTAACTTTAAAATAACATGCTGACCACGTGTTGTTTATTCTATACTTGCAGAAAGTATAGAAAAATATATTTACCTGTTCAGACGAATGGCGACATAAATAGATTGCCAGAAACCTACAATCTGATTATTTGGTCCCCAAATTAATCCGGGATAAAGAAATTTTTCAGCATTTAACTTAATCTGCGTAGGTAAGTTTGATACTTGATACAACGGTTGCTCCCATAACAAACATTTCCTCCTTATTTTTCTGTTGGAAGTAACTTTAGTTGACCTTAATCCAGCAAAGATATTGCTTCTTGCGTTATCGGAAACTTTTAGGGAGATGGTTTTCGTATAATTTATGAGAAAATGTGTTGTTTCATCCGTTCTTCCTGGAAATACTTCTTCATCTACTTCTTTGAGTTTTGGTGAGGCGATCGTTTTGTTTTGGATTGTATCTTTCGGATTTAGAAAAGGTTGAATTGCAAAATAGTTTCCAGAATAAAGGAAAACGTAATTTGTTTCCGTAATTGCATTTAAAATGCACAAAAAAATAAACATGAAAAAGAATATTCCCAAAAATAAAGCAATATTTATTGTGCGTAATTTCGTCCAGTATCCTTTGACGGGTAAACCCCAAGCTTTCATGCTTTGATTGCACAAAACGGTCCAACAAATAAATAAACAAGCTGACAAACAACTAAACTCGCATTCGTACAACTATCATTATACAATGTATAGAAACTGATTTCTGTAAAAAAAAAAGATTTAGTGTTAACGAGAACATTGCGGAGCCGGAGCAAGCCTTCGACTCCCACATCGGGGCACATCCAGAGCTGGACGACACCTTTTCCTAAAAGGCAAATTGCAAACAGTGTTACATAAAATCCTCGACCCTTAGTTTGAGAATCTCCGATATGACTATTTGAGCTCGCTGTCAATATTTTATGTTGAATACGTATAACCTATATTGCAATACATCTATCAAGTAGCTAAAATTATTCATTGCCATTTCATCCGTTTATAATAAGACAATTAACCTATTCTTTTGTATGACGCAGTTTAACGACATTAACCTCTTTTGCTGAAAGCGAATAATATAATCTAATCTATATTTTGCAGATCGCTTGATGCACTTTTACTTTTAAACATATCCCGCAACTTACCCCAAACATAAAGCACCTATATAAATTACCTTTTCTGAAACCTATCGGCTTTCTTATACATGATAAGCACCCGTATTAAACTCAATGTACTCCGATATAACTTACAAATCCGATAAAATCTCACCATCACCATCACCACGATCACTGATCATTTCACTTTCAAGGGCGGTTAAAATGAAAGGTAGAACGTAAATGAACAAATTAAAAACCAACTTTTTTTGAATAGTTAAAATAGTTATACATATTTCTCAGCTTCATTAATACCTTTTTAGCTGGTATTCTTATTTTTAATTGAAATTTGTTCTTGCTATTTTGAGTATTTTTCACTATGAGGCTTGAGTGTTAATCTCACAAAGGAAACAAAAGACAGAAAACCGGAATTTGCTTACTCCCCGATCTCTAATCCGTAACAAAGTCATAGAGCAGGGGTCGGCAACCTTTTGCTAGTCACGGGCCAAATGTCGAGTGTACAACTCTTTGGCGGGCCGCAATTTTCATTAATACTATAATTCACACTCACTTCAGTATATTACGCTACATTGTTGCAATCTCAATCATACCAATCACAAAAAGAGAAAAATATATGTATTCACACTTCAACAACACAGTATTAATGTGACACTTGATGCTGCTTGCTTTGTGAAAGTTTTTCAACATCTGGTGATAAGTCAGATGACGCAAAAACCAGAACATTTTCTAAATGGGCGTCGGAAATGCGTGATCTTAGCTTGCTCTTCGTGAATTACATTGTTGAAAACATTTGTTCACATGTGTACGTGCTACCAAACATCGATGCCATTTCTTTTGCATTGTTGGTCAAGCTGGGATAAAGACCACTTTCAAGAACGTACTTTTTGTAAAAGTCAAGCAGCGATATGCCCTTTGTATGAAATTTTGCCGTGAAATTTTGGTATTGGCGTCCACTTCAAAAGGAGTACTGATTACTGAATAGCCTGAATTTATTTTGTAGAGAACGAATGTCAGAAAAGCGTGAGGAAAATTCAGTAATTAAAATTCTCTTTGTATCTATAACGACTAGTCTAGTCTACTCTACAGACAATCTCGTACTTAGTACGAGATACTAATCTACCGCCTTCGCACCAGTTTTATGGCGTAACAATAGACTAGTACGACGTACTTATGGCGTAACAATACCACAATTTTTTCAAACAGTGCTAACACTGCAGTTTGAAACTCAATAAGAAACGGCGGGCCGTATTCTTGTGATAACTAATTAATATATCTCGGGCCGGACGATTTTGCATGGCGGGCCGGATCCGGCCGGCGGGATAGAGCATGCATAACAGGTTACCGCATGGTCAATATTTGCCTATATTCAGCAGTGTACAAGCAGTATATATTGAAGTTGGAATAACTAGGGTACAATTATTGTACTTTTTATTACTTTTTGGGCTTATATGAAGTTTTGGTATTAAGTGAGGTCAAACCAAATGAATCGACTACATTAACAGTATAACACTGACACATTGCTTCAATTTTGATTTTTTGTCTAAAGTTTTTTGGCAAAATCATTGCCAAGCGACTTAAAAATGTCTCAAACCTGCACTTTTTGTAAATGTGTAAAGTTTCGAAGTAGTATAACAATAATTGCTCTTCTCTGCTATTTAACGTAGTACAATTAATAAGCAAACTTAAAGATTTATATTTCCTTTCTTCTTTAAAATTTTTAATTCTTGAATATCTTCCTGTTTGTCAAAATACACTCGACTGATTACTGAAACGTTTATACGCGGCCACCAGCAAAGGTCGCTTTCGTCAAACCAAACCGGCAAACATCAGCAGAAGCAAATATTGACCGCTCGCGTTAGTCAATTTTTTGTATCTCATGGCTGTATTATATCCACAGCACGTGGTATGCTGACTCTTACGCATTTTACTTTTTGGCCCAGATGTAATAAATAGTCATTACAATTTGCATTCATCCATTTATTTAATCATTCGTTCTGACGAAGGACATAAACGTGTCCGAAGCTGATAAACTTTATTAAAATTATTATCTACCTGCAGTTTGTTTGCTTTTGGCAACTTCGTACTAATTTTTTTCCTGTAATGATGCAATTGTATTACGCTTAATATGTCAACCTTGTGTTCAGTGGCGTATTTTTAGGATTAGGTTGATGAGGGTTGAAATTTTTTAAAAAGCTTTTCCAAAATTTGAGCGTTTGCCCATGCCAGCCCTGACCAAAAATCCGTATGAAGCGCAAAATATCTTGCCACTTTACGCTTCAAAAAAGCTTAGGGAAACGTATGACAAAAGTTTCCTAGAACACAAGTACAAATTGTAAGTGGAAATATAATTGAAATGGTAATTCAATGATAAGTACTTATCTTTTAGTTAGGTAGTACAAAATAATTTCCGAGCCAGTTAAGCTATTTTCTTAAAGTATGTTTGTGCTGATGTTGTACTGTTCATATAAATGACTAAAGTGCAAAACATAACAAAACCAAAACATTTTGCTTAATGTCATCCAAGCTGTCAATGCCTCACCACTTAAACAAAGGGAACTGCCATAAAAATTTGCAAAGACATTAGCGACGCTTGCTCCTGTTCAGTGGCCCTGATGAACAATTACAAATTCGGATATTACAAGAAAAATAAAACAATTGCTTGTATCATGAAATCGGAACTTGCACTACGACTAGCAATGTAACTGGGGCTCGAGCGATGAGGAATGAATGTCGAGTTTAAGCCGTGCAAAGACTTTTCTCAGTCTGAGAATAAATATTATGATACCTTACCACATATACCATGCTCTCTCTAAACCGAAAAAAGTGATAGAGCAAACAGTATACACCGAGTAGTTATCGGTCAAAATGTGTCTAAATATACAGTATGCTATGGCACAACTGCTATGGCACAACTAATAAACAGACTTAAAATTTACATTTCCTTTCTTCTTCATTTCTTGAATATCTTCCCCTTTGTCAAAATACACTGCACTGATTACTGAAACGTTTATACACGTCAACAAGATCATTTTCGTCAAACAAAACTAGCCCATTTCTCAAACATCAGCAGGAGACAATATTGACCCTTCCCATTTTTTTCATATTCTGTAACAACTCATAACTATGTATTATATGCCAGTGATCCACAGCATATACGCGACAACCGCGGCTTGCTTATTCTCACGCATTAATACTCTTTGTCCATGTGGTAATAAATATTGCGTTGTCGAGTAAACAACTGTTTTTATGACTTATTACTATTCAGCTACCAAGTCAAAGGTTTATTAAAACGATGCAAACAAACAATTAATCCTAACAAAGTTCCAGTAATAAATAGACCGCGGTGAGCACAACTTACTGTAGGCCAAAAAAGTTTTGTCGAAAAAACATTAAGCATCCATATAAAAGAACCAAGCTACCGCATGTGCAGCCATTTTCGTTGGCACACTTAGTTAAATCGCCGATCCTTGTTGACCAGTAAAGCATCCACTGGCGGTTTATTAATACAATGTACAAGGAGTGAATCAGAACCGTTGTTTGATATCACGTACTTATTTTAACCGACAGACAAACGGAATAATAACTTCAGAAACACTGGCAGAGATTCTGACGTAGCGCTCACGTCAGACTACACCGTAACAAATTATCATAATTCGAAAATTTGGTGACAAGCCAAAATCTTTGCCATGCTTAAGCTAAATCAACTTATAAAGTTATTCCCAAGTTATAGCCAATTATATAATACCCCACTTTTCATTACATGCAAGATCTTGGATAAGTTCATTCTGAATCTTATCGAACCATATGTTTATAACATCCACTCTGAAGAATAAACTGGAGTTCGGCAAGGCAGGAACACCTGACACCAGGTGGCCTTACCGACAGAAAAAAATTGAGGAAGTCTTTAACAGTAAACAAAACGTATTTCAATGTTTGATTCACTTATAAATTTAAAGCAAGTGCAGTATAGTGTTTTTTGACGTGTCAAGAACTCTTTTTGGCCAATGATGCCCCAGAACGGCCACAGGATCTTCACCAACACTACATTTAATATTTGCGCAGCAGAAATTCCACAGGCAACTTGCCGCAAACAGCCCTGGGTTTACAAGGTGGAGTACCCTGGGGCCCAGCTTTGGCGAGGGCACTTTTAGTTGGGTTAAATTTCAGTTTAATTTAAACCCATATTTGCCAAGTTCAGTTTTATAAACTTTATCAAAATATTTTGTTACGAGGCTAACCAGCTTTTGTTACAGTATATGGTTAAGATTTGACAACAACATAAAATAATAGCGTCAGACAAAAAATAATGAAATACCGGTAACCACCGTCAAATTATGTTATAATGTAAAACTATGTAGTTAGCATATAAGCATAAAATTTACTTAAGAGTGTAAATGACAAAGCCGCTAAAACTGCTTTAAGATTTTAGCTTTTTTAAGGGGAAGGCTTAATTACGCCTGAAAAACTGTTTGAAAGTGCTTCAAAAATAAAATATATCCTCATATTTACCCGTACCATAGTTGACAATTCATGATGCACAATTTATTTAGCCTATACAACGATTTTCCAACGCAGGGTAACTTTTTTCTCCAACGCAGTTTTTTCTTGCTTCAGTCATGTTTTTTAATAAATGAAGCGTTCTAAGCTTAAATTAAATTTTAGTACCGTCCCTCTCGATTTACAAGCAAGACCGACTTGATGCTATCAAGAAAATGGTGCCTATAAAATTTCATCGCCTTTAGTAAAAATAGAAAAATTCAAGTGACACCTTTATTTCTAGTGCTAGCCAATATATTGAAGTTTTTGACTTCGTAATGCAACGTCCACAAACGACAAGAGGTTTCCGATTATTGTTTTAAGATGTAAAAGTCAATTTCTTTTGATTCTCTTTTTCATTACAGTTTTGGATAAGTCAAGTATTGAAACCTCAAATAGCTTTTTCATTTTCCCTTCCAATCTGTCCTTCTTAACGGTCGAATGTTGTCTGACCAAGTAGAAAGATGAGAATACAAAAAACATTTACTCTTTCTCATTATTTCCATCTCGGTAAGAGATAGTACATCGAGTGGGCTTACTCAGCCAGTACTGTTCCAACATTTATTAAACACACTTTTTCTTAGATAGACGTGGAGGTAAAAAAGAACTATTTTTAATGCGACGATCAATTTTTTCTAAATGATCAAAGATTTCCAATTTGAATTCTTTTAAACTTGGTGGGGTGGCAATATAGACCGACACAGCAGTGCTTATATTCTGTGAGTGCATTTCGTTCTTGTCATGTAGCACTGGTAGATTATTATTGATAATAATTGCTCGCGCTACGTCTTGCGACGTGTCTGCTTTCTTTTCCTCTTTGAGCCGCGTCTGCTCATTGTTTATCAACAGCAACGACAGCTGTTTACAACAATTCGCGTTGTCCTTACTGGAAACGATACGTGTTTTGCGAACGACCAAGAGAACCTCCTACTTTCGGCAAAGCAAAACCGAAAACGCTGAGATTATACGACCCCAAAGTTGAAGATACAGTGTAAGGACATTTTGTTTCTATTGCTTAGCTCTAAACATAAGCTACAATTAGAACTCCCATGATTACCTTCGATAAATTAATACGATATTCATCCTGTGGAATCATATTTGCGTTAACTTGTACAGTATTAGAATATGACTGCAATAATGAGGAATTTGCTAATGTCGAAACAGAACCTACAATTTTGTCATAATGTCGTCTACTTGATTTATTTTCGCTTTATAGTTGCACGTCGCAGGGCGACGGAATATCTTACCTGGCTCGTTCAAAGAGAGATACAGAGTGAGAGGGGTGTTAATTTCACTTCGGTTCCTGAAATGGAAATAATAAATGGGTTTAAAGAGAGCCACGCTTCTGTGCAGACAGGTAAGATTAGAAGGGACTTTGCTTCCTAAATTTGTCGGTCGTCTTTTAAGTGATAAACTACATGGAGGAGGGTATACTTTTTTATAATTCATTTAGTACTTGTGTATTCTATCCCAGTCTTTTAACTTCACACTTTATACGTTGTTAGAGTGGTTTGGAATATTAAATTAAGTTGTCTATGTTTTCAGGCCGCACTTCAACGAACGGTGTCGAAGATTATAACCTACCGGATGGCAGGGTCATTAAACTGGACAAGGAACTTACACTTTGAACAGAACCCTTGTTTAAGGTCTTGTGTGGAAATCCAGTCTAGGGCTCACGCACCTAGTTAAACAATCCTTGGAAAGGTGGGTTATGCCACGTTGTACAGACTCAAAAATATCTCTATATCATCATAAATATGCTGATCTTTCATCATATTTTGAAGTTAGATAAAAACTGTCTCGTTATCTCATTAACTGTTGATTAATTATTATCGATGTTGTTTGATGATCGTTGAATAATATTTATTATTAAAAGCAATCGACTAAGCGTTGATTAATGTTGTTTAATCGTTAACTGGTTAAAGTTGTTTTAATTGCTGAGTGTTGTTTAATATTGTTGTTGTCTGTCATAGTCATTTCGCGTCGGTAAAAAACTGCGACATCTTGCGATGTCTGCCATGCTATAGAGACGAGTTAATGAGATGTCAATGATGTGTTCTTCTTCCTCAGAGTTGAAGCTGATCTGCTGAAGGAATCCAACCATAACATTCTTCTATCTGGAGGCACCGGGAGGTTAACAGGATTGAGATCCCGACTCCAGGATGAGGTAAACAGCAAGATGGAAGGAACGCCAGACAACTCTTAACAAGGAACAAGCGAACGCGGCTTGGATTGGTGGATCGGTCCTTGCCGAACAATCGAACTTTTCTGATTATTGCGTCACACAGGAATTTTGAATATGGCGCCAACGTGGTGCATAGATTGTGTATGTAATGAGACGAGCGCAGATATACATTTAGGTGTTTTGTATAGTTTCGGATTAACTCCTTAAACCTATCCCGCTTCTGAATATTTGCTTGAAACTTTCGCTTCTTTTACAATGTTTTGTGCCATCGCTTTAAATTCATAGATTTTCGATTATTATCAAACATCTGCGGGTATCAGAATTATGAATTTTCTTGTTCCTGCGAAGTGTATGAATTATTTACCAAAGCCTTTTATCTTTATTATCCCTGTGGGCTTGATCCCAGCCCATAGACATTTTAAGTCCATTTAAGTTTTTCAAGTGAAAAACTTTAGTAAGCGTAAGTCCAGAAAATACACAGCTGAAAAATAATACGCACGTGTATACTGTACGTTTACGCTGCAGGCGCCTATATGTATGAATCCAACCAAAGCTGCGTATAAGACAAATATATAACCATTGGTAACGAACAATGTAAGCGTATATCATAAATAACACAAGCAAAATAATCTTTGACAGAGATGCAGTAACAGGATTCGACCTTAACAATGGTTTGCTTTAGTTTTAAGTGTAAGGTTAAACAAATCACTTTTAACGTTTTCATTTCAACTAACAGAAAAATCAATTTGTATAGTGGAATGTACAGTTGTACGTAGGTTTTAAGAAAAATCTGCTCACTTATTAGTGATTACAGCATGAAGTTACCAAAAACTTTTTTAAACACAAAAGCATAGAACTTAACGGAGTTGAAAGGTAGTTTTCTATCCATCTGACAATGAAATTTTGTTGACTTCCGATTTGCGACTTCCTTTAGTTACAGCACCAAAGCGTAATGATACGATGTCGTGCAAACATTTTGAAAGTTATTTTCTATTTGAAAGCTTATACCGGGTATTAACTTTTCAAACCTTCCGCTAAAACATTACTTTTACAAGTAAATACATAACAAATGGCCAAAACATTTTGTAAAATTCTTTAAAATTTCTATTCGGTTTATCTTATTGTCATAAGCATTGTTACGTGAACTTTCTGACTTTTAAGAAATATTTTCCTCTTTTCGCTTTTTAAGGGATTTTGTTGTGCAATACTTTACAGGACCCAAAATGCTTACAAAACATTTGGCCGCTTTGAAAAATATTAAACTGCGAAGGCTGTATTCTCACAGGTTTGTCATCATTTTACAACATTTGTTTGCTCGTATTGTGATTACTTTTTTATACAGATCCGTTTTATGTTTGCATTTTGTTTTAGTTTTGTCCCTTATTATGCTTTTTTGTTTAGGTTTGTCCGTTTTGGACAAGTTACTTCTGCTCTGTTTAGGTTTACTGTTTTGCAGCATATTAGACCTATTAATAAAAACAAAAGGTTGCTTTGTGTGGCTAGGCTTTATGCTAATGTAACCATTGTTCTGGATCGTATATATTGTTTGGAAAAAAGATGGCAATAGGCATTTGGTAAACAATCCAAATGTTAAAGTTTTTATTATTAACATTCCACCACTTAAACTGTGTTAATTACTATTCATTCTCTTTGTCATTTCAGATTTAGCCAAGTCAAGTATTGAAGCTTCAAACATTTTTTTTATTTTTCCATCTGACCGTTTCCATCTTAAAGGTCGAATGTTCCCTGACCAAGTCGACAAAATAGAATAAAAGAAGTAGTTACTTCTTCTGATAATTTCCATTTCAACGAGAGAAAGTATTTCACTGGGACTGACCCAATTGCTATTTTTCCAGCAATTCTCAAATCCTTTTTCCGTTAGATAGACTTTAAGATCGAGAGGTACTCTTTCCATGCGAAAATCAAGTGTTTTTAAATGACTCAAGATTTTCAACTTGAATTCTTTTAAACTTGGCGGTGTAGCAATATAGACTGAAACAGTGTTTACAGGCTGTGTGTCATTGTTGCCACGTAACAAAGGCAAATTGTTAATAACTGCTTGTGCAACATCTTCTGCACTGATATTTTTCAGAAATTTGCACGCTTGACACGTTGCGAATCTGCTAAAAACTCTTAACCAGTCATTGTTATCGTATCTCCAATGTATTGTAACAAACTCATCAGTACCTATGTTGGCGTCGATGTATGCTTCCGCCGCTTCAGTGACGCATTTAGGACGTCGAACAGAATGAACGATGGCTGAATAAAGGACGTTGTTCTTGATTTCTTTGATTTCATATTCTTTGGTATGCAATGGAACAGCGATATTATCTTTCACTTCCAAGGAAAGCGGATGGAATGCTTTTGCCAACAAAGCACAAGGTACTGTTGAGTTATAAGCCTCTCGAATCGACTTTTCACTTGACGAGAGCCAGGGACCATGTGTCATTTTGTAACTTGTACTGGGAAAAGCTGGTATGTTTGATTTTTTCCCGTTTTGAGATAACTGCAAATTAATTGCACCAGGATGAAGCAAATCATTTTCTTCCACTCTGGAGACATTCATTCCTGCATCATTTTCGAAGCGTGTTATATCTGATAAGCGCGTTTCCATAGCCTAAAAGTGTGCCAAAGAAAAGTGATTTGTGTCTTATCCTAACTACATATAAAACAACCTCATTAGGTAAATACAGAAAGTTACACTCATTACTTAATTTCTTGATGTAGGTCTATCGATCAGCGGCCATTGTAAGTGTTGGAATACCTGAAACAAAACATCCACTGATCCATGGCATGCCTTGCGAAATTCCTCAATCGAGATGCAGGACACAAACGAACACAAAATGTCCACATCAATAATTTGATTCGCCGGTACACTTAGCACTTTGCCGGTTGCGTAGTGTGTCGCAAAGCGTGGTATGACCAACGTTCTGGAAAACAAAATAAAAGTATTATTTGCGTTTTTGAATGATAAAGTAAATCAACGTGGGATGAATTTTCCTTTTCATGAAAAAGTTTGCAGAATTTGAATGCGGTTAGCATCAATTTTTTCAATATTTATTGTTACCTACGCCAAGGAGATTTTGTTTAATGACCGTTTTTCTGGTTATCTATTAACAATATTAAACAAAAACCTGTGATCCAATTTCATTAAATTTCAAGAACATCTCGTCTATATTACGTAAAAATGGAAAGTTTGGGCTGATTAACTCACCGGAAGACACATTACAGGCAAGAAACTAGTTTTAAGCGATAATTGCCTAACTCCAATGCAAAAACAACAATGTTAAAACTCTATCTTACAATAGAAAAATCACAGTCAGACGTGTGAGAGCAACACAAATTGTCACAAAATGTTTCTTTACCGTCGTTTCTTGACAGTTACCGGTTTCCTGCATGGTTACCTATTCGCAGTTGAAGCTGGTTACCATTTCCTTGGTATCTTTATTAATTACCTATGCGAAGTTCAAGTGGATTACCCATAAAACCACTTGCTACTTGTTGTTAAAACCACGATTTAAATAACAGTAAATTATAAAAATTATATTTATGTCAATTTAATTGCATTCATGTAAATCCATGTTAGTTGAAAAAAAGTATAAAAAACAAATGAATATATAAAAAAGAATTAAAATGAGATGAAACTGAGATGCACGTGAAAAACAAAGTAAAAAGTTATGGGCTGCCGTTATATAAGTGCAATACATCAACAAATTACGGTGAAACAGTTCTATAACCGTTCTAAACTATCACATGGGAGCATTCAGCTGCCTTGACCGAGGTATGCAGTGTGCGCTCTGTGAGTGTTGCTCTAGTTTCAACTGTTTCTGTTATTTATCGGTTTTCAATTTGATAAACTGAGAAACCGAAATAAACTGAGATTGGGAATATATTTGCCATTTTTTATTCATGCCGGTCTACACATTATGAGTGCAAATAAAGTTTATCAAGGGAGTCGTTGTTTAAGGATTCTGGTTGATTTAATTATTTTGGAAATTTAAAGTATATTTGAGTTATTGACTAAAAAGATAGAATTCGGAAATCCTATAATGCATACAATACAGCACATTATTTATAAATGCAAATGTTATAAACCTTCAAGACTTAGCAATAGAAGAAATTCACGGATTTCCCAACTGGTGCATTTTCTGTAATCTTTATAGATGCATGTAGGACATTTTGCCTAAAGGTCTTAACAAATATTTCAAGACCTATATTTTTGTGTTTGTTTGTCTGTGTTGATGAGCTGTTGGTCTGCAAACTGTCTGTTGTAAAGGCAAATATGCTTTCAAAAAAGTTGACGAGTTATCGAGTTGATCATCAAACATTCTAGTTATATTAGTGGCAAAAGCTATATGTGACTGCAGATGGCCTGAGCCAAAATTACTATAAAAAGTTTTGGACTAGAACCTACTGGGCCAAGTGTGAACTTTTTGGTCGAGGCAGGTTGTAGCCAGTTTGACTCTTTTTTACCACACAAAAGTGCCTTACAAAAAGACAGAAAAAAATAAGAAATGATGCATAAAGCATATTACTTTTTGTCGTTTCAAAAATACATTTTTAATAATTTTATATTAATCAATTTTTTTATTAAGAGGTCGCTGCGCTAACTTTTAAACCGTTCTTAACTAACTTACCAAAGTGTAAAATGCAAATTTTTATTTTGAAATGCTGTATTATCTTATGTCAACAATATATATTTATCGTTACCACCCCATTTATTTGTAAGACTCATGTGTGCTAATACCCTTGGATAAACGGTATAGTTGTAACTTGTGTGACATTGTTGTTTGTCCGTCAGTGGTTTGGCTTCTTATTTTTCCAGGTATAATTTGCTGTGCTTACTGACCGACTGCCATTAAGCCAGTTTACGTTTACACCGAATAAAACTTGAAGCTCTTGTTTAATTTATAAAATGTGGATGTGATTTGCGATAAACTTTATTTTACGATATTGTCAAATTTACAAGCCGTACTTTCAGGCAGTAAGGTTTTACTGAGTTAACAAAATTCATTTCTAATGCTGCTGCTATTGTCACGAGAATAATTACTTGTACTAGCGCACTCTTTGCCAACTTTTGAACATGCAACTATAATTTAATATATTTACAACGTTACCTGTTCAGACGAATTGCCACATACACCGATTGCTATAAACCGTAAATTTGGTTGTTTGGTCCGTTAATTAATCCGGGATAGAGGAATTTATCAGGATCTAGTAAAATCTGAGATGATAAATTTGATACTTTATAGGTCGGCTCTTCCCAAAGTGAGCAGCGTATTTTCATTTTGCTGGAGGAAGGAGATTTCACAGATACTTTTCTGGAAATGACTGAAGCTATTGTTGACTTTTTCGGGCTATCGGGGTAAATCTTCATTACATGCTGAGTTGGAATAACATCCTGTTCTTTTGGTACATCTGATTTTTTTCTTGTAGATGCGATTGTTGATGATGATTGAAAAATATTGCGAATCGGTAAGATGGAAATCTTATCAGTTTCTATAGCTTCAATCATTAAATAAACGTACACCAAACCTAAACAGAAAATTATCAACCATGCTGCAATTTTAATCTCACGATGTTTCATGGAAGCAGCTTTACAAACAATGTTGGCAAAATATCGGTTATGCCAACCTATCCACCCTGTAATAAAAAAAATAAACAGATTGAATCTAAAACGATTTGGTTGAGTTTGAACAAATATATGATGACCGCATCATAAAAAGCTATACGTCCAATTCTAACTACGATCTACACTGCACCACTAGATTGAGGTGTTTGAGGGTTTCAAAAAGGTCACACAAAAGAAATTTTGAAAGATATCTTTTTAGGGCTATGGCGGCTTCAAAAGTTTTTCGATGGGGACTAAAATGACTTTTCTGCAGATTCAATTTTTTAATGTCACAAGCAGGAGGTCTGGCTTGGAGCTATGCCTGGCTTTGTTTGTTTGAAGGCAACGGCAAACGTTTCTGTGAAAATATCATGGTAGATGTGTTGCCGTCAGATATTTCTATATATCGTCCACAGCTCAGACGCTTTCTTTGCCATTACTTTATGGATCTTCCTCTCGTGGATTCCCTTTTTACTGCATGAGTTTCGGTGAGGCTCAGAGAGATGGAGCACGGACAAGAAGAATGAGTTGATCAGCTAGTCAGGTTGCTTATATCATGCTGCATGCTTTGGGCTCGAGGGTCACTGTGTGAGACGTCGACGTTGTTGACCGATTCCGTCCATCGCTCAAGCAGATCGATCAAGCTTAAGCTGGTGGAGCCCTCTTCTTAAAAGGCAAATTGCGAACTGTGTTACATAAAATCCTCGACGGTTAGTTTAAGAATCTCCGATATGTGTATTTCAGCCCGCTGTCAATATTTTATGTTGAATACGTTTAGCCTATATTGCAACACGTCTATTAAGTAGCTAAAACTATTCATTGCCATTTCATCCATTTATAAGAAGACAATTAACCTATTCTTTTGTATGACGCAGTTTAACGACATCAACCTCTTTTGCAGAAAGCGAATAATATAATCTAATCTATATTTTGCAGATCGATTGATGCACTTTTACTTTTAAACATATTCCATAACTTACTTCAAACATAAAGCACCTGTATAAATTACCTTTTCTGAAACCAATCCGATTTCTTATACGTAATAAGCACCCGTATTAAAATCAATGCACTCCGATATAATCTACAAATCTGATAAAGTCTCACCATCACCACCATCACCACGATCACTGCTCATTTCACTTTCAAGGGCGGATAAAATGAATGGCAGAACGAAAATGAAGAAATTAAAAACCAATTTTTTTGAATAGTTAAAATAGTTATACATATTTCTCAGCCTCATTAATTCCCTTTTCTGCCGGTATTTTTATTTTTAATTAAAATGAGTTCTTGCTATTTTGAGTATTTTTCACTATGATTATGAGGCTTGTTTGTTAATCTCACAAAGGAAATAAAAGTTAGAAAACCGGAATTTGCTTACTCCCGATCTCTAATCCGTAACAAAGTCATAGAGCATACAGTACTTGCTATACTGCATGGTCAATATTTGCCTATATGCAGCAGTGTACAAGCAGTATAAATTCAAGTTGGAATTACTAGGGTATTACTTTTTAAACTGAAATAAAAGTGATAGAGCAAACAGTACACAGAGTAAACGAAAAATAAAAAGTTTAGAATTTACAAAATCTTCATTTAATCCATTTGAATATTTTAAGCAAAAAAAAAAGAAAAACAATAAAATGAAAAGCTGGTTGGGGTGTAAAATTCCGGTAAAATCCATTTAACAAAATGAAATCTTCGAAACAAGAAAATTAAAAATTGAAACACAAAAATTGAACAAGGATTTAGCAAATTGGAAAAACTCAAACAAAATACTTATGGATGTTAATTTCACCTTCCGGTTTAGTTTCGATTTTTATTCTCTTTTTCGTTTACATCTTGATTTTTGTTTTAGTTTCATTTTAATTTTTGTAGGTATGACTTGTATTTTAATTCTGATTTTTTTGTTTCCTATTTTCATTTTGATTTCTATTTTCACTTCAATTTTGATTTTAATTGAAAAAAGTGTATTCAGTGTCACAATGTAAATTTACAAGTATTTGGTCAAATGGATAAGTATAGAAAATTTGCAGGAGCTACAAACAGACTGACGACACATTTTCTGAGTAGAAGAAGATTTTAACAAAATCGAAATCGTCGAGGCTTTTTGTAACTTTATTGCTTTAAATTGTTTTACAAATTTAGCTTTCTCTACAAAACAAAATATGTACATCGCAAACCTCAAAGACAACTGATGAAAATACATGCTTTGTGAAATGTAATAGAAGTTCTTATTAGTTTAAGCGGTCCTATTTTTCCAACTTAGATCACATAAAGCAAAATAAACTGATCTTTTGACAGTTTGCCCTGTAATAATTTATACGCGCGGCAATTTATAATACAATATATAATATTATTTATAACTATAATATAATATATAAATAATTAAACAATTAACAAGTAGTCCAATAAAGATTTTATTAAATTAACTTAACTGAGTTGACAATTATTTTGTATTACAAAGCTAAAAGATACTGTAAGTATACATATCATTGAATTACCATTTTTAAATTGTTGCTATACTTGAAACTTGCACTTCCATACCTGAACGACCAAACTTACCTCGAGTAGTTGTAAAAGGGTTAACAACCTGTGGGCTATTTTGGTACTGTTGTTGCCTGCACTTGCGTTTTCCAGCCTTTGATGAAGTACTTTCGTGTTGGTGACTCCTTATCGGCTATAACCTTTGCAGTGTTATAGGTGCTATGAAAGCTGCAGATGTTATAAAACATCTTGTTATAAAACAAAGACCGTAGTCAGGAACATTATGAGCTTAAGCACGGCCGGTTGCTTGTCGTTCTGGCTATGAAGCATTGGGGAAAACTTTTCGACGCCCTATACTTCCAAGTTCAAATCAAGCAGATCGGACATTGCCGTTGTTGATACGGAGTTTTTCATTTTAGTCGAGTTGTATAGATAGATCTTGAGTAGAAAAACGTCACAATGCTCATTATAAAGTGAATATGGATACAAGCTCAGTTTATCAAAAATTTGGCTGATTCTTGCAAAACCACAATAAATGGGTAATGAGGCGTTGTAAAATCGTTTTATACGGCGTCTCAAAAGTGAACGTCATAAATAGCCAACTACTGTAGGTATCCGAATGTGAGAAAACATTTTATGTCATTCGAGGTGGCTTGAAGCATTTTTCGAAGCGGCGTAAAATCTTGCGCTTGGCAAACTTTGGTCGAAGGGACAGAAGCAAAAAATTTGGATCAAACTTTAAAAAGTTTTGGCCCCTTTCCACGCAATCCTATATATGCAAGTGGGCCCACCCACTTTGAAAATGATTCCGCGATCGTTTGCCCTGCTTTATGGTATACTGTGCTTTCACGTTCAAAGCTATGGTTAGCCTACTTATTGGAATTAAATTATCCTTATTTTTACGCGCAGTCAAAAGCTAGGCTACATCGTCGTCCTACGTCGGCTACATGCTGGCGACATTCTTCTGTAAATTACGGTACCGTATTGATATATAATTAGTTACTTAGTTTTTATTAAAAAGTGATTTTCGAAGGTTTTTGTAATGAAACCATAACTGCAGAGCAGCCAAGATGATTTGAAAACTGACATTAAGACTCAAGACTTGCAGTTGTAAAGCTACTATCAGAAGTCAACTTCGTCTCTGCCTACTAAACTACGATTGACCTCACGTTTACATTCTAAGCTTTCCAGTGTCAGTGCCTAGCCCGATATATCAAGTCAAATTGACTTGTATGGCGTCAGTATGTCTTACGTTTCAATTGAATGGTGATTGGTGTAACAATGCCAGCTACCTAGTCATATGCTTTCATGGCAGGTGTTAGGTTTCTGAATGTTCAACTTCTTCGCTTATCGCTGTAGTTTACCGAAAGGGCGATTACACGCTAAGATACTGTGTATGGCATATTTCTTCTGTTATAACTGTCCTTGTTTTCTGTCATAACAGCAGCATAAATAAATTCATATGTTGTTATTCACTTTCATTGGCCCGGTCTTTTATACATATTCCACATATGTTGTCTATAAACGCGTTGGACTGCCAAGTGTCTTTGTTAGGTCACATTGATAAAAGATTAAACTAATATCTCTATAACGTAGTCATGTGATGTCAATGTGCTGTCCCCGTTAAAAACGCCCTAGATTTCTTCACTTAAAGCTGTAGTTAAAAAATTGATTACTTAGTTCAAAAGAGGAATGCTTGCTTGCTTTTAGTTGTTGGAACTGACGAATCCTAATAACCTATATTCCTGGATTACTCGGTAAACAAAAAATCGAAGTATTTCTGGTTAATTTTAGTGCTGCCGCCACACCTTATTCGTTCATGGCATAATTAGATTCAGATGCCGTTTCGATCATTTACTACACTGCGACGTATGTTATAAGTTGTAACTCCATGTTTCAGCAATCAATTTGTTGAGTAGCTTATACACAATAAAAAATCTCACGCTTATCCTCTTAATTTCAAACACGAGCTTTGCCTTGTTATTTTCAAAGCTTATCTTATCCAGCTTGTTTTTTCATATTTTCATAACTGTATAATAAGTCTAACCTACTATTAAATATTAATAGGTTAGCTCTTCCATGCTTTCAACCAGCCTCTGTAGCCCTTTGAAGAATATATTCTGGCGCCTCCGCCGCTACTGTCAGTAGGCTAAGTGGAACAACATATGTCATATTGTACATTGGTAACACTATACTTATGCTACGCAGTGTATACTGTCTTGTTCCCGCTAGCCCATAACTGAAGCGTTTTTACAGTGTTTTTTTACTGTCACAGTGTCACAATCTCAACGGAAAAATTCGTACGATCGAAGCTATTGTTCATAGTTTCTTGTCACAGTGACGTTCACTTAAATGTTACAACAAAATAACCTAAAACTACATTATGATCATATTCGAAATGTATGATGGTAACTTCAATGAAACCTTACATACAACTAAATCAACTTTTTGCCTTTACCCCCTATCTTTAATTATACGGGCTGTGTGACATATATACTTACAGTGAAACACGCTTTCAAATTCTTCCTCCGTAATTTGGAAAAATATTTTAATATTAAATACATTGTAAGCGATGTCACTATATGGCACATGAAATTTACATTTAGACGATCGAAAACGTGCCCAAAACCCTAACAAAAACCAAATTTTTTTCCTATAAACGTGCATGATGTTTATTTATAGCCTTGGAGAATGGAATCACTGCTTGAATAAGTACCTTTAATTGGTTAACAACGGTTTTGAATAATATCATTCGGACGAAAAATCCGACGCCGTCGTAAGTGTTTTGGATGCGGTTTGGTAAGATATGTTGTTATTGTTAAAGAGTGTCCAAACGTACTATTCACAACCTTGATAATTCTATTTACAGCAACTCCCATCTAAGCCTCCCCGAGGGGTATGTAACCGGCAAATTTACAAATGCTGATCACCTAAGGGGTGTCCTTCGGGCCAGCAAGGCCTGAATTCCACCCTACCCTGGATATTAGAAATGCACACGGATTTCTTGAAAGTCTTATATTGAACGGCTAGAAAGAAATGATCACCCGAACAGACGAACAGACCAGCTACAAATCTGTGGGCGGGTATGGGTGTGGGGTGTGTGTGTGTGGTTTCTATAAGTACAGAACCCAGGGTAATATTACTTATCATCTGAAATTACAAACAAGGCCAAAGTAAGGAAATGATCACTACCCTGTGAGCCTGCACACAATAGCAATAATCGGCAATACTAGTAAATTAGATGTCAATCACGTAGCTAACAAATATAGGGATTATAACAGGTTTAGTGGCAACTAACTTATCATACTGCATGAAAACAATCACTTAAACAAGTCAGACTAACTACTGCAATACATATACTAAATTGACTGGGATTAAACTGATGAACTACCAGATATAACACAAAAAAACTGGGCGTTAACAAACACATGGTAACAAAGCAGGTCAAGGCTCATCAGATCTAAAGAAAGGAATTCAACATAAGAAAAGGGAATTACCACGAGGCTAGAGATGCATTGACAAAACTATTTGGAGTTTTGGGCGACACAAAATCATATAAATCATTATCACTTAAATCATATAATTTGAATAAATAACAATGCTAATTTGGACATTACATCCGTAATGTAACGTCCAAAAACAACAAGAACTTTTCGATTAGTTTTTTAAGATGTAAGAGTCAATTTCTCTTGATTCTATTTTTCATTACAGTTTTGGATAAGTCAAGTATTGAAGCCTCAAATAATCTTTGTATTTTCCCTTCTGATCTTTTCCATCTTAACGGTCGAATGTTGTCTGACCAAGTAGAAAGATGAGAATAGAAGAAATATTTACTCTTTCTCATTATTTCCATCTCGGTAAGAGATAGTATATCAAGTAGGCTTACCCATCCAGTGCTGTTCCAGCATTTATTAAACACACTTTTACTTAGATAGACGTCAAGGTCAAGAGGAACTTTTTTAATTCGACGATCAAGTTTTTCTAAATGATCAAAGATTTCCAATTTGAATTCTTTTAAACTTGGTGGGGTGGCAATATAGACCGACACAGCAGCGCTTATATTGTGTGAGTGTATTTCCTTCTTGTCATGTAGCAATGGTAGATTATTGATAATTGCTCGCGCTACGTCTTCCGACGTGATGTTGGTGATGACCTCACAAAGCTCGTATCTTTTTAGACCACGGAACACTCGAAGCCAATCATTTTTGTCGTATCTCCAATGTACTGCGACAAACTCATCAGTTCCTATGTTAGCATCAATATATGCGTCTGCAAGTTGTGTGATACATTTCGGTCGCCGTACAGAATCGACGATGGCCATGTAAAGTGTATCATCTCTGATTTGTCGAACTTTTGTATAGTTTTTATCCAATGGTATGGCAATCTGGCCCTTTGACTTTAACATCAAAGGCTGATAAGCACTTGCAAACAAAGCACATGATGCCGTGGTATTGAAAGTACTTCTAATTACTTGTTGATTTGAAGATAACCAATTGACAGAGGCCTTGTTATTGCAACAGGGATAGAACGGTATATTTGCTTTGTTTGTAGGTTTCTCTGATGATTGCAGACTGTTTCCAACAAAATAATCGGACAATTTGTATTCTTCGTTCATAATAATATGCATTTGTGTGTCTCTCTGGAACTTTTCTACGTCACGCATTTTGGATAACATTGCCTGAAACATATACGAAATATAGAAATATAAATATATAAATAACTCCATTATAGTCAAGTTTTGCCATACAAATCAAGTTAGCAAAATTAACTTCCTCCATCAAATAAAACTTTACCAAGCAATTTGAAAAGAAATTAAAGTTTTCGAACTAAAGGAAGTATCATCCATAAAGGGCTAATTTTAAACTTTTGTCCAAAATAAACATTTTCGGATTCAAATTTGAGAAAATTAAGCAAAAATTACATTTTCGATACGATTATATTATTGATAACGGATAGAACCGTTTTAGCCTGTTTTATATCTATTGTTACTTTACACCACCATAATTAACATGTGTCCGAACAAATTAAGATTGTTTGTGCATACAACGCGTTCATTAATAGTTAATGACTTTGTGGTTTTTCAATAACTTGTCCGTAAGTTTAAAGAACACTTCATTTTTACGCAATAAGACACATGATGAAGTAAATGATGATAGACGAAGCCATGCTGTCTTTAGTATCAAAATTAGTACAAATTGCAGCCAATTTTAAGTTTAAGAAAGTCCAATCTTTTTGGTCCCATTGGTGATTATCTTTTTTTGAAAATCTTTGTACAGAAGCAAGTCTGTTTATAGACCAGCAATCCTCGAAAGTTGCGCATTTAAAGTTTTGACTCATTTGCTTGATCGTTCTTTACATGTATGCACTTGCACAGCATGGTCTACTCTTCAAAACATTTTCATGCTCGTTACATATGTCGCGAATTATATAACTGTATTGTATAACTGGTTTTATAAAGACTGCATTTCCTCACTTTACAACATGGCAAAATAGTGAAAAAACTGCAATTTTCTCATACATGCGCCTAAATAAAAAATGCATTTTTCGGAAAACCTATATGAGCAATTTAAAATGCTTTTGTTGTTTTATTGGATAACTGCAACTAAATTGAACTTTAAATTATTGCGTTGCAGTAGTTTTGATTTGCAAAGATACTCTTGACACAAGGGGCTGGTACAACAAATCCACTTATTTGGTAAAAGCGTATGTGGACTTTGTATTAAGCAATGTGTTGACGGCCCCCAAAATGAAATGAAATTTGGTCCGCAACTGTTGAAATATTGTTAAATGTAAATTTTGATAAATATATGAAGATAGACGTCACGTACCGCAGTTTATGTCCATAAGGGCCACATGCGGTTGGAGAACAGCAATAAAGTTTGATACGTTTGCTTTAATTGGCCGAATTGCGCCTCGGGTGCAAATTTTGCAAAATAAGTATCAGCAATAAGCGAAATAGAGTTTCAAGTTTTCCACGTTTGAAGTTTCGTCAGTTTATTAACTTGTTGCAATTTCCACGCTACGTTCATGCACACAAGCCGCCTCAAATAAATATGTAATCATTTACCTGAAACACAACATCCATTGATCCGTGACACTTTTTATGGAAATCTTCAATTGATATGCAAGATACAAATGAACACAAATGATCTACGTCAATTCGTTGATAATCTGGCACGCTTTGTATTTCGCCCTCTGTGTGTTGTGTACCGAAACGTGGTACAACCAAAGTTCTACAGAAAGAAAACAATTTAGCTTTCCTGCTTTATGTCACAAACAGGTTCCTTATTTCACAATCTCAATATCGTCTACGTCTCTACGAGCACGTGTGGTTTACGTACTGGAACGCTCTATTTGAATTATGTTCAAGTTTTTACGGCACTTAACTATCTTATAACAGCAGTATTACTTACCTGTTGAGGCGAATAGCGACATATATGGATTGAAATAAACCAACAATCTGATTGTTTGGTCCCCAGATTAACCCAGGATACAGGAATCTGTCAGGAGCTAGTATAATCTGTGATGATAAAGCCGATACGTTTCGTAATGGCTTTCTCCATGTAGAGCAGTTTACTTTTATTTTGTTAGAAGGATACATGTTAGAGCTGGATGCAGCTGAGGGAAAAACAACTCGAATTGTTCCAGAAGTCTTTTCCATTATGAAAAAATACTCCAAAGCCAAACAGAGAATCATGATGAATAGAGTGATTTTAATTACATTACGTTTTATATAAGATAAACTGTAATTTTTATCCATGGCAAATATAGCAACCAATATGCTATAACTAAAACAGTGGGTTTGGCGAGACTTGCAAACTTATTCCAACCTTAAAACATATTCACTTTCAAGGTCAGCTAAAATGAAGGCAAAATGGCGGAACGAAAATGTTCAAATTAAAAACCAACTTTTTTTGAATAGTTAAAATAGTTATACATATTTCTCAGCCTCATTAATTCCCTTTTCTCCCAGTATTTTTATTTTTAATTAAATTGTGTTCTTGCTATTTTTAGTATTTTTCACTATATGACTATGAGGCTTGAGTGTTAATCTCACAAAGGAAATAAAAGTAAGAAAACTGGAATTTGCTTACTCCCCGATCTCTAATCCGTAACAAAGTCATAGAGCATGCAAAACAAGGGTCATTATTTGTCTATATGCAGCATTGTACAAGCAGTATATGATGAAGTTGGAATAACTATAGGGTATAATTAATGTACTTTTCATTACTTTCTGGGCTTACATGAAGTTTTGGTTCAAAGTGAGGTCAAACCAAATGAATTGACTGCATTAACAGTATAACACTGACACATTGCTTCAATTTTGATTTATTGTCTAAAGTTTTTTGGCAAAATCATTGCCAAGCGACTTAAAAATGCCTCATACCTACAGTTTTTGAAAATATTTAAAGTTTCGAAATAGTATAACAATAATTGCTCTGCTGTATCACGTAGTATACAATTAATAAGCAAACTGAAAGATTTATATTTCCTTTGAGCTTTAATTCTTTAATCCTCGAATACCTTCCTCTTTTTCAAAATACACTCGACTGATTACTGAAATGTTTATACACGACTACCAGCCATGGTCGCTTTCGTCGAACCAAATCAGCAAACATCAGCAAAAGCAAATATTGACCGCTCCCCGTTCGTCAATTTGTATCTCATGGCTGTATTATGTCCACAGCACGTGGTGTGCTGACTATTACGTATTTTACACTTTGGCCAAGATGTAATAAATAGTCATTACAATTTGCATTCATCCATTTATTTAAACATTCGTTCTGACGAAGGACATAAACGTGTCCGAAGCTAGTAAACTTCATTAAAATTATGTATCTACCTGCAGTTTGTTTGCTTTTGGCAGCCTCGTACTAAATTTTGCCTGTAATGATGCAATCGTATTGCGCTTTATACTGTATGTCAACCTTGTGTCTAGATGAGTATTTTTAGGATTAGGTTGGGGAGGGTTGAAATTTTTTGAAAACCTGTTCCAAAATGTGAGTGTTTGCCCATACCAGCCCTGACCAAAAATGCGTATGAAGCGCAAAATAATTTGCCACTTTACGCTTCAAAAAAGCTTAGGGAAACGTATGACAAAAGTTTCTTACAACAGAAGTACAAATTGTAAGTGGAAATATAATTGAAATGGTAATTCAATGATACGTACTTATCTTTTAGTTAGGTTGTACAAAATAATTGCCCAACCTGTTAAAGCTATTTTCTTAAAGTTGTTTGTGCTGATGCTGTACTGTTCATATAAATGACTACAGTGCAAAACATAACAAAACCAAAACATTTTGCTTAATGTCATCCAAGCTGTCAATGCTTCACCACTTAAACAAAGAGAACTGCCATAAAAATTTGCAAAGACATTAGCGGTGCTTTGCTCCTGTTCAGTGGTCCTGATGAACAATTACAAATTCGGATATTACAAGAAAAATAAAACAATTGCTTGTATCATGAAATCGGAACTTCCACTACGACTTGCAAGATAACTGGGGCTCGAGCGATGAGGAATGAATGCCGAGTTTAAGTCGTGCAAAGACTTTTCTCAGTCTGAGAATAAATAGTATGATACCTTACCACATATTTCATGCTCTCTCTAAACCAGTGGTTCCCAACCTTTTTTGGTGTCGGGGCCGAATTTCAAACTTCAGAGTACGTATGGAGCCGCATGAAAACACTCAAGTAATTATAACGAAAATTTTAAAGCATGAAAGCATGCATGTACAACGAATAGCAACACTAACAAGAAAAATAACACAAATCATACAAATTTTGACCAATTTTTGACTTTGTTTGACGAGTCAAAAAATAATCGCCCTAATTATTATAAATAGATTTTTCATATTTTTTTGTGGGATTTTCAGGGGTCAATGAGAGCCGCAAGAAGGCTAGCTTGGAGCCGCATACGGCTCTAAGAGCCGCGGTTGGGAATCACTGCTCTAAACCGAAAAAAGTGATAGAGCAAACAGTATACACCGAGTAATTATCGGTGGAAATGTGTCTAAATATACAGTATTCAGCAAGTCCTATGAATTGGAGGCGAAATTACTAGAATGGCTAATGTTCTTGTCATTACTTTCCGAGCTAATTCTAATATGAAGTTTGGGTATAAACTGAGGTCAAAGCAAATGAATTGACTGCATCATCACATTTTACAACGCCGTTTTTCAATTTTGATTTCTTTCTAAAGTATGTGGCAAAATCATTGCCTAACTATTTAACATGCGTCAAACTTGCTGTTTTTGTAAATTTCTAAACTTTTAAATGGTTTAAAAATAATTGCCCTCTTGTCTGCTATGGTACAACTATAAAACAGACTTAAAATTTACATTTCCTTTCTTCTTCATTTCTTGAATATCTTCCTCTTTGTCGAAATACACTCCATTGATCACTGAAACGTTTATACACGAACAACAAGATCATTTTCGTCAAACATCAGCAGGAGACAATATTGACCCTTCCCATTTTCTCCATATTCTGTAACAACTCATAACTATGCATTATATGCCAGTGATCCACAGCATATACGCGACAATCGCGGCGTGCTTATTCTCACGCATTAATACTCTTTGGCCTGGTGGTAATAAATATTGCGTTGTCGAGTAAACAACTGTTTTTATGACTTATTACTATTCAGCTACCAGGTCAAAGGTTTATTAAAACGATGCAAACAAACAATTAATCCTAACAAAGTTCCAGTAATAAACAAACCGCGGTGAGCACAACTTACTGTAGGCCAAACAAAGTTTTGTCGAAAAAACATTAAGCATCCATATAAAAGAACCAACCTACCGCATGTGCAGCCATTTTCGTTGGCACACTTAGATAAATCGCCGATCCTTGTTGATCAGTACAATATAGCACCCACTGGCGGTTTATTAATACAATGTACAAGGAGTGAATCAGAACCGTTGTTTCATATCACGCACTTATTTCAACCGACAAACAAACGGAGAAATAACTTCAGAAACAGTGGCAGAGATTCAGTTTATTTTCAGTGTACACAAAAAACTGCTGACGTAGATCTCACGTCAGACTTCACTGTAAATAATTATAATAATTCGAATATTTGGTGACAAGCCAAAGTCTTTGCCATGCTAAAGCTAAATAAGCTTATAAAGTTATTACCAAGTTAGAGCCAATTATATAATAATCCACTTTGCATTGCATGCAACATCTTGGATAAGTTCATTCTGAATCGTATCGAACCATATATTTAAAACATCTACTCTGAAGAACAAACTGGATTTCGGCAAGGCAGGAGCACCTGACATCAGGTGGCCCTACTGAAATAAAAAATTGAGGAAGTCTTTTACAGCAAACAAAACGTATTTCAATGTTTGATTCACTTATAAATCTAAAGCAAGTACAGTATAGTGTTTGTTGACGTGTCAAGAACTCTTTTTGGCCAATGATGCTCCAGCACAGCCACAAGATCATCACCGACACTACATTTAATATTTACGCAGCAGAGATTCCACAGTCAACTTGCCTCAAACAGCCCTGGGTTTACAAGGTGGAGTGCCCTGGGGCCCAGCTTTGGCGGGGGCACTTTTAGTTGGGTTAAATTTCAGTTTAATTTAAACCCATATTGGCCAAGTTCAGCTTTATAAACTTAATCAAAATATTTTATTACGAGACTAACCAGCTGTTGCAACAGTATAAGGTTAAGATTTGACAACAACATAAAACAATAGCGTCGAACCAAAAATAATGAAATACCGGTAAACACTGTCAAATTACGTTATAATGTAAAACTATGTAGTTAGCATATAAGCATATAATTTACTTAAGAGTGTAAATGACAGAGCCTCTAAATTTGTTTTAAGATTTTAACTTTTTAAGGGGAAGGCTTAATTATGCCTGAGAAAACTCTTTAAAAGCGCCTCAAAATAAAATATATCCTCATAATTACCCGTACCGTAGCAAATCATGAAGCACAATTAATTTAGCCTATGCAACAATTTTCCAACGCCGGGTCCTCTCTTAAGTTTTTTCTTGCTTCAGTCATGTTTTTTAAATAAATGAAGCGTTCTAATCTAAAATTTAGTTTTAGTACCGTCCCTCTCCATTTACAAGCATGACCGACTTGATTCTATAAAGAAAATGGTGCCGATAAAATTTCATCGCCTTTAGTAAAAATAAAAAATTTCAAGTGACACCTTTATTTCTAGTGCTAGCCAATATATTGAAGTTTTTGACTCCGTAATGCAACGTCCAAAAGCAACAAGAACTTTTCGATTATTTTTTAAGTTGTAAAAGTCAATTTTTCTTGATTCTCTTTTTCATTGCAGCTTTGGATAAGGCAAGTATTGAAGCCTCAAATACTTTTTCCCTTCTGATCTCGTCCTTCTTAACGGTCGAATGTTGTCTGACCAAGTAGAAAGATGAGAATAGAAGAAATATTTACTCTTTCTCATTATTTCCATCTCGATAAGAGGTAGTATATCAGGTAGGCTTACCCAGCCAGTGCTGTTCCAACATTTATTAAACACACTTTTGCTTAAATAGACGTGGAGGTCAAAAAGAACTCTTTTTAATGCGACGATCAAGGTTTTCTAAATGATCAAAGATTTCCAATTTGAATTCTTTTGAACTTGGTGGGGTGGAAATATAGACCGACACAGCAGCGCTTATAATCTGTGAGTGTATTTCATTCTTGTCATGTAGCAATGGTAGATTATTATTTATAGTTGCTCGCGCTACGTCTTGCGACGTGTCTGTTTTCTTTTCTTCCATGAGCCGCGTCTGCTCATTGTTTATCAAGAGCAACGACTAGCCAAAGTCTGCCATGCTATAGAGATGCGTTAATGATATGACAATGATGTGCTCTTCTTCCTCAGCGTTAAAGCTGATCTGCTGAAGGAATCCAACCACAACATTCTTCTATCTGGGGGCAAAGGGAGGTTAACAGGATTGAGATCCCGACTCCAGGATGAGGTAAACAGCAAGATGGAAGGAACGCCAGACAACTCTTAACAAGGAACAAGCGAACGCGGCTTGGATTGGTGGATCGGTCCTTGCCGAACAATCGAACTTTTCCAATTATTGCGTCACAGAGGAATTTTGAATATGGCGCCAACGTGGTGCATAGATTGTGTATGTAATGAGACGAGCGCAGATATACATTTAGGTGTTTTGTATAGTTTCGGATTAACTCCTTAAACCTATCCCGCTTCTGAATATTTGCTTGAAACTTTCGCTTTTTTACAATGTTTTGTGCCATCGCTTTAAATTCATAGATTTTCGATTATTATAATTATCAAACATCTGCGGGTATCAGAATTATGAATTTTCTTGTTCCTGCGAAGTGTATTATTTATTTCCCAAAGCATTTTATCTTTCTTATTCCTGTGGGCTTGATCCCAGCCCATAGACATTTTAAGCCCATTTAAGTTTTTCAAGTGAAAAACTTTAGTAAGCGTAAGTTCATAAAATACACAGCTGAAAAATAATACGCACGTGTATACTGTACGTATACGCTGCAGGCGCCTATATGTATGAATCCAACCAAAGCTGCGTATAAGACAAATATATAACCATTGGTAACGAACAATGTAAGTGTATATCATAAATAACACAAGCAAAATAATCTTTGACAGAGATGCAGTAACAGGATTCGACCTTAACAATGGTTTGCTTTAGTTTTAAGTGTAAGGTTAAACAAATCACTTTTAACGTTTTCATTTCAACTAACAGAAAAATCAATTTGTATAGTGGAATGTACAGTTGTACGTAGGTTTTAAGAAAAATCTGCTCCCTTATTAGTGATTACAGCATGAAGTTACCAAAAACTTTTTTAAACACAAAAGCATAGAACTTAACGGATTTGAAAGGTAGTTTTCTATCCATCTGACAATGAAATTTTGTTGACTTCCGATTTGCGACTTCCTTTAGTTACAGCAGGGCTTCCCAAACTGGGTTCCCAAACGAAATTCAGGGGTCGCACAGCGTAGGCTATACCAATTTTACACGAAATACAAAATACAATCAAAACAAAATATCGTTCCAGCCTAATCAACATTGAAACCGCCTTGAGACCAGCATTAACATATATTGAGCCACGGCTGGACTTGCTTTGTAGCAGAAAGCAGTCGCACCAATCACACTGAATAAATGTGTGTGCTTTTTTGTTTCCAGTAGCCTACATATGTGTAAAGTAGGCTTTGAGTTCTGGTTGCTTGAATTCAGTCTTTGCATCTCAATAAATGTCACTAATGACTAATGTATATTTCGCACTGCTAATCAATTTAAACGTGAAGGATCCCGGAAAACTTCAGAAATTTGAAAGGGGTCGCGAGCAAAAAAGTTTGGGAAGCCCTGAGTTACAGCACCAAAGCGTAATGATACGATGTCGTGCAAACCTTTTGAAAGTTATTTTCTATTTGAAAGCTTATACCGGGTATTAACTTTTCAAACCTTCCGCTAAAACATTATTTTTACAAGTAAATACATAACAAATGGCCAAAACATTTTGTAAAATTCTTTAAAATTTCTATTCGGTTTATCTTATTGTCATAAGCATTGTTACGTAAACTTTCTGACTTTTAAGAAATATTTTCCTCTTTTCGCTTTTTAAGGGATTTTGTGGTGCAATACTTTACAGGACCCAAAATGCTTACAAAACATTTGGCCGCTTTGAAAAATATTAAACTGCGAAGGCTGTATTCTCACAGGTTTGTTATCATTTTACAACATTTGTTTGCTCGTATTGTGATTACTTTTTTATACAGATCCGTTTTATGTTTGCATTTTGTTTTAGTTTTGTCCCTTATTGTGCTTTTTTGTTTAGGTTTGTCCGTTTTGGACAAGTTACTTCTGCTCTGTTTAGGTTTACTGTTTTGCAGCATATTGGACCTATTAATAAAAACAAAAGGTTGCTTTGTGTGGCTAGGCTTTATGCTAATGTAACCATTGTTCTGGATCGTATATATTGTTTGGAAAAAAGATGGCAATAGGCATTTGGTAAACAATCCAAATGTTAAAGTTTTTATTATTAACATTCCACCACTTAAACTGTGTTAATTACTATTCATTCTCTTTGTCATTTCAGATTTAGCCAAGTCAAGTATTGAAGCTTCAAACATTTTTTTTATTTTTCCATCTGACCGTTTCCATCTTAAAGGTCGAATGTTCCCTGACCAAGTCGACAAAATAGAATAAAAGAAGTAGTTACTTCTTCTGATAATTTCCATTTCAACGAGAGAAAGTATTTCACTGGGACTGACCCAATTGCTATTTTTCCAGCAATTCTCAAATCCTTTTTCGGTTAGATAGACTTTAAGATCGAGAGGTACTCTTTCCATGTGAAAATCAAGTGTTTTTAAATGACTCAAGATTTTCAACTTGAATTCTTTTAAACTTGGCGGTGTAGCAATATAGACTGAAACAGTGTTTACAGACTGTGTGTCATTGTTGCCACGTAACAAAGGCAAATTGTTAATAACTGCTTGTGCAACATCTTCTGCACTGATATTTTTCAGAAATTTGCACGCTTGACACGTTGCGAATCTGCTAAAAACTCTTAACCAGTCATTGTTATCGTATCTCCAATGTATTGTAACAAACTCATCAGTACCTATGTTGGCGTCGATGTATGCTTCCGCCGCTTCAGTGACGCATTTAGGACGTCGAACAGAATGAACGATGGCTGAATAAAGGACGTTGTTCTTGATTTCTTTGATTTCATATTCTTTGGTATGCAATGGAACAGCGATATTATCTTTCACTTCCAAGGAAAGCGGATGGAATGCTTTTGCCAACAAAGCACAAGGTACTTTTGAGTTATAAGCCTCTCGAATCGACTTTTCACTTGACGAGAGCCAGCTGGGACCATGTGTCATTTTGTAACTTGAACTGGGAAAAGCTGGTATGTTTGATTTTTTCCCGTTTTGAGATAACTGCAAATTAATTGCACCAGGATGAAGCAAATCATTTTCTTCCACTCTGGAGACATTCATTCCTGCATCATTTTCGAAGCGTGTTATATCTGATAAGCGCGTTTCCATAGCCTAAAAGTGTGCCAAAGAAAAGTGATTTGTGTCTTATCCTAACTACATATAAAACAACCTCATTAGGTAAATACAGAAAGTTACACTCATTACTTAATTTCTTGATGTAGGTCTATCGATCAGCGGCCATTGTAAGTGTTGGAATACCTGAAACAAAACATCCACTGATCCATGGCATGCCTTGCGAAATTCCTCAATCGAGATGCAGGACACAAACGAACACAAACTGTCCACATCAATAATTTGATTCGCCGGTACACTTAGCACTTTGCCGGTTGCGTAGTGTGTCGCAAAGCGTGGCATGACCAACGTTCTGGAAAATAAAATAAAAGTATTATTTGCGTTTTTGAATGATAAAGTAAATCAACGTGGGATTAATTTTCCTTTTCATGAAAAAGTTTGCAGAATTTGAATGCGGTTAGCATCAATTTTTTCAATATTTATTGTTACCTACGCCAAGGAGATTTTGTTTAATGACCGTTTTTCGGGTTATCTATTAACAATATTAAACAAAAACCTGTGATCCAATTTCATTAAATTTCAAGAACATCTCGTCTATATTACGTAAAAATGGAAAGTTTGGGCTGATTAACTCACCGGAAGACACATTACAGGCAAAAAACTAGTTTTAACCGATAATTGCCTAACTCCAATGCAAAAACAACAAAGTCAAAACTCTATCTTACAATAGAAAAATCACAGTCAGACGTGTGAGAGCAACACAAATTGTCACAAAATGTTTCTTTACCGTCGTTTCTTGACAGTTACCGGTTTCCTGCATGGTTACCTATTCGCAGTTGAAGCTGGTTACCATTTCCTTGATATCTTTATTAATTACCTATGCGAAGTTCAAGTGGATTACCCATAAAACCACTTGCTACTTGTTGTTAAAACCACGATTTAAAATACAGTAAATTATAAAAATTATATTTATGTCAATTTAATTGCATTCATGTAAATCCATGTTAGTTGAAAAAAGTATATAAAAAATAAATGAATATATAAAAAAGAATTAAAATGAGATGAAATTGAGATGCACGTGAAAAACAAAGTAAAAAGTTATGGGCTGCCGTTATATAAGTGCAATACATCAACAAATTACGGTGAAACAGTTCTATAACCGTTCTAAACTATCACATGGGAGCATTCAGCTGCCTTGACCGAGGTATGCAGTGTGCGCTCTGTGAGTATTGCTCTAGTTTCAACTGTTTATGTTATTTATCGGGTTTCAATTTGATAAAAATAAACTGAGATTGGGAATATATTTGCCATTTTTTATTCATGCCGGTCTACACATTATGAGTGCAAATAAAGTTTATCAAGGGAGTCGTTGTTTAAGGATTCTGGTTGATTTAATTATTTTGGAAATTTAAAGTATATTTGAGTTATTGACTAAAAAGATAGAATTCGGAAATCCTATAATGCATACAATACAGCACATTATTTATAAATGCAAATGTTATAAACGTTCAAGACTTAGCAATAGAAGAAATTCACGGATTTCCCAACTTGTGCATTTTCTGTAATCTTTATAGATGCATGTAGAACATTTTGCCTAAAGGTCTTAACAAATATTTCAAGACCTATTTTTGTGTTTGTTTGTCTGTGTTGATGAGCTGTTTGTCTGCAAACTGTTTGCTGTAAAGGCAAATATGCTTTCAAAAAAGTTGACGAGTTATCGAGTTGATCATCAAACATTCTAGTTATATTAGTGGCAAAAGCTATATGTGACTGCAGATGGCCTGAGCCAAAATTACTATACAAAAGCTCTGGTCTATAACCTGCTGGGCCAAGTGTGAGCATTTTGGTCGAGGCAGGTTGTAGCCAGTTTAACTTTTTTTTACCACACAAAAGTGCCTTACAAAAAGACAGAAAAAAATAAGAAATAATGCATAAAGCATATTACTTTTTGTCGTTTCAAAAATACATTTTTAATAATTTTTTATTAATCAATTTTTTTATTAAGAGGTCGCTGCGCTAACTTTCAAACCGCTCTTAACTAACTTACCAAAGTGTAAAAAGCATTGGCAAAATGTAAATTTTTATTTTTAAATGCTGTATTATCTTATGTCAACAATATATACTAATCGTTACCACCCCATTTATTTGTAAGACTCATGTGTGCTAATACCCTTGGATAAACGTTATAGTTGTAACTTGTGTGCCATTGTTGTTTGTCCGTCAGTGGTTTGGCTTCTTATTTTTCCAGGTATAATTTGCTGTGCTTACTGACCGACTGCCATTAAGTCATTTTACGTTTACACCGAATAAGACTTGAAGCTCTTGTTTAATTTATAAAATGTGGATGTGATTTGCGATAAACTTTTATTTTACGATATTGTCAAACAATTTACAAGCTGTACTTTCAGGCAGTAAGGTTTTACTGAGTTAACAAAATTCATTTCTAATGCCGCTGCTATTGTCACGAGAATAATTACTTCTACTAGCGCACTCTTTGCCAACTTTTGAACATGCAACTATAATTTAATCTATTTACAACGTTACCTGTTCAGACGAATTGCCAAATACACCGATTGCCATAAACCGTAAATGTGGTTGTTTGGTCCGTTAATTAATCCGGGATAGAGGAATTTATCAGGATCTAGTAAAATCTGAGATGATAAATTTGATACTTTATAGGTCGGCTCTTCCCAAAGTGAGCAGCGTATTTTCATTTTGCTGGAGGAAGGAGATTTCACAGATACTTTTCTGGAAATGACTGAAGCTATTGTTGACTTTTTCGGGCTATCGGGGTAAATCTTCATTACATGCTGAGTTGGAATAACATCCTGTTCTTTTGGTACATCTGATTTTTTTTTTGTAGATGCGTTTGTTGATGATGATGATTGAAAAATATTGCGAATTGGTAAGATGGAAATCTTATCAGTTTCTATTGCTTCAATCATTAAATAAACGTACACCAAACCCAAACAGAAAATTATCAACCATGCTGCAATTTTAATCTCACGATGTTTCATGGAAGTAGCTTTACAAACAATGTTGGCAAAATATCCGTTATGCCAGACCTATAGCCTATCTACCCCGAAATAAAAAAAATAAACAGATTGAATCTAAAACGATTTGATTGAGTTTGAACAAATATATGATGACCGCATCATAAAAAGCTATACGTCCAATTCTAACTACGATCTATACTGCACCACTAGATTGAGGTGTTTGAGGGTTTCAAAAAGGTCACACAAAAGAAATTTTGAAAGATATCTTTTTAGGGCTATGGCGGCTTCAAAAGTTTTTCGATGGGGACTAAAATGACTTTTCTGCACATTCAATTTTTTAATGTCACAAGCAGGAGGTCTGGCTTGGAGCTATGCCTGGCTTTGTTTGTTTGAAGGCAACGGCAAACGTTTCTGTGAAAATATCATGGTAGATGTGTTGCCGTCAGATATTTCTATATATCGTCCACAGGTCAGACGCTTTCTTTGCCACTACTTTATGGATGACTTCCTATCGTGGATTCCCTTTTTACTGCATGAGTTTTGGTGAGGCTCAGAGAGATGGAGCACGGACAAGAAGAATGAGTTGATCAGCTAGTCAGGTTGCTTATATCATGCTGCATGCTTTGGGCTCGAGTGTCACTGTGTGAGACGTCGACGTTGTTGACGGATTCCGTCCATCGCTCAAGCAGATCGATCGAGCTTAAGCTGGTGGATCCCTCTTCTTAAAAGGCAAATTGCGAACTGTGTTACATAAAATCCTCGACGGTTAGTTTAAGAATCTCCGATATGTGTATTTCAGCCCGCTGTCAATATTTTATGTTGAATACGTTTAGCCTATATTGCAACACGTCTATTAAGTAGCTAAAATTGTTCATTGTCATTTTATCCGTTTATAAGAAGGCAATTAACCTATTCTTTTGTATGACGCAGTTTAACGACATCAACCTCTTTTGCTGAAAGCGAATAATATAATCTAATCTATATCTTGCAGATCGCTTGATACACTTTTACTTCTAAACATATCTCGTAACTTACCCCAAACATAAACCACCTATATAAAATAGCTTTCCTAAAACCTATCCGCTTTCTTATACATAATAAGCACCCGTATTAAATTCAATGCACTCCGATATGACCTATAAATCCGATGAAATCTCACAATCAACATCACCATCACCATCACCACGATCACTGATCATTTCACTTTCAAGGGCAGCTAAAATGAAGGCAGAACGTAAATAAACAAATTAAAAACCAACTTTTTTTGAATAGCTAAAATAGTTATACATATTTCTCAGCCACATTAATATCTTTTTAACTGGTATTATTATTTTTGATTAAATTGTGTTCTTGCTATTTTAAGTATTTTTCACTATGACTATGAGGCTTGAGTGTTAATCTCACAAAGGAAATAAAAGTTAGAAAACTGGAAGTTGCTTACTCCCCGATCTCTAATCCGTAACAAAGTCATAGAGCATGCAATACAGGCTACTGCATGGTCAATATTTGCTTATATGCAGCAGTGTATAAGCAGTATAAATTCTAGACTAGAGTATAGGCCTAATTAAGGTACTTTTCATTACTTCCTGGGCTTACATGAAGTTTTGGTTTAAAGTGAGGTCAAACCAAACGAATCGACTACATTAACAGTATGTTACAACACATTATCTCAATTTTGATTTTTTTGTCCAAAGGATTTTTTAAAGAAAATGCCTTACAAATGCCTCAAAGCTACAGTTTTTGAACATATTTAAAGTTTCGAAATAGTATAACAATAATTGCTCTGCTATATGAAGTAGTATACAATTAATAAGCAAAGTTAAAGATATATATTGCTTTCTTCTTTAATACTTGAATATCTTCCTGTATGTCAAAATACACTCGACTGATTACTGAAACGTTTATACACGGCCACCAGCTAAGGTCGCTTTCGTCAAACCAAACCAGCAAACATCAGCAGAAGCAACTATTGACCGCTCCCTTTCCCCAATTTTTCTAATGCTGAGTTTAAGTCGTGCAAAGACGTTCCTCAGTCCGAGAATAAATATTATGTTACCATACCATATATGCCCTCTTTAAACCGAAACAAAAGTGATAGAGCAAACAGTACAGAGAGTAAACAAAAAATAAAAAGTTTAGAATGTAGAAAAACATAATTTAATCCATTTGAATATTTTAAGCAAAAAAAAGGAAAAATAATATAATGAAAATAAAAGGCTGGTTGCGGTGTAAAATTCCGGTAAAATCCACTTAAGAAAATAAAATTTTCGAAAAAAGAAAATTTAATTTAAGTTAATTTCAATACCATTTTTGAAACCTTCATTTCTGGTGCTAGCCAATACACATCCACTACTGTTTTATCGTAATGCAACGACCAAAAAACAACAAGAACTTCTTGATTATTTTTTTGAAGATGTAAGAGTCAGTTTCTCTTGGTTCTCTTTTTCATTACAGTTTCGGATAAGTCAAGTATTGAAGCCTCAAATAATCTTTGTATTTTCCCTTCTGATCTATTCCATCTTAACGGTCGAATGTTATCTGACCAAGTAGAAAAATGAGAATAGAAGAAATATTTACTCTTTCTCATTATTTCCATCTCGGTAAGAGAAAGTATATCAAGTAGGCTTACCCAGCCAGTGCTGTTCCAACATTCATTAAACACACTTTTGCTTAGATAGACGTCGAGGTCAAGAGGAACTTTTTTAATGCGAGGATCAAGTTTTTGTAAATGATCAAAGATTTCCAATTTAAATTCTTTCATACTTGGTGGGGTGGCAATATAGACCGACACAGCAGCGCTTATATTCCGTGAGTGCATTTCATTCTTGTCATGTAGCAATGGTAGATTATTGATAATTGCTCGCGCTACGTCTTCCGACGTGATGTTGGTGACGACCCCACAAAGCTCGTATCTTTTTAGACCACGGCACACTGGAAGCCAATCATTTTTGTCGTATCTCCAATGTACTGCGACAAACTCATTAGTTCTTATGTTAGCACCAATATATGCGTCTGCAAGTTGTGTGATACATTTCGGTCGCCGTACAGAATCGACGATAGCCATGTAAAGTCTATCATCTTTGATTTGTCGAACTGTTGTATAGTTTTTATCCAATGGTATGGCAATTTGGCCAATTGACTTTAACGTCAAAGGCCTAAAAACATTAGCAAACAAAGCACATGGTGCCGTGGTATTGAAAGTTCTTCTAATTACTTGTTGATTTAAAGATAACCAATTTTCAGAGGCCGAGTTATTGCAACAGGGATAGAACGACAATTTGTATTCTTCGCTCATATTAATATGCATTTGTGTGTCTCTCCGGAACTTTTCTACGTCACGTGTTTTGGATGGCATTGCCTGAAACATATACGAAATAAAAAAAATTTCATTATAGTCAAGTTTTGCCATACAAATCAGGTTAGCAAAATAAGCGACCTCCATCAAGTAAAACTTTACCAAGCAACTTGAAAAGGGAGTCCAAAAAGGACTAATTTTAAACTTTTGTCCGAAATAAACATTTTCGGATTCAAATTTGAGAATATTAGGCAAAAATTACATTATTGATAACGGATAGAACAGTTTTAGCCTGTTCTATGTCTATTGTTACTTTACACCACCACTATTAACATGTGTCTGAACAAATTAAGATTGTTTGTGCATACAACGCGTTCATTAATAGTTAATGACTGTGTGGTTTTTCATTAACTTGCCTGTAAGTTTAAAGAGCACATCATTTTTACGCAATAAGACACATGATGAAGCAAATGATGATAGACGAAGCCATGCTGTTTTTAGATCCAAAATTAGTACAAATTGCAGCCAATTTTAAGTTTAAGAATGTCCAAGCTTTTTGGTCCAATTAGTGGTTATCTTTTTTTTAAATCATTATACAAAAGCAAGTCTGTTTATAGACCAGCTGTCCTCGAAAGATGCGCATTTAATGTTTTGACTCATTTGCTTGATCGTTCTTTACATGTATACACTAGCTTGCACAGCATGGTCTACTCTTCAAAACAATTTCTTGCTCGTTACATACGTCGCGAATTATATAACTGTATAAATATACATAAGGGTACAACGTATGTGCATGACATATAACGAACAAGATCAGTTTTCATAAATATTGCAATTTTTTGGAAAACCTATATGAGATATTTAAAATTCTTTTGTTGTTTTATTGGATAACTGCAACTAAATTGAACTTTAAATTATTGCGTTGCAGTAGTTGTGATTTACAAAGATACCCTTGACACGGTACTATGACACCTTATCGAAAGACACTTTATCGAAAGACACTTTATCGAACGACACCTGATCGAAACGACACCTGATCGAAACGACACTTTATCGAACGACAGTTAATCGAGCCGACAGTTGATCGAACGACACTTTATCGAACCGACAGCTGATCGAAACGACAGTTGATCGAACGACATTTTATCGAACCGACAGTTCAAGCAAGATTTTTGCGTGTTTCTCAAACATTGAAACAATGAGCCATTGTGATGTGCGGTCTTTGTAATGGTGTGCATTAATGAATTGTGATGTATATATCATAAAGTTGACGATTTATATTTTATATCTATATTTTATATTTGTATCATAAAGTGTACGATTTCGCATGGCGGCCGGCCCGCCCACATATTAATAAGATATCACAAGAATACGCACGAGAATTACTAAGTACGAGAGTAACCTAGAAACCTATGCGTCGTAGACTGATGAGATTATTACAGGTTAGTAGAAACATCATCTGGCTTCCTGTATACATCATAATTGTAAAACTAAAGAAAGTGAATTTAGTGTAAATTAGGTATTTCTAAAAGTGACACATTTCTAGAAATTCTTCTTGTTACGCCGCGCCCCCGCTGTGAAAAGAGAACGAAAAAGAATAGTTAGTCAAGTTATTGGTGCGTAAATGAGTAATACGCTTCAATGCGGAGAAAGAGCAAAATTATATAAATATCACAATATCTCAAAAATTACAAAATCCAACTTTATCAAACAAACATGGACAGATAGCTGAACATTTTTTATGAAAAGTCACCAAATTTTAATTTTCTACAGCAAACAATGCAACGGTACGCCACGTTTTGCTATGACTGTGTGCGGGAGAAGCAACAGTCGATTCGATCAACTGTCGCTTTGATCAGCTGTCGATTCGATCAACTGTCGTTTGATCAACTGTCGGTTCGATAAAGTGTCGTTCGATCAACTGTCGTTTCGATCAGGTGTCGTTTCGATCAGCTGTCGTTCGATTAAGTGTCTTTCGATAAACTGTGGTTCGATTAAGTGTCGTTCGATAAAGTGTCTTTCGATCAGGTGTCGCGTCACGCCTTGACACAAAGGCCTGGTGCAACAAAACGACTTATTTGGTAAAAGCGTATGTGGACTTTGTATAAAGCAATGTGTTGACGGCCTCCAAAATATTGACGCTAAACTTACACGTACTTTAGAAATGAAATTTGGTCCGCAACTGTTGATATGTTATTAAATGTAAATTTTGATAAATATATAAAGACAGGAGATGTCACGTGCCGTAGTTTATGTCCATAAGGGCCGCATGCAGTTGGAGAACAGCAATAAAGTTTGCTACGTATGCTTTACTTGGCCTAATTTCGCCTCGGGTGCAAATTTGACAAAATAAGTATCAGCAATAAGCCAAGTAGAGTTTCAAGTTTTCCACGTTTGAAGTTTCATCCGTTTATTAACGTCGCTTGTTGCGCCAACAAGCCGCCTCGAATAAATATGTAGTCATTTACCTGAAACACAACATCCATTGATCCGTGACACTTTTTATGGAAATCTTCAATTGATATGCAAGATACAAACGAACACAAATGATCCACGTCAATTCGTTGATAATCTGGCACGCTTTTTATTTTGCCCTCTGTGTATTGTGTTTGGAAAAGTGGTACAACCAAAGTTCTACAGTAAGAAAACAATTTGGTTTTCTGCTTTATGTCACAAACTGGTTCCTTATTTCACAATCTCAATATCGTCTACGAGCACGTATGGTTTATGTACTGGCACGCTCTATTTGAATTACGTTCAAGTTTTTGCGGCACTTAACTATCTTATAACAGCAGTATTACTTACCTGTTGAGGCGAATAGCGACATATATAGATTGAAATAAACCAACAATCTGATTGTTTGGTCCCCAGATTAACCCAGGATACAGGAATCTGTCAGGAGCTAGTGTAATCTGTGATGATAAAGCCGATACGTTATGTAATGGCTTTCTCCATGTAGAGCAGATTATTTTTATTTTGCTAGAAGGATACATGTTAGAGCTGGATGCAGCTGGAGGATTAACAGTTGTTGTTGGCTTCTTCAGAATAGAATGAGTCTCTGTAAGCTCCTGCGTCGGGAAAAAATGAATTGGTGATTCATCTGACTTTAGTAGCGAAGTGTTTTCGTGTGTTGATACGGTTAGCGATGATGATAGCAGAGATTTCGAAAAATCTTTTGATACTTTGCCAACTCGAAATGTTCCAGAAGTCTTTTCCATTATGGAAAAATACTCCAAAATCAAACAGAGAATCACGATGAATAGAGTGATTTTAATTAAATGACGTTTTATATAAGATAAACTGTAATTTTTGGCCATGGCATATATAACAACCACTATACTAACTAAAACAGTGCGTTTGGCGAGACTTGCAAACTTATTCCAACCTTAAAACATATAAAAACTGAAAGCTTAATAATAATAGATATAAGGTTACGCTTCTCATTAATATTTTTATATTGATCCTTAAATACTTTAGTAAATTGTGTTTTTGCTATTTCTCTATTTCAGGATTGGGTGTTATTTTCACAACACACTGCATTGATGTTTTGACATTTTGCAATGAAATAATTTTTTGTGTGGCAATGTTTCCGTAATTAAACAATTTATAAGTATAGATCTATAAATATTCCGTCGAAAAAATCGCCATTTTTGAAATTTTTTTATACTTAAGTTTGTACTTTCTTTCCTCAAAATGTTTCTCATACGTTATTACTATTTCTCTATAGTTTATTATTGCTCTCATATGGTGCCTATACTGCCCAATGATATTGTCGATTTCTTAAAATTGCCTTCTTTTTCTTAATTCTTGTTTCTTTTTCTGCTAAAGGTAAAAGATCCTGCTTATCAATCAACACAAATCTTTTCCATGGTATGGGCATGAGCAACTTCAAAATCCTATTTGTACTTTTGTTTTTACTTCTACTTATTCAGTACTTTTTGCTCTATTCATTTGAAGATTTTTTTCTTGCATGGTTTAATCTTTCATACTATGCTTTAAATCTGTTACTAAAAGTCCACCTTTTGCTAATAAAGCAAAAGTCAAAAGCATCATCAGTAATCAAGATTATTCTTTCTGCTTCTTCATAATCTTCTTTTCATTGTGAAGGATTAAAAAGTGTCCAGAAATTAGACAGAAAAGTAACTTGCAAGCTGAAATTTTTTGTATCGGCTGCTGCCATGCTAATGAATTAGAAAAGTTAATATTAAAGCTGAAATTTAGCAAAAATATTTCATAAAAACAAAGAACAGGAAATGTAATCGTAAACCTTTTAGATTGTTTAAATTTCTTTAGTCGTTAAACTTAATTCTAAATTTGAATTACAATAGCGATTGACTCAAGTATATAGCAAAAGTTGACTTATTGAAGGATCGCTCATGCAGATGGCATGCCCCTACAATAAACTGAAGCCTGATTTGCTAGCTGCAATTTGGGTCACCACCTGCAACGTTGCAACACTCGTGCTGTGATTTTAGCAGTGGCGAAAACTTTCAGCTTTGTGATCAAATATTCTGTTGACATTTCAATTTTTCAACAGAAACATGTACACTTTCCTATGTTTACATTATACATGCTAATTAACTGATGTTAGTTTTTTCGACCTTCATCAATTTTTTTAAGCAACATGGGTGCACTGTTGCAAAGATTCTCGCACACATCCTTGCATCAGCAGCTAAATGATTCCATGCAAAACTGGCAAGCATCGTGATATACTCCATGCACTGATATATCGATCGATGCACTCACCGATGCACTCACATTATGACATGGGGCTTCTGCACTTTGTTGTGTACTTGTAGTCAATTTTCTTTTTATCTAAAATATGTCATTCGATTATTATTGTATTAAAATATTCATTTCGCAGCTTTAAGTCCGTCAGAGTTCACACTGAAAACGAAACTTTAAAGACAAACGCTTTGGAAACTCAATGTAAACAATGAGCAATAGGAGAAACGCATGACAAATGTTTCTTAGAACAGAAGTACAAATTGTAAGTGGAAATATAATTAAAATGGTAATTCAATGATAAGTACTTATCTTTTAGTTATGTATAGTACAAAATAATTTCCGAGCCAGTTAAGCTATTTTCTTAAAGTATTTTTGTGCTGATGCTTTACTGTTCAAATAAATGACTACAGTGCAAAGCACAACAAAACCAAAGCATTTTGTTTAATGTCATCCATGATGACAATGCCACATCACTTAAACAAAAAGAACTGCCATAAAAATTTGCAAACTATGTTTTCCCTCATTTATAACAGTCCTGAGGGGTGGCCCGTAAAAAATTAAATCTTGATTTTTTAACATATACATTGGCTTGGCGCTCCCTTGTTAATGCCTTTTGGCAAGACATTAGCGACGTTTGCTCCTGTTCAGTGGCCCTGATGAACAATTACAAATTCGGACATTACAAGATAAAAATACAACAAATGCTTGTATCATGCAACATGAACTTCCACTACTACTAGCAAGGTAACTGGGGCTCGAGCGATGAGGAATGAATACCGAGTTCAAGTCGTGCAAAGACTTTCCTCACTCCGAGAATAAATGATTCACAGTATGTCACGATTTGTTGGTTTTCACTAAACGCATGGTAATAGCCTACTAAATGGTATGGTATCATAAACTTTATCCTCGGGATGAGGAAAATCGTGCAAGGTTTAATTGATACGGAACACGTTTTTCTTTGTTTTTTTTTATTTTTTGTATTGTCTTGATCGAGTTTAAAACTGTTCACCAGGCCCACCAAACAGAGGCAAGCGTCGTTAACGTTTTGTTCAAGGGCATAAAGCCGCATAACAATGGTAGTGTCACTGGGCATCGCTATTATGGCAAGCCTCACGCTCCAACTACTCGGCTACCGAGCTGTTACCACGGAGATTGGTTACATAGCATGACCCACCATATCTCTCAGTTCATGAGGTAACTTTTGCCTTCATTTTTGTTAAATTTGTTTCAAAAACTTAAGCAATTTGATTTATTAAATCTTTGTGGGATGCCAAAATAACTAAAGCGCCCCACATTTCTGAGTTCTGACCCATTTGTCTTCAATAAGATATAAGAGTGTGAGAGAGCAAAGAAAAGTTGACCTCGCGCACTGCTGTACAATAGAAGTGGCAAATATTTCTGAATCCGCAAACACAACAATAACGAAGGAAAAGCAACATTGTTTACTGGATAAGTATATCTCTTGTGTTTTGTAAACAAGTCGCTGTAGTAAACATTATAATTGTTTGATCAACATTAACTTTTGTGCAACAGCCATTTTGTTGACCAAATCTTTGGTAAAAAACCGAACTTGCAACAAATTTAAAGTGGGTTCAACTTTCTACAGTATAACACAGCTTTTTATGATTTTTTAATGCTTTACCAGTTTATGTAATTTACAGCCATCTGTGACATTCTTATGCTGAAAATAATCGTTTCGAAAATAATATGATGAAAATGAAATGACTGAAATTTATAAGAACCAAGCTACCGCACCTGTATGCTGGCATACGTTATCACGAGACAAATGGCATGGCGTCATTAACTTCCGTATTTTGGATGATTGTTTTTCAGGATGACCACAAATAACTTGGGGCGCTATTAAAATTCAGTATAGATATAAACAAACTGGACTTTCTCAAACAAAGAAATAAAAAAAAACAAAAACAATTACACAGGAAAATAGCAAACTCGAAATATCCACACAAGAAATAAGCAAACTGCATTAAATTATAGAGGATTATGTCAAACCGGATAATTCCAAACAAAAAATAAAAAGTTTAGAATGTACTAAAACATAATTTAATCTATGTGAATATTTTAAGCAAAAAAAGGAAAAATAATAAAATGAAGATAAAAAGCTGGTTGCACTGTATAATTTCATTAAAATATATTTAACACAATGAAATTTTCGAAACAAGAAACTTAAAAATTGAAATAGAATAATTGAACAAGGAATTAGCAAACTGCAAAACTCAAATAAAATACTTATGAGTGTAAATTTCAACTTCCGGTTTTGTTTCCATTTCTATTCTCATTTTCGTTTTCATTTTTGTTTTAGTCTCATTTTAATTTTTGTAGGTATGACTTATATTTTGATTACGATTTTTTTGAATCCTTTTTTGATTTTATCTTCTATTTTCACTTCAAATTTGATTTTAATTGAAAAAAGTGTATTTAGTGTCACAATGTAAGTTTACAAGTATTTGGTCAAATGGATAAGTATAGAAAATTTGCAGGAGCTACAAACAGACTGACGACACATTTTCTGCTTAGGAAAAGATTTAAAAAAAAATCAAAAACGTCGAGGCTTTTTGTAACTATATTACTTTACAAAGCTTTCTCTACAAAATAAAATATACAGTATACAATACATCGCAAACCTCAAATATATATATAATAAATTGTTAATAAATTGTTGCTATACTTGAAACTTGCACTTCCATACTTGAACGACTAAACTTACCTCGCGTGTGCTGTCAATAACAATACGGTCAATATGTTTGTCAATTTGGTTATAATAATATAATATATAATATTTTATAATTAGTAGTCAATTTGGGATATTACTATTCAGCTAGAAGAGCAACAAAAAACATGTCGGCAAACCGCAGTTTGCCCACTTTTGGTCTAAGCCATTTGTGTCATAGATGGCGAAACAAGGAGCCGGTTGGGCCTAGACCCTTACACTTTTAAACATAAGTGTGGGAATAACGATGAGCTCCGTTATGATAGACTCTTCGAACATATAGCCTACCAGGCCCTTCCACTAGCGCATTTAGTCGGGGTCCAGGGCATTGGGCCATGCTTTTTCACAAACTCAACTTTTTGGGCCTTAGGGGATTTTACTTTTATACTTTTCTTCACTTTTGTTCAACGTACTTTCGTGTTTGCGACTTCTTATCGGCTATAACTTTTACAGTGTTATAGGTGCTATGAAAGCTGCAGATGTTATAAAACATCTTGTTATAAAACGAAGGTTTTTATAATGTAACCATAACTGCAGAGCAGCCAAGATGATTTGATAACTGACATTCAAAATCAAGACTTACAGTTGTAAAGCTACTTCCAGAAGTCATCTTCGTCCCTGCCTACTAAACTACGATCGACTAAAACTAAACTACGTTAACATTCTAAGCTTTCAGTGTCAGTGCCTAGCCCTATATAACAATTCAAATTGACTTCTATGACGTCAGTATGGCTTTTGTTTCAATTGAATGGTGATTGGTGTAACAATGCCAGCTGCCTCGTTTTGCTTTCATGGCAGGTGTTAGGTTTCTGAATGTTCAATTTCTTCGCTTATCGCTGTAGTTTACGTAAAGGCCGATTACGCGCTAACATACTCTGTATGGCATATTTCTTCTGTTATATTGGTTCTTGTTTTCTGCCAGAAACAGCAGCATTATTAAATTCAAATATTGTTATTCACTTTCATTGGTCCGGTCTTTACGACATATTCAACATATGTTATCCATAAACACGTTGGGCTGCCAAGTGTCTTTGCTATGTCGCATTGATAAAAGATTAAACTAATATCTCTATAACGTAGTCATGTGATGTTATTGTTTTGTCCCTGTTAAAAACGACCTAGATTAGTTCATTTATAGCTGTAGTTAAATAATTGATTACGTACTTAGTTCAAAAGAGGAATGCTTGCTTGCTTTTAGTTGTTGGAATTGACGAATCCTAATAACCTATACCGGTACTGGGTAGCTTATACACAATAAAAAATCTCACGCTTATCCTCTTAATTTCAAACATGAGCTTTGCCTTGTTATTATCAAAGCTTATCTTTATCCAGCTTGTTTTTTCATTTTTTCTTGTGACCGTATACTTAGTCTAGTCTACTATTAAATATCAATAGGTTAGCTCGTCCATGTTTTCAACCAGCCGTTCTGAAGCTCTTTAAAGAAAATATTCTGGCGCCGCCGCTGCTGTCAGTAGACCAAAGCGTAACAACATATGCGTATTGTACATTGGTAAAACTTTACTTATGCTACGCAGTGTATACTGTTTTCTTCCCGCTAACCTATAACTGTAACGTTTTTACAGTGTTTTTTTACTGTCACAGTGTCACAATCTCAGCAGAAAATTCGTACGATCAAAGCTATTGCTCACAACTTCCTGTCACAGTGACGTTCACTTAAATGTTACAACAATAAAACCTAAATCTACCTTATGATCATATTCGAAATGTATGATGGTAACTTCAATGAAACCTTAAATACAACTAAATCAACTTTTTGCCTTTACTCCCCTATCTTTAATTATACGGGCTGTGTGACACTTATACTTACGGTGAAATACGCTTTCAAATTCTTCCTCCGTAATTTGGAAAAATATTTTAATATTGAATACATTGTGAGCGATTTCACAACATGGGACATGAAATTTACTTTTACACGATCGAAAACGTGCCCAAAACCCCAACAAAAACCTAATGTTTTTAGTATAAACGTTCATGATGTTTATTTATAGCCTTGGAAAATGGAATCATTGCTTGAATAAGTACCTTTAATTGGTTAACAACGCTTTTGAATAATACCATTCGGACGAAAAATCAAAAACGCAAAATCTTTCTGTTTTTTTTTGAATCTCATCTAATTTTTTCCTATGGTCAATTGTCCTATATAATTTTTTGAAAACCCGTTCTAAATTTGGAGCGTTTGTCCATGCCAACCCTGATCAAAAATGATTTTGAAGATCAAAATATTTTGCCACTTTACGCTTTAAAAAAGCTTAGAGAAACGCATGACAAAAGTTTCCTGGAACAGAAGTACAAACTTTAAGCGGAAATATAACTGAAGTGGTAATTCAATGATACGTACTTTTTTTTAGTGATATTACAAAACAATTAACCATGATCGATAGTCATGCGCTTCAAAGTGATTTTCATCAGAGAATATAACTTTTTCCCACTGCTCTGTACCTCAACTTTAATATTTGTTTGCCAACTGAAGTCGTTTTTTTCTTCATAGCAGAAGTCAATAACTGCATTTCATGGGTTTTCTTGCAATTCTTCTCGCAGCAAGGAGCCCTTTTCGGACAGTAGATGCATCAATAATAATCACTCCTGATGTTGCTAGATCACTTTGCAATTTCTTACACGTTTTCCATGGGCTTTTAACACTATTCCTGAGAATCATCTTATCATCATGTGAAGTTGTCTTAGTTTTTCTTCCACATCTTCCACGACGGTGGATGTTGATGTCATCACCACTTTTAGCCACCTTTTCTATCCTCCCTACTCTTGATTTTGCAATGCCCAATCTTTCCCCAATAGCTCTGACGGATAGACTGATATGCTTCCTTAATGCAACAATTTGAGATCGCTTTCTTGGAGTAATATCCTTGCAGAAATAATGAAAAAATTTTCAGGAACATCAAAAACTTGCTGCAAAAAATGAACTCTACTAGGCTCAAATGCTTTCACAAACAAAGTTCGGCACAAGTGATTACATAAAGGCGGTGATTCACCATATGTCACATAATAGACAATTATAACAGGACAAGCGAAACATTTTGGAGAAAATTAACCGCTTACTACCGGTGATCTGACGAATCTTCCGAAAGATAAACTTAAAAATATTCTTGTCCCAATTTGCACAGTACTGTAAGTAATTTGAGTTATTAAATCTTTGGGATGCCAAAATAGCTAAAGCGCTTCTCAGTTCTGACCCATTTGGAAGCGGCAAATATTTCTGAACCTGCAAACACAACAACAATCAAGGAAAAACAGCTTTGCTTACTGAATAAGTATAGCTCTTGTGTTTTGTGAACAAGTCGCTGTAGTAAAAATTATAATTGTTTGATTAATATTAACTTTTGTGCAACAACCATTTTATTGGCCAAATTTATTGGTGAAAAACGGAACTTGCAACAAATTTAAAGTGGGTTCAATTTTCTTGTTACAGAGTTGCCGACTGTTTACAGTAGAGTTGAAAACACAGATTATCCATATTTTCCAGTACAGATGTTGAAAGAAAGTATAATACAAAATTAATTAAGACATGAGAATACGGCCACGGTACCTCCTTAATAGAACGTTTATTAGAAAACGTGTCTGAATCAAGAAAGAATCTTAGGTGGACACGGCGTTACAAAATCGTTGAATGGGCTAAATAAATTGTTCTCCATGAATTGCCAAATACGGTACGGGTAAATATGAGGATATATTTCATTTTAAGGCGCTTTTAAAGAGTTTTTTCAGGCATAAAAAGCCTTCTCCCTAAAAAAATGTTAAAATCTTAAAACAGTTTAAAGGGTCTGTTATTTACATTCTACAGTATAATTTTATGCTAATTTACAAACTACACAGTTTTACATAGTAACGTAGTTTGACAATGTTTACCTGTATTTCATTATTTTTGGTCCGACGCTATCATTTTATGTTGTTGTCAAATCTTAACCATATACTGTAACAACAGCTGGTTAGTCTTGTAATAAAATATTTTGATAAAGTTTATAAAGCTGAACTTGGCGATTATGGGTTTAAATTAAACTGAAATTTAACCCAACTAAAAGTGCCCCCGTCAAAGCTTGGCCCCAGGGCACTCCACCTTGTAAACCCAGGGCTGTTTGAGGCAAGTTGACTGTGGAATCTCTGCTGCGTAAATATTAAATGTAGTGTCGGTGAAGATCTTTGTGGCTGTGCTGGGGTAACATTAGCCAAAAAGAGTTCTTGACACGTCAACAAACACTATACTGTACTTGCTTTAGATCTATAAGTGAAACAAACATTGAAATACGTTTTGTTTACTGTTAAAGACTTCCTCAATTTATTCTCTCGGTAAGGCCACCTGGTGTCAGGTGCTCCTGCCTTGTCAAAATCCCGTTTGTTCTTCAGAGTGGATGTTTTAAACATACGTGGCGAAATAATATTTCGCATGGTTGTTTATTTATTTATTTCAAATGTGTTTTCCCACGCTTTGTTTATTTCGTTAGTGTTACTTATAATGTTGTATCACCCTGGTTTGTATCATACTGGTTTCGAGTGGGCCGTGAAAGTGGTAGAAAACGTGCCTGGCAAAAGAAAATCTGTAACAAATTGGCGAGCGAACCAGGATCTACCGCCACTGCAAAGATTTCAAGCTTCATTAACCGTATGTGGCTTTCAATCCGATGATGACACCACCTCGCTTCAATTCAGGTGATGATCCCGTCGAGGTTTTAAAGATTTTAATTCTTAAGGCTATTTTCCACATTAACTCATCTGTTGGCGTGGAATTGATTCAACCCTATTTCCAGCCATACCTTCTTCTGCAGATGTGCCTGTCATTCTAAGAAAACTGCAAGATATGGAACGTGAATCAAAAGCGTATCAAGAGCGCACTGGTAACACAATCTCAGAATTAAATGGTGACTTAAGGAGGGTCAACGAACGAATGGATGCAGTTTTGCGCAATTTTCCCTACCAAGAAGATGATCAATACTTGTTAACCAACAACGTCTGACGCCGTCGTAAGTGTTTTGGATGCGTTTTGGTAAGATATGTTGTTAACAGGGCTTTGGAGCCGGAGCCGGAACAAGGAGTCAGAGCCCCGAAGCCGTGCATTTTCAACTGAGCTGGAGCTGGAGCCGGAGTTCTACGAGAATTTCAAATGGAGCTGGAGCCACTTGTTTGAAAAATAGCTCCGGCTCTGATCTATTTCATAAGATTTAAGATGCTCGATGAAAAAAGACTTGATAATATTACTTGGACTTCGGAATATTATTCCTTCGTATGAATGGTTTTTGAACACGTTTGTGCAGAATCAAATATTTTGTGTTCATTGATTGTGTTACTTTGTGATTATTTTGAAACGCTAGATTTTCCAAATTGAGCGTTTATCCTTAAACCTCAATGCAGCCGGAGCAGTGGTATTAAGGAGCTCCGGAGCTGGAGCTGGAGCTAATTTATGATAAAAAAGAGCTCCGGACCGGAACTGGAGCAATTTAACATTTATGCCTGCACCAAAGCCCTGGTTGTTAAGGAGTGCCCAAACGTACTATTCACAACAACTTGATAATTCTATTTACAGCAATTCCCATCTAAGCCTCCCCGAGGGGTATGTAACGGGCAAATTTATAAATGCTGATCACCTAAGGCAGGGGTCGGCAACCTAAGGCCCGCGGGCCGGATCCGGCCCGCCATGCGAAATCGTCCGGCCCGAGATATATTAATTAGTTATCACAAGAATACGGCCCGCCGTGTCTTATTGAGTTTCAAACTGCAGTGTTAGCAGTGTTTGAAAAAATTGTGGTATTGTTACGCCATAAGTACGTCGTACTAGTCTATTGTTACGCCATAAATCTGGTGAGAAGGCGGTAGACTAGTATCTCGTAATAAGTACGAGATTGTCTGTAGAGTAGACTAGACTAGTCGTTATAGATACAAAGAGAGACGTACACGAGCTTTAACCTAAAGTTTGTTATAATTTAGGATGTTAGCGAAACGTCGAAAGGTTGATGATGAGTGCCGAGGTTTTAATGAAGAATGGACGGAAAAGTACTTTTCCATACTACACTTTGGTAAACCCACGTGCTTAATTTGCAATCAGTCTGTTTCTGTAAACAAGGAATTTAATATTAAGCGTCATTATGACACAAAGCATTCGAAGTATTCGGAGTACAGAGGCCAAACGAGAAAAGACAAAATTAACCGTCTTAAACTCTGCTTAGAAAATCAGTAAAGTATATTTCAAAAGCAAAACACTGAATCAGAAAAAACACTCAGGCAAGCTATGAGGTCGCCAAAGTAATTGCAAAAAACATGAAACCTTTCACTGATGGTGATTACGTGAAAGACTGTTTGATGGCCGTTGTCAAAGTCATATGCCCGGAGAAAAAAAAATTATTCTCCGATGTTAGCCTTTCTGCAACAACTGTCACCCGACGAATCGAAGAAATGTCACAGGATGTAAAAACTCGCCAACAAGATTGTCTAAAAAATTTGCAATACTTTTCAATTGCTATTGACGAGAGCACTGATACAACGGACACAGCTCAGCTTGCGGTATTCGTTCGTGGAGTCAGCTCAAATTTTGATATTTTTGAAGATTTTGTTGAGTTAGTTCCTATATGAAGGGCACTACAACAGGAGCAGATATTCTGAAGGCACTGTTGCAGTGCACTAACAGTTTGAACCTCGATCTGTCAAAATTGGTGTCGGTAACAACCGACGGAGCTCCTGCAATGATCGGTAAAAATAAAGGTGCCGTTGCTCTGCTTCAAAAACACTTGGAAGATCTCGGACGCAATGACAAAATCTCAAAGGTACACTGTTTAATTCACCAGGAGGCGTTGTGCGCCAAGACAACAAACTTGAAGAGTGTTATGGACACAGTGGTGAAAGCTGTGAATATGATTTTGTCTCACAAACGGAATCACCGACAGTTTCGCCAGATGTTACCAGAAGCAGAGAATCAATATGGTGATGCCCTGTATTTCTGCGAAGTTCGCTGGCTAAGTCGAGGAGCTATGCTTGCACGAGTGTATGAGCTGAGAAATGAAATAGCAACGTTCCTTGAAAATAAAAGCATTAATGCCACAGAATTTCGTAATCCAGAATGGGTATCTAATCTTGCTTTCTTAGTAGATTTAACGTCACATCTGAACAAATTGAATTTGCAACTTCAGGGGAAAAAACAACTGATACATGAGATGTGGAGGCACATTCTCGCATTTGAAACAAAACTGCGACTCTGGGAATGTCAACTGGACAAAGAAAATTATGTTCACTTTCCTATACTGGAGGAAAGCAAACCTAGTAGCAACACTACATTTGTCACTGTGATACGAAATTTAATTACTGAGTTTTCCTCACGCTTTGCCGACATTCGTTCTCTACAAAATAAATTCAGTACTCCGTTTGATGTGGACGCCAATACCATTCCCGAAAAATTTCAAATGGACCTTATTGAAATGCAATGCAGTGACGAATTTAAGGCAAAATTTCATACAAAGGGCATATCGCTGCTTGACTTTTACAAAAAGTACCTTCTTGAAAGTGGTCTTTATCCTAGCTTGACCAACAATGCAAAAGAAATGGCATCGATGTTTGGTAGCACGTACACATGTGAACAAATGATTTCAACAATGAAATTCACGAAGAGCAAGCTAAGATCCCGAATTTCCGACGCCCATTTAGAAAATGTTCTGGTTCTTGCTTCATCTGACTTGTCACCAGATGTTGAAAAACTTCCACAAAGCAAGCAGCATCAAGTGTCACATTAATACTGTGTTGTTGAAGTGTGAATACATAAATTTTGTTCTTTTTGTGATTGGCATGATTGAGATTGCAGCAATGTAATGTAATATACTCAAGTGAGTGTGAATTATAGTATTAATGAAAATTCCGGCCCGCCAAAGAGTTGTACACTCGACATTTGGCCCGTGACTAGCAAAAGGTTGCCGACCCCTGACCTAAGGGGTGTCCTTCGGGTTAGCAAGGCTTGAATTTCACCCTACCCTGGATATCAGAAATGCACAAATATTTCTTGAAAGTCTTACACTGAACGGCTAGAAAGAAATGATCACTTGAACAGACGAACAGAACAGTTACAAATCTGTGGTCGTGTATGGATGTGGGGTGTGTGTGCGGTTTCTAAGTACAAAACCTGGGGTAATATTACTTATCTGAAAGTACAAACAAGGCCAAAGTAAGGAAATGATCACTACCCTGTGAGCCTGCACACAATAGCAATAAGGGTACGTGTACCAATTAAGGCCCACCTAACACTTTTTTGAAAATAACTCAAGAACCACAAATGAGAATAGACTGAAAAATCGTATTGTATTAGTGAGGGTATATGACTACAACATATTAAAACCACAATACCTGACAACCCCCCAAAAAAAATTTTATAAAGAAATTAAAAATTCCAAAAAATGGGCCTTATTAGGAGCATAGGCTCCTAATAAGGCCCACCAATTTTGTGAATATTTTGATTCAAAACATTGCTGAAAAATCGTATTAAGCAAATAAAACAAGACAGCAACCACCGATTTGCGTAAGACAACGACCAACAAACGTGGGTTGAAAACTTAAAGGAATGTGACCCATCAGCATAGGTGCAGAAGGGGGGGGGGTCACCGGCACCCCTAACCGTCATTAAATAGGCAATTTTTGGGCAGTTCAAAATTATTTGAGCAATTTTTGGTACTTTTTCTGGCATATTTTGTAGCAAAGACCTTTTTTCTTTTTTGGGGGGGATTAACCATCTTCAACCATCAAGCATATTGCATGAGCCTTATTAGGCGCATGTGGCATCCACGAAAAAAATGTCACATTTTTATTATCAGAAAAATTTTTGCAAAAAAAAGTGCATTATCCTTTTCAATACTAAGTTGGTTGTTACATGAAAACTTTAGCCGGCTGACAACAGTTCATTTAACCGGCCAAATTCTCACTTACTTTTTTTCAAAATTAACAAAACCACCTTAACTGCAAATATCAAATTTTTGTTGTACTCTAGCGAATCGGTTGATCACGTGACAAGGATGAAATCTGGTAAACCATCATGAATTTATATTAGTTTTTATATAGGGATAAAATTTTTCTTTTATTTGCACGGGTTTGCGAAATATGAGCAATGGGCCTTATTAGGGACCGGGCCTTATTACGCACAGGTACCTTAATCGGCAATACTAGTAAATTAGATGTCAATCACGTAGCTAACAAATATAGGCATCACAACAGGTTTACTGGCAACTAACTAATCATACTGCATGAAAACAATCACTTAAGCAAGTCAGGCTAACAACTGCAATACATATACTAAATTGGCTGGGATTAAACTGATGTGCTACCAGATATAACACAAAGAAACTGGGCGTCAACAAGCACATGGTAGCAAAGCCAGTTAAGGCTCACCAGATCTAAAGAAAGGAATTCAACATAAGAAAAGGGAATTACCACGAGGCTAGACATGCATTGACAAAGCTATCTGGAGTTTTGGACGACACAAAATCATATAAATCATTATCACTTAAATCATATAATTTGAATAAACAACAATGCTAATTTGGGCGTTACATCCGTAATGCAACGTCCAAAAACAACAAGAACTTTTCGATTATTTTTTTAAGATGTAAGAGTCAGTTTCTCTTGTTTCTCTTTTTCATAACAGTTTTGGATAAGTCAAGTATTGAAGCCTCAAATAATCTTTGTATTTTCCCTTCTGATCTCTTCCATCTTAACGGTCGAATGTTGTCTGACCAAGTAGAAAGATGAGAATAGAAGAAATATTTACTCTTTCTCATTATTTTCATCTCGGTAAGAGATAGTATATCGAGTAGGCTTACCCAGCCAGTGCTGTTCCAACATTTATTAAACACACTTTTGCTTGGATAGACGACGAGGTCAAGAGGAACTTTTTTAATGCGAGGATCAAGGTTTTCTAAATGATCAAAGATTTCCAATTTGAATTCTTTCAAACTTGGTGGGGTGGCAATATAGACCGACACAGCAGCGCTTATATTCTGTGAGCGCATTTCGTTCTTGTCATGTAGCAATGGTAGATTATTGATAATTGCTCGCGCTACGTCTTCCGACGTGATGTTGGTGATGACCTCACAAAGCTCGTATTTTTTTTGATTACGGAACTCTCGAAACCAATCATCTGTGTCTTATTTCCAATGTACTGCGACAAACTCATCAGTTCCTATGTTAGCATCAATATATGCGTCTGCAAGTTGTGTGATACATTTCGGTCGCTGTACAGAATCGACGATAGCCATGTAAAGTCTATCATCTTTGATTTGTTGAACTGTTGTATAGTTTTTATCCAATGGTATGGCAATTTGGCCAATTGACGTTAACGTCAAAGGCTTAAAGGCATTAGCAAACAAAGCACATGGTGCCGTGGTATTGAAAATACTTCTAATTACTTGTTGATTTGAAGATAACCAATTTTCAGAGGCCGTGTTATTGCAACAGGGATAGAACGGTATATTTGCTTTGTTTGTACGTTTCTCTGATGATTGCAGACTGTTTCCAACAAAATAGTCGGACAATTTGTATTTTTCGTTCATAATAATATGCATTTGTGTGTCTCTCTGGAACTTTTCTACATCACGCATTTTGGATAACATTGCCTGAAACATATACGAAATAAAAAATTTCCATTATAGTCAAGTTTTGCCATACAAATTAAATTAGCAAAATAAACTTCCTCCATCAAATAAAACTTTACCAAGCAATTTGAAAAGGGAGTAAAATTTTCGAACTAAAGGAAGTAACACCCATAAAGGGCTAATTTTAAACTTTTGTCCGAAATAAACAATTTCGGCTTCAAATTTGAGAAAATTAAGCAAAAATTACATTTTTGATACAATTATTCTATTGATAACGGATAGACCAGTTTTAGTCTGTTTCATGTATATTGTTACCTTAAACCACCACTATTAACATGTGACTGAACAAATTAAGATTGTTTGTGCATACAACGCGTTCATTAATAGTTAATTACTGTGTGGTTTTTCATTAACTTGTCCATAACTTTATAGAACACATCATTTTTACGCAATAAGACACATGATGAAGCAAATGATGACAGACGATGCCATGCTGTTTTTAGATCCAAAATTAGTACAAATTGCAGCCAATTTTAAGTTCAAGAATGTCCAAGCTTTTTGGTCCCATTGGTGATTATCTTTTTTTGAAAATCATTATACAGAAGCAAGTATGTTTATAGACCAGCTGTCCTCGAAAGGTACGCATTTAATTTTTTGACTCATTTGCTTGATCGTTCTTTACATGTATACACTAGCTTGCACAGCATGATCTATTCTTCAAAACAATTTCATGCTCGTTACATACGTCGCGAATTATATAAATGTATAAACACACATAAGGGTGCAACGTATGTGCATGACATATAACGAACAAGATGAGTTTTCCTGTCAATTAAAGAATTACAAAGAATTATGAAGTTGTAATTTCCCACACGCGAACCCTATGTATACGTGTGATTGCAGTCTAATACCATTGAAAAATAAAACGTTACAAGTGACAGAACACAATGAAAAAAGAAAACACGTCGGATCAACACAATACAGAAAGTAAACCTGTTATATCAGAACACTAAAAAAAACATCTAAACAGTCAAACACGTTTCTTTCCTTCTGGTATGTCAAACTGCTCAAAACATTAATGTGCCGGTATTGCAATACGTGGTTTTAAAAAGACCACTTTTATTCACTTTACATCGTGGCAAGATAGTAAAGAATCTGCAATTTTCTCATACATGCGCCTAAATAAAAAATGCGTTTTTTAGAAAACCTATATGACATATTTAAAATGCTTTTGTTGTATTATTGGATAATTGCAACTAAATTGAATTTTAAATTATTGCGTTGCAGTAGTTTTGATTTAAAAAGATACCCTTGACACAAGGGGCTGGTACAACAAAAACACTTACTTGGACTTTGCGTATGTGGACTTTGTATTAAGCAATGTGTTGACAGCCTCCAAAATATTGACGTTACTTACACATACTTTATAAATGAAATTTGGTCCACAACTGTTGAAATGCTGTTAAATGTAAATTTTGATAAATATATAAAGACAGGAGATGTCACGTGCCGCAGTTTAAGTCCATAAGGGCCGCATGCGGTTGGAGAACAGCCATAAAGTTTGATATGTTTGCTTCACTCCGCCGATCTTCGCCACGGGTGCAAATTTTACAAAATAAGTATCAGCAATAAGCGAAATATAGTTTCAATTTTTCCACGTTTGAAGTTTCGTCAGTATATTAACGTCGCTTATTGCGCCCACAAGCCGCCTCGAATAAATATGTAGTCATTTACCTGAAACACAACATCCATTGATCCGTGACACTTTTTATGGAAATCTTCAACTGATATGCAAGATACAAACGAACACAAATGATCCACGTCAATTCGTTGATAATCTGGTACGCTTTGTATTTCGCCCTCTGTGTAATGTGTACCGAAACGTGGTACAACCAAAATTCTACAGAAAGAAAACAATTTAGTTTTCCGCTTTATGTCACAACCAGGTTCCTTATTTCACAATCTCAATATCGTCTACGAGCACGTGTGGTTTACGTACTGACATGCTCTATTTGAATTACGTTCAAGTTTTTGCGGCACTTAACCTATCTTATTACAGCAGTATTACTTTCCTGTTGAGGCGAATAGCGACATATATGGATTGAAATAAACCAATAATCTGATTGTTTGGTCCAAAAATTAACCCAGGATACAGGAATCTGTCAGGAGCTAGTGTAATCTGTGATGATAAAGCCGATACGTTTCGTAATGGCTTTCTCCATGTAGAGCAGATTATTTTTATTTTGCTAGAAGGATACATGTTAGAGCTGGATGCAGCTGGAGGAAAAACAACTCGAATTGTTCCAGAAGTCTTTTTCATTATGGAAAAATACCCCAAAACCGAACAGAGAATCACGATGAGTAGAGTGATTTTAATTACATTACGTTTTATGTAAGATAAAGTGTAATTTTTATCCATGGCAGATGTAGCAACCACTATACTAACTAAAACATTGGGTTTGGCGAGACTTGCAAACTTATTCCAACCTTAAAACATATAAAAACTGAAAGCTTAATAATAATAGATATATGGTTACGCTTCTCATTAATATTTTTATACTGATCCTTTAATACTTTAGTAAATTGTGTTTTTGCTATTTCTCTATTTATTGATTGAGTGTTATTTTCACAGTTAAAATGAGAAATTTCCTCTTCGACCAAATCAAACATTTTATGTCGGTTTGAAAGTCGAATAATTAGGCCGCTGAGTTTGCAAAACTGTATGTGGCCCTATGAATTGTGTTTTAAAAAATTGAAGTTTAGATTTTTAACGAGCCATCCTTCAAAATTGGACCAACTGATGAAAGTACTTGCTTTGTATGATTTTATAGCAATTCTCATTTGTTTTAAGCTGTGCTGCATTGCCAGCTTAGACCATAGAAAACACAGTGCATTGATTTTTTGACATTTTGCAATGAAATAATTTTTTATGTGGCAATTTGTCCGTAATTAAACAATTTAAAAGTTTAGATCTATAAATATTCTGTTGAATTATCTTAACAAAAGGCGAAAATTCTTTTGTGAGCTTACTACAAGTATTTCTAAAGACAAGTATTTCTAATTGAATTACCATTTTTGAAATATTTTATACTTAAATTTTGTACTTTCTTTCCTCAAAATCTTTGTCATACGTTCTTACTACTTCGCTATGTTTATTTTTGCTCTCATATGGTGCCTATACTGCCCAATGATATCATCGATTTCTTAAAATTGCCTTCGTGTTCTTATTTCTTGTTTCTTGTTTCTTTTTCCGCTAAAGGTAAAAGATCCCGCTCATCAGTCAATACAAATCTTTTCCTTGGAATGTGCATGAGCAACCTCAAAATCCTATTTATACTTTTGTTTTTACTTCTACTTATTCAGTAATTTTTGCTCTATTCGTCTCAAGATACTTTCTTGCATAGTGTAATCTTTCATACTATGCTTTAAATCTGTCACTAAAACTCCATCATTTTGCTAATAAATCAAAAGTCAAAAGCATCATCAGTAATCAGAATTATTCTTTCTGCTTCTTCATAATCTTCTTTTGATTGCGATGGATTAAAAAGTGTCCAGAAATTAGACTAAAAAGTAACTTACAAGCTGAAATGTTTTGTATCGGCTGCTGCCATGCTAATGAACTAGAAAAAGTTAGTAATAAAGCTGAAATTTTGCAAAAATATTTCATGAAAACAAAAAAAACAGCAAATGTAATCATAAACCTTTTCGATTGCTTAAAATTCTTTAGTCGCTAAACTGAAATCTTTATTTGCATTACAGTAGCGATTGACTAAAGTATATAGTGAAAGTTGGCTTATTGAAGTTGAACTCATGCAGATGGTATGCCCACACAGTGAACTGGAGCCTGGTTTGCTAGCTGCAATTTGCGTCACCTCCTGCAACCTTGTAACACTCATGTTGTGATTTTAGCAGTGGCGAAAACTTTCAGCTTTATGATCAAATATTCAGTTGACATTTGAACAGAAACATGTCCACTGTCCTATGTTTACACTATACAGGCTAATTAACTAATGTTAGTTTTTTCGACCTTTATCAATTTTAAAGCAACATGGCTGTACTGTTGCAAAGATTCTCGCACACATCCTTGCATCAGCAGTTAAATGATTCTATGCAAAACTGACAAGCATTGTGATATATCGATGCACTCACCACCGATGCACTCACATTATGACATGGGGCGTCTGCACTTTGTTGTATACTTATAGTCAATTTTCTTTTTACCTAAAATATTTCGTTCAATTATTTTTGTATTAAAATATTTATTTCGCAGCTTTAAGTCCGCTACAGTTCACACTGAAAATGAAACATTAAAGACAAACGAATTGAAAACTCAATGTAAGTGCGTAGGGCTTTTAAGGGCTTTTATAGGGCTTTTATAGGGCTTTTATAGGGCTTTTAAGCTGTTAGATCCAACACTAAATTGTGAGATTTCTTTGTCAATTTTGTAATCTATATAAAACATGGATAAAATGGGAACTCAATGCTGTGCTTACGGTTGTGGAAAAAGGAAAAAGAGAGTTAATAGCGCTGTATGGAACGCCAACGCCGCAAAAATAGCAAAGTGTTTAATTGTATCGCAACTTTGCAAATTTTTTTTTGTTTTCATAATTTGATTGGAGGGTTTTTTCAAACGTAATTTGATAGATTCCAATCACGAAACAGCAAGCCAAACGTCAAAACCGGCATTCAAACGGGCTTTTCTGTGATTGCCGTTGCACGATCCATATGCCAATTTTCAAAATGGTTTTGCAATATTTACAATTACATGACAGGTTTATAAACTTGATTTTTTTAAAACGAGTCTAGACATGCATTGACAAAGCTATTTGGAGTTTTAGGCGACACAAAATCATATAAATCATTATCACTGAAATAATATACTTTGAATAAACAACAATGCTAATTTGGACATTACATCGGTAATGCAACGTCCAAAAACAACAAGAAATTTTTGATTATTTTTTAAGATGTAAGAGTCAATTTCTCTTCTTTCTCTTTTTCATTACAGTTTTGGATAAGTCAAGTATTGAAGCCTCAAATAATCTTTGTATTTTCCCTTCTGATCTCTTCCATCTTAACGGTCGAATGTTTTCTGACCAAGTAGATTCATAAGAATAGAAGAAATATTTACTCTTTCTCATTATTTCCATCTCGATAAGAGATAGTATATCAGGTAGGCTTACCCAGCCAGTGCTGTTCCAACATTTATTAAACACACTTTTGCTTAGATAGACGTCAAGGTCAAGAGAAACTCTTTTAATGCGAGGATCAAGGTTTTCTAAATGATTAAAGATTTCCAATTTGAATTCTTTTAAACTTGGTGGTGTGGCAATATAGACCGACACAGCAGCGCTTATATTCTGTGAATGCATTTCATTCTTGTCATGTAGCAATGGTAGATTATTGATAATTGCTCGCGCTACGTCTTCCGGTGTGATGTTGGTGACGACCTCACAAAGCTCGTATTTTTTTAGACCACGAAACACTCGAAGCCAATCATTTTTGTCGTATCTCCAATGTACTGCGACAAACTCATCAGTTCCTATGTTAGCATCAATATATGCGTCTGCAAGTTGTGTGATACATTCCGGTCGCCGTACAGAATCGACGATGGCCATGTAAAGTCTATCATCTTTGATTTGTCGAACTTTTGTATAATTTTTATCCAATGGTATGGCAATTTGGCCCATTGACGTTAACGTCAAAGGCTTAAAAGCATTAGCAAACAAAGCACATGGTGCCGTGGTATTGAAAGTACTTCTAATTACTTGTTGATTTGAAGGTAACCAATTTTCAGAGGCCGAGATTTGCAGACTGTTTCCAACAAAATTATCGGACAATTTGTGTTCTTCCTTCATAATAATATGCATTTGTGTGTCTCTCTGGAACTTTTTTACGTCACGCATTTTGGATGGCATTGCCTGAAACATATACGAAATAAAAAATTTCCATTATACTCAAGTTTTGCCATACAAATGAAGTTAGAAAAATAAACTTCCTCCATCAAATAAAACTTTACCAGGTAACTTGAAAAGGGAGTAAAATGTTCTAACTAAAGGCAGTAACGTCCATAAAGAGCTAATGTTAAACTTTTGTTCAAAATAAACATTTTCGGATTCAAATTTGAGAAAATTAAGCACAAATTACATTATTGATACAATTATATTATTGATAACGGATAGAGCAGTTTTAGCCTGTTCTATGTCTATTGTTACTTTACACCACCACTATTAACATGTGTCTGAACAAATTAAGATTGTTTGTGCATACATCACGTTCATTAATAGTTAATGACTGTGTGATTTTTCATCAACTTGTCCGTAAGTTTATAGAACACATCATTTTTACGCAAAAAGACACATGATGAATCAAATGATGAAAGACGATGCCATGCTGTTTTTAGATCCAAAATTAGTACAAATTGCAGTCAACTGTAAGTTTAAGAAAGTCCAAGCTTTTTGGTCCAATTAGTGATTATCTTTTCTTAAAAATCATTGTAAAGAAGCAAGTCTGTTTATAGACCAGCAATCCTCGAAAGATGCGCATTTAATTTTTTGACTCCTTTGCTTGATCGTTCTTTACATGTACAGTATACACTTGCACAGCATGGTCTACTCTTTAAAACAATTTCATTCTCGTTACATACGTCGCGAATTATATAAATGTATAAATACACATAAGGGTGCAACGTATGTGCATGACATATAACGAGCAAGATGATTTTTCCTGTCAATAAAAGAATTACGGAGAGTTATGAAGTTGTAATTTCCCACACCCGAACCCTATGTATACGTGTGGTTGCAGTCTGATGCCATTGAAAAATAAAACGTTACAAGTGACAGAACACGTTGAAAAAGGAAAACACGTCTGATCAAAACAATACAAAAACTAAACCTGTTATATCAGAACACTAAGAAAAACATCTAAATAGTCAAACACGTTTCTTTCCTTCTGGTATGTCAAACTGCTCAATACATTTATGTGCCGCTATTGCAATACGTGGTTTTATAAAGACTGCATTTTTCACTTTACATCGTGGCAAAATAGTAAAGAATCTGCAATTTTCTCATACATGCAGCTAAATAAAAAATGCAATATTTTGGAAAACCTATATGAGATATTTAAAATACTTTTGTTGTTTTATTGGATAACTGCAACTAAATTGAACTTTAAATTATTGCGTTACAGTAGTTTTGATTTAAAAAGATACCCTTGACACAAAGGGCTGGTACAACAAATACACTTATTTGGTAAAAGCGTATGTGGACTTTGTATTAAGCAATGTGTTGACGGCCTCCAAAATATTGACGTTACTTACACGTACTTTAGAAATGAAATTTGGTCCACAACTGTTGAAATGCTGTTAAATGTAAATTTTGATAAATATATGAAGACAGGAGATGTCACGTGCCGCAGTTTAAGTCCATAAGGGCCGCATGCGGTTGGAGAACAGCCATAAAGTTTGATATGTTTGCTTTACTCGGTCGAATTTTGCCTCGGGTGCAAATTTTACAAAATAAGTATCAGCAATAAGCGAAATAAAGTTTTCCACGTTTGAAGTTTCGTCAGTTTATTAACAGTGTATTAACTTGTTGCCATTTCCACACTACGTTGATGTGCACAAGCCGCTTCGAATAAATATGTAGTCATTTACCTGAAACACAACATCCATTGATCCGCTACACTTCTTACGGAAATCTTCAATTGATATGCAAGATACAAACGAACACAAATGATCCACGTCAATTCGCTGATAATCTGGCACGTTTTGTATTTTGCCCTGTGTGTTATGTGTTTGGAAAAGTGGTACAACCAAAGTTCTACAGAAAGAAAACAACGTGTGGTTTACGTACTGGCACGCTCTATTTGAATTACGTTCAAGTTTTTGCGGCAGTTAACTATCTTATAACAGCAATATTACTTACCTGTTGAGGCGAATAGCGACATATATGGATTGGAATAAACCAATAACCTGATTGTTTGGTCCCCAGATTAACCCAGGATACAGGAATCTGTCAGGAGCTAGTGTAATCTGTGATGATAAAGCCGATACGTTATGTAAAGGCTTTCTCCATGTAGAGCAGTTTAAATATATTTTGCTAGAATGATGCATGTTAGAGCTGGATGCAGCTGGAGGAAAAACAGTCGCTGTTGGCTTCTTCAGAATAGAATGAGTGTTTGTAAACCCCTGCGTCGGGAAAAAATGAATTGGTGATTCCTCCGACTTTAGTAGCGAAGTGTTTTCGTGTGTTGATACGGTTAGCGATGATGATAGCAGAGATTCCGATATATCTTTTGATACTTTGCCAACTCGAAATGTTCCAGAAAACTTTTCCATTATGTACAAATACTCCAAAACCAAGCAGAGAATCACGATGAATAGAGTGAGTTTAATTACATGACGTTTTATATAAGATAAACTGCAAATTTTGGCCATGGTATATATAGCAACCACTAAAACAGTGGGTTTTGCTAGACTTGCAAACTTATTTCAACCTTAAAACATAAAAAATCTGAGAGTTTAATAATAATAATAGATATAAGGTTACGCTTCTCATTAATATTTTTACACTGATCCTTTAATACTTTAGTAAATTATGTTTTTGCTATTTCTCTATTTATGGATTGAGTATTATTTTCACAGTTAAAATGAGAAATTTCCTCTTCGACCAAATCAAACATTTTATGTCGGTTTGAAAGTCGAATAATTAGGCCGCTGAGTTTGCAAAACTGTATGTGGCCCTATAAATTGTGTTTTAAAAAATTGAAGTTTAGATTTTTAACGAACCATCCTTCAAAAGTGGACCAACTGATGAAAGTACTTGCTTTGCATGATTTTATGGCAATTCTCATTTGTTTTAAGCTGTGCTGCATTGCCAGCTTAGACCATAGAAAATACATTGCATTGATTTTTTGACATTTTGCAATGAAATAATTTTTTATGTGGTAATTTGTCCGTAATTAAACAATTTAGAAGTATTGATTTATAAATATTCTGTTGAATTATCTTAACGAAAGGCGAAAATTCTTTTGTGAGCTTACTACATAATCAAAAGACAACAATTTCTAATTGAATTACCATTTTTGAAATATTTTTATAACTTTGTAACTTGTAACTTTGTACTTTCTTTCCTCAAAATCTTTGTCATACGTTCTTACTATTTCGCTATGTTTATTTTTGCTCTCATATGGTGCCTATACTGCCCAATGATATCATCGATTTCTTAAAATTGCATTCTTTTTCTTATTTCTTGTTTCTTTTTCTGCTAAAGCCAAAAGATCCTGCTTATTAATCAATACAAATATATTTCTTGGAATGTGCATGAGCAACCTCAAAATCCTATTTATACTTTTGTTTTTACTTCTACTTATTCAGTAATTTTTGCTCTATTCATCTCAAGATATTTTCTTGCATAGAGTAATCTTTCATACTATGCTTTAAACCGGTCACTAAAACTCCTTCTTTTGCTAATAAATCAAAAATCAAAAGCATCATCAGTAATCAGAATTATTCTTTCTGCTTCTTCATAATCTTCTTTTGATTGCGATAGATTAAAAAGTGTCCAGAAATTAGACTAAAAAGTAACTTACAAGCTGAAATTTTTTGTATCGGCTGCTGCCATGCTAATGAACTAGAAAAAGTTAGTAATAAAGCTGAAATTTTGCAAAAATATTTCATGAAAACAAAAAAAACAGCAAATGTAATCATAAACCTTTTCGATTGCTTAAAATTCTTTAGTCGCTAAACTGAAATCTTTATTTGCATTACAGTAGCGATTGACTAAAGTATATAGTGAAAGTTGGCTTATTGAAGTTGAACTCATGCAGATGGTATGCCCACACAGTGAACTGGAGCCTGGTTTGCTGGCTGCAATTTGCGTCACCTCCTGCAACGTTGTAACACTCATGTTGTGATTTTAGCAGTGGCGAAAACTTTCAGCTTTATGATCAAATATTCAGTTGGCATTTGAACAGAAACATGTCCACTGTCCTATGTTTACACTATACAGGCTAATTAACTAATGTTAGTTTTTTCGACCTTTATCAATTTTAAAGCAACATGGCTGTACTGTTGCAAAGATTCTCGCACACATCCTTGCATCAGCAGTTAAATGATTCCATGCAAAACTGACAAGCATCGTTATATATCGATGCACTCACCACCGATGCACTCACATTATGACATGGGGCGTCTGCACTTTGTTGTATACTTATAGTCAATTTTCTTTTTACCTAAAATATTTCGTTCAATTATTTTTGTATTAAAATATTTATTTCGCAGCTTTAAGTCCGCTACAGTTCACACTGAAAACGAAACATTAAAGACAAACGAATTGAAAACTCAATGTAAGTGGGTAGGGCTTTTAAGGGCTTTTATAGGGCTTTTATAGGGCTTTTAAGCTGTTAGATCCAACACTAAATTGTGAGATTTCTTCGTCAATTTTGTAATCTATATAAAACATGGATAAAATGGGAACTCAATGCTGTGCTTACGGTTGTGGATAAAGGAAAAAGAGAGTTAATAGCGCTGTATGGAACGCCAACGCCGCAAAAATAGCAAAGTGTCAAATTGTATCGCAACTTTGCAAATTTATTTTGTTTTCATAATTTGATTGGAGGGTTTTTTCAAACGTAATTTGATAGATTCCAATCACGAAACAGCAAGCCAAACGTCAAAACCGGCATTCAAACGGGCTTTTCTGTGATTGCCGTTGCACGATCCATATGCCAATTTTCAAAATGGTTTTGCAATATTTACAATTACATGACAGTTTTATAAACTTGATTTTTTTAAATCAAACTACGACATTTTAAGTCAGGTATAACAACTGTAAAGCAAACTGTTTGTTGGCAAATGGTGTTTTCTTTAATCGGGTTGCAATTTTGTTAATCAAATGTCCGTTGTTTTAATCATGTAACTTATACCATGAATTATAAAAAGGCCAAATGATTGGAAAATAGTGTTCGTAAATTAAAAATGGGCAAACCAATTTGCAAAATACATGCGTGATTATACAAAAATACACAAATTGCTGAACCAACATCATTCTAAAAAAAAAAAATAAATGATTCTACAAAAGTACGCATGAATCGCATAACGTCTTCATGAATTGCAAAATATACATGGATCGTCAAATGTATAGATGATTTGCCAAAAGTGCATGATTCGGTAAATGCATGCATGAATGGCCAAATGTATGTGATTCGGTAAATGCATGCATGACTCGCCAAATGTATGTGATTCGGTAAATGCATGCGTGATTTGCCAAATGTAGCCTACATGATTCGGTGAATGTAAGCATGATCTGAAAAATGTACATGATTTGCCAAATGTACATGATTCGATAAATGTACACATGATTTGCCAAATGTACATGATTCGATAAATGTACACATGATTTGCCTAAAGTGCATGATTGATCAAATGTACATGGTTCGTTGTTAGAGTGCGCCAAGTGTGCAAAAAGGTTTGTGATGTTATAAATCGTTTTTCTCTTGGCGGGAACCAAGAAGCAAAGGGATTTGACAGAAGACAAAGTTTTGTGACTTGCCTATCTTTGGACGCAGGCGGAAAGTTATCCCGTACCGTCAGTGCAAAATACTTTGCGATCAGGAATAAGCGTAGGCTTACGAAGAATAAAATGTTTCTTTAGAAGTTATTTCAACACTAAACGCGTTAGATTATGTTCTGTTTGAAATGTGACTATTAAGCCGAGCCAGAGAGGGTACCGGTATGGATGTTAAAGATTTGATACCGGTACTGCAGTGCTGTGGTTGGCTGGTACATCCTGCACGCTAGCCTTTTAGCGTTTTATTAAGCAGCACATGAGGTTGGTGGGGTTAATTCTACTTTTGCACCCCAAATTGCTGGACTGAATGGAAAGGAATTAACAACTGAAGAAGTGCAGGGCGGTGCTATAGGCTGGTTGAAGTATAACACGTTATCAGTAACTTATTTTTCTGTAGACGAGTTGATTAAAGTTAAAGTCTGTTCAACGTTTTAAACAAACAGTTTTAAGAAATGGAACCAATTGAGAGGTAAGCCTACATAAATTATCGTGGTTTATAAGCTACAGTATAGGCCAATATGTTGGTAATTTTTTTAGTCTTCGCGGTTACGTTTTCTATTTGTAATATCAGTAACCGGTTATTTGGTGTTTCCAGTGGCAGTGTGCAAGAGGTAGATGCTGCAAGAACCACACTTGGACGCAAAAGGTTACCTGTTACCAAAGAACAAATTGAATTTCTATTAGGTATTTGAACTCTGTGATTAGAATTGGTATGGCATCCCTATTGGAAAGTATGTTTTCAATGTGCTTTATAAATACGCCATTAAATTAAATGCCAGACAGGTCAACGTTATACATTTGGTCCAAATCAACCACCCTCAGCGACTGATGGGGTTAAGTAGCTTCTTGAATTATAAGTTATTTAAATTTGCTTGTTTGTGTTTGCTAGCTCAAGACTTTAATATCCGGGAAATTGCATCAAGATTAAATGTCAGCAAACGCACTATCGAATATAGGATGAATGAATTTGGCTTAGCAGTCTCACACAAATATACCACATTGGATGATGAAGAGTTGGATGAAAAAGTTTTTAACCTAACTAAACATTTTCCAAATTCTGGTAAGAACTGATTAAATTGCTTCGAGTTATGAAGTTTTCAGTTGCCAGTTCAAGCTTCGTAAAATTTGTTGCATTTCTCCAAAATTTTGTGGCTGGAGGGTAATATCGTTCGGCTTTCTCTAAATGCTATCAGCATTTAAGCGTATTTGAATTTGTTATTATCATTTAAGTTATTTGAAAACTTGAATTGACAAGTTTTCACTGTAGCTATGTACTTTAAATTGTGCTATGTTTATTACTTGTGTGTACTTAATTTCTATTCTCATCGGAGCACTATACCTAAAGTTCTAAACGTGAAGGTTATAAGGCCGTACAAGCGGCCTTAAAGAGTCAAGGTATTTGTGTGCAACGTGGTCGTTTAAGAAAATCTGTGAAAAAGGTTGATCCCACTGGAGTGGAACGGCGAAAAGTAATATGTATACAACGACGTGTGTATAGTGTAAGATCACCGCTCGCATTATGGCATATTGACTCACACCACAAGTTGATAAGGTACAGACACATAAAACATTTGGAACGAAATGTTTCTGTAAAAAAATTGTGTAATATAGTTAATCTGGTTACTGCTTGTGAAGCTGCATTTGTAACTAATTTTTTGTTTTTGTAGATGGCGTTTTGTTATACATGGCTGCATTGACGGCTTTTCAAGGTTGGTGGTTTATCTCAGCTGCCAGGACAACAATAGGGCAGCAAGAGTTGTCACGCTTTTCAAAAATGGTGTACAAACGTATGGCCTTCAATCACGAGTAAGATTGAACGTTATTATATTTTTGGAAAATCATAATAATCATTTCAAACTACACGGGCTTGCTTTATGTTTGGTTTTTTCTTTGTATAGGTCAGATCCGATAAAGGAATGGAAAATTATGAAGTGGCACGATATATGCTGCAACATCCATTGCGTGGTCTGTCAAGGGGTAGCTTTATAACTGGAAAAAGTGTGTATAATTCACGCATTGAGCACTTATGGAAAGACGTCTTTGAATCTGTGGTACAGTTTTTTTAGCAGTACCTTTACATGTTTAATATTATTGCAGTGTTATATATTCCAGAAAGCCGCTATCTTCACAATTATGAATATTGATAGGTAGTAATTCTCATTATAATGTAAGTTTATATTTCAACTCTGATATTGATGCAACTTGTCTTTTCAGGCTATTAACTTCCACCGGCTGTTCTACAAATTGGAAACTAATGGGACGTTAGATGTGGAAAATGAAGTTGATATGTTTTGTTTACATTACTGCTTCAAAGACGTCATAAATGAAGCCCTTGCCAAATTTACTTCCTTGTGGAATCATCATCCCCTGCGAACGGAAAACAATCGAAGTCCTAGAAAACTATATGTTGCAGGGTTGCTGCAGTTATTGAAAGAGGAAGACTTGAGTGACTATATGACTGATTATCAGGTGAATTTTCTACACTTCAGACAATACGTCTTGCTGTAAATAGGTATACCAATTTAGCATCAAACTTTGTCTTCTGTCAAATCCCTTTGCTTCTTGGTTCCCACCAAGAGAAAAACAATTTATGACGTCACAAACATTTTTGCACACTTGGCGTACTCTAACAACGAACCATGTACATTTGATCAATCATGTACTTTAGGCAAATCATGTGTACATTTATCGAATCATGTACATTCGGTAAGTCACGTACATTCACCGAATCATGTACATTTGGCAAATCACGCATGCATTTACCGAATCACATACATTTGGCGATTCATGCATGCGTTTACCGAATCATGTACATTTGGCGAGTCATGCATGCATTTACCGAATCACGTAGCCTACATTTAGCGAATCATGCACTTTTGGCAAATCATCTATACATTTGACGATCCATGTATATTTGGCAATTCATGAAGACGTTATGCGATTCATGCGTACTTTTGTAGAATCATTTATTGTTTTTAGTTTATTATCATTAATCATTTATTATTTATTGTATTTTTGTATAATCACGCATGTATTTTGCAAATTGGTTTGCCCATTTTTAATTTACGAAGACTATTTTCCAATCATTTGACCAACCGACAGTTTGTCGAACGACAATTAATCGAACGACAGTTAATCGAAAGACAGTTTATCGAAACGACAGATGATCGAACCGGCTGTTAAAAGAACGACAACTGACGAAGTGAACATTTCAATCGCATTCATTTATTTACAAGTTGTGTGCAATTGCTCGAAGATAACTGTTTATGTCAATATTCGTTGAGTCATAATTTTCGACTATGCTCTTCAGCCGTTGGTTGACAGCGTCGTAGCGCTTCTTCCGAGGTGGGCCAGCAATTCCAGCATTCAATTGCTCAATGAATATTTCGTTGGAACCTTGTTCCTGAATAATTTTTTTGACGAGTCTGCGAAGCGTCGGATGGGATATTGAGACACGCTTGCTGAACGCATTGTGTCATCCTTCAATACTATTATTCGTTCGTGGAAGGTCATCTTGAACCCGGTGGAAGACATTCTAACACCGGATAGGAAATAGAGATTGACGACGATTCCTGCGACGCAATCGTCCAATCCAAGTAGTTTCGAAATAGTCAATGTATTCAGACAAGTGCTGCTCATCGTCATCATTGAACGTGGCCAGGAAGTCCTCGAACCGTTGTACAACGTCTTCAGGCGGAACGAATGCCAGTGCCTGGAAGCATTTTATGCGGAGGGCGTGCTCGGCATCTTCAGTGAACCACCGCTGCAGAGAGAGGGCCTGAATTTTCCGGAAGCTACATTGGCCAAAATGAAAAAGGCAGCCGAGAATTTCTGCCCGAGGGAAGCTGGAAGAAAGAGCATTTTATTTTTATGCTGCCATTTCAAAGCCTATTGTTACCGTTTCTGGGGCTATTCCTGGTCGTTGTTGTTCCAATAAAGAAAAGATGCGATTGTACACAGCTTCCGATTTGTTCTCTGTTACGGTGTAAACGAGTGGCACCGTGCGATTTTCATTGATCAGCGCGTGTATCGTGTACAGCTGGTATCCAAGTGGGGCAACATCAAATGTACCGTCACAAAACCAATTAGCGCAGTTGTTCAGTATATCCAGTTTCTTCTGAGACGCACATCATAATGGCTTATTGTCTCAATGTTTGAGAAACACGCAATTAAGATCCGAGACTTAAAATGACACCGAGGCTTAAAATGTTACACCTATAATTCATCAGTGCGATATCATAATTCTTAATTGAAGCTATTGTCAAAGTTTGTCGTTCGATAAATAGTCGTTCGATCAACTGTCGGTTCGATTAATTGTCGTTCGATAAACTGTCGGTTCGATTAATTGTCGTTCGATAAACTGTCGTTCGATTAACTGTCGGTTCGATTAATTGTCGTTCGATAAACTGTCGGTTCGATTAACTGTCGGTTCGATTAATTGTCGTTCGATAAACTGTCGTTTCGATTAATTAACGTTCGATAAACTGTCGTAGTACCTTTTATTGTCAATAGAGTGGAAAAATGGACAAAAGAATTGTTAAGCATTTGCTCTGAAAATAAATTCAATTTACATTTGAAAGCTTTTACATTTGTATACATTTCGTGAGCGAAAAGGTTTTTCCCTTGAAGTTTCCCATTTAATTCATTCATGTGCGTTAGTATGTCAACAGCAAACGCAAAATCACAAAGCCAATTTTCGTCTTCCAGCTCAGGAAAATCATCAGCTTTATCGATTGCCTCCAAAAATAAGCTAATGGCCTCTCTTTAAGTTCCCATACGCGTTTACATGCTTTCCCTAAACTTAACCAGCGCACGTGAGAATGGTAAAGTAAGTCCTGGTGATCAGTATCAATTTCCTCAAGAAACTTTAGAAACTGTCGGTGGTAAAGTCCTCTCCCTTTTATGAAGTTGATCAGTTTTACCACTGTCTTCACTACATGATTAAGCTGTAATACAGACTTACAGAGTACCTCCTGATGGATGATGCAGTGCAAAAAAGTTATATCCATCTCAGGGTTTTCCTCTTTCACCTTATCTTGAAGCCTTTTTAGAAGCCCAACGTTTTTTTCCGTCAGGTTTGGCGATCCATCCGTGGTGACATTCACAAGTTTGTTCCAAGGTAGTTTCAGCCGGTCAATCAAACCAGTCTTTTTGATAAAAAGGTCCTCTCCTCGTGTTTTCCCCTTTAGCGATTCCATCGCCAACAGTTCTTCTGTTATCTCAAAACTGTCATTAATCCCTCTGATAAAAATCAAAAGCTGGGCGGTGTCGTTTACGTCGTTACTTTCGTCCAACGCCAGCGAATAAAATACAAATGAATCTGCTTTTCCTTTCAGCTCACTGGCTAAGTGCTCATCAATTCGTTCTACTCGGCTAGTTACTGTTTTGCGTGATAAAGTAATTTGCTCATACAGTATTTACTTTTTGTATCTGGACACAAGAGACCTGCTGTCTCTACCATGCACTGCTTGATAAACTCTCCATCGGGAAATGGCTTGCTTGCTTTTGCTATTTTAAAAGCCAGTAAAAAGCTTGCCTGGGTGATTGACTGATGAACGGCACTTTGCTGAAAAAGAGTAGGCCTATTTTGTTGAATCCGAAAATTGGTTGTTAATCTCTGCGCAGCAGCTTCTCGTTGTTGAGTTGACTGGCTGCTAAAGTAGTTAGGGTGGTTGGTGTTAAAATGGCGGCGAATGTTGTATTCTTTTGATACAGCAACACTTTTTTGGCATATAAGGCATATCACGGTTGATCCGACCTCAGTACAAAATATTTGGTTGTCCACTCTTTTTTGAATGCTCTGCGTTCGTTATCGATTTTTCGTTTCTTTGAAGCACTCATTTCGATAAAAACTATTTAGTAATAATTTAGCTAGCTAGTAACCACAAAACCTTATTGAGCATTCCACACTGAAACTGCTACCTACACGTAAGAATCGCTTGTTAAAGTTTGACATTCACAAAGCCTCAAAAACATTACTAAAACAGCTGTTCTATACAAATCTGTAAGTATTTGAAACCTTGCTAGCTTAGCCTGCAGCTTGTTCTACGTATTACAGATCAACAACAATCGTGTGATTGAAAAGTCGCAAACAAATTTTCAACAATTGTTTTCAATTTATTTGACGGAACAATGAACCAAATTAACAATGCTTAGTAGTGACAAAATTTGTATTTGGAAAATACAAAATTTGTATTTTATAAGATATCTATGGGTCAGACAGGCAGAGAAGTTCTTTTGAGCTGCTGTTTGTGGATTTAATTCACTAAATCCTAAAATTTCCATCAAGGATCATTTCAGTCAAAATCTGTGTGAATCAATTTATAAAAAAGTTAAAAACTATGATTTATTTCCATCCCTAAGAAACCATGATGATGATTTTGAGATTGGTTGTAAAGATCTTCATTCTTTACAATTAATAAAGAAAAATATTAAAGAATTTTTCACCATCAGGTTTTTGACCTATGGCCAGCATTATACAAAAACTGTGATACAAAAACACAAAATTGGTTACCGGCAGCGACCAAACAAACTTGTTTTATTTAGCAATATCTAATTCATTACTGATAATTAATGATTACTTTCGTAGAACATCCGAATATGTTTGAAAGGTATGGTATATATTAGATATGGTTTATATTAGGTTTCATAACATTTCATTTCGTGTAAAAAATATGTATCAATCACTTGCTTTGGATCATGCAACTGTTACTCGAATGAAGGGCTACCCCATTGCCATATGCTAGTCTAGGCCTATACGGTACCGGTAGCGAATTAGCCTACGCAAGCTTATTTATTGATACAGCAAAAATACAAATATTTACAAAAACAGTCAATCATAGTGCAGTGCAAACACCTCGGCTTTTCGAAAAACTTTAATAGAATTAGGCCTATACAGAACTACTCCAATTTACAATTGGCTTTTAGCCTTTGTCTCACTCTCTCCCAACGCTTTTGGGCGCATGTGTTATCGCAGGCTTTCTTCACTTTTCAGCGTGAGTTGGATATCTAGTTACTATATAAAAGATATCTATGGTTGGGATTGACTGACTGGGTCCCTTAATGGCGGAATCGCAAAGTTTCAATTTGGCTTCAATTCAAGAGGCGAGTTGAGCGATCTAGTGTTTTATAGGATATCTATGGGTATAACACAAAGAAACTGGGCGTCAACAAGCACATGGTAGCAAAGCACAGTCACGGTTCATCAGATCTAAAGAAAGGAATTCAAGACAAGGAAAAAGAATTACTACGAGTCTAGACATGCATTGACAAAGTTATTTGGAGTTTTGGGTGACACAAAATCATATAAATCATTATCACTGAAATAATATACTTTGAATAAACAACAATGCTAATTTAGACATTACATCCGTAATGCAACGTCCAAAAACAACAAGAAATTTTTGATTATTTTTTAAGATGTAAGAGTCGATTTCTCTTGATTCTATTTTTCATTACAGTTTTGGATAAGTCAAGTATTGAAGCCTCAAATAATCTTTGTATTTTCCCTTCTGATCTCGTCCATCTTAACGGTCGAATGTTTTCTGACCAAGTAGATTCATAAGAATAGAAGAAATATTTACTCTTTCTCATTATTTCCATCTCGATAAGAGAAAGTATATCAGGTAGGCTTACCCAGCCAGTGCTGTTCCAACATTTATTAAACACACTTTTACTTAGATAGACGTCGAGGTCAAGAGGAACTTTTTTAATGCGAGGATCAAGGTTTTCTAAATGATCAAAGATTTCCAATTTGAATTCTTTTAAACTTGGTGGGGTGGCAATATAGACCGACACAGCAGCGCTTATATTCCGTGAGTGCATTGCATTCTTGTCATGTAGCAATGGTAGATTATTGATAATTGCTCGCGCTACGTCTTCCGACGTGATGTTGGTGATGACCTCACAAAGCTCGTATTTTTTTTGATTACGGAACACTCGAAGCCAATCATCTGTGTCGTATCTCCAATGTACTGCGACAAACTCATCAGTTCGTATGTTAGCATCGATATATGCGTCTGCAAGTTGTGTGATACATTTCGGTCGCCGTACAGAATTGATGATAGCCATGTAAAGTGTATCATCTTTGATTTGTCGAACTTTTGTATAGTTTTTATCCAATGGTATGGCAATCTGGCCCTTTGACTTTAACGTCAAAGGCTGATAAGCACTTGCAAACAAAGCATATGGTGCCGTGGTATTGAAAGTACTTCTAATTACTTGTTGATTTGAAGATAACCAATTGAAAGAGGTCTTGTTATTGCAACAGGGATAGAACGGTATATTTGCTTTGTTTGTACGTTTCTCTGATGATTGCAGACTGTTTCCAACAAAATAGTCGGACAATTTGTATTCTTCGTTCATAATAATATGCATTTTTGTGTCTCTCTGGAACTTTTTTACATCACGCATTTTGGATAACATTGCCTGAAACATATATGAAACAAAAAATTTCCATTATACTCAAGTTTTGCCATACAAATGAAGTTAGCAAAATAAACTTCCTCCATCAAATAAAACTTTACCAGGCAACATGAATAGGGAGTAAAATTTTCTAACTAAAGGGAGTAACGTCCATAAAGGGCTAATGTTAAACTTTTGTCCGAAATAAACATTTTCGGATTCAAATTTGAGAAAATTAGGCAAAAATTACATTTTTGATACAATGATTCTATTGATAACGGATAGAGCAGATTTAGTCTATTTCATGTCTATTGTTACCTTAAACTACCACTATTAACATGTGTTTGAACAAATTAAGATTGTTTGTACATACAACGCGTTCATTAATAGTTAATGACTGTGTGGTTTTTCATTAACTTGTCCGTAAGTTTATAGAACACATCATTTTTATGCAAAAAGACACATGATGAAGCAAATGATGACAGACGAAGCCATGCTGTTTTTAGATCCAAAATTAGTACAAATTGCAGCCAATTTTAAGTTTAAGAATGTCCAAGCTTTTTGGTCCAATTAGTGGTTATCTTTTTTTTTAAATCATTATACAAAAGCAAGTCTGTTTATAAACCAGCTGTCCTCGAAAGATGCGCATTTAATGTTTTGACTCATTTGCTTGATCGTTCTTTACATGTATACACTTGCACAGCATGGTCTACTCTTCAAAACAATTTCTTGCTCGTTACATACGTCGCGAATTATATAACTGTATAAATATACATATAAGGGTGCAACGTATGTGCATGACATATAACGAACAAGATGAGTTTTCCTGTCAATTAAAGAATTACAAAGAGTTATGAAGTTGTAATTTTCCACACCCGAACCCTATGTATACGTGTGGTTGCAGTCTAATGCCATTGAAAAATAAAACGTTACAAGTGACAGAACACATTGAAAAAAGAAAACACGTCTGATCAAAACAATACAAAAATTAAACCTGTTATATTAGAACACTAAAAAAAACATCTAAACAGTCAAACACGATTCTTTCCTTTTGGTATGTCAAACTGCTCAATACATTTATGGGCTGCTATTGCAATACGTGGTTTTATAAAGACCGCATTTTTCACTTTACATCGTGGCAAAATAATAAAGAATCTGCAATTTTCTCATACATGCGCCTAAATAAAAAATGCGTTTTTTGGAAAACTTATATGACATATTTAAAATGCTTTTGTTGTATTATTGGATAATTGCAACTAAATTGAATTTTAAATTATTGCGTTGCAGTAGTTTTGATGTACAAAGATACCCTTGACACAAGGGGCTGGTACAACAAAAACACTTACTTGGACTTTGCGTATGTGGACTTTGTATTAAGCAATGTGTTGACAGCCTCCAAAATATTGACGCTAAACTTACACATACTTTATAAATGAAATTTGGTCCACAACTGTTGAAATGCTGTTAAATGTAAATTTTGATAAATATATAAAGACAGGAGATGTCACGTGCCGCAGTTTAAGTCCATAAGGGCCGCATGCGGTTGGAGAACAGCCATAAAGTTTGATATGTTTGCTTCACTCCGCCGATCTTCGCCACGGGTGCAAATTTTACAAAATAAGTATCAGCAATAAGCGAAATATAGTTTCAATTTTTCCACGTTTGAAGTTTCGTCAGTATATTAACGTCGCTTATTGCGCCCACAAGCCGCCTCGAATAAATATGTAGTCATTTACCTGAAACACAACATCCATTGATCCGTGACACTTTTTATGGAAATCTTCAACTGATATGCAAGATACAAACGAACACAAATGATCCACGTCAATTCTTTGATAATCTGGTACGCTTTGTATTTCGCCCTCTGTGTAATGTGTACCGAAACGTGGTACAACCAAAATTCTACAGAAAGAAAACAATTTAGTTTTCCGCTTTATGTCACAACCAGGTTCCTTATTTCACAATCTTAATATCGTCTACGAGCACGTGTGGTTTACGTACTGACATGCTCTATTTGAATTACGTTCAAGTTTTTGCGGCACTTAACCTATCTTATTACAGCAGTATTACTTTCCTGTTGAGGCGAATAGCGACATATATGGATTGAAATAAACCAATAATCTGATTGTTTGGTCCAAAAATTAACCCAGGATACAGGAATCTGTCAGGAGCTAGTGTAATCTGTGATGATAAAGCCGATACGTTTCGTAATGGCTTTCTCCATGTAGAGCAGATTATTTTTATTTTGCTAGAAGGATACATGTTAGAGCTGGATGCAGCTGGAGGAAAAACAACTCGAATTGTTCCAGAAGTCTTTTTCATTATGGAAAAATACCCCAAAACCGAACAGAGAATCACGATGAGTAGAGTGATTTTAATTACATTACGTTTTATGTAAGATAAAGTGTAATTTTTATCCATGGCAGATGTAGCAACCACTATACTAACTAAAACATTGGGTTTGGCGAGACTTGCAAACTTATTCCAACCTTAAAACATATAAAAACTGAAAGCTTAATAATAATAGATATATGGTTACGCTTCTCATTAATATTTTTATACTGATCCTTTAATACTTTAGTAAATTGTGTTTTTGCTATTTCTCTATTTATTGATTGAGTGTTATTTTCACAGTTAAAATGAGAAATTTCCTCTTCGACCAAATCAAACATTTTATGTCGGTTTGAAAGTCGAATAATTAGGCCGCTGAGTTTGCAAAACTGTATGTGGCCCTATGAATTGTGTTTTAAAAAATTGAAGTTTAGATTTTTAACGAGCCATCCTTCAAAATTGGACCAACTGATGAAAGTAGGCTACTTGCTTTGTATGATTTAATAGCAATTCTCATTTGTTTTAAGCTGTGCTGCATTGCCAGCTTAGACCATAGAAAACACAGTGCATTGATTTTTTGACATTTTGCAATGAAATAATTTTTTATGTGGCAATTTGTCCGTAATTAAACAATTTAAAAGTTTAGATCTATAAATATTCTGTTGAATTATCTTAACAAAAGGCGAAAATTCTTTTGTGAGCTTACTACAAGTATTTCTAAAGACAAGTATTTCTAATTGAATTACCATTTTTGAAATATTTTATACTTAAATTTTGTACTTTCTTTCCTCAAAATCTTTGTCATACGTTCTTACTACTTCGCTATGTTTATTTTTGCTCTCATATGGTGCCTATACTGCCCAATGATATCATCGATTTCTTAAAATTGCCTTCGTGTTCTTATTTCTTGTTTCTTGTTTCTTTTTCCGCTAAAGGTAAAAGATCCCGCTCATCAGTCAATACAAATCTTTTCCTTGGAATGTGCATGAGCAACCTCAAAATCCTGTTTATACTTTTTTTTTTACTTCTACTTATTCAGTAATTTTTGCTCTATTCGTCTCAAGATACTTTCTTGCATAGTGTAATCTTTCATACTATGCTTTAAATCTGTCACTAAAACTCCATCATTTTGCTAATAAATCAAAAGTCAAAAGCATCATTAGTAATCAGAATTATTCTTTCTGCTTCTTCATAATCTTCTTTTGATTGCGATGGATTAAAAAGTGTCCAGAAATTAGACTAAAAAGTAACTTACAAGCTGAAATTTTTTGTATCGGCTGCTGCCATGCTAATGAACTAGAAAAAGTTAATAATAACGCTGAAATTTATCAAAAATATTTCATGAAAACAAAAAAAACAGCAAATGTAATCATAAACCTTTTCGATTGCTTAAAATTCTTTAGTCGCTAAACTGAAATCTTTATTTGCAATACAGTAGCGATTGACTAAAGTTTATAGTGAAAGTTGGCTTATTGAAGGATCGCTCATGCAGATGGTATGCCCACACAGTGAACTGGAGCCTGGTTTGCTGGCTGCAATTTGCGTCACCTCCTGCAACGTTGCAACACCCATGCTGTGATTTTAGCAGTGGCGAAAACTTTCAGCTTTATGATCAAATATTCAGTTGGCATTTGAACAGAAACATGTCCACTGTCCTATGTTTACACTATACAGGCTAATTAACTAATGTTAGTTTTTTCGACCTTTATCAATTTTAAAGCAACATGGCTGTACTGTTGCAAAGATTCTCGCACACATCCTTGCATCAGCAGTTAAATGATTCCATGCAAAACTGACAAGCATCGTGATATATCGATGTACTCACCACCGATGCACTCACATTATGACATGGGGCGTCTGCACTTTGTTTGTATACTTATAGTCAATTTTCTTTTTACCTAAAATATTTCGTTCAATTATTTTTGTATTAAAATATTTATTTCGCAGCTTTAAGTCCGCTACAGTTCACACTGAAAACGAAACATTAAAGACAAACGAATTGAAAACTCAATGTAAGCGGGTAGGGCTTTTAAGGGCTTTTATAGGGCCTTTATAGGGCTTTTAAGCTTTTAGATCCAACACTAAATTGTGAGATTTCTTCGTCAATTTTGTAATCTATATAAAACATGGATAAAATGGGAACTCAATGCTGTGCTTACGGTTGTGGAAAAAGGAAAAAGAGAGTTAATAGCGCTGTATGGAACGCCAACGCCGCAAAAATAGCAAAGTGTTAAATTGTATCGCAACTTTGCAAATTTTTTTTTGTTTTCATAATTTGATTGGAGGGTTTTTTCAAACGTAATTTGATAGATTCCAATCACGAAACAGCAAGCCAAACGTCAAAACCGGCATTCAAACGGGCTTTTCTGTGATTGCCGTTGCACGATCCATATGCCAATTTTCAAAATGGTTTTGCAATATTTACAATTACATGACAGTTTTATAAACTTGATTTTTTTAAATCAAACTACGACATTTTAAGTCAGGTATAACAACTGTAAAGCAAACTGTTTGTTGGCAAATGGTGTTTTCTTTAATCGGGTTGCAGTTTTGTTAATCAAATGTCCGTTGTTTTAATCATGTAACTTATACCATGCATTATAAAAAGGCCAAAGGATTGAAAAATAGTCTTCGTAAATTAAAAATGGGCAAACCAATTTGCAAAATACGTGCGTGATTATACAAAAATACACAAATTGCTGAACCAACATCATTCCTAAAAACAATAAATGATTCTACAAAAGTACGCATGAATCGCATAACGTCTTCATGAATTGCAAAATATACATGGATCGTCAAATGTATGGATGATTTGCCAAAAGTGCATGATTCGGTAAATGCATGCATGAATCGCCAAATGTATTTTATTCGGTAAATGCATGCGTGATTTGCCAAATGTAGCCTACATGATTCGGTGAATGTAAGCATGATCTGAGAAATGTACATGATTTGCCAAATGTACTTGATTCGATAAATGTACACATGATATGCCAAATGTACATGATTCGATAAATGTACACATGATTTGCCAAAAGTGCATGATTGATCAAATGTACATGGTTCGTTGTTAGAGTGCGCCAAGTGTGCCAAAAGGTTTGTGACGTTATAAATCGTTTTTCTCTTGGCGGGAACCAAGAAGCAAAGGGATTTGACAGAAGACAAAGTTTTGTGACTTGCCTATCTTTGGACGCAGGCGGAAAGTTATTCCGTACCGTCAGTGCAAAATACTTTGCGATCAGGAATAAGCGTAGGCTTATGAAGAATAAAATGTTTCTTAAGAAGTTATTTCAACACTAAACGCGTTAGATTATGTTCTGTTTGAAATGTGACTATTAAGCCGAGCCAGAGAGGGAACCGGTATGGATGTTAATGATTTGATACCGGTACTGCAGTGCTGTGGTTGGCTGGTACATCCTGCAAGCTAGCCTTTCAAGAGCGCCTTTTAGCGTTTTATTAAGCAGCACATGAGGTTGGTGGGGTTAATTCTACTTTTGCACCCCGAATTGCTGGACTGAATGGAAAGGAATTAACAACTGAAGAAGTGCAGGGCGGTGCTATAGGCTAGTTGAATTATAACACGTTATCAGTAACTTATTTTTCTGTAGACGAGTTGATTAAAGTTAAAGTCTGTTCAACGTTTTAAACAAACAATTTTAAGAAATGGAACCAATTGGGAGGTAAGCCTACATAAATTATCGTGGTTTATAAGCTACAGTATAGGCCTAGATGTTGGTAATTTTTTTAGTCTTCGCGGTTACGTTTTCTATTTGTAATATCAGTAACCGGTTATTTGGTGTTTCCAGTGGCAGTGTGCAAGAGGTAGATGCTGCAAGAACCACACCTGGACGCAAAAGGTTACCTGTTACCAAAGAACAAATTGAATTTCTATTAGGTATTTGAACTCTGTGATTAGAATTGGTATGGCATCCCTATTGGAAAGTATGTTTTCAATGTGCTTTATAAATACGTCATTAAATTAAATGCCAGACAGGTCAACGTTATACATTTGGTCCAAATCAACCACCTTCAGCGACTGATGGGGTTAAGTAGCTTCTTGAATAATATTTAAATTTGCTTGTTTGTGTTTGCTAGCTCAAGACTTTAATATCCGGGAAATTGCATCAAGATTAAATGTCAGCAAACGCACTATCGAATATAGGATGAATGAATTTGGCTTAGCAGTCTCACACAAATATACCACATTGGATGATGAAGAGTTGGATGAAAAAGTTTTTAACCTAACTAAACATTTTCCAAATTCTGGTAAGAACTGATTAAATTGCTTCGAGTTATGAAGTTTTCAGTTGCCAGTTCAAGCTTCGTAAAATTTGTTGCATTTCTCCAAAATTTTGTGGCTGGAGGGTAATATCGTTCGGCTTTCTCTAAATGCTATCAGCATTTAAGCTTATTTGAATTTGTTATTATCATTTAAGTTATTTGAAAACTTGAATTGACAAGTTTTCACTGTAGCTATGTACTTTAAATTGTAATTGTTTATTACTTGTGTGTACTTAATTTCTATTCTCATCGGAGCACTATACCTTTCTAAACGTGAAGGTTATAAGGCCGTACAAGCGGCCTTAAAGAGTCAAGGTATTTGTGTGCAACGTGGTCGTTTAAGAAAATCTGTGAAAAAAGTTGATCCCACTGGAGTGGAACGGCGAAAAGTAATATGTATACAACGACGTGTGTATAGTGTAAGATCACCGCTCGCATTATGGCATATTGACTCACACCACAAGTTGATAAGGTACAGACACATAAAACATTTGGAACGAAATGTTTCTGTAAAAAAATTGTGTAATATAGTTAATCTGGTTACTGCTTGTGAAGCTGCATTTGTAACTAATTTTTTGTTTTTGTAGATGGCGTTTTGTTATACATGGCTGCATTGACGGCTTTTCAAGGTTGGTGGTTTATCTCAGCTGCCAGGACAACAATAGGGCAGCAAGAGTTGTCACGCTTTTCAAAAATGGTGTACAAACGTATGGCCTTCAATCACGAGTAAGATTGAACGTTATTATATTTTTGGAAAATCATAATAATCATTTCAAACTACATGGGCTTGCTTTATGTTTGGTTTTTATTTTGTATAGGTCAGATCCGATAAAGGAATGGAAAATTATGAAGTGGCACGATATATGCTGCAACATCCATTGCGTGGTCTGTCAAGGGGTAACTTTATAACTGGAAAAAGTGTGTATAATTCACGCATTGAGCACTTATGGAAAGACGTCTTTGAATCTGTGGTACAGTTTTTTTAGTAGTACCTTTACATGTTTAATATTATTGCAGTGTTATATATTCCAGAAAGCCGCTATCTTCACAATTATGAATATTGATAGGTAGTAATTCTCATTATAATGTAAGTTTATATTTCAACTCTGATATTGATGCAACTTGTCTTTTCAGGCTATTAACTTCCACCGGCTGTTCTACAAATTGGAAACTAATGGGACGTTAGATGTGGAAAATGAAGTTGATATGTTTTGTTTACATTACTGCTTCAAAGACGTCATAAATGAAGCCCTTGCCAAATTTACTTCCTTGTGGAATCATCATCCCCTGCGAACGGAAAACAATCGAAGTCCTAGAAAACTATATGTTGCAGGGTTGCTGCAGTTATTGAAAGAGGAAGACTTGAGTGACTATATGACTGATTATCAGGTGAATTTTCTACACTTCAGACAATACGTCTTGCTGTAAATAGGTATACCAATTTAGCATCAAACTTTGTCTTCTGTCAAATCCCTTTGCTTCTTGGTTCCCGCCAAGAGAAAAACAATTTATGACGTCACAAACATTTTTGCACACTTGGCGCACTCGAACAACGAACCATGTACATTTGATCAATCATGTACTTTAGGCAAATCATGTGTACATTTATCGAATCATGTACATTCGATAAGTCACGTACATTCACCGAATCATGTACATTTGGCAAATCACGCATGCATTTACCGAATCACATACATTTGGCGATTCATGCATGCGTTTACCGAATCATGTACATTTGGCGAGTCATGCATGCATTTACCGAATCACGTAGCCTACATTTAGCGAATCATGCACTTTTGGCAAATCATCTATACATTTGACGATCCATGTATATTTGGGCAATTCATGAAGACGTTATGCGATTCATGCGTACTTTTGTAGAATCATTTATTGTTTTTAGTTTATTATCATTAATCATTTATTATTTATTGTATTTTTGTATAATCACGCATGTATTTTGCAAATTGGTTTGCCCATTTTTAATTTACGAAGACTATTTTCCAATCATTTCACCAACCGACAGTTTATCGAACGACAATTAATCGAACGACAGTTAATCGAAAGACAGTTTATCGAAACGACAGATGATCGAACCGACTGTTAAAAGAACGACAACTGACGAAGTGAACATTTCAATCGCATTCATTTATTTACAAGTTGTGTGCAATTGCTCGAAGATAACTGTTTATGTCAATATTCGTTGAGTCATAATTTTCGACTATGCTCTTCAGCCGTTGGTTGACAGCGTCGTAGCGCTTCTTCCGAGGTGGGCCAGCAATTCCAGCATTCAATTGCTCAATGAATATTTCGTTGGAACCTTGTTCCTGAATAATTTTTTTGACGAGTCTGCGAAGCGTCGGATGGGATATTGAGACACGCTTGCTGAACGCATTGTGTCATCCTTCAATACTATTATTCGTTCGTGGAAGGTCATCTTGAACCCGGTGGAAGACATTCCAACACCGGATAGGAAATAGAGGTTGACGACGATTCCTGCGACGCAATCGTCCAATCCAAGTAGTTTCGAAATAGTCAATGTATTCAGACAAGTGCTGCTCATCGTCATCATTGAACGTGGCCAGGAAGTCCTCGAACCGTTGTACGAATGCCAGAGGAACGAATGCCAGTGCCTGGAAGCATTTTATGCGGAGGGCGTGCTCGGCATCTTCAGTGAACCACCGCTGCAGAGAGAGGGCCTGAATTTTCCGGAAGCTACATTGGCCAAAATGAAAAAGGCAGCCGAGAATTTCTGCCCGAGGGAAGCTGGAAGAAAGAGCATTTTATTTTTATGCTGCCATTTCAAAGTCTATTGTTACCGTTTCTGGGGCTATTCCTGGTCGTTGTTGTTCCAATAAAGAAAAGATGCGATTGTACACAGTTTCCGATTTGTTCTCTGTTACGGTGTAAACGAGTGGCACCGTGCGATTTTCATTGATCAGCGCGTGTATCGTGTACAGCTGGTATCCAAGTGGGGCAACATCAAATGTACCGTCACAAAACCAATTAGCGCAGTTGTTCAGTATATCCAGTTTCTTCTGAGACGCACATCATAATGGCTTATTGTCTCAATGTTTGAGAAACACGCAATTAAGATCCGAGACTTAAAATGACACCGAGGCTTAAAATGTTACACCTATAATTCATCAGTGCGATATCATAATTCTCAATTGAAGCTATTGTCAAAGTTTGTCGTTCGATAAATAGTCGTTCGATAAACTGTCGGTTCGATTAATTAACGTTCGATAAACTGTCGTAGTACCTTTTATTGTCAATAGAGTGGAAAAATGGACAAAAGAATTGTTAAGCATTTGCTCTGAAAATAAATTCAATTTACATTTGAAAGCTTTTACATTTGTATACATTTCGTGAGCGAAAAGGTTTTTCCCTTGAAGTTTCCCATTTAATTCATTCATGTGCGTTAGTATGTCAACAGCAAACGCAAAATCACAAAGCCAATTTTCGTCTTCCAGCTCAGGAAAATCATCAGCTTTATCGATTGCCTCCAAAAATAAGCTAATGGCCTCTCTTTAAGTTCCCATACGCGTTTACATGCTTTCCCTAAACTTAACCAGCGCACGTGAGAATGGTAAAGTAAGTCCTGGTGATCAGTATCAATTTCCTCAAGAAACTTTAGAAACTGTCGGTGGTAAAGTCCTCTCCCTTTTATGAAGTTGATCAGTTTTACCACTGTCTTCACTACATGATTAAGCTGTAATACAGACTTACAGAGTACCTCCTGATGGATGATGCAGTGCAAAAAAGTTATATCCATCTCAGGGTTTTCCTCTTTCACCTTATCTTGAAGCCTTTTTAGAAGCCCAACGTTTTTTTCCGTCAGGTTTGGCGATCCATCCGTGGTGACATTCACAAGTTTGTTCCAAGGTAGTTTCAGCCGGTCAATCAAACCAGACATTTTGATAAAAAGGTCCTCTCCTCGTGTTTTCCCCTTTAGCGATTCCATCGCCAACAGTTCTTCTGTTATCTCAAAACTGTCATTAATCCCTCTGATAAAAATCAAAAGCTGGGCGGTGTCGTTTACGTCGTTACTTTCGTCCAACGCCAGCGAATAAAATACAAATGAATCTGCTTTTCCTTTCAGCTCACTGGCTAAGTGCTCATCAATTCGTTCTACTCGGCTAGTTACTGTTTTGCGTGATAAAGTAATTTGCTCATACAGTATTTACTTTTTGTATCTGGACACAAGAGACCTGCTGTCTCTACCATGCACTGCTTGATAAACTCTCCATCGGAAAATGGCTTGCTTGCTTTTGCTATTTTAAAAGCCAGTAAAAAGCTTGCCTGGGTGATTGACTTATGAACGGTACTTTGCTGAAAAAGAGTATTTTGTTGAATCCGAAAATTGGTTGTTAATCTCTGCGCAGCAGCTTCTCGTTGTTGAGTTGACTGGCTGCTAAAGTAGTTAGGGTGGTTGGTGTTAAAATGGCGGCGAATGTTGTATTCTTTTGATACAGCAACACTTTTTTGGCATATAAGGCATATCACGGTTGATCCGACCTCAGTACAAAATATTTGGTTGTCCACTCTTTTTTGAATGCTCTGCGTTCGTTATCGATTTTTCGTTTCTTTGAAGCACTCATTTCGATAAAAACTATTTAGTAATAATTTAGCTAGCCAGTAACCACAAAACCTTATTGAGCATTCCACACTGAAACTGCTACCTACACGTAAGAATCACTTGTTAAAGTTTGACATTCACAAAGCCTCAAAAACATTACTAAAACAGCTGTTCTATACAAATCTGTATAAGTATTTGAAACCTTGCTAGCTTAGCCTGCAGCCTGTTCTACGTATTACAGATCAACAACAATCGTGTGATTGAAAAGTCGCAAACAAATTTTCAACAATTGTTTTCAATTTATTTGACGGAACAATGAACCAAATTAACAACGCTTAGTAGTGACATAATTTGTATTTGGAAAATACAAAATTTGTATTTTATAAGATATCTATGGGTCAGACAGGCAGAGAAGTTCTTTTGAGCTGCTGTTTGTGGATTTAATTCACTAAATCCTAAAATTTCCATCAAGGATCATTTCAGTCAAAATCTGTGTGAATCAATTTATAAAAAAGTTAAAAACTATGATTTATTTCCATCCCTAAGAAACCATGATAATGATTTTGAGATTGGTTGTAAAGATCTTCATTCTTTACAATTAATAAAGAAAAATATTAAAGAATTTTTCACCATCAGGTTTTTGACCTATGGCCAGCATTATACAAAAACTGTGATACAAAAACACAAAATTGGTTACCGGCAGCGACCAAACAAACTTGTTTTATTTAGCAATATCTAATTCATTACTGATAATTAATGATTACTTTCGTAGAACATCCGAATATGTTTGAAAGGTATGGTATATATTAGATATGGTTTATATTAGGTTTCATAACATTTCATTTCGTGTAAAAAATATGTATCAATCACTTGCTTTGGATCACGCAACTGTTACTCGAATGAAGGGCTACCCCATTGCCATATGCTAGTCTAGGCCTATACGGTACCGGTAGGGAATTAGCCTAGGCAAGCTTATTTATTGATACAGCAAAAATACAAATATTTACAAAAACAGTCAATCATAGTGCAGTGCAAACACCTCGGCTTTTCGAAAAACTTTAATAGAATTAGGCCTATACAGAACTACTCCAATTTACAATTGGCTTTTAGCCTTTGTCTCACTCTCTCCCAACGCTTTTGGGCGCATGTGTTATCGCAGGCTTTCTTCACTTTTCAGCGTGAGTTGGATATCTAGTTACTATATATAAGATATCTATGGTTGGGATTGACTGACTGGGTCCCTTAATGGCGGAATCGCAAAGTTTCAATTTGGCTTCAATTCAAGAGGCGAGTTGAGCGATCTAGTGTTTTATAGGATATCTATGAGTATAACACAAAGAAACTGGGCGTCAACAAGCACATGGTAGCAAAGCACAGTCACGGTTCATCAGCAGAGGTCACGGCTCATCAGATCTAAAGAAAGGAATTCAAGACAAGGAAAATGAATTACTACGAGTCTAGACATGCATTGACAAAGTTATTTGGAGTTTTGGGCGACACAAAATCATATAAATCATTATCACTGAAATAATATACTTTGAATAAACAACAATGCTAATTTAGACATTACATCCGTAATGCAACGTCCAAAAACAACAAGAAATTTTTGATTATTTTTTAAGATGTAAGAGTCGATTTCTCTTGATTCTCTTTTTCATTACAGTTTTGGATAAGTCAAGTATTGAAGCCTCAAATAATCTTTGTATTTTCCCTTCTGATCTCGTCCATCTTAACGGTCGAATGTTGTCTGACCAAGTAGATTCATAAGAATAGAAGAAATATTTACTCTTTCTCATTATTTCCATCTCGATAAGAGAAAGTATATCAGGTAGGCTTACCCAGCCAGTGCTGTTCCAACATTTATTAAACACACTTTTACTTAGATAGACGTCGAGGTCAAGAGGAACTTTTTTAATGCGAGAATCAAGGTTTTCTAAATGATCAAAGATTTCCAATTTGAATTCTTTTAAACTTGGTGGGGTGGCAATATAGACCGACACAGCAGCGCTTATATTCCGTGAGTGCATTGCATTCTTGTCATGTAGCAATGGTAGATTATTGATAATTGCTCGCGCTACGTCTTCCGACGTGATGTTGGTGATGACCTCACAAAGCTCGTATTTTTTTTGATTACGGAACACTCGAAGCCAATCATCTGTGTCGTATCTCCAATGTACTGCGACAAACTCATCAGTTCCTATGTTAGCATCGATATATGCGTCTGCAAGTTGTGTGATACATTTCGGTCGCCGTACAGAATTGATGATAGCCATGTAAAGTCTATCATCTTTGATTTGTCGAACTTTTGTATAGTTTTTATCCAATGGTATGGCAATCTGGCCCTTTGACATTAACGTCAAAGGCTGATAAGCACTTGCAAACAAAGCACATGATGCCGTGGTATTGAAAGTTCTTCTAATTACTTGTTGATTTGAAGATAACCAATTGAAAGAGGTCTTGTTATTGCAACAGGGATAGAACGGTATATTTGCTTTGTTTGTACGTTTCTCTGATGATTGCAGACTGTTTCCAACAAAATAGTCCGACAATTTGTATTCTTCGTTCATAATAATATGCATTTTTGTGTCTCTCTGGAACTTTTTTACATCACGCATTTTGGATAACATTGCCTGAAACATATATGAAACAAAAAATTTCCATTATAGTCAAGTTTTGCCATACAAATCAAGTTAGCAAAATAAACGCCCTCCATCAAATAAAACTTTACCAGGCAACTTGAAAAGGGAGTAAAATTTTCTAACTAAAGGGAGTAACGTCCATAAAGGGCTAATTTTAAACTTTTGTCCGAAATAAACATTTTCGGATTCAAATTTGAGAAAATTAGGCAAAAATTACATTTTTGATACAATGATTCTATTGATAACGGATAGAGCAGATTTAGTCTATTTCATGTTTATTGTTACCTTAAACTACCACTAGTAACATGTTTTTGAACAAATTAAGATTGTTTGTACATACAACGCGTTCATTAATAGTTAATGACTGTGTGGTTTTTCATTAACTTGCCTGTAAGTTTAAAGAGCACATCATTTTTACGCAATAAGACACATGATGAAGCAAATGATGACAGACGAAGCCATGCTGTTTTTCAATCCAAAATTAGTACAAATTGCAGCCAATTTTAAGTTTAAGAATGTCCAAGCTTTTTGGTCCAATTAGTGGTTATCTTTTTTTTTAAATCATTATACAAAAGCAAGTCTGTTTATAGACCAGCTGTCCTCGAAAGATGCGCATTTAATGTTTTGACTCATTTGCTTGATCGTTCTTTACATGTATACACTTGCACAGCATGGTCTACTCTTCAAAACAATTTCTTGCTCGTTACATACGTCGCGAATTATATAACTGTATAAATATACATATAAGGGTGCAACGTATGTGCATGACATATAACGAACAAGATGAGTTTTCCTGTCAATTAAAGAATTACAAAGAGTTATGAAGTTGTAATTTTCCACACCCGAACCCTATGTATACGTGTGGTTGCAGTCTAATGCCATTGAAAAATAAAACGTTACAAGTGACAGAACACATTGAAAAAAGAAAACACGTCTGATCAAAACAATACAAAAATTAAACCTGTTATATTAGAACACTAAAAAAAACATCTAAACAGTCAAACACGTTTCTTTCCTTTTGGTATGTCAAACTGCTCAATACATTTATGGGCTACTATTGCAATACGTGGTTTTATAAAGACCGCATTTTTCACTTTACATCGTGGCAAAATAGTAAAGAATCTGCAATTTTCTCATACATGCGCCTAAATAAAAAATGCGTTTTTTGGAAAACTTATATGAGATATTTAAAATACTTTTGTTGTTTTATTGGATAACAGTAACTAAATTGAACTTTAAATTATTGCGTTGCAGTAGTTTTGATCTACAAAGATACCCTTGACGCAAAGGCCTGGTACAACAAAACCACTTATTTAGTAAAAGTGTAAGTGGACTTTGTATTAAGCAATGTGTTGACGGCCTCCAAAATATTGACGCTAAACTTACACGTACTTTAGAAATGAAATTTGGTCCACAACTGTTGAAATATTGTTAAATGTAAATTTTGATAAATATATGAAGACAGGAGACGTCACGTGCCACAGTTTATGTCCATAGGGGCCGCATGCGGTTGGAGAACAGCAATAAAGTTTGATATGTTTGCTTTACTTGGCCGATCTTCGCCACGTGTGCAAATTTTACAAAATAAGTATCAGCAATAAGCGAAAAAGAGTTTCAAGTTTTCCACGTTTGAAGTTTCGTCAGTATATTAACGACGCTAGTTGCAATTTCCACGCTACGTTCATGCGCACAAGCCGCCTCGAATAAATATGTAGTCATTTACCTGAAACACAACATCCATTGATCCGTTACACTTTTTATGAAAACCTTCAATTGATATGCAAGATACAAACGAACACAAATGATCCACGTCAATTCGTTGATAATCTGGCACGCTTTGTATTTCGCCCTCTGTGTAATGTGTACCGAAACGTGGTACAACCAAAGTTCTACAGAAAGAAAACAATTTATAGCTTTCCGCTTGATGTCACAAACAGGTTAATTATTTCACAATCTCAATATCGTCTATGAGCACGTGTGGTTTACGTACTGACACGCTCTATTTGAATTACGTTCAAGTTTTTGCGGCACTTAACTATCTTATAACAGCAGTATTACTTACCTATTGAGGCGAATAGCGACATATATGGATTGAAATAAACCAATAATCTGATTGTTTGGTCCAAAAATTAACCCAGGATACAGGAATCTGTCAGGAGCTAGTGTAATCTGTGATGATAAAGCCGATACGTTATGTAATGGCTTTCTCCATGTAGAGCAGTTTATTTTTATTTTGCTAGAAGGATACATGTTAGAGCTGGTTGCAGCTGGAGGAAAAACAACTCGAATTGTTCCAGAAGTCCTTTCCATTATGGAAAAATACCCCAAAACCAAACAGAGAATCACGATGAGTAGAGTGATTCTAATTACATTACGTTTTATGTAATATAAACTGTAATTTTTATCCATGGCAGATGTAGCAACCACTATACTAACTAAAACAGTGGGTTTGACGGGATTTGCAAACTTATTCCAACCTTAAAACATATAAAAACTGAAAGCTTAATAATAATAAATATAAGGTTACGCTTCTCATTAATATTTTTATATTGATCCTATTTTATTATTTTAGTAAATTGTGTTTTTGCTATTTCTCTATTTATGGATTGAGTGTTATTTTCACAGTTAAAATGAGAAATTTGTTCTTCGACCAAATCAAAAATTTAATGTCGGTTTGAAAGTCGAATAATTAGGCCGAATGATGAATTAGAAAAAGTTAATAATAAAGCTGAAAATTAGCAAAAATATTTCATGAAAACAAAAAACAGGAAATGTAATCGTAAACTTTTTAGATTGTTTAATTTTCTTTAGTCGTTAAACTGAAATCTTTATTTGCAATACAGTAGCGATTGACTCAAGTACATAGTAAAAGTTGACTTATTGAAGGATCACTCTTGCAGATGGTATGCCCATACAGTGAACTGGAGCCTCGTTTGCTAGCTGCAATTTGCGTCACCTCCTGCAACGTTGCAACACTCATGCTGTGATTTTAGCAGCGGCGAAAACTTTCAGCTTTATGATCAAATATTCAGTTGGCATTTGAACAGAAACATGTCCACTGTCCTATGTTTACACTATACAGGCTAATTAACTGATGTTAGTTTTTTCGACCTTCCTTAATTTTTTAAGCAACATGGCTGTACTGTTGCAAAGATTCTGGCACACATCCTTGCATCAGCAGCTAAATGATTCTATGCAAAACTGGCAAGCATCGTGATATATCGATCGACACACTCACCGATGCACTCACATTATGACATGGGGTTTCTGCACTTCGTTGTGTGCTTGTAGTCAATTTTCATTTTACCTAAAATATGTCATTCAATTATTATTGTATTAAATTATTCATTTCGCAGGTTTCAATCCGTCACACTTCAGACTGAAAACGAAACTTTAACGACAAACGAATTGAAAACTCAATACTCAAATGTAATAAATGAGCAATAGGAGAAACGCATGACAAAAGTTTCCTAGAACAAAAGTACAAATTTTAAATGGAAATATAGTTGAAATGGTAATTCAATGATACGTACTTATCTTTTAGTTATGTGTAGTACAAAATAATTTTCGAGCCAATTAAGCTATTTTCTTAAAGTATGTTTGTGCTGATGCTGTACTGTTCATATAAATGACTACAGTGCATGCAAAAGATCACAAAACCAATACATTTTGCTTAATGTCATCCAAGCTGACAATGCCAGACCACTTAAACAAAGAGAACTGCCATAAAAATTTGCAAACTATGTTTTTCCTCATTCAGAACAGTCCTGAGGGATTGCCCGTAAAAAAAATCTTGGTTTTTTAACATATACCCTGGCTTGGCGCTCCCTTGTAATGCCGTTTGGCAAGACATTAGCGACGCTTGCTCCTGTTCAGTGGCCCTGATGAACAATTACAAATTCGGGCATTACAAGAAAAATAAAACAAATGTTTATATCATGCAACATGAGCTTTCACTATGACTAGCAAGGTAACTGGGGCTCGAGCGATGAGGAATGAATGCCGCGTTTAAGTCGTGCAAAAACTTTCCACACTCCGAGAATAAATATTATGATACCAACATATACCATGCTCTCTCTAAACCAAAAAAATGATAGAGCAAACAGTATACACAGAGTAATTATCGGTCAAAGTGTGTCTAAATATACAGTAATCAGCAAGTCCTATGAATTTGGAGGCGGAATTACTAGGATGGCTAATGTTCTTGTCATTACTTTCCGAGCTAAATCTAATATGAAGTTTGGGTATAAACTCAGGTCAAAGCAAATAAATTGACTGCATCATCACCATTTTACAACGCCGTTTTTCAATTTTGATTTCTTTCTAATATTTTTGGCAAATTTATTGTCCAGCAACTTGACATGCGTCAAACTTGCTGTTTTTGCAAATTTCTAAACTATTCAAATAGTTTAAAAACAATTGCCTACTTGTCTGTCTATGGTACAACTAATAAACAGACTTAAAATTTACATTTCCTTTCTTCTTCAATTCTTTAATACCTTCTTCTTTGTCAAAATACACTGCACTGATCACTGAAACGTTTATACACGAACATCAAGATTTCTTATGTCAAACAAAACTAGCACATTTCGCAAACATCAGCAGGACCAAATATTGAAAGCTTCACCCTCGTCAGTTTGTCATTACCTGCATTATTTAAGCCAGCGATTCACAGCATATCACGTTGTGTTGGTTTTCACTAAACGCATTGTAACAGCCTACTAAATGGTAAGGTATCATAAACTTTATCATCAGAATGAGGAAAGTCGTGCAAGTTTTGACTGATATAGAACACGTTTTTCTTTGTTTTTAATTTTTTTAAATTTTTGGTATTGTCTTGTTTAAGTTTAAAACTGTTCACCAGGCCCACCAAAAAGAAGCAAGCGTCGTTAACGTTTTGTTCAAGGGCATAACAATGGTAGTGTCACTGAGTATCGCTATTATGGCAAGTCTCGCGCTCCAACTACTCGGCTACCGAGCTGTTACCACGGAGATTGGTTATATAACATGACCCACCATATCTCTCAGATCATGAGAATACTTTTTCATTCATTTTTGTTAAATTTACTCAAAAACTTAAGTAATTTGATTTATTAAATCTTTGTGGGATGCCAAAATAACCAAAGCGCTCCACAGTTCTGAGTTCTGACCCATTGATCTTCGATAAGATATAAGAAATCAAAACAGAGAAATTAGAATCAAGAATCTAGAACTAAAACATACGCATTACACACTGATGTCTAGCCATTTCCGCCAGTCTCAGCTTGTAGCGAGGAAGTCGGAAAACTGTACATAAGAATTTCTGCTAGCCAAACGTAATTTCCTTTTAACACATATGGCTTCTTGTGCGTGTGCAATGGCAATCATAAAAATATGCTTTGCAAGCGCACTAAAAACATGTTAATAGATTAGAAGACAAAACGTTCACCATCTTTGTGCATTTTACCACTGTGGGTTATTACACTTTTTACATGATCATATCATGGGTGATGTAGCGAGCAGCTATGGAAATGACGTTAGGTTGTTAGGTCAGTCGTGATGTAAGAATTGTCTTCGTTCAATGTAAGTTTTCATCGTTTATTTGTTTCATTTCCAGCCTATCACCTGGAACATCCACAACGAATTCAAAGCTGGTATGTTAGTAGGTTAATCGATTCCTAATCACAGTCACATCGTAGAGCATTATACACAAACCGATCTACAGGAACAAAGATAAATTATTTCGCAGTCTCCAAACAGTTATAAATCATTAATTTTTCTTTTCGAGGTTTGTGCTCTATCGGGCTCACTTGCGCTGGCTGTTGCCTCGCTCCCCCCTCAATACCGCTGGACGCCTTTCTGTTGTCATCTAAGATTTGTACCAAGCGCATTAACTGAAGGCATAATTCATTCAACAACTGAAGGCATTTGCACAAAATACAACTCACGCAAAAATACAGCTTACTAGGGATGTGCCGCGAGGAAGATTATTCGGGTTCGTGCGAACCCGAATATCATGAAGGTCGACACGAACGAATCCCGAATCTATTCGTATTAGAACCAAACAATAAAATTTCCTCCAAAAGTTGTTAAATCTTGCTTCTAAAATGACGTAATCGATAAAAAAATCGCTTTCTTTCGAAAAATAGTGTTTAAAAAACGATCGATAAAGCAAAATCGTTAGGAAAACGACCTTCATTGTAAGTACAGCTGACTCTAGTTTAGCTTTGTCGGGAAACTAGATCATTATTTTTTACGAAAGTCAGTAAATTTATAAGTAATACTGTATTCGGGTTCGCCATTGTTGGTATTCGTGTTCGCCCGAATCTTCCATAAAGGCGATATTCGGCGAATCTATTCGGGTTTGGGTTTGTATCGGCCCATCCCTACAACTTACTACGTTAGCACAAATTGTCTGGGGTAAATCATTAAAATTGAGAGAACAGCTTTGGATACCGGTAGCATAAATATGTACTGTATGTAGCCTATTATGTAGGCCTATTGTCAAAATCTACAATAAATAAACAGTAATAGTTGGAGTTACATGCCTGAACTAAAGTATTCAACGAAACTCGTCAAGCTGATGATCATGCACAAAGTGCAATTTTAAGTCCCATGGAATTATTTCGTTATCATGTAACAAAACCATATAAAGTTTTGAGATTATCATCTATTACAATTGGTACATAAACAACACGTGCGTCGTACATTAAAAAGGAATCACCCGGAGCCTACCGCATTAATCGCAAAGAAATTGGCAGATTTTAAGTTCGTGCGTGGATCGTTGCTGTGGTTATGCTTTCTATGCACCTGGCAATTAGCATAATTAGCACATTAGTTAGCAAAAGATGTCTCCACACCAAACGGTTCCAGAGTGACCACGCTTTTCCGATATTCTATCAACACGTCACAGCAAGATTAATCGTGTCAATTTACATTTGGCTGCCAATATTTCCACTTTTTGCGTACCCATTCTCCTGACGACCTCACCAAACCGCATAACTTCGTTTACTTTTACTGATGATTCATGTCAGGACTAAAAACGCTGCATTGAAACTTGTTATAAGTCATATATGAGATAGACCTCGTAACTGAGACATAAAAAGTGGAAGTAGCCCTAAGGGTGGATCTCCAAAAACTTAACATGGACCGTTATCGATCAGTGAACAAGCGATTGTGAAACACACTGGTACGGGGTGTAGACAGAGTTCATTGTTAACGTTTTGCACTGGCACAGCCCATTCTGCGAGATAATTTGCATTAAAATGTCGGTTAATTGGTGTACACGAACAATATGCGGCAGTGATTTTCCCACATTACACATGTTCCAAACGTGAAACTAATATTACCATAATAATAAGATATGTTTCAAATTCTTAACACCTGACATTCCAAAGCCCAAACAAAATACCTTCACCTAACACGTTGCCGGTGCTGAGCCAGAGAAAAAAGCGTGCAACTTACCAGCAGGAAGCGCTAAGCAATATTCTCTGCATGGTGACAGTAATCTCTAAATTATCTTGGCGTTGAGCAATGTAGGAATTTTCCGTTTTCATTTGGGGAAGTTTAGTACTGATAGTGTATTGAAACATAGCGTTACTATAGTGGTTTAGTGTGAGCTAATATGCTGTTCTAGCAATTTTCTAAGGGACAAATTTTGCTTGTATCCTACTTGTATTATTTCACATTAAAGATAAGTATTGTTACACAGCAAACGGTAAACGATTATAACCATTCTCTCAAAATTTCATGACACTGTAATTGTTATTTATTGAAGGTAAATTGCCGTAACCTTCACTCCGAATAGTTCTCCCTGAAGACATAATACTTGTGTTCCAAGCATCTAAAAGTGTATAAAACAAGTTATTTTTTCAAACAATGAGTTGCATTTGTAGCGCAAATACAGTTCCACAACGCATTCAACAACCATATACAATACCCCAGTTATGCAAATGAACAGAAACTGAACTTGGCAAAACAAACAAAATCGAATCAGCCCACTCTCGCGCCCCCCCCCACCCAAAAAAAAAAAACACAAGAAAAATTACTCACGTTCCCATAGCACAAATTCTTGAATTTCTATTTAACTCTCCAATCGCCTTCATATCCTCTTCAGTCAAGTTGAAATCAAATATCTAAACAAGGAGCCAAGGAGGTATTTTTTATGTATCAAGCTTTAATCATGCTGATCGAACAAAATTAAAATGATGCAAATCATGCAATATTCAAATAAAAATGAAACAAGCAAAAAACATGTTTACAAAAACAATGAACAAAACGAAAATGAATAAAACTATATCATTTGCAATATATAAAGGTGTGTTATGAAATGAGATTACTTTTTGTGAGGTCATATATTAACAATGGGATTTTGGAATTATAAGCTCAACAATCAATAACCCAGGTTTCGATGTAAAGATTTTTATAATATTTCGTACGTTTGTACTTGTAGAATGTGTATGTTTGGAAAATTTAACAATGTCATTAAAATGAGTGGGCCGACATCCAGTTTGACAATTTGCATAGTGTACGTATGTAAATTCATATAGACATATGTAAAGGGGAGAACGGGGTTGGTTGAATCAGTGAGTGCTGCTCAGAGACTAAAACACATGACTTAACGTAGGTTGTGTCAATCGTCATCTTGTTAAACCTTCTTGCTGCATGACAAAAAAGGGCTGGATTCATTTAGTTTAAGCTTTTGAGCAAGCATACCAAATTTTGACCAAAATGTAACTTTTGGAAATTTTTATTATTTTTCTTTTTTTGTGTTAAGACATAAGAATTTTGCTGCTTCATCTTTTTATTATAATTTAAAATGTGGGTTAAGCTGACTGATCTATTTTGGTTTGATTGAGTCTTGTTAAGATGATATTTTTTTGTAAAATTATGTAAACATGTGCCTTGGGGTTGGATGGATCAGGTATTCAGCTATACTTGAATCGTCCAATATTTGCAAGATATGTGAAAAACATTTTTCAAACAGTTATGCAAAGCGGTGAAGTGGTAGTAGTAAGTAGTAAGGGTGAAGTGCGTAGGACTAAATTGTAACGTGTAAGCTTACAAATTATGTACAAATGATCGGAAATTTGTTTGCTCTTACTGCATCTTTATAAGCAAACTGTTTTTGTGGTACGATTGTAACTTTCCGAAGCGTGTCTTCACGACGTGATTCAACCAACCCCGTTCTTGACAGAAATAACACTTTTTCACTAAATGTACCATAATTTTTATTGAAAGCGGTTAACAATTGTGGTTGCAACAAGAAAAATAGCGTCAAGTGGGTCAACCAACCCCACTTTCCCCTACATGTACTGGTCTTAATTATAAAAGTACATATATTCAATATATGAACCAGCAAGCTGACATGATTTCGAGCAGACAAACGGTTGTACAATAAAATTAATTCACATATCAAATGATTCCGCACGCTTTACTCCTAATGGACAGTTTGATGAAATTCTAGAATTTCAGTAAAAAAATTCCAAGCAGGAATGGGATTGGAAAAAGTCGTTAACAGTTCGGGATTTTGGTATCAGGAATTTTCGGGGTCCAAATGTTATTCTTTTTTATACTTCAAATTAAAAGTGAATATGAATTAAGTGTATGTCAAATTGCCTTACTTGGTAATTTTGGAGAATTCTCTCAGTCGTAACACTTTTAGGGATAGTAATGATGTTTCTCTGGACAAGATACCTCAACGCAATTTGAGCAGAGGTTTTGTGCAATCTTGACGCAATCTCCAGCAACTTAGGATCTTTCAATAAAATGGGATCTTCAGCTTTCATGCCCCTTCGAAATTAACTTGCAAATTAAAACAGATTTCAAAAAGAAAATTTTTCTACATTTGTTTTGCAATTATAGTATTGGTATAATAAAACACACCAAGGTCTATCTCCACATCCAAGCGGGCAATAACCGGTCACTGCAATGCCTTTCTCATTACAATAGTCAACCAACGGCTCTTGGGTTAAATATGGGTTGACCTCAATTTGGTTTACTGCCGGTACGATTGAACATTCCTTTAAGATTCGGTTGATTTGAACTTGGTTGAAGTTGGAGATGCCGATGCTTCGAACCAAACCTTCCTTCTGCAAGTCCTCCATTGCCTTTGGGAAATGTAAATGAAGCTAACCTTCTATTTTAAAGACGTAAAAATCAAACCAAAACGAACAACCGTAACGAAAATCTGTGTAAGCCGTGGGCATCTCAAAAGACAAATATTACCTTCCACGCATCTACGTAATCCGTGTCGTCAAATAAACATTTTCCGTTTTCATCTTCAGGGAATAGATCTTTTCCTTTCTATATAGGAAATATACAGTATGGTAATTGTATATATATAGTATAGTAATTCTCAAAATGTCGTCAATGTACGGCCGTTGGCATACTTTATAGCAATGTTTGCAAAGCGGGGAGGTATGAGAGGGTGGCAAGTGAGTCAGGAGAGTTCTACTTTCTTAGCATACTTATATGTTTTTCTATTTTATCTTCCATATTCATTCCTTATCAGTATAAATAAGCCCAGGTGAAAATTTTTTTATATATCCGAAGTGTGGCCTGAAGACAAAATTGCAAACCACTGCTTTCTAACATGGTAATAAGTTAGTAATGTAAACTTCAAGAAACAAATTAACCAACTTCTTGAAATCCCATTGGCCAATGCATTAAATATAAATCAAGGTAGTCCAGTTGCAAATTTTTAAGACTCTTCATCAAGGCCGGTCTTACATCCTTCGGTTTGTGAAAGGTGCACCAGAGCTAAGTATAGTAAAGTAGAATAAGTTAAAAACAGCCTCGAATGGGAAACAGAAGAAGCTAACCTCACAAGTATTAGGTGCTAGAAAATGTCGTAAGCTATACATACTTAGTCGTATATTATTATTAAAAAACGACCCATTGATTGCATGTATAATAATTCTGTCTATATTGTTTTGCATTACAAAACTCTTCTTTCCAACATGTTGCACGATAAAAATCACGTAATTCAAACATGATTATTGATTATACTTATACGAAACCTTTGAAGTAACAAAAATGTCGTCACGCTTCGTTGAGTTATTGTCCATTTCATTTCGAATTCCGGCGCCAACTTCTTCTTCATTCAAATAAGCATAAGCACAGTCGATCTGTCGGTATCCGCATCCTAGGGCATACTCAACAGCTTTCTGAACCTTGCCCTTACCTGACTGTCAAACGCAGAGAGGATTAGGAACTCGTTGAAGCAAACTGTTCCTTACTTAGTACAACATTTTCTTACCTTCCAAGTCCCCAGCCCAAGTATGGGCATGTCGTATCCAGTATTTAAACGTACGCTTTGCATTGTGACCTTGTAAATAGTTAAATTGCTTTTAAAATTCTACAAAACCAAAATGTCGTGGTCATTTTCTTCTACTCCACTACTTAATCAAAGTTAATCCTATCTATAGCGATGGTCATATATATTCCTTTCCTGTCATAGCTTCAGTGGTCTTGTAAAACATCCTTGAAACTTAGCTTTGGGTTATTAGTTATTACAAATAATGGTTGATGTTTGGCTGCCGCTATTTCACTGGAAAAAAATCGTGCGTTCGAAGCTATTTTTCAGTTTCTTGTTAACCTAAATTAAATGTGATAACACAGTAGCTTTAACCTATCCTAAATGTACCTTCTGATTTAAATTTAACTCCAATAAAACATTAAATAGCCTTGAACGCATGATCCGGTAAAATAGTGGAAGCCTTTTATTTATGTTTCTATGGGCAGCCTACTGAACGACTTCGTTCTGATTCATTTCCAACAATTCTGTCGAGAAACCAATTCAGTCTCGCATTAACAAGTCTCACAAGAACAACAATGCAATTTTCAAAATACTTTTTAAAACCGGTTAAGAACGGCTTATAATCACAGCATACGCATAAAAACAAAAAAACGTCCTTTGTAAAAACGCTTCAATGTAACCAGTGCTCGACTACAGTAAGCTTTTCCGCCTCACCAAGTAACACAGCCTGCTTAACGATTTAGCCCGCAAGGTCTCTGTGTTGCCTACACTGTGCACCACTTGGTCTACTTAATAAGAAACGTAAAAAAAGGGAAAAAGGGAAAAAAAAAGAAAAAGAGAGGAAGAAGTTACGTAATGCATGATGGTGGGCTTATTCCTTATAGTGGCTTGCCTCGCGAAGCCGTGCAATTTTTATTGGCATATTACGAGGCGATTGCCGCGCATCAATACATTCGCAAGGAATTACACCAGAACAAACTTGTTTGCTACTTCCCATTTCCGAAAATCGCATGTGATTAAAGGTTACCCTGTGAATTGGCTATGTGGGGCGATGTGATCCCAATACAAAATTAATTGAATCCTTTCTTAGAAGCGAAGGGATGAAAACTGCGGTTATTCCAAGAATAAATACAAAAACCAAGATGTGATACTGTGGCGGACAAGGCTCAATCACACGTTGCTCACTATCATAATTTGCTTTAAACGTTTTTGTGTTCATGCTAATTAAAAATTATACTTTCGTTTTTTTGGTTTGCTTGAAATTTGGTCGACTTTATTGTGTATATTAGGCCTACTTGCCGGTATGGACAGTCGAGTAAGACTAGGCCCAGTAGCGGAATAAATCGGGGTCTGATGGAGCTTTCGCCCCAGGCCCACCTGAATATGAACGCCTTTACAAAAAATAAGCATGTTGACCGCAAACGTCTGCAGGTCCGTAGTTTGTTTGTAAAATCTTTACTTGATTGACAGGCAAGTCCTGCATAGGCCGAAATACAGATAGACATGAAATTTACAGTATAAGCCTATGCAGTAGTACAAGATAAAAGCAATAGTAGGAAAACGAAGCACCTCAATGGTTAACTTTAGTTTATTTCTATATTATTTTGCAAGTTTGATCTTGCTTCTTTAGTTGTTATTAGGCCTATACGAAATACTTAGTTTATGAAACTTTGTACTTTGTCATTGTGTAGGAAAAGCCCGTAAACAATTTCTTTGATATAGTAAGCGATGAACGTCATAGTGAACGAGATTGCCAATGGTCGATAGCTAGAAAAATTCATTTCATATTTAGTTGTCCAAATAGGTAAGTCCGTCTTTTTCCTATTTTAGGGAATCTCTGTAGAAGTCCGTATGATTTCCGTCTTTTATTCCTTCCCATTATTGTTCGAACTAAACTATTGCAGTCATGATGCAGTGTTGCCATTTGCCCGCCTTTGTGAATATGAATACCTACGAATACTACGGTATGTCGTGTCCTGTGCAACAGCTCGGCATAAGAGTGCTTTGGTCGAGTGGCGACTATGGCAACTAACGGCTAGAGAAATTTTATTAAATTCCCAACTATAGTGGGAAGTGTGGTGCCTGCACACAAGACTACAAGAGGTTCATCAACGTGCACGTCAAACGTTTTTAGGTTCACGCCAATTTATCAATCAATCATTTATTTTATTTTTCGTTAAAAGTGCGGTGGGGGCGAAAAATCAAGTCAGTTGTTACTAACACGCGCCAATGAACAGGAAAACGTGACAATGCCGAAACGTTTTAAACGTGCTCAAAAATAACTAATAATTGCTGCTGGTAACAACTAGCATGGCCACGAAATCCATAAAATATAAGTTTAAAAAGCGAAATTAAGCAGACGAGCAGGCGGTGTGTTTGTACAGCAGGAATTCACATCAATGATAATCTTTGGAAGATGTGATGACAATACTCCTCATTGCATGCGAGATGGAACTTTCTCTGGTACATATAGACAGTGATGTATGGAACAAGATGCCAATGTTGTCTAATAGATGGTAGTGCTGAATGTAAACCCTTCTTGTTCTTGAAGACTTGAGTGGCGCTTGTGGTGACTTTTCAATCCAGTAACTGGTTTCAGTCTTTTATCTTGAAAATATGTAAAAGGAGTGTGCAGTAATTGCAGTAAATACCAAAAAGATTTATGTACTAAGTGTTGAAAATTTACTGGTTACTTAATAGATAAACAGCTTAACGTATAATTTCCGTAGTCTTATTCAAAATTTTCCAATACCATCATCTTACCAAAGTGCTTTATCAAAAAGTACTTGTCATGCTGGATGCTTATGTCTAGAGTTTGGCAACAACAAATCTGGTGGCAGGGGTTGAGGAAAGCAACAAGTGAATGTGTATTAACAATTCTGTGAGATCTCGTCAACACGATTACAGTAACAGTGTTACTAAATGTTGCTAACATTGAATGTGACTTAAAGCCAGCAAACTTCCATTAATGGAATACTATTGAAAATATATACATAATATAGAGAAAAACTGGAACAAGGGTTTCCAAAAATTTTAAAAACGGTAATAGCAGGCTGATAGGTCTGTAATTTTTGCAATCCTTGACATCACCCTTTTTATAGATTGGAATCACCTGAGCTACCTTAAGAGCATCTACAAAAGTCCCAGTGGATAACGATGAATTGATTGCAAGAGTAATTATTGTTTTTTCAGGCATCCCTGTATAGTGGCTTAACTAGAAGGCTCTGAAATGTAAATGGAGAAGAAGGGATTTTGTTTAACAAGTTATCTGCAACAGATGAGAAATAATAATTGAAATGATTTGCAATTTTCAAGGGATCTGTTACTAGTTCACCATTTGTTTTAAAGACAGAAGACTTTTGCTTCTTTACTTTTCCTAGTAAATTATTTTTTATTTTCAAAGTTGCTTTAATGTATTTTTTATTGTGGTTAAACAGATCCTGGTATTAGTCCAGTTTGTTTATTTAATTATTTGCAAGTTTCTCTCATAGATTTTTTTGTTGGAAAGGTAATTTAGTTTATTCTTTGGATTGAGCTTTCATTAGAACTTTCTATGGGCTAACTTTTTCTCTTGAGTTCTTGTAAGCCAGGTGTAAACCACGCTTTTAATTTCTTGGTGGCCCTAATATGATTCTTAGCTGGTTTGCAGGGAAGCATTGTTCAAAATTTTCATAAAAGTTATCAGTAAATTTGCTAAAGGCACTATTAACATACACATCTAGAAGTATTTCAAGGTTATTCATATTTTGTAGATTACTCGTGAACTGTGATATGTTGGCTTCATTGAATATTCTTTTAAATGAAGGCTGTTGGTGGAAAACTGTTTTAGGTGAGCCTAGGCTAAAGCATTGAAAAACTGGTAAGCGGTTAGAAATAGTCTACAATAATTCCACTACTGAATTCTACGTAAACATTATTAGTCCAAATTTGGTCAATTAATGTTGCAGATGAATCAGTAAATCTTATAGGTTTATTTATTAAAGGAAAAAAGGAGAGTTCAAGCATAGTTTCAGTAAACTTCAATGAGTTAAGGTTAGTCCAGTAGTGAGCGAACTATGTGGCGTAAAATACGTAAGAGTTTGTGTGTTATCTGCGGCGCGTTACACAGGCTAATCTTGTTTTGCATGTCAAACAAAGTTTAAAATAATCAAGTAAAAGTAAACGAAAACTGAATTACTACTTTTACATGCACCTCACGTACCACGCATACTCTTGCTCATTTTACGTTCCATACTCGGCTGACGTATGGAACGCAAGAAAACAAGAGAAGATATAAGTTGGCACTCTGTGGTTACCTTTATTTTTGATTCTTCTACACGAGCATTCGCAAGCATAAGCTTGCTTCTTCAGGTGTACTATGAGATGGCAAAAGATATTTCAAAATTGGTAGTTAAATATCTGCTTGGAAACAACAAACGCAATTGTGACATAATATCTACATCGATCCAAGCAATCACAAAGAAAAAAGAGCATCGCTCATGCTTTTTCTCTTCTTTAAAGAAAAGAATGCGCTCGTTTGCCACTTACTATCCCATTCTTTTTAGAAATTAAAAATATTTTTACTGCGGCTTATTTTTGAACACCAATCACATTCACATGTACCGAAGTTGCATTGTAAAACGTGTGTTTGATTGCAACTGTAATTGCTTATCATTATTAGTTATAAATGTTACATGAAATTTCATTGATTTTTGTTTTGAATAGCTTTGTTTTGGTCACATCTGTCACATAATGGTAATGTAAAGTAAATTACGACACTGTGATGACAACTTGGCACATTTATGTGAGTCTCTTTATCATCTCATTACACACCACTCTCATTGACCATTGTTGTCAACTTAAAAAACAAAGTGTTTATATCAAACCGCCATTACATGGTTCTGATGCGCTTAGTGTTACGTATTGTATGCTATAACTTAGTGGAGCGAAAATTGTGCGCGAAATTAGTGTCAAAGCAGTCATTTTATTATTCACTACATAAACCTAAGGTCTTAACGGCAGTCCAAACATCTAAAAATTATTTGAAAGCAACCCTTTGTATCCATTTTGTGCGTTTACAGCATTGTTTGTGCTAAGACAAGGAGAGACGAGCGAATAATTAAATCCTTAAAAAGGAGCGCTCAGGCCCACCTGTGCCAATTATAATCATGCTTCTGCTGCAAATTTATCTTCTATTAAGTAACATTGATTATTGTGAAGGTTTTACAAAATTGGTCAATCACTCAGTATGAAAGTGACATATGGCAATGTATGTAACATAATGTAGTAAATTTCTGGCTTTGCAGGTGTTTTTTGCATTGATCTGGCATATCTGTTTCTGAATTCCTGTGTTGTAGTCAGACTGCAAGGTTTTTGGAAGGGGTAAAACGCATGGGAAGAAATCTGTTCCTTGCAGAGTCAGAGTTGATTGATGGTCTGGCTGTACATAGTTCGAAAGAGAAATGTTCTGTTGTGTTAGAATTGTTTTAGTTGATGAAACCATCCTGAAGCAAGCGTAAAAAGTTCGACAAATTTCTGGCAACTTTTGGTGGTGCTGCTGTATGTGTAGTGCCTGTTAGTGTGTATATATGTTTTTCTAGCTTTTCTAAAAATACAGGTAAAACATAAATAAACGGTCAAAAACCATTTTTTTAACACCTAGCACCCCACCAAATCAAAAGGCAAATAAAGCGCCCATATGTGCTTGTAAAAAGACCTAATTTCTTTGTTAATTTTGGTATAAAGTAAAATTACTGAAAATGCAATTATTCAAAAAATTCCACTTCCAAGGGGCTCCCTGAAATTTTGCATGACATTTTATTATGCCTTACGCTGTTATTTCATGAAATCCTAATAAAATCACATATAAACGAAACTCTTGAAATAGAACGTTAAACTCAAGACTGGAATTTTTGGCAAATTAATTCATTAACTTTCAATTACGTTTTAGGCTAACCCAGCAACATGACCTGGAAGTTTTGAACAGCTGTTTACTAGCTGTACATATTTGATGTGGTGCCCACTTTTTGTTTTGGTCTCCTAATGGGTTGCCAAAGTACAACTTGTGCATCTTTTTGATATCTGAAGTGATAATTTGTTGCTTGCCTTTGATTGTAAAACTACCACAAATATAACAAAACAGATCGGGATTGTTCTTGCACTGTCTTGACATAACAAAGGCAGAATAGCAGTCGATCAAAATATGGCACAAATAAATCTATTGAACAGTATACGTTACTACAATATTAAGTAAAATCTTCCATTAACAAACATTGTGAAAACCAAACAGTTCATTTCAAATTTTCTGCTGCAGTGCTATAAGCACTATCTACATGTGGAATTAACTGCTCAATATACCATTTGTTTTGCAAAAGGTTGGCAAACGATTCTCCCTATAATACGGTATTATAGCATAACAACTAAAAATTTAAAATGCAAATATCTCAAACCTGATGTGCTAGAAACAAAATAAGGGCATTGTCGGGATCAGCGTCAAAAACCCTTCAAGAATCACCTAATCGCATCTCCGTTTAAAATTGGCTGTTGACCATTGATACCATGTAACACAAAATTTGTCCATGGGTTAAAACTATTATTTTCTGATTTAGTATGGTCTAAATCAGGGGTGGGCAAACTACGGCCTGCGGGCCGCATGCGGCCCGCGGTCCCATTTTATGCGGCCCGCCGACACTTGCAGAAACTCCTACTCATCACTTATTGTTTTAATTAAACAGGTTACATGACAAAATATTATTCCCTTTACGAGTGTGTTTTTCTCTTCACTTTCAGAGCGTAAACACACACACGTCAGTCGCGCATGTATTGCAACATGCTTTCAGCAACTAGCCGTACACTTCTCACGCATTGTTTGATTCAATTGTTTGATCATGAAATACAAATACGGTAGCGGCTACCGTAGGCCTTTGTGATGAAGATTGCGTAGCTTTAAACGTAACTGAGTGTGAAATGCAAAAATTGTGTTTAATATGAATATGCGTTTATTTACACACCGGGTAAATTTTCCTACTTTGTAATGAGAGTGTGCGGCCCGCCGGCTGCAACATTTTTTCTAATGCGGCCCTCAGTACAAAAAGTTTGCCCACCCCTGGTATAAATCAATAAAAATGAGCATTCAAAAAGTTCAAACTTTGGTTCTGACTTTATGAGATTAGTTTATTGGAATTTTTTGACTAGTTTTGCTTTTTTAATGCCTTTGCTTCCACTATATTTTTTTGAATCAATAGAATGGAGTTAAATCTAATTTTAGTTGTTGTTGTTGGCTTTGTCATAATGAAATAATAACAGAAAATGTTGTTTCCAGAATCTATTTCTAAAAAATTACATAAAGAAGAAAAACACATGTATGCAAGGCGATTTTGCTACACAAACACGAGACAAAAGCCTTAAGGCCTGGTGCTATAGGTATTTATGCAAAACTGTTACAGAGCAAACCTACGCTGTCACTTAAAGCACTCAAAACTTATAACTTAATCACAAAGAAACATTTTTTTGTGATTGGCGACGATATGTGAGTTCACTTTCACGTAAAAGGTTCCATATATATTCCCCCATCATATTTTCGTTGTACTGTCCTTGATAGCGTTCCTCAAAATACCTGATATCTTGATGAAATCTTTCACCTTGTTCTTCTGAGTAGTCCCCCATGTTATCCTTAAATTCATCAAGATGAGCATGTAGTACGTGTAGTTTCAGCGACATCCTGCATCCCATCCTCCAATACGCATCCACAAGTTCATCGACAAGTTCCCTGTAATTCTCTGCCTTGTGATTGCCCAGGAACCCGTTAACTACAGAAACGAAAGAAGTCCAAGCTCTCCGTTCAACCTCAGACAGCATCTCTGGAAAATTGATGGAATTTATCAGTCGCTTCACTTCATCTTCTTCATCCAGTAAGTCCCATTGCTTTAGTCTGGAAATGAGTAGCTCAGCATTCGACTTTGTCAATGACAGTTCCCTGACAAGATCGTTCATGTCTTCTTGGTTGGGGTAGTAGGGACACCTTTCACCGCCAACTCGGTGTTGAAGATAAGCAACTGATGCATCCGTTTCTGAATCTGTAGAGAGTGCATCTGCTACGAAATGTTCATCTCTCAAGGGTGGTTGTGGCACAGGCATGTCAGTCGTGTTATGGGGTACAGGTGCAATAGATGATGGAATGTCAGGGTAATTGATGGAAGGTGCATTCTTTCCCTTTCGTCGTTTGCTTGGATCCACCATACAGAAGTAACAATCTGTGAGATGGTTTGTGGGCTCACGCCAGACACGGGGGATAGCAAAACGCATTGCCCTCTTCTCTCCCCTAAACCAACCTTCTAGAGTACGACGGCAGTATTCGCATATGACGTGTGGTGCCCAATGTTTATCTTGGTCACCGACTGGCATGCGAAAGTATGCATGATAGGCTTCTTTCGCACGCCTGCAACTCTCCAGACAGTGCTTTTTTGCAAAGAACTCACCACACACATAGCAGAAGGAATCTGCTGAGTACTTGCAACCACGGCGAGCCATACCACACTTTTAATAATGGCGATAGAATTAAAAAATCTGTAAAGATTCAACAACCGAAGTTATGGTGGTATAACTAAGATTTTTCATGTTTTTTCGGCATAAGCAAACAGAATATAGCAATTATTTCCCAAGGACAAAGAATTAATTTTTTTTGTTACATAGTATAATTAATTAATAATAATGGATTATGGGATTATTTTGACCAGCTGTAATTTTAAGAATAATTTTGCTTCAAAGTCTTTTCCTTATACCTTCCAATTTTTTACTTTTGTCAATACTACTCAACTCTAAATCAGAACTAAATAAAATGAGCTGGTTTACCAACCTAGCTTATATGTAAACTTTTACACCAAAACTCTTAACGAACTTAACTTCAGGTTGCTGTGTTTACAATTTATACAGACCAAGCATAACGCCCTGTTTGTGACAAAAATATTGAAATATGATATTCGTGTCCACACTTTGGTGGTCTTTTACAAATAAAACAAAACTCAGTTTAGTACACTGATTCGACTTGTCCCATCCCTGTCCCTGGTATTACCGTTTTTGTAGCCTTCTACACTTTGTAGCCTTGGTGCTTCCCTACAGCATACGGGTTCATAGTCAGACAACCTAAATTGTTAATCCATTATTCAATGTAACAGTTGATGCTGCCATTAGTTCTGCTAAGGTTAAATTCTTGTTGCTACTTTGCTTGCCCTTGTTGTATAATGTAAGCTAATGTATATTTTTTTTGTTTTGACATTTTTATGTGCTTTCCACTAGCAAAGTCTTATTATTTGATGTGAATAAGCTTCCTACCTAGTAACGATGTCATACAAGCAATCTGGGAGAATGAAATCAGGATATGAAGCTAATAAGTATTCTGAACACGATGACCGCAAGACGGGATCAGAAGGATTCAACTATTCCAGGCTTGGAGGTCGTGGCCGTGGCAGGTCAAGTAATCGTGGAAGATATATGAGAAGTGACACCAGATCGCAGAGTACTTCATCCGGAAGTTTTGCTAGAGGAGGAAAGTATCAACCACGTCGTGGCAACAGATCGAGTCATAGAAGACCGTTTTCAAGAGGGCGAAATTTTCCAAATAGAAAATATATTAATCCGGATGCAAACACTGACAACGATGGTGATGTTGATATGCAAGGAGAAGGTGAGGGTTCAGGTCGGTACAATCCCTATGCTCGGCCACACAGACGTGCTAGATTTGTTCGTAGAGATGACAACCCGAGTCAATCATGGCACAAGATTATAATAATACATGGTGCACTTTATGACGAAAAGTGGCTAAGAGAGGAAATCTCAAAAAATGCTTTTGTTGAGTATCAACCTGTTCAGTATCACCTCGACGGAAACAATTCTGCTTTCTTTCTTGATGATCATTCAACAGCTGAATCCATACGAAATTGTAGTAAGAAAATTGTGGCCCCTGACGGGACAAAATTAACCATTTATTTGAAACCTGCAAAAGATGCACCTTTACAAGAAAATGACATTACTTTATTGAAGGAGGTGCTAAGTGAAAGGTACAATTCTACTACCAAGCATCTAAGTTTATCTTCTTTATTTTTTGATGATAAACTTAAAAATCAAAATGTCAAAATTAAAGTTTCATCACCTGTTCATATGTATATTGTGACGAAAATTATAGCCGAAAACATTTCAACCTTAACTTCACTGGACATGACTGACAGTGGCTTATTCAATTTGGATGGGGTGAAACATCTTGTTCAGCATACGCCTTGCATAAAACGTTTGAACTTATCCAAGAACAAAATAAGCAGAATGAAAGAGCTGGAAAAAATCCAAGGTTGGGATTTATCTGACTTAACACTTGACCAAAATCCATTATGCGCTGAATACAAGTCGAAAGCTGATTACATTCGAGACATTCGGGAATGTTTTCCCAACCTGCAAATTTTAGATAGCCATCCACTACCTGCACCAGTGAAGTTTGATGTTGATAAAACTCGTTTGCCTACTTCTGTTCCTGACTTCATGCCAACAACTGGACAAGACATTATAAAACAGTTTATACAGCAATTCTTCAAATGTTATGATGAATCGAGGTCACAGTTGTCAGAAGCATATCATGAAAACTGCATATTTACTTTGTCACTTCCCCAGTCTCCACGTGGCCCAGCATTATCTCATTACTTTTCTGTCTCTAGAAATCTAAAACGTATAAAAGACACTGCAAAAAAGATTTCCACTGTCACAACATCAAGAAATGATGTCATATCGCTTTTGGTAAAGCTAAACGGCACAACACATTATTTCAGCAGCTTCTCAGTAGATGTACCTCTGATAACTTCGACTGTTGTCAACTTCATTGTCCGAGGTGTTTTCAAAGAGAATGGGTCTAACGGTGTGTTGAGGTCTTTCTCAAGAAACTTCTTTTGTCAGATTTCAAACACAAGTTTGCAGATTGTGAATGAACAATATTTTCTTCGCAACCCAACATCAGATGAGTTGAGGGAAGCAAAAACTTATGCTTCTAAGCAAAAGTCATCTTCCAATGTCAGTCAACAAAGTGAAATCCATGTTAAAATGATATCTTCATTTGCCAAAGAATCTGGCATGAACTTAAGTTTTTCTGAACAATGTCTTAAAGAAAATAGTTGGAACTATGAAGAAGCGGGTAAAGTTTTTCTCATGCTGAAAGAACAAGGAAAGATTCCTTTGGAAGCATTTGGAAAGTAGTTAAGGGTGAGGTGATCAATCTGTGAGGTCAATAAAACAGACTCGTGTATGTCAGCCTGGAGTATAATAATACTTTTTCATTTACAACGATTCTAAATTTGCTTTCTTTCTTGTTTGTTTTTATACAATATTCTGAGCAGTGTGCTTATGGTTTAAATTTAACTTTTTAGTTAGATTCAGTTGTCATTATTATTTGATATGAAAGTTTTAAAGAAACAATTGTAAATCTAGGCTTGTCAATTGATAGATGTTGGTTTTCAGTTTGGTTAAAAACATCGTTACTGTAGTAATAACAGATTTCCCCTTTTTACTGTAAAGATTCCATTTGTATTTTGCTATATTTTAGAGTTTTGGTAGGAATATTATCAACTCCACATCATGTATTCTTCAGTGATGTGTGTCACCTACTTAAAGAGTATGTTTCAGATGTTTTCTTTTCAGTTCGATTGTCAATTAACATGGCATGGCGTTAAAACTTTGTAAATTACAACGTAAATTTAAGTGCTTATCCGCATGTGAAATTTTTTAAAGCCGTCACTGTGCTCTGCTGATTTGCGTCATGTCATTTGAGCAATTGCAAAAATCCTGTTGTTCATCATAAGTTTTATGCATATTTCACTACTTATTTGAGCTTCAGTCCCTTGGCAATTTTAACTAGTCCCAAAAGAATGGAAAACGATGTGGTCTAGGAATATCATGTGTTCTCGGATAGAGAAAAGTCATACTACGACGAACCCCGTTCGAGCACCAACGGTCAAACTTTGCATTCATTTACCTATAAAATCATTTTTAATTTTTTCTCGAATTTGGCTCGATTTGACAGAAGCACTGAAACGACTAACTCCTTGCCCATAGACATAGAAGATAGCATTTAATGGTACAGTACAGTAGACAACAGTTAACATTAACATATCCGCCTCGAGCCAGCTGATTTTGGATGTAATGATTTTGATGTTGGCCAATACACAAACTATAGTAAGGCTGGTCAGTAAACGGCGCCATTGTAGCGATAGGGCTCGCCTGCCACTTGATAAAGCCGTATGAAGAAATCAGCAGACTCGCACCTCGGTAGTTATTATCAACGGTACCAGTATATACATGAATAAACTGCGTAGACTTGGCATTCGAGGTGCCTGCTTGAAGTGGCGGCGGCAAGCTACATCATGTCGTAAAGACGCAAACCAACGCCTTTATAAATACTACATTTATATGTACAGTATTTACAAAAGGCATTGCGCATACTAATTAAAATTATATTTCCATATAAATCGAGGAAAGCAGTACAGCCAATAGTGTCACTTTTAAAAGCATAAGCATAATGTTTTTTTTCATCAAATAAATTACACAAATTCAGCACTGAGTGAAATTTTATTAGGTTTCCATACTGTAATAAATCTTACTTTGTGTGGTTTTTACAAAAATTACTGCAATGACGCGAAGACCCGCTGGTTGCAGGAGTGATAAAAAAATATATCAACTTTGTTTTTTCGGCTATCGCTATGAGTTATATTAAAAGATGAAAAGTATTTTGATATATGCTTTTGTTGTACTCACCAAAGTACGTCCATAGTAATTCGCGAAATGAAGCTAAGCACTTCTTTGATAACAATTAGTGCCTCCTGCATCTACAATACAGTTTCATATCATGCTGCTAGTGAAACCTAAAATATCTACGTTCGCGCACTTTATGCAGGGTGGACGGACACATGAATTTTAAAACTAGCTTTTAAAAATATTTGCCCCTTCTCAACGCAACCTTAAATATATCACTCAGTGAGACCCACAAATCATGATATAAATTTTATTGCGATTTTGATTCACGTTAATATGCAAATGAAACTCAACACATATGTTACGTTGTATCAACCATTTTGACCTTCGGTGAATTGCACTGTGGCTTTATTGTGGTTTTAAGTGTGACCTGGAGTCACAAACTTTGCTCTTCGTGTGAACACCAATATTCATCACTCGTATGCCGTTTGTGTTTATAGTCTTGTTTGGGAAGTTGTTATGTAAATTCCCTACTTCAACATACCAAAAAGATATCGTTCGTAAATGTGTTTAATAGCAATAACAATACAGCTTACTCAAGCGTATATATACAAACAAAACACATTTTCATTCATTCAGCTAAGTAGCTCACAAACCACTTTTTCCTTTGAAACGCTTGAGTTTGCAAATCTAAAGCCTCGAGTTAACAATGATGGTAAATGTATAATAATGACAGTATTCGTAAAAAGTTACAAATGATCTTGATTGGTTGACTAGGAAAATTTTGGAAAATTAACAAATATTTTCGGGAAATCCCTGACATTAACAAAAAATGTCAGTACGAATAATTAAAAAAATATTTGTATGAATAAAAAAATGCTCGTACGAATAAAAAATCGTCGTATGATTGTTCGTAAATTTTTTTTGTATCGAAAACCATAGCATAGTGTAAGAAAATGAAAAGAAATGAATAAATTATTTGTGCTTGCAACAGGAGCATTGTAGGCTTATACAGCATGTGACTTCTGGTATGACGTAGGATTATGTCACTCTCTTGTAGAATATACTATACTATAGGCCTAGATATAGTTATTATACAGTAGTATATTAAAGAAGCCTTATTTTCAAAAAAAATTCTGTTTTTTTTTGTGCAGCCCCCAGTCATTCATCCCTTTGATTTTGCGACCTGCCAATCAAAAGGCTTAGATCGTGAAAATTTTCTTCCGGGAAAGTTGGTGAACATGGAAATGGTCATTTTTCCGTGACAAGTTACACTTTACAACAAACATTGTTTTATGTTCAAGTTAAGCTACTTACAAAGTTAAATACTATTTTAACAATGGACCGTTGTAGTGTAAAATTGTATTGTATTGCATTGCTTTGTTTTCACCATTAACTGTGCGGAGCGAAAGTTAGGATGGTAACCGTTGTAGTTATAGCACAATAAAACACATGCTCACGAACAATTAATGAGCAAGAAAAAGCGGCAAAGCCCAAGGGCTTAAAAATGCAAGGTAGCAATAATACAATTGTGCTATAAGATGGTAGGTTAGCATGGCCACCAAACCCAAAAAATATTTCCTAAGTTTAACGAACTTAAGGCCAAAATAACACAAACAACGAAACAACTACATTGTTGGAAGATGTAGAGGACATATTCCCTAACATTAAAAACACGTATATTAATAACCTAAATAATGACCCCCTACTAAATTTTGACTCCCTTATGTGACGTAATAGATTCATTGTCTGATAAAGGATTTCACTCAGCGGAAAACGCGCCCCAATTCAGTGGCTGAATATTATGATGCAGTAACTTTTGCGAATGCATGTATACTAGCAAACAAAATACTGTATACACAATGTGTATTACACATCACAGGTGTTGGCCTACTTCTGTCTGTAAGTTCTGTAGGGCCTACAGTGTAGGCTACTTGTGTATTGCGTATTGAATGAATAAATGCATTACGTCACAAAGGGGTGGGGGGTCAATATTTGGCAGGTAGTCACTATTTGGCATGACACGGTGGTAGTAATTGTCGTTAGTTTAGTTATGTAGGTATTTTCCACCACTAGGTGATGTTGTTGTAATATTGCAAACTAACATTTTATTTAAACTACAACCTTAACTTAACGTTGTTAAGTAGAAAACTATTATATTTTGTTTTCCAAATATTCCTCTTACGAATAGTTTCTTAAAGAAATGTAACTGACAAATTTGCGATAAACAACCGTACGTTTGTGGAACAACGAATCACATTTTCCAAATGTGGCGGGTTCTTTGAAAAGACTTCCCTTAAAACGCGAAAGAAGTGCATGGCCCACTAAGCTTGGTGTAAGGCTTAGCCGAAGTCTATAGGCTAAAGTGCTAAACCATCTTAAGTTGACTGTATTAGCGATCTTAGACTAAATGAAACAAATCATTAAATTAAAAAAACATCCTATGCCACAGACCGATAGCTTGCTTTACCACATTTCTAACATGTTTGACATCACAGGATAGGCCGGATCTATAGGCTATAGGCCAGGTGTTTGTTTAATAATATTAATAACCATGTTCAACAGTCAACACTATCTACGCACCTAACTCGTTTAACCTAAGCGTTGTAAACATCCGGTACATTGCATTCAGGCATTTGCACGTTCTCGATTGTTTACGGGCTAGCCTAAAACCGTTGGTAACCTAGCTTAAATTCCTATCTTATGCATAAATTAGTATCGACACCAGTAGCATATAGGCCTCCCTTAATTTGATCACATTGCATCTGAAGATCCATATCATGCTGGGTACAACGGTCTGCCCTGCTCTGCTGGATAAGTTATTCAAACACAGTGGCATACAGGCATAAAAGCCTTCAGTCAGTGAAAAAAATGGCAGGATGATTTCTGGATTTCCATATAGGCTATATATATGTATCGGCCAGATAATGAATGACTTTTAAAGCTGATTGAATGTTTTTTTTATTTTGATACATAAACTAGCCTATAGCTACAAATTAGTTCTACTGACTGGATAGCCAAATTTACGAGTTACTAAACTTATATGCCTAATTGTTAAATCATTCCATACTAAGATGTTCCAATACTGTAAGCCTAATATGATGCTTTTCTTTGTATATATATGATAATCATTTAGTTATTGATTGGTAGCACCAAAAGGGAGTAAAATTAGAGTTGTGGATAATATCTAACTTAGCCTATAGCCCACATATTTGAGGAGTGCAAATTCCCATTTACAAACACAGGGAACTTTGAAATTAATGTGAGAAATAAAAAATAATGGCTACATGCTGATATATATATATATGTGTTCTACATTCATCAACTGTGTGTTATTAGAACCCTATTAAAGGCTCTTATACTACTGTGCGTGAATGACCTCTGCAGCAGGGATGACTTTGGCATCCTGTGTAAATCTTCTTGGCCAAACTTACCAGATTATGGTGATGAGTTCTCACTAGCATTTCTGCATATATTTAAACTTACATGAATGTAAATGATATCACCTCTCTGACAAACACCATGAACTGAAATATCCCTACCTCACATTTTCATATTACAAATTGTTTTTATACTCTGGTAAATATTAAAATATGTTTCATTGTTTTCAATAATTAGACATATATTTTTTATGATGACAAAAAGCATTATCAGATTTTGTATCTAGTTTAGAAACCATCGGTCTAGTCAAAATTTTTGTCTTAACCTCCATTACCTAAAGCAAGGCCATAAGACCATAGAGGGAAGTGTTGAACTTACACGCATGAAGTTTTTTATACAAATCTCATTGTTTTCATGCAAACGCCAACTTGCAAACGCCAACATGCAAACGCCAATGACTAACAAAGCAGGAGGCTTGCTTAATTTGCTACTGTTTGTTTAACACATGCATCCAAATTTTTATCTAGCTGCAAACATATCTTGTTAAAATCTACATGACCTTCTTGCGTAATGTTATGGTATTTTGTCATAATATGCTCCTATTTTTCCAGTAAACGTTTTAGTTCTAGAGCAGTTGTTCCTCTTTTCATAAAATGCCAGCATGCAGATCCTTATTTAAAAAATTCATTTAAATTATTATTATCATTTAACCTTAGTAGTCCATACGTGGTTGTCCATACGTCCATAATAATATAGTGGTTGTACATGGGAAAAATAGCAAGCCATAATAGATTTTGTAATTACCCTTTTATTGCTTCAGTGACAAAGATACCATTTAGATTTAATCTAACCCTACATACACATAATATTTGGCAATTCAAATATGCTCATTGATCAAATGATTTATGACACTGTAATGATCGTTTAAATTAATCCGCTTTGGATACAATAATAATCATTGTAAAATTTAAATAAATTTCGCTGGCCTGTCAAGGTGTGGCACAAAATTTTAAAGAAATCAAAAAATGAAAGTAATTCAAGTGTTAAAATAAGCCGTAACCTTCACAGACCCTCTGAAACCTTTTCATGGAGCCCAGGATGAGAACTAATCTTTCAGAGTTTTGACAAAAACAAACCATCTACTTTGCAGTACTCTTCAGTCACTGTGATACATTCCATTTTGTTTTGCAAAGACGTCCTGAATCATTTTCAAAATCACATAAACATTTGAATAAAACAAAAAACTTATTACGAGAAACAGTATTCCTTTTTTGTAAATATTGGCTAAGGATTAGCATTCATAAGATATGAGGCGTGAGCCAGATTGCTAACTTTGTACTGTAAGTGAATAAAAATTTTGAAGAAATATTTCGTGCTCATTTTTCTTGTACAATACAAATAGATACGTAGCAGATGCAGATACATATTATTGTCATTGCACTTGACACACGTGGCAGTTTGGAATACGTGATTGTATGAATAGATATTATTATTGTATATTATTTTCTAATATAAGCATCACATGCCTTACTGAGCTCTACTGTAAATGGTTGTAGATTAATAATATTATGATTTCTGTATGCTGTATACTGTCTGTATCATATTTTATACTGGTTCACTGCGTACTGCATCTAGGTGTTTTTGTGTCTTGTCTCTAGATGTGGATCCATGGCACCAGTTACAATGGAAATTATATTTTTTATTGCACTATAGGTTAAACCTTTAGGTAACTGGCAACTGATGCTTTTTTGAAATGACACAGGTATATCTCAGACTTATTACATGCACTATTGAACATTTACTGACAATTTCTTGCAAACATTGGAATATGATAATTGATAATGTATATGATTATTATGTTTTACCTCAACTTTGTCATTATAACAACTGTTGCTTTGGAAGCCATCACTGTTTCTCTATTAAGTTATGCTTTCTGTTTTATTGAGCTTGATGCTGAGTGTAATGTTTGTAACGTATTATTATAACCTTTTCATAGGTATTAAGGTGAGTAGTACTTTGCATGTTTGAATTTACGCACGACATACTAATACCATGTAGTATAGCGTATCATTAAAATGGTGGGAAATTTTACGAATTTGCAACGATCAAATGTTATACGCAATACCATTTTGTGTATAATATTTATATTTGATAGGAACCACAGAATAGAATTCCTTATGGATGCTAAAACTTGGTATGTTTCCTTCGCTTGGAATCTCTGTAGATATCTTCATTTCTTTTGCTCACTTAAAAATCATTAATATCATAATTGTAAGTACAGTACAGTGATGGCATGATATCATTAACCCTATATATTAACACATGTATACATAGCCTACAGTATTAACGGTCATGGTATTGGCGCAAGCTTGTCTAGTTTTCTATTTTATGATGTCACTCACATTGTAGTGAAAAGAATTTTTTGGTTTATCACTTGAAGTACCGGCATCCTTATTTGTAGAATTTAGCTGTCAGCCCTTCATCTGTTGCATTAGACAAGAGTTAAAATCCTTATGTCTTCTGTTTCTTCTAAGTTTTTTAAAAATGTAAATCACGCTCTAGTAGTTTAATTGGAATACAGACATTATCAATACCTTTCCCATCCATAAGGAATATCAAACTTCACTTATTACTTGCATAACACATCATAGTTCACCATGTTTTCAGCAGTAGGTATATCCTAAGGCCTAAGCCATTGCTACATTGAGGCAAATTAGGCACTTAGCCACTTGCCTTTGCAAATTTTCTTTAATTTTAACGCAAAACATTTTATTCGGTAAACTACACTTAACAACATATTTAACCAAGGACATACTTGACATATTTGCCTTGATAAAGATTTTTCCAGGGCTACTTGCAGCCTTCATATCAATGGGATAATGGTGAAAAGGACTGAAGCAAAGCCAACACGTTATCAAGGGTGGCCAAAATTTTATAACTTAATAATCTAACTAACTAATTGTGGTTATTAGTTTCATGAGTTTAATCAGGTTTTGGGACGTTGGTTACTGTATACTGGTGTAGGCATATGCTGTACCCGACACCTTTTCTGGATTGGGGAAGAATATTGTAATACGCATATAATCAGCTTACACTTCACCTACTTAATTGCTATATTCGCTGTCTATCAGGGAAGTGGAAATACGTCATGACAAGTAAAACGTTAAAAGATTTATACCCTTTAGTTGTATATACGTCGTGCGTTTTCGCCGTTTAGCTTGCGCTCATGTTGTTTACAAGTTTGCCTAGCAAGCAAATCTAACAGATCTAATCTAAGACTGCAGTAAATGTATGTATAATTTATATAAGACGTTTTACATTTATCCATTTTTAACATTTAGTAAACGATAAGGTAACCCATTTAAAGTGTTTTAAGCTCCAGTTAATATTTTGGTGTTTTTATTTTACATTTCTGGTGACTGCACCAGGTAACTCGCTGTTTATAGCGACCCGGTCAATCAGGGAACAAACAAATTTCAATCGGAATTGTCGCTTAAGTTTGGAGTTTTTGTGGTGGTAATCTCTTCCGGAAAGCTTCACAAGAAGCTTTGGATTAGAGCTTCAAGTAATTTGACCTTTAAGTTTGGGCAAAGATCTTGCAGAGTTTCTTAATTTATCGAGACATGAACTTTTGTAAACCATTTATCATTGAACAAAGGCTAGTTTCACCATTTTTGGTTTGAAAGACCAAAGAATTGAAGTCATTGTTCATATTTGATTGTAGATAATAATGTACAGTATTACTGTACTGTATCATACAAATTTACACTTGTCGCATTTAAACACTAGCACAACAAACAACCGATTGTACTTAACAAACGAAAGAAGTTTTTAGTATTGGGCGCCGCTTACCAAAATGAGATATGTACGTTCTGTGTTTATGCATTATCTTGAGTTATTATTATTATTAGTATTAGCATTTAAGCTGAGTCGCTACATGCTGTTTTGGATAATAACGCGTTTCGCATTGGATGCAGACAGTCTGCAGTCATGCGAAAAAGTTGACGGCACCAATATTGCTGTGAAGCCTGTGATCATTGAGAAGTTTCATTGCAATCGAAATCACTTTAGCGAAAATGACATTTTCCACATAGTGGTTCGGATTTTGTCTTTTTTGTCGCACTGGCCTTCGCTTGAACCTATTTTGCAAGAACTCGTTGCCGCATCATCGGCTCTGTTTGTGGCATTTGTAGATCCGATCGTGCACGAAACTACGAAGTGGCTGGATGTGTCTTTAGCCTGATGAAAGTCATTTGCACCATTCGCTAACGTTAGTGAAGTACAGTTGATTTTTTTGTAAGAGTATGCCGAGCTACTTGAAGCTAAGTTCAAGTTTATATTGAGGCGAGATTTATTACTACACCTTCACCTCTTAATGTAGTTTTAGTTTCATGGTTGTCGACCGTGGTTGGAAAATCATTTTACAGTAAATTGTTTTGTTTTTTAGGATTGTTATTTGTAAAAGTGTAGAAGTGCAAGCTGGATCGCAGTGATCGCAGCGTCTCGTGCAGCCTTTTCTCATTAAGGCTTGTCAAGAAACAAACTGTCAATATAGGTCGGCGTTACCCAACTTACTTGCAGATTAGACTCCCCAGAAAATTATGTCAGCTGTTGAAATTTGTTTGTCCGGCGGAAAGTCCTCTGCGCAGATGGCGAAGCAAGTTGGCCAAAATTTTCTTTGTAAACGTTACCATTTTTAAATTGTTTCTCATTTTAGATTAACTTTGGGGAATGCCCAACGCGGCAAATTGCTTGGCACTAATACGGTGCAAGTTCTGCTTTGTCCTGCAATCTATCGCTTTGTTTTATAACCACCGCTTTGCAAAGGCGGCGATAAATATCACTTTTCACCATGATTAGCTTTGAGTGGAATAGCAGTTATTCTGCATTTTCTTGGAATAACCCGTTTTGAAGTTATAAATAATTGTACGAATTATTATGTCTTTTTATCACTGAACGAATTATACTTATTTTAAAAGTGCAGTCTACGAGACTCTCAAAAATACTTTTGCGCCTGAATACTTTTTTGTTATAACTATTTTCAAATGTTGCGTAATAGCGTGGATAAGCCTTAAGTTTCCGTACGTATTTCCCCGACAAATGTTTCGCATTCATTAATGGTGAGGCTATATAGGTGACGTGAATTAAGTTGCGTGGACGCTAGCCCCGTAATTCTAGGTACTGCACAATTAAAAATCAGTTCTAGCATCAATCGACTGACTATTGGGAGTTTTGGAAATGAACTTGGTCTTTGGTTTTATTTTAACAGAGTACTTACGCTCATGTCCTCATACGTTGTTATGTTCAATCAAAATTAATCATGTAATCGCCATGCACAATAGACGCACAAGATTTTAAGAAAGCAATTACAAGCAAGTGGCTTGCAGACTGTCTGGATAAGCGGGGATTAGTGAGCGGAGTCCGCCCAATACTCGCGTAAATGTCTCACCGCCTCTTGACTGCAATAGATAGCGTCGAATATAAAAGTTGAACACATGATTATGCGACCCGTGACTAGTAATGCCGAAGTCGCTTTCTAAATTCGATATCTCTTTGGTTGAACCCACGATTATCTTTTGTTTTATTCCTGAAACGCATTGTTTTTGTTCGAAAGCATCTTTTTGTTTGTGTTGCGTTATCTGATGTGTGCCGCTTTTTGTTACTGCTTCAGTGAACGTTAGACTTTCCCGTAATAATCGATAACGGTCGTAACTGACAATTTCCCATTCTTTGATTTTTATGACATAATAGAAATCCAGGTCAAATTATAAGAAACCTTGCAAATGTGCTAAGAATGCTTGTTCTGTTCATTCCAAGATAACCAACACTTTGCAAGCTAACCATGTCGTTCCGCAAATCGTTTCACTCGTTCCTGGTGATATTGTTTGCATGTTGTTTTTTGCCTAGTGCAGATTTCATAGAGTTTGCTGGTTCGTTTAACACCTTGCCTGTCGGGCACGTGCAATTGTTTGCTTGTTGATTTGTCAACAAACACGTTTCATTACGTGCAAGCTAATCTTGTCACCCGAACTTACTTTTTATTGTAACTATTTGCATCTGATGGTTTCTGCGAAGGTAGGCCATGTTAGTGCCTTTTGACCTATAAAAACGGAGAGAATTAATTTTTAGTGACTTAAAGTCGTGATTATTTCTTCAGAATATTGAATAGTTGTTGGTAATAATTGCTATACGCTGTAATTTATAGGCAAATGCAAATCTAGGCAAATAAGTATGTTATAAACAAAGCGAATTACATTAATAACACAAACGGTGCTCGCAAAGTAGTCAACCTAGCGTAGCAGCACATTCATTCTATTTTGATATAGTGGAAAAGGAGAATGTAAAACAAGAAATGCTCGGGTAATTTTAAGCGTTCGTTGCTGTGGAAATAGGTTGGTTAACGATGGTATTGTTGATAGCATGCACAAAATTGAATGTAGGTAATTTTGTGGAATATATTAACTAAAAAACCGTTCACGCTTCGAGTGTAATACGTTAACAGTAACGCCGGTCATTCGTTTGAGCTAACAAATTTGTTGAATTTTTCAAACAACGCCTGTTCCGGATACCAGTATTCACGCTTGAAAAAGCCACAAGTTTAACTTTTGGGACGGACGTTTCTTACACGTTTCGACGTTATGTCCTTTTTGCAACCGCATGTTTACTTTGTTGCCGGTGACCTAACGTGGACAGCTTTTGCGTGTGTTCTTTAGAGCGTGAAAAGTTTGAATCGTTCGGGAAACAATTTAAAGTTTGTTCCCAGGTCTTAACGTTGTCGAAATTTTCAATGCAATTCGTGAAGTTCTTCAAGTCCTCGTTGCAGCTTTGCATTGTATACGCGACCCTTCCTTGTGGCTTGTTGTTAGAACTTGCATCTGCGTCTACTTAATGTTGACATGAAACTACCCAGCATTTTCGCGCTGACTGTAATTTCCTTCTCTACGAATATAGTTCACTTCTGTGAAGATGTTTACTCCTACTGGATATTGGGTTTAGGGTGAGCTTAATGTGTAGTAAATCCGTCATTCAAGATTCAGTCACCGATTACAGCCAAACGCTAAACCCCTTGGCATATGTAGGTTTCTGTCAAGAAAAATTGCTAAGCAATCGTTATATTTTTACGGCCAGCAGCCTTCAATTAAAAAGATATAAAATCCTGATAACATTCGTGCTGAAACTACAAATAGGGCGAGGTAAAGACACTTACGAAAGCATATGGTAAGCGAGCTGCGGTTACGTCATTCATCATTTGCTTGCCTAGAACAGCCAAGTCTGGTTTATATTAAGTTGGAGTGTTGAACTAAAGTACCGGTACTGGTAAACTGTTCAGTTCAATTAAGGGAAAGTTTTTCTGTAAGCTCTGGATGAACTGCATAAAGTAGTTTGAATTGACGGCTGAATAGTCAAAATAAAAACGATAACACATTCTGTGAAGTTACAATGGTCAAACAATCCGCATTTTTTCTCCCTGCAAATATACGCTATCTTTACGCCTGAATACAATGTACAGGTGAGAAGTACAGATAGGTCGGTCGGGTTGGAGATAACATCGGAGAAAATAATGAAAAGGCCGCAAGTCTGCTTATCTTTCTACCCGCGAGTGAAGCAAAACATCGCACAGTCTAAAATGCACTGAAAAAAGCAGCAGGCGACCTTTCGGATAGAAAAAGCACACCCAGAGGATAGAATTTGTCATTAGATCTATCGCTTGCACCAGTAAAACAATGGTTTCAAACCGGTACATTTAACCGCTGTTTTCCTCAGCCTTAGTTTAAGCTTAATGCTATCAAATATCAGTCAGCGATCATCATGTACTCAAACCTACTAAGAAAATGTCGCGAAAAACACAGGAATAGGAAAACATTGTGTTTAGCTCGAAAGACTGTTGGCGGATTCAATAAATACCAATGCGCTCGTTAGAAATGCTACACGTGTGTGATATTCTTTTTTGCAGTAATACTCTCAAAGCTAGGTCAGCAAAAAGAGATATAAAATACTAATACTGAAATATCCGGAAAGCCGCCCCATGCGATTTTGCATAATCCACTAAACGAGCGTAGATATCTCAAGGAACTGGTCGAAAAAGTGCAATGCAAGGTACGATCAAGCAGAGGCTGGGCATATCAGGTATTGTTGACAAAACGGATTTGAAATTAAATGCCCCATACACTGTGAAGGCCGTTGCGGGAGTTTCCTTTTACCTTTCGCCGTTAAGAGACAGAAGTGAGAAAAAGGGCGTAGAGCAGACCAAGAAGTGGCCAAGTAAATCAGTGAGCATCGGTGAAGGCAAAGCAAACTCAAGCTGAGATGAGCTCAGAATGATAGATCTAGTTTGTATTTTTGAAAGAGACCATCAAACTAATCGAACAAACACGTTATGTGTTATCGCAAGTCAGTAATTGAAGCCGACTTACACACCCGATATTCTTTTTTACATTTTTGTGTTGGTCAATGTTTCTGGTACATTCTTTAATAGCGGTGTTTTAAGCAACAGCAGCAGAATGATTTTATTAATGTTTTTCGTCATTGTGTGTGAGGGAGCGACGAATATAATGTTTACCACTACAGCAAGATAATTAATAGACACCCCAAGAACTCAATTTCATCTGTTTATTTCATCAACTTTGATTAAACCATCAAAGTGTTTTACCATGAGAACTGCAGTTTGGAAGTAGTTTAGAAAGTAATAATGCCGAACAAATGTCAGCATTCTTCTGATTGCTTGATTTATAAAAATCGATGTAGGTGTGACGCATATTTTTGGCATTTTGTTGAAATAGGCTTTCAATGAGCTCTACTTACGAAGCTATTAGAGCCGTTGTCGGTATTTCTTTGGTTTACGTAAACTGAAGTGAACGTCTGTCGATTCATTCTTTTCAGAGCATGAAGTAGCGTGGTTAATGTCGCGTAGATGAAAGCTAGCTCTTTTGAGGGTTCCTTATTCTGCAGGAAAACTTTTTTAATAGTTAGTTAGTCGGTTGATCCTCGATGGACATTGGCAAGATTTAGGTTAAACCTAGTTGAAAACTTAATTATACAATACTTGTACAAAAACTAACGGATTACTGGTCGTATGCTGCCTTATTAGGATTAAGTGAACGAACGTTTTGTTTCTTTTTTATAGAACATCACAGATAGACATCCTTACTTGTGTAGGATATAATTGGATTTTAATAAAATAGTTTCCAATTTCCCATAACAACCTAAATAGCTGTGGTGTTCTGCTGCTTGAAGGCAAGCTTTGCCCCCAAACCATGACCGACTCTGGTTTTTCATCGGCCACCTCCAATCGGTCAGCATCATCCATTATCAAGCCGGCATTACTTAACTCTTTTTTGGGTAGTCATGGAACCACTTCGGCAACTTCAAAGGGATATGACAAGGAAAACGTTGGTTTGTCTTCAACAGGCTCTTCGACTGGACTTCCTAAGCCGTGTACGTATTTGCAATCTTCTGGTGGACGATCTCTAATACCAAATCGGTGAGCGCTGTTAGCATCAAAAAGGTTATTATTTGTATGAGTTTCTCTGTTTCTTTAACGTACATGATAGAATGTGCTCACTTTCTATCTTTGCCTGCGAGTTTTTCAATATGAGAAATTTTCCATTGTATGTTTTACAAATTTTAGCCTACTTTATGCTCGCAATCACGGAGGCTATTCACCCGGTGTGTATTCACCAAAAGAAAGCATGTCTCCAATGTCAAGTTTGGCTTTTGATTTCCGTGAACTGAACACCAGGTAACTTTGATACTCTCAAATTGCAACAAATAGTTTTTAATCTTTGAGGCTTACAGGTACAGTTAAGCATGCACTTAACGAGTCGACGTACTGGTTGTTATGCCCAACTGTTTATTCTAGCCATGAAACGAACACACCGCGCAAGCGTCTTTCCCTCTCCAGTGTGTCCAGTCTCGAGTCTCCCCATCCCTTAGGTAATCCATCTCCTGCGACCTTGCCCTGTGCATTGAACCTCAATTCACCCTCTGTCGACAACGATGACGATGGTGAGTGATGTATAATTGAGAAATATTCTATATCGTTGTGCATTCGTGACTTCAATATGTGTAAAAGTACGATGAAAGGACATTCGTTGCAACTCGCAAGTGAAGCAGTTATGTTGTCTTAAACAAACGGTCATATAGCGGCGTTAGGTCATTTGGGACTGCCCAGTGGGCTTTGCTAATTTGTTAGTAAAATAAACAGTTTCGCATTCTCCATGGCTAATAGCGCTGCAGTTACCTATTCAATGAGTGTATGTCTAGTCCAGAAAACAACAGTAATTATCCATGCTCATGGCGATAAGTGAGAGGTGTATAACAGCTTGATTCTTTGTCTATGTCTAAGTGTACATAGAAACCAGGTGTATGCGTTAGAATCTACCTGCTGTGACATTTAACAGTTACTCCGCTTGATCTGGGTGACCTGTCTCTGCCTGTATGTCTACTATACACTCTACCCTGCACTTTATTTTTTCATGCAAGTTGATTGTTTACTTAGTAATCCGTTATTGTTTTAGAAAGTTCGTTGAGTAGTCATAAACATAATAGTTTGCGTAGGCTATCTTGCAACCGCATGCTCAGTTCGATAACGTATATCTGGGAAAACCAATTCAAATGTGTATGATGCGATGATGTATACACAAAACAGAAATTAATCTCTCTTAACGTTAATCCTAAGGTTTTACTCAATCGAAATATACCAGTTGACAATAACTACAACATCAAAACAAGCGAAATAGTTGTTAATATTCCAAAGCTTGGCATGTAATGAACATGTCCACTTTTCTGTCTGTTATTTGAATTTCGCGCGAGCCGCCAACGATCGGCAGCTGTGGTCAGACTAGCGGAACGGTGAACAGTTGCTAGCGTAGCCTTATTCATTTATAGTGCAGTTGGCATATGTTCAATTGGCACCAAAATGTGTTATTTGTCATTACTTGTCCTAAATGCGTCCACACAGCAATTGACCGATTTAGTAAATCGAACACTAACGTAATTTTCACGGAAAACAAACATAACTTAGTCAGATTTTTGATTTTCTGCCAAGGTACAGTACAGTATGTTAACGCATTGTGCAGCATGTTTATGGCTTTATGAATAAGATCGATTACTTTTGTCAGCTTTGCCTTAAACATATTTGTTTAGCGGTTCAGCCATCTGGTAACCGGCTAGTTTTCCACAGTAACTAGTTATCGAAAAGTTTGGTCGCACGCAATCATACATCTACATTTTTATCGATGAGATGCTTATCAGTGCCGTCCGCCAAATGTCGAATGGCAAACAATTACATGCAAAACTTAACGAGCTTTTGTTTGAAAATGGCGCCAAATTAACGTCACAATCGTGTTCATCAGTATATATTTTGTTAATGCAGCAATATTTTGTCATGTGCATGCACAGTATAACAGTAGTATGATGGTTGTCGACTTTGCATCACTGGCGTTATAATGCGCAAGGGAATTTTTGATACCATCTGAGGCTACAGTTACAGAATTTCTCCAACGCAAAGATCCGGAAATTCTGCGTATTGTTTAAAGCGCACACACGCTAAAAATGCGATGTCGTCATTACGCTGTCGAGGTACCAAGTGGTCTTTTCAAGGTATACGCGTTTTTTCAGAACGTTTCGTTAAACGTTTGGTTACTGGAAAATCAGTTGATGTAAAAAGCTTAATAATGTGATTAGGCGTATCGCGTAACCTCGCTGTATCAAATATCGTTGGCCGATTAAGTCAGTATAAAAAGGGATTTGTCCTATCTTGAAGTCGATTTGTTAACAGCTTTACCGAACGCTGTCGCCTGCCGGTCGTATATACAATACAATACGAGTCAAGCCAATTCACTACTTTTACTTTAAAGGTACTTAATCATCGCACCAAGTGCCAACAAGTTCAAACATAACTACAGATCTGTGTCAGCTAATTTAAAAGAGTTTGTTCAATGGCTGTACAACAGCCAGTGCGATGAGACTAATCGTGGTGAAAACGTAGTGATTGTCTTGCGCTACTACCATTACATTATAATCTCGTCCAAGTAAATTGAATACTGATTAAGATTAAGTTTAGATTAAGACAAAACAAGCTCTTGACGAAAAATGCCTCTTCGCACAGTCTTGGGGTGGTTTTCCGTGAAAGTTTGCATCCAGAGTAAGTCACGACCTTTTGTTCTTTAAGCTTGCAAATAAATCTACGTGCTTTATTTGATCGTGTACCAAGCCACGTACCACGAGTTTTGTCTGGGCATGGTAGCGTGGTTATCCACAACTTGCCCAGGCCTGTATGTCTCGGTATCTCCTTCCCTATACTACGCTTGTATAAATCGCGTAATGCGCTGTATGTTGTGATAGTGTTCGTTATAGTGGCGTTGTCTGAAAAGTTAGAAAAATATTTTTTCAGTGGCAATGGTTTCTTGAAATACGTTAAGCGGCTTCAAAACTGACATTAATGATGCGACCAACGGTTTTTTTGTGGGTACACTATACAACATGTCATAAATCCGTCGAAAAACAGCCGTATTTTTGTATTGCTTGAGCAAACATTCCTCCTGCGCGTTGCACCTGATGTCTACTTACAATACGCCTCCGCAAATTATTTTTGGCGTTTTTGAACTTTCACAATTCCCGCCCTGTGAACATGCTATTATTTTATCAGAACCGCTTTTGCTTCTCGTTGGCTTGCGCATCAGAGCGCAACCGACGTCATAATAGACATTTTCCCGCTGAAAAGAAATTTTTCATTCACAAAAATCCGGTAACAGGTGTGTGGTCAATCATGATTTACTGTTGATCGTGAAGATGTGCGACAATAATTTTAACAACATTTCATTGCGGATTTATAAGTATGTATAAACACAATCTGTAATATTTTTTTACAACGTGATAATCTTATCCTACTGTATGACAAAAACTTTTGTAACGATTAGCGCGACATAACGAATTTAAAGGAAGCCATAGTAGACATTTGGTAAATCTGTTCATGATGCTCACAGAAGTTTACTGGCGCCATATTGTATATAGCCTAACCCTTGGTAAATGCGTGGGGTTGGTATGATAGGAATGGTCCACCCTCACTCTTGTATTTAGAGCAAGGACATTTTTGCGAATTATGTTTTTCAATCATGCGTATCCATGCTTGTTCTACCTTGGTACCGATTTTGCTAGCCAAAATGACTACACAGGTCGGACGATGAGTTCCCACACCGCGAATTGATTGAAAGCTAATGTTTAAACAGACTTTATGAAATTGCTACTTAATTACGCAGAAATAATTAGAGTTTACATCCCTGTAATTTCGAACGAGTTGAAACGATTTGACAAACTGCAATCAGCGATCCCGTTTATCTCTCAATTACATTTGTAACAGACTCAAAGTCAGTTCACACTCCATGCTACCAACCAACTCATTGTGACGTAATAAATCTTGAATGTGACGAAAAGAAAAACGGTCGTTTCGCTGGAAATAAATAAACTAAACTGTTGTCGCGTAATCATTGTCCTTTAGACGGCTTAAAGAATGTTTATTGTAACGTCAGAACGTCTCAATTTAATTAGCCAATCAGCTGCCATCTCGGACAAGCCGTTGTCATCGTATTTTACGACCAAGCCGACATTTCAACGGTTTTGTTCGTTGTTACTTTGTCTTTGGCACGACCCACAAAATAATTTCGGTTGCTCTTTTATCTCAAAATTTTCAAGTGCATTCTTCCACTTTTGCTTGAATATGTTACTCCGAATATGTCCTGTTTCAAACAACATGATAAGCCGCCCTGTTAATTGAACAAGCGTTATTCAAGCCCCTAGTGCAGTGGTTCTCAACCGGGGTGCCATTTACGTTTCGCAAGGGTGCCGCAAGTTATTGCGCACTAATCACTAGTCCAGGAAAACGGTTGCGAAAATTATTTTTATTTAATGCAGAAACTTTTTGGTGTAACTGTGGGTGCCGCCAAATCTTTTGGTTGTTTGCAGGGTGCCGTAAGCCAAAAAAGGTTGAGAACTACTGGGCTAGTGTTTTGATGAATATCATTTTGTAGTGAATTCAATATTTTTCGGTCGTCGAATTGCAATTTTCCCGTATTTTTCTAGCACGGGTTACGCCTTTAAAATTTGACCGTGCACGATTCGTATGTTATACACTAATACCTTAATGGCCTAGAAAAGCAGCTACATATTTTTCTTGGAAGTACGATTTTACAAATCCATAGAAACGTTTCATCTCCAAGAAACGGCATATGGCACGTAGATAAGTGCGCGTAGCAACAGGTTGCTTAGTACCGTGACCAACAGGGAGAACACTGCATTATGACATCATAATCAATCTTGCCGCGGCTGTTTTTGAATAGCTCCAACGCCAACGGTTCCTCGATTCAAATTCTGACGAAGCCCTCTACGCGTAACGTCGCCAATAGCACGCGGCCACGCTTCGTTGATTGAGGAATGTCTGACGTATTTGTGAATGTTGCAGGTTAAAATCGCGCTATTAGGTCAAGTTTTGAAAACTCTTAAACGTAATGTTAGTCCGACATATTGTCAATATAATATGAACAACAATAAGAAGTTGTAACTGTAACTGTGAACGGTTTTAACTACATGAGTTTGAATCTGGTAAACCAAGCAATAACACAGTCCCATAAAACCGCTCAGCATTTGCTTGTTTCTTTATATTATTTGATCAAATGCAGTGCACTAAAAGGTTTCATTATAACATCTAAAATATAGGGCGATATTTCGAAGGCATTGTTTGCGTCCATTAAGTTTCAGTGTTCATTCCAGTGTGAATCGTTCTAAAATATCGGTTAATTTTTACTACTGATATTGTTGCATAGAGACACTAAAACCTCTATCTTGATTCCTACTTGTAAGCCGCTGTGCAGTAACTCGACTTCCTATAAAGTTCTGTGAACATACCTACACCTGCTAATTAACTGTAATAACGCTTCGTAATGACCAGTCAAACGACACCGCATGTGAGAAGGCGTGAAGCCACTGTTGAGCGTGGCGTGTGAACAAATTTTTGGCGTTTTTCTCGAAGTCTGTAAAATAAAAAAAAACTTCGCCATATATCACAAAGTTTGAACGATAAATAGTTTACAACCTTACTACAAATGATGTGCTTCAACGTTGCTTTGGATACATAAATCGTATTTGTAAGTGAATCGTTCCAATATTTTGCGACCCATTTTTCAAATGACAACCTCAGCCCACATAACCCATTTTGTTGTTAGCTTTTTTGGCTTATCCAGGGTTGGTGCTACTTTATAAGACATACTCATCCTATAAGATACGGGATGATTTTGTCAATTTTTGTGTCAAAGGGGAAATTTTAATCGTTGCATGGTTGGAAACCGTATAAACAATTTCCTCTGGCACATATCGAAGGTCTCTAGTAATTCCTCACCAAGGTAGCGACGCGTGATCACCTTTTCATTTGCTTTGAGTTTTATTTCATCTTTTGTCCCTCAACTAGATAACGTGTATCCCCGGTAGATTTGCTTATTTAGTATTGAAGTATTGAGTTCGAAGATTTGGTTATCAAATGTACATGTAAATCCCGATGCTATGCTTCGAAGACAGTGTTTGAAAAAAACATTTGAACGGAAATGTATTCGTTGATCGTGTAAAAATAAATCAAGGCTCTTAGCACAGTACAGTATTTGTCTACAGCTGACGAAGCTACCTGGTCATTAACTTACAGAGCTGGAAAGTTTTTCAGAAGGTATTTCATTTGCCCATCAGGTTGCAGAAACAATGCCAGACTTTTCAGCAGAGCAAGGCGTATCGCAAAAGGCAGGTTATTTCTACCACGAAAGCAAACCTATCAGCCCAACAGTAATTCTGTCCCAGAATTTTGGATGTCCCCATTAGTGGCCAGGGAAAAGAAAACACTTGACAAAAGTGGCATGATGAAGCCTGGCGAGCCTGTTACCAGTTGGCGAGGCCCAGCCACTGTTTTAGCAATGGACGCAATACCGGAAGAAGTCAGTGCGTTCAGGCCAATAGAAAATGAAGGTGAAGTTGTTGCAGTCTTGTAATGCAATCGATGTAGGCATTTCTATATATTTGAATTTTTGGATATGCAGTTGCTAATATAATGTAGGACGTGGGTACTAGAATAAAAAATTATTAACATGCTGTACAGTAGGCAAATATATTGTTGAAGTACACGTAGAAACATGCTTTTGTTGCATAGCACTGTAGTTAAAAGTCACGGACATCTTTCCATTTCATTAAATCTTTTACAGTCATCAATAAAACTGTCAATAAAAAAGATGTCACTCGTTTTGGTATACGACTTATTTAATTTGTCCAAGGTTCCGCTGACCCATACGGTTGGGCTTTATCAGAGCAGAAATGTGGTAACGAATTTACAAAAAATTATGTTTACAAACTCTTACCATACTTGATACTCGTAACCGATCATGTCCCATTCGTACCCAGAGGGTTGTTTCGCCGACACACCAAGCCCTCTCGACCACGGGGAAATGGAAGCAAAGTTTGAACGGGCACTGCAGAACAGAGATGACAACATCATTGATACCAGTGCCTACGGGGATGGGAAACTAAACTCATATCGTCGTTTCAAATCCATGCCGGGGTCCACTAAGGTTTGTTATAAAGGCATTGCATCCCTTCAAAAATATTAATAACAGGCCTGTGAGAGTTGCCGCTTTCACGTTTGTAATCTCACTTCAAGTAAATAATAGATTGTTTGACAGGGTCGATTTCGTTTTGGAGGATTTGGCAATGAATGCGCCGGAAAAGAGAACAGCCCGCTTTATGGCACCAAGAAGCAGATGTTCAGCCATCGCCGCTGCAGCATTGATAACTCTCCTAGTCCTATGTCGCCAATGGCAAGCCCTTCACCTTTCAATGCTATGCGACGATTACCTCCCTCTACGTTGCTTAAGTCACCCAGCATGACTTCATCGCCGGTGGTTCCTCATTTTGCCGCAAGTTCTTTGTCCGCGTTTAGTGCAGTGGCTCGAGGAGCCACCAAGGAAGATGCATCGAGCGTGAATGCAAAGAATAAAAGGGAGGAGCAATTATGCAGAGATGCAGAAGAGCGACTACGAGGAGCAGTCAGCCCTAGAGACCGATCTCTGACTCCGGAAAAAAGTGTTGTTCCCGGAAGCATCGCGTCATTATCGGCGCGAACGAACAGAATCGCGCGACCTTCTTCTGCTGTTTCGTTTTCACGCGCCAAGTCCTACCCATCCTGCACTGGCCACATCTCTCCGATACCAGTAAGAGGAAACAAGCGATCACTTGATGCGACCACAAATTCGATGTCGACATGTTGTAAGCGACCGAAATGCAGTGGCTCTTCGTTCATGGACTCGGACTCGAGGCGACGAAAGATGGCATTTTCGTCCAAAGATCGAAAAACTAGATCAGCGGATGCAGCGCTTATGCACTCCTCACCCGTCGCGTCGATGAAGAGCGATTTCCGTCCAATCTCTGCTCCTGCGCAGATGGTGATGATCTTTATAAGAGCAAAGAATCATTTTTCAAATCATTTTAAATTTTTGTTATGTACAAAGAACTAATTACACATGTATGTTTCATGCATGATTAATGCATTGTTTAACTTTATTTCTACATCCAACTTGTTTATGCTGCTTTCCTCACAGCTTTGCTTTGATGACGACCAACCGCTTTCCCACTCGCGCTTGTGCAGTTCGAACGACTCTGATTCTGAAAATGGCGATTTGATGATTTCTTCCGAGCATGATCGCAGTGACGCCGACGAACGTCTACTGGAGAAAATGCTGAGCGAAAACGTGCGCGAACTTCATGATGGCGAAGATACGTGTGACGACATGAGCGCAATTCCCGAGGGACTAGATGGCCTCATTACTGCTCCACTTCTGCTCTCTGCTTCCGTAATTGACAAAGGCAAAGACAACAGCATGGTTGCAGAGCGCATGGCGAGTACAGTTGGTTAATTTTAATGGTATCTTTCCTCCTGTAATCCCAGTGGTAAATTCTTTTATGATCAACTCTTAAAATAGCGAATCCAGTAAGTGTTCTCTAAAACGAGCAATTTTAACTCTACGTTCTCATACTATTCAAACTTCTTGAGTTTTTACCCGATACGTAGCGATTTACAAGAGCGATTTACCAAATTATAAGAGCTTTTAAACACAGCCAAAACCTCGGGAACTCTTTCGGTCACCCTCCGCCCCTCCTGTAGTCCCTACAAAGCGTTCCTTGCTGGCGATCAGACGATCCGAACTGCAGGGCGATTCTGCCACCCCGTTTGGGATAAAACGTCGACGTCCAGTGTGCAACCGTCGTCAAGACGAGGTCAGATCATTGGATTTGACGTCGCCATCCGATATTCCGGAAACAGAGGAAGAACCAAACACGTCACTAAATAGGTATCGACTCCCAGTTGTCTGCAATTTCCACGCGGTAACTCAGTTGTTACATAATCGTCTTCTTATCAGATCGCGTTCTTTCAACGAGCTTGATATAATGCGGGCGGTCGACTTGGGCTGCAGCGACCCAAACTTAGTTGGAGATTTTAGTAGGGTCTGTTGTCTGCAAACTGTCTCCGGAAAGCACCAAGATCTGAAATATATCTCTCCTCAAACGGTACGGGATTAGTTTGTGTTTACAGCAGAAATATGTGAATGGAAGTTGTACATTCTCTGCTTTTCATTTTGAGATAATGTTTGGTTGACTTTTATAAAGCTTATCAATCTAATCAACGAAAAGCACGAGACCGTCTGCTTCGGCATCATCGATTGTCGATACCCGTATGAATATGAAGGTGGTCACGTGGTCAGCGCCGATAACTTTTGGGAGGAAAAGGAACTTTTCAAGATGTTAGTTTTGTATTTTTATTCAAACCTGTTTTACAGCCTTGTACAACTGGGTTAGTTACGTTGATGAAAGTCGCAAGCATAATCGTCGTTCGTGTCTACTAGGTATTTCAATAACCCGAAACCAATGTGGGCTTCTCAAAGCAACGGCAATTACAAACCACCGGTCTTGGTTTTCTACTGCGAGTTCAGTTCAGAACGCGGTCCGCGTATGGCGAGGGCACTACGTAATAGGGACAGAGAATTGAACCGATACCCACATCTGCATTACCCCGAGCTTTACATTCTCAAAGACGGCTATAAGAACTTCTATCATACCAAGGACACCAAGGTGATTCTTAGTACCACTTGCCCATGATTAGTTATTGCTGGAAGTATTCCTTTGTTCTTTTCTACTAAGTTGCATTTTAGAATAATTCACTTTAAGTTTAAACATAATGTAATGTAAAGTAGTCCGCAAGCTTATCCCGTATCCAAAAAATATTTTGCTATAATTTTTATATATCCTGTTTCAGGCTTATTGTGAGCCGCCGTCATACCGACCTATGGCGCACGAGGACTATGCGAAAGAACTGCGCATGTGCAGAGCGAAGAGTAAGACGTGGGCCGGCGAGAAGACAAAATGTGGTCACTACAATCGGCTTAAGCGTCTGTAAGCAGGCTAAGCTTCTGATCCTGTAAATTAATCTTCGATGGTTGCGAAAGCGATCGCCAACTCAAAGTTCAAGTTATAGACCGTCGACGTAACGATAATGTCGCAGGATTATTTTCGAGAGGTGCCAGACTTGCTGTGCAAATGGTTACGGTAATTTATCACACCGAAGTATCTGTGCCAAATTGGGCATCTCCATTTTCTAAGTGTGTTTTGTATATATTTTATTGCTCTATCCCGCATGTACTTTCCTCTCTCTCTCTGTTTCAAACGCGCTGCTTTTCCGTTTAGTCTCCGTCCAAAATTATTAACTCGTTCGTGGATGGCCAGAATCCTGCAATCGTTCCGCGGGCCTCGCTTTTTTGTGCTGGTCACAAATGGAAACTATTCGCGTAGAAAAATCGTCCACGCTGTACATATTATTTTATAGGGCTCGTCTCTTTGTAAAGTGCGAACATTCCTGTTATATTTTGTGTGAACGTTCCCGTTTTCCACGTTCTAAATTGAAATCCAAGCGTCTTGGTTTAAAATTTGGTTCCCATCGGTGTAGCGAGTTCGCTTGGTAGCGTGTAATCGAATTGCTTTGTTCCCACACACTTAAAATTCAACTCACGAATAGATGTTAATTCTCATGTTGAACATTACCGTGAAGTAATTCCATGTTTGCTTTGGTGTATGTGCCTTTTTAATTTATGCCGAACACGTGAGTGTTTGATAGCGCTGCATTCGCCACAAATCGTTTTTTTCTTTGGCACATTAAATGTTAGACGTGCAGTATACTTAGGTAGGGCGCCCGTGCAAAGGCGTATGCCAATTGTGACGTGTAAAACGTCGAGTTGAAACTATGCTTGGCCAGGTTAAAGAAAGTTTTAAAAAGTTCAAATTAGGGTTACTGCTCTACCAGTCTCTCTTTCATTGTTCTGGTTTCTCTTTTTTTCCTTAATTTTGAAACGTTTAGTGGCTTCTATAATGTTGGTGCACTGAAATGGCAAAATGTTCTATACATATTTTGGAATAACACCTGTGCTTATTCAAAGCAAAGAAATGTATTTGTATCTTTGTGTCATGGTGATCGTATTACTTAAAAATAAACTTTTTATTATGGACGCATATTTTTTGATTTCAAGGAAAGTCAGTTCAATTGTTATGATTCTGGAAATAAAATATGTTTTGTAAACATGATTTCGTTTTTTTGTTCCGTTGGTTATTTTTGTTTGGCTTTGTATTTCATCCATTAAGAAGTGTCATACGTCAAGAAATGTTTCGATGGCAATATAGACATTTATTTATTTTGTGCTGGATTATAGAGTTGTGATGAACACACACACGTTGAGGTTATATTGAAATAGATAGCTCGTTATGTTGTATAGTAAATATAAATACAGGCAAGACAGTTGTTGTCAATGAGACACGTTGTGCTAATTGTCATACGGTTTTTATACACTCAATCTTGCCTCATCAAATGTCTCAAACTAGTTAACATAATGATTTTACAACACCACAACTGCTTTTCCGATGTTTCCTCCTTTCAACATATTCATAAAGGCTTGAGGAATGTTCTCGAAACCTTTCGAAACAGTTTCTCTTGTTTGGATTCGACCCTAAACAAAAAAGCAAATACACTGACTAAATGTACAAAATGAATGTAAAATATTATACCAGTGTGTACCTTAAGTTTCAAAACATACCTCTTCAAGCCACTTCTTTAGGTCATTGTAGGATCCTTTTTTGTCCGAGTTATTGAATACAAGAAGGCCAGTAATCCGCAAACATTTTACGACCACATTCAATTGGATGACAGGTGCTATATTAAAATGTTATGTTGAATACATTTGATCTCAATATTATTATAAATAACTCTCCTCCGTAAATCCACATTTTCGTAAACTTCATGCAAAAGCGTGGCTATTTCTTACCCATATCCGGTTCAGTGCTGTTGTAACTTGAAATACATCCACAGACAGCAACTCTTCCATTAGGGTTCATCTTGTTCATAACAGTACTTGACATTTTTCCACCAACCTAAGAAAGAAAGATTACAGTAAATCTTATAAGGAAAATAAGCCAATATTGCATTTATTGTTTCATTTTGTACAACGCTTGTACATTGTCGAAATAGCAGTCGATGCCGTCAGGTGCCGCTTCGGTCAAGGCTTTATCCCAGTCACTTGTCTTGTAATTAAAGGCAGCGTCAAATCCGATCGACTTCACGTATTCTACTTTTTCATCAGATCCACAACATCCGATAACTCGACATCCCTGTGAGAGATGTTATAACGCACAGGTATTAATCACTAATGATAAATTATACGCTCCAATTATTATTAAATTGCTCCGGAAACAATGTATCAACACTGAAACTTCATACAACACAAACTTTCCTACCAAAATCTTTGCAATTTGACCAACGATTGTGCCAACAGCTCCTGCAGCCCCTGTTACCATCACAGTTTCTCCTTTTTTCGGCTCACAAAATGTAAGCAATCCGTAATGAGCTGTAACACTGTAGCAAAAGTACATCAGGCGTAAAACGCTGCGGGTGTTTAAATGGCTATTAGGCAATTAATAAACAATTTTTTTCACTTACCCCGGCATCCCGAGGACACCGACGGCTGAAGATTGTGGGATGTTCTTGGGAAGATCGTCGCAGGTATACCAGGCTTGCTCACCTTTGCTCTTAGTGATGGTTCGCCAACCAGTTTGTTGCAGTACAAGACTGCCCTCCGGATATTCAGCGTTCTTACTTTTTAAAATTCTGTTTTCCAAAATTTAGACCGTCATAAAATTCGATCGAGAGGTTTTGTAATGTAATGTGAAACTGAAGACATTATTTTAACTTTTTTTTACAAGATGTAAGCCTAGTTTCCCCATAGCTACAAGCATTGTATATACTGTAGTATTCAAAGTGTAAAAGTTTAAAATCTAACCTTGCTAATTGAAATCCAATAAATTCTTGACCTACGTCTATTTTCCAAACTCTGTCAAAACAAAAACTTTAAAATATTCTTATAAACAGCGTTTATTTTAACTGCGTACACCTGCGTATTTTAAGACTTTATTCAAGTATTTAGATAATGCACCGACCCACACAAACATATAAGTTTAATAGACAATTAATTAAAAATAAAACTTTCCACAGCTGCCTAATGGCTCTCAGCAACTTCGTGGATATTGACATTGGGTTACCTTGTGTAAGGATCCGGACTAATGCATACGGCTTCTGTTAGAATTTCTGAAAAGGTAAGTTTATTGGTGAAAGCAGTTTATAATAATCGCTTTGTTTAGCTTATATTAACTGTTCTGTTATACATACATTTTGCTTTTCATTGTATTTTGCAAAACATTCTCACCTCCATCTTGAAGGTCTTCGCTTACTTCTTGTTCTATTATTTTGAAATCAGTCAATTTTGGGTGTCCAACAAATTCAGCTGCTTTTACATAAACTTTCGATTTCATCGTTTAACTTTCAAAGTTGAAATTTTAGTAAGTAAATATATTGTAAGTTACTAAAAAGGATAAACATACATATTTTGTTACATATCAATTTCAGTTGGTGAATCGATTTTTGTGAAATCAGATGTCTGCCGCGTTTCGTGAAGAACAGTATTTATCGTTAACTTAAATTTTTCAGAGGTGGTTAAAATTTTGGGGAAACTTGGCAAACATACTAATATCGCATTTTTGCTTCTATAGACGCGCGTAGATTGAAGAATATAGCAAAAACGTATTTTACCACTTTGATGTCGAACCGAGAAACTCTTTAGCGTCTACCCTTGACCAAAGCACAGGCAAAAATAACGTAAAATTTAACAGATTAAAATACTTTTTACACTGGAAAACATAATGATGGAGTGCGTACCACCTACCCATCCAATAACAACAGAGAAATTAATACAATCACAATGTTTCGTCATCGATCAGAGCTTACTATACCGATTGTACAAAGGCGGTAGTGTGTTGAACTGAGTCACCGTGTAGTTATATACTTTGAAATAAGATTTTTATTTTGCAGCCAAATGTTAATCACAACCAAATTTTACTGAATGAGTTTTCAACGGCTTTTATATCAACGCGGTGTGCTGGTGTAAGCAAATATTGATAAGAAGTGGATTACAAGCTGCAACATATTAAAACATGGTAACTACTGTCGTATAACAAAATACAAAAGTTTAATAGTAATACTTAAGCAGCCTTAATATGTGATGATATTTCGACAAAACTTCACTAGGCTTTCCGGCCTGTTATCAGAATTTGGTGACCTCAAACCTCAGTTTTAAGTTAATTACCTATCTCCAACAGCAGGTAAAATTGTCACTTTTCTTACAGAATCAATGTTTAATTTCAACAAGCCCTTTTTTGAAAAATTAGTTTGGGCATCATTCGCAGCAAAACTTCTTGTTGCTACAAATCAGGGTGAGAACGATGTTGCTAAGTGGTCCCTTATCGCTATCTGCTACTCTGATTTTAAAAACTGCTCGATAATGATTTTACAGTATAAGTAAAACATGCAAGCTAATCAATAATGTGACTATTTCAACCATAAACCATATTATTCGCTTGAGATTTAGCGGTGGCAGGATTTTGTACGAACTCATTAAACCATGCAGTTTCTACAAGCAAATAAAAAAGAAACCAAAAACATTGGAACAAGAAAAAGCTTCGCAGGGACGAGTTATCATCAGTGATTACCATTTTTTTCTCTTTTAAAACAAACACTGTGTTTACAACACGCCACTGTCTTCTAGCGAGCGTAGACATTTCTTAACGAAAAAGTGACTAAGAAACGTGATACGTTTCCTCAGCGTGTGTACAAGCCACTCATTACATACAGTATCTTTTATGCATATACGTAGAACAGGAACAACCCTATGTAAACCGGGTGAGCGACGTTACTATTTTAACTATGTGTGGCCGACACTGCACACAAGTTTTCAATCGTTAATTACTCGAAAACTATACGTCGTAAACTGATCAAAATTTTACAGGTTACAAGTTTTTACTGGTAGCAAAAACATCTGGCTTCCTGTATACATCATAATTGTAAAACTAAAGAAAGTGCATTTTGTGTAAATTAAGTATTTCTACAAGTGATGCATTTCTACAAGTTTTTCTTAGATCGCTGCGCTCTCGCTGCGCTCTCGCTGTGTTTAATTGCGTGGAAAACCAGCTGACTGTGAGAAGAGAAAGCAAGAGAACAGTTAATTGAGTTAGTTGTGCGAGAACGATTAAACGAAAACAATACGCTGCGATGCGCTCACGGTGGCAGCAGGGAGCAAAAGTATGAAAATATGGCAATATCTCAAAGTACAACATTAAACTTTATAACACAAACATGAACAGATAGCTGAACACTTTTTAGGAAAAGTCTCCAAATTTCAAGTCTCTACAACAAACAGTTCAACTGTATGTACCCCACGTTTTGCTATGACATTTTTTGCAGGGTCAGCCACACGCAGTATAGATAGGGTTAGACTTACCCTGAAGGAAAGACTTCAATAAAATGATGCCTTTAACCATGATGTGATTTTTAAAAAAATTGCAAAGTTATCCTTTAATAATTTTTTTTGGCTTAGATCCCGAAGAGAAGCGTTTTGTCAAGATTAAGGTTTTAAATTAATTTATTGTTAACTTTACTTTTACAAGTAAAAACCAAGGAAAACCATAACAAAGATGTGCGTTGTCAGGCTTTTGACAACAGATGAGCGTCTGTACAATATAATGAAATCGATCGAAAGTCATAACATAGAAAGAAGAAAAGATTAAACTATTTAAATGCATTTTTTGCCAGCACTCGCTTCACCTTTAAATCATTTATTTGCTATGAGGGCAACGAAAAAGACATTTACCGAGGGCCAAGTTATATCTGCAAACACATAACAAGGCCCATTCACGCATAAAAGTTTTTTTTTTCTAATACAGTTTTGTTAAGTTCTGCTTTGCTTTTATGCGCTACAGTGAGTTTAAGAAACAGGAATTTAATGATTTCACCGTAAAATTTTGACTGGCAAATTATTCATTAAAGTGACTGATTCTATTCAAAATCACACTTAATCTACTCATGCTTCAAACACTGGCAAGATTTAGTTCGAAATCATGCGACCATGCAAAGTCTGCATAAGAAATGCACTATCCAGACTTAAAAACACTCCCTTACTCTTGCAAAATAAAATGCAGACATCTCTATACCTATAATCCAGCGTGTTATTATGGCAACATTTACAAGAAAAGCGAATGAAAAACGTGAGACGTTTCTGGTTTCTCATAAACCTACAAAAGGCGATTAACGTAATATTAACACGCTTTTCGTGGAACACGTGTGCCACCGGGTTGTCTACTCTACTTGCGGACAATGTGTTGTTGGCGTTATCATGTTGGTAAATCGTCATGTTTTGGTTCAAAAAAACACCACGGTCTGCGGCCGCTTCAAAAACAATGCAACTGTTTTGCATTCCAAAAATATTTCGGCTGCAGAAGCTAACTCTTGATCTAACTCAAACTCGGTTTGGCCTCGACTCGAGATAACTCGAGTCATCTCAATTCTTAACCTTTTATCGTTACAGTATCTAACATCGTATTTAACATGTTGGACATTTTAAACAAGCGGTTCTAAAGGTGTGGTACGTGTACACTAGCAGTACGCGAAGTTATTTCAGATGGTATGCAGTAAATGCATTAATTTCAAGTCAAATTACAGTTTTAACAAATCGTTAAGCTAATTTTTTCTAATGTGATAAATGTCTTCATCGTAATGCATAGTTATATATTTTATGCGTCATCAATGATAGGAATTATTATCTTTCCAGATTCTATCCAAATTGCTCTTATGATATCATATAAAAACAACAACAAAAACAGATACTAAGGTACCTGTACCGAATAAGGCCCACCTAACACTTTTTTGAAAATAACTCAAGAACCATAAATGAGAATAGACTGAAAAATCGTATTCTATTAGTGAGGGTATATGACTACAACATATTAAAACCACAATACCTGACAACCCCCCAAAAAAATTTTATAAAGAAATTAAAAATTCCAAAAAATGGGCCTTATTAGGAGCATAGGCTCCTAATAAGACCCACCAATTTTGTGAGTATTTTGATTCAAAACATAGTAATAGACAACATATAACATTATTAGAAATTTCACATTTTAAGTTGTACAAACATTTAAAAAGATTCCACTAGGCGCATCAAAGTAACTGCAACAATTTGCCAACTGATGACTGGAACCACTCTTGAAGTCTGGACATCAATTAGCCAAGCATCTTGTATGGGCCTTATTAGGCGCATGTGGCATCCACGAAAAAAATGTCACATTTTTATCATCAGAAAAATTTTAGCAAAAAAAAGTGCATTATCCTTTTCAATACTAAGTTTGTTGTTACATGAAAACTTCAGCCGGCTGACAACAGTTCATTTAACCAGCCAAATTCTCACTTACTTTTTTTCTAAATTAACAAAACCACCTTAACTGCAAATATCAAATTTTTGTTGTGCTCTAGCGAATCGGTTGATCACGTGACAAGGATGAAATCTGGTAAACCATCATGAATTTATATTAGTTTTTATGTAGGGACAAAATCTTTCATTTATTTGCACGGGTTTGCGAAATATGAGCAATGGGCCTTATTAGGGACCGGGCCTTATTCGGTACAGGTACCTTATACCGGCATCTCGCAAAGTTGAAAAAGACACCTACAGTATCATGCTTAAGACAGCAGAAGTTTAACCTGGTGAGATATCAAAGTAAATTATTTCAGTAGGCTAATATACAGAAACTTGGGAGTTGAAATAAGGTTTTAATGTGGGACGCAAAATATTGTATTCCAGTTTGTTTGCAAAAGATGTGAAAATATAAATAGCTGTTCTGTTTTTATACTTACTTCTGATATTTATTGAGGCAAGAAGGTAACCAAAAAGTAACCAGTGAGGGTGGTGAGGTAATGAGGGTAGATCAATATCTACTTTAAATATTTTAACCTAATTTCTAGTTAGGCTTTTAGAATAATATTTTAGTCAAGTTTATTCAAAATGTCAAAGCGAAAGTATAATCCTGAATATATAAAATATGGCTTTATTGCAATTGAGCACCGAGGAGAATATCGATACTTTATCAAATACATAATAGAAATACTTTATACCACAAAGACGTGTTTACAAAATAAGTACAAACTCTGTGATAGCTGCGGAAAAACATTTATAACTGAAGATAAAGGTTCATGACTAGCCAAGTTCACAGAGCGATCGAATATGTTGTATATAAAGATACATGGATTACACAACGGCAGACAACGCAGCCCGAGCTTTAATGCCTCTTGCACTTTATACCAATAAATAAAACTCATTTTATGTGATACGCAACTTTGGCCTTCTCTATTGGACGGGGAAGTACGTAACTCTGGAGCACTGAAAAAATGCATTTTGAATCAACTTATAGCATCAAGCAATTATACATTGCCCTATCATAAATCGACGGCTAAGCAAGTTGGCTTTTTCAAAACATTAACATCATACACCACGTGCGCAAAGCAATCATAAAATACAGCCTGGTTTCTATCAAAAATGGGAACAGAGTAGCCTCGCTCGATAAACTTTTAGACTTGATACCTGCTGGTCTTCATTGCCGCAGGTGCTGGTAACTGACAACACTTCTTAAGAGGGCGAACACTCCAAAAACAACAACAGGAGTTTAATTACGGAATCTTCCTTATCACTTTAGAAACTTCAAAATGGCTCAAATAATTTCATCAAACCAAAATCAACTCAAGTACTGTATACTGATGCATCGTGGATATACTTAGTTTTAGCCTGCACACGTTGCTGATCGGTTACTTTTCTCTCTCTTTCTACAACTCACTGAATATTCTTACGTATCTGCAATTCGCATGTGGTTAACATTCAGAGAAATATGGATTTTAGTCAGTGATACGCAATTGATCTAGCAATGTTAAACCTTGATCATAACTTTAAGACTGATTGCCAACGGGCCCATGGGTTAGTCGGTAGTGCCGTCACGCTTCACTTCACTCAGGGGGAACTTGCATTTCTGTGCTACCAAATGCATCATTGTTTTTGAATCTAGTAATTTGAATTCAGATGTAAGTTTTACAGTAAATTTGCTGCGTTTATTTATTTACTATAAAACAACCGCTTTTTGCTGGGTTGATTGGTACCACAACTAAACTAGGGTTACGTCGTAATGAGACAGACATTCAACACGTTGCTTTCACACTGATTGCTTATCATGACTTCGAAAATCCGAAATGACAAGCGTAACTTGTGACACAAGTGTACTTGAGTCTGATTCAAAGTTGTTGTATGTGGAATTTAGTGCCTTCCGGTTATCTATTATATCGAAGAAAATAAAATAAACAAAATCACACAATGGTTTTGTGGACAGGCGAATGAAAACCACTGTTTTATAGCAATTAATATGCATTCAATACCTGTTACGCAACAAGGCGAAAACTACAATAGCGATTAGTCCTTCACTAGTCGCTACTACAATGGCTAAACAAGTTTTTGATAAACGGTTGTTTTAAGGCAATGTTTGCCATTTTACTTTGCTTATAAGCGCAATTATTTCCTTGATTGGAACTTTTTTAAACTTTGTCTTATAAGCTATATCTTTTCATTCCTGAGATCACAATGAAAAGTGTTGAAAAATAAGAAATTGTCACAGTGTATAGGTTCATTTCCAGTATTTCAGCTTAATGTCGGTCGTGGTTTACGTTCCGGAGTGGTCGTGTTAGAGAAATAGAATGCTAAAACAGGATACTTTGCAATAAGAATATATTCTGAACCGCGTTTATACCATCGTTATATTGGAGTAATCGGGGTATCGGGTTGGTTGTTCACCGAGGTCTTACTGTACACATATTAGGCCTATATCATATGAGCGCGTAAATGATATTCTTGAACGATTTTCTAGTATTAGTATCAGAACTTTTTTCTAGTATCAGAACTTTTTTCCTGGCAACTTACTTGCTTTGGGTCTCATTTCCCTTCTAGCTATTGCCGTACCTTATATTCCGTGTTCGTGAATGATTTATTTTGATTAAACTAAGTTAAACTCTCGTACCAGTGTTTTAATGATTGCCAAACGCTCTCTCTCTCTATATATATATATATCTCCCTTGTTTTAAAGCTACAACGCTTTGTCCAAGAGATGCCTGTAATTTTCAAGTCATGACCATTGCAGTGATGCCACTTTTGATTTTACAACGTCAGATTTGATGTTTTCGTACTTTGAATCTCATAATTGAAGCTGAAATGCAATTTGGTGTTTTGTGTAAGTATACACTTGCCACCGCAAAAGTAAGGATTTGTTAAAACACACCCAGTTTCGATTTATAGCCACTACTGAATTAGCAAGGCCTTAGCTGAATATATTTTTGACAGCGCCCTTTTCACCGGTTTCCGGTTACCGGTAATCGTATCATACCAGGTGAACGATTGAACTCAAACGGGCTCCATTGCGCTAACCCTTCATACTACGTCATGATGTACAATAAGTATTTTAGCAGTGGCAAGTTTTCTGACTTGCTCCAGTGCTGTGCCTAATATGCCTGTCTGGCTCTCACCACTATTCCATTGCTCAGAAGTCACCAAAAAAGTTATCTTTAACAATGGGGTCCTGAAACAGCTTATGGTGAAATAGTCACTTTCACTACTTTACCATTGCGTTAGATATTAGCTCTCATGGTACTGTTGTTTGAGTTTAGTATTTGTCAATATTTGCCCAGGGTCGATCCCGTAGGAGGCGATCTCCCCACCAAAAATGACACTGGTTCAAATAGAAATCTTTTCCGATTCATACTGGGATAATACATTTCATTGCAATGGATGTCCGAGTGACTTTCTATTTATTGCACAAATACGAAATAATGTTGTTTGCATAAATGTTTTTTTCCCAACACATTTTTCTGGATCCTCTACTGTTTGTAACAACATCCAGCATTCCAATTTCATTTACTTCTTCTTTAAAAAATCGGTCCACATACCAATACTTATACAGAGCCGTAATTTTACTGAATAATGCAGTTCGTTTCACTTTGCTGCTATCCTTTTTATAGCAGCAAACCTATTTATAAAGTCTACGAAAACCTGAGCTAATGATTTTCATAATGGATTATAATTTTGACATGCAATTTAAAGGTTAACTTGACGGTATAAAATTCCAAAACAATTCAAATCCATACAAACTTGGTAAGTTCTTGGTCAACCTTTTTAAAACCTTGTAAACCATGCATGACCTGTAGGAAAGCAGAAAAAGGAAAACTTAGAAAGAAGAAAACTTTTGACCGGTCACTTAATCAAAAAAAACGTACGTTACAAAACAAAGTTTGTTTCATTTGATAGAAATCACATTCAACACTATTGAAATAGTACAAAAGCAGAATGTGCTTTTTGGATATCGTTTGGAGTCTTCAAAGTTTTACCATAAACTTATACCAGCATCAATTCATCTATTTCGTAGTAAAATGGATTAGTTTAAAATATTGCAATTTCCGAATTAGTCCTCAAACATCAGTTTTTGATAAAATTTAAACTTAGAAGTAAATATTTATAAAGTTATTTAAAAGTTTTTGAGCAGTCAAACTTCGAAATGCGAATATTATCGTTTACTATTTGACAGAATCCCTAAACCTATAATTTATTAAGATTTATACGTGACGAACAATGTGATTTTGTGCGAACAAGCAATTTCAGTCTGACGAGAACAACTGACTGTACTGATATAGAGAAAGAAATGAGTGTTCACTTCTATTTATTTTGCACAAATTTAGCACTCGCAAAGTAAATTGGATCTTGAGTAAAATTGTTATCATACATCTGCCATAACGTGTTTGTGGAAATAAACACAAATTAAACGTAATAAGCTTTTAGCAGTGATATTCATGGTTCCATAAACCTATATATTATTTGCACGCTACAATTAAATGTTCTTTTAGTCCAGTTTCAATATAGCTTGCTTTTTTCATCTCACAATATCACAGCTGCTTTGCCTATGTTGCTTCCTTTCAGCATATCAATGAAAGCCTGAGGAATATTCTCAAAACCGTTCGTCACAGTTTCCTTTGTCGTAATCCGGCCCTGGATGAACATGCAAAACTATAGTTAAAACTATATTTCAACCTAAACCAACTGAAAAATAATCCTTTTTGTTTGATAAATACCTTGCAAAAATCAGAAATTGCGATACTCTACAAATCGTTTTCAACATCCCACACAATATCAACATACCTCTTCAAGCCATGTTTTTAGTTTTAGATAAGCAGACTTTTTGTCAACCAAATTAAATGCTTGGAAGCCCGTAATACGTAAACACTTCACGACACAAAGAAACTGGAAACTTGGTGCTGTTTGAAATAAAATAAAAAAGAGGAAAAACATGCCGTGAACTGTTGGCAAAAAAAATATTGTTGATTACAAAAACAATAACTATACACTAAAGAAAAGGTTTACCAATGCCTAAAAGGTAGCCTATTTTGTAATTAAAATTCATGCGTTCTTTCGTCCCAACAATATCTTTCATGATAGCTTTAGTGAATGTCGACTTACCCATATCCGGTTCTGTGCTGTTGTAACTTGAAATACTTCCACAGACAGCCACTCTCCCATTCAGATTCATCTTACTCATAACAGCACTCGATATTTTCCCACCAACCTACAAGAAAAGACGTTTAAGATACAAAAGTCAACATAAAAGTAACAAAAAAAACATGCTTTTCTTTGTATAATATAGGATTTTGAGTTTTTATCCCAGCACACTTACATTATCAAAATAGCAGTCGATGCCGTCAGGTGCCGCTTCGGTCAAGGCTTTATCCCAGTCACTTGTCTTGTAATTAAAGGCAGCGTCAAATCCGATTGACTTCACGTATTCCACTTTTTCATCAGATCCACAACATCCGATAACTCGACATCCCTAACAAATTACTTGTCAAACATAAGTAACAGTATATAAAAGAGGTTTGCATACATTTTGCAAACGATAAAGTATAAAAATTAAAAACCTTACCAAAATCTTTGCAATTTGACCAACGATTTAGCCAACAGCTCCTGCAGCTCCGGTTACCATCACAGTTTCTCCTTTTTTCGGTTCACAGAAATTTATCAAGCCATAGTGTGCAGTTACACTAAAAGTGATTTAATTTACATGAAAAATAAATTTACAGCTTTTTATAAAAAGCAAGAAAATAGGTTTGAAAATAAACACCAGTCACGTCAATGATTACTGTCGCCTTGATCTCACATCACGTTTAAACATTCTGTATTTACCCTGCCATCCCGAGGACACCGACGGCCGAAGATTGTGGGACATTCTTGGGAAGATCGTCGCAGGTATACCAGGCTTGCTCACCTTTGCTCTTAGCGATGGTTCGCCAACCAGTCTGTTGAAGTACAAGACTGCCCTCCGGATATTCAGCGTTCTTACTCTTTAGAACTCTATTTTGAAACGTGTGAGGTGATTGAAATCATAAAGCATTATTAGACGATATTTTGAAACTCACTTTGCCAGTTGAAATCCAATAAACTCTTCGCCTATATCTGTTTTCCAAAACCTGTTAGAGGCAGAAATATTTAAAAGTTAAGATTCAAACGATTTCTGAATATAAGTATAATAGTATAGGACTATAGAAACAATTCAACAAATTCGAAAAAGTTAATAATTAAACAGTGATTTGCTGAAATTAAGAAAAAATAATTCGATGCACTACGCGACATATCTCACACTTTGATTTATTCACTGGGGAACAATTTTTTGTTGCATGACATTTTTCAATTGATTGTTGATTTGATTTTGGCGTGATTCCAAATCTGAGGTCGGTTTTTGTCTACATGTTTTTACTATAGCTTTCATGCAATTTGAAAATTCTGATTTTCGTAAAAACAGATTCTTGCATGCCTATATTGCTATCCGTAGTTAATCCAATCTGTTCAGGCAATTAGGTGTTGCCTCGTACAGTCCAACAGTATGGAGGCTGTTTCTGGATAGCTCTAAGCAGAGCCTCAGATGTGTTCTTTTACACAATCGCAACCTTTATGGAGGAGTCCCCATTGGTCACTCTGTACATTTGAGAGAAACGTATAATGATATAAAATAGGTCATCAACTTACTCAAATATCACGAACACAACTGGATCATCTGTGTAGATGAATATGGTCTCAATATGGTCAGTTCTCTCCTTGGCTATCAGAGAGGTTTCCCAAAGTATCCCTGCTATATTTACATATGGGACAGCTGAGATCGAGAGAAACACTGGACCCACAAGGAGTGGCCCACTCGCAGTTAATGCTTGTATTTGAGCATTTGAGGCGCTGTAAAAGGAGTGGTGGGTGGGTGTAGATGTTAACCTCCCTTGGAGGCAAAATTTTTGTAATTATTAGCTTATTTTAGGTTGTTAGTCAAAAGTTTCTCCATAGTTTTACCACTAACTTACACTTACTTACTTATTTATTTTTGGTTGTTTTTTTTTGAAATAGTTGTGACGAAACGGGGGGTTTGGGGACGGCCCCAGACGTCGTACTTCTTAAATTTGTTGTTATGGCCCGTTGGTATGCTCAGAATTCTTTATGCGGACCTAGGTAAGACTTGAGTATGAGATCCCTGTTATAGACTGTATGGCTATTATAAAATAACCCCTGTCATTTTGTGTTAGGAGTGCATGATTCACTAAAACGGAAAATGCTGAATTGCAAAATTTCTGTAGCTTTAAGGAAAAAATCAACTGCATATTTTAATTCAGCACCACAAAATTAGGCAAGGACAAGTGTTCGTGTCAATGCAACAAAAATTGTGTTCGCCAGTACCATTAATTTGTTACGCAAAAGTCTGCATAATACTGCAAAGTCAGTCTTATAGCATTTTTTTTATCACAATTACAATTTGTCCCGAGTTTATTACAGTTTATTACAGTTATTTCCATTACAGTTTATTCGAATTATAGTTTGTTCCCTGCGTTGCTAAAACCGCACGTATAGCTTAAAGTGCCTGTACAGCACAAGATTTTCGATTTTTTAGCTATTTAGGGTCTATTTAGAAGTTTATAGCATATGCTCAATTGAGTCAGCTGTTAAAAACAGCAGTAATTACAAGTTTATAATGCTAAGCAGCATTTACAGCACTTCGTTTGAAATTGATTTAACTTAGCCCTTGTGTTTGCTTACCTTGTGTATGGATCCAGACCAACGCAAATGGCTTCAGTTAGGAGTTCTAAAAAGACAAAACGTAATTCTGCATCAAAGTTCTATTCGTTGGGCAGTGGTCTAAATTTTCAACTTTTTGTTGTTATAGCACTATCATATATAACATGTTGGATGTGTTAAACTCTTGTGGTATTGCCGCTTTTTTACCGTTTATCGATTGTTTGCGAGCATGCTTCTGTTTCACTGCGCTACACTTTCGCTCAAAAGAAAATAGTTCGTCACAAAAAATAAACGATACCTACGCAACGATATATGCCAAGTGCCAGCAAACTCAATGAATGGTTCTACTTGAACTTTTATCTGTTTTATTCAAAACATTCTCACCTCCATCTTGAAGGTCTTCGCTCACTTCTTGTTCTATTATCTCAAAATCGGACAACTTCGGGAATCCAACAAATTCAGCTGCTTTTACATAAACCTTAGATTTCATCCTTACTTTATACTACAAACACGTGTTTACAAAATAAGTACAAACTCTGCGAAAGTTGCGGAAAAACATTTATAACTGAAGATAAATGTCGACGACTGGCCAATTTCGCGGAAAGATCTAACATGCTGTATATAAAGATACATGGATTACACAACGCTAGACAACGCAGCCCGAGGAGCATTAATGCCTCTTGCACTTTATACCAATAATTAAAACTCATTTTATGTGATACGCAACTTGGCCTTCTCTGTTTGACGGGTAGGTACGTAACTCTGAAGCACTGACAAAATGCATTTTGAATCAATTTATAGCATCAAGCAATTATACGTTGCCGTATCAAACATCGACGGCTAAGCAAGTTGGCTTTTTCCAAAACATTAACTTCATACACCACGTGCGCAAAGCAATCACAAAATACAGCCTGGTTTCTATCAAAAATGGGAACAGAGCAGCCTCGCTCGATAAACTTTTAGACTTGATACCCTCTAGGCACGTCACTCGACGAAACTGGTCTTCATTGCCGCACATGCTGGTAACTGACAACACTTCTTAAGAGGGCGCACATTCCAAAAACAACAACAGGAGTTTAATTACCGAATATTCGTTGTCACTCCAGCAACTTCAAAATGGCTCAAATAATTTCATCAAACCAAAATCAACTCAAGTACTGTATATTGATGCATCGTGGATATACTTAGTTTTAGCCTGCACACATTGCTGCTCTTTTTCACAATTTGTGACTTTTTCTGTTGTTTTTCTTTTACTCATAGGCAATAATGAAATACTTTTTGTTTGTATCATGGGATATTTGAGTCCTGATCGACAGGTGCTATTACCAGGTAGTGCTTTACCGTAAACAAACTCCGTATTCCAGCAACTATACGTTACAGCTGACTGACCGACTTCGTGACACACAGTCACAATATAGACAAAACCGACCAGCAGAACAGATAAAAAACGAGCTCTGAGCGACCGCGACAATTCGACAAATAAGTCTTGTTGAAATGACTTTAGTTTTATTAATTTAGTTATGGCTGTATTAAACTGAAAGAAAGATTTTAGCATTCTACACTTTAATTTAAATTTGTGGATAGATTTAGGGTAACTGCATAGGGTAAAACTTTACTGCAAAAATTGAATGCACGATTTTCTTGTATACGAAGTAGTGACAGCAGGCCGAACCTTCAAAAATAACAGTGTAGTCTACACTAGCGTTTCCCAGCATGTGAGGCGCAAAGCTATTTCAGGTGGCCCCGAAGCATGCCAAAATGTTTCAGTTAGGGTCAACTTGACTTTAAAAATAATATGACAATTCGCTATTATTCGGATTTTTACAATATTTCTGTGCAGACGAGAGTGTTTAGGTAAATGGTTGCTATTTTCAGATTATTTCAATCTATTAATTCTGCAGGAAACCTAGCAATACAGGAGGTCCGGTGGCGTGCATATTCTGCCAATATTTCTCACATAAAGTATATTACGGTTGATCACCCTAGTCGCAGTATACAAAGTATATACCGTGAAGTCGGGCCTTTGTGAACTGGGTGCTATTGCAAATTCAAACACAATTTTTGAAAACAATTGTCAGCAAAAATGTGCTGCGAGTTATAAAAGGTTGGAAAGCACTGGTCTACACGTTCCCACAAGATTTCCGTTAACGCGAATACAGTATGTATCAATACTTCATCAGCAATTTCATCTGTTACCTTATCAGACAGTATATTCTTTTGACTCCTCTCTTCTACTGTAGCGTAACCTGTTCAAGTTTCAAAAGTAACCTTAAATATAAATTGAAACGAGCTCATAAAACTTCTTATAACGAAACGCTGATTGTTTGGTGAATCAGCCGGTGTACGTGTTATACGATTGACAAGTCTTGCAAACACCATTTATTTTCATGCGCGCATCACTTGCCTGTTCTGCAACCAAAATAAAACTTTCCTCTGCGCTTACGTGAAAACATACAGCCTTCCTTCCGGCGTCATAGATTTTCATCAAATCCTGTTTCTATCTGACAGACTTTTAACTTGCAACAATTGAAAGCCTGGCTTAAATACTGGTTGGCTAAGTATGGGATACTGCTGAGTCATTGTGCTGTTGCAAAAAAACTTACCATCGCTTACAGCCTTACACCTTTAAACTGGTTAACGGGTTAACGGTTTTCATGATTCATGAATGATTTTTGAATGCACAGTCACGATTACAATGATGCGCACACTAAATACCTCGCAGAATTGTATGCAGATTCATAAACCGTGCTAAGCATGCTCCGAAACGTGCCGTCAATGCACGTTTCGGAAACAGCAACATGAGTTGTTGTTTTTAGAAAAGTAGAAAACTACAGCCTTTGTTTGGACCAGCGGTTCCCAAACTTTTCTAAAAATTTTGCCTGGCGGACCCTTTGCAATTATTTTGATATTTCGTGGTCCTATAAAAATCAAAGAATGAACCCTTTGCAATTATTTTGATATTTCGTGGCCCTATAAAAATCAAAGAATGGACTCTTTGCAATTATTTTGATATTTCGTGGCCCTATAAATATCAAAGAATGGTATAGGAAAATTACAAAAACCACACAAATGAAAGAAAAAGCAAAAACTATCAAATACGATAAGCGTTTAATGGGATGGGTGCACTTGTTTTGCTACAATTAACTCATCAATGTTTGGTTTGGTTTTGGATAGCGCAAGTCTCATGTCGTGTACTATATCCTCCCTCTGAAACTGTTTTAAAGCTTTAAAGACTAATTCTCATTGCCGACCCTCTGAAACTTCTTTGCGGACCCCAGTTGGTCCGCGGACCCCAGTTTGGGAACCGCTGGTTTGGACGATCTTAAGTCGTGTAAATTGGTGTATATACAGAGGTACGTCGTCTTACGGATTTAAGGATCTTAGGCTGGATTCGTCGTTTGCTTTGCTTACCCAGCTCGTTCGGTTAAACCAAAAAATGTAAAATAAATTCGTGATACAATATGATGAGTAGATCCAGTCGTATGGCTTACATGGCAAAAAAATCGAGAAAGTTTTGTAAAAGGCAAAGTCAGTTACAAACGTAACAAAGGGGTTTTACTACAGAGCATAATCAAAACTGTGGGCGACTCACCAGTACCAGGGCTCGATAAGATGAAAAAGGGCGTAATATCTATTGGGTATATATGACAACTGTTAATTTGAGACGCAAAATACTGTATTTAACTTTGTTTGGAAAGATGTGAAAATATAAATAGCTGTTCTGTTTTTTTTTAATTACTTCTGATATTTAATGAGGCAAGAAGATAACCAAAAAGTAACCAGTGTGGCATAACTGAGGGTAGATCAGTATTTAGTTTAAATACTTTTAGAATAGTATTTTAGCTAAGTTTATTCAAAATGTCAAAGCGAAAGTATAATCCTGAATATATAAAATGCACTATTCCCTAATTATTGCTATTAAGCACCTAGGAGAATAACGATACTTTATAGAATACATAATAGAAAAAATTTATACCACAAAGACGTGTTTACAAAATAAGTACAAACTCTGCGAAAGTATTCCAAAATCAACAATACAAACTCTGCGATACAAGAGGTACTTGGACGCTTTAATTAATCAATTATACCTTTGAGACGTGGTGCCCACTTATAAATTGCTTAAATTTTGAATAAGTAAAAATTTTTCGTCGGTGTATAATATCTGGATCGGCACGTAATTCGAAACAACAACAAAATTGCCAATACATCCGTACACGTGCAAAAATGTATTGTATATGCTTACTACCATATTGGCTATATTATTCTTGTTAGAAAGTTTTTTATTTTGCAGCTGTTATGCTTCGGATAGTTTGCTTTTAGTTTAACGTTGATGACAGTTAAGTTATGCCATTGTTGATATAATGGTTCGTGTACTAAATGATGCCGTTATACTTAGCTTTATTAAACGTAAAGTCGTTCATCTGAAATAATAGAATAAGGATAACCAAAGCAACACAACCTCACGGCTCAAAAAGTGTTCATTGGTCACAATGCAAACCGTGAAGTAGTCGTAGTTTACAAGGAAGAAAAACACACTTGCCCGAAGCAGAAACAGAACACAAGAAATAATTAAGATAAAATGAGGCGAGTTAACAAAAGAATTTTCATTGCAGTTTGTTTTACTGATATTGACTGAATTGCTTTGAGCTTGGTGCAAGTTAAACTATGAAAACTTTTAATTAGGTTGATGTGGTACAGGTACAAAATGTCTGCTTTCTCAGGAAAAATCTAGGTCCGAGAAACAGTAACAGATAGTTTCGAAAACACGCCCAAAGCTTTTGTAGGCATGCTGTGTAGTAAAAACATTGAAAAGGCGGTTGTTAAGGTCGACACAGATTTTGTTGATGCTTACGAAACGCAACTTACTGCCTAGTGACTAGTAGCTCATCTACAGTACTATTGATAAATACGCTTTGCTTCATATTCAAAAATTGTTTTGAATATGAAGCAAATGAAAAAAATGAAATTGCCCATTTGCACTCATTGTACAAAGTACTTGTAAACAATTACAAATGTTCAACTTGCTCGGAAAGTTCAGCGAAGTGAGCTCGCTTTTTAAGATGTCCATATGAATAAAAGTTTAATTCCATCTTTTATTTCTTAGTCAAATATTTCAAGAAAGGACACGTTAAAAAGTTTTGTCGCTGACCCCCACGCACAGTTACGTTGTGATACAGATTTGCGCTGAGTATCGGTGTAGCAAAAACCCACGGACTATACTTATAAATTCGGTGCTCATTACAGTGGACTAGTCATATTTGTGAATACGGTGTTCAATTAATGTTTGCTGAAAGTTCGTTTGGATTAACCATTTTTGCGCTACAAAATATGCTTTAGAATTATGATAATTTGTAGTTTTTCAATAGATTACATGGGGCACATAGTCTGTCTCAAAGCTCTCAGAGACAGTAAACAGGCAAAAAATTAAATTTTAATGTTTTAAATAGGTCATGGGTCTAGAAGGAAAATTAAGCATGCTAATATTATCCCAACCAAGTACACATTCTTACAAAACAAGGACGTTTCGAAATTCATTCAGCAACTTGGTGAGAAGTTAAAATAATTTCTTTTGTCTTATCGGTCCCACAATTCGCCTATCAGTATTGAAGTCCCCGTTACACCATTTTATGCAGTTTTGAAATTAGAATACGGCGATTGTGATGAATGTCTTATCCAAGACGTCACAATAGAAAAAGTAGAAGTAGTTCCGGTCAAGTGCGAATGTGACGTTAATTTGTGATTGTTTGTTGTTGTTGTTACGGCGTTTGCTGAGTGTAGGTATAGGCTAAAGTTGAAATTTTGTGTTGGCTCAAAGTTAAGGCTTTTGGATACTTTTTAGGAAAGATTATAGGGAAAAAATTGTTTAAAAGTGTAAGATTTGGTGTGAAAATTCCAGATACTAGAATTTGCCCAAAATACAGCATTGCAGTAAGTTATTTTATCTTACATCTTGGAGGATACAGAAACTCAGCTAGGTGACCGAACTTGTTTAGTAGCAAAGGCAAATTGAAAAACGTTACTTTGCATTATTTAACATAAGCTCACAGCCCTAAAGTTAAGCTTGCAATAGTTGAAGCCAAAACATCGTGAAATATTTAGACTAATAGACAGGATGTAATAAAAGTCTGCAGCACAGGAAGAAAGATAAAGCAGGCTGGCAAGACTGTATGTTTTCACATGACTGTAGGCGAAAGCTTTATTTTAGTAGCAGAGCAGGCAAATATGTAGATGTAACAGTAGGTACGCCTAACGTACATTTAGAAAATTGAGTAAATTTCACGAACCATGTAAATTTGGTAAAATTATGTTGGCTTACGTTTAACCTCGTAATATTTCACCAAATGTAGATTTAGAAAATTTAGTACATTTTGAAAATCATCTTTACATTTGACAATCCATGTATTGTGTATACTTGCCAAATTATGTAAATGTTTTACGATTCCTACGTAGGCTTCGTTTATAGAACCATGCAGTGCATTTTAGGAACGATGTTTAGCAATTTGTGACATTTGCCTACTCACGCATGTATTTTGCAAACTAATCAGTCGGTTTTTAATTTACAAAGATTAATTTTAAATAATTCGGTTATTTTTATAATTCATGGTATATAAGTTAAGTGATTAAAAAAATGGACTTTAGATTAACAAAACTGCAAACCGATTAATGAAAGTGCCATTTGCAACTACACATTGTAACTTGTCAACAGCCAGTTTGCTTTGCAGTTGTCATATATGACTTAAAGTATCGTGGTTACTTGCATTTAACGTTGTTTGTTCTTTCGCTTGCGAAGGTTAATTGCGACGTTTAAAAAACTTTTCCAAGAACGTTTTGCCATGATAGTCTAAAAAGGTTCAAACTCGTAACTGAAGCGTTTTCTTGACGGTCTTAAAACTTACACTCGAAAACCTTGTTGCAACTTATTACATTTTGTTATATAATGTCCCCAGTATCCAAAACGTTGTTTTAACCAATGATGTAAACTGACCTACAGCTAATTGAGTAAACGTTGCTGTAACCAACAACAATCGTGTAAACGTTGTTACAATCAACATCTCTGTAACGTTTCACCAACTAACTTCAAGAGCGTTGTTGCAACTAATCATGCTGTTACAACCAAATTTATCAACGATTCTTCAACCAACAACATAACCGTAATGACATCTATACTGGCAATTAGGCAAACGTTGCTACCACCAACTGTTTAAACGCGCATCCAATAACATAAACATTATTACATTAAATTATTAGCTTAGGCAATGTCGTTGTCAAACGAAAATTTGTTGTAACAGAAATATGAATTTAAGAATATGAATTGAAATTAAAATAGTAAAGTAAAGTTTTATCGACAATAAAGGCTATTGCGTGGCATCACAAATTATTTTGCTTCAAGCTCTAAGTAATCTATGTTAGCATCAGTGGAAATTAATTACCATCTAAAAATCAGTTATAGGTTTACCAAATTTTTAACTTTGCGTTGAATTTCGTCTTTTTGAGGTGAATTTCAGTAACCGATAATTATTTTTTGGGTACCGGAGGTTTTGTTGTTTTAGATGAATTTTTAGGGTTATCCAAACAAGTTTGCATACGTAAGGTGACCAAAATGAAAGAAAGTTTTACCGGAAATAAGTGTGTCGTTAAAAACTCGAAGCAGCAGTAGGTAAGTTTATGAAAGATTTTATTTTGTAAAAGAACGTTTTTGTCAAAGAGCGGTGGGGACGAAAAATCAAGCCAGTTGCCATTAACACGCGCCAATGAACGGGTAAAAGTAACAAAGCCGAAAAGGCTTAAAACGTACTCAAAAATATTGATAACAGCTGCTAGGTCTGAAATAAAAGTGTATGGCAGCAATGTTTAACAATTTCATTGTAGTTTTGCACATCTAATATATCTAATTAATGTTAGTGATGTAAATTAGCATACAGGCCATTCTGAAAAGTTAACTTGCCCATTTACGTTCTGAAAATTTGGAATCTTTTACTTTTAACAAGACGTAGGTTAAGTTACATAGTATAGAATTACCACTTTGCCTGTATTGGTAACGGTGCTGCCGTTCAGAAATCATGAAAACCAAATATCTAACCAAAACAAAAGAACTTGAGGGTTTGCCAAAAGCATCAGATTTCAAAATCGTTGAGGAAGATATTGACGAAAATCTAACTGATGGAGGTAAAGTAATAAAATTATTATCCGTAGAAATGTCAAATTAAGTCTCTTTATCACTTTTAAATAACAACTTGAACAAATAAAAATCCCACAATACTTTATTATGTTGAAAGAATGCAAAAGTTAAGAAGACCCCGTTTATTAGAATCTCGATGTAGCTGCTGTTTTTAATCAAATGTTTTTGTTTCTACAGAAATATTAACTGAAGCCGTTTGCATTAGTGTGGATCCATTTATCAGGTAAAATTAAATTCTTGCCGTCTTTTCTTTGTACTGTATATAATCTATAAAATCCTTTATGATGAACGGCCTCCATTTTCTTTTAGTGGCAAGTTTTTTTTTCGATCCCTTGTTGCAATTACTTTACAATAGAAAAGCATTGATTCATTTCGATTCTTTTATAAATTGCAAGCGTTGTGACTTTTTGTCATCAGTCTGTAAAATTTTCGTCCAATGGATTGGCATGTGAATTTCTTCACAAAACAGAAAAAAAGTATTGAAAAATATTGTGCCTACAGTTTTTAGCTTATACATACAACGTTTATGATTTTACGTGGTAGACTTGTCAATAATTAATATGCTCAGAACGCTTGTAATATAAAAGATACGAAGTGTTTCCATGATTTCCATTATTAAGAATAAGCAATGAAAATAAATTTTTCCCACTCAAAGAAAATGGGTTGTAACTTCGAAAGAGTCTACTCCAACATTTTTTCAGGAAAAAGTAATGAACAGAATTTTTTATATAGAGAAAGTGCATTGCTTCTGTAACTTAAGTTTTTGTATTTTAGACTTCACCCCATTTCACCTGGCATACCAGTGATTGGATTTCAAGTCGGAAAGTTAGTGTTGCTTTTTGTTTCAACTGTAACTAAATTTGTAAACACTTGTGGAGTAAAGAATGTTTTCTTTGTGTGTAGCAAGACTTTTTTGATCGCTTATACTTATGAAGGGAAATTATCGACCCACTTCGATACTTATTTATATTGCAAGCGTTTTTCGCATCGGATTGTAAAAATTTCATTTAAGTGAAAAAAATATTGAAACAAATGCTGGCTAGTTTTTATTTTACAGCGATTTTAATTCGACGCACTAGCCTTGTTCTATATGATGTGACGCAAATTTTTGGCCTACTTGATCAGCATTTACGCTACTGTAGCATGCGACATATAATGCGTAAAAGTTAGTGCGGTATACTGGTATCAGTTGCGCGTGTAAAAGTAATTTAGTTCGTATTTAGTTTCAGTCTGTTATTTTCAACTTTTAAGTTTGCTCAAATATCAGGACCAATAAGCTAGTACCACGCAAGCTCTTAGACGCATTTTACTTGCTACGCTGACAGCTTATCGTGACGTCATAACGAACAAGGCCCGTACGTAATCATAAAGCGTTATAAGCTGAAAATTAAACTATGCTTTTTCAATGTTTCTTCTTATTGTAAAAAAGTTCATTCATACTACTATATAACTTACACGTCTTGACAACCCAATGCCCAAAACGCTTGAAACTTTCATTGTGAAGTATGGGCAACGGAACTTTACTTATGAAAACTAATGGCGGGCGTAACTCCGGAAAGGTCTATTGGCACTCGAAGCATCTATAATTTCTGTTGTTAGTTACTGTATTTTTGTTTAATAATCTATTTTTTACTGTAGTAAAATTATATCGTATATATAGAACTAGAGTACGCTACTATAATAAAGTACTTCGTAATACTCGATATTAGGAAGCTTCTACATTGCACTCTAAATAGAAGTTGTTATAGTACTGTATTTTAACATAAACCTTTTTAGAGTGCTGGCCAGCAAAAATGAAAAATACCAAAAAGGAAATTTGGTTATGCATTTGGGAGGCTGGAAAACCATTTGCAAAGTGGCAGATGAACTTTGCTGGTACAGAGTGGATAATGTGATTTCTAGTAAAGACATTACTAAAGGGGTTGGAGTCGTTGGGATGCCAGGGTGAGTTTACGGTATTTGCTGTAGGTCAGAGCTGGAGAAACTTTATATTCGACGGCCGCATTTCAGTTCACTAGTAATCAGTAAAGCAGCAACAACGAAAAGCACACGTAAACAAAATATTACAAGGCTTGTTTATTGACACCATTTAATGATCATACTGAGGATGTTCGTCGTGAGCAATTCAAACAGACAATATCTAACGTACATGCCGTTGCAAAAGTCTTTTTTCTAATAAAAATTGCTTTTTGTGTTTGGACAAGAAGTTATATCCGCTAAGGTGCTTATCTCGCATATGGGAACGTGCAGCAAAATTTCTGCTCTGCCGTTGTTCTATCAAAAATGCTGCGTTTACAGGACACCACCAAAAACTTACTGAGAAGTACCTATCAACACGGCTATTGTTATGCACATCTTATTCAGCTTTCAACTAAATTGTGACTCAAAATATTCTCATCAGAATGCGTAATCGACAATACAGATTTGAGTTTGTTACATACTTCAGGGAAAACACTTCTTGTGGCATGCTACAGCACTGAACTAAACCGCAATTTCAAGAAAACACCTGATAAAGTATTTGCAATGCTTGTTCGACAATCGGCGTAATCAGAAAAGTCAAATACTGAAACCAAAATACAGGCGAGAGACATACATATTCTTGTGTTTTTAGAATAGCGGCGTACTTCGGGTTTCTTGACCTTTGTCAACCAAAAGAAGGTGAAACTGTGATGGTGAATGGATGTGCAGGAGCAGTTGGAAGTTTTGTTGGACAAATTGCCAAAATAAAGGTATACAGCAGCCATAACAATTTAAATATTTGGCCATAAGCATGTTTGATTAATTCGGCATGTTAAAGCCGAAATATGAAAAACTGTAATTTTGATTGGCAAGTTGAGTAACGACATAAATTACCCAACACAGACATCTTATTTAAAATGCAGGGTTGCCAAGTGGTTGGTTGCTGTGGTTCCGATGAAAAAGTTGCATTTGCAAAATCACTTGGTTTTGATGAAGTTTTCAACTACAAGACTGAAAAGTCTTGGCCAGAAGCCATTAAAAGATGCGCTCCAAATGGAATCGACTGCTTCTTTGATAACGTTAGTATGTTATGGATTTATGTCTATTATGCGTTTAGGTTATGTCTTGTATATTAGTATTATTCATTTGAACAGAAATTGTCTTATTTTTTTTTCGACCAATTTGTAAATCTCTTTCTTAAGTTAACAATTACAACCGGAAATCCTGGTTTAGAGGATAAAATGATTAGTTTTCTTCTTTGGGTTTATATTTGCGTTTAACGTGACTTCTTGGTCGACTACTATAGGTTGGTGGTCAACTGGCATCGGACATTATAAACCAAATGAATACTAGAGGTCGAATTGCTTGTTGTGGATTCATAAGCACTTATAACAGCAAAACCCCAATGCAAGGTTTATGTATATTTCATTGCTGTTCATTCGTAATCACTATTGTTTTATCCGCATCCATTGTGTAACGTATTAAATTGTATGCATTTGTGATTATTTACTTCTTACCGAAGAAATGTGTATCAACAGTAAAATGTATATGTATGTAGGCTATATAAATAACAAAATTTATTATTTTACAAAGCTTTATGTGATACCGTTCAACCAGCCATGGTTTCCAAACAACTAAGAATGGAAGGTTTTGAAATAAATGAAGATCGCTTTAAACCAAGATATCCGGAAGGAGTCAAGCAAATGTCTCAATGGTTCAAGGAGGTATTGTTGTGATAAGAAATATAAATAAGCTCATATCACCAGCTTATCCTGCTTAATTTCAATTTTACAGGGAAAAATCAAGGTCCGGGAAACAGTGACGGAAGGTTTCGAAAACACGCCCAAAGCTTTTATAGGCATGCTGTCTGGTGACAACATCGGAAAAGCAGTTGTTCGAGTCAATTAATAGAGATTGCGTGTAAAAACTAAGCGCCTTCATCAAGTAATTTCTTCGTTGCAAGACAATCTTTAGTGTACAGAATCTCTACATCGTTAATTATAATCGTATAAATTTATCAATATAACTACATTATGTAGTTCATAGTCTATTTGTCCACCACGTAAAGAAACGGAATATCTTCGCGTCCGATGAGGACCTTTCCATTCGAGTATGGGTTGTTTTGTATAGGCCGACGTATATAGTTCTTTATTTAATTCAATTTAATTGGAAAAAGTGAAACGAAAAAAAGATTTCAGAAATGTAAATTTTATCGAAAGCGTTGCTATAAATATTGGTATTGCTTCATGTCAATTACAAGGTTTAGAACCCAATCTCGACCAACTGTGCCAGTACGAAGCACCCTGGCTAAAAAAGCTTTGATTTGTAGGGGTATTTATTGATCAACAAAGCTTAGATTTGATAACTTTTTCTAAAATTTTACACGCAATCTGAATTTGCAACTTTGATAAAATTCGGATTGGTATTTTGAGATATTAACATAGCTTTCGCGAGAGAGGAGATCGACTTTTTCTAATTACTCGCAGTTCCCACAAAAGGCCGCCTTCTCTGTCGTGCTGAGCAGATGTATGCCGCGAGGGCGTTGGTCTACTTACTCGCTTTTCTGTCCTAGATTAAATTACGTGCCAATCATTTGTAGGCCATAGGTCAAATTTGCAAGTTAATTAAATTGCGCCGGCACACGCAGTATTATAATTAAGATGATAAATACAAACTAGATAACCGTGTGTCAGATATGAATTATCGTAACCTGTCTTATTTTGTCTGTCTTACTTCACTTTCGAAAACGTACTAATTTAACAAAGTTGCAAATCTTAATGCTGCACAGTGAGGCCTTGAGCGAAATGACAATCCAGCGCCGTTCGCCAACATGAGCATTGTTTATATTAAAGCGATTTTTCAGAAACATTGTCAACAAATCAACCAAGTGAGACACTTCAAAGCATCAATGATAAACCATCACATTCTTTTTTTTTCTTGTTGTATAAAAATATTGACGTCAAATGATGTAGTTTCAAAGAATTTCATCAGTATTAATAACATAATGAAACTAAACATAAACGTGGGCTGTACGAATGCAACGATATTAATAACGAAAGTTAACTGTCAGCCAAAAAGCATCTCAATTACCAGTACGTCGGTGATCATCATTTTCAACAACATGACAAACAGACTTGAACAATCACTTTGCGTGTAAATTTCTTTTGTGAATTTTGTTATTTAAAGATGATCGAAAAGAACTAAGAACGATTTATTAGACATAAATTTATTTTTGTCAAAAAAGGTGGGCAGTTATGTTGGCATCTGTATAACTTAAGCCTACCAATATACCTCTACTAACAAATAGCCTTTTTAGGAAATTACACTAATGTCTTGACTGAACCTAAATCAGTTTTTGTCAGCTATCTTTCAGCTTCAAGTTATAAAACATTTTTTCTTTCTTTTGTCCAAATACGTTAAATGTAACTTAAAAAAAGTTTTTTTACAAACGCAAACAGGGAAGCAAAATAGACATCAATTGATCAGATTTGAGCCACTTTTTTCAAAATATTTCACTTGACTTGCTGCTCAAGTTTGATAACTTGTTTACGACTACGAGTTACGACTTTTGTACTTTAATGGAAAGTTTGTTTTCAATACGCTGGATAAACAATAATAATAAAAGAAATTCTAAAATTTTCGCCACGCTAACGCAATACTTATAATATCAAGTATAGGACAAGACGGCAAATCTACGCCAAGAACTTAGCGTATAACCACCTTTCCAGAAAGGCTCTGATGGATTACTTAAAATATTGCACTAATCTCGAAATACCAGTAATGAAAGCAAGTCAGTGGTGGTAAAGATACAAGTCAAATCACTAACGGTTCAAGCCCAAATCAAGTCAAGTCGATACGATAATTCGAACTTGTAAGTACTGTAAAGTAACTAAGCTAAACCGAATTACTCACTTACTGCCAGTGCCATCTCTGTAATCTGAGATTTTCGTCTATATTTTACTTCTACAACTTTAAAATCTGACAGTTTCGGCAGGCCATAAAATTTTGTTATCTTGCAAAAGTATTTAGTTTTCATCATTTATTAAACAGGGGAGCCTAACGAAGCAATAACAAAGAACAAGAAGCTGGGCTGATGCATATAGCCTAATACCTGCTGGCATCGACGTTTATGCAGTTTCCAGCAAAACGCCTCTCACAGTGACTGGAAATCCCTTAAGTAAGAGTTTAGTTGTGTTCTGTGTATGAATATCTTTAACAATACATGGCATGCTTAGACATCGGAAATACAAACACCAGTAGGAAACAACACTAGGAAATACAATAGTGTTTATATTTCCGATATCTATGATTGTAATCTTTATCCTTTGACTGAGGAAAATCTTTGGACGACTTAAATCCAGCGATGATTCCTCATTGCTCGAGCCCCGGTTACCAAGCTAGCCTTTGTCCAAGTTTTTTTCACACGTTTTTATTTGTTTTTTTTAATTTTTCATATCGTATTGCCCGAATTTAGACTTATTCATCAGTCCACTGAACAGGAGCAACAAAATATCTACACCACTACAAGTAGAAGTATTGCTGTTTAAAACTACTTAAATATGAAGGAGAAAGAAGAACATTTCAAACACTTAAATAAGAAGTAGTTTTAAGTATTTAGATATTTGAGTAGATTTAAGTATATGCTTGTAAAAAGGTCTAATTTATTTGTTTATTTAATTATAAAGTAAAGTTACTAAAAATGTAATTAATCAAAAAACCCCACATGAGGCTCCTTGAAATTTTGTATGTCCCTTTATTATGCCTTAGGCTATTATTTCGAAAATGTTAATAAAGTGACATATCTCTAATTCTTGCAATAAAATTTTAAAGTCACGACTGCAGTTTTGGGCCAAAAAATTCAAATTTCTTAAATTTTCACATACAACTTAGGCTAACCTAAACATGCGACTTGAAAGTTTTTAACGAGTCATTTGCTAGGGTAATCCCCGCATTGAAAAACAACACCAGCCATGCTGGCCTCTGATAGGTTTAACACACTTTTTTTAACCATTGCGTAGAACGGCCAACAAAACCATGGAAATCGCAAAATTTCAGCATATACAGCTCCTGAAGTAGTTGTCTTTCTAAAGTATGAGGTTGTGGAACCAAAATTTACCAGGAGATTGCTAATAGCAATAAAACTGCAGAAAAATACATAATTTTTGAAGTTGAATAGTTTCAGACATACTTTGATCCTTCGTCAGACCATTGTTACCTGTAATATCTGAAAATCAAGCTGTAAACTGTATATAAACGTTTTGTGCAAATGTGATTGCAAATAAAAATTACTGCAAATTATTTTCAAACTAAAATGCTGACTACTTGCTACTTCAGCATTTGGTAAACTTACTTAAGTAAGTTAACGACCTTGGCCTAAAAACTATCTAAGTAAAAGTCGAAGTGAGTGTTCCAACAACTCGAGTCACGTTTTCGATGACTCGACTTGGCTTGAGTCAGAAGTCCTAACTGACTCGACTTGACTCCAGTCTAAGACCCAAAATGGATCAAGTTACTTTATAACGATTATGAGGGCAAAAAAGGCAACTTCATTGAACAATAATGAACAATTTTCAAAATCACTTACAACTCTTTGTAAAAATTATCTACCAAACAAATTTGTAGACAGTTATGGCCTTATAGTGACCAATTTAACGCAACGCATATAGTGATGTCAAAATAGTTGTAACGTTAAAGGTATTGACTTGACTTTACACAAGTCACAGTCTAAACCGGCTGGACTTGACTCGAGCCGCAACTTAAGTTGACTCAAGCCAGATAAAATGATTTAAATAAACAACTCTGGTAAAAGTGTTACCAACTTTGTTCCTCACGTATTGCGTAGTTGCTTATCATCGTGTTTTCAGTTGAAGCGTTTTTACCAATTAGCACCTTTTGCGTGTTCGTTCTTAACTATTTTAATCACATGATTTGGCACCCTCGTTAAATATAAAGGTTGTGCGCTTTTTGGAGAGGGTTTTTAATTGGTGTCTGGCTGTGACCGGTTAAATGTGTCTTTTTAAAGACCATCGGTTTGTTTTATTAGCGTGATAACGCTACACAGTATATAGTTACTCTCAGTTAAGGGTATTGCGGTTCACCGTTAACGTGAATTTAAGCCTGGTTTCATGAACGATAAAAGTTTCGTTACAGAAGTACCCATGAATCCATGTAAATAGGCCTAGTAGAAGCAGAAGAAATTGACGTAAGTAGACTACGCAAGTAAAACTACTTCGGTTACTGTTTACCACGGATACGAGTAATAAAGTATCCTACATTTGTTTGAAATTAATTCTTACTGATTAAATTTGTTTTTTTTTTTAGAAAGTTTTTTAATATTTTCTGAACCTAATGAATTTTAGTAGATCTCTTGCTGTTTTAAAACGCAAAATAATCGTCTGCAGAAGTTTTTTGTATATCTTTACCAAAGCTAATCTTCATTACTTATGTTGTAAATTACGCTTTTATTTTTCTCAGAATGGGTTGCAAATATTTAAAACGTTAATCAAAGCTAATATTAATTGAACATCATGCTAAATTCTCTACAGAATTACAAAACGCGACTTCAAAGGAACAACAATAATACCGTGTCGACATAAATGCTATATCACATCATATAGGCATACTGTGCGTTGACTGGAATAAGCACTTTGCTACTGGTTTCATCAAAAATAAACGCCGACCATTTACCATTTAAAGACCTTTAGGTCTCTCCGTTCAATCATATCGTCCTCCACATTTTAATTAAATTTGAAGTCTCGCCGGCAAAGTTTTTGCACTTCCATTTCAAACAAAAATTTGCTTTGTCATTGTTAGAGTAGGCTACCTGATTTTATGGTAACTATATATTAAGCACCGTAACTGACATGACAAGTCTTAACAAAAAAGCTTTGGGCGTGTTTTCGAAACCTTCCGTCACTGTTTCCCGGACCTTGATTTTTCCCTGTGAAATTGAAATTAAGCAGGATAAGCTGGCGAAATGAGCTTATTTATATTCTTTATCATAACAATACCTCTTTGATCCATTGAGACATCTGCTTGACTCCTTCGGGATGCCTTGGTTTAAAGCGATCTTCACCTATCACAAAACCTTCCATTTTTAGTTGTTTGAAAACCATGGCTGGTTGGACGATATCACCTGATGAAGCCGTATAAAAAATATGATTTTGTCAGTGACACACAATTTTTTTCTATTAGACCCAAACAACATAAATTAATTGCACACAATAACGAAATACCGTGTTTCTGCGAAAATAAGACCTACCCTAAAAATAATACCTAGCCTGAATTTCGAGAATGATTTTAATATAAGCCCTACATTTAAAATAAGACCTAGTCAATAGCGAAAACTTTGGAATCTAGTGATATCCAAGACATTAGAGAGGACGATCATGTGATCATTTTTGAATAAACATAATTCTCAACTTTCTTTTTAATAAATGAAAATAAAAGACACCCCCTAGAATAAGCCTTAGTGTCATATTTTTAAGCCGAAAATAATATAAGCCCTGTATTTTTTTCGGAGAAACACGGTATGTATAAAACTTATGTTATTAAAGCAATAAGTCTGGCGTATCCAAACGGCAATCAATGAAACACACAAAAACCTTGCATTGGGGTTTTGCTGTTATAACTGCTTATGGATCCACAACAAGCAATTCGACCTTTAGTATTCATTTGACTTATAATGTCCGATGCCAGTTGACCACCAACCTATAGTAGACAAAGAAGTGATGTTAGAGACAAACATTGATATCTAAACAAGGATATGAATAAAAAATAATACATTCCACAATCAGTAGTTTTAATCGTCAATGTTAACTTTAAATAACGGTTTACAACTTGGACAAAAGATATGATAAGTTAAGCCAATGATTGTCAACCGTTCATGATTCGTGGCCCCCTTATAATTCCCCTCAAAATCCGTGGACACCTGATCATCAATAAAAAATGTAGATTGCAAAACACTTTTTACTTCACAACTGTACTGCGTGTGCAGTAGACTTTGCGCTGCTAATTTTGCAAACACAAAAATGTGAGAAACTTGTGTCCCACTTGTCCTCGTTTTCCCCTGCTACTACAGTATACCTCCCTGGTGAGGCATCGGCTTTTGGCCCCTGAAGAACGTCCCCATGTACCACAGTTTGTAAGCAAAAATTCTGTATAATGTCTAAGACAACATATGATTCGATACGAATTAACGAACATTATCAAAGAAGCAGTCGATTCCATTTGGAGCGCATCTTTTAATGGCTTCTGGCCAAGACTTTTCAGTCTTGTAGTTGAAAACTTCATCAAAACCAAGTGATTTTGCAAATGCAACTTTTTCATCGGAACCACAGCAACCAACCACTTTGCAACCCTGCATTTTAAATAAGATGTCTGTGTTGGGTGATTCATTCATGTCAATTTGCTATTTACAGTAGATACTTACAATTTTTCACATTTGGGTAATAACATGTCTTAAGTGCTTCAAAACTTTGACAAATTTCTCAGCATTTGCCTTTATATAAGTTGCAATACAATATTATATGTGGCCACACTATCAACCAAGATGCATGGTCAAATGCAGAACTTATTTTCTCTTTTGTAGCCTACCTTAATCTTGGCAATCTGTCCAACCAAACTTCCGACTGCTCCAGCACATCCATTTACCATTACAGTCTCTCCTTCCTTTGGTTGACATAGGTCAAGAAAGCCAAAGTACGCCGTCATTCTAAAAAGCAAGAATACAAAATTGAAAACGCGACATGTATCCTATGTCAACACATTCATTTGGTCAAATGCAGCACAAAAACTTTTTCTTACAAATGTTCAGATATGATTCATTTTAGAAAAACTAGTTGTTACTATCTGCAGATTAACCGCTCGGTCGATTCTGATTTATAGACAACCACCAACATTTTTGTTTGGGGTACGCTGCAGTACGTGTCTCAAAACAATGCAAAAAAACCTACTCTTCTGTGGCTCAAGTTTACCGTAAATAGCCTTTCTGTGTTTGGCCAATAAGCTTTCCTTTTTGGTTGCCATTATTTCACCGATAAAAATGGTGTGTGCTAAACTATTTTTCACAGTTCTTGTTAACTCAACGTAAATGTTATCAAGCATAACATATCAACCAAAATCAAATTAAATCTATCTTCTAATCTAAAAAAGTCCAATAAAACTTTAAATAACTGAAATCATCTTTTTGCATAGCAATTCTTAAAGGTTATCACAATCAACCTATAAACGGTTATATCTTTAAAAACAGGCTACGTGACCTACTTACAAGGAAATAGTCACTCTTTTCTTATAATAATATTTTTTCGCATTTGTAGCAAACATTTTTCCCTACTTCTTTTCTACCAGGTCTACTACATTTCTGGCGCGCTGTCAAAGACATACAGGTGGGTAAGGATTACAATATACTGGTCAACTTTACAACTTTACGTCTTGTTTAACTTTACAGTAATAGGCTAATACTAATAGTGACCAATAATAATAATCTGAATAGAATGCACAACAAATCAATCATACAAGTATGAGCTTGTCCTATTTAGAATTAACTTTGGTTACATGTTTCATGAAACCATTTTCAACTTCAATTATGGGCTTCAAATTTGTCTAAGGCAAAAACCAAAAACTTACCCCGGCATTCCGAGAACTCCAACCCCCTGCGTAATATCTTCTTTAGAAAGTACATTGTCCACTCTGTACCAGCAACTGGAATCTGCTACTTTGCAAATAGTTTTCCAGCCTCCGACATGCATCACCAGATTTCCTTTTTGGTATTTTTCATTTTTGCTGGCCAGCACTCTAAAGCAGTAAACAAAGAAACAAACTAGTGACGCGAAAATCATGCCTATGAGATGCAAAATAGCAAACATTTGATAACGATTTGTTGCAGTAGGGTTTTACCAATGTGCAGAGTGATCGCCCAGAAAGCAAAAAAAATTTGGTAGAAAATACATTAACGTGGCTTAAATCCGAACTTGTGTGGTTTCAGTTTCAAAAAAGAATAAGTGCTTAAAAAAGATATTATTATAAAGCCATACGCTAAAAAAGATTGAGAACCACTGTTTTCAAGTGCCAATAAATTCAGTTTGACTATTTCACCTAGGTAGGTCACGCAGCTTGTTGTTAAAGATAGGCGGTTAAGTTAGGAGAATAGGTATGCAAAAAGTTAATTTTAGCTATTTAAGGTTTTATTGGAGTTAGATTTAGGTTAGAAGGTAGATTTAGGTTAGATTTAAGTTACTATGTTATAAAATTTAAACAACGTTAAGAAGAAACTATAAAAACTAGCTTCGAACGCATGACTTCTTTCAGAGAAACAGCGGCAGCCTAAGAAATAATCATGCTTACTTTGCGACTTGAAAACCAATAACTGGTATGCCAGGTGGGAAAGGATAAGCTCTGAAAAGCAAAAAACTAATTTACAGGGATAGGAGCTATATACTATATGAATGCTACACTACAGTAATATGTTATCATAGTGAAATACCTTCTAAAACAATAAGGAATTGTTTTTAAATATTCAATGATTGTGTCACAAATACTTTGCAGAGAATGGCGTCATAGTCATGTACTCACCTAATGAAAGGGTCAACACTAATGCAAACAACTTCGGTCAATATTTCTATAAAATTAAAAAAATTGGTCAGAAACAGCAGCCACGTCCAAGTTCTAATTTTACCATTCGAGTCTCTTTTACTTTTGCACTCCGATTTGAAAACCTTGTATAGGAACTAAAAGAATACTAAAGAAATTATGACGTAATAATTCCTCAATAATCTATTCCGATATGGGAGTGCAAAAGTAAAAGAGACCCTTTGGTGAAATACGTGAAATGTAGCATTGTAGCATTTTACCTCCATCAGCTAGGTTTTCGTCAATGTCTTCTTCTACAATCTTAAAATCTGAAAGTTTTGGCAAACCTTCAAATGCTTTTGTTTTGGTTAGATATTTTGTCTTCATGATTTTTTAACGTAATTGGCTGTAAGCTCAAAGCTGAAAGTTCTAATCTTATACTCTGCAAATTACATACGGACAAAGTTTCACAGTTTTAACTGTTCAAATGCTTAAAACCGTGACGTAGAACGTATGAGGACAAGTTAAGTCCGTTCAACACATATCATCATATACTAAAGGACAACGCTGCCCTTTCCCTGATGTCCCCACTTGTAAACAACAATAGTCTACAGCCCTATGGCCTATACTCTTGTTGAGTGTAAACTGCGGGTATAGACTTTACAATACAGTTCTACACTACCGATAACTCAATTGATTTACGTCGAATAGAAGAGCATTATAGGGTTGTTTATTTTTCGGTCATGTTTAAAAAGTTCAAGGTAAATAAATAGACTAATCTCATTCTGTATCAACCAAAACTAAATTTACCAAAATCATTTTTAAAAAATTTAACTTTCTGACCCTGCTCATGAGCCCCAAAGTTTTTGCATTAAAAAATCACTAAATTTGGGAATTACCCCAAACCAAAATTGTTAAAAAACTTTTGTTAATAGCCTTGTGAGAAATTTCAAGTATTTTTTGTTTATTTTTAGTTTTTGTTTTTGAAACTGAATTTGCTGTTTTCAGAATATTTGGTAATTGCTGTTTAAAACGACTTAAGTATGAACTAGAAAGTAAAACATTTTAAACTACTCAAGTCAGAAGTAAATATCGATCTAAAATATGAGGTTGTGAAATCACAAATTAACACGAGCTTGCTATTAGCCATAGACTTACAACTGCAGAGAAATGCATGTTTTATGAAGCTAAATAGTTTCAGACATGCTTTTGTCCTTCGTCAGAGTATAGTGTGACGTCAAATACGTGAAAATCAAGTTGTAGACTATATTATAAACGCTTTGCGCAGATGTGATTTCTAATAATAAAGTACTTCAAATTATTATCTTCGAACTAAAACACTGACTAACGACTACTTTCTACATCAGCATTTGGTAAACCTACTCAAGTACGTTACGTAATCGGCCTAAAAACTACTTAAGTAAGTTAAGTCAAACTAGAAGCACCCATGAACAAAACTACTTAAATAGCCTAAGTAGAGGAAATGTACTTAAGAAGATTACTTAAAATAAACTTATTGGTTATTGCCCATCTCTGTAAGTCACAGAATAAGGAACCAGAAAACCGGTAACCAGCTTCATGTTTTGAATAAGCAACTGAAAATGTAACCTGGGAACCGGTAACTAGTTTCACGCCGATCTTTTAATCTTTGTTTTGAAGTTTGCTCATTTTTTCTGGTCTTTCGGTGTGCTTAAGGTTAACGATTGAGCGTCGACTATGTTTCTTCTTTATCTTTAGCTTCTGCGTAGTCATCGCCATAGCACTAAACTAACAAATCGTTTTTTCTTTTGTCCAAATTAAATACATTTGAAATTATGCTTAGTCATTGTTTGATCATAATCGGTGATCTTGGGACCCCTTTAAAATTAGGTGACATCAAAGGCAGAAGCTTCTATATAATTATTTCTAATATCGGCCCTTTCTAATCTCGTGAAGTTTGCTCATTATGGTCATCCGGTGTGCTTACAGCGAACAGTTTAGCGTGGACTTTCTTTCCTCTTTATCTTTTATTTCTGAATTCGTTACACGCCATAGCCTTGAGTCAACAGTTGTTATCGCTATTGTCCAAATCAAACACATTTAAAATCGTGCCTAGTCACTATTCGGTTAAAGTTGGTCTTGCCATAATTTGTTTTTTTATGTTATCATAGTTTGTTGACGATATGACTATGTCAATTAGCCTGTGGCAGTTTTCACCACATAGCCATGCCAGTTTAGCACTTCCCTTGCAAACCCTTCACATTCCTGTGTGTGCCGTGTTAATTTCTAATTATTTCTGTATATAAACACATGCGTTTTTAGCAAATTCTGATTAGTTGCGGTTGTGGATTCAGCATTAGTACGAAATTTTAGCTTAACCTATAATAGTAATATATACAGTTCTGTTGGGTTCTTATCTTATTTAATCTAATCTAACTCCAACTTTCAGACAGGGTTGAGTGTCCATTTCAGGAGCATTCCAAACTAAACTAACGTTAGGCCAAATGCAGACTACACTGTATGAAACTTACTGATCCATACAATGTAAGTTATTTAACGTTCCAGATAAAGACATAACAGGCGAAAGCTAACTATCACATACAAAGTCAATAATGTTCCTCATAAAACTCCTGGAAAACATTTAGTTATAGAACCACAGACACTTAGGCCCTAGTTATCGATCAGTAGACACTCGTAGGCTACATAAGCTCCATATTCGGTATAGATGCTTCGCAAAACGTTCCATGCAAAACCAGTAGACAGACATAACATACATGAAACGTTATTTATTATTTAAATTATTTTTACAAAATTGCTAATTTTTGTCCGTCTGCTTAGTAAAAATGTCTTTGTTGAGTTTACTGCCGGTGCTAAAGTGTTTTGGAAGCAGTGTAAACTGTAAGCTACTTACTGTTAAAAATCGTTTCGGTGGAATACGTTAAGTTTATAGTTTAACAATTTTAATAGCTTTTGTCTAACTCTAATCTTAAATTTAACTATCTCTATATATATGTCTGTGATTTACTCAGTCAGTGTGTCAGTCACTACTAAATGGAAAGGTTTTTTTACGGCGGCGTCTAGAGACGCCAAATTTTCATGGAAGATGCAACTCAATACCGGAATAATTATAACGCTCTTTGATCGAGCCCCCGGGGGCCGCAATAGGGTTAAAAAACCTGCCCCATGACCTTTCTCTCTGGCTGTCTTGGAGAGAGAACGAGAAATAAAAGCACGCGTACGCTTGAGGATCCTGCATGAAAACCGGCCTGAAATTTGTTGAACTTTTCGCTATTACTCGAAGTAGGTTGGGTCGATTTCGACAATAAAAACATTTCTAACACCACGAGGCATTCCTCTTTCCAACCGTGCAACCGCTTACTGTTTGACCGTGGCAACGAGCAAGGTAATCGAACGTATAGGAGCCTTACTCCGGCAAGCAAAGTAAAACCAGTAAGCAAGCATTGTTGGGACCTACCATATTTCACATAACACGCTCTTGTGACATCACAACTCCCATTCTGACTTAAAATGCAACCTATAGGCTAGGGCCCTAGGCCCTAGGACCTAGGTCCTACGACATAGTCTATGGATAGTCCTAGTCGCTAAGACTAGGTACTTTTGAATATGCGTTGTGTAGTCAACTTCAACTACGCAACGATATAGCTTTATCTCCTGACAGCGCTTAGCTTAGAATAATATCTTGTCGACATAAACGCTATATCACATCATATAGGCCTATTGTGCGTTAACTGGAATAGCCTAAGCACTTTGCTACTGGTTTCATCAAAAATAAACGCCGACTAAGTTATCATGTAACTATTTAAAGACTTTTAGGTCTCTCTGTTCAATTATATCGTTGTCTACATTTTAATTAAATTGTCTCGCAGGCAATGTTTGTTTACTTCCATTTCAAACAAAATTTGCTTTGTCATTGTTATACAGCACGTTTCTTATTGGCGATGCTTTTCATATGTGGTTGATAAAATGTTAAAGTACATTTGTTTATAGTAGGTTACCTGACATGACTTAACAAACAAAACGTCTTTACATCGATCTTGTACTAGCCTAGCGTTTCTAACAAAATTTGCATTTCTTATGTCTCTTTCTTAGTTTGTTTTCACAAAATGGATTTAATGAAGAACTGTACGTCGACTAATCACTAATGCATGTAAAGTACTGGCCATGATGCAATCTCTGCGTATAGAATGGAGCAGCCCTCATTTTAGGGTGATATTCGGTTTATTTATAAGGCGGACAAACATCAATTAAATACTGGAATGATATTTATGATTACAATAAAAAAAGAAGATTCTTTTGTGAGTTTAGCATTGAACAAAATTAGACGATGAAATACTGATGTAGACTGAAAACTTTCTTCAAACGAAGCAAGTACTTGATGGCTGCGTTTGATTTACATACGCATTTTATACATTGTCTTTTAATTGACTCGAACAACTGCTTTTCCGGTGTTGTCGCCAGACAGCATGCCTATAAAAGCTTTGGGCGTGTTTTCGAAACCTTCCGTCACTGTTTCCCGGACCTTGATTTTTCCCTGTGAAATTGAAATTAAGCAGGATAAGCTGGTGATATGAACTTACTTATATTCTTCATCATAACATTACCTCCGTGATCCATTGAGACATCTGCTTGACTCCTTCCGGATGCCTTGGTTTAAAGCGATCTTCATTTATCACAAAACCTTCCATTTTAAGTTGTTTGGAAACCATGGCTGGTTGGACGATATCACCTGATGAAGCCGTATAAAAATATGATTTTGTCAGTGATACACAATTTTTTTCTATTAGACCCAAACAACATAAATTAATTACACATAATAACGATATACCGTGTTTCTCCGAAAATAAGACCTACCCTAAAAATAATACCTAGCCTGAAATTCGAGAATGATTTTAATATAAGCCCTACATTTAAAATAAGACCTAGTCAATAGCGCAAACTATGGAATCTAGTGATATCCAAGACAATAGAGAGGACGATCATATGATCATTTTTGAATAAACATAATTCTTAACTTTGTTTTTAATAAATGAAAATAAAAGACACCCCCTAAAATAAGCCCTAGTGTAATATTTTTAAGCCGAAAATAATATAAGCCCTGTATTTTTTTCGGAGAAACATGGTATGTATAAAACTTATGTTATTAAAGCAATAAGTCGGGCGTATCCAAACGGCAATCAATGAAACACACAAAAACCTTGCACTGGGGTTTTGCTGTTATAACTGCTTATGGATCCACAACAAGCAATTCGACCTTTAGTATTCATTTGGTTTATAATGTCCGATGCCAGTTGACCACCAACCTATAGTAGACAAAGAAGTGATGTTAGAGACAAACATTGATATCTAAACAAGGATATGAATAAAAAATAACATATTCCACATCAGTAGTTATAACCATCAATGTTAACTTTAAAAAACGGTTTACAACTTGGACAAAAGTAAAGATAAGTTAAGCCAATGATTTTCAACCGTTCATGGTTCGTGGCCCCCTTATAACTCCCCTCAAAATCTTCACAACTGTACTGCGTGTGCAGTAAACTTTGCGCTGCTAATTTTGCACAGCAAGCACAAAAATGTGAGAAACTTGTGTCCCACTTGTCCTGGTTTTCCCCCACTACTACAGTATAGCTCACTGGTGAGGCATCTGCTTGTGGCCTTGTGCTTGTGGGAGAACGTCCCCATGTCCCCCGGTTTGTAAGCAAAAATTATGTATAATATCTAAGACAACATATGATTCGATACGAATTAACGAACATTATCAAAGAAGCAGTCGATTCCATTTGGAGCGCATCTTTTAATGGCTTCTGGCCAAGACTTTTCAGTCTTGTAGTTGAAAACTTCATCAAAGCCAAGTGATTTCGCAAATGCAATTTTTTCATCAGAACCACAGCAACCAACCACTTTGCAACCCTGCATTTTAAATAAGATGTCTGTGTTGGGTGATTCATTCATGTCAATTTGCTATTTACAGTAGATATAGGTTTACAATTTTTCACATTTGGGCAATAACATGCCTTAAGTGCTTCAAAACTTTGACAAATTTCTCAGCATTTGCCTTCTTTTTAAGTTGCAATACAATATTATATGTGGCCACACTATCAACCAAGATGCATGGTCAAACACAGAACTTATTTTCTCTTTTGTAGCCTACCTTAATCTTGGCAATCTGTCCAACCAAACTTCCGACTGCTCCAGCACATCCATTTACCATTACAGTCTCTCCTTCCTTTGGTTGACATAGGTCAAGAAAGCCAAAGTATGCCGTCATTCTAAAAAGCAAGAATACAAAATTGAAAACGCGACATGTATCCTATGTCAACACATTCATTTGGTCAAATGCTGCACAAAAACTTTTTCTTACAAATGTTCAGATATGATTCATTTTAGAAAAACTAGTTGTTATCATCTGCAGATTAACCGCTCGGTCGATTCTGATTTATAGACAATCACCAACATTTTTGTTTGGGGTACGGTGCAGTACGTGTCTCAAAACAATGCACAAAAAACCTACTCTTCTGTGGCTCAAGTTTACCGTAAATAGCCTTTCAGTGTTTGGCCAATAAACTTTCCTTTTTGGTTGCCATTATTTCACCGATAAAAATGGTGTGTGCTAAACTATTTTTCACAGTTCTTGTTAACTTAACGTAAATGTTATCAAGCATAACATATCAACCAAAATCTAACTAAAATCTGTCTTCTAATCTAAAAAAGTCCAATAAAACCTTAAATAACTGAAATCATCTTTTTGCATAGCAATTCTTAAAGACTATAACAATCAACCTATAAACGGTTATATCATTAAAAACAGGCTTTGTAACCTACTTACAAGGAAATAGTCACTCTTTTCTTTTTATAGTACTTTTTCGCATTTGTAGTAAACATTTTTACTACTTCTTTTCTACCAGGTCTACTACATTTCTAGCGCGCTGTCAAAGACATACAGGTGGGTAAGGATTACAATATACTGGTCAACTTTACAACTTTACGTCTTGTTTAACTTTACTGTAATAGTGTAATACTAATAGTGACCAATAATAATAATCTGAATAGAATGCACAACAATTCAATCATACAAGTATGAGCTTGTCCTATTTAGAATTAACTTTGATTACATGTGTCATGAAACCATTTTCGACTTCAATCATCATCAATTATTCAATTATTCAAATTTGTCTAAGGCAAAAGCCAAAAACTTACCCCGGCATTCCGAGAACTCCAACTCCCTGCGTAATATCTTCTTTAGAAAGTACATTGTCCACTCTGTACCAGCAACTGGAATCTGCTACTTTGCAAATGGTTTTCCAGCCTCCAAAATGCATCACCAAATTTCCTTTTTGGTATTTTTCATTTTTGCTGGCCAGCACTCTAAAGTAATAAACGAAGAAACAAACTAGTGACGCAAAAATCATGCCTATGGGACATAAAATAGCGAACATTTGACAACTATTTGTTGCAGTAGGGTTTTTACCAATGTGCAGAGTGATCGCCCAGAAAGCAAAAAAAATTAGGTTGAAAATACATTAACGTGGCTTAAAACCGAACTAGTGTGGTTTCAATTTCAAAAAGGGGAAAGTGCTCAAAAAAGATATTATTATAAAGCCATACGCTAAAAAAGATTGAAAACCACTGTTTTCAAGTGCCAATAAATTCAGTTACCATTAACATTAAGAAATACGAAGTGACTATTTCACCGTAAGTAGGTCACGCAGCTTGTTGTTAACGATAGGCGGTTAAGTTAGAAGAATAGGTATGCAAAAAGTTAATTTTAGCTACTTAAGATTTTATTGGAGTTAGATTTAGGTTAGATTTAAGTTACTATGTTATAAAATTTAAACGAGGTTAAGAAGAAACTGTTAAAACTAGCTTCGAACGCATGACTTCTTCCAGAGAAACAGCGGCAGCCTAAGAAATAATCATGCTTACTTTGCGACTTGAAAACCAATAACTGGTATGCCAGGTGGGAAAGGATAAACTCTGAAAAGCAAAAAACTAATTTACAGGGATAGGAGCTATATACTATATGAATGCTACACTACAGTAATATGTTATCATAGTGAAATACCTTTCAAAACAATAAGGAATTGTTTTTAAATATTCAATGATTGTGTCACAAATACTTTGCAGAGAATGGCGTCATAGTCATGTACTCACCTAATGAAAGGGTCAACACTAATGCAAACAACTTCGGTCAATATTTCTACAAAATAAAAAAAATTGGTCAGAAACAGCAGCCACGTCCAAGTTCTAATTTTACCATTTGAGTCTCTTTTACTTTTGCACTCCGATTTGAAAACCTTGTATAGGAACTAAAAGAATACTAAAGAAATTATGACGTAACAATTCCTCAATAATCTACCCCGATATAGGAGTGCAAAAGTAAAAGAGACCCTATGGCCTATACCATTCTATGTGAAATGCTTGTAGCATTTTACCTCCATCAGCTAGGTTTTCTTCAATGTCTTCTTCTACAATCTTAAAATCTGAAAGTTTTGGCAAACCTTCAAATGCTTTTGTTTTGGTTAGATATTTTGTCTTCATGATTTTTTAACGTAATTGGCTGTAAGCTCAAAGCTGAAAGTTCTAATCTTATACTCTGCAAATTACATACGGACAAAGTTTCACAGTTTTAACTGTTCAAATGCTTAAAACCGTGACGTAGAACGTATGAGGACAAGTTAAGTCCGTTCAACACATATCATCATATACTAAAGGACAACGCTGCCCTTTCCCTGATGTCCCCACTTGTAAACAACAATAGTCTACAGCCCTATGGCCTATACTCTTGTTGAGTGTAAACTGCGGGTATAGACTTTACAATACAGTTCTACACTACCGATAACTCAATTGATTTACGTCGAATGGAAGAGCATTATAGGGTTGTTTATTTTTCGGTCATGTTTAAAAAGTTCAAGGTAAATAAATAGACTAATCTCATTCTGTATCAACCAAAACTAAATTTACCAAAATCATTTTTAAAAAATTTAACTTTCTGACCCTGCTCATGAGCCCCAAAGTTTTTGCATTAAAAAATCACTAAATTTGGGAATTACCCCAAACCAAAATTGTTAAAAAACTTTTGTTAATAGCCTTGTGAGAAATTTCAAGTATTTTTTGTTTATTTTTAGTTTTTGTTTTTGAAACTGAATTTGCTGTTTTCAGAATATTTGGTAATTGCTGTTTAAAACGACTTAAGTATGAACTAGAAAGTAAAACATTTTAAACTACTCAAGTCAGAAGTAAATATCGATCTAAAATATGAGGTTGTGAAATCACAAATTAACACGAGCTTGCTATTAGCCATAGGCCTACAACTGCAGAGAAATGCATGTTTTATGAAGCTAAATAGTTTCAGACATGCTTTTGTCCTTCGTCAGAGTATAGTGTGACGTCAAATACGTGAAAATCAAGTTGTAGACTATATTATAAACGCTTTGCGCAGATGTGATTTCTAATAATAAAGTACTTCAAATTATTATCTTCGAACTAAAACACTGACTAATGACTACTTTCTACATCAGCATTTGGTAAACCTACTCAAGTACGTTACGTAATCGGCCTAAAAACTACTTAAGTCAAACTAGAAGCACCTATGAACAAAACTACTTAAATAGCCTAAGTAGAGGAAATGTACTTAAGAAGATTACTTAAAATAAACTATTTGGTTATTGCCCATCTCTCTAAGTCACTGAATAAGTAACCAGAAAACCGGTAACCAGCTTCATGTTTTGAATAAGCAACTGAAAATGTAACCTGGGAACCGGTAACTAGTTTCACGCCGATCTTTTAATCTTTGTTTTGAAGTTTGCTCATTTTTACTGGTCTTTCGGTGTGCTTAAGGTTAACGATTGAGCGTCGACTTTGTTTCTTCTTTATCTTTAGCTTCTGCGTAGTCATCGCCATAGCACTAAGCTAACAAATCGTTTTTTCTTTTGTCCAAATTAAATACATTTGAAATTATGCTTAGTCATTGTTTGACCATAATCGGTGGTCTTGGGACCCCTTTAAAATTAGGTGACATCAAAGACAGAAGCTTCTATACATTTATATGCCGGCATGCCATTATAAACAGTTATACTTCTGTAGGCCCTTTCTAATCTCGTGAAGTTTGCTCATTATGGTCATCCGGTGTGCTTATAGCAAACAGTTTAGCGTGGACTTTCTTTCCTCTTTATCTTTTATTTCTGAATACGTTACACGCCATAGCCTTGAGTCAACAGTTGTTATCGCTATTGTCCAAATCAAACACATTTAAAATCGTGCCTAGTCACTATTCGGTTAAAGTTGGTGGTCTTGCCATAATTTGTTTTTTTATGTTATCATAGTTTGTTGACGATATGACTATGTCAATTAGCCTGTGGCAGTTTTCACCACATAGCCATGCCAGTTTAGCACTTCCCTTGCAAACCCTTCACATTCCTGTGTGTGCCGTGTTAATTTCTAATTATTTCTGTACATAAACACATGCGTTTTTAGCAAATTCTGATTAGTTGCGGTTGTGGATTCAGCATTAGTACGAATTTTTAGTTTAACCTATAATAGTAATATATACAGTTCTGTTGGGTTCTTATCTTATTTAATCTAATCTAACTCCAACTTTCAGACAGGGTTGAGTGTCCATTTCAGGAGCATTCCAAACTAAACTAACGTTAGGCCAAATGCAGACTACACTGTATGAAACTTACTGATCCATACAATGTAAGTTATTTAACGTTCCAGATAAAGACATAACAGGCGAAAGCTAACTATCACATACGAAGTCAATAATGTTCCTCATAAAACTCCTGGAAAACATTTAGTTATAGAACCACAGACACTTAGTTATCGATCAGCAGACACTCGTACATAAGCTCCATATTCGGTATAGATGCTTCGCAAAACGTTCCATGCAAAACCAGTAGACAGACATAACATACATGAAACGTTATTTATTATTTAAATTATTTTTACAAAATTGCTAATTTTTGTCCATTTTTGTCCGTCTGCTTAGTAAAAATGTCTTTGTTGAGTTTACTGCCCGTGCTAAAGTGTTTTGGAAGCAGTGTAAACTGTAAGCTACTTACTGTTAAAAATCGTTTCGGTTTAATACGTTAAGTTTATAGTTTAACAATTTTAATAGCTTTTGTCTAACTCTAATCTTAAATTTAACTATCTCTATATATATGTCTGTGATTTACTCAGTCAGTGTGTCAGTCACTACTAACCGGAAAGGTTTTTTTACGGCGGCGTCTAGAGACGCCAAATTTTCATGGAAGATGCAACTCAATACCGGAATAATTATAACGCTCTTCGATCGAGCCCCCGGGGGCCGCAATAGGGTTAAAAAACCTGCCCCATGACCTTTCTCTCTGGCTGTCTTGGAGAGAGAACGAGAAATAAAAGCACGCGTACGCTTGAGGATCCTGCATGAAAACCGGCCTGAAATTTGTTGAACTTTTCGCTATTACTCGAAGTAGGTTAATTTCGACAATAAAAACATTTCTAACACCACGAGGCATTCCTCTTTCCAACCGTGCAACCGCTTACTGTTTGACCGTGGCAACGAGCAAGGTAATCGAACGTATAGGAGCCTTACTCCGGCAAGCAAAGTAAAACCAGTAAGCAAGCATTGTTGGGACCTACCATATTTTAAATAACACGCTCTTGTGACATCACAACTCCCATTCTGACTTAAAATGCAACCTATAGGCTAGGGCCCTAGGTCCTACGACATAGTCTATGGATAGTCCTAGTCGCTAAGACTAGGTACTTTTGAATATGCGTTGTGTAGTCAACTTCAACTACACAACGATATAGCTTATCTCCTGACAGCGCTTAGCTTAGAATAATACCGTGTCGACATAAATGCTATATCACATCATATAGGCCTACTGTGCGTTGACTGGAATAGCCTAAGCACTTTACTACTGGTTTCATCAAAAATAAACGCCGAGTAAGTTATCATGTAACTATTTAAAGACTTTTAGGTCTCTCTGTTCAATTATATCGTTGTCTACATTTTAATTAAATGGTCTCGCAGGCAAAGTTTGTTTAATTCCATTTCAAACAAAATTTGCTTTGTCATTGTTATACAGCACGTTTCTTATTGGCGATGCTTTTCATATGTTGTTGATAAAATGTTAAAGTACTGTACGTTTGTTTATAGTAGGTTACCTGACATGACTTAACAAACAAAACGTCTTTACATCGATCTTGTACTAGCCTAGCGTTTCTAACAAAATTTGCATTTCTTATGTCTCTTTCTTAGTTTGTTTTCACAAAATGAATTTAATGAAGAACTGTACGTCGACTAATCACTAATGCATGTAAAGTACAGGCCATGACGCAATCTCTGCGTATAGAATGGAGCAGCCCTCATTTTCGAGTAATATTCGGTTTATTTATAAGGCGGACAAACATCAATTAAATACTGGAATGATATTTATGATTACAATAAAAAAAGAAGATTCTTTTGTGAGTTTAACATTGAATAAAATTAGACGATGAAATGCTGATGTAGACTGAAAACTTTCTTCAAACGAAGCAAGTACTTGATGGCTGCGTTTCATTTACATACACATCTTATATATTGTCTATTAATTGACTCGAACAACTGCTTTTCCGATGTTGTCACCAGACAGCATGCCTATAAAAGCTTTGGGCGTGTTTTCGAAACCTTCCGTCACTGTTTCCCGGACCTTGATTTTTCCCTGTGAAATTGAAATTGAGCAGGATAAGCTGGCGAAATGAACTTATTTATGTTTCTTATCATAACAATACCTCCTTAAACCATTGAGATATCTGCTTGACTCCTTCCGGATATCTTGGTATAAAGCGATCTTCATTTATTTCAAAACCTTCCATTCTTAGTTGTTTGCAAACCATGGCTGGTTGAACGGTTTCACCTAAAACTGTGTAAAATAATAAATTTTGTTATTTATATAGCCTACATACATATATATATTTTACTGCTGATACACATTTCTTCGATAAGAAGTAAATAATCATAAATGCATACAATTTAATACGTTACACAATGGATGCGGATAAAACAATAGCGATTACGAATGACCATCAATGAAATATACATAAACCTTGCATTGGGGTTTTGCTGTTATAACTGCTTATGAATCCACAACAAGCAATTCGACCTCTATTATTCATTTGACTTATAATGTCCGATGCCAGTTGATGACCAACCTATAGTAGACCAAGAAGTCACGTTAAACGCAAATATAAACCCAAAGAAGAAAACTAATCATTTTATCCTCTAAACCAGGATTTCCAGTGGTCATTCTTAACTTGAGATTTACAAATTGGTCGAAAAAAAAAATAAGACAAATTCTGTTCAAATGAATAATACTAATATACAAGACATAACCTAAACGCATAATAGACATACATCCATAACATACTAACATTATCAAAGAAGCAGTCGATTCCATTTGGAGCGCATCTTTTAATGGCTTCTGGCCAAGACTTTTCAGTCTTTTAGTTGAAAACTTCATCAAAACCAAGTGATTTGGCAAATGCAACTTTCTCATCGGAACCACAGCAACCAACCACTTGGCAACCCTGCATTTTAAATAAGATGTCTGTGTTGGGTAATTTATGTCATTACTCAACTTGCCAATCAAAATTACAGTTTTTCATATTTCGGCTTTAACATGCCGAATTAATCAAACATACTTTATGACCAAATTTTTAAATTGTTATGGTTGCTGTATACCTTTATTTTGGCAATTTGTCCAACAAAACTTCCAACTGCTCCTGCACATCCATTCACCATCACAGTTTCACCTTCTTTTGGTTGACAAAAGTCAAGAAACCCGAAGTACGCCGTTATTCTAAAAACACAAGAATATGTATGTCTCTCGCCTGTATTTTGGTTTCAGTATTTGACTTTTCTGATTACGCCGATTGTCGAACAGGCATTGCAAATACTTTATCAGGAGTTTTCTTGAAATTGCGGTTTAGTTCAGTGCTGTAGCATGCCACAAAATGTGTTTTCCCGGAAGTATGTAACAAACTTAACTATGTAGGCTATTGTCGATTACGCATTCTGATGAGAATATTTTGAGCCGCTAATTAGTTGAAAGCTGAATAAGGTGTGCAAAACAATAGCCGTGTTGATAGGTACTTCTCAGTAAGTTTTTGGTGCAGTCCTTTAAACGCAGCATTTGTGATAGAACAACCGCAGAGCAGAAATTTTGCTGCAAGTTCCCATATGCGAGATAAGCACCTAAACGGATATAACTTCTTGTCCAAACACAAAAAAGGGATTTTTATTAGAAAAAAGACTTTTGTAACGGCATGTACGTTAGATATTGTCTGTCTGAATTGCTCATGAAGAACATCATCAGTGTGATCATTGAATGCTGTCAATAAACAAGCCTTGTAATATTTTGTTTACGTGTGCTTTTCGTTGTTGCTGCTTTACTGATTACTAGTGAACTGAATTGCGGCCGTCGAATATAAAGTTTCTCCAGCCCTGACCTACAGCAAATACCGTCAACTCACCCTGGCATCCCAACAACTCCAAGCCCTTTAGTAATGTCTTTATTAGAGATCAGATTATCCACTCTGTACCAGCAAAGTTCATCTGCCACTTTGCAAATGGTTTTCCAGCCTCCCAAATGCATAACCAAATTTCCTTTTTGATATTTTTTATTTTTGCTGGCCAGCACTCTAAAAAGGTTTATGTTAAATACAGTACTATAACAACTTCTATATAGGGTGCAATGTAGAAGCTTCCTAATATCGAGTATTACGCAGTACTTATTATAGTAGCGTACTCTAGTTCTATATATACGATATAATTTTACTACAGTAAAGAGTAGATTATTAAACAAAAATACAGTAACTAACAACAGAAATTATACAGATGCGTGGAGTGCCAATAGACCTTTCCGGAGTTACGGCCGCTATTGGTTTTCATAAGTAAAGTTCCGTTGCCCATACTTCACAATGGAATATTCAAGCGTTTTGGGCATTGGGTTGTAAAAACGTGAAAGTTATAGAGTAGTATCAATGAACTTTTTTACAATAAGAAAAAACATTGAAAAAGCATAGTTTAATTTTCAGTTTATTACGCTTTATGTTCTACGTACAGGCCTTGTTCGTTATGACGTCACCATAAGTTGTCAGCGTAGCAAGTAAAATGCGTCTAAGAGATTGCGTGGTACTACGTTATTTTTCCTGATATTTTAACAAACTTAAAAGTTGAAAATAACAGACTGAAACTAGATACGAACTAAATTACTTTTACACGTGCAACTGATACCAGTATACCGCACTAACTTTTACACATTATATGTTACATGTTATAGCAGGGTAAATGCTGATCAAGTAGGCCTAAAAAAGTATAAGCGATCAAAAAAGTCTTGCTACACACAAAGAAAGCATTCTTTACTCGATAAGAGTTTACAAATTTAGTTACAGTTGAAACAAAAAGCAACACTAACTTTCCGACTTGAAAACCAAGCACTGGTATGCCAGGTGGAATGGGGTGAACTCTAAAATACAAAGATAAGTTACAGAAGCAATACACTTTCTCTATATAAAAACTTTTATTCATTACTTTTTCCTGAAAAAAAATCTTGGAGTAGACTCTTTCGAAGTTACAACCCCATTTTCTTTGAGTGGCAAAAATTTATTTTCATTGCTTATACTTAATAATGGAAATCATGGAAACACTTCGTATCTTTTATAATGAAAGCGTTCTGAGCATATTATCGACGAGTCTACTACCTAAAATCATAAACATTGTATAAGCTGAAAACTGTAGGCACCATTTTTTTCAATACTTTTTTTCTGTTTTTTGAAGAAATTCACATGCCACTTTATTAGGTGAAAACTCAGACTGATGACCAAAACAGTCACAACGCTTGCAGTTTATAAAAGAATTGAAATGAGTCAATGCTTTTCTATTGTAAAGTACATGGTTACAAAGGATCGAGTAAAACACTTGCCACTGAAAGAAAATGGAGGCCGTTAATCGAAAAGGATTTTATAGATTATATACACAGAAAAGACGGCAATTATTTAATTTTACCTGATAAATGGATCCACACTAATGCAAACGGCTTCGGTTAATATTTCTGTAGAAACAAAAACATTTGATCAAAAACAGCAGCTACATCGAGATTCTAATAAACAGGGTATTCTTAACTTTTGCATTCTTTCAACATAATAAAGTTATGTGGGATTTTTATTTGATGAAGTTGTTATATAAAAGTGATAAAGAGACTTAATTTGACATTTCTACGGATAATAATTTTATTACTTTACCTCCATCAGTTAGATTTTCGTCAATATCTTCCTCAACGATTTTAAATTCTGATACTTTTGGCAAACCCTCAAGTTCTTTTGTTTTGGTTAGATATTTGGTTTTCATTATTTCTGAACAGCAGCACCGTTACCAATACAGGCAAAGTGGTAATTCTATACTATGCAACTTAGCCTACGTCTTGTTAAAAGTAAAAGATTCCAAATTTTCAGAACGTAAATGGACAAATTAACTTTTCAGAATGGCCTGTATGCTAGTTTACATCACTAACATTAATTATATATATTAGATGTGCAAAACTACAATGAAATTGTTAAACATTAAGCTGCCATACACTTTTATCTCAGTCCTAACAGCTGTTAATATTTTTGAGCACATTTTAAGCCTTTTCAGCTTTGCTACTTTTACTAAATAGACTAATCTCATTCTGTATCAAAGTTTTTGCTTATAAAAATATCAATAAATTTGGGAAGTAATCCGACCAAAATCGTTAAAAATTGATTGATAACGTTGTGAAAGATCTAAAACATTTTTTGTTTTTCAAACCGAATTTGCTGCTTTCATAAAATTCTGTATGCAGCACACAATGAATGTAAGAACACAAGGTGATTAATTATAAGATACAAAAATGCTTTTCATGTAAATCGAGATTTTTAAACTTTGCGTTTGTGGTATCTTTTATTTTTATCATTTGTGTGGGTAAATAAACAAAAATAAACAAATAAAAAAAACCCAAGCCCAAGAACAATCATATCTCGGTGCTACGTTTTTGTGCCCGGCGGAAGCCAGAGAAAGCTCGCGGTGGGTCGATCAAAGATCAAAGTCCATTCTAACCAAGGTCACCATCGGTCTGGACAAATACAAATAAGGACGACTAGAAAGCGAAAGAAAAGCACTACCTTAAACAGTGCGCAACAGGAGAAGGCAATCGATGTACCTCAAAAAAAGAAACACTACTTGCACGTTCTTAATTTTGGTATATCTTGGGTACAAAATGGTATAGTATACTGGTCGAAATGCCCAAAATAGGAACCTCTGCCCTGAAAATTAGACAATAAAGAAAAAATAAGGACGCAAGTGAAAATAAGGACGTTTCTTAGAAACAAGGACAAAAATATTTTCTAAGACACAGACCTTCAAAATAAGGACAAATCTTAGAAATAAGGACGGTATGGCAACCCGTGACGTGCCATAGAAATTATAGTTGAAATAATAATGAGGGAAATGATCAGAGTCATTGATAAAATTGTGAGGTGACGCGATATGTAACGATAAATAATTATACTGGCGTTATCATACTTAAGTTACGTTATGTTATGATATACGCTGCTTTTCATTAATCGGTAATCCATTAATCTTTAAAGTAAGATCGGTGATACGTTCCCCGCCATGCATACACCACATACGTACTTGTATGCCATAGTGCAGTGAAATACTGGGTGGAGCAGTCCTGTACTAGATTGATATGACATCGCAAAGTAAATGTGATAAATTAAAAGTACTTTTGTCGCAACAATCTTTGGTTGCTCGTGTTGGTTTGACTGCACGAGTAAAGCTGGAAGACATTCGTTTTTCTCGCTTCCTGCTGCACTTAAAAGAAAACCGATTACGCGGTTAGACAGAGAGATGTCTTGCTGTGTTAGGAATGTTTTAATTGTGGTAATCGACCAAACGTACGACGAGTAATAGTAAAAAGTTCAACAAATTTCAGGCTAATTTTCGTGCCAGATCCGCAAGGGTACGCGTGTTTTTTCCCTTGTTCTCTCTCGAGTTCTCTCTTCCTCGCATTTTTGGTAATACGCATTTCGGTAATGTTTATTAACGAAAAACAATACGAACGTCAAACAAAAAATAGACAACCTTTGGATTAATTATTTATAGGTTATTCTAAACGTGGTAAGTCCACAGTACACCTTACGGCTTAGGCCAACTTTTTCATAGTAGCAACAGTGGTAGGTGCGAATAAAATCTTAAGGGTTTCATGTTTTGCACACACCTAGTGTCCTCATTTATTGGAGAAATAAAGGGCAAGACGTTTAGAAATAAATATTAAGCTTAAAATACAATAAAGGGTAGTCATGAGCTACCATGGCTGAAAGGGACCACTGGCCACCATTTCTCTTCAAAACCCTCCGCTGCTGGTCATCTAACAAGAAGCTTAACATAACTTGTTCTATTCTATTTCTCAATTACTATGCTTATTATCTGCAAAGTTTTATTACTTCAAATCTATTTTCATTGATCGAAATTAAATTTCTTGTGCTTTCTAAAAAACTTACTTTTTGCTCATATTTTCAAAAAAATGCCGCAACTTCCTTGGCTAAGTCATTAACACAGTTTATTGTAGTGTAGGAGAAAACTTATAACATAGGTCGTTTTGAAATCGTAAACAAGTAACGTAGAACCACAAGATGGTGAAATAGGCTTCTGTCACATAGGTTCCATCTCCCATGGGTGCACCTTTTCCTGCTATAATAGGTTGACTCCAAAGCTCTTTAACACCGATTAAGATGTGACTTGGCCATATCTCTTTGAGAGCATTGGTTGAGCGCATTAGGCTAAAACTCACAATAAACGCTCAACTACAATAAAGTTTTCTTGTGCGGATAGTTTACGTTCACAAAAGCAATTACTTTCCAACCTAGACTTGCAAGATCTCCCCCCCGATTTATAAACGCTGATATAGGCTATAATGATCGTAATAGTAGGGTTAGCTCTCATATCAAAATACTATCTAATCTTAAAATTCTTCCTCGTTAGGTCTGCAAAGAAACAGATTGCTATAATTTGTACAAAATAAAACTGGTTAGGAGATTTTTGCCAGACTTAACTCGGCGATGATTCCACATCACTTCAGCTCCGGTCACCAAGCTCGTCTATGTGCAAGTTGCGATTTTTTGTCTCTCTCTCTCATTTCAAACCCCCTTCTTCCTCTTAGTAGGGTCGTAGGGGTAGCATCGTTTCGATCTCGCGGAACAGTTTTCGATCTTTCGCCACGTCTGCAAGTTCGGCCAAGCTAAAGTGATACCGAGTCGTGACAAGGCCACGTCACTGATGTAATTGTACCACCTGGTCCTTGGTCGACCCGTTGCTTGTTTACAGGTAGATGTGGAATTATGACGACTTGGTTTACAAGTTTTTCCTAAGGCGTTCTGGTGATATAACCAAACCATCGTAGTTGGGACCTCTCAATTCAAAGAAATAGGGTCTCAACATTTAGAGATTTTCGGACTTCGGTGTAACGCTACGCATTTGATCTTGTAGCGTTTCACCATAATCCTTTGTTACAATTCCCATTTCTGAAGTTTGCACCGGTCATGTCCGTTACACAACGTATAGCTATCTGGTGATCAAAATAGATTCGAAACGCTACTTTGTAAATTAGGTGTTTCACAAACAGCGATGTTTGGTGCACAGTGCACACCAGTCTGTGAAATTTACGCTGTCCGGTGCACAAAAAACTTACAGTCCATACTGGCCGGTAGCCTCTTTACCAGTACATTTTGTCATTTTTGTATAGTAAATCCTTCTGCATAATTGCATGTACAATATTTGCCTCGGTCTTGCTACAGGCAACAAGTTAATCCAAGCTAAAGCATGTTTGATCTCACTTCTGCCTTCTGGCGGCTTTATCAGACACGTGTACATTAAAAAAGAACAGCGAATGAGCGAATGCTGAAATTGACATTAAGGTTTAATTAAAATGTTTAATTTTGCTTATTTTAATTAAAACGTGATTTTAAGTTGAAAGGCAACGTTTCTTTCAATTCGCAGCCTAGCTTAGTAATTCAATTATAAAAAGTAAGAGTTTGTGTCAGAGAGAATTAGTTTTAGGTTGATTTACACCTTGGAAAAACTAGTAAATCGTTTAAAATTGAAAAATTAGCATTTCAATTCACTGACTAGCATAATTGCAGTTTAACGTATTTTCAATTTCTTACTTCGGTAAACGGCGACCGATAAAATAAATGTCTACTTCACCGGCCACCGTTTACGGAAGTAAGAAAATACCAATTGTGTAATCGGCTTGCCATTTGTGTACCCGGCTTTGGAAGATTTGATGACAATACTGTTCGTTGCAAGATGGAACATTCTCTGGTACATCGACAGTGATGTACGGAGAATAATGTCAATGCTGTCCAATAGATGGTAGTAGGCCTACTGAAAGGAAACCCCTCTTATTCCGAAGCTGAAGACTCAAGTGGCGCCGGTGGTCACTTTTCAATCCAGTAACTGGTTACAGTACTTAATCTTGAAAATATGTCAAAGCAGTCTGCAGTAGTTGCAGTAAATATCTAAAATAGTTATGAGATGAGTGTTGAAAATTGACTAGTTCATTAGCCTTATAAATAAACATACCCTATCCTAACCAGGCTCGCGAGTTTACTAAAAAACTAGGTGTGGCCGACCCCGCACACACATTTTCAATCGTTAATTACTAGAAAACTATACGTCGTAAACTGATCGGATTTTGACAGGTTAGTAGAAAAATCATCTGGCTTCCTGTATACATCATAATTGTAAAACTAAAGAAAGTGAATTTAGTGTAAATTAAGTATTTCTAAAAGTGACACGTTTCTAGAAATTCTTCTTGTTACGCCGCGCCCCCGCTGTGCGGAAAACCAGCTGACCGCGAGAAGAGAACGAAAGAAAATAGTTAGTCGAGTTATTGGTGCGTAAATGAGTAATACGCTTCAATGCGGAGAGCAGAGTAAAGCAGGGCAAAATTATGAAAATATCGCAATATCTCAAAAATTACAAAATCCAACTTTATCAAACAAACATGGACAGATAGCTGAACATTTTTTAGGAAAAGTCACCAAATTTCAAGTTTCTACAGCAAACAATGCAACTATACGCCACGTTTTGCTATGACTGTGTGCGGGAGAAGCCAAGTCTAGTTAGAATAGGGTTAACGTATAATTTTTACATATAAATGTTTTAAAACCGTCTGTAATTGTTTAGATATTTGTTCATAATAGGCTAATTGTTTTTTTCACATTTAATGGTTGTGTTCATATATAGTCAATACTTACCCCATGTTGGCATGGTATGTATTGACTATGGTTCATAGGCGCCAACTTCTGAAAATATCTGGGGGGGGGGACAAAGCGTAAATAGTATTAAGTTACTGATTAGGTTTAAAGTAAATCCTTTACAAGTGAATTTAAGGAATTCAAATGTTTTAAACTGTCAATTTGCACACCACAATACTCACGTAAGTTAAACACAACAAGTTAATTTAGGCCTAAATTGTATTCATTTGGTCGTATAAGCCAAAAACATGCTTGTACTTCTCGTCTTATTGTATCTCAAATGATCAATTATGACATCTAAGAAGCATTTTTTTGTTCCCTTCTGCTTTGCTAGTACAGTATAGTTTTAAACTTGTTTATTAAACTGTCACGATAAGATTAAAAGAAGATATTATACTGTGTTGTTTACGGAAATCGCTTTCATTAAACGTGATATAAAAATTCTGACGAGCTTCTGGTTTGGCAAACCCGCTCATTGTTTTTGTTTTTGATTGAATTTTGTATCGCCTAGTGTAGTCATTACTTCGTGTTCATTGTTTTAAAGTCGTGACATAATTGTTGTGTATGCCTATATTACGTGAGTCAGTCGCAGTCATTCAATCAATTCGTGTGTTAAAAAAATAGCACAGCAGCATTTTTGCTGTAGCTGCTGTGCCAATGTTTTATCTAAATGTATTCGTTCAAAGAAGCTTCAATATAATCTGAATATGCTGTTGTCATTCTTGTGAAACCAATTCGCTAAGGTGAACAATTGATTCTAAGATTAAGAAAAGCAGAACAACGACCTTGAGACTCATATAACAACATCGAGCGCAATAAACAATTCAACAGACAAACATTGTAGTGAAGTGATCAACCTTACAGGTTAAGGTACGACAAACAACCATTTCATTACAAAACGTTTGACTTGCTATAATTAGTCACAATTTTTTTAAATTTTTAAAACGTTGAATTTTCATTTACCTGTAAACTTTAATCTTCAACATTCATCTGTAACTGAATACTATGGGCGAACTTAAATATACTGTAATACAGTACAATGTATGGACCATGGGTCACAGAATATTTTTGCATTAAGTTGTTGTATCACGTAAGGGGAATTACCGGTACATGCGCAATTGCCAAATTCTTTACAGAGGTGAGCAGTCGGTTCTTGGGAGGTACCGTCGTTATTCCGTAAAGGTACTGGTTCTTGGCAAAATATTTACCGACGGTTCCGGTACTCGTTTTTTTGTGTGTAAAAGATGCTACTGCAAGTGCAATGTTTTCCGTTATTATGTCCCCGGTAAAGGTTATTCCAGGCCTAAACATATGTGACTTTACTCCTTTGAAATTGTACTTGACATTTATAAAGTAATAAAGATCAACAGATGCTAAAATTGGTATTAAGGATTAATGGACATGTATTTTTGAAAACATGCTTGTTAAAATTTTAAAATAATCACGTGAAAAGTACCGAGTTCCGGAACCGACAGAAATTTCTTGAAAAAAAGTAATTCGGTACTATAGTTACGCGGGACTGCCCACATGATGATGATGATGATGATGGCATGACTGTTTAAGATTAAGTACCTGGGTTAGGTTAATCCAACTTAATCTTGTTTTGTAAGTCCAATAAATTTTTAATCATCATAAAGACTCTTTGTCCAAATTCCTAGGCGTCTGTGCTCCCCCTGCCCCCTTTCCTAAGTGGGCTCACATGGTTGTGTTAGAAATTCTTAGAAAAAACGTTGGCAGTGATAATGATAATTCTTGATATTCATGTTTGCATGAACTGAAGTTATCGAAAAATACATGAAATATTGCGAATTAGAACTGTTTTCCAGATCCGTATCTGGATTCTACTGTATTAATTTTTTTAGGAATAACGCTGGTGGTAATGCTGAGTCAAAGTTGTAGAATAATTGCTGTCTGGAATAATTCATGTTAGTACTCATATCTTGAAGTAAGTTTTGTTTGGGGCGCTGGCTGCTCTTTAATATGATATGGTTGCATCCAAACCAACATATGCCAGAAAATTAAAAGATAAGGGTGACCATTACATTGAAAGACTTGATTTCTTTGAAACCTGTGAAAAGAGTCTGTTCAGAATCCAGAGATTCTAAATACTGTAAATATTTCTCTGGTGTATTGTAGTGCAGGTTTGTAAAAAACTATTTACATTATGATTGTTTATTACCATAGCGATCAACAGATGTATTCTTGTATCGTATTCTACGTGAAAAATCTTTTTCAGTGATACAAAATTAACTATTTCGGTGAAGGTCCAACCAGTTTGGTCAACTTTGTTATAAATATTCATAACCATGGCGATATTGTTGTGTTGAATTTACACTTCATTACACTTTTGTTTTCACCACCAATTGCATAATAAATACTTTTTTATAAAGCCATCATAACTTTGTGAGAACTTTTTCAAGTATAAAGTTACCTTCTCTTTGTCATTTGCCAAATTTACTGAAATTTTACAATCAGGTGTGTCTGAACATTCTCATCTTAGATTTTATGAAATTTCGTTACATATTATAATTGTTTAAATAACAAATTCTGAACAGATCTAAGCAAATTCTGTTATGAAACCCGCATGTTAGGCTTTCAGTTTTTTTAAAGTCTAAAATATTTACTCTTATTGAAAATCATTAATTTAGCATCAAGCCAAACTATAAGATTAACCTGTTGTAAATTAGTATGGCCTTGTGTGTTGGGCATCAACTGATAAGATGTGGTGCAAACCATAAATTACTATCCAGGCTTACAAAACAGGTAACCTTACTATGGTGTGTATATATATATGAAAACATTTGCACTTAGGAAGTATGCTGATACCCATGATTTCTCTTCATAAATCACTAGTCACCAGATCTTTTATTGAACACTTGTTTTTTTATCTTTTTTAGGCTTCCAGGATCAGTCCTATAACTTGCAAAAGATGGTTAAATTTACAGGAATACCAAAGCAAAAAGTTGATGGAGGATTACAGTGTGAATGTGCAAAGGTTTCATTTGGTAGATTCAGCACCTGCAGCTGAAAGTGCTGCACAAGATTTATGTCAGTAAACTGTGACCTTGTGTTTAGTGCATATGCCATTTTCTACAGTAAATATGAACATTTTTGTATAAACTTGAGTTAAAATTGAATGCTTTAAATTTTCCGTGGTCTTTTTGCACAATGCCCAGTATTATTTGTGCAATTTTTAAGATAAATGAAATAAAGTAACATAAAAATCATGTAATTAGTAAGATTGTATTCTTATAGATTATATTTTCTTTGTTTGATCAGTGAATACCAATGCAAAAGAATTAGTTATTAAAGCCATGATATTAGCTGGAGGACGAGGTAAGGGTCACTTCACCAGTGGGTTGAAAGGTGGAGTTCATTTAACGAAAGATCCGAAAAAGGTATTGGAACTTTGCAAAGAGATGATTGGCTACAACCTGATTACGAAGCAAACACCACCTGCTGGTGTTCAAGTGAAAAATGTACGATTAATGGAGGTTGACCTCATAAATCTTTTTAAAGATTTCCTAGAGGTTTATCAATACATAAAATATTAATATTTATTGTAGCAAGTTTAAACAAACTAAGGTAGACAAAATTATTTCTCCCATTATTCCAACAAGCATGTTGTTTGTGTCTTTCATCAACAGGTCATGGTAGCAGAAGCCCTGGACATTGCCAGGGAAACTTACTTCGCTATTTTGATGGATAGAGCACACAATGGTCCTGTCATGGTTGGCAGTCCTGCAGGAGGCATGGACATTGAAGAAGTTGCTGAAAAGACACCTCATCTTATATTTAAGGTATGTACTGGAGCACTGGTAACAGCATTTGTTTTTTAAAGCTGTATATTTTCTATAAACAGAAACTATGGAAAAACTGGCTCTTACATTCCTTGTACACATGAATTTGAATTATAAACACTTTACTCCATCTTAATCTTATATCTGTCTTTTATAGGATGCAATTGACATCAATAAAGGAATTTACGATTTGCAAGCTGCAAAAATGGCAGAAAACTTGGGGTTTGTTGGAGAAAAGGCCCAGAAAGCAGCAGAACAGATTAAGAAGTTGTATGAATTATTTATTAAAGTAGATGCAACTCAAGTTGAAATCAATCCATTTGGTGAAACTCCAGACGGCGATGGTGAGCAAGTTATGCATCATTTTAATATCAGGTTTTTAATTTTTTACATGATTTGACTTCTGGAGTTTAAATTGAGAAATTGTTTTCATTGTTTAGTTTTAGCTGAATATGTGTAGTTTAGTAAGAACTACTTTTTTCCTGAAATTTTTGCCAATTGAAAAAAGTTTGTTTCATTTAACTGCAGTATAATGAAGTTATAAACGATAATGTTGGAGAGTAGAGTTATACTTTGTTAATCCAGACCACTTTTCTTTGCCAAAAAAGTTTAGTGTGATGCAGTATCCGAATTATATCGAAATCAGAATAATGTTACAATGCATGCATTTAGAACAACACTAGATTAATAAGATGCAAAAACTGCATTGAAGATGCACTGTAATTGCGCCCAAAATGAGCGATTCAGGTAAAAAAGTTTAGAAAATTGGTCAATGACTACATCTAAAACAAGTAACGAAGTGTGAAAAGTATAAAAACTTGACTTGACTCTGGTTAGCAAGTAGTTTTTTTATTGATTTGGCATATTCGTTCCTAAATTGCTGTGTCAAAGTTGGACAGTGAGGTTTGCGGATCAGATGAAATCCGTTACTGACAGATTATTGTTAGATAAAGGGGGTTTGAATTAACAAGGTTTTATTGTAGTTGCAATTCCAGGTATGAAATACGTTGACAAGTAATGTCCCATAATAATTGCAGCATGCTGTTTCTTTTACAGTTGTTTGTTTTGATGCCAAAGTAAATTTTGATGACAACGCTGAGTTCCGGCAGAAAGATATCTTCGCATTAGAAGACAAAAGTGAAAGTGATCCCAAAGAAGTAGATGCCACTAACAGTGGTTTAAGTTACATTTCTATGGATGGAAATATAGCATGTTTAGGTAGGTTCTTATAATGGTATTGTTACTGTTTTTTTGTTGTTAATCCACAGTATGATGTTTTTTTGACATGGAAGATTAAGTGATATTACAATATGTTAAGTTGCGTTGTAAACTACATAAGAGCTCAACTATAGTTTTTGTGATGTACAGATAATTTCAAGAACAAAGTAAACCCTGTGGGCTGGCAATACGAAACTAGTGTTTTTCTTTATACCACCTTATTTTGTATGTATTACTTGTACAGTGAACGGTGCTGGTTTAGCAATGGCAACCATGGACATTATTCAACACTGTGGTGGATCTCCCGCCAATTTCCTTGATCTCGGAGGTGGAGTACAGGAACACCAGGTCTATCACGCGTTCAAAATAGTTATGTCTGATGAAAAGGTAAAAAATTGTTGCATTTGTTTGCAAAAGTTGTTGGTATCAGGCGCTTTTCATTTAGCCTTGATTTAATTTCGCACACAGACGCAGTTCTGCTGCGTTATTATGCGCCTGAGTGCTATTACATGGGCTTGTAGTGCTTTCTGTGTTAACATTCTATAAATTTACTTACTTTTCTTCGAGTTTTGCTGTTAAATAATTAAGTAAATGCAAATATTTTTCAGGTGAAAGCAATTTTAGTTAACATATTTGGTGGTATTGTTGATTGCAAAATCATTGCCAATGGAATTGTAAAAGCTGGCAGAGAATTAAATATTAACGTTCCTTTAGTGGTCAGGTTAGAAGGTGAGTGAACCTATTGATATATTTCTAACGTTTGAATTATATCGTGCATGACATTTGGACATACAGTAGTTTAATAAACTCCTATTATAATTTATTTTATCCAAGTGATTTGCATTTCTATTGTGTTACGCATTTGTATTCTCAGGTATGAACGTGAACGAGGCCAAAAGAATTTTAGAAGAAAGTAAACTTCCCATAACGTCGGCAGAGGACTTTGGAGATGCAGCCAAAAAAGCAGTTGCCAGCGTTTCCAGCTGATCGAGCTTACTGCATAATATCTCTTATCGCTTGCAAAGGTTTGCATTTGATGACGTTATTTATTGCCTTGTCTGTAATTTGCAACTCATCCAACTGCATTTTTAATGTTTTTGATAGCTAATCTACAATGAGATATCATTTGTTAGTTGTAATTATGCATTGTTTTAGTTATAAGGCTAAAAATTTTAAAACTTTCCATCGAATAGCGATCGTGTTATTTTAGCAATTAGCCCAACACACTGCTCCCTTAAAAATGAAAAACTGACGTTATTTACCAAAAAGATAACATGAAATATCAGCCCTTTCTTGATTTTGATAATGCTTGTGATTTGTGGTATCTGTATATTGTTTGAAGACAGCGGACACATCTTAATACTGACACAACTTTTCATTGAATCACCGACATCTTATATCGTGTTTCTTGAACATGGTCTCGTGCTTTAATAAATTTAAAGAGTAACTATTTTGTCTTAAACTTTGTTGCAAAGCAGTTCATAGAGGCTGTTAACCAGGTCATAATGTTGGACAACACCGAACGGTTTGCATTGGTGTTACCAGGTCCATGGTTTGTGAGACTCTATATCTGGCACATAGGCTACCTAAAGCACCAGGGTAAATATCTCTAAACAGGGATTTTAAAAATGAGCTTAGGGTAAAGTTAGGCATTGTAGCTGTTGAAGTATTAGTTTTCATTCAAGTGAGGGAAAGATTGCACAAGTAACGTTCAATGAACTTTTATTATTTACATTAAGCTGTACTGCTATGTTTTGACTGCATTAGAATGTGGACATAACAAATGCGCAATCGTCTTATATTCGTACTCAGTATAATAAAATACATACGGATAGGAAACGCACCACTTGTTTTCCGCAACCGCGCAAGGTTTTATTAAAAATAAACTGTTTCACTGAGCCCGTGTGGGTGGTGATTGGTGACGCAAGCTATAGCCTGTGCTTCCGTTAAAAGAAATGATACTAAAAGTAGGTTTGAATACCTGTACGCAGAAGTCTAGTTGTTTTCTATCAATTCAACGCCTGTAATTAACTACTATACTATGCATATAGGCCAACTATTAACTAATTTATTTAAACAATTTAAACCATGATTACTAACAAGCTTAGAACTAATTCAGTCTGAAGAGAATGCAGGCTGTTCATTTTGCAAATGGTTTCTGGATAATTTTGTTATAATCATCCTCATGATTTAAAAAATGCTTAAATGGCTGTTTATCTCTAACTTCTGGGATGTTTGATAAACCTAAGGGATTACAATGGAATAACGCTTATAGGTTTTTGCTGAATTGACAATTGCCATATTTTCGTACTAGCCTATATGTGGATTACAATAACCGTTTTGTAAGTCAATTTAATCAAAACTATTTTTGCAGAATCACATAAAATTTGATATGATCCAGCCAGAAAGTTATGGAACCCGTTGAAGTTGAATAAAAGTTGAAAATCAATATATTGTTTCAATGTAATTTATAGATTGTTCAAAACAACAGGAAGACGTCGAAAAAACTAAAATCCTCCATAACTTTTGCGCAAAAAGTGTAAGCGATCCTTTCGCAAGAGGGCAGTAAAGATCTATGCATCATCTGTCTTTGGTTGGTCAAGATTTGTTGACAGGCGCGTTGACAAACAGACGCCATTTAATACAAAGATACACCCACCATTATCACTATAGATAAGGTTAAAAATGACATTTCGATAATCGATTAATGTTTGACATGTTTTAGGCAGTGATCCACAACCCCTCAAAAATCCTAGTTGTTTCATATGACACTTTCGATAAGCAGATCCTTCTAGGATGCAAACTTTGGAATATTTAAAACGTGGTTTGATTTCATCAACATGTTACACCGACGGAAACAAAGTGGAGCCAGCTATCAACATTGTTCCTTTGAAGATTACCAAAGAAAGTAGGCTAAAGTTTGGTGAAATATTTTAAAATTACGCTCACTTCATATGTTTCTGCCGTGTTGACAAATGAAGTTTATATGATATAAAAAGTCTAATGAAAAATAAAGCAACCAATCAATCAATGGCAATTAATCAGGAAAGTCCTTAGTTTTTAGCCCAAGCAAATTTTGAATCTATAATAATCGTTTTAATCGTTTTACATAAGTTGCTATTTTATTTAATAATTAATTGCAGAATTCGTCCGATGATGAGTGTGATTCAGCCAAAAGATTATGAAACCCGTTTCAACTGTCAATATTTTTTTTTTAGTTTTGCCTTTATTGCACGTTTAATTTTGAAAACATTTATGTAATAAAACTTGTTGAAGCAAAATACTTACATTTGTACAAAAATAGGATCTAAACAAATTGGATGCAAATATAAAGACTGGAAAACCGATAAAATATTTCGATGTTAATTTATATATTTTCGTGACCAGTAAGCAATATTAACCGACCGTTATGAAAGTCTGCAAACCTTTCAACAAACTCTCGCTGAAACTGAGTTTGTTTAAGAGGTCAGCACAGGTTTACAAGCTTTTATTGCGTTTATTGGATCAAGTCTTGGGCCAGGTGCATTTACTAACCTAACGCATGCCTCAATAAAGATTTCAGCAAACTATAAACAAAAGTCTACTTTCGATATCGACTTTGTGTCCAATTACATTACAAATTATTCACTTGGATTTAAAATTTTGATCGTATTATTTTTAGTATTAGCCTATTGTGATCTCGGAATATAGGCCAATTTATACCAAGTCTAAAGTTTATGTTTTATATAACCATTGATTAGTATATCAGTATACATTATACAAACCTGCAATTGTATTCGTTGTTAGGATAATTTTAACTATTGCTTTCACCAGACAGAAGGCATAATATAGGGGAAGTTTTAATGTTTTTCCAAAAGTTTAAACTAACTAAAATATTACAATGTTTGAAGCAGCAAATAAAGGATAATTAATATATGATAATAACTTGCTGCTACCCTCGGGTTTAGGAGGAATTATAAACGATGGTAAACGGAAGAGAAATCGAAACAGTGTAATATCTTGTTGCACTTACTAACTTATTTAGACTAGCTATCTCCCAGTTTCATGAATATCGTTATAAAAACTTTCATACAAATTTAGGTCATGACATTTTACGCTTGTAATAGTTCGTTTAGTTTAGATATCAACAAATAGAATGCGCTGTGGGAGCCGAAAATGCTTTTGGTACAAATAATCGTAATACTCTTACATAACATATGGTGCAATAACTACAGTAGGTCGTTAATGTTGCAACCTCATGTTGCCACTTTTCACTGTTTTTGTTTCTATAATTTAAATATATGTTGTTTTTCAAATAAATCTAAGTTAAGTATTTCAAATTGAGTAAATAGAGGAATACATGCCTGTGAAATTTCATGATAGGTAAAAATTATACAGGATTGTTCTATCCCAAATGTAAACATTCAATTACATTTCTGCAGTAAGTTAGAAAAATGGTTTTATCACATTAAATATTTAGGGTTACCCCGAAATTGACTCAAAATTCTGCACAATAGGCGGAAAATTTTATAATAAGTTTATCAGTTTTTTTGCAATTTACGAGGAGCTAGAAATTCTTTGAATCAAATATTTCTACGTTTATTGCTGTGAAAGTAAATATTGTACTATTGTAGAATTTCGAGGACTTGCGATGTAGAATTTATTTTATTTTTAAGGTGAAAGTTGAACGACTTTTAAACTTCGACGCCAACTCATAGTTTTCTCAATGTAGTATCTACAGGCAATCTGATTTATGTGGCTGTAAAACAGTAATTTTTAAACGATAAAACTAACGACAACAATAGAAATGTAATTTCTGTAAAATTTACACTCATACATTTATAGATTTATGACTAAAACTCTTTGTTTGGTATTTACATTTTTATGAGACGTTTGCAATAAACCTTCACGCGCAATAAAAAATTGCTGCAAAAACACTTTTATTACAAAACTGTCTTTTAATATATCACATACGTTTAGGACGAATGCTTTTGTCGCTTTGAACGTTTTCTTTAAAAGTGTTCCACGTTTTACGACAACTATCGTTTGATTCTAGAAGTATTTGAGCAGGGTTCTCGAAAACGTCATATGTTCATTAGAAAAAGAAGAAAAACTTTTTAATATATATTATATGATCGTACATCAATTGTTGCATAGGTTAAGTTATATCCTTTTAGGTTGTGACCTTTATTATTTTACGAAACCGAGCTGGTAGATTGTCTCGAATAAAGCACCCAATCATGCATGTTTTAAATCGTGTAAGCTATATATAGGCTTTATTAGTACTTTTTTCTTGCACAATTAGCATATTGATGTATAAAGTAAGAAAATACAATTGAAAATTTTGTTTGAAGAGATCATAACATACGCAACCCGGCAGAAAGACTATATATTTTTTACAAGCCTATTAGGGCAATTTGTTTGCTAAATCCTTTGAATTAAACATAGTATGACGCTCTTACGTAAACATTTACAGAACAATGTATTAACATATAACTTATAGCTGTAGATATATTCAAGATTCCCCTACATTCGAGGTGGATCCTGCTGTTTCGTTAATTTGTGTTTTTTTTTTCAGAACAAATTGAAGTGAGTTTACGAGTTTTTCAGACACTATTGGTTCGCGAAGAAATAAATTTTGATATAAAGGCGGCATCTTCAGTTTCTGTGAGTAGCAAGCAAAGCACAGAAAAACAAAAAAAAGTAAAGTGAATAATATGAACAACCAACTATTTAATACTGTTTTTGTTCTGTATTTTTGTTTTTGCTTGTTTTTTTTTATGATTTACTAATGTAATATGTCCGTCTATCAGCTTATGGCCGCGAAACAGTGTCTTTAAAAACTGCACACTTTCTAAATCTTAACGTGTGAATTCACTGAATTGATTGAATTTACTCAGTTGGTTTGCACCGTTACTTTAGAAGCAGGTTTGCGGGTAGCGAATACGTACAGCCTATTTTTTGTCATAATAAAAGAGCAGTAATGACAGCATATACCCTATTTCAAAAAATTTGTATTACATATACCAAATGTAGTTATGCACATATTGTTCTCGATAAAACATTTTATAAAATTTAAGAACGCCAAGTACTACTAAATTATTTTAAAATTATAAGTTTTGAAAATTGCAAAGATTGATTTAAATCGTATAATCTTCGGTTGAGCGACACAATTTTAAACCTGAAAATTAAAATAAAATGCCTTTGAAAAACTATTAAAGAATGAAATACTAATACAAGTGCAATGAACATATATTGAAACAACCAGAAGAAAACATGTTCTTTCATTTAAAATAGTTTTTATTACAATCGTAATTTCACTTCAACATTTGCAAGAGTTAAAAGAACAGCTTCCACTTACTTCATATGATGGTTTATTTTGTAACAATTATGATGACCACGTCGGGAGGAAAAGCCATCTTTCAGTTTTTTGGTTGTTTGATGTCAATGTGAAAGTGTATTTAGAGTTTTTAAATTCTTAGAGAACTCGTTAGCTGAAAAAGAAACATTTACAACCATAAATTAAACTAAAATTACTATATATGTACAAGCTGCTATTTTTACTCAGTGTATGACCACAATTTTTCCTTATGAATCATTTGAGCAATACTAAGTGAAACGTTTTAACTACATAAAATTATTAGTTTCATCTTTTAAAGATTTAATAAAATTAATGTAGATTTATACTTACAGACAAACGATGTTTTTGAATCTTCTCACAATATCTTCAATCACTGAAAATTAATTCAAACCAATCTTCCTTATATACGTTTTTACAGTTCGCTCAATTTTATTTCATGTAATAAAACGAAAACCAAAGTAAACAATATAGTTATGAACACAGTGTTGACACCTAGTAACACAAAAGGCTACAACGTCATTTCAGGAACTCTTTTGTGTAAAATATTAGAAGAAAAACGTTGACGCTGTTGATGACGTAAATAAATTTAACAATGGGTATAAAAATGAAATAACAAAAAATATTTTATTTTGCTCAGTGAAATTTTAAGAACATGTTTTCTCGTTTCGAAAGTTTTCTATTTTCAAAATTAATCCTAATAATACAATCCATTTTTCTACAACTGACTGCACAAACATTTTTTAATAAACTTCCTCCCACCTTTAGTAATTTAAAACATATTACTATATATTAAAGGCAGATACTGTATTTATTTTTTCATTTCTCGTTAAAAAGTTATATCGTCTTGCATTGCTTATTCGACTGATACTGGAAGGCGAGATTAAATTCTGAAAAGTATATAACGTTAATGACAGGATGATGCTAAAGGGCAAGCTGAATGTTTTCCATTTTTTGTAAGCGTTGCGCAGTTTTTTCGCTAAACAAAACATTTGCTTTCACACAATAAATTCAGCATTCACCCGTTAATCAAATCGTAATTTTAAAGAATAATTTTATTGTTGTTTGTTTTGTTTGTTTTTTGTTTTTGTTTTTTGCTCGCACAGTGGAGTCAAACAACAGCTGTAAGATAAATACATAGCGGTTATAGAATTTAATCTCCGTCTAATCTCCATCTAAAAACAAGTCTACGTTTAAAAACAAGTTTGATGATGATTTTGCTAACCGAGCAAAGTTATGTTTGCTTAAGATTTTTGTAGACAATGTAATCGCGTTTTATAATCGGACTTGAATCCAATATTGGAACATAATATTTAACAACTTCCACGTCAGAGTATGTCTATGAAACATCGGTCAATATTATCGATGTTACAGTCTACAAAAGACTACTTTGCTATTGCAAGAATCTTTTCTTTGACCTTTGCAAAGTCTTACACAATCAGTTACCTAGCAATCGTCAGTATGTAAAGATAACAGCAAACAAAAAATTTTTCTTCGCCCAATAGCTGAAAACATGTTTTCGATTAACATTCGATCCAATCATTTCTTTATAAGTTGACAAGAAATGAAGTAATATTTGTTATGAAAAGTCATGACTGCGTAGCCTTGGCACAAGACCACCTCTACCAACTATAAACATTTTATGGGGAGGCGTTTCCACATCAATAGCAAAACAAATGCATCACATGGATAATGAATTCAGAATGAACATGGTAATATTTATCTCTTGGTCGGATTTTATTCAGTGAAGATGTTGTTCTAGTAGGCTATGCATGATTTTGTTCCATTGGTGGAATTAATTTGAGCCAAGCGAAGACAGCATCCTGAACTCATGCACTAGATATCACTGCTGTATTCACCATATAGAACTTAATTACCAAAACTTGAATTTCATCAAAAACTTCGTCTTTCAATTAAAGACTATGTCACCTACCAGTTTTAAAGTTTTCACGTGTTATCAACCTTCAAGAAACTAAGAAATGTATATAAATGACCTTATTATCAACCCAGTCTGTTTAATCTTTCCACAACGATATAATGATGGAAACAAATGCAACTTCTTATATTTTGCGGATTCGAAAACAAGTTTATAACGCAGCCAACGTTTCACCAACAATTGTGCAAAATATAACTTAGATCGATAAGTAAGAAATATAGTCCGATCCAGAAACACCTGATATAAGCCCGCATTTCAGTTATAAATTTGAAAAGATGCAACAAAAACATTAGTCGTGTTTTAATGTAAAGCCTACTTACAAGAAGTGTACTCTCATTACCGAAAAGTACAGCCAATGTATAGCTAACAGTAAATGATAGCTGTGTTGTGACTTCACCAAATGTAATGTTCTCAAAAACCCAAACTACACTCCCTCAAAGTTTGAATTAAAGCGTAGGACGAAGACCTATATGTTTGAGTTGAGAAAGTAATGTCTGTTACTATACTGTACACATAAGTCAAAACCACGTGATCTAAAAATATGATGAAATAGGCAATAACGTAATATGCATGACATGACTATGATTGCATGACTACAATTACCATTGCTGCTGTTGGTGATGTTTTGTGTCTGAAAATGCTGGTGATATTTTATTTTTCTTAATAAAGAAAAGTAACGTACGAAACCAAATCACATAGAACATTTTTGTACACTATTGTATAAGGAACGTTCATCTATAATTCTTCTGAAGTTCACTTTGGGTAAAAGTATACGATTAGTAGAAAAAAGTTACGATTCACACAAAAGAAACACGAAAAAAATCTATCTATACATTTTTAATAAACAATACACTCTTTGCAGTAGACATTTACTAACATCTATTCCAATGTTTACACCAAATCACAATATTTATAATCAATTATGTCAATATGACTTAACTTTAAAAAATTTGATATTTATAGCATCACCATGAAGGCTAGGCTATATAAGTTACTAAAGGTTGACAAAAGTTTTAAAAGTCAAAGGGAAAAACTCGGATTGAAAACCCTTCATATTCTTCATAGCACTGTCAATGCCACTGATCACTTAAATTTGAGATGGGGGCCTAGAAAACGTTCAAAAGAAATGTTTCGAAAGAAGAGCTTCTTAAACATGCATTTGAACCCATAACTTAAATTCAGTTTATAAGTTATAATAATTTTTCAGCTAATGTATACTTACTTTACGATTAGGTAGCTATGAGGACACATCTTTTAGTTAATCAGTTTTTTGGCCTGTAAAAAATATGCAGCTGTTTTTGGTCCTTGCGTTATAGTCTGCAAAAATAAACAGCCGAAATAAAGAAAAAAGTGTACATACGTAATTATGGATATTTTCGTAAGTATACGCGATATCAAGCTAAGACATCTCACATTAATTTTTTACTAAATTTATGTTAATTATCTAATAGATATAGGTTAAATTATAACGTTACTACTTACCGAAACAATATTTACGCTTATTAGCTGGCCCTCACACAGCTTAATCACTCTAATCTCTGATTTCAAACCTCAGCTATTTTCATTTTTATCTTCTTCTCGCGGCTTTCGTTCCAAATCAGTTGGATTAAATATCAGGCTATTGATAGACTACAAATGAAACGATCCATATAAAACTTCGGTCAATATTTTTGAACTTCTACTGCTAACAAAAGAACTGCTACGTCATCGCAAAACTTTTTGAAAAATATTCTACAGTATAATACGAATGACATTGCTGTCGTTCACAAAATCGATAATACAGTACAAACAAGAAAAAAAGTTTTTGTTAAACTTAAAAATAAATGTTTCTCTATATTATGCAATGAGCCTGGAAGGCCAAATATCAAGCAATGCATTCATGTGATATGTTCATATAACCACAGCTAAACCGAAAATTGGAAAATTAAAACGCAACATTTAATGAATTTAGACAAAGATGCGATTTATTTTGTTTTTACGACTGTGTAGCTTGCTACATCTGTAGCAATAACAGCGCAACATTTATGGAAAGCGGTCGAATTAACTGAAAAGGTATGGACTCGGAAAGGTCATAGCGTTTTGGGTAAGCAGGTACTGAAGATGTATAACACTTTATAAATTTAAAAGCTAACTTGATGGCTTGGTATTTAGAGGGCGAATTAACGTTTATAGCATACACATCATTAAGAAAACGCTATGAATGAAGTCAGTTAACTAAGTTACTGTAATAAGTTAAGAGGCTTTTATGAGCCATCTAGACCTACACAAATATTTACAAAACTATTACCGTTCGTCTAGATTTTTGGAAATAAACAACATATCCCAATTGACTTTCCGAATGTTCAGGCAACCAATACATGGACCGTTTTATGGATTATTTTGAAACAAGCAATCGTTTTTGTACGCAACTGAAGGATGCCGTAAAAACTGATCTCTCAACTACCGAGCTTTACACCACCAAACCGAAAAAATATTTTTCGAGCAGCGAAAAGTAATTGCTGCTGCATTTTCGTTGTAATTAATTGTCTTTCCCACAATTCCTAACTGAAAGCTTCAACTATGCACGCGAGTCGCCTGGAATGAGGAAACGTTTGAGCTATTGATTAATCAAAGGAGTTTCAGCTTTTGGTTAATTTAAATTCATAAATTAAATTAATTAATTTCGAGCACAGTGCGAACTTTCAGACGAAGTAACGCCATTTGTTCCAAAGTATTTTTTATTAACTATTTAAATAGTTAGTTCTTACACAACGAAGCTAGAAATAATTCATTTGCATTATAACTTTCGTGTATAAACTTTGAAAAACTCGTTCAGTCAATTTGAATCTGTTACAAAAGAAAAAGAGATTATTTTTCTCTCATACATTTGCGCAAAGCGTTACAATCAAAGAAAGCAGTACTTTCAACATACACGTTATAAATCAATCCATACTGCACGTGGAAAAAACAAAAGGCATTAGACAAAAAAACGAAAAAAAACAATAACTGACAACAAATTTTGCAGTATAAACTTTTTCTATTAAAACAAAGCGCAAAGGAACAAGTATTATCACAGGACACAATATATTACAATTAGAAATAGACTGAATTGTGCAAAAATGCACATAATTATGTTCATGTGAAGACAAGTATAGTTTTACAAATGGTCACCAAACAACAAGGGCAAAAATCTGGAGCTGACAACATAAAATTCTTTCAGAAGAAAAAATGATTAAGCCATGGCAGAATAAATACTAACGTTAATCTTTCAAACACGTTTACACCAACAGATGGAGAAATATTTTTCTTTGTTGCCTTTCTATTGCTATTAATTGTCTTTTAGATAAGTTTCAAGTTTCAACAAGTTGAAAAAGGATGAAAACACAACATGCACACGTTAGATTAATTAATTATCAATACTTCCGTTTATTTAAGAGAATTTCACTTTGGCAAGCACTGTGTGAACTACTTACTAGAGTACTAGACAGACATTGTACGGTATTGTTGTTTTTTAATAAAGCGCAGGTGGTAGGCGTACACTTCAGCTACAGTCTACTTGAAATTGTTGTTATGATATAGCGGTAAAAGTTTTTAACAAAATAAAGAAACTGACTTCAAATGTTTGCTTCATGATTTTTTTTTCCATAGAAATAAACTGCTAAGAAAAAAATGTATGTAGTATCAAAAGAAACAATACATTATGAAGTAAACGTTCTGTGTAAACAAATATGCAAATAGTGCTGCTACTACCAAACAAGAGCAAAAATATAAAATCCATAGTGCTTCCTTACAAAACAAGAAAACAACTTCAAAGCATCTGAAAATATGATTTGTGGCATTGTTGAAATATTAAAATTAAAGTACAAAAGTAGTACAAAAGAATTCTACAAAACTCATAATCTCTATCAAAAAATGACAGTAAACTGCAACAAATAGCTTGTCATGGCTATGGGCATTAAAAAAGCATTTATAATTCATCACGACTGAGAGGACTATATTCAAAATCTCTTTCCAACAGATCTTGGCGTACATCCCTAGAATACTTCCCTGTTTTAAATGAGCTGCGGCCCAGAAAAGTCTTAAATTCCTGATCTTCCTCACCATATTTGGCATTGTTTTCATCTATTGGTAGCATACCTTCATTTAACATGTACTGAAGATAATCATGTCCAGGTAAATGAGGCTCCCAGCTGTGCACAATCATATTGAATGAGACTTTTGCTGTTCCTGAAAGGCATCGCTCTATCCATTGGCCAACAATATTGGGATCAAGTATTTTGTTGAAGGATTGAAGAGAAATGTTTTTCTGATTATTTAGAAAAGCCACTTGTATATTATCACCATTGCCTTCTGTATGCATCAGATATATGTATTCTCCTGGTGAGCCAGGAGAAATATCAACCCACACAAAGTTAGCCAAATCTTTGTATACAGAAGCAAAATCAGTTAACAGCTTTGAAAGAGTATTAGCAGATTCATTTTCTATTGCTGTTATATTTTTGTATTGAATAAACAGTGATTTCTTCATGTGGCCTATAATTTCAGCAAAGTTAGACACAGTTAATTCTTGAAACAACTCGTCACGGAATGCATTGTTTAAGTAGTTGACAATATCATTATTTGACGCAAATCGTATGAAGGTTTTAAAGGTGCGATTAGATCTGCCAATAATAATGTTTTCTTTCAGGCTTCGTGACTCGAGTAAATGTTCAAAATAATATGCAGCATTTCCTTGAACCACAACAAACAAGTATTGATGATTCCAGTCAAGAGCGGCTTTCATGAACATTTGTTTAGCATCCGCAGTTAAAAACACACCAAACATGTAGTCAATTTTATCCTCGAGCAAGTTTAATAAATCAATTTTTGTATGTACAACAACAGGCCATGCAACAGAATGCAGCTTAATTCCCTTTTGCATTTCAGCACTTGTCCACATTCCATTGTATTCATGGGCAACTCTTGGGCCATTTGTGTGATAAAACACCATTTGTGGAAAAGTAGTAAACCCGACCTTTTGACATATGTCTGGCCAATCATAGCATTCCACCCGATGTAGTGGTGAGAACTGATCAAGCACTTGGTATTCTCTGTGAATGTCAGCAAAAATTGATAACACAGCCAATGATTTAGCATTGAATTCTAAAGTGAACAAAATCACCACAAAATTTGGGCTAGCTATTAGATTTTCGTAATCCACATCGCTAAGCCTTGGAATGGTTTTATAATCGTATAAATAAAAATCGTGAAAAGATTTACTGGAATGAATAGAGTATGCAATAGGGTCATCTTGCTTTTCATAAACTGTCTTCCACTCATCAGGTTCATATTTATCATGATTTTCACTCAAATCAGGGTAAGAATTTTCACCATTTGTACGGATCGCAACCAGTCGTTGCCAGTGATACAAAATTTCATCGGCAGTTTCTGCAAACAGATGCCCAACATTTAAATCATTTACTTCTCCTTCCATAGACAATAAAGACAAATAAATTCTGTTGTCCAAAACAAAATCTGACACACCTTTAATGTCTGCATCAGCTTTCACAACAAGGCAGCGTACTTGCCCCACAGTTCTACTGCAAGCATTATGAGCTAGCTGCAAAGTTTTTGTGAACTTTTGGATAGATGGAATCAACATAACAATATCCATTTTGTCATATGTTGCACTATTAATGAATTCGCTTATTTTTGATTCAGGGACATTTTCATCTACTTTTAGGGTTCGTGGACTGGTTAATGCCATGAGTGCAACATTTAAAGATGATTGGCTGAGCACTCCGGAATACCTTACTGTAATGCAATCATTGTTTTGCACGTCATCGTCGCATAATGACAACCAGATGGTTCCGTGACTGTCAACATCATCTTCAGGAAAAAGACTGCAAGTCAGTGCATGGTCAGTAGTATAGGCAAACTGAATCTTACCATGAAACTTAATGGATTCTAATGCCAGGAACCTATGCAGATTTTCCCCAGTGTCATTCACATAAGCAAACACCATATTTAAGTTTTTGAGACATCTTCTTTTCAAATTTCTCCAATCTTCCTTGCTAGAAATTAAGTGGAAAACCTTGTGAGATAAAATGTCTAATAAGCGACTCCTTGCTTGTTTGGGTGTGTTTATTTCATTGAGAGCCAGCTCACCCAAAAGTTTCCCTTCTTTGAAAAGTAAAAGTCTTTCAGACTTTTTACTCTGAGTAAGGCAAATATCAGAATCAGTCACAGTGCAATCTAAAGCCAAAAAATCGAATCCCAATTCCTTTGTTGTTTCTGATAATTCCTGAAGATTTCTTAAAGCATCGTCAAGTGAGGCTGTAAAACCATGCATTATTAAAACACAAATTCCCGACAAAGACTCTCTTTTTTCCAAAAACTCTTCATTTGTAATATATTGAAAGGAAAATGTACTTCTCAAAAAACCAACGAAAAAGAAAAGTAGTAGATTGTAACAATAAATATTCATAATTTTCTATTAATCTAGGCCTATCTGCCAATGCCTTGTCATAAAATATTTCCAAGATAAAATGTTATGCTGAAATGTTAACTTTGAATACGTGTTGTAATTTGAATATATAGCCTACATACATTATACAAATAGTATTAAAAAGATAAGCAAAAAACAGAAGCGGGGTCGTAACCACAAGAGCGTGTGCTATAGCTGAACAGCAGCCTTCTGTATTCCAATAGGGACATCATACCAATATTTGCGTCTTTGCACGATTTCTCATCGAAAACTACCGTACTTTCCAGTCTGGCTCATGGCTAAATTTGATCATAAATTAATTTGGGAGAAAAAATAAGTCAAATAATAGCAAGATTCGAACCCAATTGTTAACCGCTACACCACCACATTGCTTTCTTCCCCTCGTCCAAAACGAGGGTGATAAACCCTAATGCGAAAATATGCCGGTCACTGTATTGTATTCAGCAACTTCGTTAAACGGGTGCCGGTGAAATAGTCACTTCGAAAAAAGTTTGGTGTGGACGTTGATGAATCCTATGTGTGCAGTTGCCGTTCTTTCCTCTATGGAGGCTACAGGTTTAAGACCACGGCGGTAGGCTACAGGTATATATAACAACGATACATAACAACGTTGTTGTATATAAGATATCTATGGTTGAAGACCACTTGTGTGAATACAAGCTATAGATATCTTATATATAACAACTGTTGTTATATATAAGATATCTATGAACCAAGCACGCAGCAGGCATATACTGTATGTTGTATACACTGAACTGACATGTTACCAGTACTGTATTTTACCAAAATAGCACATGGGTTTAAAGTAAATGAACGGATTAAATTAATTGCTATGAAATTTTTCAAAAACGTTGAATGTCTTTCAATTGGCAAGCTGTTGGACAACTCTTCAGATTTTGTCGATAAACATCTAAGACGTATTCAGGTGCTTAGTTGTAATGAAGTTAGTGGATAAAATAATTCAAATTACCTATGCTATAAGTTACTTTTTATACTTTTTTAAAGCTAGTAAAACTTTCGTTTTGTGCTATAGGCCATTAATTAATTATTACTACTAATTTTGGTACGGAGAAATTTTAATACACTCGTTTTTCAATAGTCAATGAGTGGCCTTGGTAGTTATTTCTTTTTTTTTATTTTAAAAAAATCACTGCCATCATAGATAGTTTTGCAATGCACACGTCAGTCTGTTTTTCATGGTAGAATTCACAGAGATCTTTGGAGTGCAGACCATCTAACTCCAATGCACAGGTGTACAATAGTTAGCCAAGTGTGCACCTATATGCGTGTATCTGTGAAGTATGTGTATCTGAAACTAAACTAAAAACAGGACCTAGTATTCTCAAATTGCTTACTTCAAATAGGACAAAATATACTACACATTAGGGGACTTTAATATTAACTTATCAAACTTCAAGAATAACTGCCAAACTAGAAAATACTATAACTTAGTGCAAAGTTCTGGGGCTACTAATCTTATTCAACATGCAACAAGAGCAACAGAAGCATCTGCTACATTGATTGTCCATATTTATACAAACAATCAAAACCAGGATAGTTATTACTCTGGAATCATATCACATGACTTATCAGTAGGGCAAGTTTTTGCAACTTTTGCAACTTTTTTTTACAGCTTCCGGCAGCTTCCTAAATACTCAGAATTTATGTCGTATGATGTTTTAAGCTGTTTGTAGGAATTTTATATTGCAACTTTTTGCAACTTTTTTTATTTTTCATGCAACTTTTTTCTGCAACTTTTATTAAGTATTGCGCAAAATGTAAAGGACTGATTTAAAAACCATGCTATAAAACTTATTCTAGTACTGTATGTTTATATTCTCTTTGCTTTGCATAACAAAGAGATATGTGATGGATTAGCTGCATCTCAATGTTATCTATGACGCAACAGTTGGCTTGCAAGCTAGAAGTTTAACAACCCCAGCCAAGCACGACAGTGCCCGAATTAAATTAGAAGTGAAAGTATAACTTGGCTTTTGGCCAAGCCCACACAAACGGAAACAGGTTGTGTCTAGTCTTTCGAGTTCAGTTTTTGTTGAGATAGCTTAGTTAGTTGCAGACCTAGGGGGTTTGCAGACCTGCGTACCGGCAAAAAATGTTATTTTCGGCGGTCTGGCCAGGCCGTCCGTGAAATGGGAAAGTACCAATTTTGACAGCTCTACAGGAGCTGACAGCGAAATCCTGTCATGTAGGTTTCAAACCTAAAGAACATAAAAATGTATGCATGATCGATTGTATAGCGAAGAAAGAAACGGAACAGGCAGACACCCTGCAAATCTTAAACTGTTGGGTTATACAACGAATCCTTTGGAGTATCTCATACCCTAATGCCTTTAAAAACTTGTGCATAAATGCAACTTTTGTTAAAATTAAGTGCAACTTTCTCACGTTTTTAGTGCAACAAAAACTTGCCCTACTTATCAGACCATTTCCTATTTATATTGCAATAAAAAAAACACAATATACGATCAATCTTAGATATACCAACAATGCGACTAGTAACTAAAAACTCTGTGAAGCTCTTTATCACGGAATTAAGTAACATATGTCCAAATTTACACAATGACAACAAGACGTCAGACAGTGCAGAAGTTTTTCTAAACAACTTACAAAACTGTTTTGAAAAATGCTTCCCTTACAAAACAGTCAGTCTAAAACATGCGAAGTTACTACAAAAACCATGGATTACTAAGGGCATACTTATTTCAAGCAAATATAAAAATAAACTGTATCATAAATGGACAAGGACAAAAAACCAGCTTCATTTTAATACATATACAAAATATCGAAATAGGTTGACCAAACTTAAAGAATTATCCAAGACCATGCACTATAAAAACCAATTTAAGGAAGCTCACAACGATACAAGCAAAACTTGGAAAGTCATTAACGAATTATTGAACAACCGTAGTCAAACAAATATATTATAAAATTCAATTGAAATAAACAGTGCGACAACTACTGACCCTAATGAAATTTCAAACTTGCCAAATGAACATCTTGTAAGCATTGGCTACAAAATAGCTTATGAATTTAAAGACAATGAAAAAACCCATGGCTGTACTCACTATGTTAAAAAGATTTGTTAGAAAAAACTGTTATTTATTGAAACAGATAAGTTGAAAATTGAGTATCAAATAAGTCAACTAAAAAGCAACAAATCACCAGGATATGATGACATACCAGCGAAGATACTAAAAGATTGCATTTATCTAATCTCTGAACCACTAGCACATACTTTTAACCAAGCTATAAACACTGGTAGCTACCCGCCAGAACTTAAAATAGCCAAAGTGATCCTTGTGTACAAAAATGTAGCCAAAAAATGATCCTAATAACTATCGACCAATTAGTCTTTTAAGTTTAAATAATTAAATAAAGTATTTAAAAAAATTTATACAATAGACTTACATACTTTATTAATAATAACAAAATTTTGCACCATAACCAATTTTGATTCGTAAAGCTTCATTCCACTGTATTAGCAGTAACTGATATCAATGAATTTGCAAACCAATAAATAGAAAATAATAAATAAATGTGTATGGTGTTTGTTGACCTAAGAAAGCTTTTGATACTGTACCTCATAGACAATTACTTATGAAATTAAATTGCTATGGCATTTGTGACAAAGCTAATGAATTGATAAAATCTTATTTGACATGTAGACAACAATATGTCAAGTGTGGTGATTATTATTTATCAGAGCAAAGGCACATCTCAATAGGTGTGCCACAAGGGTCAGTATTAAGTCCACTGCTTTTTCTGCTGTATATAAATGATCTACCCAACAGCACTTCCCTTGGAACAAGACTATTTGCTGATGAATCAGTATTATACAATACGCATTCAAATATTGTAGAAATTGAAAAACAAATGACAATCGAACTCGATAAAGAATTCACAAGCTTTCTTTACATTATAGTAAAACTTTTTTCATGATGACAACACCTGAAATCTGCAAATGGCAAAAAGTAAACCTGGCCATAAATGGCTAGAAAATAGAAAGAGCTTCCAAAATTAAATATTTGGGCATAATACTAGATGAACAATTTAAATGGAATTATCATGTTGAAGATCTTTGCAAATAACTATCAAGAATCTATAGCGTCTTGTACAAAATTCGACAATTTACCAATAAAAAGTTTCTGATGATGTTATACTATAGTCTAGTTTACAGTGCTTTACAGTATGGTGTATTGGCCTGGGGATCTGCATCAAATAGTGTTTTAAAACCATTATATATAATTCACAATAAAATAGCAAGACTAATTACCAATAGTAAAAAATATACCAAACAAACTAACTACACTTTATAGAGCAAACGATATTCTAAATATATTGATATAATCTATCAATTGCAGACAGGCAAATTCATGCATAATTATTACACAAATCTTCTTCCCCGAATATTTCAATGCCTATTTCAATCCAAACATTGCACAAATATAACACTAGGTCATCAGAGGACAACTTAGTCTTGCCCTGAACCAAAACAGTAAAAGGTAAAAAATGTTAACATTTCAAGGACCTAGTTTTTGGAATAAACTGCCAAACAATATACAAAAAAAAATTAAGTCTCATAAATATTTCTCATGTCAATTGAGAAGTGGACTTTTGCAAGGGAAATGCTGTTCGGATAATTGTGAATAGGGTGATGGATGTATGGTTGTTGATTTCTTTTGCATCATCTTGTTATTGATTTTTGATTTGGTTAAAAAAATGTTCTGTGATGTGTCTCTGTTTTTGTTTTTGCAGTGTTGTTTTAATTAACTGAGTTTCAGTTTTTGTGTATCTGTTTTAATTGCTTTTCTTTTCAATAGAATCTCGGACAGACGACCTAGATAACCCTCAGGTCTTTTCGCTGCCTCACTCCAATCAATTATGTTATGATCCTTTTTAGTTTTTTAAATGGAGAAATAAACTCTCTTTCTCTATTAATTATTATTTAATCCTTCTCCAGTCCATGTCTAACACTTATATGCATTTATCAAACAGCGTATAAAAATCTTAAGGCTGGATATCTTCATCGTTTTTTATCGAAATGAAACCAACCGTGCTCATTCATTAATTATCCTTCAATGCTTGCTAACATTTTTCAAAGTTTTTTTTGATTTTTTTTCTGTTATGGTTGTGTCCTTACTTTTTTTCAGCAAAGCTTTTTTTATTAAAGAAAGCTTGCCCCAAGAATAGCCGATGAAATAGCCTGGATATAATCTCTTATGAGAGAGCAAAATAAGACTATTAAGCCATTTATTTGGTCTCCAAATTAAGGCTTATATAAAGGCAAGTGTGATGAAAATGTGTTTGAAATTTATCATGAGTGTGTGCAGCTGCCATGAAATACAGACTGAGCAACTCATAGTGCCATAGCTTAGATCTATATTTTTGTTTAAATTGATGTAGTGCATAAGTCATGTCTTACAGTACCTATCAAATATATACAATGTTTGTCATGTTATATAAAATCCACGTTACTCAGTCTCATTAGACCAGCATTATGATCTATCGCACTGCACAGCTAATTATGAAGACATGCCAACACTCCAGTTACCATCCAAATCATATTTCAGTTGTTGTATTGTTCTATTTTGAAAATAATTAACCACATACAGTATAAGAAGATACAGTACTTACCTAAGGGGTGATCAGATATGATCCGTAATGTGCTTAATTTTTTGCATGAAGTGACAGTGGTTTAATTTTTAATCAATTGATAAATTAAAAGAACTGACAAGAAACACATACAATAGAACATACTTTATAAAGTGAAATTAAGACACTATAGGTATCAATACATAACACATTAACTTACATTCAGTGAGTTTTTCTAAACATGAAACAAGCTTTAGATAGCAAGTGCAGTATTCTTTTACAGCAGTTGTTTTTTATATCTAGTGAATTGAATTCATTAGATATGTATATACGGTATTTACAGTTATTTTTGCATACGAAGCTTGCCCTGCACCAAGTCACTGGTTGGTCTGCTATATGAACTTGGTGTCAATTGTTTACAAAGTTATATATGATACATAAGTTCATGTTGTAATTGAACATACGTATATATAAAAAAATCTTTTTCTGCTTGTGCAATGCACACAGACATTGAACATTGAAAACTGACAATTGATAGATCAAAGCTACTTCAGCATTAAATCATGTTACGGTTTGATTTTTGAAAAGAAGAGCAAAGAATACAATGTTTTTCCAAGTGGAACTAATACATTTTCATCTATTGTGCAATATTAATTAGTATATTAGTAGTTAATTCTTACACTTCAGGCTACTATATTAAATGTTTTTCTGTATTAATTTAGAACACTTTGTATGGATTGTTTGGAATTTCCCTTTTGATAGTTGGAAGACGTCTGAGGCTGGTAACGACACTATATAGAACCTGCATGATGTTAGTTACCAGTTTTCTGATTACGTATTTTGTTTCTGGTAAATAACTTGTTGTATCAATCAATCAATGATAAAACAATGTTTAGAACACAGGAGTTGCAATTATTGGAGTTTTTAAGGCCCTTATTTCAAGAATCTATTGTAGCTCATTCACTGCCAAGCATACTACAGCACAGCTTTATTCAACCGAACAATAATACATTTGTATATGATAAAATAGTAACAACTGCTGGGGCAAAAATGTATCAACCATGCTTCATTTTCATTCACACTTCCCTCGTAATGATGCCATAGCGCACAGTTATTTATGTTTTATGTATCAACTAGGTAAAACAGTTTCGATTGTTACATGAGATTCCGGATATTTATATTGCGAAACAAATAAGTCTAAGAGGAAGAGTGCGGGATGTGTCTTCTAGTGGTATTTTACATGTGGAGCATATACCAGTTATTCAATTACCATTGCTGCATGTATCCAAGAAGCAAGCAGGTATGACTGGCATACTGTGTTTGTCATGTTTATTAGTTTATACATATTTTTCCTGCATCCTTGCTGGTTAAATTTTTCATATAGATTTTATGTGATTGCTAACTATTTAAGTATTGTGAGGCATTTTAACATTATCTATGAAGTTAGTAAATATCGGTTCCAGGTCAGTTCAACCCAAAGTTGATTCAATGCAGAACAATTAAACCCAGAACCTACCTGCCAGCATCTGTGGACTGCATAGTCCTTGGTTTGACATGTCATGAGTTTAATCATACCTTGGTTGAATTGACCAACCACCGTACATATCAAATCTTGTTAGGGTGGTGATAAAAACCTAACTTGCTGATTGTAACACCAATTTCAGTTATTCACTCATATATAGATCAAAAATCCAACTTAACGTTTTTAGTGGCAATCTCCTCACAGAATTACAGCAGTTTAAGACAAAAATTGCTATGTTAGGTGACTTAATAGCAATTAATATATCTGACCCCAAGTTTGTTGAAGATAAATGATCAGAAAATGTGCTTACTGTCTGATTTTAGTCGAACTAGTTTAACAAAACAGAACAGGTTTTCATGCAAAGCTATAAAAAGGCCTTTTATTTTAGGTTTTTTAAATAAAGAATAGAAACATAGCACAAAAACAAACTTATGCAAGGATAGATTCCATAATAATTATTTGAAGCGGAATGTTAGATATTTTTCCATTAGATGTCAGGTTAGGCATTTGCTACCATACCAGTAACCTAGAAACATTTTAAGTCTCATCATTTTAAAATGCTCACCAATGTGCTTCTTATCATTGTCTTGAATTCAAGCAAAACATACATAACCCTTATGACAATATACCATTATTGTTTCTCTCCAATAATTATGATAAATGCAATCATGATGCTCTGTTATGTTTATCAATCCAGTATGTTTCGGATGGTGATGGCACATCTTCTGTTAGCATTCCCAATTGCTGTCACTTGTCAGTACAACTATCCTAGTGAGACAAATTCCATTGTGTGAGTGTGTGCCAAGTTTGCAAACCATTCAGAAATGCAACTCAACTCGTGCATGTGCATTGAGTTTTGTTTTTAATCAATTCTCAAGCTGCCTGTGGTGACTCAGTTAACTAACGTTTAACTCTAAACATGTGTGGCCTCTGATCTCCACCCTGAATCTCTTGACTTTGCATGTAAGGCTTGTATATTTATAGGTGATGCTCCATTGCCAACAATTCCTGTGAAATTAATTGGGACACAAATTTCTGAAAGTCAGCACCAAGAGGCGATTGCTGTTTTAAAACAACTGATTGATCAAAACGTTTGGTTTAAGATGTTTTATCGTGAACCGGCAGTTTCAAGTGAGAGAAAAGAGGTGTTGAAATGTCTACATTGCTTAGTGTCAAAACAAAATGTAAGTGCTATGCACCATACCATATCTTGTGTGTTTCTGATACTGAGAACCGAGCACGAGCACACTGTTTTCTGGGAACGATACTCTTTTGTAAAACTAGGAGTGATACATGAGAGGTGGTCCTTTGTGGGTTCATAAGTTTTGTACTTTGACATAAAAACGCTGTTGACACATAAAGCAATGGATAGAGAAAAGAAATACTTCGGTTTTTTACTGATTTAAGATTATTCTTCTACAAACTGTAATGGAAACGAAAAAAGCTACTTATACGCTTTGTTTTTGGCTGGTAATTATGTTGTTAAGCTAGTCTTAAATAGTGATTTTTGTATATCTGAAACCCTCCGGTTTTTCCTTTAGCTACCATTTGCACCTTGTATCAATTATAAGCTGCTAAAGTTGGGCTTAGCACAGGTTAAGCCGTTGCCTGCAGACTTAATACACTCGAGACTGACCAGTCGCCTCCACAAGGCACAAAAATCAGCTGTCTATTGGAGACGTGGCATTTGGAAATCATAACCAGAACACTTCAGCTACTTTAGTATTTGCTCACTACACAGAAACCAGATGATCGGTCCTGGAAATGCAGTACTGGAGCCTTGAATTGCATTGACAGGTTTTTTTGTTTGCGCTTTTGTGAAACAAGTTTAAAAGTGTTAGTGCTTTGGCGTTTCTTCACTGTGATACTTTATTAACTAAACTTATTGCCTGCAAAGGCAAGCATCTGGCTGTGGAAAATAATAAAAACAAAATATGCTTGCAAGTGTATATTATATTGACACTGTCGGAACAAAACAGCTGCTGATTAGACGACAGACAAAAACAGGGATTGGAACAGGTCTGAAACAAAAGTTAAATTTTAAACGCCGATGTAGTGATTGGGCCTGCTGACACTTGATAAATTCACCCAGAGATTTGGCCAATTTACACCTCACGCAAAGAGTAGGGTTGTCAGTGTTTATATGCCGATGAATGAAATAGACTTAACGTTTTTGATACTTTTCAGGGTAGCAAGGGCATGCGACTCGCTACAATCAAAAAAACCCAAAACTTAAATTGATTGAATGCGTAAAAGATGTAGCGCATAGTTGCTATTCGCTAAGGTACTGTAAATATAACTAGGTAATTTACAGTTTATTTATATTTTGCATAATTGAAGAATGGAACAATTTTATAAATATTGTAAAGACGTTTGTATGCAAGCTCCACTATCTTAAGCCCGTTCTAAATTCAAAATTGATGCCTGGTTGCGGATTTTGGCCTGACTGATTGACAGTTTTGAACAACTAATGTAATAAGAATACTAAAGTAAACCAAATATTAACTTTTCGCAAATTAGCCCCAATAAAGCTTTGCTTCGTCATTGGAATATTTTCACCAAAACATTCTGTTTCAAACAAAGATTGAGAAATAGCGCTGAGGTTAGCGCAAAAAAAAGCTTACATGTTATATTGGTTTGATGCTAAGTAGCGCAGGGCCCAACGCAGTCGCATCGCACGGATTGGTCGGCCTTGCCCGTACCCTTAGTTGCTAGTCTACTAAGCCGATCGCCTACTATCGTGGTGAATATTGATCACCAGCAGTGCAGCGATATCCAGACTTTTCCGCAGAGTCGGTGCGCCACGCACGTTAAGCCACGGTTATCTATATTTAAGTCATGTTTAAAAAGTTCAAGTCAAATAGACGAATCCCATTCTGTATACCAAAACTAAACTTGCAAAAAACTTTTCTGAAAATTTTAACTTTCTGACCCCTCTCATGAATCTCAAAGTTTTCGCTTAAAAATCACTAAATTTGTGGATTTCCCCTTGTCCTTAATATCATAGCGTTATGACGAATATAACATCTTTTTTGTTTATTATTCTTGTAAATACGACGGCAGTAAACTTCTTCAAAAGCATTTTTTCTGTCGTATTTAGTTATAGAAGTAGTACCTTTGTACTGCAGAAGAAAAATCGCACACTTTAAATAGCCTACCAAAGTTTGGATTTTATTCAACATAAAAATAGGCTACGGTTCTGAAGCTCAATTTGCTGCTTTCATAATAGCTTTTATCTTCAACTCCACGCGACAACTCAATTTAGTGTTTCTAGAGTGTGAATGGTATGACCTCAAATCTGCTTTGGAAAACTTTTCCACTTCCGTCTCGATTCCTCTACTACTTGTAACAGATTCTCCTTTTGTCAAGGATTTTTAATTAATAGTTCTGAGTAGTTAGCCTTACTAGCCTTACTTCCATAAGCAAACAAAAAGATTATTAAGACACACCGATCTGCAAGGACTTCTTTCCAACAAATTTTGTACGTGTTTTGGTATTCCTTATTGTTTTTGTTGTGACCGGTGTTCTTCAAATAAACTTATTTATCTTTTGCAAAGAAAAGAGCTGTTTTGCTTTCTTTTGTTCGATGCCACCAGTAAAAAGTAACAGATTTGAAAAAAATCTTGCATATTTTCTTTTCTAACTAAAAATCCTCGACAATGGGAGAATCTTCAACAAGAAGTGGGGAAACAGGGAGCAAAGTTTTCAAAAACAGAATTGAGGTCACAATTCCAAATACAAAAAACACTAGGCTATATTGTATTGTTAAGTTTGTGGCAAAAGCTTTGTAACTGCGGCGCTTGGAAAATTTTGACTCCAGTTGACGAGTAAGGAAGGTTGCGTTTCTCCCCAGTGGGCACGAGTTTTCCCAAGTGTAGGTTACTTGAACAATCCAGACTCTTACAAACCCATCTTGTATTGATGATCTCATCTGTTCGAACAACAAGTTCGCACGATAGGCCTATATATATATATATAGCGAGCAAATACCACACATAGCAGTAATCAACGCAGAAACGATTTAAAGTAATATGTCCAAATGATAGAATCACCACGTGGTGGCACCATGGCTGCCACATAACCATTTTTTATGAACAAGTGTCCTTACGTTCTTTAGCGCCATGACGACAAATCACACCCAAGATGCAATGATATCAATTGCTTACTTTTATCATCAGGTACCACTCAGTCGGAGCGGACTCTGGGTGACTCTATGGACCGTTCTTCTCCACCCATTCCTTTCAATGGCTCTTTCAGTTAAGCTAGTTTTTGCAGCAAGGTTCCTCGATGCCCTCATCCACCTCATACGTACCTTCTTCTGTTACCCGATGTTTTCCCAAACATTATGTTTTTTTCCGAGCCTGGATGCCTCATTAAGTGCCCAAAATATGATAGCCTTTGTTTCACTATGAAGGCTTCCAGAGATGTTTCTATATGAAGGTCTTCTATTATTGAGGCATTTATTCTTCTTGCAGTCCACGGTATCCTTAGCAAACGACGCCATACCCACATTTCAAAAGCATCAATTCTTCTGCGTTCTTCTTCTCAATACCCAAATTTCACCCCCGTATGTAACTACGGGGAACACCAGTGTTTTAACCAGATGTTTCTTGATGTCGATCGTTACGCCTTTGTTTCTCATGACATTTGAGCGTTTTGCCATTGCTTGTTTCCCCATAACAAGCCGTCTTCTGGTTTCTGTACTGCTTCCGCCATCCTTACCTATCATGGCTCTTAGGAATACACAGTTCACTTATCTACACCACTTCAATAGACCGGTCATCAATGAAGAGATAAATGATAACATAACCTTTGTCTTCTTGATATTTAAGAGCAAATCAGATTTAGCACTTTCTTCCCAAATAGTTCTTAAGAGCACTTCCAGATCAGATTGAGTTTGGGCAAGCAGAGTGGCGTCGTCTGCGTATCGGAGGTTGTTGATTTTCCGACCGCCAATTCTTATTCCAATGCCGGAACTATCTAGTTCAGCATCCCTCAAAATTCTTTCAGTATACAGATTGAATAAGTTAGGAGACAAGATGCATCCTTGATACCCTTCTTCCGATATCAACCCAGTCGGTTAATCCTTTACTGCAGCAAACTGCTTGGTTGGCACATAGCTCCTTAAGCATAAAGACGAGATTCTAGACCGACGAGACGAGACCCCACAATTTCTGGTGGTCCACACAATCAAATAGTTCAAAGTAGTTTATAAAGCAGAAAGCAGAGCTGCCATGGTTGTTGAAACTGTCTTGCTGTTTCCATGATTCACCGTAGGTTAGCAATGTGGTCTCTTGATACCTTCTTTTTCTAAAACCTCAACCTTTGTATGACCTTCAGTAAGTTCTTGCTAATATGAGGAATCAGTGCAATTGTTCTGTTATTGCTGCTGTTATTTACCACCCTTTTGTAGTAAAGGGATGTATATTGATCTTTATCACTCCAGGAGCAATTTTCCACTTGTCCAGATCTGTTCGCACAACATTGTTAAAACTGTCACGCAACTTTGGCCTGCTGCTTGGAACAACTCGATTGGTCGCTTGCTTTAAAAACTAACAATCAGTAATAACACATCAACTAACAAGAAATATGCTCTTGTTTTTGTCGGTTGCTTTGGTTTTAGGCCTATAATTAGGCTATAGTTGTTTGGCTTGCGATTTCTGTGCGTCGGCTTATTAATCTATAATTAATTAATCGACTGGCCCTAAGGTAGATCTGTTAAGCGGATTCTACTTTTTTCATTGTATTACTTTTTTCCTGGTCGTATGATGATTTTCGCGGTTTGGAGTATACTTGTGTGTCATAGTCAGGGCTGTGTCTTTCCTAAAGCTCTATTTTTACCGTCACATTTGTCATCACGTACGTAGGACTCAAGTCAAATCATAAAAAAATTTGTTTGGAGTCAAGTCAGTTACTTGAATCATTACACAACTGCCACATATTGGAGATCACATTGCAGCAGAAGGCAAATCGCTCCACATTTTACCGAAATACATCACATTGTATTCATATCACAATACGAGACACAGAACAGAGCGACTACTACAACAACTTCTACATCGTTTTGCGACGTATGGTATATTGATTTATTTATAGCCTACGAATAATATGCATTTTCTCTCTGTTGGTGTTGTATTGTATGCACGTGTAAAATGTTTAGCCCACCACTGAGTTCGAAATTTTTGCAATTTTGTCAAAGCGGTTTCGTCCCCAATTTGGCCAAATAAGAACAGCTTGACAAGTAAAGTAAAAACTGGTGAGAGATTGTTTGGTACGTATTGCGTATGCTGTTAATCCGGGATTACAATTCTTTTGCTGCAAATAAAAGCGTTGGTAGCTTGGACATGTCGATATGCAAAATACATGCACCACTTACAGTACTAAGCAACAAGAATGAGACAATGGCTTTATGTACAATTACAAAAAGCAAATACACGAACTCAATAACTACAGTGTATAAACAGAAGTTACATAGGCTAAGCCATAAATAATTCGTGTTATGTGCCAGCCACTAGTGTAGAAATAGGCTCTTTTCACGGATAGGCTAAGCATTGGTGAAGCTGTGATAAAATCTTCTTACACATATTCGGTTTTCGTCGAGGGCTTTTCTGGTTTGCTGAAAGCATATTATAAAACTTATACCCGGCCAGCTCTCTTCAGGTGCATCAAAACTAATTTTGCTTTATTATTTAGCCTACCTGGTAGCTGGCTGGTAGGTGTAAGGTTTGTAGGTATCCTTGTCTTCCTTGATTCCCCGGCAGGATCCACAAGTAAGTATGAGCCCAGCGATTAGTGCTAATGAATAAATTCGTTATTAATTCAAGTGCGTAAACCAAAAACTGAAACAAAGGTTAAATATTACACGGTAGAAGGGTGCTATTTGCCATAGCACTTTTCCCAATGGCTTAGTTTTTAAAAAGAACATATTGTAGATACAAAACTTCCTTGACTGAAAAAAGATGTTGCTAATCAAACATATGGAACTAAGCTATTTACATCTACAATATGGTCAATCTATAACGGAATTTTAGATGATTACTGAAGATGAAATTCAGACAAAAACAGAGACTAACAAGCATCAATATTTACAGGCAACCAACAATGTATGCTTTCGTTCGAACAAGTTTGGGCGTAAGTCGTAAAGTTACAACCAGCCCTCGGGCCTATAGCCAGTGATGGAATGAACAAATCACAACAAGGGTTTCTTAGGCCTAATTCTTTCTCATGGCTACCGAAAAGTTCCGGTAGTGAAACCGATAGGGTTAAATCAAAAATAGAAAACAATATAGTTGAAAACTATAGTATAGATTATACAGTAGGCCTAATTATAAGTAATTATGTTATACTTATAGTCTACATACTTACTAATTACAAAATACTACCGTGGTAATTTGTTACTACTTTGAGCATTACTATATTATAAAATGTTTGTTTCAGACTCCCAAAAACATTTTTTCAGTTAATATTAGTACCAACTGGTTAAATTTTTTAAAAATGTCGCTCCAAACCTTGGTTCCTTTCATGTCATTATAACACTGCCTTGCATGCAATACCACAAAACCGTATTTTAAATGAAAGCGTCAAACCTAACAAACAAGATATTTACACACTAGCGTGTTAACGACAAATCGTTAAAAGCGGTTTCGAAATCAAACCAAAAACGTAATAGGAAGTGAAGTTTTGGACATATGATACTTACTTAGCGATGCGCATATCCAACCGATATACAAACAAGAGCCATATTCATATTTGAAAGAATTCTGTTTCTGCAGTGGATCACTAAATTGCTGTTGCACCTGGATTCCGAACCACACTGTAGCGGTCATAGTACACGCTCCTATAAAATTATTTTCTTCATTTCACCCCGGACTTTGTTCGGCTTCGACTCGACGAACTTATATTGTACTGTTTTGCACTTTATTCGTAAAATGATATTTGTGAGAATTACTGAGGAAAACCCAAAGCACAGCATTTATGTGAAAGCCAAGCAATTGTGACGGCTGCAAAATCGAAATCAAAGCAAAGCAAACTTGTTAAATCTGCTGGATATTCCTCAAACTTTAAGCACAGCGCACGCAAGCGATGACAAAAGTAGCAAAACTCAAACATAGGTGTATGTACAATAAAACAACAAACCCTTAAGAACTTATGAATCTCAAAATGTCTGACTTCAGTTTTTCCTTTTTTAATCCTGAAAATAATTTTTTTGTTACCAAATATTGCAACCTGATTGGCGTGTGCAGCTAGTTTGGTTTTTGAAACATAACGTAAATATGTAACATACACAATTTCAAAGTGCATCAAAACCAGGTTGTCGAACGACATGAAAACCGTTCATGTCCGGTTTAGGTTTTACAAAATTGATTTTTACGCGTGTCGCACAAGTTTAGCATTCTCCCTGTGTTGGCTTCTTTCTGGGTTCGGGTTAAAAATATTACGTATTTTTTTATTCTCCCTGGGAACAAATGAAAAATTTCAGCTTAATATAACTCCATTCTTTTCAGCGTATAACTTATATTTATAGTATAGCACTACTTTAGCTCGAGGAATAATGGAAGAACCATGTTGCTTATAGTTTAAAACTTTTCATTTAAAACTCATTGCTGATGCGGATCAAAAGCAACTTTTCAACTAACAGCGCTGATCAACATTGGTCACTTCCAAAATAGGTTCAATTTCACTTCGAGACATTACTTACTTTAATTTAAATGCTTCAAGTTCAGTCTGGGCTTAGCGAATTTAAACATATTATGTTCTGGTTCCGGTTATAGTTTTATCGGAAACATCTGCTGAAACCGGGCAGATGTCAGGTTTAGTTCGGATGAAACAGTCAAATGCAAAAGTGGGCAAACTTGTTCATGAAAGAGTCACTTGCGGAAAACTACAAACACCAGCAAACCGCAAAGTCAGTAGTGTCAACACAAATACGGTAAACAATGCATGGATAATGAATATTAATGGATATTACTATTCAGCTAGAAGAGCCACAAAAAACATATCGGCGAGCCGCAGTTTGTCCACCTTTGGTCTAATCAATAAACACATCGCAACACCAAGCGCTGAATTTAAACCTAGGGTACCGAGGAAACAAAATCAAGACAACCAACAAACAAGAAGGTAACAAGATCAGGCTAAAACGATTGCCATGTTTGAACGACCCAGTTGCTGTGAGCAACAATGTCTCACCTGCCCCACTTCACTAGAATTGTATCAGTAATCGAAATTGTGCAAGTGTGCATGCACTTATCGTCAGGCGTTAATACAGTACTTTTGTATTAGCCTCATTGTGGAAATGAAAGTGACTTACTTTATCAGTCAAAATCACTTTACTGTAATTTAATGGCTGAAAACCATTTTTTTTAAATCTAAAGTCCAGAATTCAAGTATTTTCAATCTTGGCAAAACGAAACAATTTCACGTTTATCTTGTGTTAAAAACGTATCAAATTAAACATAGATGTTAATATACACTTACCAAGCAGCATGGCTATCCAGCCTACGTAGAGGCATGCACCATATTCGTACTTGAACTCGTTATTGGCGTAGAATGCGTTATAGAATTGAGTAGTGACCTTGGCAGCCCACCAGGATACAGCACCACCACAGCACACTCCTATTGTGATTTCAAATACACTCATGCAAACAAACGTGAAAGAAAACACAGCAAACAAAACAGCATTGCAAAACCGCTCTGGCAAATTCGCTTATGCAGTTATACCTTAGAACCTAAACGCTCCTAAACTCAAACAACTTGCAATTCGGTCGATATTTTCGGAAAAGTGTTGCGCCAAAAGAAGAGTATTTCTTAAAATTTGATTGTAATCAATGACTAAACGTATACACCAAGCGCTTTTGACAAGTATGTTTTCGTTGAAAACCAATTTACGAGAATAGCCTTTAGCACTATCTCCCTTTCATTTTCTTGTCTTTCTAACGCTGTATTGGTAAATTGCATACGTTGGTAACGTTGTACATATACATTCAAGTTCTATTCCGATTGCCAGAAATGTGAATTTTGGTGAAATGACAATTAATAGAGTTAAAAGAATGTAAGGCGAACATGTTTTGCCCAGTTTTACTCATAATATACTTGCGGTTTTGCAATGCTTTTCAGTGCAAGAGTAACAAATCAAATGCGAAAAACACACTTGGGCACTGCAAACATTTTGTGACAACTTTTCGAGGCACAAGCAGCTTGGATGCTCAAAATGGTAAACCAGTGAACCATGCGTGCAGACCACTGTTTCACAAGTGCGATTTTCTAACCGGCTAGGAGAAACAAAACTCCCGAAACTATCCCAATGATGGATTTATTCTTGGATTCACTGTCGACCATGGTGGTACATCTTAGGCTTACCATGCCGATTATCAGACCAAGTAGGGATGTCACTACAGCTATCACCATAAGAGCACGTTGGGCTTGCAGGTCGGCTGGATAAAGTTGAAATATACACTTAAAATGCGCAAAGTCACAGTGTGGTTGCAGGAAGTTGCTATATCGGGCCACGTTTGTGATTCTGCCTGAATTTGTTTTGAACCAAACGATCACCTCAAAGCAACTTACTGGAACCGAACTTAATTAATGGCAATGATTCAAGTGAATGCAACAAAACAATTGGTAATGTTCATGATATTTTTGAATTAACTAATTAATTAGCTCCGCTAAAACGGCATTCCGTTCAATGAAATAAATCACTTTTACTTGCAACCAGTTTTACCGGTTACTTGATTTAATTGCCATTAATGTCAATGACGTCATCGAAGCAAATACGAAATTCTTCGATGACGTCTCAAGTCTTCACATAACTAACCGGCCAATACGAAGAGGACACCGGCCACGAGGGCGGTCATATTCTTTGCCTTAGTATTTGGCTCTACCATTGTAGTACAGTCTAAAGCGAGGAGGGCAACAAGCACGCCAATGAAGGAAAAACCAGTTGCAATGCACATCAGCGCTCTGCATGCTTGAATGTCGGCTGAGGAAAAACAATGTTAAAGATAAATTGCAAACGTTTGCAGAACTCGCCTCGTGTATTCGGTATCACTTCGTGAATATTGTTAAGTAATGTCGAATTTTTATATTTCCTTGAACTTAATATTTCTGTTTTTATTAACAGAACGTTATTGCTGTTAATGAAAAGAAGTTCAAAGAAATTAACCTTATCTTAGCAATTTGTTTCCTTGAAAGTAGTAAGAAAACAAGGAATATTGCAGAAGTAAGGAAGTTTACAGAAAGTGTACAGAAAAATGAAAGCAAGGCACTGCACTTGCCAGTGTTCAAGCTCTGTTTTACGTTATCTTTAAAACAGAATTTCAGAGATTTAATTTTATGTTATAATCTGCACCTTCGTACCTCCCAAGCCAAGGATGCTCGTATCGTAATTATCGCACTGAAACGTGCCCTGTATAAGGGTACTACAACGCCACCATATGCCAACAAATACATGCGTATTTCGGAGGAAATTTTCCGAACTTTGCTGAGAGCTTCTTGACCATTCCGGAAATCCGGTGATAAACAAAATCCCAAAAAAAGCTAAACCGCCGATGATGAAAGCAACCAAACTCAATTTATTACTCATGTTGATTGGAATTTTGAACTGGCTAGGTTTTTGGAGCTTTGCTAAGAGCCGCAAAACTGCTTCAATCTTCAAAAATCAATTGTATTTTTATGGCTAAACAAAGACACTAAAATTGTATTTCAAGAAATATAAAAATACTCTTCAACAGATCAACAAAATACTTACAACTAAACTTTTACAAAAAGTGGAATAACTACAACTGTGGTATTGATTACCATCATAACGTTATCGACACAGTTTTTAAGCTTACATTGGCCTAGACCTCTCTATCTATTTCGCCTATACTCTGCGTAACAACAACCTCCTCGAAAAAGTCTTCTACAGTAGAGTAAACAGCTAATAGGAATGGAAGTTAAACATTGTGTGAAGTTGTAAAATGTAGAACAAATGTCCAACTATATGGTGATTAATTTCTACCTGGGCGGTGAACGTTTTATATTTGACTTATATAATTTCTGAGGTTGGTTTGTCCAGCAACAGATACTGTATTAAGTTGCCTATTGAACACCTCTGACTACTTGTTGATTACGAAAGCAGTAAAACAAAGTGTAGATTCAATTCATCTTTCCCAACACTGAGTTCTTTCAATACATAAACTTGAGATATAATTAATTAAATAATTCTGGCTGATCACATCACAACTTGTTTCTATACCTCATTGGCTTACCTGCTAACACCTGTTCCTAAATTAACTGAATTTAATTTATTTTTTCTTCTATGTTTCTGGTTAGCATGTAAACAGCATATTTGTCGCAAGCAGTCGTGCGTCATCGTAGTGTGAGGTTGTCAACAGCATAGTGGTTGTATACAGTGGGTTTACAAGTTAACCCGAACTCGTAAACTCATGTTTACACGTACTTCAAGTTCCACTGGTACATTTATGCCAGACAAATTAAAGATAATAAGTCAGCATCACCACAAGAAACACGATAGCCCACGATCAATAAAGCAAGTAAAAGAAAATATATGAGAATCGCGTGGGACCAAATTAGGAAAGCATGTACGAAACAACCTTTACAATGTTTTTTTTTTGGTTTGCCGAAAACATGGATGATTTGCATTCACCAGATGGTGTACCTAGTTGCCCTTTAGATATCTGTTTTTGGACAACAAACGGATTTTGCGATCGGAAAACTGTTGTTGTCCTCTTCTGGAGACGGGTGTCAACGTTTTCATTTCGAATGCCAGAAATACTTTCAATTAAAACTTGACCAAAACGTACCACCGCCATATCTCATGGCATCATTTAAACAAAAGGAACCAGTAGTAGCACGTGCTAGTAAAAATACTTTTAAATTACAATCGAATGTGTGCGGTGGTTTTAAAGTCTCAACTGTAAAGTTTATGGGCGGTCAAAATTGTGAAAGAATGACAGAGAACACATATTCTCATTTATTTCAATAATGTATTTAAACATGTCCCAGGAATGTTGAACAGTTACAAGGTAACAAATTCTGGCGCCAACGTGTAGTTAAACTTTAAGCTTCGTTAATATGAATTGGGAGCAAATATTTGCTAGCGCCCACGAGAGTTTACTTCAAACAGACCCGGATGGCTAATAAATAACTTTAACGCTTATCATTTCATCCACTACCACCATATATGAGATTATATAAATATGGGTTTCCTTTCTTATCGGTAACAGTTTGACGTGTTTATGGCGGGTTTTTAATTAATTTTGTCATTTTCTAAACTTGTTGTTTCGGAGATTCATATTTTCAGGCGAAAATAAGTGTTTTACTGTAAAATACTCATCTGTAACTTTTCGTGTCACAAGTAATGCAACATTAAAACGTAAACGTTGCAACATTTTACAATTTATTTCGGTTAACATTTTTAGCATTTCCACCTATAAGTACAATTAAAATTACTACTGTGGTTAAATTACAAGCTTTCTTTTACCTAAGCGCCATCTACTGGTCGCATTCAAGTCTTACAATTTTCCAGTGCGATGAGCCGGTTAGTTATTTTGTATATATGAAATAGAAAATATTAAGACATGTTCCCAATGCGTAATGGGTTTACTTCATACTTACAGTTAGAATATATGGAAGATTTTCCGTAATTGTCGCAGACAATGATTCCCCACTTTGGAGAGAAGCAACGCCACCAGATCCCGTCAAAGTTGGCAAGTCGGCCAACTAGCGGATTTGACATTTGCCAACTACTATGCTTCCAATCAGGAAAAACGCAGATAAAGATATACATAAAGTGAGTCAGAACTTGAATTGTAAAACAAAACAAGAAACCCGCACCAGCTTTGTCTGACATTACTTTGTTCTATATATTTCCAATTTGTATCGAAATCTAGGATTTAGACATAAATTTATACACTTTCAGTGACATTGCAAAAATAATTTATAACCCCACACAAATTCCAGTTTTATGTCTAATATAATATGCATTTTTCAACAGACGTGAACCTGAACCTGAACCTCACGTGCTTGAACATCTTTGTTTTACTCTCACTGCCTTCATTTACACAACATTTTTTTTTAAATATTCTATTGGAAGAGTAAATTGATTCTAACTAAGCTTTGGTAAGATTGCTTTTTATACTGAACTGAAATGTATGTTAATATTTAGAAGAGTAATGACATAACACTGATACAACCAACAATGTCCTGATAAGAAGTTGGACGAGATTCTGTCATACCAAACGACTTAAAACAGACGTAACGACCGACATAGATGAAGAAAGATCAAACCGAAATGTAATAAAACGTTCCTTGGTGATTAAACACTCCTCTGTTGCCATGCAACGCAAACGGAGAAATAACGCTGAACTAAAAAGGAAATCAAGATATAATTAAATATTAAGGCTGTAGGCAAGCTATTGTTGGTCTTAAGTAAAAAAGAATATTCTTTTTAAATTTTTGCCTTATGTACTGTGTATATGATCCGTGGGTGTTAAACTTTTTAGGTGGAGGCTCCACCCATTTTGTGTTCGTTTGAAATTCTATACATATCAAACCAAAAATGCTTGTTGGACAAACATGGGTGTGTCGGAAAAATACTTTCCTGGGGTACTATAATGTAACAAGAGAATTCAGTTGTGTGTTATTGTTTAGTCGATAGCAACAGGGTCTTACTGTAGTATCAGCCAGTGTCCTCTTTGAAAAACCACCCCAATCATACTCACCCGATTGTTGTATGCTGGGTTTTCCATAGTTGTCGCATTTGAAAGAGCCTTGTTTGGGGCTTATGCAACGAAAAAATAATCCATTGAACCTCTTAACTCGGCCCATAAGATTTTCTTCGAGTTGCCACGCACTGTGCTCCCAGTCCGGAAAACACAACATCCAAAACATTATGTAAAACATAATCCACATCAGCGCGACGCAACCAACTGCTGCGCCTCGACCGCCGTGCTTTGAATTTTCTTCTTGGCTAAGCATTTTACTCGGACATTTATTACAAACTTAACACAAAACCTCGCATTTCAAACAAAAGCAAATTTATTTTAATCCCGGATAAGACTGTAGCAACAAGAAAAACTATAACGTGATGTGATAAAGACTTATATAACCTGTTGGCTCTAACAAGCTCTGCACGAATCTGGCCTGACACAAATATATAGGTATAACCTATAACGTCATAAACAATAGGCAACTCTAACTGTTGCTTCGCGTGAACTCTCTCGGACTCCCTGACGGAAAATGTGAGTGATAGCTGGAGATAAATAAAAGAAAAGGGATAATCAAGGTAAATATCAGATTGTCATTTCCAATTCAAAGAAGGTTGCTGCCCGGAAACAGAAAAGAGGATTTGTAAACACAGATGCAAACCAATGCGTCAAATCATTTCTTGACCGTCACTTCACGTAAATACTAACAACGAGATACCGAATTTGTAAATAAAAACTTAGAATAAAGTGTTTAAACTAATTTTCATTAGTGAAATAAACAATACTTTATGATTATATCATACAGTCCATAAATATGGTCGGCTTTCCGTAGTTGTTGCATGAGAAGCCACCGGTTTTGAGAGACATACATTTCCACCAGACTCCGTTAAAGGTCGGTATACGTCCATAGAGGCCATCGGAGGTCTACAAACACAAAAATCAAAGCATTCATACGCAGTGCAGTATACAAATTTTGTTTACAGGCATGTAAAGTTATCCCAGAGTTAAAACTATAGATTATAGAAGGTCTTGGTATACCTGCCAATTACTAACACTCCAATAAGGCACCGTGCATACCACCAGAATACAATAGTGAGCAAGAAAACCCATGGCAAACGCTGCAGTTCGAACGGAATTAGACACTGCCATAACGTTTCTTACTAATACGGTTGTTGGAAAAGTCTAGGAAACTTGAAGAAAACAAAAACAAGCCTATATTTTCTAACACTAAACTTAAATGCAATAATCGACAAATTCTTTTTTTATAGATTCAATAGTCTGTTTATAGTTCATAGTTTATAATAGTTTCTTAGTTTTCTAAACTGTGTGCAAACAAACACAAACAAGTGATCAGATTAAAACCAAAAATAAAATTCTCAACTATATACTATCTCTTTCTTCATAATCACCTGTATAATTTGATTACTGAACCGAGTTGAAACGTTAAAGTATTTTAGAAGTTTTGCAAGTTAGCATATTACAAAATCTTTATTTATAGCAGTTGACATGCAACTCTATCTATACACAAACAAATTTACAAAGTTACAATTTACAAACAAGTTACTTAACATGATGTTCTACATTCAAATAGAGCAACAGCGCTATAACCTTAGGCAAATACGGTGCACTTGTAAGTGATGGTAATTTACCAGAATATTAATGACATTTGAGAAGGTTACAATTCCGTAAACAGCGGAACATTTTGGTACATTTGCAATACTGCATACACTAATGTTATTACTGCCACGAATTGAAAGATATAGGAATAGAAAGTGCTAATTCCACGGTGGTAATTCTTTCAAAGTCAGTTTCTAGCCCAATACTGGACGATCAACCTTCAACTAAATGCATAAAAAGTAACATGTACACATTGAAAGTTTTACACCGTTGTATTCTATACGTAACTGTAAAATAACTTTAGGTCAGGATTTATATCGAAGTTATTACCTTTTCTTTTAGTTTATTACTTCTGTAATTTATTTTATGCAGCTTTGGCGAAATTTACTTTACCGCTCTCATGTCATACACATTAGTGATCCTATACAAAAGAGCCCGCTACGAGGTGTAACATGTTTGCAATCTTGAGTCTGTCTAATCTAATGCGTCAAAGGTGAAACAACCTGTTTGTGCATTCATAGGCATGTTTGTTTTAGATAAAGCCGTTGTGATTTTGACTTTTTGTAACTATGACACGTATACCTTGTCATTGGGAAATGTTATAATTCATCACCCTTGTTACCCTGTATAAAAGATTAATGACTGGTGGCGGTGAAATAAATATCAATAACTGTCATTAGACATTGCATATTTCCCACAAGTTTGACGTAAGTACGGGCAGGCAGCATTTACTTTAATCTAATCAAAACGTACAACAACATTTATAAAAAAATTTAATGCTTCTCTTCGTTCATGGCGACTGTTCTACATGTTTAAATTTCTAACGCTACCTAAACAAACTATACCTGTTGTAGCATTAATAATTGAAGACATTGTACCTTGTACTAGGGACTGTCGGTAAGCATATTATATAGTAGCACAAGCCATAATTAAGCAAGCCAAAGTAAAAAGAAATGTTAATGTTAGTTGAATAATTGTACTGAAAAGGGGCGAAACACAGGAAAACCTCTGGCAAATATTTTTATATTAATTCAAGATTTAATTTACGTTTAAAGTAGATTATTTGATTTGTTCAGTTTTCAATTTATATCAATTGCAAACCCGTTTTCGTCTACAGTACATTTACGTGGAATGCTCGTTATTTGCGATGGATATCCTTGAAATGTGCATTCCCGCAAAAGCTTAATTTAAAACAATAACGTCTAACAATATATCTGTTCCTATATATGCACCGAAAACTGTTTAATCTATAAACACATGTTGCCCAAACTCATTCGTCCATATTAGATTTATTTACAAGCATAGACGAAGAATTGTAGATAGATCATATAGATAGCATGATTTTGTATTTACAATGAAAGCACACGCACACACTCAGACAAGCACAACACACTTCAGTAACTTATTTACAGATGTTAAAACGGTGATTATACTTAGATTATTTACATAGATTTCGACAACCCAGCACAGCAAGGCTGCTTAGCAAAGGGCAATCAAGGAACTTAATGAACGGGCTCAAGTTTTCTTAATGGAGAAACATACAAATAAATACGGTATACAACTTTTTAAACGAGGACGAATTATAGCGTCATTGCATGATAAACAATACGGTTTCATAGCATTTTAAAAGTAATTTTGAAAAAATTAGCTAAAGTTTTAAAGCTTTTTCGAAGAGTGGGCCATACCTCTAGAAATAAAAAGTCAGCAAGTATATATATACTTGTTTTACATGCTTCACAAAATATGACATAATTATTTTGGTGCAAATTTGTGCAGTCTATTTTATGTTATAGTTTCACATTAAGAATACAAATATGTGACAACACTAAGCGAAACGTCATTTTACGCAATACTTAGAAAGGTTTAATTACAGTACGCGCAACGACAATAATTTCGAAACGACTTGTGTACAACACGATGCTGAAAGTCAGCAAACGACAAAGAGCTCATTGATAGCGATAGAAGGGTGTGCGAGAGAATGACCGAAATTGTCTGACACGGTAAAACTAAACATTGGCACTTAATTGTAAGCTATTTGCTAAACAGATTTGTTAACAAAAGGATGCTTGCAATTAAGAAATTCATAGAGCTAATTATATAGATAATGAAAACTTATCAAAGAGTCATTCATCATCAAAAACGACAGAAAAGCTTCTTGACTAAATCTTTACACAAAAAGGTTTTCGATTTGAAAATTTAAAATATCGTTATTAAAATATATTAAAGTATAAAATAAATTTCTTGTGGACTGATTTCAAAGATTGTGAGCATAGCAATGAGAGAATAAAAAGATCAACGAAGTAAAAATGGAGTAATATAACAAATATATAAATATACAAAGGTATTATATATTGGAGTCTATACTGTCATACTGACAAAAAGTTTGCTTGAAAAAGTTACTATCGCAAAATGCAAATAGGCTCAACTCAACAAATAAGATTAAAGTTACAAGAATGCTTCTGCAGCGAAATCGCTAGTCATTTACCAATAAGAGCTGCAAGAAATTGCAAGTCATTTGTATAAAAGCTGGCGCAAAACTTTACAAACCAAACATCTAATTTAGGATGAAGCAACCCGGTTATCCATAGGTGTAATTTTTCAAAACTATCAGAATTTCATTCTTAATTACTAAAAAGTCTAAACAATTTTGCAAAAATGATTTTATAAGAACGCTTTTTGTTAAGATCACGGTTGTTATCATTGTTGTTAGCAAGCTCTTCAGTGGATGAAGAACTATCTTCAGATGCAGACAATTTATAACTTTCAAATGGGCAAAACCGCTCATTCAAATTTTGTTTTGAAAATCTGTGACTTGGATACGTGTTGAAGAATGGAAACAGCTGCAAAACAACGCTCAGATGAGAATTGGCGAATTAATAAAAAGCATTAAACACAACAATAAAATTTTGACAAAAGACAACATTGTTCTCTAAGAAGCGCAACCCATTGTGGCTGTAATATATACAGAGGCATCTTTCCTGCATTCTACAGCCTGTATTATAAAGCAAGCGTAGAAGAGCTATCGCAAGACACACGTTTCCGTTTTAAGACGAACATAGCAAGGGGTAATTTACGAAAAGCGTTAACTCCGCAAACTGACTGCATGCTGCAGTGTTTTGCAAGCAAACTAGTTTCAGCTAAAATATTTTCTTCCTATGTATTTTAAAATGTTTGGCATATAAGCAAATAAAAAGTTCGCCTTCAGCACCTACGGATGAAACCATTTAGATACAAAGCCAAAGGTGGATGCACGCGCTCAACGGGCATAAAAAGCGAAATCAGTCCATAAACAATGATGTTTTGTTGAAAGAAAAGCCAGCACACAACAATAATAGTAACATAAATACAAACATATTTTACGTATATTATAAACTGAAAAATAGCTGCAAGGCTTAGATTTTAGGTCTTTTAAGGAATTTGCAATAAACGATAAACGTAAAAGCAATTTTTTGAATGCTGCTGCATTTTTATAACTGCATTGTCACTTTACTTCAGTAGGTTTCGGTCCATTTGCGGAAACAACCGATTTTACCTTCTCTTTGTTATTTTCGTTGGGTTTCTTGGGTACTTTTTCTTCCTTGCTTGTTTTTCCTGATAAAACGCTTGGTTTGGCTGCATCTTTTGGCACGTCCTTAGCCTTGGCTTGTGGCTGGGCTGTGATAATCAACATTTCGTTGGGAGAGCAGACAGAATTAATTTGTGTCACAGGTTTCACATCACTATGGAAAACATGCTGATTTGGTGGAGGAACAAAGGAATACAAATTTGGCGGATGCATCGGAAGTGCTCCGTTAACAATGTGCGAAGGAGTTGGGTGAAAAATATAAGGACAGCTCGGCGGATGCGGTGGTCCGCTTGGCACAAACTGATTCGAGGCGGCGGAAAGAGAGGTTGACTTTGGTGGGCCACTTATGACAGTGTAAGTAAGAATTGGTTGTACACCGGACGTTAGGGTAACGGGAGCAGTAATCACTCCGTTATTGGATGCTGGTATGACCATTGCCGATGGCTTGTTTGAGTTGTTAACTGCTAGAGGCGCCACAACAAACGTCGAAGTCACGCTTGCTGCTGTAGATGCGTCACAACGAGGTGGTCCAGCGTTGTTTTCATTCTGCACTACTGACACAGGCGATGCTCCTGAACGAGGTGGATCAATAACTACATGCAGCGGAGAAGATTCACTGCTAGAAGGACTTTTCCCATTTTGAACCGAAATGCTTGAAGCTGAAGCCTCACGGGGAACAGGAGGCGCCGGAATCGAAAGTGGTGCATGAACTAGGCCACTAGCTGTTATAATTGGCTTTATGGGTCTAGCCTGAAACCAGACAACCAAAATTAAAAACTGGAAACTTATACAAAGTAATATTATCAAACAATTCAAGCTTCTATATCAGCAATCTCTCTACCTGGTCGCATTCTCCATCTCTACAAGCTTGGCACAAATCAGAATTATGTTGGTTTCTCGGTCTTCCGGGTCTTCGGTCGATACGAATCGGAGGTTGATGAAATCCATAATAAATCTGCCCAACTTTGTTGTACACATTACACATCACCTACACAAGTATATATTGTATTTTCTTGGATAGGTCACTTGGAAAATTTTTATCGTTATTAAACTCCAGATATCTATCTCACAAACGGCTTTAATCGTCGCATTTTAAGGTTAAAATAGAACTATGGTAATGCGCGGATTGGATCATGACAACGCCCTAAATATCCATTTGAGCTACGAATGATGGACGATATCCGTGATTGGCCACGCATTACGTGTTTCCCTATTTGCTGGAAAAAAATCATCTGTCTCGCATTCCAAATTTTACAAAACAAGAAAATGATGCAAACCATTGGCTGATCAGGCCGACAAGTATACTTAAAACTAAAAAGACAACGATCTCTGCTGCCTAATAGCGACACCTTTAACGCACTGTTGAAATGTATGGGAACGGCGCCAGTGCGCACAGTGACGTTTCCCACGTTTATATACTGTAAAGAAGTTTTATATATATAATAGTTAAAATATTCAAACGCAGAATTTGGGTGTCCACTTAAGCAAATGCATTAACTTAAAAACATTGGGTGTTTACGGGGTTGGCTAAGCGTTGAGTCATACAGGGCCACGAAACGTGTTCACAGTCACTTCCGTAGTTAGGTCATTCTCTCAGATACGTTTTTTCTATCTAAATTGCAACAAACCTATTTTCTTTGCTGCAACAACGTCTGATGCAATACCGTCTGAACAAACGAAGGCTTTAACTGCCTGGTAGCCTAATTAGTAATTACCTTCGACACCTCTTCCGGGTACCACATGACGTATTCAAACTTTCCAGAGTTGCACTTCTTGCATTGCTGACCGTACAACTTGAATTGAACAAAACCAGCATTATTTTCATAATCCAAGTAGAACCAAAACGTGACTCTTCCTTTCATGGAAGTCCAGCCATTTCCACAATCCTGCATGGATGCCATACAAGTTAATCAGCACAAACGTTATAATGACTTATTTCACGTTTGCATTATATACATGAAAAAGGGACTGAATCACAATTGTAGATACAGTTTCATTTCTGAATTTATCTTATGTATAATTAACTCGGATAATTACCATGAAAATAATTCACAATTAGAGTGAGCCACCAACCTGACAGCAAAATCGTACTTTGGCGCTGTCCCTATGGAACTTCCATTTGTTTTGAGGCGCCTGGTTTGTGATGGTAAGATACCAAACGTGAGGTGGGTAGAAATTGCTAAAGAGACGACTAAACTCACCATGCCAAACGACTTCCATTCCACTAAGAAAGAATAAACTTTTTGTCTTAAATTTACGATAAATCATTTGCAACAAATAAAGTGAAGCAGGTGAAACATGAACCAATCTATTAACTACAAGTATCAACTCAAACTGACAGATTGCACAACATGCACAACAACAACAACAACATGGTTTCCAGCAAAGGAAATAAGAAATGAAGAAGTGAAGAAGGGAAGAAGTGAAGAAGGGAAGTGCGGAGAACTAACGTCAAAAAGTATAAGTGAAGAATGGCCACGCATCTCACATATGCAGACCGAGTGAAGCGACAATGGCACAACGATATCGCGGCTGAGTACAGCAACCATCGAGAAGTGACGATCCAGTTAGCAAACGACAGTAAAAGGGAAGACATCTACAAACTGATAAAAGAAACCCAAATACCGTTTAGCTACATTGAAGGGATCATCCAAAAACCAGGAAACGTGGTAAATATAACGATAGAAAGCAAGAAAAATGCAATACGCTTTGCAGATATATCTCGGAAGCTACCAGAAGTGAAATACGCCACAGCTCATGGAGACGACAGAACAGATCTCACCATCAGATGGGTGCCAATCGATTACCCGCAACGACATCTGGACAAAATCCTTGCGAAATATGAAATCAAAGGCCCAGCTCAGCTGGGAAAGGACAAACACGGAATCAGAGATGGCAGAAGGATTTATAAAGTACACAAACAAATGACGGAACAACTGCAACTCCCCTCATACTTGTACCTGGGAAAGATTCGATGTGCGGTGAGTTACGACGGACAGGTTCAAACATGTTCTTATTGTTCCGAACAGGGCCATAAGTTCAAAGAATGCCCCAAGAGAAAAGATTTATTGGAAATGGTCGAGGAAAAGAGAGCCCACAATGCAGAGATCAGCCGGCCAACAGAGGTGAATCCACCAAAGGAGAGCCCCAGCCACGACCCAAATGAACCAACCCCAGAACAGCAGAAAACACGAGAAAACAAAAGAAACGACATGAACGTGGACGCAACAGAAAACCAGAAGAAACAGGAAACACAACGAAAAGTACATGAGCCGCGACGTGGAGCAAAGGTGACGAGCGCCTGGGATAGGAGCCGAGCAAAATCAAGGACTCCACGGGAAGAGAGCCCGGAGCTCAACCCTAATGCGAACCGAGGGAACAAAAGGAAAGATATCAGCGGGGACTCAACAGAAAACCAACAAGAACAGGAATCACAAAGAAGTAAGATAGGTCATATGGCATATGACTTTGCCGAGTTGCCAATAGACGAACTTACAGATTTCCGATGTGCTTGCAAAAATTATGTACAAGTCAGGAGAAGCAACGACCCAGAGAAAGAAGCACCACAACTTGAACAACCGGTGTACTGCGAGGAATGTAATGGAGCTTTAATACGATGCAACTGTACCGACTTTTCGTTCCATTTCGTAAACAATAGATACGATCAATGTTATTTTAAATGCTGTGACATGAAATATAAACCGAACCCTAGCGAACTCAATCACACAATTTTCTGATCTAAACTGTGTTTTTTCTATTTCCGATAGAAACCTGTGTTTCCCTTTTTTTCTACGAGCATTTTTTTTTTTAAATTTTCATTATTAAGCGTGTCTTAATTGTTTGAGAAACGTTTAATAAACAAAAACATCAACTCAAACTGACAGATTAAGGGCTGTAGCTCTCTCAAGTTGCATTCATAGGTGCAAATAAATAGCTTGAAGATATGGAGATGCTTCATACATATCAGTGTATTTTGAAGAATGGATTTAGTTTATGAATAACAGCGTAGAAAAGAGTTCGTTTTGTCAAGACAGGATACTTTGCCTTTGGGGGTATATAGGAACACACACTAGGTGGGGCGATTTTTGTTACAAGTAATGCACGAAGTAAGACATCCAGACTGGCACAATTCCAAACCATATAATGTTAAAACAGTTGAGGAACTTGATGATCCTTGTGAGAAAACTTCAAAATTTTGCTATTTAATACATGTCATATAAGGATTGGTTGTGCTATCGCTTTGTAGACACGTGGCACAAGTTTACAAATTAATTTGTCGTCCCGGTACGTTTTCCCAATACCAGGAATAGATTATTCACCAATACAGCACGCGCTTGTCGGGTGTCTACAGGCCGTTTCCTCTTGTACATATATCACACCATATCGTGTGCCACGTATATCATTGCCTATATCTAAGCATTTAGAGCGCGCGTGGATGATCTTTCACACGATCTTTTTTTGCAACAGGATGCAGAGCACAATGCAGAAAATAGAGTATATGCCACAGGCCAAAAATTTTAAATATACAAACTGTTCTATAAAAGTGTTTGATGTCCTATTTATTAATAAAAATATGCCCTTGATGGAAGCTCTCCTTATGGACCCAGCACAAAAACTTATACTCAGTTTAAGGTAACTTTGCTTTTTTATCACAAAAGAAAAGAATTGAGCCTTCAGGAGTACTAAACGTTTCTTGCGGAATTGCACTCAGGTGCAATTGTAAACTTACAAAAATTTATTTGAATAATCATTTAACTTTTTTTTAGTAAATAGCAAATGTTAATCCATCGTACAGCATAATAATTACTCCTTAACCAGTAACAATGCACTACTACACAACAAGCAATGCCCGTGAATTCAACTACGCGTGTGTAAAATTCTGTAGGCTTAGTCATCGTGCTAAACATACCCTAACGGTAAACTATACCGTAGGCGTAGTGTATAACGCCCTCCTACCATTAAAGTAATAAATTAAGGGAAGTGCTAATGAATAACAGCGTTAACAAAGTATTAATTACAGTTTTATAGTGTTGCTACGAAAAGTTTCACACAAGCATGAGCACAAAATAAAACCAAACGGAAAGCTTTATTGCGTCAAAAGGTTTTCATTAGCAACTGCGCAATGGTGTATGCATGTTTTAAACCGACATTAAGAAATAAACCCTTCCGGGAAAATAAAGTGCGTTGTAACGTCTGTAAGTGCGATTTCAGCTTGCAGTTGTAGTCAATATAGCCAACCAGAACAAGGAACTAAAACTCTACGGGAAGCAGCCAATTTAAACTAGGATATAAGATTCTCGAGCCCAAGTTTTAATTGCATGCTTAATTCGGTTCCAGGCGTGAGGTTATTTTTTGATTGTTCCTGTTTCACATTTAGACCGGTGGAATAATCCCTTTGATGCAATATCTGTTGCTGATATATGATGCTGTAAAGTTGCCTATGTAACCAAGGTTTAAAGTTTCACTTTATGTTGTTGTGTTATAAAGTTTATTGCCAACTGTTTTCACAGGCAAATATAAAAAAGCATACCTATCAACAATATTAAGGAATTCACGATTTCTATAACAATTTTATCATAAACTTTTATTTAGGATACATGTGAACAAAGTTTCTTATAACTTAATGTCATTTACTAGAGTTAACCTTTTTGTTTGTTTCATACAAAGTATACTTATAAAGAAGAGAACAATAGATTGAAATAAGCCTAACACCAAACTCCAACGTAACTCAACAAGAAAAAAAAAGAAGATGATCACTTACTCGTTATAGCATCCTCCTCCGACTGGCACCACCGGTAATTGCATGGTTGGAACCTGTACATTGGTTAAGGTGTTCACTCCGTTAGCGCTGGTAACGGGTAGGTTAGGATTGCTAAACGCTGCGTTTACTGGCAAAGTTACTGGAGGCAGGTGTCCGGGAACTTGGCCAGGAATTGTTCCAGGATAATTGATAAACTGAGGAATTGCAATCGTTGATGCCATTTCTATGTCTCTTGAGTATACTGGATTTGCAATGGCTTTGTACTTGCTCTAAATCTTCTAAAATTATGTATCAATCTTCTGGTTTCAAAATCCAAATAAAACAGCTAAGATCTTTTTCTTCTACAAAATCTTCGTAAAAACTGATGAAATTAGCAAATGATGAAACTGGTTAAATAAGTGAAAGAAAGATCAGGAACAAAAATGCTTCTACTCTGTAGCTTAGACTCTGAATAATTGTTATAGCAATATGCCCGCCTGTTCTATCTTTTACTACAGCGTGCATTAGCGGAAATGCGTGCAAAAAAGGCAACCCGTTTGCTGCCTGACATACGCCGGTCGCATCTGCATAGGATGTGCTGAGTTTAGGCAAGACAATATATAAATTCATAACGATCGAGTTTTACAGAATATACAACATCCCTAAACCCATTCTAAACCGAGTGAATGTAAAATGCTTCTGCTCATTAAAATGCCCCAAACCGGGAAACAATGCAACATATACAAAGATTATAAGACAAAGCTAATGAATAAGCTATCAGAATGGTGATTTGAATACGATAAAAGCATCCATTGTACAAACTTGGTCAGAGCTGCAAACATTGTAGGCCTATTCGGTCTTCAGTCAAGGGAAATTGGATAATGAAACAAAAGAATGCACTATTAAATCATTAGAATATCATAATATTACTCCTGATATCACTACAAACCACCAACACGGTACACCTTGTGTATCTAATAAGTAGCCTATAAGCAAGCAACTAACTCATCTCATTATAGTTACACTGCATGCGTCTGTTCCCACATAGGTTACACTGGAAGGCAAAAACGCTCCTGTTTGTCTAAGGGCTGACGTCCGAATACAACTCTTCCATAAATGTGAGTAACTTGGGATGGTGTAATTGTTAAACTTTAGTTGCCAACAACATCCAAAAGAGATTACAAATTAAGAAACCTAAAACATGACTTTTCAAATTTGCGATATCCCATGATCAAAAAGTCGGTCCTTTCAAATTCAATAGCAGCAATAGGCAGCTATATTTAATAAACTGAAAAATAACTAATAACGAAACTAAGTTAATTACCTCGTAAATAATCGTCAGTTAGCGAAAGTTCGTAGTCACGCGTATGCTATATTAACGTCAAACGGGTAACACAGGTGTCATGTATGACTTCGGAAATACCTCGAGCGACTTCACGCTACGTAGAAAATGCTCAGGCTACTCGTTTTACTGCGTTGGCAACAGAATCAATCCCGAAGTAGGCTACATTTGTTTCAAAAGCAGTCCGTGCGAAAACGAGAACGAAAATTTATTACAAATAGATTACGGATGTTTCAGCAATTTATTTTAACTTGCAACAAATTTTGGCTGTGGTCCAATGCGTGATCAATTGGCTGGGCTAAAATACTGCTATTAATCTACGCAATGGGCCACGTAATGGTCCGATATAACGCGTTTTGCAATCTGCTAAATGAGATTTGACGAAGATTGCTTCATGGTATCTTACACGTTTCCTTTACATATTACTTAACTGTAATTACGTGATCTTTGTTTGTTAAGTAAAATTAGCAATGCAATTCATATCAAGAACCTAAAGTGCCCTTAGATTGTTGAGTAGACCTACCTGTCTTTGACTCCATGCACATCGTTATAACCGTTTTAAGACAAACTTTTCATCCAATCTGGTAAACTACAAAAAAATCAGAATTACCTGACGTTTTTAGCATTATTCCTTCTCATTTATTGGAATAGCACCGATTGTAGCCTTCGCCCATTGCAAACACTCCGTTACTGTATTTTATTACATTTGGTTTAAGACCTTATTGTGTAAAGAGCTTTGGAGCAGACTATCACAAGTTTGCAAATGTTTCGGCTATTAAGCTATTAATTGAGGGCGTAAAAAGTCCAAACACAAACGTGCAACACATGTGAAATTTGCCCAAACTTAAACTTGCGCCGTTGTTCTCGGACAAAGTAAGCTGGAGAAGGAACTGCGTACAGCGTATATTTAATTATTTACGCCTGTAAATCGCGCTTCGAATTAGCTGGATATGAATGCGTCGAATCCAATTGCAGATAACGGAAACGTTTGAAACAACGGGAACACACGTCGCGCGTGCTGCGGTATTTGGAACTAATACAACGATTATGACAGCTTAAGCTCCTTTTGCTACAATGGTTTGTGACACAGACATCGGAAACTACATTTTAATTCAAAGTAGTATAGATCTTTTACATTTGTGCTTAATAATATCAAGCGTGTAACAATCGTCGAGTGCTGGGTATAAAAAGCAAAGTTTCCATACAAAAGTCTGTAAATTTCTGTAATTCTTTATGTCGCTTCAATTGATAAAAATTAGTTAGCAAGGAGAGAAGCATCCAAAATATCACCTTATAAATAAAGGTCTCATAAAGAAATCAAAAATATGACCTTTAACAGTTAACTGATGAGTTGAAATGTCGATAAGTGAATTGAGACTAATATGGAAAGTGTTTTGTTGAATCCCTCATTAAACATAAAGACCTTCTATACAAATATATATTTTACTGTATCACAATCATGTATTTTTACGCGGTTGAAAGACATTTTTTAAATATTTAACGCGTTACTTTGTCATAAACCAGCGGTGATAGGGTAATGTTGTTGAGAAGTCAGTCGGCAGAAATAACAATTAATCACGTGATCAGCGGTTGCCAGGCGACAAATTTACCACAGCCCCAGTGCGTGTGCGCGAGTACTTCCTCTAATGCACATGCGCCAGGAATCGTCGAGAAACCATCTGTCTTCGTGTTTCAACCCTTCTTACAACGAATGTTGTAACAGTCGCACCTGTTTTAAACTTCACGTCATGCATTAACTGGGAAATTCCACTAATAGACTTAACGTTGTTGTACTTATTTTACAAATGATGTTTCTACATCGTAGTTAACTTCTTGTATTTACATGCTTTACAAAAGCTTATCGTGTTCAACACCATTAAAGTATTTTACCTTTATCAAAATCGAACTGGAACGAAAACTCCTCGTTAATTTTATCAAGCAACTTATAGACTACTTGGCCTATTCCTTAAGTTTGGCTTTTAACTTCAGGCAAGCAACTTGATTGATTTCTCAGTCACAATTTTTCAACAACGTTCAAAGTTACTCTCTATTGCCGTCTATCGGCGGAAAAACTCTCATATTATATTTATCAACGATAATTATCAACGCAAAAAAGATGATAATAGTTTATTACGTTATTAGATGCTTTCTATATACAAGGCATTTAGAAACGCATTAGCACATAACAGAATATAAAAACCGAGTAATCAATATTGCGACCGTCACAAAAGCACGATGATACCATGTATGTCACCAGTCAATTTAAAACAATGCCATATTAAACTAGCTACCTTTGCAAACATTTTATGGACGGATAAAGTTTTACAAAACACGTCACATTAACTGGTGCGACACATTTCTCTGTTATGACAAACTTCGCATTCTATGTTTCTAGAGGAAGCACATTTTTTTTGATGATTATATCGAGCAATTGGTACAAATTCGCAAACTCGAAGCCAAATTGCCAAAATAACAAAAAGAATTCTACAATATGAAGTCATACAGGAATAGACCAATCAGCAGTGGAAATCTATCGATGGAAATTATCGACAAATTATATGGCGCATTACATGGTAACGTACAACTCCCAATGGGCAACAAATGCTACAGAAGTACCAAAATAATTGGCATAATTGCTTGAAATGCAGAGAAAAATCAATTTCGATAAGCGCAAAATTAACATAAAAAGTTCCATAAGAAAAATAGAAGGAACAAAAATAATTTTTTTCCTAAATATGAAGCTCAATTGCTTATAGTTGAAGCGATAATTAATCATGCTATAAAAAATTCTTTTAGCTTTTTAAACAAACAAACCTAATTCGAAAGCAAAAAATTCCTACTGAAGCTTTTCCAACACGATTTAGTATGCTTTGTCGTGATTAGATAAAATATGGACGCATCAGTAAATATGTGATACCAACGATCCTTTCACAAAAGGATTATAACTCTTTAAAGAAGAAAATACTCATCTTCCACCAAGCTATGTAAAGTTAACATAAATTCAAAAGAAAAGATGTAAAAGTTATTAAGTGGCTTCTTCGTTATCGAAGCGGCAGAAACGCAAAATTGGAGAAGGGTTGCATGTGTACCACAGCTGTTATAAGAACCGATGACTTCTACTGTCATTTGGCTCCAATAGTGCTTGTGGTAAAAGTTTGCAGTTACTTAGCAAAAAAATATTTGAAACTTGCATTCAGAATTATAAAATTACAGATGACGCAAGGCAGAGAGTTGGAACAATCTAATTAAATCAGCTAAAACTTTGAATTAAATCTGCGATCACAACGTAAACGGTAATAAGTCTATAGCACTAAATTGAATCACTTAACTGCGAAACCGTATAAAGGCGCTATATTTATGGATAGTTGATTTTCATTGTAATAATGTTATGAGCTAATCGACAAAATACCAACAAGTCAACTGATGTAAAAATGCACTACGCATGTTTCACTGCGAAAGTAGACCAGTTCCCTTCAGATTATTACTTCGTTAAACGGTAAGTTAAAATTTTCTGCGTTTCATCACGTTTCAAACACTGTGCCTAATAAAGTGTGTAGTTCTTTGAATTTCATGTTTACAGATTCTGTATCTCCAAAACGTATGGTACTGTCACGCGTGTGTCTTACGACCGTAACCACCAAATTGTAGGGTTACACTTCGATTCTTGGTAGAGCTTAGGTGCCATTTCCTGCCTTGCTATTAACCACGGGGGCGTGATTTTCTTCTAGTGGCGTGGGGCCTCCACCGAAAAACTTCTTCTGTTCTTCAAGTTGGGCAGTGAAGGTCTCTTCAAGTCGCTGTATGAGAAAAAATAAATTGTGATTAACTCACTGGGCAACAATTACGTCGACTTTGCTGTTTGTGAACTAATTATCCTGCCAATGAACTAAATTGCATTCTATGATCAAGATGGTTTGGTTGGTCGATGTAAGTAATATTTAATGAATTGCTTCTTCAATTGCAGAAGTAATTATTTAACTAAATGGCAGCTTAGAAATTGACAATCTAAAACAAGTCCGACAAATGCGATGGCTGAAATTAAAAACATGACATTGGTCCAACTAATAGATATGAAAACATTGGCCACAATTTGATGAAATGATTAAAGTGGAGAGCATCACATAATGATTGAAATAAAAATAAAAACAAATTAAGCAAACATCCGTAAATTGAGTATGTACGAAAAAAGATGATATTCTAAAAATATTGCAAATAACATTACAGAAAACTGGCATTGAAATAGCTGTCTCATAACAACCTTCAACACATTTAATGAACAATAAGCAAACCTTGGAAAAATGATAAAAGGCATGCTTATTATCATCTTGCAACTTCCAACTGCCAGCAAAAGTTATTCATGAACATATTGTTTTGATGCAATTATTCAAGCCATGTTGAAACGAGGAATTGCTTTTGTAGGAAAATTTATCTCCAATCACCGTATTAATTACACAGCTGTATGTTTGGTGAAGGATTGATAAGAACACAAGAAATAAATGAAAAAATCCCTAACTGATTCTTCTGAGCAATTTAACAGTGAAAGTCTAGTGGTATTCCTTGAGTTCACAAAAATTAGGGTGAGGGTTGGTGCATTTAAAGGAGTGAATACCAGTTTAACAGGTGATTGTAACTTATAAGGAAGACATATTTGCAGAACAATCTCACTTGCATATAATATGTGATCATTACGATTAACGTCAGGACTTGCAGCAATAAAAAATACTGCATGTTACAAATCTAACTGCATTCACTTTAAGTTCTAACTAAAGCAAGTGATTTTTTATTATTGTATTCACTGCACAAAATTAGAACATACAGCATTATATAATGATAATTGCCAATGTGTCAAATCAAAAAAATTATAACATTTGATCTTGATGAGATTTCAAAATCAAAATATACACGATAACTGTAAGCAGGCAAAGTGCTATTTCCAGACTAACAATCAAAGTAAGGGTGCTGATTGCATTGTAAAATCTGTAATTCAAATTAAAAGTGATATTCATTGCTAGTAAGTGACAAGCCTACCAGCCAAAACATGTCATTCAAGTCATAATACACGAGCAGGCATACACTGGCCAACAATAGTAACCTTGTCAGCATCCATTGGTTGTACAGGTTCAGACAACTGACGCTTGTGAACTGGTTTGTTTCCAGAGCCAGCGGAGAAGGAACTGAAGGAACTGAATGCTCTAGACAAGTGAGGAGATTTTTGGGATGTAAAGTTGGTCACTGATAAGGAGTGAGATATCTTTTGGTCACGTGGAGCCTTAAATGCATGGGCATCAGATCCCCTGTCCATTGATCCGGAGGCAAGAGATCCTGAAGTACTGGAAGTAGCGCTATCTAATTCATCAAAATCACTCAGTGAATACTCCTCCCCTTCCTCATCGGAGAAGTAGATGCTGAATCGATCCTTTAAACGCTTCTTGTACAACTCTGATTTTGCATCGCTTTCACTTTTCAACCTTTCTTCAAGGTGCTATACAAGTGACAAGGTGACACAACAGAGTGAAACAACAATTCTTTGCAACATGGGAATGTATTCAATTGAAATAAATCACAAAAAGTGCTTTATTACTTTTTTGTGTTTCTTTTTAATCAGTTTATTTTTTACTGATTATGTTCACACTGAGCAGTTAGTTTCACGATACTATTGCAATAGAGATATGAAAAGATTACTACTAATACACTTTGAAAGGAACTATTTTGCATACAATCTTATTATTGACTTTTAAGTAAGAATTGTCGGTATTACAGGAATATAATAAACACACGGAAATCTCTCTGGTTGACACAAATCAACATCAAACTTATATAACAGCTTACCTGTTGTAAGAATGACAAAGTGAAATAACAGTACTACAGTTAACTAATATTAATTAATTATCGTAATAATAATTATAGTTAACTTATAGAAAAATAAACGCTTGAATGGTAATAACATTACCTTTTTACGTGGCTTCAAATTATCCTTCCATTGATTTAAGTCTTGTGAAAATAGTTCATCCAACTTCTTTATCTTCTCAGATTCGTGCTCCACAAGCAATCTCCTTTTCTCGTTCTGAAGCTGAGTCAGCTCTTTTATGTTTGCAGTGGCCCGGGCTTCGAGTTCTTTGAACTGTGCATCATGTTTTAGCTGCAGCTTTAACTTCTCTGCTTTTTGGCGCTTTGTTTCTGCAAGTGTGAACTAAAAAACAGTGGCAAACAATAGAAATCTATAAAACTCTTTGTCAAAATATGATATTTTTTGGGTAAACTAATATATTTAACTACTGTACAATTGTGTTTATGACAAAAACTGTGAAATTTAGCTAAAACGCAATATCTGCAAAAGGTAGGTTAATGTTTCCAATAGTAATTCATATGAAACAGACATATGATCAAAAATATTTTGACTAAAATAAAACTAAAGAACAGAGGTATAACAGGCAAGTGTTCCAATAGAAAGTAAATAAATAAACATATAACTACAAGTAAATAAATACAGATGACGTAGATGGATAGCATGAAAGAAACCCCAAATCTGGACTTTGTAACATCAATAAAGATCCCATTAATGTTTCACAGATGAATACTTAGCATATACAAAAAACAGCATCGATCAACACTGACCTGTCTAATTTGGTCTCTGTCATTCTTTCGTTCATTTTGTATTTTCAAACTCTGCTTAAACATACTAAGTCGAGTTTTTCCCTCAGTCCTTTGGATTCTTGGGAGCCTCACCTTCTCCTGTCGCTGCCGATTGAGCAATTCCTCCTCCAGCCGCTTATTGTGTCTAAGCATCTGCTCTTGTTCCTGTAGAAAATGGTTCTTATAAGTATTTAATCAAGTGAAAAAAAGGATCATTAAAATCATTTGAACGTTGCATTAATGTACAGGTTTATGAAAAAGGAGTCTATATAGTTTACTCAGACTTTCAAAGGGAGGAAATTTCCTCAGTAACCCCTGTTGTAGCCTAAAATTTCACAATCAACATCTATTTGATATAAACCGTATGTTCATTTTCATTTGTGGTGTTAGTGGACACTAAACACCCATACATCTTATCATCTTTCAAGTTACGGTCAACATTTGCGTGCTAATTGAATTGCCGAAACTGAGAGAATACGACTGACATTTGTTAAAAAAGGCAAAATGAAGCACAAACCGATTTGTTATTGTTTGCTAATAAAAGCTAACTTGTCCACAAGGTATGCATTATAGAAAACAGTATGCAAGATTGAGTCAAACATTGCCAGTAACAAAACTCAGCAGTCATTAAAGTGAACGGTAATTGTTGTGTCAACAGCGGCTGCTAACAGATGTGGCCAGACAGATGTTTGCCAAAACGCAGCGTTTATGCATTTTACAAGGCACGCAAGTACTAACTTTGTCATGCCTTACAACCAGCTGATGCCTCTGCAAGTGATATTGGTCTTTAATTTGTTGTTTTGCTGTTTGATGCTTTTCATGTAAATGCCTCTCCTCTAATTTCCAAATGTCACATTCTCGAGCTGTATAAAAATGGAAGATATTAAAATAACTGAATAGAAGAACAGGTTTTTTAGTTTATATATTAGTAACAGAAAAAGATGCACACACATTTTTAAAACAAACGCAGTCCCTTGAAAGAATAAAAGTTGATTAAACTACTGGGTAATATTGATTTAAAATAAACTTCATACATCTATGTAAATCCTGCTTTTTCAACAAGCACATTTTCTCAGTAGCAGCAATTTCTCGCCGTTGATTTTCTGTGAGCTCTTTTAAGCTGACTCGCATATTTTCAGCTTGCTTCTCATTGAACTCTTTTTCCTGCACATCCGAATCAGAGGATATCAAATTCAAATTTGGTCAAAACATAATGATAGTGTATTTTAAGAAGAGTTGAATTTGATTTCAAATACCAAGCAGTTGTGATTACAACAACTAAGGCAGGTAAGCTTATAACAGGATATTTATTTCAACAGGAAACACTGACTATAGTTTCAGACTTGACAATTGTCCTTCTTCAGATCAAATTCACAATGACTAAGACATATAATAAAGATGAAAATATGATGATAATGACACATTTAAAATGATAAAAAGCAACCAGGAAATCGCTAAAAAGCAGAATAAGGGGTAGCACTCTACACTCTACAGTATGGGTTAACTGTTAATTATTCAACATGAGCTTTCACAAGCTTGAACTTGCGTCACTAGGTGTGTTAAAAGAAGGCCAAAATCAAAAAATGCTGAGCAAAGCTTACCGCATTCACTTGTTTCTGATGAAGATCTTCTTTTCGCCTTTTTGACACTTCCTTCCTCTGCTGTTTTGGCATTTGATCCAGTTCGACCTTCAATTGCTTGACCTGTTGCTTTAAATGTTCAACAAACTGCTTCCTAAAAAATGCACAAAGTCACATAGATTTAAAATAAGAATATAGCAGTGGTTAACTAAGATATTAACGAAATAAGTCATGCACTTAAATTAACATTTTTGAAATAACTATAAATTTCTGAACCTTTCTCTCTCCAGTTCCTTCTTAGTATTTGAAACCAGTTCCTTTCTCTTGTGTTCTTGTCCTTGTTCCAACTTTTCAACTTGAGATTTGTGAAGTCTTTCCATTTGAGTTATATCAGTCGTATATTGCTGCTTGAGATTCTAAACAAATTTCAAATTTTTTTACCGTGACAGTATTTAGGTTGTTTGCTGAGTAACTTTGATGCCTATTTCAGTTATCTGCATTATAAATTAATACAGGATTGACAAAGAAATATATGGGTTGCATTGTTACTTTGTTAGTAATTTGATCATTAACATAGACACTATTATTACCTGCATTTCAATTTCACATCTTTGGACAAGCTGTTGTAGCTGAACGGACAACTTGCTGTTAAGTGCAACCAGTTGTCGTTGTTCATCACGCTGAAGTTTCCGAAGCTCTTGTAGCTCCTGTCGCCTGTGTTAAGAAATGAATGGTATCACATTTTAATCGATTACGCAACAGCAAGCTTTACAATTTCATGTTCTGGGAACAAGATGCAATTTTGAATTATACCTGTAAATGATAAATATTGTAGCCTTAGGGTTTGCAGCAGTAAACATTAAAGTGTATACTGCTATCCAAATTATTTAAATCTGGAAATTGTGCAAACATCACTGAAAGTTTTAATATGTCCAACATTACGACATCACCCATTCTAATTTTTGCATTAACTATCTAATATTAACGGCTTGAAATCTACAGTTGAGTCCAGTTTTTCAAACAACCTTTTAAATTATTTGGACAGTTTCTAAAAATTTAATATCTAGCTATTTACAGCCAATAAATTAAAAGCTTGCACAACATAAAGAACTGTCATTTCACCTGAAAACCCTTTTTTCTTTTTGGTTTTCGATGTCTAACTCATCAATAATTTTGGTAGTTGTTGAAGTTACTTGCACACCATCAATCATGTATCGACGTGTCTTCTTCAAAGTTCGATGTTGCTGCTTGGAACGCTATATGTAGGTTTAAACAAACCAATAAGATAAGCTTGTAGTCTTTAATTCCAACATCTACACCGAGTTAGCAGATTAGCTAATTTAGTATGTATATATTTATTTAAATGTGTTATTGTATCATGTGTGTAAGTTTAGAGCACAGTTCAAGCTAAGTTCTACGTAAAAGGAATGAATCAAAGAATTTTTACGGCTTTGCAACATAGAGTATAAAAAAGCAATGCCAAACAAAAAACTGCATAATGAACTGAAACAAGTCATCATGCCATGCAAACAATAAATCGAAGAGCAAAATGAATTGATGCAGTATATAGCATTTGTCCAGACTGTCAGCTATGCCACCACTTTTGCACAATCAATTCATAAACATTTGCAGGGCTGCCGGTATATGTTGCAAGTATATTCTTTCAGCATACAATTACTGTGAACATGGGAAAATCTCTCGCCATGCAACACCAATTTGGCAATTACACTTGTCAAGTCAATCCCCAAAGGGGAGACTTCGCAGTAAAGTTACACAAAATCATTTCATCTGTGCAACACTAGAATATATAAGGTTGTAGCAAAATTTATTTAAATTAAGCCACAATACGAAAAAATTCAATGGATCCGTGATGTGATTGAAACTGCAAATGTTAATGAAGGGTAGTTGCTAGTGTTATGATATTAGGAAACACTTGGCACACTCCCAAAGAAATTGCAACGTTAACTTGTATACCATGAATATTATTCTGTTCATAAAAATATTACTAAATGTCTTTTGAAGTAAGCCACTTCAAATACATAAATATAAACGGTTGATATACCTGTAATACCATGTGAACACCATCGCGCAACACTTTGATTTGGATTAAAAAGTAGCCAAAAACTTCGAGACATAATACTGTCCCAAGTTATGCCCATAATCAGTAAAAATTAGTTAGTGATATTACCTTCACACAACCTAGAAACTAATAAATAAACAAGCCAACTCCATTAGCCAGACCAAACAATGTAAAGCAAGTAAATGAAACAAAACACCTCCATGCAAAGAAAAGTTAAATAAAAATTATTTAATACAATTTTAAGCTTAGCTGCATAGAAATAGGAGTCATCAAATCTTTCTTGCTCTGGCATAATATATCACTTGTTTTCCTTTTTTTTCTGAGACTGCAATCTTTTATGTGACTACAAAACTCTGTATGTCTACAGGACAGAAGGATCATATGACATTCTGTACACCACTTATTCGTATGATTGACATTGGCAAGCTTTTTAACAAGGTTCGGTAACAGGAGATAGGATAAACTTCCATTCTGGAGATAATCAAAAAGTTAACATTGCAAACCGTTCTTTGAAATTGTAAGATATTATACTTCTTATGGAAACCTGTCATCTCCTGGTGCCTTTGCAGCAGAGAAAATCTTTACGGATGCATCAGAAAAGAAAACTGATTGCTAGCAACTGAAGCTGAATGCTTGAAAGCAATTGTGCAAATAGATCATTAGATGCAATGAAATAAAGCTGGAAAGTTTTCATTAGCTGGCCATGTAAAAAGCTAACAACTACATACATATATTATTGCAGAAGCAACAGAACAGTAAAGCCCTGTTTAACATAGAGAACAATAACCAGCTTTCGGGGTGAAGTTGTGTAAAAAGAAATTAACTATTTGTGCACGACAGTCAAGATTATACATTACCAAATGCACAAAAAGTACTACGGCCTATGAAATAAGAGAAACACCCAATCTACAGCATGAGGCACAAGGCTAACAAAATAACATAGAGAACAAACCTCTGCAACCAAAGAGAACTTTCATAGTTGAGTATTGATGATTCAATGAGGTCAAGTTAAATGGACAAAGCAAGGTAAGTTTTAGCAGAGCAAGACATGTCAAGCTTAAGTTGATCAGTGGTGCTGACAAACTAAGCACAAAAAATTACTTAAAGCACTAGCTGCTAGGAGACGCAATTACAGCATATGCACCACATTTTGCTTAGTACTGTAGTATTATATATACAGTATAATAAACATGAGACAAAACAGGGACTATTAATTAAATTTCTCAATGATCTCTTTCCATATATGTTAGACCGCATAAACTGTAATGTAAAAATTTTATCAAGTCCTAGTTACTTTATGTTTAAAGTATTCTGAAATGTGAAGCAGAAGACTAAGAAACGAAACCAACCCAAAAGAATGCAAATTGCTGGCATTTGAAACCTGTCAGAACCCAAGTCTGTTAAAACAACAGAAACTAAAAAAAATGAGGCATAACAGAATGGGAGTTTAATAGATATCAACAAACCGACTAAAATTGCTTTTGAACACCGATTTCAAACAATTTCTATCAACTTTCTTAATCTATTTAAAGTTGGACAAAAATCTCTTTTACTGATACATATATATATTTAATTGATTTTAATATGATCAACAAATGTCAGCAGAGGTTTGAGACAAAGGTTCTTCTTAAATGAATTGACTTTATCAAGTACAGAAAAATGTACTAGCATTTGAAACCAATGGTCAATAAAACTAGGCGCGGTGCAAACAAGGGTAAACAGAAATGTTGATACATAAAACTGCTTTGTGTTTACTCATGGAACTTCTACCCATACCTCAATGATTTACATCACCTACAATCTGTTAACATAGGACTATAAATAGCAACAACAAATAAAAAGAACCTTCTCAAATAATATATATTATAGTACAAAAAAGTATTGGATGAAGCAAGGTTTTAACAGTACTATGTCTTTGAAGGCTATATGTTGTGTTTAACCATTTCCGAAATAATTTGCGACCTTTAGAAAAATAACCCATAAAACAATCTATATGAACAATGAACATCAAAGAGTCATGATAACAAATATAAAACTATGCATGGTTGTTACACCTGGCATCCTACACGCATACCACATAGAATGACAAAGCAGGAAACTTCCATCTCAGTCAGGTCATATTACTCAATATGAATGCAAATGCACATACTGTACAATGAGGTATATATACAACTTTGCATAAATTGCTCCCTGAAAGAATGTACACCACCCCCACACATTATCTCACAAAATGAAAATAACTACCTAGATCACTATTTGTAACTTTACCATTTACCAGTAACTTAATCAACAGCAACCACAAGATTAGACATATGCCAAAAATAAAGTAATTTGAACAATTTCTGTAGCAAAAATATCTTATATATATCAAAAAAAACTTGTAATATTGAAAAAATATTTGCAAGTTGTAATATTATACCCCAGAGAATGAATACAGCTGAACTTGCACAAGAGAAAAAGAAGTGATGAAACCATACAGACACCAATACAACCAAATGTTATGCATTTTGGTTGCTGTGGTAAATCACCATACCTTATAACCATGACCACAGTACAGGAAGAACAAAGAAAGGTTTAAGCTTGTGTTAAACTGTGATCATAATCAACACTATGACGACATTTACAGTCATCTAAACTATAGAATGTTTAATTGGTAAATGGTGTACAATAAATACCTGGGTGCCGTTAGATTGAACTTGTGTGGCATTTCCATTTGAAACTGGGAGTTTTATGTTGGGGTTTGCGACAACAGCATCATCATTACTGGGAGAGCCTGATGACTTTGCTTCTGTGTTCTTGGATTCATCTGATTTTTTGGAAACCTCTAGGTCTCTTTGCGAAGATAGAAGGGGAGTGTTTGACACAAGAGAATTTGATCTGGATGAGGATGCATATGGCAGGGACTTTACAGACACTGTGTCTTCATCAGCAAGAGAAGAGCTGAGGATTTGATCTAGGATATCGACAGCATTTGCCTCATCAGACGTCATTTCTTTCGATTGTGTTTGTTTTTCAAAGTTCTTTTCCAACATGGCTTTGTATTGGTCAGGGACTTTATTGATAGAGTGAAAAGAGGTTCCTTTGGATGCTTTATTGTTCTTTTCTGTTTCCTCAACGACTTTAATTACATCTGACTCACTGCTCATGCTAGCCTTACCTGGGTCAAACTTTTCAGATTCAGAAATACTGCTATTTCTACGTTCCTCGACTACATGCGGTGTATTTTCTATATCGGGTTTTTCAACTGAGGATATAACAGAAGATAACAAACTTAAAGATTCACAAGCAGGGCTATCATTAGTGGGAGTATTAGTAACCGTTTTATTACTGACGTGCGTTGATGGAGGAGCGCCGATGGATGGAAGTGCGGTCAAGCGGTCATTCTCTTCACTCTCATGCTCCACGCTCACAACTTTGGTGTTATCCCCATTGGCTAGATTTGATTTGACATTGTTGCCAGTTAATGAGCTCATTGAACCAATGGATGATGATTTGTTGTCAACTTCAGGAAGGGTACAAGCATCCATTTTGCTTTCTTTGACGGGCAGTGTTTCTTCAGTCTTGTTGTCTACTTTTTCAGGAGATTCTTGTTTCTCACTGACGTCAGGAGAGGTGACTTCAACGGGAGACTCGTCAATTGTTGGGGCATCAAGAACATTTTTTTTAACTACAGTGTCTGGTACAGTGGGTGTGACTATCGTAGTCACTTCAATTTGACCATTGGGAGTTACAGGAGGTTTATCAACTTTTTTTTCTGGTTTATCTTCTAAAATGTTTTGTTTTTGCTGAGGAGCTTGCATGTCACCACCAGTAACAACTTTAGCTTCTGCCCTTTCGGACACCTGTGAGAGGTCTGAATCACTTCGCACTAATTCAAACTCGCTGGGTGCAAGTGAACGACGAGAAACATCAGGTGTTCCTGATCCATCCTTGAAAGAAAATTGTGTAAGTTTTTAAGTGAAAAGTTACTATAACGAGATATGCCCAAAACTTATCAAAATTAGAACCTCAATAGTCAATACCGTATATCTCAAAATGTTAGACATTATGTGTGTAAATAATGCTTCTAACTGAGCTGTTAGCAAATGACCACACCTCCGAATCATCAACTTCTTCAATAACTTCCGCGTTCGATTCAGCGATCAGTCTAACGAGTGGAACTTTTGTTCCATTTGTCTTTGTTCCATCAACTGAAGCAATAAATGGATGAGAGAGAAGTTCCTGAAGAGTTGCTCGCTTGAGCACATCTTTCACCAGACACCGAGCAATGAAACTGTTGAAATCCTTGGACCTGTTAAAAGTATGTGGATCTTTCTTTCTGCAGTTTGTCAAGGCAAATGATCTTGTCTGGTGCCATAAGAACAAATTTAAGGTTTTTAAAACTGGAGTACAACACATGTCTGATTTTAACTGTTGTTTAATGACAGCTGTTTAAATCATATTAACAATATACAAGATAACATAATAATGACAAAATGGTCATATACTTAATAATACAAATATTAAAGGTGAACCTAAGCAGGTAAAAAGATAAAAAACAAGGAAATCATATTGCAATTTCCTACCATTTTTCTGGCAATTCCAACACTGGAGCATCTGATTTGGTAATACGAAGCAAAACTCGAACAGGATTAAGGTCATGGTTGGGTGGTTCAGTCTGGGCTAATTCAATTAAGGTGATGCCCAAAGACCAGATGTCAGCAGAGTACGTGTACGGAGTGTCCTAAGATTGTATTTTAAACATTATTACTAACATCAGTATTTGTAAATAATTATAAACATATTATGCTACCATCAATGATGAACAGAAGTATGGAATAATTGCTTTAAATCATAAAAGCATAGCTTTCCACCAATATCAACTACCAGGTCCTGTAATTAACTATTTATGAGAAACTATATAGGCTCTTTCAACAAATTTGAAAATCTCAATAAAAAGCATGAAATCACATAAAATTTCAGAAACATTAAACCATTTTTTTCTTGCACATTCCGTTTTCTTGTATACATGATTACATGAGTGCGACGGCAGACATAAAGGTTTTTCTTAACAAACTTTGCCTACTTTATTTTTGTTAATCTCAAATCTGAATATGACATATGTAGGCTGTTCAGTCCGTTTCAGTGGAACTGGTTAAGTAAAACAAAAGTTGATCTTATGAAGAGTTCAGACATTTATTGAAAAAATCCTCCAAAGTTAGGAAGCTGCTACCTAAGCTAACACAGGTTTCAAAGTTTGACCAGGTTTGATGTCATGGTCATCAGTTCAACTTATTGTGTCATTTGATGCAAAAAATAAAATTATTTCTGGTTGTTAATTGGTTTAAATAAATTCTATAAATGGAATAATGAATGACCGCAACTTTCAAACAATGCATAGTTTGTGGTAAAAGTTGTTGAAATCCAAGAGGGCTACTTAAGTGAAAGTTTTCCTGTCTTTCTATGTTCACATGATTCAACTGTGACTTATTTTCTGGCTCACAAAACTTTTGCATGCAACTTTTTATAATCTAGTCTTTTAATCTTTATAATATTTTATCTAATAAACTCCGAAGAATGAGTTCCTAGCAGCAGAAAACAATTTTACTGTCTAATTTATTGTAAAAAAATCCTTAAAGCTATGACTTTATTGGCGTTTGCAGGCCTAGTATAGATAACAAAAAACAGCATTTACTCACTGGTTTTAGACCTAGCATGACACTTACTGTCAATCAATAGTCCACGAGCACACAAATAGCAATATGCAAATCAGTGATCACCCAGTTTACTGAAAGGGTGCAATACTAATTTTCATTTTGTTGAGCTTAGATTGCAAATGGAAATCAAATACTTTTAGATTTAATTTTACCTATAAAATACAAAGGGCCCATTCCTAAATTTAGGAATTTAGAAAATAGTATTTATACTATGGTAAACACTTTCACAATTAGTTAAGTATCCTAAAATAAAAACTTTTATAATTTATATACCTTAAAAGTCTCACACATTATGACTTCAGGAGCCATCCAGTAAGGGGTCCCAATGAAAGTGTCTCTTTTGTCAATTGTTTTTTCATTTTGAGCAGAAACACCAAAATCAGCTGCAAAACAGACAACAATAGTTAAGAGCTGTCATTTAATATGACGTGTAGATGTTCACGAAACTGCAAAACGGAGAATTTATAAAAAAAATTCGAAAAAAAAGAAATATTACAATCGACAAACAATAGGCAATACATATTTTCCTAATTAAAACATGCAACTGGTATTATGCCATCATTATTACCAAGCTTGACATCTCCTGCCATTGTTAAAAGGATATTTCCTGCTTTCAAGTCACGATGGATGATTTTTCTTTGATGAAGATATTGCAAAGCCTCACATGTTTGTCTGCAAACAACTTTAATTTGATCTTCATTTAATCCCCTTTCCAGTTCTGTGAGATAATAACTTCTGTCAGACAATAAATGGCTTCATTCACATTCATTATCTCGAAGTTTGATAACAGCGTATCGCAAAACATGGCTAAAACAAAGCAGATAATTTGGGAACATACAAAGTTTCAGGAAATTGGTTTAAAGAGCAATGTTGAATGTATTATATTTCTCTTAATAACTAAATGCATGAAGGAAATCATATTGAAAATATGTGGTGTTGTGTGGCCACAGTAGAGTCGTTTAAAATTGAAGCTTATTGGCAGTCAAGCCAAGTGTAATTCAGCCATGTTTGTAGCTACGTATACAGTAAAATCATGTTACAGTAATAGAATGTAAAAGAACAGGCATTAAGTAAATAAAATGAAAAACGTTCTGGCCCATACACAAGCCACAAACAGCTGGTTTATTTTACGAGACCTCATCGACAAAGGTCATAAAATGAGACAATTAAAAAGCAACACAGTTAAAAACATTTCACAAAATATTCTGACAAACTAAACAAAGGTGAAAAATCTACACGCTTTGTTATTTTTGTAAAGCATGAAGCTTCCAGTAACCAATAAATACAGCAACTGCTTCAGGAAATAATCAAGAAAATACAACAAATAGCAACATACAACATCATGCTTTCACCATATGTAGGCTATACATTAAAACACACAAGGTTCACTACAATGCCGTACTTACCAACCATAATAGAATCAAGTGCACCACCATCACAAAATTCTATTAATACCTGCAATAAAATGGACCTCTTTGTTCCATGCTCAAAATACGAAAATTGTATATTTTACCAATCAGTTACTTACATAAAACACTAACAGTTCCTTTTTGCTATATTCCAGTGACTAAAACTTGCATGAAAACTTCATTAGGTAGATTAACTAAACCGTTTACCCATAAATTGAGCTCATAATAATATGCATCAAGCAGTTTCACAACATTGGGGTGGTTGCATGATGCTAAAATGTCGATTTCCACAGCAAAATCTTCTAGTTCTTCCTCATTGCGACACTCAATGATTTTTGCTGCAGCTAATCGGCCATCACCTCTATGCCGGGCCTTAATACAGAAAATAGAAGTCAATAGATTGTAGATTAGATTGTAGATTAGATTGTAGATTATAGATTATTATCAAAGCCTTTTATAAAAAAAGGTGAAACAATGACAATTTTTAAAATGATGTTGTCTGAACCGTGTTAACCAAATTTTAAAGTAAAATAAAAAACAGGATATAGTTTGGTACTCATAAGGTTAACTTTATATTATTCGTCACGAGCTTTCGCAAGCATAAGCTTGCTTCTTCAGGTGTACTGTGAAATCAATCATTTCATCAAGCTTATTCATGCGAAAGCTCCAGTCAAAAAATAAAATATTTTTAAAATATATCATAACTGTCAAGTCTTACCCAAAAACAAGTACTGAGAAGACATAAAAAAGTTGTCTCAAATTTTAATAAAGCAAGTCAAAGTTTACTTTATATAATTATATTTTGTCAAATGTCGTTAAGTTTGGTTTGCTTACTTCATTAAAGGATTATAAAAAGTGATGCTCTGTTTAACTGAGACTATTATCTATTTATATATGATTTTATTAAATAACAATGGACAAAAATTATTGAAGTAGAAATTTTGGATAGTTCCTGGATGAGTCACTTCTGGACTATGACACATACTAAGTTTTGCTAGCTAGCTACGGATGAAAATGTTGTCTCAAACGAAAGAACAAGAATAATTTGCACAAAAACATTATAGAGTTACGAAAAAATCCTCTACACTATTTACTGTATTGCTCACAAAATATACGTCTACAAAAAATACAAAAAGTTTCAAAAAATTGTAATTAAAAGAGTTTCAACAAATAAATTTCTTTTAGTTGCCAATACTGGTCAAACACTATTTGGAGAGAATTTCATGTTTGCACATTGCTGGGAAAAATGTTTAACAAAAGGTCAACAGAAAAGTAAACCTTTGATATGAAATCCTTTAGGACAACATGTTGAACGTGCAAATAGAATGTTGTACCTTGTAAACTGTTCCAAATGCACCATCACCGAGTTCACTTATTTTCTCCCAGTGGGCTTCTGGATTTTCTCCACGTTTAATGTTGCTGTATGTTTTGGGTTTTGTTTCCACACCACCCATTTTAAGAATTTTCTTGAAAAATGACATTTTTGGTTATTGATTGCTGTCAAGTTACAAATCAACTTGTCGGCTTAAGACCATAACTTCTCCTGCCCTATACCTAATGCATAATTTAGAGCAATATACAACTGAAAATGTGTTAAACTACTGTTTTATAATTATTATATAAATATCAACTAAAATAAATTTTGAAATTTCAACATGTAATATAATATTGTATAATAAGTATAATAATATTGCATAATAATTATATATATATATTGTATATATAATATAATATTTATGTAACATGTTAAATAATAAATGTAATAATAGTTGAAAATTGGAAATAAAAGGCATGTAAGTGAAACATGGCCAGAAAGAAATAATTATAATCCATGCAAAATGCACCCAGTTAGTTTGTTCAAAAGTGTCATGCAATCAACAAAAGGAAATATGAGTGTTAAAACCAAACCTTACTTAGGTATGTTAAATATTTTAAGGCTTCTTATAAAAAAGTGATCAAATTTTGCACGGATTCACAGTCATAACCATCATTTAACACAATAGCGGGAATATTTTGTAAAAACTGATCATAAGAAGTAATTGGTTATGATATATTAACTTAAATTTCTTCAGTCATATCCAACCAAATATAACAAAAACCTTTAACCCATCTGAAACATTTTTTCAATAAATATATGTATATTATAACACAATACAACAATATAGGAAACAGAGTCTAGTTTAAATATGCACACTAATATCAAATATGACGATCATCAGATTATTGTACATAATGTCATAACTCATAACTCCCGTCCATTTAGCTCTTTAGACAATGAGTGCAAAAGCGAACTAGGCTCAATACATACATAGGCCTGCTAGTCTATGTAAGCTTATCCTATATATACAAGTTACGAGTATGATTATGACATACTGTATAATATCTCTATTAAGTGGCTGGCTTGAAGTTGCATTGATATAACAAAATTATGATTGAAATGATTTTGCATGAATGTTAACACCTGTAAGTATCTTTCAAGTAAGAAAAGTTTAAGAAACTGTTTTCATTTGCTTTGTTAAAAGCGAAAGCTGCACAATCTTTAAACAACATAAAAAAAATTTTAAACATATAAGTTTTAGTGTTTCAGCAGAGTAAACCAGAAAACCTACAGCAAACCATCTATTAACAAATTAACATTGTAGGTGTTAATCAACAAACACAGCAATAAAAATGCTAGCAGAGCATTTTAGAAGTTTGTTAGTAACCAAGTCATATCGAGAGTCAATGTTCAAGCATGCTGACATGGGATGATAATACACATGACAAGTTTGCTCACCACAAATCCTCTGCTTTTTATACAATGAAGTTTAGTATGATTGACAACAGGTAAGCTGAATTGTTCCAATAAAGTTCTAAATCCAAATGGTGATGACGATTGGCAAAGATTACGTATGTGATTGTATATCTCACACTGATTTTGCAGTTATCAGGCACATAAAATTGACACACCGAAGATGATAAAGTGCAACACCTTGCTGGTGATATTTGTATTCATACGCCAAGCAGTCATGAATTATGTTCAAAGTTTCGCTTGGGTTACATAATAATTATGAAGTTTACTAACATCTTCATCTCCAGTAAGAGGGCACTACAAAACTAACAGAGTAATGTTTTTGAATGTATATACAATGCAGTTTTATGCTATGTTTATCACTGGTATATCATATATATATAAATATTTTCAAATCATGTGAATGCACGATAAACACCTTTCGTACAAGCACTCAGTGTCACCAACTCAGCTTATTGCTACAATTCAGCACACTCACCAGCATTCCAATTGTTCACAAATTTATGTATTTTACTCAGATATACATCTACGAAATAAGTTTCCATAAACAAGATTGAAGGAGGCGTATGCGAGCAATGAGGAATCAATGCTGAGTTAAAGTCATGCAGAGACTATTCTCAAGAGAAAGACTATGATAGCCTTCCATACAATCCTACTGGAAAGTTTGCTTTCGATGTGCCAAATGAATGCGACAATAGATATAGCGCCAAAATTTGCGCCACGTCAACGTAATAGGGCTACTTATAATATAGGGCAAAACAGCAATTTTACGCTAGAAAATTGGCGCAGAAGTTAACTTTCTGCACCAGACAGCCAGAGAAATCTGGCATACCATACAAACTTTCCAGTAGGGCCATATGATAACATTTGGCAAAATGACTTAAGTTACCTTACAATAAATGTGAAACTAAAAATTGAAGTTTTGGATAACAACTCAGGCCTATCAGGCTGGAAAAATTGGTACTTTTCAACGAGATATCGGAGGTGAAAGATGCCAAAATCGGAGAGACCGGGTGCAGGACAGCTACAGAGTCGGGTTTAGCTTTGCGGTCTGCCGAAACTGAAGAGTTTGGCCATTTTCAGCAAGATCATGTGGGCGCCATACAACCAAAAATGACAAAATGTGTGGGTGCACAAATATGTTCAGATGCACTTCAAGTGCGTACCTTGTGTGCAAATCAGTTACACTTAAAAATTCAATCTCTAAATGAGTTGAAAATTGGGTGCGCATAAGCTCTGTGTCCAAGTCCCTGAAGTCCATAAGTGCAAAATTACACACCAGCCTGAGTGGAAAGTACGGCAGTTTTCGACGAAAATTCAACCGTGCAAAGACATAAATTCTGATATGATGGCATGCACTGTTGAACCTTTAATTCTTTGTTTATTTATTATAAATTGGAGTTCAAGCAATCAGATTTTCTTTATTTATTATAAATCGGCGTGAAGATAAAAAAAGTTCGGCATGCACGTTGATGTTACTGTGTTAATGAACCTCGTGGTTCCAAATCTGGCTATTAAACATGTCCTTTCTCAGCTATAGGTTTATTGATTGCAACATTAAAGCAATTAGTTTTGATATCGTTTTAAAAACTGCACCACCCTAACGGCTAATCTACCGGCCAAGCTACCGAGTGCCGACAAAACGATACTGCGACACAGTCGGGTCTCTTTTACTTTTTCACTCCAATATCAGGATGACGGAAAAGAGTATTGAAGAATTATTAGATCTTAATTTCTTTTTAATTACCTCTTAAGACTTAACTCCTTCTCAGGTCCAAGTCCGAGAGAAAAAGTATAAGAGACCCAAACAGTCAGACAGGCTAGTTTCATCACATTTCATGGTACTCTGCTATAGTCTAGCGCAGTGCTTCTTAAACTTTTTTGGTTTTGTTCACCCCTAGCATCCATCTCCAGATTTCATTCACCCTTGTCCCATGATATGATAAAACTATCCCGTCTATATATAACAGCACAAAACGACTTAGGTTGTTTTGATTTTTGTTAAGAAAAACTCAAGCTAAGTTTTACCATTGCAAATCTACAATTTATATGAGCACTATGGTTTTGCACTATTGCATCACTTCTGTCTGATCACCTGACGGTTCACCCTTATTCACCCCTTTTGGTTGGTTCACCCCTGCAAAAATTTTATTCACCCTGGGGTGAACCATTCACCCGATTAAGAAACACTGGTCTAGCGTAGCCTAACGAACTCTTATAAGACGCTAGTCTATTTCTATCAATTTTCACCAAACCGGATTGGCATTGGAGGAGTGTTATTTTTAGTCACAATAAAAATCTTATATTACTAAGTTTTGTTGGCTGGTTGCTGCTGTACTGGATTGCAGCAAGTAATCGCAAACAAACAAGTGAAACAACTTTATCAATATGCTTAAAACAAAATTAATGCAAACAAATGTTCACTTGTTCTTATTTTTTATGTCACTTACACAGCAGTTGCACTTGAAAAAGTGTCGGTTTGCTTTGTACATTCATTACTTTTTGTTTTTCAGTGCTCCCTTTCTGTCAGCCATAACAAAGTTGCAATGCTGCACCAAAGGTGTTAGAGTTTTATATTTTGTGATTTATACAGTGAAATGTTCTCTCCTCTTTGGTTAAAACTTTTAGGCTATCCATTCTGCCAACCATCCATTCTAATTCGCTTTACTATTAAGATATGTTATCGGTAACAAAACTCTGTTGAAAATAATTAATTAATCAATATTGTATAAATTCCTTTGTGATCAAGTTGTTGCTTTTTTAAATATAAGTGAAACTGATCATCCGAAAATCACTGTCGATGAACCAGAGAAAATTCCATCTTGCAACGAGCAGTATTGTCATCACATCTTCCAAAGATTAATTATCATTGGTGTGCATTCTTCTGGTACAAACTCGGACTAATCAACAACGCCCTTCTGTAGTTCTATGGCCACCAGAAACCGGGCTCTTGCCGGAGATGGACTTTCTTTTACGGTGGGTTTTCTATTCCCATCCACTGATGTACAACATTGAAGCAATTTTCAATCATCAGTTGCTTGAACACATCACCTGCTCGTTTGCTTAATTTTTCGCTTTTTCGGCTTATGGTTTATGGACTTAAGTAATTAGCCTATAGTTTAGTGGTCGTGCTAGTTGTTACCAGCAATTATTAATGTTATTTTACTTGAGCACTTTTTAAACGTTTTCGGCTTGGTCACTTATTTCTGTTCATTGGCGCGTGTTAGAAACTGGCTTGATTTTTCGTCCCCACCGCCATTTTGACGAGAACTAAATAAATGAATGAAAACTGATAATGCATAGTGTCATGCTCTACGAGTACTTAACGCTTTTTATGATTATAGGTAGCAATTTTTTATGTTAACTTGGTTTATAAACCTTTGGTCATCTCTAAATGCGTTCATAATACGCTAGTGGAGTCGTTTCTCACGCCAGCTTATTTGTGGTCCAACGGTTTTGGCGCCTTTTTAGGCTTACGCCCTAAACCACAAAAAATGCCTTACAACTCGCGAATGAAATTTATTTACATGTTTTCCAATTTCTGAGTGATAAAAAATTTTAATATGTTTTCTAAAGGCTAAAACTGGTGATCGAAATATTTCATAAACTCGTTGTAAGAGCTGTAACTTCATGGGAAACTCGATCCTAAGTTTGTCGCCGTCTGCAGATTACCAGATGTTCGACATCTTCCACATAGACCATACTCCTGAGAACAGAGAAGCCTTGTGAGCTTTTTGAAAGGCGTCTTGTATGACAGCTAACAGACATTGACCGCCGTCAGGAGAAAGTGACAGAACCGTAGACCTGAAGAGCACTTTGCCTTGTCTTAACTTAATTTACCTGTTAAATTAATTATCTGACTCTATTGTTGCGTGCGGTTAGAATACTCTAACCTTTTGTCGGCCGAAAGGTTTTAATATTATACAACAAAAAACGCTTAGAAGAAAAGGTGTTTATTATAGGTGCTGTACACTTTCTCATCATTACGAATAACCAAGTACATAAGTAATGCTAATGCTTATAAGATTTCTTTTGAGTTGCAATCACCATGGCTAGCGTAGACAACTCATCTGTTTATTTCGATGATTCACTCGGCTAACTCTGCTTGCTGGTAGAAGTGCGAGCTTATAAAACGTGATGAAAGTTAAAATGTTCGACAAGAAGAAACGCAACAATTCGTAACAGATGCATCGAGGAAAACCATGTGTTGACAATGTGAGATACATTTTATGTGAAATAGCTAAAGCTGACACATTGAGACATAGATAAATAATAATTAATTAATCAGTGTTAGAGTTAAGAAGCGGAGATTTCCAATAAAGACTTCTTATCAGCATAGATGCTGGAAAACAACCTGGGAACGTACTAAAAGGAGTGTTCACATGAAGTAATTCAGAGCAAGTTTCCAAATATCAAACGAAAATTGAAGTGTTTATCAAAAAATAATTTCATAAACTTCAATCAATAACCAGAAAACACTTTTGCAAGAAATGATGTAATGCAGTGGTGGGATTCAAATATTTTAACATCCGGTTCTCTTACTAGTAGCATTCCATATTGACCCGGGTTCAACATAGCCTATATAGATCTATACATACGCTTGTTAACAACCGGTTCGCGAAAGTCCTAAAAATTCCAAGAACCGGTACGAACCGGCTACATCTCACCACTGATGTAATGGTATTAAAAAATACCACCCAGGCCGCTACAGATCTACTGTCTCCAAGATTTTATGGCATCTTTTTCAAACGTGCTAGTTGCTACAAATCTAATTGATAGTTTGCAACCATCTTAAAATTTACACTAAAGTCAACCGTATATAAGACACACAGCTGCTCATACCCACGATGTTATGCGTTGGCCACGTGTCATTGATGTGTAGCAGGCGAGCGCAATCGATATGGATGGAGACCTCGAATCCAACTGTGGCCGTTTACGATTTTTGGGATAAATTATTTTGGCTTATAGGTTACTGTGACCTGTGATGCTTCACAAACTTCGTGTGAGACGTCCTGAAGCATGGCTAAGAGATAAGCTATGTGTAGCCTACTGCCTATGAAAAGACTGAGCGAACTTTTTGGTGACATCTAGGATTTGTGGTAACCTATCTGACTCCTTCATTGGCTTGGTTGGGTGTTCACCTCAGTAAGCATCATACTTACTTGCAGACCGGCCAGCAAAAGATAACTGCAAAAAGCGTTTATAGCCAAACGAGCTGAAACTTAATAAACGTACGCAAAACGAATACTACAGCCAAGACAGAAGGCATATAAGCTTATTTGCTGATGAGACGTTTAGCGGTCGATACTACAACGGATTATCAAAGCATTGGAGAATGGAAGGGTATATAATTACTGCAGTTGGTAAGCATTAGATAAGTAGTCTAGTCATCTACTGTAGTATCTAAGATATAACAGTGCTCAGTGGTAAAAAGGAATAGAATAGAGGAAGTGACTGAACGTTTACACTGAGCGATATTTGAAGCGCGTCCTAGAGAGCTTAGACTAGAGCGAAGAGCATAGCATAGAGCTCCACAAACTTAGTCGGAATCTCGATCAAGAAGGTGAGTTACATGTTGTGTGTCCAGTGGAATACTGTAAATTGAATTTAATGTTGGAATAAAGTGCTGCGAGTTACGACTCATACGAATACAAAACCCAAAGCCTAAAAATATTTATATTGGATAGCGTCTTAGACGTTCGATCGATGCGCTACTACAGTCTGCAGCAGGCATACAACCTTTAGCAATGTAATGAAAAACAATTGTACGGTAAAGTTTAGCCTTAATACAGTAGGTGGTAGTTGGTGAGAAAAATGTTAAAAGAATTACCGCAGTACAGTAATTCGAGGACATTAAAAGAAGACCATATAATAAAACTAGGCCTATCGTGAAAATCAGTGTTCAATACAATATGAAGATTTCTGCACTTCACATTTTTGCCACAATTTGTAACAATAAAGTCCTTTCAACTCTCCCCAAGTTATCTTACCTATTATGCGCTAAACTTTCATCGCCAGATATAAATAGATTGTCAATGTGGTGTATAAAGAAGTAGGCTATAAGCCTGCCTGAAGTTTAATTTATAAGCATGATTGCCATTAGGGGTGTGCCGCGAGGAAAATTATTCGGGTTCGTGCGAACCTGAATATCATGAAAGCCGACACGAACGAATCCCGAATCTATTCGTATTAGAACCAAACAATAAAATTTCCTCCAAAAGTTGTCAAGTCTTGCTACTAAAATGACGTAATCGATAAACAAGTCGCTTTCTTTCGAAAAATAGTGTTTAAAAATCGATCGAAAAAGCAAAATCGTTAGGAAAACGACCTTCATTGTAAGTACTGCTGACTCTAGTTTAGCACTGTCGGGAAACTAGATCATCTTTTTTTACGAAAGTCAGTAAATTTATAAGTAATACTGTATTCGGGTTCGCCATTGTTGGTATTCGTGTTTGCCCGAATCTTCCATAAAGGCGATATTCGGCGAATATATTCGGGTTTGGGTTCGTATCGGCCCATCCCTAGTTGCCATACCATCCTTATTTCTAAGATTTGTCCTTATTTTGAAGGTCTATGCCTAAGAAAAAATTTTTTTCCTTATTTCTAATAAATTTATGTCCTTGTTTTCACTTGCGCCCTTATTATTTTCTTATATTTAGGGCAGAGCTTTTCATATTGGACATTTCGATAAAACCTAGTGCTTCATTTAGAAACAAAGATAGGAACAGCCTTAGTGAAAGCACGGAAGTTTATCCTGCAAACAAAAGTACACTTAGACAAGACCTGTGGTGAATAGTGTCCCTTTTTTAAACACATCGTTTTTTCTTGAGGCCTTTTGCATTGAATTGACGTGTCGCATGAATACATTTCGTTCAGCAACATCTATTCCGTTTTAATCTTATCTTTTTTCCTGGTTGCCTTTATTTTTTAGTCTAGATCGATGGCAATCCGGCTTATAAGTCTAGCCTATCTAATTTAAACATGAAATTTTAATTGAGTATCCACTACAAAACAAATGCCTATATAGTCTCCCGTGCAGTAGATAGCAGGAAAACACCTAATTTTTCTTGCTTTTGTGAATTTATTATTTCTCACTTGTTATTTTCCTTCTTTATACAATTTTTAAGTTACAAGTTCTACTATAAACTAAAAATTGACTTTGTCTTGATAAATCTTATCTTGAGATCCCTCCTCAGGTATCCCTGTGCTAAATAGCTTGAGTTGATTTGTGTTGAATCGTCTGTGAGTTCAATTGTCCTGGATTGAGGTGACATGGAACTAGATCAAAACTTTATTAATTTTCCTGCAGTAATATGAACATGAAATAGCCTACTCGATTTCTGTTATAAAATTATCGGCATAATTATTATGATTTTTGTAGACTACGAAAAGGTTATATTATGACTTCTCCTCGTATCGTATATCGTTTATTTTTCGTCATTGTTTGTGGTGGAGCGAAAAATAAAATGTTAACTGTTACAGCCGGATGACATAATAACTCTGCAAACAAACAACAAACGGAAAAAGCAGAATGTCCAAAGGCTTAGCATTAAAACTGCATGAATTAAAAAACGACTTAAAAACAATCAATAATGGTTAGCACGGACACTAAACCCCACATACAAATTACAAATATTCCAAACATACAGACGCAAAAATATCGTCATAACTATCCTAAAATAACGTATTAAATTAAGATCCTATTTAAAGCGTACGTTGATGCTTTGTGAAAACTCATATAAAGAAATTTAAAAGTTATATGCCAATCAAGTGAAATCGAATAATCTTTCATGGTGTGCCGCGGGACAGTCATTTGGGAATTATTGAGCCACGAAGTTTGTTTAACAAAACCACAATACAATCGTTTTATACTTGTTTTATCTCAACACTAAGCGGAAATAATGACGATAGATTTTCGTGCTTATTTTAAAGGTTTACATTCTATACAAGATAACCAAACGCCACATTGTTACACCACGTTACGTTTTTGCGCATAATGACTACTGCAAGAATATTGGCGATGGCAACTTGTACGTAAGAGAGAGCATAGTCAAAAAAGGTAGGCATTTCATAATGCTATAATACAGTACTGTAGTTCTAACAGCTTCTATTTGTTAATATTGTACCAAGACATCTCGAACAACAGTTCTGAACAATGGTTTGCAGGTTAAGTTACAAAATCAAACTTATTGGTCTATAACAGGGGAGGCCAAACTGCGGCTCTCGAGCCGCATGCGGCTCTTTGAGCCTTTCATTGCGGCTCTTTAATGAATTAGTATTGTTGAATTTGACATGCAATTTTCCCGGACAAGACAAGTTGTTTGATCAGATTATGAAACAATGCGTTCTATCACACGTATTAACAATGGACTGATTGTTAGTAATAATCAAATCACACTCCATAAACCACATTATTGTACAGAAGTGTGCTAATTTGTACACTGTAGTTAAGTAAACTGTCAGATTGAAGCTGTACGTCAGGGCTGACCTAGTTTTAAGTCTTGGTTACGGTTATAATAATAATTGCAAAAAGAGTTGGTGAAGCCCAGTTGGAGACTCATAGTATCACCACCCAGCACTAATGTTAATCAATAGCTACACTTCTTTGTGAGTGAATAAATTTGTGTTTTTTATTGTGTCTGTGTTGTGGCTCTTTTAAAACTGGATTATGTTATATGCGGCTCGAGCATGAAGCAGGTCTGGCCACCCCTGGTCTATAATAATTATTTAGGTGTAAGCGCAAACATTTTTTCATTCTATTACTATTTACCCATTTCGATGATAATCATTATGTGATTTATGCTGGGCTTATAAACGTAAAGTAGTTTCGAAAAATATTCTATGGAGCCATCATAGCATCAAAACTGAGCTAGCGGTTTTGGTCGGTGTAGCGTATAACTATATTTTGCAAAGCGTGAAATGACTAAAGCGAAAGCAAAGCACTCAATGTACGTTTGAAGTGCGTGTCAAGCGCTAATCGAATCTTTCAATGATGTTGTATATTAGGTCTCTTTGAAGATTTTAGGTTGGTTTTGTTCTCGAAACGAGCAAGAAAATATGTTTACCAAAAGTATTTCGTTCATTTCAAGTGTATCTCCAACGGACGTGTTGTTGTAGCCATAGAGAATTAAGCCGTAGCTTTGTTATAGGTTGGTTTAGCGGCTATAAACGCAAAGCATTAACTTTTATTACCAGAGATTACGTCTATGGATAAACACGTAGAGTACTACAGAGTAATAAAAATAACTTTGAACAACAATATAGCTTTGCAAACCTTGGATAGTGAACAAGCTAAAACTTACGCGTTTATCGATACTTATATTTACCATATTAGGCCTACAAGAGTTAAGTAATTGTGATATGGCCCTGTAACACCCTGCTCTTAAATAGCCGGACGAGTATACAGCAGAATACTCAGATATTAATTGAAAAATAAAAAGACAGTAAGTACATTTAATGAAATACCACTAATTGAAAGTTATAGTTAATTAAATAAAGATCTTCTTTGGCGTGGGCGATAACTGACCATAAAGTAGAACATATATGAAATTAGGTATTAAGTATGAATAAATGTATGTAAGATTTTTTATGCAGAAATAAATATTTTAACGGGAAGAGAAAGCGTGCCGAAACTATATGAAGCCTATATATTGATATATTAAACTTTATATAGAAAGGTCCGCAGCATCTAGAAATTTTAAAGGCACAAAGAACGAGGCTATTTTAAGTTTTGTTTATGAACTCCAAGTTGTACACCATGAATATATTGAAACAGCTCGTGTCCTATGATTGAGAGCGTCAGAGCCAAAACTTGAAACAATTCGAAGACTATATTCATAATGTACACAAAGAACACAAAAAGTTCAGCAAAAAGTAAGCTTGTAATTTTAAGTAAATTTTATTGTTTATTTAAGTTTTCGTTCGGGTTTGACAAGTATTTTGATTCTGCATTGTTGTTCTTATTTTCATTACAACGCTTTAATCCTAACATTTCTTGGGATTATATTACGTTTATAGGTTACTTTTACTTTCAATGAATTGGTTTAATTTTTCGAAAATTCTAAAAATGCCTCTGCGTTGGGAATTTAAATTTGACAAACTTCATTGTTATTAAACTGTATATACTGTGTTAAGGTTAAGAGCTAATCGCTAGTTGATTTAGAGCTTTTTTACAGAAGATTTATCAGTAAACGTGATTTCATGACCAAATATTAAAATAATCAAACGGGCGTGGCCATGTCTCTCGCGGACAACATATAAAGAGCTTTTTGGCTGTTGACCCTAACAATGCTCTTGACCACTAACAAGTCGGTGAAAGTCGACGCTCGCGGCAAACTGACTCATTAACTTACGCAGATAAGACTCGATCCTGACCAGACTAAGGACAACAGAAGTTTTCAAAACCTTTGTTATTTTTCTGCCTTTTTTCAATTTTTTTAATTACAAATTTGACTATAGAATGATACCCAGACTTTTACTTCGCTTTAAAACTTTATTTATACTGTACTTATTTAAAAAATTACCTCCAATAAAAATTAAAATAATAAACGTTTTTTTGTTTTGCGATTACAATTTTCTTGATCTTCTATGTAATTGATCGGTCTTCATGTTTACATTTAGGCATTTACATGTTTACTTCTGCATTTCAAATTTTTTTAGTATGATACATTTCTCAGCAATTACATATATCGAATCTTACGTTCGGAATATGTGGTTTGTTGTTTCAGGATTAAAAAGCTTAACACCTGCGCAGCATACCTCAGAAGCGCTTTATGGTAAGCTGGGTTTGTCCCTTCCACCAATAGCAGGCAGTCCGCACAATGACAAACAAAAGTTCAAAGACAGGTTGTCAAACGAGGTACTGAAAGCTGTACTAGTTATAATTAAATTTTTTTTAAATGTTGTTCACTTAAATTTAAGAATACAACCAATGGGTGTTTTTCTTTATGCTTAACTTATTTGTAATGATTTAAATGTATTAAAAACGTTGTTTTGTTGATGTTTTTGAAAAAGTTTACAAGCAGAAACAGAAACAATTCACCAAAATTGCGTCCAACCCTTATATTTGGAAGAAGCTTTTCAGCTTACGTTAGAAAACCAGTGTACTTTTGCCACCCAATAGTTATAACCAAAACAAAAGTGCAAGGTATAACATATAGTCTTTCTAGCTTTTTGCCTTGTTCCTTTTAAAATGGTTGTTTGCGTTATTTTAATTACTATATTTTTTGTGATTTATATAAATTTATGATTTGTTTTATATATCCGCATGTGTTTTATAATTATGCATTTCCGAAACATTTCTGAAAAAAAATGATATGATAAGCCAAACGTAGGCCTAAATATTGCATTGCATGTAAAGCCGCTGTTCTTTGGTCGCTTAAACAGATTCCGATGTAACTGTTCCTAAAGAAACAGAATTAACAGGAATTGGTAAAAACAACGATGCAACATCAAACTCTGAATGCGGATATGATGATGAAAGATTCTCCAGCGACAACCAGCGTCAGCATAACACTATTCCAGCAAGTGATCGCAAAGCCAGAAAAGACTGTGTTGCTGAAAAGTTTGTCGGATTTTGCGAACGTGAAGGATATAATATTGGCAATGAAGTTTACAAGAAAACATCTGCTGCCTTTCAGAAAAACAAGAAATACCTCCGTATTTCAAAACCACCTTGCCTGGTTGTCCTTGAAGAAGAAAATTACAGTGCCACTAGGAAGGCAATTGAAAAAGCAAGCAATATTCAACAGAATAACTTACTTACAAGCAGTAAAAAAAAAACCTCATGTACAAAGCAGATTATAAAAGGAGCAGCTCAGCTGTCGGCGGTTAAAGGTCAAAACGCTGCAGCAAAAGCGATAACTTTTATCCTGAAGGATTCGCAAAAAACAAAGATTACTTTACCACCAATTGATCGAAATTTCACTGACTTGCATAACTTTACTGGCGCTTGGCAACCAACCGAATCGATTGTTATTAGTAAACGTGTGTAGTGAATATTCGTTTGGTTGCAAATGTTATGGTTTAGGCAAATGGAAACCATACATAACTATCAACATAAAAACCTCAAGAAAGTTAATGAAATCAGATGATAAAGTTTAAAAATTGTGGTTTTATGCAACTACAATACATCTCAAAGCTAAATGCCTATTTTCTGTTAAATGTCTTGTTTTGCTACATGTTTCTGTAAAGATAAATGTATTGTTGTATATTGCAATTGCAATGTGTCTAAAAACTAATCGGTTCTAAAACTATAACGGTGAAAGAAATGCGAAAAAAAGCATAAAATGATAAGGCTAATACAAAATTCTCTAAAAAACCTTTACTATAACTTCTATGCGTTCAGCCATTTTCAAAGTCAATCTCCTTTTCAGCCCCTATCTCTTTCTCATCATCGAGCTGAGATCTTTTCTTTTACCACGTTCAAACAAACTTTCTGCATTGTTTTACGCTCATTTTTATAAAACAATTTGTACAACTGGTTATCTTCTCTGATTTGTATACTTCTTTTAGTAAGCATATTTTTAGGGCTCTGTTGTTCGGTTTATTTTTGTAAAGGTAACAGGACACTGTAAACATAATAGTTTGGGTAAACATGAATTTTCTTTCACTTTTCGCGTAATTGCAGCCAACGCCACAAACAAACGTTCCATGAAATTGGACTAACCGGGATTATTCTGAGTGACTATTTCACCGTATGTCGGTCATGCAACCCGTTGTTAATGATAGTCGGTTAGGTTAGACAAAGTTTCTCAACCAGCGTCCAATGGTTCTCCTGGGATGCCATGGGGACGTTCGCCGGGGGCATGAGCAGATGCCTAACTAGTGTGCTAGAGTGTAGTAGTGAGGGAAGACGAGGCAAAGCGGGACACAAGTTTTCATGCTTTTGTGGTTGTGCTTGCTATGCAAAATTAGGCGCTCGAAGGCTATTGCATACGCAGTAGTGAAGTAAAAAGTGTTTTGTAACCAACAATCTACATTTTTATTAATGCGCAGAGGACCAGTTTTTAAGGTCACTATAAAGAGGGCTACTAAGCATGAAAGGTTGACAACCACTGGATTTAGAGAATGGGAATGCGAAAAGTTGATTTAAGCTATTTAGAGTTTAATTGAGGTTAAATTTAAATTAGAAAGTAAATTTAGGTTAGGTTTAAGTTACTTTGTTATAAAATTTAAGTTAGGTTAACAAGAAACTATGAAAAATTGCTTTGAACGTACGATTTTTTTGAAATAGTGACAGCGGAGATTATTTATTAAAATAAAGAATGGCCGACGTAATTCATCGCAAAAAAAACAAGAAATTTTATTTTGTTTATTAATCCAAGAAAAAAGTTACATCTAAGAAAAGTTAAAGTTACAAAAAAATGAGAAGCGCTGTCTCCTTCTGAGTCTGTAAAACAAGTTAATCCAATTGCATTTAACAAAGATAAACTAAAAACTGCCTGGAAAAGGAAAAATTGTTTGAGTACCTCTTATTTTACTAGTTTCACTAAAATTAACTACTAGCAAGTTAAATACTTTAAAACATTTCCAAGTAATTCCGAAAGAAATGGAAAAACTACGTGTGGCGGAGATTTAATTTTCGAAATGTTCTTTGATTCGTATTGTATCGATTATATTCTTATGGTAGAGTAGGAAACAGTTTGCAATAAATTGGTACCAAACATTTGTTAACATCCACTAGCACTGAACCCGACGTTATGTTTGGACAGATCCAGGGACCTCGTATCGGGGAGACGGGGGAAATGCCCCCCCCCCCCCCCCCCCCCAACTTTGGAACAATAATCATAGTTTGTCACAATTGGAACGGTATTCTGTAACTGTCAATGCATATCACACCAAGTTTGTCCCCTTTATAGAAAACTAGGTCCTGGACAGATCCAGTTTTTCGACTTTTAAATCACAAAAGTTTGTCAGTTCCTGTATCAATCATAGTGTGCATTTTCTTACGGGATTTTCCCAAAAGGGAAAATTTATTTAATCAGGAGTCATTTGACTATATTTAACCTACAAAGTGACGGCGGTGGTGTGATGAAATCACCTTGTAAAGGTTTTTTAAAAATATATTCAACAAAAAGGAAATTTTTAGCGTTAAATCATTTTTGGGGACTTCCCTAAAATAGAAAACAAATGATCGTAAAAACCTGCCCATTTATAACACTATTATGTCGGAAAAAGCAAACAAGAACATAAAAAACTTTGGGTTAATAAATTTAAAAAAACGAGCATACCTAATATTTTCATAACACATAAAGCTTCTCAATATTTTCATATTAAACTATCCTAATTAAAGCTTAATTATAAATTGGCAGTAGATCATTGTCGGACGACTTTGGATGGATTTGGATTTTCCGACTTAATAATTGGCCATTGCTGAAATTTTCATAACACATAGATTATAAACAATCTCATAACAAACTTGCTGAGTTAAGGCTTTACTATTTGGTAACCGCAATTAATCGATATGAGCCCATTTCCCTCAAGCCGGTTAACCGGTTTCAATTATAGGCCAATGCAGAAATTTTGTCATAACATATAGATTCCCAATTTTTCTCGTAATAAACTAGCTCAATTAAGAATTAATTAAACCATACTGTACATACTGTACCATACATTAAAATTGAGTAATATTAATACAGTGGCTACGGACTAATTAGACTAGTGGTTCTTAACCTATGGCTAATGACCTACAAAGTGATATAGTGATATCTTTGGCAAGTTTTATAGCATTAAAGCTATCTACTCAGCAAAAATGACAGACGGAAGTAATTAATATAGTTCTATATGGCGTATTTTGTGTAACTTCTTTGCAATAGTCCTTTTGAGCAATGGAAAACTGTTCCAATAATAGGCAAATCGTGACATACCGTGTCTTTTATTTTTCGCCACGGATTGTGAGGAGCGAAAAATTTGACTTTAAATGTATAAAACTTTGTTGTAGAATGATAAGGCAAGAAATACGCTCAAAAACAATCAATGACCTGGAAAAAATTGGCAAAGCCTCGAGGGCTTAAAACATGCAAAGACTTAACTGAAGTGGTTCTATATCTACAAAACAATATAGCACTGTTATAGGACCCAGATGTCTATTATAGAAAAACAGATAATTACAATAGATAAAGTTAATCGCTTTTAGATGGGTATGTTAAATCAAAATCATCTGGGCGGAATCCAGGCGCATTCTCAGAAGCCCTTATCAAAGGAATCTCATCAACAGATGCATGGCTCCGGCACTAAACAGCCCAGCAACGGGTAAAGTAACAAACCATGCGCAGGCAATATTTCTAACGATGCTCCACTCGACTGCCGATCGCGAACGATACCAGCCAATGGAAACAACAGCCCCGACCTGAAGCATGTAACAAAGCAGCGTGTGCTATGAACCGCGTAGTTTCCGCATTTTAACAGGTTTCAAGGCGATTGCATGACCACTATAGCCTATACTTGAACTAAGTTTACGGTTCCTTTGACGTCAATACTATTTTCAGTTACTTAATTAACTAACGTAGTTGTGTGGAAACCATAATGCTTAGACAACAACAAAGTTCACCTTGCAATGTGTAGTTGAAACTGGAATGCCCAGGTTGGATGCTACAAGAACTGTGAACGCCGTCATTAACTCAATGCAAAAACCACTGTAGAAAGGTGACTTTGGTTAGTGGTGAAAAGTGAAAGGTGACCAGTGTAATAAAATACGAAATTTGGAGGTTTACATCAATATTACAAAACATACAGATTTAAAAATGTGCAACGACTCTAATTACAAAAATTTGTCACTGACCGGGACGGGGTAACTTTGGTGAGATCTTTTCCGATTGTCTCCATAACTCGTCGTCCAAGCAACCAGAGTCCAACGGTAATACCCAAACCACCGTAAAGTAACAAGTACCACGGCGTGAAAGCTTTTTGGACAACCTCACCAGACCAGAAAATAATCCAGAGAGCGATAAGCGGTCCTATCGCATTGCTGTTGTATTTAAATAAAAGGAAAGATGAGAAAATGATGTGCGGCATTATAATTCATAACTTCCACAGACAACGTGTTGATTGTTTGTCGTTTATTGATCACACTTATGGCGCAGACAGTTATAAGCGCTCATTTAGACGGATTGACGGATCGAAAAAGATTTTTTTACTTATTATACGTGCCTGACGTCATTTCCGCCGTGGGCGAAGCTTGCAAAACAAGCTGTGAGGACTTGTAGTGAAGAGAAAAGCTCTCGTACTGTGGCCGGATCTTCCTCGTCATTTTCATCTAACTCGGTAACTTTCACCTCCTTTTTTTGTATAGATGACTTGGATGTCTGTGATTTCTATCAAAATTAATGATTGTCGATTAATAAACCTTGTTTTGCTTGAAAATACAAACCGAGACATATAGTAACGCCGAGATAATCCGAACGCTGCAACAAAGTTAAGTACCACAAGCCATAATTAATCAAACTGTATTGTTACTTTATAAAAACAGCTATATAGATGGCTAGATGGTATTTTGTCTTATCTTTGTTTTTATATATGTTTTGTTTTCAAAAAGCTAAGAAAACAATATATGTAAAGCTATCGTCCAAACAACGAAGAGAAACTAAATAAATGTGCAAATGCAGTATGTTAGATCTTTCTGTTGTGGTGTTGGTTGAAATATGACAAAATCACAGATTCATAGCATTGCTGCAGTGTTGATCAGAGGTAAAAAAATAATTCTACGACATTTCTGTTTATGTGCATGTTTGTATTGTTTTTACCTCCATGTCGCTTGTACCACATTCATTCAGTGAAAATTCCGAATCCGATGATGACGTCAACTGTACTGTGAAAGGACTTGCTTCGTCGAAGTTTTCATCGCGATGGTCGCTCATAACGGTCTGGAAATCAGTTGAAAAACAAAATTTGTTTTCAACGACGGTCACTTACGATGCTATGTTATGCGGTGTGTGTCATTAACGCAAGAACGGGAAAATATTTTTCGATCATAGGTGGTTATAAACTTATAAGTGAATTTAATTGTAACACATACGTCTGGCACAAAGAAAAATGCTGGAATCTACCTCCTTCAAAACCTCTGAGCTTTCTTTCCGAGAATTTTGCAGGCTTCTTTCCGAATGAGTGACTTTTACGCTCCTACTTCCAAAGGTTACTTTTTTCTTCGAATCCGGGGATATGGTCTAAAAATCAAGTAAAACAGATTGGTTTCAACTTACCCTTACCAGGCTCTGGAAATGGGTTTACCTTCAAAAATCAGGTCATATTTAAACACACCCACATAAAGAAACCCATGTGGTACATCATTCCCTGTATACCAAGCAATTGTAATCATATTAAGTGGATAGAGGTAGAACAATTGACTCTACAACAATTACTTCAATCTCGTCTTTGACGCTATAGTGGAGTGACGTCAATTCCGTGGTACAGCTCTTGCCGTCTCTTTCATTCTGGAATTTCTCTATAATTGCCAAACAGGAAACAACATTTTAATAAAAACAATGTTTTTCATAAATTTCGAGAGAGAACATGATGACTATAATGTGACAACATACCTGCTCGAGAACGAATTTTCGGCACTGCTATAAGTCGAGTTGTTATGGCAACCAACAGCATTACCCCCAGGGCCATGAGCAGTATGGACCATATCGGTAAGTTATTAAGGCCGAGAACTGCAAAAAAAGATATTATAACAAATACTAGAGTATAACACTTTGTTGTATACAAAGTTATCCATGTACGGTTATCCTGTTTTCTAAAGGGGGCACATAAACACTATACCTATAAAGGTTAATGTTGAAAGGTGTGGTGTTTTACGTTACCCTGCTCCTCTACTCTTCAATTAACAAAACAAACTAAAATAAAAATTTGAGTGAAATATACGATTTCTTCTTCAAAGAGTAGCTCTATGACGACGAAGGAAAACAAAGGACGATGGAGGAAAAAACTATACGTTATTGCAATGACGTAATTATGCATCGTTAGAGATGCTGATACCAGCATTTGTTTGCATACCGACATGAAAATAAGCTATATCATTTTGCATCAAATTTTCCGCGTTAATAGCTACTGTTTTACAAACATTTGTTTAAAATACGAGGGTTATTAATGCAAATAAATTAACAACAAATGTCAAAAATTCCATTAGTATTTCTTGAAGTATTAATTAATTATCGCACTATAGCGTTTAACATTTTTGGCAACACTTTTTGGAAAGATCCGAAATCCTGTATTTACCTGTTGCGTTAGATGTTCCATACGCAAATAGCTGTTTTGGTACTGTACCTTTAATCCGATTATTGACAAGAGTTCAGTATACAATGTAATTAGAGAACACCATAAATGAGTCACGACAGAGTTCAAAGCATTTTAATCAATTTATTCTACACAATCAGTTCGATGCGTTTAGGTGATTTGGCGAGAATTTCAATGAAGAGTTTCAAATTCCTATTCCAGACTTAGATTAAAGTTAAAGGTTTAAAAAGGACATCAGACAAATATAGGTAAATTTCCAGAGTTTTAATAAGCATCACGATTCTTCACAAGATCTTTGAATAATATCTTGTAACTTATTCATCTGTGGCACACTCTATAACGTATATCCAACATTCTTATCTTTTTGGGTTTTCAAACGTATAATTTCTTTTCAGGTAATTAAAATGCATTATAAATACCAAAATCGATCAACATGTTATAGTAAAACTTTCTTAAGTAAAATTTATCTTGTCGTATTTAAATTCATCTGTTCAACAATGTCGCTGCAAGTTTAATTTCATATGCAAGATTTACTATAAATAATTGTGCATTCATTTACATTGTACAAGATTATATTGGAAACGGCTGAATTCAGTTACCAACTAATTTACTAGATTTGTAATGACTAATAACCATACTCACGTGGTGCTCCAGAATACAAAATTGAAAACACGTTGACCCCAACAGTAAATGCGTAAAAGAACGGCAATGCCAACAATCCAGTCTTGAGTGGATCATCCTAAAAGCAATACCATTTGAACAGTCAGCAAATAAGTTTGTTAATGTTCTATCGTAAATAATATGACTCCATACATAATTCTTAGAAGAATCTCTTAATCTAATCTTAATGTAATCTCCTTCAAGAAATTCTTTTAACTTTTATTAATAAAATGTAACAAACATGTACCTTTTAAACTTAAAGGTGTTAGCTTATATAGCATTGTTATTTACTAACTTTGCTGATGATAAATCTTTGCATAAAATAATAAAGAAGCACCGCCATGAATCCAGCTAATACCGGTGACACAAACCAGCTGGCAACTAAAAAGAGAGAAATTTTAACGATTTATGGCTTAAAAAACGTGTGCATATAAACAATGTTCAGTACAGAAGGAAGGGATTTATGAAACGTTTTTCTAGGTGTTCCAACAAACCTATGAAACCCAGGCTAGCCCAATGGACTCCGCTTGATCCTACGGCGACCAATGAGAAACCGATGCAAGCTCCTACAATGCTGTGCGTGCCAGAAACGGGGATCTTAAGAATCGTTGCAATGATTTGCCACATTGCCGCGCCTACGTAGCAACGTAAGACGTTTAACAAACATGTAAGCAATTAATAGAAAACATTAACTCAAACTGGTCATATTTACTTGTTACTTGATGAAAAATAAATAAACACTTGATTGTGATAAGGTACTCACCAAACATTGCTGCAACCTCTCCCATCATAAGGACCTTTGCACCGTCTTCAAAATCGTAAACGTGAACATCAATGATTCCCTTTCGAATGGTTTCACCCACCTTTGCACCTAGCAGCGCCGCCCCGGTCGCCTCAAAAACGGTGGCAAGCACGCATGCCTATATCAAAATGGTTCAAAATTCTGCCGATTCCAAATTTTAATTTATCAAGGTATAGGGCTATAGGCAATGACGTCTTGCAAAGTATTTTGTGTAGCGTACAACCAAAACAAGCTGCCTCCCATACCTGTTTGAGTGTAAGCACTTTTGCACCGACTGTTGTACCGAAGCTATTTGCAACGTCATTTGCACCAACCGCAAATGCTAATATAAATCCCACAATAAAACCCACTATGAGCAACCAGAGAACATTTTCTTGAGACCATGCTGGTAGGATAGCAGTTGTGAATCCTATCAAAATGTTTATTGATATGATTCTATCTTTGGGAAAAAGAATTTAGCAACAAGTTGTCAGCATATAGACTACGTCCAACCATCTTGCATGTTGCCAAATAGACCTAAGCCATATCAACTATAGCAACGTATATACATAGTATCTCATAAATCTCATAAAATAAATCATAAATCATAAAATAATAGTAAATCTCATAAGTTATGTTTCTAGAAGTAGCTAAGTCACGCGTGTAAGGAAAGAGTAGTTGAAATTGTTGTTCTGACCTGATGGAAAGCTAACGAAGCGGTCGATACCTGTTGACAAGGTTGTCATTGTTGCTCATTGGCAGAAAAGTCAACAACGTGAGAAAAGGATGGACAACACGTAGCACAAACGTATAGTGAACTACAAAAGTCAATTAATTTGCCACTACACCCTAAACGAATAAAAAAAAGTCAGCAAATAAAAGCATTTAAGGTTGTACCCTACATAATGGCATAATAACGCATAAAACACACACACACACATACATAATTAAATATATTTCAGATTGTTTAAGTGTGGCATTAAACAAGATAGGTAATAACTATATAACACAAAAAATAAGAAAAACTTATTATGGTAGCTTAATGTAATAACACGTCCTTCCTGTATAGACCTTCCTATATGGTCAAGAGTGAGTCTGATGTTCTATATACTGTATACAAGTGTTTAGAAAATTTAACAAAGTTCTCAAATCATAAAGAACTTTGTTTTTTTCATGAAGATAAAAACTTTTTTATTGATTCGTTTCATTCATAATAATAATTACATTTAAATAGTATTTGTTATTTATTTATAGCTGTGAAATAATTATTTACATTAAATATAATAATAATAACCGGTGTTTCTAATTTAACAATAATTTTGAACAATTCCAGTTTTTTATTATGTGCTTTGCAAAAAACGTAGAGCATTTTTTTTCAGATCTAAATGAGCTATCGCTGTTTCATGGAACAAATTGCTTGTTTGAAGTTACTGTATTTCCCGCAGTTTCTTGTTAACCAGCAACACAAATGTTATAACAGTGCAACCTAAATCTATCTTCTGGTCTAAGTCTAACTTCAACCAGGCCGTAAACAGTTTTAAAGTCAACTTTTTGCAAACCCATTCTTCTAACTAACCTAACCGCCTATCTTTGACAGCCGGCTGCGTGACCTACTCGAGGTGAAATAGTCATTTTGAAGTTTATATACAAACATTGACCTATAAGGACAGACAGGTTTCGGCAACATAAGTTCAAAACATCATGAAAACATTAATAAAGATTACACAGCTTACTCAAAATAGACATTAACTTCTGTGACGTGGTTTGCTCGTCACAACTCCCAGCACGTAACTTATTATTTATTTGAAGGCGCGCAAACACGCCCTTTTATACCATAATCTTGCCTTGGTGCAGATTTGCTTTTTTTACAACTATTAAGATAGTGCGCGTTTAATGCGCTTTGTTGTGAGAAACGCGAGGAAGAACCTTCGCAGTGAGTATATAGCACTTTTTCAACAACACGTTGGCCTATTTGTATACGCTCGTTTGTAAACTATTTATCAAACATTATAAATACAATAACAAAAACTGCACTATAATTAATTCATTGACGAAAGAACGAAGCGCCGTTTTTCGCATCGTTTTAATAGTTTCCTTTAAAGGCCAATAAAAAAATGAATTGCATTTTGGAGATTAGATTTTTGATAAATGATTTTCGTAATGTAATCAACAGTGTTTTTTAACATCAAATAAACTGATAATTATCAGTAATTAATTATAATTAATCAAAGCATCGCCTTTATCTGTTTAAAACCAGTAGTTAGCAAGTATATTATTTGAGGTCGCCTAGCAAAGTAACACAGCATGCTTTTAGAAACGACACAATTTTTACCACATATCGCGAAACAGAGCGTAAGACATTGTTATTACATTACTTGCTAACTACATTATATTACTTACTAACTATACTTATAACTTCTCCATAACGACGCTACATATACCGTATTTCCTGGAATATAAACCACGGTCTATATATATTGTATTTACAAGATACTTTTTCTGTGAATTATATGAGCTAATTTGTGTCTTGCAATGTATCGCAAACCCAGCCAAATACTGTAATTTGGTAACCCAAAACATTTGCCCACAATTTTTTCTGTTAACTTATTTGTGCTGGGTTACATATTGCTTTTAAGTCGGTGAATTACAAATTTCATCACTTCTAATCGAAATCGAATTAAATGCAACTAATGTTTAATTATATACCTAAAAGGAAACCACTGCAGCCAAAGCAACCTCAGGCCGATTAGAATTATTATACAGTAAATATTTATGACTTTGAGCGTGAAAAATACTATCAAAACATTGGTCGACATCATACCGTAACAAAAAACGTTTCCTTTTCTTTCCAACTTATTTAACGCTGCTGACTTTATCATTTAATTATGAATTTAATAATAAGGTAAGATATAACTTCTTGATAAACAATTAACGACACCGCTGCTTTATGCCAATTTGCTTGCGTGAATAAAAGTTGCAATCACTCAGACTTAGAAATGGCTTAGTTACTTATTTAAAGCAATTTGAACTTTTGCGTAAATTGACACAAAAAGTTCTCTATATATGTGAAATAATTGAGATAAATAGCAAAATTTTGCAAAATGAACAGCAGAAATAAATTACAAAAACGGCCCTGGATAGCTCCTTTGTAAAACAAACAGTTTACAAACCAATGGATGAGAAGTTAATAAAAAAACTTGGCTCGGTATTCTGTCATTTTCGAGCCTGTTGTATAAGCGCTCAATCACGGTGAACAGCAATTTTTTTGACTACAGTGGAACACTTTCACGTGTGTTAACGTTTTTAAACATATTAACCTTGCTACCCATTTTACAGGTTTCAACAAAGGTAGCGAGTATTTTTGAACGTCTGGGTTAAAAGTAAAGCGTTTTTAAGAATTTCTTAAAATACTTTAAATTATTACAGTTTCAACAAGTACAACGTCAGTGTGATGTCATAGAATTTAGGTGTTTGCTATATAAGAAAAGTCAGGTTATTCTATGACGAGTCGGTTTCGTTCATAATCATATAATGATTGAACTTAATCATGATAAGTTCTAGCCATCAACCCTGTGGCGGAACCCACTCTTCGTCTTCAAGTTTTTCATGCCACTCAGATCCTTCTTTCTCATACTTTTTGACCGCATTTGTTAAGTGTTTGCACTTTTACCTAATTGATTTCATTGTCTTAATAACTGGGGGCTGGTATATTGTTTAGTACACCTCAGCAAGTCATTATCTTAATTCTTTATTTTGGTAAATGCAAGTTAATTTGTTCGCTTGTTAAACTTCGCTTGATGATGAGATGCATCTCACAATATAGTGGACAGTTGTTAAGTTACCCAAACATTCGTTTCTAAGTATATACTGTTTTCTATACGGGTTTTTTCTTTCAAAAGTCAGTGTATTATGAAAGATATAAACATATAGACTGTGCACTAAGGTTTGGGATGGTGGCGCCAGAACCTAGCCGGCAACAACGCTTGTGCAATATATACAGAATACTGTATGGTTTGTGTTTACTTATCTGTGGCCTTTTCTTACTCAAGGTGATCCCTTATTTCTTTTCTTTAATAGAGAAGGATAACTATAGATAGGGCCATGGTTTGGACGTCTTTTTCACTTTTAACATATACAGTAGTTCAAGTGGATATATCCACCCCAAACTTTAATACTTTTTTGCTTGTATTAAAATGCCGCTATCCTGAAACTCTGGCTAAAATCTGATAACAGACAAACAAGCGCTAACGAAAAGACATCCTCTTTGTTGGAGGTAATAATGAAAAGAGTTTTCTGCTTGAAGCTGGAACAAATGTTACGTTGTCTTACGCTTGATTTGTCATTCCGCAGTCTTGTCTGCCTCTGGGCGGAAGCGCTTCTCGATTTGGCTGCGCCTTGTCTGTTGTTGCAAGAGTGATGATGACATTCTACCTTGACCAGTAATGCTGTGTAGAGTGTAGACGTGCCTAGTTTTTACCGTTTTTGAAATACAATCCTATAGTTAACTGCTGGTCTCTTCGAACCAGCACTAGAAAAATGCCGGTATATATGTGTTACGTTTTGTTGTTCTCACTCTTAGAATTACAGGCACATCTTTATTTAAAAGCAGTTAAGTCAAGTTTCCGTTCACACAGCTCATTTCAGGAGCTCCAATACAAAACTGTCAGTCCAACTACTTGTTGACACACGTCGATAAAAAGACACATGTGCTTAATTAACCACGGAAACGCTCAATCGGCCGCAAGGGAGAAACGTAACAGATACAGGGCAAAAACAAGTGTAACATATGTAACCAAGATTTTCCTTGGCCAGGAAACCTCCCGCTTTTACGGCTAGTCGATTAGCCGGTTTCTGCTCTCCTATCTTTAATGAGCATTGCTTTAATAAAAACAAACGTCTTTCTTGTATTAAAACCAAATGTAGGCTGAATCAGATCTTCTCCAACAAACCACAGCGTAATCAATTAATTATCATTAGGGTGTGAGATTGGAAATTGCGGGCAGCGTAACATACCTCGGGGGGAGTTGTGGGTAAAGGCTTAAACCGTGTACGTGTGTAGAAAACTTACTAACAATAAAAGGAGTCACAAGTGACATATCGATGAATTACTAATACTATATAAAAACGCAGTCACACATTATGGCCATAACAATAAGGGTGAAATACATCTTAATATACATCTAAAAACACATCGTGGAATATACATCTAACTATACAACTAAAAACGTAGCAATGTGCAGTGCTACATTATCACGTCTGTCAGCATGATTAATATACAAAGAATTATCAAACGTGAAATTTGGTGACATATATGCTATAAGAATACAGATAATTGCGGTGTATAAGGTAAATCGCATGCGGATAGGTGTGTTTAATTAAAACTATCTGGATCAGTGCTAGCAAACTGTCAGTTCTTACTAAAGGAATCTCATCAACAGATGCATAGCTCCAGCGCTGATCAGCCCAGAAACGGGTAAAGTAACAAACCATGCGAATGCAATATTTCTAACGATGCTCCACTCTACTGCCGAGCGCGAACGATACCAGCCGATTGATACAACTGCCCCGACCTGAAGTAATGCAACAAAGCAGCATTTGAAAAATGCTATAATTCGTGAAATTTGGAAAATTAACCTTTTACAGTATAGGCCTATAATTTTGTTTGCGCTTCATAACTCCTAACGCTAATATTCTTCTTCGTTATTTAATGAGCCACAGACGTCGAAGAGGAAAGCCAAAGTGTAGTTTCTCATTAACAAAAGTTACCTTGCAATGTGTAGTTGAGACTGGAATGCCCAGGTTGGAAGCTATAAGAACTGTCATCGCTGTCATTAACTCAATGCAAAAACCACTGCAAAAAATGTAATCTGTGTTAGCCAATGCAGAAAAATAAGAATTAGCAAGATCAGCATTAATCAGCAATTAATCAAATGCTAAAAATGTAAAATTCTAATTGGAAGGATTTTATCACTGACCGGGACGGGGTAACTTTGGTGATGTCTTTTCCGATTGTCTCCATAATTCGTCGTCCAAGCAACCAGAGTCCAACGGTAATACCCAAACTACCGTAAAGTAACAAGTACCACGGGGTGAAAGCTTTTTGGACAACCTCACCAGACCAGAAAATAATCCAGAGAGCGATAAGCGGCCCTATCGCATTGCTGTTATATTTAAATAAAAGGAAAGATGAGAAAATGATGTGCGGCATTATAATTCATAACTTCCACAGACAACGTGTTGATTGTTTGTCGTTTATTGATCACACATATGGCGCAGACAGTTCTAAGCCGCCATTTAAATCGAAAATGTTTTGTACTTATGATACGTGCCTGACGTCATTTCCGCCGTGGGCGAAGCTTGCAAAACAAGCTGTGAGGACTTGTAGTGAAGAAAAAAGCTCTCGTACTGTGGCCGGATCTTCCTCGTCATTTTCATCTACTTTGGCATCTTTCTCTTTTTTCTGAATATAAGACTTTGATTTCTATAAAAATTAATATATCAGTGGTTTCCTTTTTCTTTGAAATCGTTTTTAAAACAAAAATATTTTATGTTTAAATGGTTTTAGATTTATGGCATGAGTAAGCTGAAATACAACAACAAAACGTGCTGCAAAGTTAGCATTTTAAAAGTGATTTTACGAAATTAGTCTTTAACACGTATGTTTTGATTGATACGCACCCTGTCATCGGACAAATCACAACCGTTGAAAGAAAACTCCGAATCTGCTGGTGACGTTAACTGCACCTTGAAACTGTTTGAATCGACAAAATGGTGATCGTAGTCGCTCAGAGAAGTCTGGAAATCAATAACAAAGCAAACCTTGTTGTAAACATTGTTATAACGGTGCAGGTCTTAAAGGAAAAGTTTTTGAAAGTTATTTTTGCTTGTACGTGTTTAGTGTGTATTTTGTAACACGTTGATGTACGTCTGGCTACCGTGAACATGTTTCAAAATATACCTCTTTTGATATTTTTGAGGTTTCTTCCCGAAAACTTTGCAGGTGGCTGTCCAAATGGTTGATTTTTGCTTTCCGACTCCCTAAGTTCGCTTTGGTCTCGGCACCAAGGGATAAAAACTACAAAACATGAAAACGAAACATTAATCTCTAATATTAACTTATATCTACGGGCCCTAAAAGTATAGGATCCTATGTCAGTGCACTGAAAGAACATATTTGATATACCCACACAAAACTAAACCAAGTACTATATGTCTTTTTATTTTCCATCAAACAGCGGTAATCGGTATTCAGTGCATACAGCAGGAGATGTTATGCCACAAACAAAGCATCGTCGACTTTACCTCGCCATCGCCTTTTTCGCTTTGGCTGAGTGACGTTAATTCCGTTATGCAGGTCTTGGCATCTATTTCATTGTGGAGTTTATCTATTTAACCAAACGGTAAGGTGAAAGACAATGAAAATAGTTTTAGGAAAAGTTGTGAGAAAATTTTAACACAATTATGGTATCATACCCGCTCGAGATCGAATCCTCGGCACTGCTATAACTCGAGTTGTTATGGCAACCAACACCATAACTCCCAGAGCCATGAGCAGTATGGACCATATGGGCAAGTTATTAAAGCCGAGAACTGCAACAAAATTAGAAGAAACTATTAAAATTGGTAGAATTTAATTTATTTAATTTAACTTTGTTGTACTACACTGCATTGCAGATAACTGGTGGTTAACTCAATGGCTTTGATTGTTTCGTTCCGTTTGCTACTGATGGCATAACTTAAACACTACAATTATAAAACGATAAAGGTTAATGTTTAAAAGTGTGACATTTCATAATTAACCAGCCTCCCAGTTCAAACAAACGAAACCAATGAGAAACGTTGGTATTCTTTGGCTTCGTATTTTTCATGGTAAGAAAAGTAAATTAAGGCATGGTGTCATCAGTTTGTAACCGAGATGACAATAAATCAACATTATATTCATAAAAATTTTTCGTCTTTATGGATTTTGTATTGTCTGTTTTAAATGAAAGTGACATCAAGGTGCAAAAATCAAATAAGATATCAATTACAAAGTTCCAAAGGTTATTTTTAAATGTCACACTACAGAGCAATCCTTGTACTTTATGTGTAAATCTTTTGGATAAAATTTAAGTTTTCCTCATTTGGCTCAAGGATAGCTTTTGAGCATATTCTGTTTGCAGACTGCTTTGCTATTACGTCTTTAAGCCAATCATTAACAAAGGTTATCTGTATTGCATAACAAGTAAATAAACGACAGGGTAAATGTTTCATGTAAATAGAGAGTTTGTCACAACATTTGGTTTAATCATTCCGTTGATCAAGTGGACACAGGTTTTTCATTTTATACTTCAAAGCAGTCGAAACCGTGTTAAAACAATATGATTAATAGATTATGACATATTGAAAAGTCCATTGGAGAATTTAGGATGGAAGGTTTAAATAGATCATAAAAAAATATCTCAACAATCTCACATCCTTTCGAAAGACTTGTGGTAAAGTTTAGTGGTTATTAATTACTTGGAAGCAATGTTCGACCACAATTAATAAAACTTCTGCATTAGCGAGGCCTATCAACTAACTGACCAGTGCACATCACCAAAACGCTCAAAGATTTCGTATTTAGTTCCCTGTACCCAAATGCCTTGCTAACTATAGTAGCACTAGCACACAGTAACAGACCGACAAATCCGCAATCGCTAAATGCTGAATATGAATGTGAAAATATGAACGAGTATGATACGTTGCCATGAAATTCTCAAGGTTTATCTTGTGATTTACGTAAAGCGAATTTTTACTTGTTGCTTATTTCCTCACCGTTTTTTTGGTATTGAACTGAATTGTTTCGTGTGAATGAAACTCCTACCTCCGCCAAAAACTCAAACTTTCAAATTATTGACTGAGTATTTTCTTTGTCCCCAAATTATAAATATTTGACTACTAAAAAGAATATAAACAAAAAATGGCTTCTCGATCTGAATAGTGTTGTAATGGGTGAAACATATTCCGTCAAAATCTTTTAGCGTATCCATAACCCAAGGGCAATATATAGTAGCCAATATATTTAACCCTGTCGTCCAGCTTGAGATACTTTAAACGTTTTTAAACCTATTGAAAGTTTAGTTAAAAGTACAGCATTATAATTCGTGTTGTACGCAGACATAGTTACCAACCAAATAAAATAGCGATCATTTAAAATTATGTCATATAGTTATTGTATTTTTATGTCATAAAAGTAGGTGTCATCTTTTTGTAAACGGAGAGATTTGACATGTCTTTGGTAAAATAATAAACGAAGAAGTACAGTTTAGCAGTATTAAGTACTGCATTATATCCAAAAGCAAGACAAAAGCTATGTAATATTCGACACAAAATAACAACCAGGATAGCGATACTCACGTGGTGCCCCAGAATACAAAATTGAAAACACGTTACTTCCAACAGTGATTGCGAAAAAGAACGGCAATGCCAATAAACCAGTTTTTAGTGGATTATCCTGGAAGCAAAATTATTAGGAATTTTACAAAATATTTAAGCTTAGAAATCCTTTAATACACAGCCTACTGCCGTTACATATAGTTTTTGAAAACGACCATGTAAAATCTTTAACAACATTTATTAACAAAATATAAAAAATAGAATATTTTAAAGTGAGGGCCAAGTCCAAAAACAAGTTGACCTTAAATCGAAGACTATATAGTTGTCAGTAAATAATAAATTGCTGAAAGAATTTGTACTAATACACAATGGATACGCAGTTATTGCCATAAAAAAGAGGCAAAAACGCAAATTTTTACCGTAACCGTAATTCATCCATAGTTTATTTATGGCGTAAATGACGGCGGCCAGTAAAATATAAAAGCAATTAGCATAATTCAAGTATTTACATCAAGTCTGTCTATAGAATGTTTCCATTGTTTCGTGTGGACAGAAAGAAATATTAAGGCGTTGCTAGGTGTATTACATGAATATTTTGCTTGAAATAAGCCTAAGCTAGCTTACCGTTGGCGTATTTGTACTGGTGAATGTAAATGCTAAGCTAGAGCTCGCAAGATCAGACTTGGCTTTTAGCGCTAGCCTAGACCAGTACAGTTAACTACCGTAAAAACAAGAAAGCTTTACCACTTCTGGTACTTCTGGTAAAGCTTTACCAAAAATTCTTTTTCCAGTATAATTACTGGTAACTATTCTTTGATTCAAGGCCACCTTACTTTTTGACTTTCCGTTCACTTTAAGGTGTTTTAAATATACTTACAGTGTTAATGATATATCTTTGCATAAAATAATAAAGAAGCACCGCCATGAATCCAGCTAATACCGGTGACACAAACCAGCTGGCAACTAAAAAGAGAGAAATTTTAACGATTTATGGCTTAAAAAACGTGTGCATATAAACAATGTTCAGTAGAGAAGGAACGGATTTATGAAAAGTTTTTCTAGGTGTTTCAACAAACCTATGAAACCCAGGCTAGCCCAACGGACTCCGCTTGATCCTACGGCGACCAATGAGAAACCGATGCAAGCTCCTACAATGCTGTGCGTGCCAGAAACGGGGAGCTTAAGAATCGTTGCAATGATTTGCCACATTGCCGCGCCTACGTACCAACGTAAAGACGTTTAACAAACATGTAAGCCATTAATAGAAAACATTAACTCAAACTGGTCACATTTACTTTATTAAAAAATAAATAAACATTTGATTTTGATAAGGTACTCACCAAACATTGCTGCAACCTCTCCCATCATAAGGACCTTTGCACCGTCTTCAAAATCGTAAACGTGAACATCAATGATTCCCTTTCGAATGGTTTCACCCACCTTTGCACCTAGCAGCGCCGCTCCGGTCGCCTCAAAAACGGTGGCAAGCACGCATGCCTATATGAAAATGGTTCAAAATTATAAGGTATAGGCAATGACGTCTTGCAAAGTATTTTGTGTAGCGTACAACCAAAACAAGCTGCCTCCCATACCTGTTTGAGTGTAAGCACTTTTGCACCGACTGTTGTACCGAAGCTATTTGCAACGTCATTTGCACCAACCGCAAATGCTAATATAAATCCCACAATAAAACCCACTATGAGCAACCAGAGAACATTTTCTTGAGACCATGCTGGTAGCATAGCAGTTGTGAATCCTATATGAAAATGTTTATGGATTGCTTGGTTAATATCACATCAACAAAGGTAGATTTAAAAAAAGAGTAGATGACGAACTTTAGATCATCTATATACACAGCCAAGAATAGATTTTAACCACAGAATATAAATTATAACAGCGTAAATAATCATGGCAAGCTTTCTAAAAGTAGCCGAGTTGCATGTGTGTTAGGAAACAGTTAAGGATAAATTTGATTTTCCAAACTGTTAAAAATTAAAAGAACACAGCTTTCAATCATTATTAGTTCGAACAAATAAAATGTCGTGTACACAGACCTGATGAAAAGCCAGCGAAAATATTTGTAGTAGGGCTGAAGGTTGCCATTGCTGTTCACTGCTGGGAGAAAAGTAAACAAAGCAAGTAACGGAAACAACACGTTGTCACCCAGTAAATCACTTTACAAAAGCAAACTAATTCACTGCTATGCTTTTAAAGGCAAATCAAAATACAGCTATGCGGAGTTATGTGGACACTCTATATCTTTTCTTGTATATTTATTTTATATAAAGTCTTTTTATCTAAATTAACTCTTTCGAAAACTATAACACTGTAAACAAAATAAAATACGTTTCAATACTTTTGTAAATTTTGTATTTGGTATTCAATGATATCTAAGTGATATATTTTCCCATGTCTACTATAGTCTACCTCTATACAACTCGGATTTTGTATGTTTGAAATATATCGACCTCCAAACGTTGCACTTTTTTAAAACTCGGGTGACCTTTGGGGTGACCAACAGAAAAAATAATTTCCAAAAGACAGAAAAATATAATAATAATAAATAAATAGATATAAAAATATAAAAATAACCATGGTTTTATACGAATTAAATGTTTGTAGTGAACCTTGCTGTCGTCAACATATAAAAATCTCCAAAAATTTAGCTTATTTGCTTGCAAATAGAATCCTTATGTATATTGTAGAACTTTATTTGTTTAATAGACCTGCAGTTTGAAACAAAAATAAATGCACATGAACCACTTTCAAGGGATAAAGTTTAAGCGGATTTTGTTTATAAACACAGTCTTGTTACTGTAACATATATTACGATGACATAAATTCAACTCACCAATTTTCTACTTAAGACTATATTATCTCCTATTCTACATACAACTTTATGTGCACTACGCAAGATGTTTTGGCTATAGCTACGCAAACACGTGCTGTTCTGTTTCGTTATAAATTTGCTCCTTTCACAATTTCCACTACACAAGATTAATGCACTCAGTTGTGAGAAACACGGGGAACGACATTTGCTGTGTATACAACAGCGCCTTTCTTAAGACAAGTTGACCAGCTATTGGTACGAGCTATTAATACTACTATTCGCACTTAAAAGCTATTCATCAAACAATCGATTGATGAATAATGATAAGTGATGCCCATGTCATGGCAGATAAAGATTTAATAAGGTAATTAACAAATACTAAAGCGTTTTATTTTCTGTTATCGTTACATTAAAGTTGTAATTATTTTTAATAGCATAATAAATGCATGGTTTGTCAAAATTAACTGCAAAATTTCACTAGCTATTTTCATAAACTAATTAATCAACAAATTAGTTTCAGCCTCAATCAAACCAATACAGTCCAATCCATTGCCTTAATCTGGTGAAAATCGGAGATAGACATTTGATAACATCAAGATTGCCCAAAAGAAAAAAGAGCATGCCTTTACCAATGACACAATATTTTACCTTTCATCGCAAAACAAAGCGTACAAGAGCATGTTGTAATATTACCAGTTGCTTGCATAGCTTCCCCGAAAAAAGCTGCATACTTGACCTATGCCTTTTTACAGCAGTGGTCTGTTTATCGTCGTCAGTAAGAACAAATGTTTTTCATAGTAGTAGTCATAAATTGCCTACCTTTCATGGTTAATTAATTATTTCAGCAGCAGTTGAAACGACAATCTACTGATTGTTTGCGAAAAAACCTCACGCCTCCAAGCTCCAGTCGAACAAAAATCTTTTTAAGACTTACGGCTTTATCAATGGGCAGTTTCAGACAATAGAGTAGGTTTTATGCCCTCTCAATAAATAATGACTCAATTGCCGTATGAAGATTTGCTTACGTGTACAAAAGTTACAATTAGCATTAGAATATTTTTACTCAATCATACTTAACGCTTTGAAGTTTTTGTAAAGTTAGTAATTAATGTCAAACTTACAATAGAAAATGTACAAACGATAAAAAATTGCCCAAGATAAACCAGCAAAAATCGAATAATAAAGTAGACTGCAGAGCACCAAAAATTCCTTTCAAAATCCCTGAATTTACAATCTCGCCAACAGAAAGTTTCCATTACACAAAACAGTAAGTAGGCTAAATGATAAATAAGTTTTGATATAGGTCACGACATTATTCGGAAAGTAGCTTAGAGTTTTTAAAACCATAGGTTTTTACTAAATTTTACAATTTTTCAAATACGAACTGATTGAATATTAATTTAATTATTATCAAAAAGACACCTGACACTCAAAACTTAGGCCCGCTGTTTGTTTGAACGACGGTAATTGTCAAGGCTTGGCATGGCAGGCATGGCGACTCCGAATGCAGTTAGTTTTTTTCAAAGTAATTTAATTAGGTTATTTTTCAAATTTTTCAACATAACTGCATATTGCTTAAAAGGTAGCAGAAACGATACAAAAAGCTTCATCTAAGAATTAGCCTTACCACTTGTAAAAAAAATCTATAGATATTGCAAACTATAGCTTTAGTAATTTTTTCGTTGTTTACATGCAACAGAGAAAGAAAACTGCCATGCGCAATATCTTTTTGAATGAATAACAGCGGCAGAGCGGCAAGTCAAAGAAATAAAGAAATATTTGTGCAATGTTTAAAACTTAGCGTTATACACAAGTTGCGCATTCCATGACATTTATGCTAAGCAGCGAACTAAAAGCCAGAGAAATTTCCTTTAAGCCGGAAAAAAAGTGCAGTTTTTGTGTAATTTAGAGTTATAACCGGGTGTGCATGTCGCTGTGACACATTCGGTCCCTCAACATGGTCGAAAGGAAGAAATAGTTTGAAGAGTATACTCTAGTTAGTCTAGTACTCTAGTATATACAACTATAGTTGTTAGTAGGTATGCTGGAGAAGGAATTAATACGTTCGTACCAATACGTAGAGAATAAGTAGTTATGTTATTGCTACAAATAAATGGCAAAAAACTCAAATTCATGCAGTAACCGTAATTATTCCCTAACTTAATTATGACGTAAAAATGGCCGCCATTAAAATATAAAAAATGAGCTTGAATCGAGTATTTGGAGTGAATAAAATGTAAGTAAGTAAGTGAAATTAACAAATAAATTAAAAAGAGTGAAATTGCAGCTGCCATGGTTTCAATAAGGTTGCGCCAGGACATGAATTGCACCATGCAATGCCAAGATCAAACTGAGTTTAAATCGTTTGTAACTCACGTTGAATGCGCTCTGGTGCTAGCCTCGTCCTGTCACGGTAACTGTAACACACTTATGCTGAAAATAAACATTACTTGCTACTTATCAGTAATCACTAACCTAGCATGGAGACGTATTCTATCAAAAACGCGTTATTATACTATAGCTCGCCTATCAGTATATTTCTATCTCCAACTAACCCACATCATTTTTGCATCAAAAAATTCCGCGGCATCTTACAAAATGCTTTCCAATTTTTGTTATGGCATTGCTTAAATACAAGCTGGTTACTGATGATGTGAAAAAGGTTTCGTAAGGGATTTTAAAACAAACCTTATTGTTAAAACAAAATTGTTTGTGATTAAAAGATTACGCTGCAAATCCCTTGTTTAGTCTGAAATCTCGCGGGGATCCCTCCATTCTGTAAATCGGTTGGCAAACACTGGCTACATATTATTAAAAATCCTTTCCGCCTGTACTCACTGGCAACAACTTTTTAAATTAAAGCCCACTTTTTTTGGCACTTCCCTTCTTGCCCTTCACTGTAAGATATACAGAAAATTGAACCTACTGGAAAATTTGCAAGTTTCACAGCAATTTACGAAATAACATTCTCACAAAAATTTACTTTTATGAGCAACTAATCTTTCGTAAAGGTGGTGATCTTTATAACCAGTAGTTTTATTAGGCGAAATCTATTATAACAACGCAATTTTATTGCGTTATAACAAAACATTTTATTGCGGCTAATTGTTATGTAAGACTTGAAACGTTTGCGGCGGTCTTATCAAAGAAAAACAAAAGAGTAACCGCAAAAAAATTGCAGCAGTAAAGGTAAATACATCGGCATAATTTAAAATGAAACTAGTTGTAGTATTTATGTGCAATTGCCATTTACCGATATAATGACTGTGTTGTCGTCTAAAACAATGCTGCTAATTGTTGTAAACAAAATTCATGATATATGGCCTAACACAGATATATATATATATAACTACACCAGTATATAACTCCATTGCAAGTTAATATATGGTAGCGCTAACACCTTTCGGATAAAGCTATGCGAGTGCAAAAATTAAAAATTTCTTGGTCGCAGAAATGTTCGCCACCACGTTCAACAACGAAAAGATGTCGCAATGCACTCGAGGAATATTTGCGCATAAAACTTAGTGACGAGTAGAGATCGCGTGCGTATGATCATCTATAAACAGCGACAAATAGGTTTAAATCACATTAATTCTAGGAACGCAAATAGTATTTGCGTTGATAGGGATGACGAAAGTAATCTGTTATGTTACTAAAAATAGCCAACCTACATGGTATATTTGGAAACAGTACAGATAAAATTTGTCATTGCAAAAGAACTCAGCCTTCAGTTTTTATTAATTTGAACAAATAAAATGGATACAATGCGGCAATCAAGAACCTTATGAAAGACAAATTTATGTTTGGTAACAGTCTGTGATAGTATAACACATAAAATGCTTTTGCAAAGTAATTTAAGCTTCGTTGTAACTTATTGCTACAAAAAATTACCCAATGTGTTCAATTTAAATGAAGTCACACAAACGTGGGCGTGAAATTCATTCGCTTGTTGGTAAAAGTCGGACATCTGATCCAATTATTTTCTTGCACTCGTTTAAGTAAAATCAACTTTGTTAAGACATTTTTAACATGCCATTTATTTATTAATGTTATTTTACAGTTTTTAAATTGTGATAATAATTAATTTTTGTTTGTATTAGTTGATTGTCACTGCTTACCTCACGTTTTCTGCTTTACCTTCACCTTGTTTACCTCACACAACGTTTTCTTATCAGTAATTCACCTTTTGCATGCTATAAAAGCTGTTATTGAATGATTTGAGAGCTTCAGTTGGGTTTGGTTGTTGGGGATGAAATAAAATCGCTCTCCTGTGTTTAACTCATGACGCCACGGTTCACTGTGAATGTGGAAAAAGTCTAGCAAAACAAAGCTTCAGAGTCTTCCGTTACATACATAAGTCTAACTGTAGTTTAGATAAGCTTGATTACAATTATTCCAATAAAGGTTACTTACAGGAGTACTTCTTAAACTCGTAAAATTATAACTTCATTAAAATGCAAAAAGCCTTTGAAAAGCGATGAGGTCATCATTTCTTAGTTTCAAGAAAGATTTTAAACAGCCATAGTCATAACCAAATAAAAAAGATTCTAAATAAAGCAAAAAATTAATTACAGTTATGCGTATTCACAGGGCCGAACTGTAGGACGCTCAAGACTGCTGGGATTTATTTTTTGAGCAATTAAATGTCAATAAGCATGTTTGAGCGATATATTTTTTACAAAACTGTGCTTATATAAATTCGTAAAAATGCGTTATACATCTTAGCCGTAGCGCATTCATTTCAGTTAGGTTTGAAAGGATTTGATTCATCTCATAGTCTGATGAAGGCCGGCCTTACATGTAGAACATATATGGACTCACTGTGAGTCCATATACATATATGTATTTGTGAGTCACTCACAACAAAACATTAGCTGAAGTAAGACAGCGCAAAAAGTTTTCACATTTTTGTTGGTTTATAGCGCATAATAAAAGCATTGAACTTATGTACTACTGCATAAATGTAATTTAGCTCTGCCTGGTCTGAAACTGCGACAAACGTGAAAAGAGAGAAGCAAAGTGAAAACCTTTTTACTACTAATGAAATATGAGAGCGAACACATTGGTCCATAATTCCGTTAATTATATGAGCAATAAATTGTCGTATTTTTTCCATAGTTACCTAAATACGGTCTTGATCCTATTCAATTATTATTGATGGTCTTCTATTCCGATATCCTTAACTTTATTGCCGTGTTAAGTTTATTCCTCGATGAAACTTGTATGTGATCATTGAAGCAAGAAGTACCCTGCTGTCACTTAGCGGTTATAGGAAGCTGAACACTACAGATTATAATTCCAAGAAAAAGATACATAGACAATAGCATAGGTAAATGAATGTAGAAATAAATGTCATTGTAATGTTGTTACATTCCCAGAAGTCATCGCACGTTAATCGTCGTTAACAAGATGTCGAAATGCCGAGGCCAATATGACGCACAACAGGCTACTTCATGACGTCTTACTAGATCGGGATGTCTGCCATTCATTTCCTATGTTCGCTAATTATAAGACATTATGGCAAAAATACTCACAAAATAGCCTATACTTGTTTGAGGTCTACGAACCGAAAAACTATAGACTTTCATTAGCAACACCCACATTGTTGTAAACACGTAGTCCAAAAACGCAACGTATGCCGTAATAAACACGACAGGTCCACAAATTTAGTTCAAGTACTTTGCCTATCTTTAACAATGGGAAGATGGAAACTTTTTAATTTATTTACCAACTGCAAAATGTTCAAGCATTGAACTACAATGCTTTTATTCGTTGTGTAACAAAGGGATTTAATACACTCAACAAAAGTCATACATTTCTTCAAAAGTCGTGTTTTTATAGCGCTTTAGATGCATCTTATCTGCGGTTTGTTGTTTTAGGTTTGTTCGGCTAACGTATCAAGCTCTCTGTGGGATAAGAGTCTTTACCTTAACCCTAATGTCCGAACACCGTAATAAAAACGTTTGGGCAAAATTTTTTACTAATGCCAAAACACCCCGAATTTGAAAATTAGCGACAAAATTCAATTTTTAACCTGCTTTCTTTTGTGCATCAGAATTAGCTCGTTAACGGTACATCGCTGAAGCCCATAAAACTGAGAGCTCGTTGGCTGTCTATTGTAAAAGTATAAAAAACTACTCCCAATGCATGGCTGTGACTCTTTTAAAGAAGGTAAGTGCCCTTCGCCAACGCAAACGACTGCGAATATAAAAATCGTAACTAAGCGGTATAACATTTTTAATATGAAGTATGGGTATGTAGCGCCCACCAACGTCACAAAACAATTTCTGTACTAACCCATTAGTCCTCATCACGCTAAAAACAAAGCACACAGACAACGGGAACTCAATCATATAATTACTCAACGTAAAAAAAAACAGACCAAGCACGCATAGGCTTCATTCAAATATAAGCCCGGAGCCTCCTAGGATAATAGCACGTCTGTAGGCAACATATGGAAGCAAGTACCAATTCCAACGCTAAATGGTTAATGATCATAGATTACAAACGGTGGTGCACCGAAACAAATGTATTCCAAAGCCCACAAACCACTCCATCAACTGCTAACCCTTGTTTCTCAAACCATAACACATGGTGAGGTAAATGATTCGGCTCTTTACAGCACCCTCTATTCATTCGTGGAGCATCGTCCGGTCTATCTAAACTATTGCTACTGTTTATGCAACATGAGTGACCAAGTTGGCCATATTTTCCCCAACCCCACGTGATCAGTTGTCCTGTTGATGTCACAGCTGCAGTATGGCGGGAGCCACAGGATACTCCAACTATAGACACAAAACCATTCTGTCCAGGAAGATACTTTTCAAGTTCTAAAAGTTGAGGCTCTAAAACCATACCAACAGCTTCGGTCGAACTTGAATCCGCATCTTGATTGAAATCTGTACAAAGTGAACCTTGCTGCAGTTCTGTAGCTTCAAACTCAATTCTTTTCCCGCTAACAGTATTCTCGCTATAGTGATGGTTTGGGGATTTGGATAAAAGCTTTGGAAATAAACAGTTTAAGCCAGACTTTTTTGATTTGGGATCTGTAGTATTCTTAGGAGAAATTTTAGTGCACGTTGTAAAGATTTTGTTTGGAGCAAGAAATCCTGTTTGACCAGATTCATTCCATCCCCATGTGTAAAGGTCATTAGTTTCTTAGAAAAATAAGAATATGAGAAGCATAGAGTTTCACGATTTTGTCCTATTATCACTATATACGTAAATTACTTTGAAGATCTATGACAATGATAAGCTGTATCTGATTCTGAACACATACTTGACCAACTATCACATACATACCAGCCAATGCAACAGAGTGCCAGCCACCACATGAAATATGTTGTATTGTAACTCCATCCAATGTTTCTACGAGTTGTGGAGCTTCAACTGTGTTTGTATGTCCATGTCCAAGCTGGCCACGACTGTAACAACAAGTGTTTGTCGTTGACTGCATCACTTAACCTTACTACAGTAGTCAGTATGTCATGGTTATCATCAATCAGTATGCCCAAAAAGGTTAAACAGGTTGACAAATTTCTCTACTAACCTGCCTATACCCCATGAGAAAACCTTTCCATCTGTTGTTAACGCTAGACAATGATCTTTTCCACAGCTTATTTGCTTAAAGAGCGGTTTAATACAGAGTGGCAGTGAAAATTTGTACAAGCGTTCTTGGCCTCCCTTCTCCAAGATCACTACCTTTCCATCTGATGATTAATTACTTATTGGAAATATTGCTATTAGGAAGGATCGACTTTTTTTGTCAATCAAGTTATATAAACAGTGGAACCTTGTTACTTTGGTAAAAATATTGATTTCAAATATATTCAAAAAAGTCATGCATATTTCATTAAACATATACAAATTCAAATCAGATTAATACAAACTTATGTAAACATAAATAAACTCATGCAAAATGAATAAATTTCAATTAAATTGAAAATAATTTCATGTGAACTCAAATTAATTAAGATACAAAAAAATTATGGAAATCAGACTACATACAGTACATAAAAATCAAAATAAAATCATGTAATACAAAAATATCTTAAAAAACTAAAATAAATAAATAAAAACTCAGATAAATACCAATACAAGTGAAATTAAAAAAGCATAAAAACGGTTTAATTTTACAAATTTTTTTTTTAATTCAAGTGAAAGTTGTTCAATATAAAAAAGGACAAAAGTAATGTTAACAGTAAAATAAATCAAACTTAATTTGATCTTGAATGAATTTATTTAATCTTTTTTAACTTGCATAAATTCATTCAAATTCATATGAATTCATTTCAATTTACATTAGGGATGCATCAATTAAAAATTGATACATTTTTTACCGATATTTAATGCAAAATTTGCTGCTGATTAAGTAAGTTTTAAAGAAGCCAGTTTGTTGTGAGAATAAGAAGAATCAGTATGAAAATCTGTATGCTACAACATGTTTATAAATGTGCGATTATTAAAACCGAATAATTGGTAAAAAGTGATTCCAATTAATATCTCCAAAATGGCTAATAAAGTCAATTAATAACCAGTTAATTAGCGCAACAGAAATTTATCCAAATTGAACATAAATTGTATGAAATTAATCAAATACAATTTATATACTTGTAATTAATCAAATTTACTTGAGTTTATACATATATATTTCAGTTTTTATATACGTTATTTAGTTTTAAATAAATTAACTGAAACTTATTTGAGTTCATAGTAATTTATTTAAATTTTCTCAAATTTAATTGATCTTTTATAAGTAAATAAAGTATATTTATACCAACACTGATTTTTATAAACTTAAGTAAAATGCAAAGTAAAACCATCTATTCAGCCTATTGCATTTAAAACAGAACTATGTTTCACTCACGGTTTGGCGTTATTATCAGTTTATTGAAATTAGAAAACCTGACCATAACCGAAAGTTAATGAATCCAAAAAGACCAAAAAAGGCTAGAACTGTGAAAAAAATAAGCCATGCAAAATGGCAAACTGTTATGTTCTGCTCAAACAAAGGTGGTTACAAATAAGACAGATAAAAAAAGCAAAAATGCCATTTGTTTTCTCTTGTCAACAAGAAACAATTGAATTGTTTTTGAATTGTTCGCAAATTGCAATCAATAGTTAACAACACAAAAAATCATACATACAACAAGATGTCATATTATTGTAGCTGACAGCATCATTTGAGAATACAAAGTGTATTGTAAATAATGTTTCAAGTCTTAAGCTGAAACTGAATGCCAAAACCTAATGATAATTTTGCTAAAGCACCCACGAACTCATGGAATGTAAAATAAAAGTTTGTATGAAATATTGTACAGAGATGCACTGCGTCTTTGTCGTTTTTAAGGAAAAAGTCTACAAAGAAGTGTCTCAAAATGGCAATAAGCTTAAGCAAATAGAGATTAATCACAAACAACGACTATTTATGACATTTTCCACTGCAACTTTTCCCTCATTTTACAAAGCACTAATGCAGCGCAGCTTTATGTAAAGCGTTTAACATAAACTGTTTGGAAATATCTCCACAAATTTAGTTGCTGTTCAATAAAACTGCCAAGTAAACAGAGGTGGGCAGTCGCCAGTCGGTAGTTTGAAAATACCGTCAGTAACGATACCGGTACTTGGCAAAAAAATGTACCGACGATTCCAATGTTTGATACTATTTCAAAAAAAGTAGTTTAGTACTTTGCTTTGCTTTTAATATGCCATAGTTTGGTAACCTCTGATCTTCTAAAATGGCTATATGGTCATATCATTTACTTTGCCAATTAAGTATCCCAGTACAGCAAACACAAAATTTTTCTATCAAACAAAGGATTTTTTTAATAATAAGACCTTCATTTTTTTCAGTATTAATTTCAGTGATTTTTCACATTATCAAGACAATTAAACACAGACACTGTATCGGTAATTTAAAATTTGGGACTGAAAGCAGAGTGAAAATTAAGGTGGTTGCTTTACTACCACTTGATTGTCTAGACCAGTGTTTCCCAAAGTGGGCGCCAGCGCCCCCTTAGGGGCGTTGGCGCCTCTCAAGGGGGCGCTGGCTACTAAATGGGCGATTGGGGGGCGCTGATAATAAATTGGGCAGTAACAAGAACAGTGCCAAAGTAAACATTTGCGCTGTTTGTATAATAGTTTTATGCTTCGATTTACTTATTTTACTTTGCTGTGTTCGGTTTCATATTCTGAGAATTTTCGGTTAATCCTGAAATAAAATACATTTATTGGTCTCACTATTCTTATTGTTATATTAATAGACGAATTCCAACTGTATTGCGTCATAATAATCTTGCGTTTTTTCTCATGTTGCATATGCCAAAGGGTATTTAAGCCACGAGGAAGCTAGTGTGATTGTGAATAGGAATATTCTTAGATTTTAGTTAGTGAGCCGGTACCTAGGTATAGTTATTTTATTCATTCATTAGAGTGCTAAATAATTAATGAGTTCAGTCAAACGAAAATGCAGGCAATACAGTTCAAGTTATCTCCAGTATGGATTAATTCCAGCCTCAAATTCCGAATCACAGACAATGTGTTTGCTGTGCTCTAAAGTGTTTTCTAATGAAGCGATGAAGCCGTCCAGACTTTCCGAGCATTTAACGAAAATTCACCCAGATAAAGTAGCCAAGAGTGCAACATTTTTTCAAATGCTCTGGGAAATTTTACAAAAAACGGAAAACTGTTGGCACGATGTTTTCAAACCTTTCCCATACAAGTAATGATGGATTACGTGCGTCTTACAATTTGTCTTTGATGCTTGCAAGAAAAGGAAAGCCACACACGATCGGCGAAGAATTGATATTGCCATCAGTGAAGGAAGTTTTAGACACCGTTTTGCACAAGGCCTCTTCTACAGTTATTAAATCTATTCCTCTGAGTAACAATACTGTTCAGAGACGGGTGGATGAGATGGCTACCGATATACAAGATAGCTTATGCAGCATCATCAGGAATACAGAATTCAGTTTACAACTGGATGAGTCAACTTTGCCAGGAAATAATTCTCTATTACTTGGGTATGTTCGTTTTGTGAATGATGGAGTTTTACATGAAGAATTGGCAATAGCTTTAGCACTGGATTCAGATACTCGGGATGAGACAGTATTTCAAGAAGTTAAAACATATCTCGAAAAAAAAAAAATTCCACTTACCAATGTCATAGCGTGTGTAACTGACGGCGCCCCATCTATGATGGGCCGTTACCGTGACTTCATGGTATTCCTAAAAGCAGCAAATCCAAACGTACTTACAATTCATTGTGTGATTCATCGGCAGCATTTGGTGGCCAAGAATATCAGTGGTCGTCTTAACCTCTCATTAAGACTGTCATCAAGGCAGTAAATAAGATTAAAGCTCATGGACTTAACACACGCTTGTTTAAGCAATTGTGTAAAGAGAACGAGGCCTTTGAGCGCTTACTTCTACACACGGGAGTAAGATGACTCTCCAAGGGAAGCTGCCTTGCACGATTTTACACACTGATAGATATTGTTGTGGAATTCTTGGAAAGCTGACACCCTGGCTTTGCCAAAGAAATTATTGCTATAAAATGATATCGCATACTTGTCAGATATACTTTCCCAATTTAACGAATTGAACCTATTCCTTCAGGGTAACGAGGTAAATCTAATCAAGGTAAAATCAGCACTGTGTGGATTCAAAAATAAGGTTGTGTTGTATGGGCGAAATTTAGCTAGACGCAATTCTTCCAGTTTTCCAGCTTGCAACAACTTGCTATCAGCGACAAAGGTATTTCTAATATTGATGTTGAGACATACAGCAAGTATATTTAGGAGTTGCATGAAGACATGGAAGTTCGGTTTCAGGATGTAATACAATTGGAGATTCCTGACTGGATAACCGACCCATTCATTGATATTTCCGAGCAAGGGATTCTTGCAAAATGATTTTGAACTCAAACCAAAATTCCGTATCTCGTATCAATCATTTTGGCTGCAACGCGAAATTAAAGTGAAATATCCTCACGTGTGGGACCGGGTAAAAAATTGCCGTCACAATGCTTCTGGACAACAGAAGAAACCACCTGGACATAGTGAGACGAGGAGATTTATGAGTGTTATGTAACAACATGTTTATGATGTAAAAAAAGCTTTGTTTGACTTGAATGGTGGATGATGTAATAATCCCTGCTATCTAGTTTGGATCGCTGGAGCTAGGCTTGTAAACGTTCAATTTATTTGCTTATCGATGTAGTTAAAGAAAAGCGATTACACAGTTCGAAAGAGGAATGCCCTGCCGTGTCAGAAATGTTTTAGTTGTCAAAATTGACCCATCGTACGTCGAGTAATTGTAAAAATTTCAGGCTAATTTTAGTGCTGGTTTTGCAAGCGTACATGTGCTTTTTTCCTTGCTTCTCGAATGGATAGTAAATTCGTTGTTACTTTTTTGTTAAATGGGCGTTTGATAGTCAGTAAGTTGTCCAGGGGGGCGTTATCGGAAAAAAGTTTGGGAAACACTGGTCTAGACTCTAGAAAGACAAAAATGTTTGGGACCAAATTAAGATGGTTGAATAACCAACAGGTCTCAATATAATGATCCTCAACCAAGGTTCCACTGTATGATAAAAGAAACTAACTTACTTTCAAGGGCATATACACTTGATTCATGGAACTTATTTTCAACCATTTCGAATTTCTTTTCTTCATCTACTAAAATGAGGTCGTCTTTGCTTATTACATTTTGACAATTAGCAGTTGTTGCAAAAACATAAAAATGTCCAGTTTTGGTTAAAATTCCAATGGTTTCACCCAAGTCCAGTATTTTGACAATTTGCTTGTCTTTTAAAAGGTGGCTTTGATTCAATTGTATAAAAACATGGTCATCATTTCCGTAAAATCCTTGTATTATTAACTTCTCATCTAAAGTATAATACAGAGTTAACCAAATTAAAACAATGGAACCATAACACATTTTAATGGGAAAAACTGATACTGTAAACAAAAAACTTACTTGATATAAACATTGATGCTGACCATGACGGAAAGACATCAGTTACAGAATGATTTCTTTCACCAAACTTGCCACATTCTGTTGGTATCCAAACAACTGATGACTTGGGAAAAATCGAAATTTGACCAAAGCCATTAAACCCAAATGCAAGCAGTTGGGGCATTTGTGTTATAATAAATTTAAACAATGCGGTAATTTGTAAACTCAAATCAAATTTGAATTCATAGTGTTATTTTATAAAATGAAAGTATGTACTGCTTGACCACATTCAGACAGGTTAACAGAATTATTGGAGGCAAACAGCTTTTATTACACTTATTAGCCTGTGTTTAATAAGGTTTTAAATTATTAGTACAATTGTGTGATTCATACAAGATTAATTGGTGATGCATGGGCTATTACTGTAATACTTCTAGACCTGTCAATAAATCTATGGTAGCGGGTACCGAGCGGTAGCCTAAGGTACTGATCGTTTTGATGCTAGTGTAATTATAAACAAATAAAAACGATGCAATGAGTTTGCCAATAGGAACAAGATACTAGAACATAAAATGCCGATATACAAGAACTTAAAATGTTTTTTGAAGATATGTTATACAACGAAACTATGCAGCATGCCCGTGTGAACAGTTTTAAGTTGTCACAGAAAGAGATAATTGCTAATAATTGCATTTATGCACATTGTTGGAGTAGTAGTTTGACGATACCTTTAGACCAGTGGTTTTCAACCTGGGGTCGCGACCCCGGGTGGTTCGTCTGCCTTTTCTCTGGGGGTCGCGAAGACGACAATTAAATACCAATCACTATTATGAAAATGACAATTAATTAGTGTAAAAAATTAACTGTAATGATATTAGTGAATGTTGTTGACAGTGAATGTTCAAACAGTTGAATAAAAGTTGAATGTTCAAACTGTGAGCAGCCAGGAAGCAAGTTGCAAGATAGACTATTGTTTTTGCAGCAGATGATAGCCTAGGCAAGCCAGTGTAGGCTTACTATTGAGTTCCCGGTATCAATCATAAGTAGGCTACGGTAGCTAGCCTAGCCTGAGGAAATTTCGAAAGCGACTGTTAAGAACAAAGTAACATTTTCTAAACATAAAAAAATAAAACTTGACTTTTTTATTGCTATTTCACATCAAATAAGAACATTTTAACAGCTTATTTCATACAGATTCAAGTTTACCGAGGGCTAACGAGCAGTATTTTTTGCTCGGTTTTCAACGTAGTAAAGTAGCAAAAAAATGACTTTTTCAAGCTCGTAAAACGTTAGCAAGCATCCTGTAATGAACCTCTTGTTTAGGAGCTTTAGACTCGTGATATAGTTTACTTAAAATTTAAAAATTACAATTGGTGATACTTCACAAAATTATGGCGAAAAAGCGAAACTATTCAGAATCATTTCTCAAGTATGGATTTGTCCCAATCGTCTCTGATGGCATTGAAAAACCACAATGTGTACTCTGCATGAAAGTTCTTTCGGTTGAATCCATGAAACCAACAAAACTCAACAGGCATTTAGAAACGAAACATAATGACTGCAAAGATAAAGACTTGTCATCTTTTGAGCGAAAGGCAAATTTCTTGAAGCGATCTCGAATGGATTCCTCCGGAGTATTCCAGCAACAGAATCGAGCTTCTGTTGAAGCATCCTTTCAAATATCATTGCGAATTGCTAAAGCCAAGAAGCCCCACACAATTGCTGAAGAGTTGATACTACAACCTGCGAAAGACATTAATCGCATGTTAATTGGAAAGGAAGCAGAGAGCAAGTTGAATATACTATCACTCTCGGGTAACACAGTGCAAAGTAGGATTTCACTGATGTCAGAGGACATCAAGGATCAAGTAATTGATCAATTGAAGTCAGCTGATCCGTTTGCCCTGCAGCTGGACGAGTCCACGGATGTTTCATCCTGTTCACAACTAATTGCATTCGTGCGTTACATTCACAATGGTGTGATGAAGGATGAGTTTTTGTGCGTTATAGCTCTGCCGTCCAGAACACGTGTAGAAGATAGTTATCAGACTATTGATACTTTTTTCAGGGAAAATGATATCAAATGAGAGCTGCTGTGCGGACTTTGTACAGATGGTGCTCCAGCCAAGTTAGGCCATACTTCAGGGTTTCATGCATACATAGCATGTTCAATGGAGATAATACCCAATAGCCCTGAAAAATGACTCAACTACAGAAGATGTCTTCAAAGAGAAGAATTTGTCTGCATATTGGTCAGCCATGGTACCTAATTGTTATCCCAGAGTTGCAAACGCAGCCATTCGACTTCTGATGCCTTTTCCGTCGACCTGGCTGTGTCATGCTAATTGTCAACAATGCTGGAAATAAAGAACAAGGCCAGGAATAAACTAATAGTAGAGCCAGATCTAAGGTGTGCTCTGGCAACAACAGCGCCACGCATAGAAAAGCTTGTCGCCAAGATGCAACACCAGCCATCTCACTGATGCTGCCTTGTGCATGTATTCAATAAATGAGTATTTTTTTTCAACAGAGTGGTATCATAATTTATGTTATTTTTATTTATATTTTTTTGTGCTATTTCGCATACACAAATGTATTACATATGCCTGAATCAAAATTTTTGGAAGGGGGTCATTAATTATATTGGGTTGTTAAACTGGGTTGCAGTATGAAAAATGTTGAAAACCACTGCTTTAGACAATAGGGTCTAGGGCTCTAGGCCTACTAGTATATTAGCGTATGTAAGCGTTAAACTAAAATATTGAACATACTAGCATTGGTGTATTGTAAATAAATGAAGAAAATATGTTCAGCATGGAAACTGGAATTAGAAATTAGAACAATAGGTTCAGAGATAAAATACGATTTTTTTTTATTCATGAATGTTAGTAAAAGTTATGCAACATGACTGCATTGTCAGTTTTGAGGCGCCACGCAAATGTTATTAATTGAAATTATGCGCACTGTTGTAAGTCAAACAGTTCTTTTACAAGAGGTGCCCAGCTTGCAAAAGCTTGGATGCCAGCGGACATCCATTCAAAAAAGTTAAGATATTCTCCGATTTGCATCGATTCAGACTAGAATATGGCAAGATGACCAGCAAATGGGAAAACTTGCATAATGACCTATATGAGATAGCAAAAGTACAAATAAGTACTTTGCTATTGTACAATAAGACTTTTAGTCCGAAAACAAAGATTATATTATCATACCATAGGTACCATATTCTGGCGTCAAAGGTGGGGGTGTCTCGCACCCTTAATTTTAACAGTGAAAAGACACCCTTTGCCAAAATGAAGGTAATGCCTAAAGATAAAACGAACAGGGTAGGATGCCTAATTTATACTGCTTTTTAAGGATCGCTTAGTTACGCCTTTAATTATTCTTAAATAAAGGTATTTATCAATATTCAACAAGTAACCGGCTTCACGCCGGTCCTCCTTCCTGTGCAAAGGCTATGGAGACCAGGGACTTTTCTTTGCAAAGTTGTGAGAAAACTGTGGTGCTGGGGTTGACAGAAACCTTAACTAGGGTATTCCCCTAATAAAACTTTTTTTTACTTGGAAATAAAATTCCATTTAATTATGCGTAGCCATAAACTTTTCGGCGTATGAATCAATTATTTAGGGTCAATCGAAAAAATTTAATTTAAAGTTTAATTTAATTATTTAGGATCCCTCATTTACAGTGTAAACTTTTCGAACAGACTACTTTGAAAATCAAACAAATTTTTTGAACTGTACTGAGACAGTACTACTCCGCTTGGTAAATCTTTATTTCTAACTTGACTCAAGTAAAGTCAATTATCTATTTGACACAGGTTAAGTCAAGTCAGGACCGTTTTACTTATAGCCTAGTTTTACTTATAGCTAACCTACAATTAGCTGATTAGTTGTTGAAATATTTGGTGACTTTGCAAGAATAGCTAAAGTGTAGGGCTTTAGGCAATAGCCTATTAAATAGCCCACAAACACTGTATATAATACCAATTAATCATTTTTTAATCAATCAAGTCATATCTTGTTAGGATATAAGTATTAAGCTGGGGGATTTAGCGGCAAAATTGTGCTTTTGTCAAGACGTGTTTTTCGTGGACTAACAAAAAACATTTTCACGACAAAACGTTTTTATCGGTTAAAGAAAGCAATTTATCTTTAATTTAAAACACGCTTGCTTGCGGCATGATTGCGAACGCTGGTATGAAGCGAGGGAATAAAACGTGAAAGACATTCAACATTTTTAGTCAAAGGTTTAAAGGTGCCTTGGAAAAGTAGCGATGTCTGCGTGGAAGTAGAATGAAAGTTGCACTATAGATTAGTTAATGATAAAATTTTGTAGCCTACCAACTAAGTCAGATTAATCTGCCTGCGTATGAAACTTCAGACATCTTTCATATTTCAAATTACAAACGCAAGTGCTAATTGTATGTCGATTGTTGTACCAAGCTCAGCAATATGTTGTTTAAGTTGAGGTTTTTGCACTTATGTTGGATAAATATAGTTTTCTTAGCCGGGACGCTGTTCGCAGTTCGAAACAATATAAATGCACCAGTGTGTGACAACTTGGCACCAAAATCATTGTCATGTGTAGATGTCAAATGCAATAACAATAACGTTGTTGTCAGCATTCCAACAGCCAAGCTAACAAATTTTTCATTGAATCCTGGTGAGTAAGCACTTAAATTTTGTTTTGCCATTTCTTTAAAGGAAATCTTATATGGAGTCGATTCCCTACTGTTACACCCTGCTTTAGCCTAGTGTGTCCAATCAAAATTTAGCAAAGATGAATTAATAAACCAGTTGTGCGATCAACGTCGAATAATTAATTCAAAAATTTTAAACTAAAACCTTCTTGAAGCCTTCACTAAGTTCACTTCTGTGACAAACTCAATTTAGGTTTAATGCTTTTGTTTTCATTTTACAGACTTGGAAACAAATCTTTTTGTCGTCCAAGGGAACTCTTCCGATGTATCTTATAACGAAAATGGCGATGTACTGAAGATAACTTTTCCATACAGAAAAGACACCGAAAGAAATATTTATGTAAGATGATTTTTTTAATCTTTGCGAAATTCCCATTAGTTTGTCTTATCTAAAACTTCACACTGATATGAATCAGAAATTTGGCACTTCACTAAACTGAAAGTTCTTGTTTGCAGTGGAGCGGTGATCAATTGATATATCCTATATATGAAAGCATGTCATATGTTACTGACGTCCGTCGCTCGTATCAATTAAATTACACGTGTAGTTTTTCACGTGAGGAAGAACGGTTCCGTTTATTCTCAGGTACTCGTATACTTTGTTATGTGATGTAAAATTTATTAATAACATCCCGGATGATATGTAAATAATATTAATGAATAATGAATGTTCAGACGAAAAAGAGAAGAATTTCATCAACTATTTACAGTATCGAGATGGTGCAGAAAAGTTTTCGGGTAAGAAGTGGTTAGTTTCTGACATCCTTGATTTACACACGAACGTGTTTTCTTTGGCTGGCATGTATCTGGTGGAACTAATTTTATTTACAGGTGAAGCTTGTAACTCCTTCTTCAATATTACCATTCTTCCAGCATTTATGTCATGGGATGTGAAATCAGCACTGTCCGCTCTTTATCCTTTAAAAGCCATTGTAAGTGATGTTTTAAAACTCACAATTCATTCCGAAATGCCGAACAGTGTGGCACTTTTTTGCTACAATTTATTTTTATCGTATCTTCTTTTAATCAGGTACAGACTTTCCAATCCAATGGGAGTTTACTTAGTCAAGCTAAAAGTTCGCTCCCGGGGCTTTCAAATATTGTAAAGAATGCTGGTGATACAGCAGCACCATCAGATACACAGTTGTTCTCTGCTTATATTTACAAATTCGATGTGCCCGTCCAAGCTTTTGGAGCTATTCTGGACAGAGCACAGTAGGTTTTACGAAACATTATAAATTACATCAGTTTTCAAATTACTTTAGTGCGCTTATTTTCGTAGGGCGCAACAAACTTTTGCTATGCTTCCACCGTGTGCTTGGGGAAGTGAGTATATTTTGATTTCGTATTCCGCGCGCAAAAGCTATGTTGTCGTCGTGAGCTACTATCCAGACACAGAAGTTGAGGTCCGCTTGAAAAATCAAGGCAACTTGAAGTTTAATTTTACCGTTTCGGCTTCTGTTGCTTACTTCGTGGCAGGACAAGGTTACTTGGCAAATGTGACAGATTTAAGTGGAATTTTACTTCTTTCCAACCAACCTGTCGGTGTGTTTTCGGTCATGCAAGATGCCAAGGTATAGCCTAAAGCTGCTGTCTTAGGAATTTAGCTTTAAAAATCAGTCGCTTTCATTTAAGCTTACTGATGCAGTCGGAAAAATCTCAAGTTAAAATTGTTTTTTTATTCAAAGGTTCCAGCTGAAAAAACTTCTACACACACCAACAATCTGGTAGAACAATTGCTCCCAGTTTCTCTTTGGGGCAGCGAATACGTTGCAAGTTGTCCGAGCTTTCACCATACAGGATGCATAATTCGACTGGTATCTTATTGGGAACACGTGCTTGTTAAAGTAAGATGCTAAACAAGGACGCATTTAATAAGTGTGATGTCGTCTGCGTTACACACTTAACCGCTTTTGACCTATGCTATGTGTTCTGAAGAAATACCCGTTTTTGTTTTTTCAGATATACCAAGCAAATTCCACACGTGAATTTGAATTGCTTCCTTATTCTTATTATGACGTCGATCTGGGTAGGAATGACAAGGGGTATCTAACAAGTGTTAACAGAGTTGCGTTTATGGCGGTCTTACTTGGAAAAGGCGGATTGATAGGTAATCCCTATTTAATCCATAGTAACAGATTCTTTCTAAAACGTATTCTAACAAGCTTGCATCAATGAGTCGATAGGTCAAACCAAATTCCTCCTTTTGGGATTGACATTATTACATTCTATCAAACCATGTTATCCATCAAACTACATAGACTACATGTTTCGTATACCTGCGAAGTCTCGATAAACCATGGTAAGGTTTAACTTCGATCTTGTGTTTCTAGAGCATTCGTCACCATCTTCCCATTTTCGTAGTAGTATTCACGAAACCGAGGCATCAAACCAAACGTTACCATTCTTGGTCCAACTTACACCAGTTAGGTTGTACTCTTCAATGCACACAGTCCCTCCGCACATATACGATGACCCTACTCAAACGATTACACTTACTTTCACGACTAATGCCACTGAAGGTGAGGTAAAATTTAGCTAGCTTGTCTAGTGCACGAGTTGAAAAAATATTGATTCATTAAACTACCCTTTTTGCCTAGTAAGTTTTAATTTGCGTGTTCGTGCTCTTTATACAGATATGCGTTTTCTGGGCTTCCCTACTTCATCTGAAGACTGGTTACTCGTTTCCAATAGAACTGATCAAAAAGTTGCCCAATTCACCATTATGTTTCGCGACCACATGCAACATTATTATGCAAGCTCTGGACAGTCTCGGTTTTCTACGATTGTGTACAAGAGGTCCAGAAATACTCTCACTGCTCACATGGGAGCAATGAACTTCGTGCATATTCCACTAAACGGTATAACAGGTTTCTTTAATCACACTAACGATTTGAGGTTAAACACCTAACCCCGTTGTATACAACCACAACAAAGGCCATTCGTTCCATATCTAAATATCTCATTTCACTCCCAACGCCTACAGTGCCAAGTGCAAAGCAGACAACGCCACTCGTGGACACTTCAGTTCCACCCACAACTCCATTTCCTATAGACGCCTGCGCGAGTTTTCCTTGCCAGAACAACGGCATTTGCTCACCAACAAACACTTCCAGGTTTAATTACTATGCTTTGTTTTGTAAAATAGTACACGGGCGAGTAAACATGGCCCCAAAAATGAAGGATGTTCTTCACATAACTATGTTCTCAAAATAATGTTTGGCAGAGTCTTCGAATGTGTTTGTGATAATCGACATGCTGGCCGATTTTGCCAGGAGGTAGTTAGCAGACGTAATGGTTTTTTCTACATGGCTGAAATATCTACTCCTGAAATTAGGCGTGGCTTTGGAACAACAGAATCAACAAGATTGTGGTAAATTTAACTCCGTGAAACTTTCCTCTTAAGTTAAAAGTTCTGTTCCGTTTCCTGTAAGTATTACTGATACCTTGGAATTTGGCTGCAGGTTTCCAGTAAAGGTTGAAATAGTTTCGTTAGGCCAACACTACTACATCAGGAGTCTGGATGGTTGTCCAAACCAGTATCCATGTCTCAGTTGGCTAAGTATTTATGAAGAAAGGAAAGTCGGATTCTTGCAGGGTGCCGGAGAAAGGCAAGTACCTATCTGTAAGTAAGTATATATTTCCATAAATATTTTATACCTAATTCCTCAAACAGCCCATATCCATGGACCATGGTGGTAAAAAGCTTCGATGACCCAGGAAGTTTCCTAATTAGTGGAATAACTGGAGAGTACTTAAGCATTGGTGCCTACTACCATTTGTCAAACGATTCTGATAAAGCAATATCGGTTCAACTTTTACCCACGACATGTAAGTATGTTACACAGTTAACCTCCGAAATATAATTTTTACAAACATGTACTTCCGATTCCTTACAGTGAATTCCAGCGTCTTGGAATCACAGAAATACGACTCATTCACGCAATACGAAGTCCAAAATATTTTCTCAGTCATGAGTAGCATCCAAGTTCCTCTCCATGAACCTGGTGTACTTCTTTCACCGGGATTTAGACTTTGTTTTTGGTACAAAGCCTTCCTCACTTCCCAAATTTCGTTTCCCGAAATTAGATTTCGTCTGCGTGCAAATACAATAAAGGTAAACGAATTTCCAGGATTAAACCCCGGAATGAAGGCGATAGCTGTAATTGACAAGGCTGGACTCGAGGTATAATAGTTCGATCACAAGACTAGTATTCAAGTCGGTTAATAAGACAGTTAACAGTGTTTTGGGTTCAACTTGGTATTCTAAATTTCACACGGTAATAATAAGCTGCTGAGATTACCTTTAGCGTTAGAATTCTTTGCCCGTTCATTGTATTTGTGTTTCAGACTCCCACAACGGATGAATACAACGCATTTCTGCGAGATTTTTGGCATTTTGCTTGTTTCCAATCGGATGAAGTGTCTCTTACTGTTTACGTGGACAGCTTCAAAATCGCAAAAATCTCGTTATCAGACCTTGAGTCAAACGAGAGCTCGACGATTGATATAGCCTACTGCTCACCACAGGCACTACCTTCATGCTTTTCAGGTGAATTTCTATAGTCGACTTGCATCAAAATTGTGTAAAAACAGGCAATCATGCTTTTAAAAAAATCGCTCCATCACGGTCACTTTGTAGCTTCAACGATATTGCTAAAACATCCATTCGAAGTAATGGTTCCTTCAGTTGCCACACTTTGATTGTTAAACCCCTCCAAGTTCAACGTTTTGTACATTTGATACAGGTTTTGTTCAAGGAATTAGCGTTTGGTCGCTTCCAACGAGCAGCGAGTCTTTGCATTCGATCTACACAAAGCCTTCGGCGTGTGGTCCTGCTGCCAAGGGAATCAAACTTATCGGCCCCAACATAATCACACGCGACATATTATTTCCGATATGTGCTTGTCGTAGGTGTTTAGAAGTTTACTATCAGTAAAAGGGATACTTGTAATTTACGTGTTGCTGCTTTTTTCACTAGGACACTGTCCGGTCGGGTGGAGCAATGCTGGATCCCAATGTTTTTCGGTCGTCCAACAGCGATTCACTTTTAGAGAATATCAGGCTGCCAATTTGTCGAACAACATTAGACCGGCTGTCCTCACAAGCAAAGAACACCGTTTTGTGGCGTCGAGCATGGTGGACTCCATCTCTCCATTAACACTGCCATATGTATCTCGTTTCTTGCCTGCTTTCAATGATACTTATTTGTGGCTGTAAGTACATGTGATTGCATGCTGCTGTGTAGAGACGTACCTTCGGAAAAAAACTTCATCAATATTTATTGCAGCGGTACTTTTCCTGTAGTCAAGGAACAAACCGCTAAGAATTTGTCTCTAGCTGTTTGTGCCGTGTATTCGCCACGTTCATTTTCTTCGATTCCAATGAAAAATCTTTCTTACTGGCCCAGTCGCGCTGCCGGCGCCATTGCACAGCCAAATGATTATTATTTGGAAGACGGCGACTGTTTTTCTCCACGTTCTGGCGTTTATGCTCAGAACAGTCGATTATTCCAGTCAACTGAAAACACAGTAAGTTTTATCGTTTTAATCGTTTAACATTTTGAACTTCGTCTAATTCCTTTCTCAAATATACTATTCTCCTTTGCATTTTCACAGATCATTTTTCTGCTGGGTAACCTTCAACTTTATAAATCAATGGTCACCTATAAAACTGTTTTGAAATCCATTTGTGAGTTATTTCAAGACGTGCTATTACACAAAGCCAAATGCTGCTTGGTGGCTCGCGGTTTGAAATGTGCAACGTCGCTTGCAGAATTTGAGCAGGTATACGATGTATTTTTTCTCGAACCGTCGTAAGTTTATTTGTAGACTCCATTATAGAATGTCTATCACCTTTTCACCTTTCGTTTGTAGAATATCTTGAAAAACGTGGACATCCAGTCACTCAGCTTAACTGCACAGGCCACCAGTTTAGGAAAAATACTTCCTCGCGATTCATACGTGGTTTTAGCTACAACAGCGGTACAAGACGACAATTCAATAATAAGGAATTTGAAAACGGCTTTGATTAGATCGCATTCATCTATTTATGCTTTAGGTAAGCATTAGCATGCTCCTGATGGTATGTTTTATTTTCTTAATTTTCATTTACTTTTATAGGGTTCGGGAAAAGCAATTTGCGATTTCTCCAGAGTTTGGCTACTCATCCACACTTTGCCCACTACAATCCTTTCAACAATTTAACGCGTAACAATACGAGCTGGGAAAAGTTCGTGTTATCGTTCCAAAGATTTATTTGCGGTAATTATGCTGAAATCAATAAAGAGTCCTGCATATGGTCAACTCGTCTTAAAATCAATTCGCTTATCTTGAACTTATAGAGCTATAGCAACTTTTTGTTGTAGGGATCAAACAGTCAAATCAGTCCTTTCCACTTTCGGGTACTTCTGATGATTTCGAAGATCCTGTGTTCCCAAATACTCGCAACTACCGTATGTTCACTTAATAATTTCAATTTGTTACAATAATCAACTAATTTTAATTGACTATTGTAGCCATAGCCAATTTAATTGACAATTGACTACAATAGCCACACTATTGTAATTGTACAACGTATAATTAAGCCTCCCTTATACTTTTTTTTTCGTAAAATTTTATTTTCTCAGCTGAACCAAAGGTGATGTGTGGCAGACATCAATTAACCGTAGAATTAGACCAGCAATTTGTTCTGGAAAAGGTGAACCTTGTAAGTTCCAACAACATTGTCGTTTATTTTGAGGGATACAAAAGCAACAAAGCTTGTCGAGCCACAAACGCTTATGGTGCACCAAGACCAGTGTACAGGTAATTTTATGGAGCTTCTTTATTACATTATGCTTTTGTGGCGAAACTTTTCTCATACCTTTGCTGATCCTGGCAAAACAGGTTATCTGCCCATTACCCGTTTCAAGAATGCGGATTAAACGTGCAACATTCAACCAACCGTATGTACGTTTCTGGAAAGATATTTCGGGATTATCTTAACATAAATCTGCCGATATCATTCGGGATACATCTTGCTAACATCAATTGCTCGTACGCTAACAATAACAGCGCAATCAAAGAATCCTTTAAACCCGTTTTAAACAGGTACGCGTTTTTCATCTCCACCGAATTGTTTAAAGTTAGTGAATGTTACATCTTAACTTCAAATATTTTGTCTTCAACATTTTGTTTTCAGAGATGCCAGCAATATCACTGGGCGCGGGAAGTTCTTTAATATCTACATAAGTTTATACAGAGATGAAACTCTGAGAAATATGTGGCCACATGAGCCGGATGTGATTATAGGAAATCGCATGAATGTTCTGGTTAATGCATCTCACCCTGTACCGCAAGGTCTAAGAATGATCGTTGTGTTCTGCGTCGCTTCACCTAAATCGGTGTACATGCCTAACTCCACACTTCAAATTCCTTTGATAAAAGACGGGTACGCGCCTTAACAAAAATGACATGAATTTTTTAGGCTAAGATCTGTTAGCCAAAGTGTCCTGAGTCTATTGTTCATTCTCATTGCTGTTTCTGTGTTTCATTTTGCAGATGCGTCCCTACCATCGCTTCCGCAGGACTCGGAGCAAGAATCATCATGTTTGATGACAAAAGCTTGCATTTTAACTTCTTAGTGTTTAAATGGCGTAATCTCCTTTACAAGAAAATATTTGTTCACTGTTTGGCCGAAGTTTGCGATTCTCGACTTCCTTCCTGTGCGGTAAGGGTTTTACGCGTACCGTAGAGTTTATTTTAGATTAGTGTACTTCACATTAGGACTACCTATCCCATCACTATCAATGCTCAGCGGACAGATCCCAAGTCGACCGCGCAGCCTTTAAGAAAAACAAAATATATTATCATGTATGTTTTGTATAACCAAAGCATTTTCTCTTTAGCCTTGTTCATCGGCTCGAAGACGGCGGTCACTAGCAAATGGTGTCTACCAATTAACAACATCCGTCGCTCTGCAGCCAATCACGGCCAAATCTGCAACTAATACCACTGATCAATTAAAGAACAACTTCCTACCAACAGGTGATTTCAAAAAAAGTATTGTATATGTATAATAGAAGTAGTAGGCACACTACAGTGACTTACTAATCATACTCATTTAAACTCCAGCGCCATCTAGCATTTGCACGAAATCTCGAGTAGTTTTGTACCTTTTAGAATCGAAACTGACTACTTTAACCAAAACCAACTTGGGCATGGTCAATCAACCACTTAACAACCATGGCCGTGGCCCTGCAACCACTGGCTTCCAGCTATCTGACTACAAAATGGCTTGTTTGTTGCTGTTTACTTTCCTGTTTTTTCTTACCATCATTGTGGTGGTATTGCACGTTACAAGACGAGACAGTTTCAGCCAATGTGTAAAGTAAGACTTATCCATATAAAGATCCTATAACTTCAAGCAAACGCATCATACCTTGACCATCTACTTTCAGGCATACCGCAAGTCGTTACTACCGTGGGCTAAGTGTTTCTGACATAACGCAAGATACTTACCCGAAGCCTGCTGTCAACCAAGGTGATAAAAACATGTTATCATCATACATTCGTGCATTGTCTTAACATTTACGCTTTCGCTGTTTTCAGCAACTGCAGCTTCCAGTTCAGTTTTCAGCGCTGGTGCTCATCCCGTGATAGATTCCACTCATATTTTGGATCAAGCCGATATCCAACCTGCACCAAATACCAGACAAGTTCTGCTAAAGGAAGTCGTGAATGCTGCCAACAATTTTCGCTCTGTCGCAGGAGTTTCTGTTCAACCTCGTAGTAACCGCAAAAGAAAGCCGTTCTCAACTTTTCTTGGCAGCGATAGCGAAACGCCAGGTGGAAGTCGTCCAAGATCAGGAATTAGCAACGTGAATACAACTGCTTTCAACGACAACGACAACAACAACAATCTGGCCAATAACAATAAAAAAGCACTGAACAATGATGGCAACAAATCTCTCAAACTCCGCTTTGAAGAGAGGGCTATGGAGCAAACTGTTTTGTGAAGTTGCAAATGATAGCATTAGCAAACGGCATAACTTGCATTTCGTTACATAATAACTTAAGTTACATCAAGCATCAATCTCACTAGTTTATTGATTTTCTGCAACGGCATTGTGTCTGCTGCAATTTATTTGTTTTCGATCAATTTATTATGTTAGAACCTAAATTAGCATGTTACCTTTGTGGTGATAAGCTTATGTTCTTTTCGTTTTCATTAAACTTATATTGCTTGCTTGTGTGCTGTGTTTTGAAGTTACCATTTCAAGGCAAAATAAAAACATCTAGCACACAAAATTTGTCTGTTAAGTGACTTGACGTCAGTCACGAAAGCTGTGTCAGCTGTCGTCCAAGTTGGCTTTCATAATTGTAGCCTATAATTGTAGGCATCGGAATACCGTCCCAAGAGCTTATTACTCACCGGTAGGGACGGCTACATCTCTTTGCATTTTGTTGTATACGACTACTTATCAGTTATATGATCTAGGAAAACATAATACAGTATTTAGCATAAAAAGTGGGATGCGCGGCATCAAAATAGTTTAATCGGCATTTCAAAAATGTACACCATAAACTGTCGGTTATTATTGTGCGTATGCTTATAAAACAAATAATAATGCTAATATAATAAAACAAATTCCATTGTAGTTCTTCTCCTTCGGTGTTCGTTTTTCTCATATTTTGACAAGTTGGAGAGCAAATACTGCCTCCGTTTCCGGACACTGAAAACCCGAGGTACGCCTCTGATTCCGTGTGAGTGTGACGTGCAAGTTCATATTGGTGCAATCCTTTGTGAGTGCAATCGCATTTAGGTGCAATCTCGCGTGGGCACAATGCCGTAACCAACCAGAAATAAATCATTATGTAGTGAAGATCAGTGTAGGGAAATACCCTGTTAGAACATTCTTTTCAAGTTTCTTCTGTTTTGTCCTTTAGGTTTCGAAATGTTTTACCATATTTCGTGTTTATAAATCACTCATTCTGTTTTCAGAATTAAGCGATAAAATTAGAAGAAAAAGTATGCAAAAAGTTGGTGTAATGGGTTTAGTGATGGCTTGATATTGGAGTCCTCAGTTGCACAAATACCTGTAAACGAATGAAACATCTAAAACAGCACACATCCTCGTTCCCGTTAACAAATACCATTAGTTATTCAAGATATCACGCTTACTACAACTTATTTGTAGCAATGATTAAAACAAATGCATTACTGACCCAAGACCCTAGAACCCCAAGATACCTGTGCGAGACCATCCCACTTTTTACTACCCTGTTTTACAATAGTACTAGTACCCTTTTTTCGTTTTAAGCTCTTTATCCATTCATGCTTTGCCAATTTTCCCTTTCATTACTTTTTCTTGAACATGTTTTTGTGATATAACTGTTAGCATACTTTTTTCAGTGAAATTGCAACAGCGACCTTAATCAAGTGACCTAATTAGCTCATACTCTCCGGAAGTGGAACACTCTAGTTATGTAAGACATTAATAAGTATGGTTTTACCAAGAATAATTTGTGCCATTTCTGGTGGTGTTGACAGCGCTGTTGCTGCACTGCTTCTAAAAAGAAAAGGTAATCTGTTTATTTGAAATTACTATAGTAATCCTTAACTGTTTAAAAATTAATTCGTTAAAATATTTTTAGCATATCCCCTAAAATCTATCATGTTTGTTAGGATGTCAGAGCTACTATAATCCAACTCGTTGTGATTTTCAAAACCTTAGTTCAATGGCAGATTTTATATACTCATATGTCTAGGGTTTAGTGCAGAGGTTTCTTGCCACTTGATTCTTTGCTATCATATATGACAGGGGTGGCCAGACCTGCTTCATGCTCGAGCCGCATATAACAAATTCCAGTTTTAAAGGAGCCACAACACAAACATAAAAACCACGAATTTATTCACTCACAACGAAGTGTAGCTATTGATTAACATTAGTGGTGCGTGGTGATACTATGAGTCTCCACCTGGGCTTCACCAACTCTTTTTGCAATTATTAGTATAACCGTAACCAAGACTTAAAACTAGGTCAGCCCTGACGTACAGCTTCAATCTGACAGTTTACTTAACTACAGTGTACAAGTTAGCACACTTCTGTACAATAATGTCCTTTTTGGAGTGTAATTTGATTATTACTAACAATGAGTCCATTGTTACTACGTGTGATAGAACGCATTGTTTCATAATCTGATCAAACAACCCGTCTAGACCGGGAAAATGCATGTCTAATTCATCAATGCAATTTCATTAAAGAGCCGCAATCAAAGGCTCAAGGAGCCGCATGCGGCTCGAGAGCCGCAGTTTGGCCACCCCTGATATATGACATCCTAGACTTCTTTTACCACTTTTAAATAATTTTGAATTTTAAGCACAGGTTATATAAGTTATAATCTAAGTTATAAATTTTGTATAAGCTAGTATGTAACAGTTTTCTAGATGTAATAAATATTACAATGGATGTTACAGTTTAACATTAAGTCTTGACCTGATTATTTTTGGTTGGTTTGTTTTCCGTACACTTTATTTGTTAATTATGTAAAATATTAGATCTGCTTATCGTTGTATATGCTTGTTTACAGTTTTATCTTCATATAAGCTAAATTCTTCTAAGCAGCATTATTATCATACCAACCAAAAACAAAGTGGTTAGTTTGTATTTCACCATCATCGCATTTGATGAAAATTAATTTCAAACATGTCAGCAAACCAAAGATTTTTTTCTCTATCCATTTTTATACGTTCACTGCATTTTTTGTTCAAGGAAAAGACAGATCAGCTTTTATTAAAACAAAAGTTTTTATCAAACAAATTTAAGTTCTCAATCGCCATTGAGTTACATATTTTGAAGCAAAGCAAATTTGTTTGTGATTAAATGTCATTAGAAGTCAAATTAGACAACATATTTATAAAATTTTATCGTTTGTTGCTGATACAAATAAATTCTAGATTTATTTGTCTTGACCTACATCATGATATGTTTGTGTTTATTTGAATCCAAATAAATTTCCTTGCTTAACGATACCAATACTGATTTATAAAAATAGTAATGTATAAATATAAATGTAGTGACACTATTTTGACACTATAAATGTAGTGACACTATCAAATGCAAACAGCTATTTTGATGCAGAAAGTGCCAAACATAAACCTGATTGTTTGACAAAAGTTCATCATTTTTAGGTGTTTTATCAAACTCAGGCTTCACTCTCACAAAATAAAAAAAAGTATTTTTTATCATGAGATAATGCATTCGAAATGCATTTGAACTGTTAACACTGCTTCATGAAATTTACTGTCTTCTCACACTATTTTCCTCTCAGCATATTATTTAATTAGTATTGAATACAATTAGCGTTTATAATTTGTATATTTTATGGTACTAGTTGAATTTCTTAGAAGACTTTTCTTACAACTTGTATGTTTCAAATGGTTTTATTTAATATGGTACTTTTACTTGCATAGTTGTATGTACACCAACAACACAGATTCTAGATGTAGTCGTTACCAAGTAAAGTTTCTTTTTTAGATTTAAATCATCTTGCCTTTTTATGCAGTGATATGGTCAGGTTGGCTTTGAGTTTGCATAACGTTAAAGAGACTAGACTAGTGCAAAAACAATTTCATCTTAATCTTATATCAAAGAGCACAAATATTTGAATAAATTGGTGAACAAGTTTGAAAACCCTTAGGCCACCAAGACCAACAAATTGCGACAAAACTTGACAAAGACCAGTTGTCTCATAGGCTACAGTTATTTGATACCTTTCAACTGGTTTAACTGTTTGGTTGATGTGTTTGTTCATGTATTTCCAAGGTTATGATGTGTTGGGAATATTTATGAGAAACTGGGATGTGCGCGACGAAATTGGGCACTGTACTGTTGATGAAGATGTCAAGTATGCCAAGCGTGTTTGCTCCGTTTTAAACATTCCATTTCGAGAGGTTAATATTGTGTTGTAAAATGCATGGGAAATTTATTTCAAACATGTAACCATTGGTATAGTATATTGTTTTAACCATTGTTTTCAAATTTTGATCATGGATCTAGCAGGTTTGGTAAGTTGAATGTCTACTTATACTTAATTTACGGGAATTATATACATACTTTTTATATCTATGTATGTCAAGGTTAACTTGGTAAAAGAGTATTGGAGTAATGTGTTTATGCCAACTATTGAAGAATATGAAAATGGAAACACTCCAAACCCAGATGTGCTCTGCAACCGGCACATAAAGTTTGATTCACTACACAAAAAATGTCACAGACTTTTTGGGGATGACAATTTCATTGTTGCAACTGGACATTATGCACAGACCACATTTGGAGAAAGAGTTTTGAAAGAAAACATGCAGCTTGAATTTGGTGAGTAACTTTCGAATGCATTTCCTTGATTATATTAGCAATAAGATTAATCTCATAAAATAATCATTTGGGCTGAGCCGATACGAACCCACACCTCAATAGATTCGCCAAATATCGCCTTTGTGGAAGATTAGGGCAAACACCAATACTAATAATGGTGAACCCAAATATGGTATTACTTATAAATTGACTGACGTACTAAAAAATGATGATTTAGTTTCCTGGCGAAGCTAAAATAGAGTCAACAGTACTTACAATGAAGGCTATTTTCCTAAGGATTTTGCTTTTCCAACTGCTTTTTAAACCTTATTTTTTAAAACAAAGTGATTAGGGATTACATCATGTTACAAGCAAGACTTGACAACTTTCGGATGAATTTTATTGTTTGGTTTTAATATGAATATCTTCCGGCTTCGTTTGTGTCAACCTACATGATATTTGGATTCGCACGAACCTGAACAACTTTGCTTGCCACACATTCCTAATAATTATATATATAATGTGCTACATATTCTTCAATACTAAGAAGTTTGGTTGCCTTTACCATTGGTTGTTTTTTTTGCTTTTGGTTGGCTTTGTGTAAATGCACATTAAGTTAGATGTTTTAACTTCAAAACTTTTCAACAACAGCCTTGTCCTGGCAAGCCAGCTTGTCTGTCTTTATGATTTTTCGAGCTATGCTGGAGCCTTGGGGAAGCCTTGCTCCGAAAAAATGTTTGTGCCAAAACAGATTAAAAGCATTTAGGCTAGCCAGCTTATACAAGAAGTATATAAGTCAATAAGAAATCCACTCCTGGTTGTGAAGCAAGCATTTGTTCATGATCAACAAAATGGCCTCATAACCAATATGTGAGACATCTTTGGGATATGGAAAGAATGTTTAATAAGGTCCTGTTGAATCTTGTAGCAATAGTATCACTGAGCATGAAGTTTCCAAACGGTTGTAAAGTCCTCCAAAACTGACAAAGCAAATTGGCAAACGCTTGTGATGGAATCCCGCTTGAAATGCTAAAGCGTGTGGACAGAGGCAGAAATTCTTTGGCTGACCTAAATGTTTTTAAATTGCCGTAAATTTTGGGAAAAACACTAAAAGACTGGCGAATAGGTGTTATTCTCCCAACACATATTGTAAATAGGGTGACAAAAGGTGTTGATTTTATCAAGGAATCTCTCTGCTAAGTCTACCTGGTAAGGTGTATGTCGGATGTGTTGAAAAGCAATGTTGTGAAGTGGATGGATTGCAGCTGGAGCACACAATGTGGTTCAAATTGTGTTTTCAACACAACTGATCAATTTTTTCTCTTATCAAAGCTTTGAAAACTATTGAGATACATAAAAACAAGGCCTTTGTCATGTTGTATCTGAAAAACATACATGATTAAGCTCCTATTTCTCAACCCTATCACCAACATGGAATCCACCAGTTCAATTTTTTGTTTTCAGAGAACCACTGCACAAAAATTTGACAAAGGTAATTTTGACTATGATTCATATTGATACTTTTACATGTGAAAACAAAGGTTTTCTCCATTGGCTTCATTTGGCATGAGCAAAAAAGAAATAAACCAACCAGTAAATCTTGTGGTCCATTTAGCAAGCATTTTTGAATGATTTGGTCATAATGTTTCAATGATTAATTATTTGTCAAAATCTATAGCACATAAGTCAAATTGGCAGACATAAAAAGTATTGTAAGCTCCCTCATCAGCTACCCTTATAACCCTCTTAAGGGGGCATCGAACACCAAAAAATGCCATAAAATCTTTGTTTGTTTTATTATACAGTGAATTTACTAAAAGACCGATTACTCGAAAAATTCTATATGGGGCTCTCTGAAATTTTGCACGTCAATTTAGTATGCTTTGGACTACTATTCCATAAAATGCCATCAAAAAACCATGATACAAACTTTTTTAACAAAGCCGCAAAATAAACACTAGAATTTTCGGTCTAAAAAACCCAATTTTAGCTACTTTCATGCTAATTTTTAGCCAAATTCTGCACGTGACCTGGGACATTGAAGCACGCCAACTGCTAGGGTAATTCCAAGGCTAGCTGCTGCCTTCTGGTTGGTCTAAACATGTTTTTTAAATCCCTACGTAGGAGTACAACGAAATCATAGAGATCTTAGTTTTAAGTGTTTGACAGCTCCTTAATAGTAGATGGCTGGCTCCTAAGAGTGTGAGAGTGAAGAGGTTAAAAATTAAGCACTATATTAATTAAACCATGGTTTTAAGTCCTTCTAAATGTTTTTTTTAGAGCAACAACTTTTGATGAGTGTTGACAAAAATAAAGATCAAACTTTCTTTCTTCATGAGGTTTGTAATATTTGTCTTCAGTTTTTGTTTTACAACATTAAGTTCGGAAATAAGTCTGAAATATTTATCATTGATTTTCTAGATCTTTTGATCCTAGCTTTAACCAAAGCACAGCAGCAACACATTTTTATTTACTGTACCGGTAAGTAAAAATATAAAGAAATTTTGTGTTGTAGGTAGCATTAAAAGCATTGCTTCACACCTATTTCCCCGTTGGGCACTTGCACAAAACTGAAGTAAAGGAAATTGCTGCGAGTTCAGAAGTAGACTTCACACTAGAGCGGAAAGAAAGCATGGGAATATGCTTCATAGGAAAAAGAAATTTTTCTGACTTTATTCAGGTTTGTTGCTTTTAAGATTGTATTTAAATTATGGCAAAACCAGTGCTAGTGGGAAATAATTACAAGTCCAGGAGATGGTAATAGTTATCAGCCATTGTCAGCACTTAAACGGTTTTTCAGGAGATTTTATAAAAATTCACAGGATTACGTCCCCCCCAAAAAAGGTTCTTTTGTGTGTTACGAAACTGGAAGAATAATGGGTGAACACAGTGGTTATTACAAGTATACCATAGGACAGCGAACGGGAATTGGTGGGCTGAGTGATGCATATGCAGTTCTTCATCGAGATGTTGTGTCTGGGAATGTGTATGTGGTAAAGTAATCTCCTTTGTCTCGCAAATTTTGTTTGGACCTACAGTAGTGTAAACAGTAAACATGTGATAATAACCATCATTGTGCATCAACTAATAATATCAATCCTATAATGAACTTCCTTTTCTACACTATCTCAAAATAGCAGTTTAAAGTTGGTATACTAACTTAGAAATGCCCTAATGTTATAAAACTGTAACTACGTTTTATAAAGGAAATTTTTATGAACCTAAATATCACAGGTTCATGGAATGGATCATCCAGCTTTATATTGTCAGAGTTTCATTACAAATCCAGCTCACTGGATTTCCGGGGTTCCAGAAAGCATCAAAAATGGGGAATCTTTTAAATGTAAATTTAGGTTTTTGCATAGGGAACCTTTAGGTAAGACTTGTATTATTGCAATTTTTTCAATGGAAGATTTAATGTTAGTGTTAAGCAATTTATTGGTTAATGAACAGTCGATGTATAAGGCTGTTACTGTTTTTTTTATTGTCATTGAATGTACTGGTCTGAATATTACCGATAACTCCATACTTTAACCCCCAAATCCCTGAAACAACTCAAACTCTGTAACAAGAATACTAACGTATATTTTTTGGCGATTTATTTCTTTTAATACCAGTGCTCCAGCTAACCTAGTCCTGTATCCCAAGTATATCTAAAATGTCTGAAATATTAAAACAAAATTATGTCTTGTATAGTAGGATTGTACTTTTTTTGGCTCTAGCACCTGTATTTGTTTTAGCAGCACTAGTGTATATAGGGTTGGAACCAGCCCCCCCCCCCCCCCCCCACGAGCCCGACCTTTTGGGCCATAGGAAGACATGCGAATTTTAGACCCAGTTTTTAAAAACATTTGCCCACCACTCAACGCAATGCTAAAGTCGCCACGGTGTAACAGGACATAAGGTTTGCTCGAACTCAGTGATGTTTGCCTAGTGCTTGCTCTTAGAACAAGGCCATAAAAATTAATTTAAAGACTAAAAATCAAATTGAAAAACTAACGTAAACGAGCTCATGCTGTAATCGGGACACAAGTCGATCGTCGCTGAGTTTAAATCGTCGGTAGACGGCTCTTAGTTGGAGCATATTGGTTCCCATGTACCGTATCATGATACAATTTCCTCGCTTTTTTGCATGTTAGGTATTTATTTTTGTTGTGTTTACTCAGTGGAATGCGAAGTAATTCCCTTTCAAGACGATGGTAGACTGCTAGTGATCTTGCAAGAGCCACAGCGGGCCATCACAGTTGGCCAGGTATTTGTAGTACTGTAGTTGTTTCGAGCTAATGCTTTTTTAATAACAAAACAAAGCTCTCATATATGCACAAGCATTTATTACAATATATTTAGTAACCGCTTGCAATGTGTGTTGGTATAAATTAGGCAGCACACAATTGTTACAGTTAAGCTGATGTCAAACGTTTTTTTCTGTGTTTGTTTCGCCATTGATCAAGTTACTTTTGTTTGCATAGTCAGTAATTTGACCAAAAGTTTTTCTCCAAATCTTGTATTATTACATTTCAGAACGCAGTCTTTTACTCAGGCGATCAATGTTTAGGCGGTGGACGAATCGATGACCTTGGACCATCTACGTTAGAATGCCAGGAACGTGGCCAATTGAACTTGACCACTTTTCGTAAAAACCCAGATAGATGGCGGCGTTTGGTCAACAGCTACGGAAAAAAACTTTGTCCGTTTCCAAAATCTGGTTTAATCTACAATAGCCAAGCCACTGATAAATGTTGATATTTTGATGCTAAACCGCTAGCCATGTTATAATACTATGCATAAGACCGCTTCTGGTCAATGTGAGCGAAAATAAAAATTCTTCCGCCCAGATTTATTTCTTATCAGTGCAGTGCAGTCATGCGAACTATCTTAGTTATATGTTATCAAATATGGAAACCTTGCTGGAGTTCGATATCTTCTACCTACCCACTTTTGTATTTTGAATATTTATTATCTTTTCCCATCCACTGATGAACAGCATTGAAGCAATTTTCATTTGTCAGTTGCTTGAACACACCACCTGCTCGTCTGCTTAATTTTCGCTTTTTCAACTTACGTTTTATGGATTTAACTAATTATAGGTTTAGTGGCCGTGCTAGTTGTTACCAGCAAATATTAACGTTATTTCTCTTGAGCACGTTTTAAGCCTTTTCAGCTTTGTCACTCATTCCTGTTTATTGGCGCGTGTGAGTAACAACTGGCTTGATTTCTCGTCTCCACCGCGCTTTTGACGAGAAATAAAATGATCGATTGATTCTCGAAGCGGTAGGCCTAATGTTTCAGCCCGAACCGTTGCTGATATGGATTCGATTGTTTTAGAAGACTTTTACTGGTTTTAAGAAGATCTGGACTAGTTATTGTGTCTGTCCAGGTGAAGTGAATAGGACAATAATTTAGAAGTGTTCGCATAGTCCGACTCATAAGCCTGACTTCTATTGTCTTTCAAAGAGTTTCCTTCTCGAGGTCACTTGAAGATGCCACTGGTAATGGTGATTAATGTCCGCTCGGTGGTAAACGTTTGTGAGAATGCCTTAATCTGTTCTACGTTATCATTCGCGGAGGAAAGGATTTTAATTTTAAAGTCTCGTAAACTAAACAATCCTTTCCTCTAAATGAGGTTTAATGTTAACTATATTGTCGCATCTATAAGCGGCTCCGCAGTTTGTATTATCACTTTTTGTTTGATGCTAGGCATTGAAACGGAGGAAGTGAAGGTCGAGCGTTCCTCTGTTCCATAGAGCTTAACACCCCCAAGTCTGGTCGTGTTTATGTAGGGCGGCTTAATCTGCTTTTCAAATATTTGAGCCAATCATTTAAGCAAACAAGGTTTATTGTTTCGTATGCTTATAAGCGAAATTATACGCGTCACCTTCAGCACGTAGGCGTGATATAAAATATGCAAAAGTAAGATAGATTTTTGGAAGGTGTACGTTTAATAAATAGCCAAACGAAATAGCATATGATATAAGATAAATATTTTGTACCCACAATAACAAATCTACAGAGAGTTTATATTCATTAAATTAACCTTACATTGCCAGATATCGATTTAAACGAGCTAACGCGTGGCATACAGGGCATAAGTTGGCCTTCTTTTATTCTCTGGTTGCTATAGTTACGGCTTAATCAAAGAGTGTATTGTGTCGTCATAACGTTTATTGTTACAATACAATAAGAAATTTAACTGTTCCTACGATATGTGGTCTTGTAACCTTTTGGAAGGGGCACATTTTTATGTGGTAAACATAACTATTATTTTTTAAAAGCTAGTTTAGTAGAAGCACATTCTCATTATAAAACTGTGGTGTTGGATTTCTGCTGGAAACAACAATACTGAGAAAGAGAAGATATTCAGTTAGTTGAGAGCAAGCTGTAAGCATGTTTTTAGGAGACGTTTGAATGGACATTAGCGCATCCGTGATTTGGATAAGTACGACTGTGCTGAACTACACTTTAGAACCAGTGTTTATGATTAAGTTGTTGCATGTAGAAAGTGTTCAAACTAGTGTATGTTAGACAGCGGAATGAACAAAGCCAGTGTTTTGTAAGGTGCTTTGAGGGACCGAAAAAGTCTCCTAAACTTCTTCTGCGGTCACTTTAAATTTAGATCATGGTTGTTTTTAATTTTTATGTACTTCCATTATGGGTTTGATAACATAACTGCAACTTCTTAAAATATCTTAGCGGTCGCCAAAGCAAAACCTTAAAAAAATTGCACAAGATGAACCTATAAGTTCTACTGTACTCCGTCACGTCTCCATGTATAGTATACATTAGGGATGGGCCGACACGAACCCAAACCCGAATAGATTCGCCGAATATCGCCTTTATGGAAGATTCGGGCGAACCCGAACACAATATTACTTATAAATTTACTTACTTTCGTAAAAAATGATGATATAGTTTCCCGACAATGCTAAACTAGAGTCAGCAGTACTTACAATGAAGGTCGTTTTCCTAACAATTTTGCTTTTTCGATCGTTTTTTAAACACTATTTTCGGAAAGAAAGCGATTTGTTTATCGATTACGTCATTTTAGAAGCAAGACTTGACAACTTTTGGAGAAAATTTTATTGCTTGCTTCTAATACGAATAGATTCGTTCGTGTCGACCTTCATGATATTCGGGTTCGCACGAACCCGAATAATCTTCCTCGCGGCACATCCCTACTATACATTGTATAGTGAAGACAATACGAAATGCCTCGATTGATTTTCTGAGCAAAGTTAATAAAAACCTACTTTATTGATGTGTGTTCGTTCATTTTTTGGTATACTCAAGGAAATAGGTGATAAAATAGAAATGGGAGATAACAATTTACTTAAAAATATCCTCAGCATGGACGAAGCGGAAGACAAAGACACAACTTTGGTGGATATGTATCATGACCTTCTTTTCATCGGCGAAAGACTCAAGAACGAAGTTCAAGCCGCTATAGAAAACGATCTCGCTGCAAAAGCAAAGCGAGCAGAAGGAGAAGAGAGCGAAGTGGAAGAAGAAGATGAAGACGACGAAGAAGAGGATGAACAACAGGAGGATGACGAGGAAGAGGATAGCGAAGATGAAAATAACAACAAAGTAAGCATTATATGGCAAAATTATAATGTTATGTTCAAATTAAAAAAACACTTGTTCTTCAAAACGGCAGCCGTTAGAATTGCTGTTTTGCACAAAGTTTTAGTAATAGTTAGCTTGTATAAAATTTAATAGTTTTCAAATAATCTCATTATATAACACTTGTTTCTAACTGAGTACCGCGTACTTTTCCAAGAAACCGAAAGACAAAAGGCAGAAAAAACCTGGTACTGAACTCGAACAACTGCTTGAATCTCTGGAGCTCCATAGGCAACAAAAGCAAAACTTGTTGATCAAGAAAGCGATTCTGTTAAAGTTTGAAGAAGCCCTCTTTGGAAACAACAACATAACCATGACAATAGATTTACGGTGAGGATATATATTATAACCTATTTAATTACAAAGTGACTATTTCACCGTATGTAGTTCACGCAACCTGTTGTTAAAGATAGACGCTGAGGTTAGGAGAATAGTTATGCAAAAAGTTAATTTTAGCTATTTAAGGTTTTATTGCAGTTAGATTTAGATGGTTTATAGGTTAGGTTAATTAGGTTTACTGTATCAAAATATTTAAGTTCAAAGGTTGACAGGCAACTGTGAAAAATACCTTCGAACACACGATTATTTCTGGTGAAATTTTGGAAGTCATTTAATTAACGTGAAAGCAAAATGAAAATGTTGAATTAAGTAAATTAACTGGAAAATCGCATCAAAGACAAACAGAAATAAACTAATAGAATTGTTTTTATGAGTTCTTTGCTGGTTCGCAGTATTAATATAGCAACATATCGTATTACGAACACATGTACAATACTAACATTGTTACAGACGATAACTAGCCGCGACCAAACAATACCGCCTATTTTAAATTTCAACAAAGTTTCTTTTGTTTAGTTTTTCCGTACTATTTTTCTATGGGCTTGGATAACATTCACATAGTTTTCGGATTAGACTATTTTTCCCTCCACAAACCAATTCGTGTTTCACTACCCATTGTGTTACATGTTGCTTGGCCGAAGAATATTGCGAACTAAAAACCATTGTTATTTATTAACCAAGTAAGCTTTCGTATTATAACTTATATTTCCATTCGTTCAGGCAAGTAGGCGAAGAAGAGAAAGAAGGCAAACTGGAGGAAATACTCCAGTGTAAAAACCTTACTCGGTACATGCCAAAGAAGGAAACTGAAAACGGAATTTCTATGGAGTTTGCCGAAAAAGCTGCTTTTAGAGAATCCGTCAGCGTAGCAGAAAGCCCCCCAGACATACTAAAACCTTTTCGCTCAAAAACCCCCAAGAAAATTGCAGTCAACCTGATAAAACAGCAATATAATATCAGGTACGAAAATGTGATTAGTTTACATTTACACATATAGCGACAAACTTTGGTATGCAGTTGCAGTTTATTGTACCTGTGTTCTTAGTCTACTATAAAACACGTTGTTCTGGCGCATGCAGGCACCCTACTAAACTAATCAATTCAACTGATGTTATTCTAGGTGGAACACTAAAAGCGGCGAATCAAAACCGTTCGATTTTTTCGATCTTCCAAAGCAGTTTCGAAAAGGCACTGTGCGGAAAGCTCACATGCAAACTTTGCTGTATGAACACAAAGCTAGCATCATCAACCTTCCGAAGACCGTTAACGCTACTGGTACTTTAACAAAAGAAGATTTATGCCCTTCTTTTGTCTATGTGAAGAAGGATCCTTACGCCAAAGATGCCAGTGAGGCGGATGAATCGACTCCGGTGCGAGCCCGAGACGAACCCAAGTTCTCCTGGCAGCGATGGACGGTGCAAGGGGGTGACTGCACTGAGCTTGGATTTGAATTCCCGATCGAGCTGAAGTGGATCAATCCCAAGGTAAAGACGTTGATAAAAAAACTTTGCCATCCGGTTTCAGACGACTTTCATCCGGAGAACACAAACAATCTGATGTACCTCCTGGTGGTTAATGACACGACATCAGAAACGCTATCCGAAGTTGGAAACTGCAGTCAGATTTACATAGGAGCTGCAGATGAAGGCCTGAAGGAGAAATTTCTGCAAGGAGACAACTGTCATTGTGCTAGAATGAAGGAATTATACGAACAGTTTAGCACAATGGAGGCATTTACGCCAAATACGACCGCCTTGCTTGTTGAACTAAGAATTCTCCTGGCTCTGACTAGAAAGGAATCTCATGCTCTCTTTGCTCTGCAATCGTTTGATGACCCAAGAACTCTAGGTCGTGAACTTCATGATCTCATTATCCAAGTTCTTTGTCTGGCAGACAACGAGATTTGGGGGCCAGCTGTCAACATGAAATTTGGACTAAATGTTAAAGAAGAGTTAAAAAAACGACGTCGGTACTTACCCGATCACTTTCCTGGATCACATAGAAAGAAAAAGAAGTAAATCACAGAAATCTGACACAATTTTGTCGTGTTTATTTTGGTCACATGCAGTCCTGACTGGCACCAGTTAGTCACTTGTAGTCGAAACACCTTTCTCAAAAAAGCGCCGCCAAAGTGGCTGTAAGGTGTATGTAATTCACGGTGGTAAATCTCCCAAAGTATTTATCACCTAGATCCAGCACAGAATTATTTGCACTTACGTGTAAAAACTTTTTGTACGGATTTTTGCACTTATTGTTTCGTATGTAATTTTAAGTACAAAACTGTACGAACATTGTATATAAGCTGATGAATACTTTTTACCATCTAAGGCATCTCGATAAATCTATAACGTTAACTTATTACACTAATTACAGTATAAGTCAATGCATGTTTGGTTGCTTTGCATAATTCTAGCACTTTCGCTATTTAGGGGAGACTACAATAGTCGGTGGGTTACTTTTAAAATCCATTTACAGTACTTAATATATTTTGGAGAAAGAGTCAAATGTGTTTGAGTAGTTTACCTATTCATAGCTTACTTTGGATAGCTCAAAAGAAACTTTAATTCCATTAAATTTAACTTTAACTTTAATTTCATTTAATTTACTTTAATTCCAACTTAATCCACTTTCTGCTAGAGACATTTTTAAAAAACCCTTAATTTGAAAAAAGAAATTATGTTGAGGCAAAAGTTTCCTAACTTTTTAAGAGTCACCAAGTTCCTGGGCTACGTAATTATAACTCACTCGTGATAACCTAGAAAGAATTTTTATACAAGACCCCAAACAAATTTTCAAGCTTTCCCTTCAAAGAAATGAAAGAACCAAGCGATTTATTTGCAACTTGACGGATTCCGAAAAGCTTTCCTACCTGGATATGTTTGAAGTAAGTTACATTTCAACGTAGGCTATACCAAGGCATGCAATTTCTCAACTTTTTCTCCGCTGAAAAATGTTATGTGTCGAAGATAAAATGGTCTTAACTTGAACGTCTTCCAAATTGTGTGTTTTTATTTTCGTGTTTATTTTCGCAGCAAAAGTATAAGTTAGTACAAGAAAAGGGGCAAGGCATAATAATAGGCAGGGCGTTTTAAAGAGGAAAACATAACAAAAATGTTGCGCTTTGCGCATTTGAAAGAAGCAGTTGGGCAAGTAGGTTGTTAAAATAAATATTCTTTAAGTTTAAAAGCTTAGCTGTCATTATTTCACTGAAAAAATTCGTGCGCTCCAAGCTATTTGTCACAGTTTCTTGTTAGCTTAACTTAAATGTTACAGTAGAATTCGCCTATAGTGACTTCGGCTATAGTGACACTTCGCCTATAGTGACACCTGTTGCAAAGTCCCGTTTGCAAACCATATGTTTTACATAGAAATGACTTCGCCTATAGTGACTTCGTGTATAAGAACACTTTGCTTATTGGGCTCAACCCTTGGGCTCAAAAATTTCCGTATAAGGACACTCGTTAGTTTGTGATGTAATAATATATAATTATATACTTTATCCATGCGCAAGCAAGATGATAGAAAAGGTTTATGAGCAGGCTTCATAATAGTGATGTAATAAAAGCGTAGGCTACTGTGGCTGCTAGCCTTGTTCCATGCTTTTGTTCTTGTGAGTTGTGATCAGGTTGATTGTCATTGTATAGTTTGTCGATCTAGCAACAATCGCTATGTACAATAGAACTTGCATATAATGGACACGTGTATAACGAATAACCGTATACAACGGACTAATTCTCCAGTCCCTTTGAGGAAAACAATGTAAAATACCTCGTATATAACGGATATCGCATATTACGGACAAATTTCGCTGGTCCCGACTGGTCCGTTATATGCGAGTTCTACTGTAGTCATCTGCGGCCATTTTACCTTGACTTCGTCTATAGCAGGCATGCACAACTCAAAACAGTACACGGGCCGTTTTAGGGAAAAAATATTTTTCGCGGGCCGCGTGCTAACGTTGTTGTAACTAACGTGTAGCCTACTTTATATAATGTGACCGATTAACCGTTGAATAAGAGATATCGTTGAGAAGATGGTTACTGTCAAGAGACGGTTGCCTCTCGCACTACAGTATCTAGTTGTTTTTAACGCTTAGCGACGGTAAAGCATCGGATTCGTTGATTATGTAACTGTAACCGTGGAGAAATTGCCTGAATGAGCGAAATCACGGAATATCTCGTGGGCCGCATGAAAAGGTTTCGCGGGCCGTATGTTGTGCATGCCTGGTCTATAGTGACACTTCGCTTATAGTGACACTTTTTCCGCGGTCCCTTCAGGTGTCACTATAGACAAATTCTACTGTATAAGGTAATAATCTAAACACAACCAAAATCTTCCTTCTAAATCTACCTCTAAAGCTGCATCATTACCTCGAGTCTTTCCATCTCTTCAATGAATTCTTTGCTATACTTTACGCTTTATATATATATTTCTAGTTCGACATAACGAAGCCGTAATGTATCAAAAAACACAAAATGCGGCTAGATTTGTATGCCAGATGATGCCCATTCGAATTAAAAATATCCGTATGAAACAAGTATTGCCAAAAATAAAAACGCTTTAGATTTTTAGCACATCTTCGGAAGACAATTCAATTGCCATGAAAAAGGAGGAAGAATTCTCCAAAAGACGGACGAATGCTAGCCCTAACGTATTAGCATTTTAAGACCCAAACCTGTTTGCTATTTTTTTATGTGTATCATCGGGCTTTGTATTTTTTTTGTTTTAAAATTTCCGGCTTAGTAGTAGTACTAGTATTTTACAGCGCTTTGTGTTTTTGTATGAAATTATTTACTGCAATTTAAGTCTATCCCGTTTCGAAAAATTATGTAAAATAATTCTTGTTCTGCTTCTTTCAATGAAATTATTTCTTTTAACATCACGTTACATTACATTTACACATTACATTCAACATTAAAAATACATAAATAAAGTTAACCTTCAAAGTGCCAAACTAGCCTATATCCTGTTTTTTATTTTACTTTAGGATTTGGTTAACACGGTTCGGGCAACATCAACGTTGTGAGTGATGTCTGTGAAAGTTTTTACGACCTCTACGCATGACTTGTCGCGTTACCAGGTTACAGATGTACTCTTTACTCAAATTGATTCAGATTGTGCAAGCTAACCTATTTGTTATTGATTGATGTACTCTTGAATTAGGTTAACAGCGGATTTCCGCTTCCAGTCCATTTGATTTGGTATGAAGACACATTTTAAAATATTTTTATTTTAAAATCGATCTGGTTTCTTAATCTAAGCTTAAGGTACAATAGGCTTACAAATCTTGACTAGCCTAAGCCTAGTAGTGATGCGCAATAGACCTTAGCCTAAGTGCCTAAGTGTTAATAAAGTTAAACTCTCTTGATTCTGATGGTGATACAAACCTGTAAGTCAAGTCGAGTCATTTTAATTACATTATCAAGTTCAGTCAAGCCAGATTTTCCGTGTTAACACAAGTCAGGTCAAGTCTTTTAAACAACAAAACACATATAGAAATAGCCTACCGGCATATGCTTATACAGTAGCAATTCAAGTTTTTCCAAAAAGTGCTTTGAATCAGACTCCAATTACAAGTCAAAGATCTGAGTTTTTCCATCTCTACCTTATAGAACTAATTTATATAAAATTGTAGAATTGTGGAAACCATAGTTAGGTTGATTCATTGCGTCAAATCCCGAATGGAAAGTACGGTAGTTTTTGACAAGAAGTCATGCGTACAAGGACGCAAATTTTGGCGTGATGACGCACACTGAGGCCTCAATTATTTTTTTATTTATTATAAATTGGCGTTCAAACAGTCTTTTTGTTTGTTTATTATAAATCGGCCTGAAGATAAAAAATTCAGCGTGCACGCTTATGAATCTCATGCAGACAGCTTCCACTCTTTCCACTATGGCCGTCATTGTGTAGTGTATGCTGAAGAAGATCACTTAGCATACATTTTAACAAAATTTCGTTTTCATGTTAGTTATAAAACTTGGGCACAATATTTTGGCAAGGGGTGATGTTGTCTTAAACAGGATTAAGCAAGTAAACTAATTACTAGCCCAAATGGTCAAGTTTGACAACTGCGTGAAGATCTTTAAATCCATACACCACAGTGCTCAATGTTTTTTTTATCCATGTTGCCCAGGAAATTTAATTCTCATACTCATATAAGGGAATTTTTTGAATGAGTGTACTAGGGCCTAGCCACATGTAAAGTAAATAACGAAAACGTTTCAGTGCTCAAAATTTTGTTTTCCTGTCATTTTAGATAAACTGCAGTGTATGGCAATTTTCACTGAGATCTTGTGGGCACAAAAACAAACTTTCGGTGTCCAGTTGCGCAAAGAAACTAGCCGATGTGCACTTGTGACTGTAACTGTTTGTTGCTATAGGGAAAATACAGCCTTTTATACTAGAAAAGGAAGAAGAAATAGTGTCTCTTTTTCACAGGAGACTTTTAAGACTTCTCTTCTCCCATCGAAGAGTGGCATGCGATTTTGTTCTACCAGTGTCATTCTGGTCCTTCCAGAACAGTCATTCTTGATTGTGGACTGGAAAGTAGGCAAATTGCTTTGTTGTTTTTTTGGAAGTCATCCTAGTTAGCTATCATTATCAGCTGATTACAAAGCAAAAATTTTTGATTGCAAAACATTTAAAGCTGACTGATGGTTATCATGAGGCATGTTACATTAGCGCTTGTCACTTTATACATAACTGTTAATAAAAAGTGAAGTGTTTTCGTCTTTAGGTTCCCAAAGTATTAAGAGTTTAAGGAACGGAATATTTAAGTATGCCAAATTAAAAAGGTAAACTAAATTTTTGAAAGTTCATAAATTTGTCCAACACCATAATGCTATGCTTTTTTTCTTGATCAACAATAGGGTATAATTAGATTAGTGTTTGATCAAACTGGTATTTGTTGCTCATAAAAATGTGACCAAAATTTTGTGTCAATTGGAACAGGTAAAAAGGCTAGCTCAGTAACCGGGGCTCATTCGTTCTGATGACTTTATTGTAATATAAATTTAAATCTGTCACATAATATGCTAACTTATTCCTAACCAGAATCTATGTTTTAAACTAACTTCACTATACACCTCCAATTTAGTTCAATTCAATTCGAAGTAAAATAAATTCAAGTTTTTGCATAATCATTCTCTCAACCAACCATATGCGTTACATGTGCATGACCTACTTTGTGGTAACTTTAGTTAAACTGGAGGCTAGGTACTTCCCCTTATTAGCCTAATTGGACAAAAATAAGAAGTTTCTATAATTAGTAGGCTTGTTAACAGTACTTGCATAATTACGTAATCTGATTGACTATTGGTTCGTAACCGTAAATCCATAATTTGCAGTAACATTGCTTTTTAAATTTTTGAATTACGACAAGTTCTTTCTGAAATTATCATAGGTTTATGATTTAATAATTATATAGTTTTACTATCAAAATTAATTCAAATGATTGACTGTGGCTTGTGCTTTGCAATTTGCAGTTTGTTTTATAATAAATAAATATGATATGCTAATGTACAAGTGAAATTTGTTAAAAAGTATAAATTTGTTGCTGATCGCCATGTCTTCCAAAGAACAACGCGGTCCTCGTACTGCAACAGTAGGAGGAGGTGCTCAACACCGCACAAAACTTCCTCCTATTCCAGTGCGAAATCGAGCAGTTTCTGGTGGTGGAGGAAGTCGAGATTTCTCAAAGAGCAAACTGATGACGTATCGCAGAAGCAAGCATTACCAACGAATGCTGAATGACATTATGTAAATAAAATCTTAAGTTGGAGTGTTTTTGACGTGTCAATTAATTGAATAAATGTATTAAATATCTTACGTCAGGGTAGCAGTAAGTTTAAAATGTAGCAGCTAGAATGCTGAAATTGTTGTTGTTGAATTGGCATGATTTTTGTTCTTATAGAATCAAAGAAGCAGAAAAGGCTGCAGAGGAAACAGAAGAATTTGTTCGTCATGCTTCTCCCGATAAAAATGAACCTGGAATGCCTGTCTCTGTAAGGCACACTCTCCACATTTTTTAAATTCAAAATAGCATTACAGACCTGCTAGTTCTTATGAGTCTATGATTTTCTGTATGTACTTTCCATGTCTTTTAAGTACTTCTTATGCCTTTTAAGTCTTTGTGGATATTAGGAAAAGTTTTACCATACTTATAAGTGTCCTTACATTATGCAGATGATGAGCCATGAACGAAAGAGAAGGGTTAGTATAAATTAGTGCAGTGCAACTGTGTTTAGTACTACATAAAAATGATAGCTTAATTAGTTAATTAATTACATAGATTATTAACAACCAATGTAAGTTACAAACTATATATTGATGCTGCACTTTCGTGATTATCGTGAGTAAAATGCATCGCTTTTCATGTCTTTACAGCAAATGTACATGTATATGAAAAAATGTGTCGAATCTGGTCCCGTAGTACCAGTCCAACAAGAATGGCTTCAATCTATCTTGGAGAAAATTCCTCAGAAATTGCAGACAAGCAAGCAACAGAAAGAACAGATTAATGAGATATTGACTGAAGTGAAATCTGACTTTGAAACAAGCACAAGAAAGTCAATGGGTAAAATTACAATATAAAATTTTTTTTTATCTGTACTGCATTTATTTGTGTGTAGGTCGGACGCATGTATAAGGTATAACCCAAAATTCTCGCTCAAAAATAGTACAAAATATTTTGAACATATTTTATTTGCAAAAGCGCTACATTTAATATCCTTCAATGTGATGCTTCAGTCACAATCTTGTGATTAAAAGTTGCAATCCATACTTTTCGGCAAACCAAACCTTAATCACATTTTGTCTTCAACCTATAAATATCTGACAATGACAAAACACTAGAGCAGTATTAATTCATAAAAAGCAAATCACCCCAAATAAGCTATCGCAACAATACCATTACTATATTAATATAACAAATATTACTTATTTACTTATTGCAACATAAAAATATTTACCTAGTGCAACATGTGTTGTTGAAACCTTCCGTCAAGGGTCTTGACAAAGAAGAGGCTGGCCCGCCACCATGCGAACCTGTGTAAGTTACTACAATATGATCTAGTAAAATTATTTCAATTACATTTTGGAAAGGCCAACCGGCTCTTTATTTACTTCAAAATATGTCATATTTACAGTACAGCAGAATTCGTTTATACACCCAACTCGGGATCAGCTGGTTTTTTGATATTTTCAGTTTTAGTTATAATGACTGGTTTTCCTAAAACTGCAACTAAGCAACTCCCTAGGGGGTAAAATTGCAATTAATGTATTGCACTGTATTTGTTCAACACTAAACCTCTGCGCAACGAAGTTTGTGTAGGTGGAAATTTTTTTCTGAGATGGTTATCTACTTGTTCGATTAGATCTTCAATTGTCATAGGCCATTATTTAAACACAGTAAAGAAGAATTTGCCTGCATGGGAAACTGAAAAGGAGTGTGTAAAGCACTGGCTTCTTGGAGTGGGTGTATTAGCCAAGGTTTTTATAATGAGGAATGAATAGGAAAACTCCTTCCCAAGTAATCTGAATGAAATAAGCAGTTGGTTGTATTAATCGAATTCCACTGTGCATACAAAACGAAAATGTGATCGTGACTGATTTTAAAATACATTTCCAGATATATAAACTCACTTACATTTGCTTTTATGCTTGAAATAATTCCAGGGGTATTGACTATTCCAGTCCTTGGCATGATCAGTTTATAAAAAATCGCAAAGAGATTGAGGACAATTTGTGGATTGTTCACAGTTCCATGCAAGTTGTTCTACAAATGTGTCAGAATAATCTTCAAAACTTACTTATGGTTGATCTTGGAGGACTGAGGTTTGTGCAAATTTAATTTTTGCTGTTTATAAGCTATTATTATTGAAGCTTAATCCTTAAGCATTTAATTCGTTTGAAAATTCATTTGGATAACAATCAGCAATTGCTGTAGTTTTCTAGTTTCATGATTTAACTTGTTTATCAGGACTTAGTTAACCCAACTGACGTTAAGCAATGATTATTTTTCAATTTGCACAAAGAATTTGAAATGTAACATTTTACAAATAAACATACTATGGTGTTTGCCTGGATATATGTAAAGCAAATGTTGTGACAACTCCATTTTTTGCAGAGCTCAGGGTCCAACAGACATTGATCATCTTCGAAATCATGTTGCTATTGAATGTGAAAAGACTGAAGACCGACTGATGCAGCGTTGGTATCCCCGCATCATCAATATCTATAGCGATGATGAGAAATTTAAAATGATTCGGAAAGATAAGACAGACTCCTTTTATGCAAGTGTCACAACTCTTATTTCAAACCAGGTATTTGCAAATTAATGCTTACTATACAGCTAGGGGTAGTTCCGTATTTTCCGGATGCTAGTATGCGAATCGACGGCAGTCTGTATTCTTATGAAGTTAATGAGTCAACTGAACAATGACCAATCAATGTGTTAGTAAGTTGGGCGTTACAAGTTTATTGTATAATGACACAATTTTATTTGTGGAGTTTAAATTTGATTGTTTTGTTTGCCCCTTTGATTTAAGACATTTTGCATTCCGTAGTGCTGGCATGATGCTATAAATCGTGATGGTTTTGCTACATGTGAAATAGTTCAGTCGGTTAATTACATTTTTATGCTACTGGTTGCAACAGAATTGTTTCAGTTCTTATCGGCTTACAAGTATAAAAATGTCAAATATCAGTGAGCTACAGAATGCTGTCATATTTGATGCTATTATATTTCCTTTAAACTGGGCCTAATTATTGTTATTATAAGAAACAATGACTGGCATAATGTTACCTTGATTTAAAGTCATTTGATATTTCAAGTTTCTTGTGGTCTATATTATATCTATTGTTTTGTGGATTGTATTACTTGTTATTTGATAGCTTAACATTTCATTACTGGTAATATTGTTGGTTTTTACATAGTGAAACTAATGTTTCAATTCATACATTTTTATTCTGTTGTTTATTCCAAAGCATTTTTGTTTTTATGAATTTTATATACTATTGTGCATAATTTTTTTAGTTATTCATTTCTGAACTCTTAGTATTAAGCAATCATAGATGATGTGAATTTTTACACATTAAGAGTCTGGTTATTATTTTTTAATCACAGCTTCCCTGTAAATATGTGTTTTGTTGTAGTTGAAAGACCTGGTCGTGAGATCCCTAGACCACTGGGTATCGCTATTTGATTTAGATGACAAATGCAAACTTCCTATTTTCAAAATGGAACTTACATTTGATGAAGGAAAAATGGAGTTTTATCCAAGTTTTCAAGTAAAGACAATAATCAAGTCGCAGTTGCCTGATTTAATTATGGATAGAACTTAACTACAAATGAGACTTGATGTTCCCCTAATGACGTTTTTATATCTTGTAGTTTTTATGTATCTCTTGTAATTCTTATGTTTGGTGTCTTGCAGGATCTTGAGGAATGCATATTGTTTGTTGCTGATACCATCAGCGGTAGCATGCATAGCGTACCTACAGTCCAGTCGTGGCTCTCTGGAGCAGCATCCACAGTGAATGTAGACACCTCAATCACAGATGATCGAGTTATGTCAGTGTTGGCAACGCTAAGGGATGCTGTCAAACATAATTTTGAAGCCGTTCAGGAACATATGAACTTCTTTGGTAATTTCGTCTTTGCTGTATTCCACATGACTTTGTCATTTTAATGCCTCGGCGTGAACCTTACAATCCATTAATTGAAACAAAAGATATTTTTCATTCAACAGGTTGATTTTTCAAAATGTGCTAAATTTTAGAAAACTCTAATTGCAATATTATAGCTAGTAGTTGCCATTTAATTGTATTTTGATGGCTTCTACTGTTTACATGTATACTTAATACATATCCCAGAATAAATGCACTACAACATGATAGCAAGTTTCTGAATGCAGTGTTGCTATGGTATCAGCAGGCCACATGTGAAACTTTGACCGTGATTTCAACTTGTCATAAATCAAGAATTTTAGGCTTACTAAATCAAGCATTTTGCTCTATTGCACTTTAAGAAGTTTTTTATTACTTCTTGCTTTTGCTTGGATTGTCTTGATTGTGCATGATTTATCAGAAAAAGCTACTTTTTGCTCAATTAAAAGCACTACATTTTATTAAGAAAAAATATCTAGCCTGATTTTCCACTGCATATATAAGAAAATTGCGCTGTAAATTGTTCAGTAAGCACCTGCACCCGCTCTTGTGCTTTGATGTCATACTGTGTTTAATTTATCCTGAGTTTTGACTTGTATAACACACATGAGGCCTAATCAGCTGTTGTACATACCGTACATAAATGCAGATAATTTCAGTTGTATGACCTAGCTGAAATTGAACGGTGTTATGAATGATTGATGATGGAAATGATTTTGGCAGTTCTTTTTAATGTCATAAATGCACTCTTGGATGCCCTAAAACCCTAAACTTTAGCTAAAACTTTGGATTTTTTAACTTTAATACAACTTTTCTCTTGCATGTGCAGTGGAAAAATACAGCTATCTAGTGAATGGGGAAGCTGCGTCTGATATTGAGAAGTTTAAGGCAGAAGAACACAGCTTCAAAGACTACTGTGAATATATTGAGCAGTTCCGTAACACTGCAGCTGACATCAACAATCTTGACAGCATTGTTCATTTTGACATGGTGATAAATTCTATAACACACTTGGCAAAATAACGGACATGTGTTTACTTTTTCGTACATATAATATATATATATATATATACAAACTTCATACTTTTCTTTGAAGCAATTTATGCTGTGGGTTGTATTAAGTTATTTGGATTTTTGTTGTGGCCCAGAACTCGCTACATAAATTTAAACATGCTGTTTCATATTCTTTACATAGATTCGATTAAATTGTGAAGACATTAAGCATGGTTTGGTGGAATACGCGAGAAAACATGCAGACACTTTGCTTGAACGCCTTACCCTTGATCATAGGACAGATAACAAAGAGTAAGTATTTCTTAAATTGTAGATTGATGAATATGTTTATTTAGGTCTGTTTTATTTCCAAAGCTTATTTCAAGACTTTGTTGATTTTAATTGGACCACATCATTAACTTAAACTGATATGATTTAAATGCAGAATTTGTTCAAAATTTGAGCAAATCAAGCAAAGATGTTTGAAGGTTCCTGAAAACAGCGAGGAAATGATGGACATGATAGAATTTGTTAAAGAAGCAAGAACTGTCGGTAAGTGACATGAGGGGTCATTACCGGTATAACATTATTTTTGGTATGATTGCATATGAGGCATCATCTTGTATATGATTTGCTGTAGTGCTGTACTTGTGGTTCCACACTTACTTAAACTGAAACTTTTTCGTTTTTTTAGGAGTAACTGAGCTGAAGGAACGAATTACTGAAAGCCACAAACGTTTGAACTATTTGTTGGATGTACATCTTTTCAGCCTTGAAGATGTTCAGTTAAACAGCACTGTACTTACATGGCCGAAAAGTATTCAACCGGTCTTTGAAAGCAACGATGATGTAAATACTACATTTGCAGTTTTGATTTTCTTTGGTTTATTCAAACATACCAATTCTTCTTGTTGTAAGAAAATATTTAACATTAGATGAAATATAATAAAATAAGTATAGGCTATAATAAAGTAACATTAATAAAATACTGTTGCACTGGGAAGTGCCCACATCAAATGAAAAATCCTAGATCTCCCAGAGAACTAATAGTTATCTCTAAAAAAACCTAAAAAACAAAAAGCTGTGAAGGCCCCCCTCCCAAACAAAGTAAATTAAGTTACGATATAATTATATAATAAAACACCTTCTATTTTTTATCTACTATATTCCTAATTTAATCTACTATGTTTAAACTACTACTCACCATTTTTAAGACTAGTTAATATTTCTGAAAGAAATTTACTGTTGGCAATATTAAAAAATACAAAATTGTTTATTTGCAGCTCGTGGAAGCATCGAAGAAAGCTGGTGAGCAGGAATTACTTGCCAAGAGAGAGAAGGTGATGCTTGAGCTAGAAAAACTTTCTCGTCGTGCCGCTGAGTTTGAGGAGATGGGAGAGCTTGAGATGATGCAACAATATGTTAACGACACAAGAACCATTCAGAAGAAAGTCGCAGAAGCCCAGGAACAAATTACTTTTATCAACAAGGTTTGTTGGTCATATTTTCATATTTGTTATTCACAAATGTTGATAATATTATCGCGCTAATTACCATATATTCTGTAAACTTTAGGTAATTTATTGGAGGTGACACTTGAAGTCATAAAATTTAACACTTTCTCTACCAATGCTTAGACTCGGGTTAATTTTTTTAAACGACTTGTGGTTTTTTTTAAATGCTTATGTTTCTATTTTGTCTTGCCTTACAGGAAGAGGCTTTGTTTAAGTGGGAAGTTACCAGCTACCCAATTGTAGAGCAGATCCAGACTTCCCTTGAACCTTTCCAAAAATTATATGGTACTGTTTTGAAGTGGCAAAAAGCAGAGAAAAGATGGATGGATGGGGAGTTTATGAAACTGGAAAGTGAAGCCATTGAAGCAGAAGTTGATGAGTTCTGGAGAGAGATTTACAAATGTGAGGAAGACAAACTTTAGATTGTATAGTTTTGAGGCATATTGTTAAATAGCTATATCATAAAAATGTATATAAATCAACCAGTGTGTAATTAAGGATATTAAAGCTAAGTGAACATAGCTAACTCAACAAAGTAAAGGCATTTTCACCTAGGTATTTTCAAGTTATGCATTTTCCAGGTTTAAATGACTTTATTATGTTTTGTCATGTCAAGTTTTGTGTTATGTTGACTAAAATTGATTCAAGTGTGATGGAAGCTTAAAAGATAAAAACATGTTAAAATCTATAAACATTTCCTATTATTTTAAAGAAGTTTATAGTTTTTACTTTTTATAATGTACTTAACAAAACTCCTGAAAACTATCATTGTGACACCACATTACTTCAAAGATCTTTTTTTTTGCGTTATCTGCAGCCAATAAATCTTTCACGATGAGGAAGAAGAAGATGGAAGAGGAAAAACGCAAGAATGCTCCCAGGAGGAGGAAAGTTGGGGATGAGAAACCGGAGGAAGACGAGGAAAAGAAGGATGTCATCCTCGAACTTTGCACAACCATCATGGAGGGTGTCAAAGAATTTAAGGTGCATTTTATTAAAAATACTGTATAATTATTTACCCTCATTACCATTGATTTGAACAGTCAGCTTTGACCGTTAACACTGCAGAGCTGTTTTCCTTGTAGTACACACACTAGACAACTGAACTGCAGCTACTTAATATTGTACTCATTTTTTCCGCTTGCAGCAATTTATTCCTCTCATTACAACATTATGCAATCCTGGTATTCGCAAACGACATTGGGAGCAGATGTCTGAAATATATGGAGATGACTTAACACCTGATGCGGGCACAACTCTTCGCAAGACGCTCAAGAAAAATCTTGATGAACACATGACCGATTTTGAAACTATTAGTGGTGCTGCAAGCAAGGTATAAAGCTTTAGTAGGACTACTTTAGCGACATTAGATGTTGGAAATTATGCTTAAAAGTTTTTGCTAATATAATAAAAAAAAACATGCAGAGCATTCATTAAAGTAAACGTGGAAACAACAATGTTCCTACTCTGTTTTTGCTTGTATTAACATTTCTGGAATTTATATTTCTGCATTTCAGGAATTTTCTCTGGAAAAAGCGCTTGCACGCATGAAGGAAGATTGGGAGGAAATCCTCTTCACCACATTGGAATACAGAGACTCCGGAGTGTCCATTCTTTCTTCTTTGGATGAAATTCAGACCGTCCTGGACGATCAGATTGTAAAAACCCAAACCATGAGAGGATCGCCTTTCATCAAGCCCTTTGAAGATGAAACTAAGGTACTGTAATAAGTTGTAAACTCTATTTCAGCTCTTCTTTGGAAGTGATAAGTTTAAAAATCTATGCATCGTGGCGGCTCCTACTCGTATCCATCTGATGCAGTGAAAAACTTAATTTTTGTGCACGATGCTATGAAGGTAGTGGTTTCCAACAAGAATAATCTTATCAAACCCACTTTTATGGCACAGGTATGGGAAGATAGGTTGCTTAATATCCAGGATACTTTGGACGAGTGGCTGAAAGTCCAAGCACAGTGGCTTTACCTGGAACCCATCTTCAGTTCAGAGGACATCATGCAACAGATGCCAGAAGAAGGAAGACTCTTTCAAACAGTTGACAAAAACTGGAAAGAAATTATGAAGTTCACAATGAGAGATCCACATGTACTTTTTTGTTTTATGAAGCCGATACGTGTATTTTTTGTCTCACTTTGACATAAAAAAATCTTCAAAAACTTTAGGTTATGGCTGCCACGTCCATGAAAGGTCTGCTGCAAAAATTGATTGACAGCAATCAGCTCTTGGATAAAATTATGAAGGGTCTCAATGCTTATCTTGAGAAAAAGCGTCTATTCTTTTCAAGGTTAACTTTCCAAATCACGCTATGCATTGACATGTATTTCTCCAGTTAATTGACACGGTTGATTTTTTTACAACATTTTAATGTTGTAGGTTCTTTTTCCTTTCTAATGATGAAATGCTGGAGATTTTATCCGAGACCAAAGATCCTACTCGAGTACAACCGCATCTCAAGAAATGTTTTGAAGGTATTGCCAAACTGGAGTTCTTGGAAAATCTTGACATAAAAGCAATGTTTAGTAGTGAGGGTGAGAAAGTTGAGTTGGTCGATCTGATTTCGACTTCTGCCGCCAGGGGACAAGTAGAAAAGTGGCTTTTGCAAGTAAGAAAGTTGTGAATACTTTGAACCAATTTGAATTACATTAAATGTTGTCTGCCAAGTTACTTTGATCGACATTCGCGAAGTGGTTATGTACATGTAAATTTTAGAAACAGTAGTCGTAGTTGAATGATGTAGTTACATGACAATATAGGTGGAGGAGGGAATGTTAAAATCTGTACGGGATGTCATCATAAGAGCAAATGAGGCTTATCCACAAGTGCCACGTCATGTCTGGGTGACGGAATGGCCTGGCCAGGTAAGAGTTCAAGTGATATTAATAGTAAAGTATGTCTATGACATATCTATGTAGTATGCATTCGAAAAATGTCAGAATGCTTTACTAAAACTTTCATAGAAATAGTTGGCGTTTTCCTATCAAGAAATATCTTAATATCTTTGTTGCCACCTTGGTTTGTAATTAAACAGACCATATGATACAATACTTGACTGCAGGTGGTACTCTATGTTTCACAAATGTACTGGACGTCAGAGGTGCATGAAGCTCTACGTAACAACGGCTTGCAAGGACTGAAAGATTACGTAAACGTTCTGCAAGAGCAGGTGTGGATTTTATCACGAAATAACATACTGGTGACAAAGTGTTTAGAAATATAGAAAAGCGTTTTGATAACAAACTTCTTCACAGATGAGCCATATCGTAAATCTGGTACGAGGCAAACTTGCAAAACAAACCCGAATCACACTGGGAGCCCTTGTCACCATCGATGTGCATGCCCGTGATGTCATTACCGAGATGGTTGGGCAAGGTAAGCTTGTTCAATTACACGTTGCCTTTGGTAGTAGTAGTAGTTCTGCAACAATGTTTTTGTTACCTTCGGCTTATTATGTGAGTCCACTTTGCAGGAAATGTGTGGTATCTTGCTTGCAGGTGTTTCTGCTGAGAATGACTTTAACTGGTTGGCTCAGCTCCGTTACTACTGGCAAAACGACCAAGCTCGAGCTCATATCATCAACGCCGATGTGAAGTACGCTTATGAATACCTCGGAAATTCACCCAGGTACAGTATAAGTATTCAAGTTTTTCCCTTTGAAGAAATACTTTTTATTTTTTGTATATTTTTGTGTTATAGTTTGTCTCAAAACTTTGTTTCAAATCACCAATAACTTCCTGTAGGTTGGTCATCACCCCACTTACCGATCGTTGTTATCGGACATTAGTTGGCGCCTTTTATTTAAACCTTGGGGGAGCGCCGGAAGGTCCTGCAGGTACCGGGAAAACGGAAACAACAAAAGATTTGGCGAAAGCTCTTGCCGTGCAGGTGTGCGAAGTTTATGTTTAATCTCATAATTCATTATAATTATTATGAGCCCACGTGTTTATTCTAATAAAATGTCGAGATTGCTGCTCATGTTATGATGGATTATGTGTGTCTGCAACGTGAAAACAAACCCAAAATAGTAATAGTACTAAGCAAGGTGTTTATTTTTTCTTAAACACCTTTAATTCATAACAGTAGATTTTATAATATATCGCAACATTCCATTGTACAGTGTGTGGTATTCAACTGTTCTGATGGTCTCGACTACCTCGCTATGGGAAAATTTTTCAAAGGGCTTGCCTCTTCTGGAGCCTGGGCTTGCTTTGATGAATTCAACAGAATCGAACTTGAAGTTCTTAGTGTCATCGCGCAGCAGGTAGCAACATGGACAGCTTCAGTTTCTCCTTCAGTATTAGTTTAAGAATTAGATACACAAAACATGTTAACTGTTGTTCTGTCGTATGTCATGTCATTGTAACGTTTTTGCATACAGAGGTTTTAGATATCTATAGACACATGCGGTTCTAACATTGCGTTTTTGCTCTTTGCGGTTACAAAAGTTATCTTACAGTAGAAACATAATACCATTACTGTTTTTGATGCTTTGTAGATGTTGTGCATTCAACGCGCTATCCAACAACACGTCGACACTTTTATGTTTGAGGGATCAGAACTCAAGTTGAAACCGAATTGTTTCGTCGCTATCACAATGAACCCCGGTTATGCGGGTAGATCTGAACTTCCTGACAACCTAAAAGTAAATAAACTGTTTACATTATATTAACCTTATTGATAATAATCAATTTTATTTTTAGTTTGTGACGTTGAGAAACGTACATATGTATTATTAATAAACGTTTGATGTGTTGTAACGTTTATTGTGTTAACGCCTTTTTAAGGTGCTCTTCCGAACCGTTGCCATGATGGTACCGGACTATGCTCTTATTGCTGAAATCTCCCTATACTCCTGCGGATTCCTGGATGCGAGAAATCTCTCAGTGAAGATTGTGATGACGTACCGGCTCTGCTCCGAGCAGTTATCATCACAGTTTCACTACGATTACGGAATGAGAGCAGTAAAGGCAGTGCTTGTCGCTGCAGGAAACTTGAAACTGAAGTTCCCAGATGAAAATGAAGACATTTTGGTGAGTCGTTTGGATCATGACCGATTTAATTTATTAGTTTAAACGTCAGTATTATAAAAACTTTAGTACAAATACAGAGTAAATAATTTTTACTAATTATTAAGTTACATATCACAAACTTAAAGACGTGATGTTTTATTCTACTTTGTGTCCTTTCCTTAAATTTTTATTCATAACATTCTTCCAGCTTCTGCGATCGATCCAAGATGTTAATCTTCCTAAATTTTTATCACACGACGTTCCTCTCTTTCGCGGCATCACCTCCGATCTCTTTCCTGGGGTCGTGCTTCCGGAAGCTGACTATGAGCTCTTTCTGGATGCGACAAAATGGGCGTGTGAGAAGCACAAAGTTCAACCAGTTCCAGTCTTCCTGGAGAAGATCATCCAGACGTATGAGATGATGATCGTCAGACACGGGTGACTTTATTGTTTTACATTTTATTTTGGTTTATCACTCTTGGTTTTAATTTTGTCTTCTGCACTGAAATACACAAGCGCGACAGGAATGTGTTGTTTCGTCTGAGCGCAATGTGTTCAACATTAGCAATTTGCTGCAGTTTTGCAAAACAGATTTAATTCAGTGATGACATTTTCAAAATGAATGCTGAATTGAAATTAAACTCTACATGACTAACACCTGCAAAATGTGTATGACAGATGTACGTTTTTTAATGTTCTACTTTGAGAGGATTATTCATTTAAACTTGATTAAAATATCACCTTTGCAGCTTCATGTTGGTTGGGGACCCGTTCGCTGGCAAGACGAAATGCCTCCACGTGCTTGCTGATGCGCTCACACTTATGCACGAGAAGGGGCAAAATGAAGAAGACAAAGTGATCTATAAAACCATCAACCCGAAAGCGGTCACCATGGGTCAGCTCTTTGGTGAATTTGACCCCGTATCTCACGAGGTCAGTCTTGCACGTTGCTAGGGTAACAGCGATAAGCATGATAATGATAAAGCGTGTTTCTAAAACGAAGAAGATTTGGTAAAATGAATTTAGTTGGAAACCAAGGTAAATTAAAAGACGAGTAACGACGTGTACATCACAGTAGTCTCAGACTTTTATTTGTAGTGGACAGATGGAAATGTTGCCAATACTTTCCGTGAGTTCTCGAGCACGGACACTTCTGACAGAAAGTGGGTCGTGTTTGACGGTCCCATCGACACCCTTTGGATCGAAAGCATGAACACTGTACTCGATGACAACAAAAAGTTATGTTTAATGTCCGGTGAAATTATACAGATGTCACCGCCAATGAGCCTCATTTTTGAAACGCAGGATTTGTCCCAAGCCTCGGTAAGTTATATGTCATTAACTTTTATCTTTTAAAGCTACTTCTTTTGTGCGAAGTTGAAGAAAAATTTTGTTCAAAATACATTATATTTTCTGAAGTACAAAATCGTTCAGAAAGTTTACTAGTGCTGTTATTTATTGCTCAATTTTAACAGTTTTAGAAAGGGTGAAGAGTAATTAAGATATGTTTATAATTGCAGCCAGCCACCGTCAGTCGATGTGGCATGATATACCTGGAACCGCTGTCATTAGGCTGGAGACCAATGTTCGTCTCATGGTTGGCGACACTGCCCCCGGTCTTAAGTGAGGACAACGCAAAGCTTATCGAGGCCCTGTTTGAGACATTCGTAGAACCTTGTGTCAGATTTGTGCACAAATCGTGCAAAGAGGTAATTTTTTTATCTGCAGAATAATTTTGTAAAATTCTTTCCACATTATTACTTATGTTACATATGTTGAATTATTTTTTGATTTTGTGATCGTTCATCTGGTAGATTATCATAGATGAATTTCTCAGTACATGTTGAACAAAACATGTTGTAGGTTATCGCCACCCAACCATCAAACATCATACGAAGTTTGATGTACTTGTTTGAGATGTTGTTGAGTGAATCAGCAAACGCAGATGGTGCTCAAGACAATAAAAATATGAAAATATGGGTTCAGGTAAAAACTTTCAATTGTGTAGAACGAATACTGTATATAGTTAGTACTTGAATGTATCCTTTAAGGATATTGCCATTCTTTTTTATTTATTAACTCTGTTACTCCTATGTTAATTTCTCATGTGTTTTTTTTTGTTGTCCATAACTTTCGGTAACGTCCTCTTTCTATCATCTTCATCATGTTTCAGAGCGTCTTCTTCTTCTCATTGACCTGGTCCATCGCTGCCTCTGTAGATCTCGATGGAAGACACAAGTTCAGCGATTACATCAGAGAGTTCCAGGCTGGGAAGCTGGAGGAGCATCCGATCCCTGCCTCGATCGGGAAGTTTGAATGTCCAATTCCAGATGGTGGATTGGTCTATGATTACTTCTTCCAGCAGAACGGACGTGGCAAGTGGTCACTGTGGACCGACCTGCTTCGAGGTTCCGACTCAGCTCCCGAAAAAGGAGTTAATGTTCAGAATATTATAGTGCCCACAATGGACACTGCCCGCTCCGCTTACTTGCTGGACATCTGCATCAACCATGGAAGACCAATACTCTTTGTCGGACCAACAGGAACCGGTTAGTTGATAAATGTCGTTCGTCATAGTTGTGAGTGGAATCAGAGCAATAAATAGTTATCTGGATTAATTGAATCTTTCATTTCTTTTGTTAACAATGATTGGTTTCGTGTTGTGATTATGTATTGATGTAAGTTTGCTGCAATAAATTAGTTTTTATATCCCAGGTAAAAGTGTGTACGTGAAAGAAAAACTGATGAACAATCTCCCCAAGGACAAGTTCCTACCCGCCTTTATTAACTTTTCTGCAAAAACCACCGCAAATCAAACCCAGGGACTGATTATGTCAAAATTAGACAAGAGAAGAAAAGGTAAGATTTCGAATTCAACCTTTCAAATAAGACTTATGTTTTACCCAACTCAAAGAAACAACAATTTCACTTAAATTTGATTCCTACTGTCAGGTGTATATGGACCACCAATGGGCAAAAAATGTGTGATATTTGTCGACGACATGAACATGCCTGCCAGGGAGGTGTACGGTGCTCAACCACCTATTGAACTACTTCGACAGTACTTTGATCACGGAAACTGGTATGAGTTTCTGTAGAAAGCTCGTACTTACCTTAATTCTTACACCAGAATAATCCAAACTCCCTGATAAGAATCCAAACTAAAGTTCTTTGGAAATTTTATTTTTTTCAGGTATGACTTGAAGGACACCACCAAGATATCTTTGGTTGATGTCATTATCGTCGCTGCAATGGGGCCACCGGGAGGCGCTAGAAATGTGGTGACGCAACGGTTCATGCGACACTTTAATATTGTCTCAACGCTGGAGTTTAATGACGACACAATGGTTAAGATCTTTACGACGCTGATGAACGTCCACATGAAAGCGAATGAGTTCCCAACTGATTTAATTGTTGTTTCCCAGCAAATCGTAAATGCCACCATGAATGTGAGCTGTGTGACAAGTTAATTGATGGTGTTGTAATCTGAATTCTTAGCAAACGCAGATCTGATGCTTTAATTGTCGTAAACACTTGGGCTAGTAATTCGAATAGATTCTGTTAAAGGGGTGTATATCATCTGAGTGACAGTTCATTTGAGTGACAGTATTTGCGTAATGATCATTTCAATGCTTCATTATGCAAATCATGTCATTTTATGTCACTGTAAAATCACTTTTTTTAAACATCAGGTGTACAAAGAAGCGATGAAAAACCTTCTACCGACACCAACCAAGTCCCACTATACGTTTAACTTGAGAGATTTCTCCAGAGTTGTGCTTGGGTGTTTGCTCATAAAGAAAGAAAGTATAGAGAACAAAAAAACTTTTATCAGGTGATGAGTCAAGCGACAAAAAGCTAAAAAATAACTACTGTAGAGGATAATTTTCAATTAACTGGTTTTGGTGTCGATATTTTGCTTGCATTAGTAAATCAGGTTGTTGAAGAAATGCGTCGTTTACCTCGAGCATTTGCAATTATTTTTTACAATCTTATTTCTCGAACAGTTTGTTTACGTTGTTTACCTTTTCTGAACTTTCATTACAGGCTGTTCGTCCACGAAGTATTCCGTGTCTTCTATGATCGACTCGTGGATGATGATGACAGAGAATGGCTGTATAAGTTGACCAGGACCATGGTGAAGGATCATTTTAAGGAGAACTATGACACCCTGTTTGAACACCTCGCGCAAACTGCACAACCGGTAAAACATTCAACCATAAAATCCGTACAGTTCAACACGAAAACTTGTTATTAGTTTTCAGACACATTATTTTTGAAATTCAGTAATGACAATCCTTAACATTTTCATGATAATTAGCACTTCCATATGTGTGTTTTTTTATAACAGCCGTTACTTCGATTTTCCAGAATATCGTTCTAGATGTGTTTTTGTTGACAGCTTTGTGAGGACGATATGCGCTCTCTACTGTTCGGAGACTACATGAACATGGACGCTGAAGGCGAGGACAGGTTGTACGAAGAGGTCCAATCAATCGATGATTTTACAAATATTGTACAACTTAGTCTCGATGAATACAACCAAACTCATAAGGCTCAGATGAACCTTGTCGTGTTCAGGTTAGGGCAATATGTGACCTCGACACAGAACGCTTTGTCTTGCTCGCACACGGATAAATATGGTGCCCATTGCTTTTGCTCTAGTTGTATTATACAGTTCATATAACTGAAACATTGTTTTGTTATGAACTAAACTATATTGTTGTATTTTGTTCCACTTTGATGTTATCACCCAAGTTTTATCTATTTCATTCTAGATACCTCCTGGAGCATCTTTCTCGCATATCTCGCATTCTGAAATCACCTGGAGGTAATGCGCTTTTGGTTGGTGTTGGTGGTAGCGGAAGACAATCCCTCACAAGGCTGGCTACCGCCATGGCCGGTATGATCTTGTTTCAGCCAGAAATTTCCAAGAGCTATGGCATACCGGAGTGGAAAGAAGACCTGAAGGTAATTGGCTTCATAACCTCATATCTACAGTATATGTTTTAAATGACCAAATTTGTCTTACTAAAATACCTTAGTTTCACCATGGGAGTTATACTGCTACAATATTTAAAAACAAATTTGTGAAATAGACAATAAACTAATCGGAACACGACAAAGCAAACTTATACATTCATTTTCAGAACGTTTTGCGAGGTGCTGGTGCTCAAGGCAAGAAAACGGTCTTCCTGTTGACCGACACACAGATTAAAGACGAGTCGTTTTTAGAGGACGTTGACAGTTTACTCAACACCGGTGAAGTCGCAAATTTGTTTGCAGTCGACGAAAAGCAGGAACTAATAGAAGTTAGTGATCTGTACAGTCTGTAATATGATGATGAATACTGTAAGGACTAACTTGCCTTACAACTTCCTCATTCTCTGCCTGTAGTGCTTTGTTAATCGAAGAAAGCTTTGTTATGCTTTGTAAAGAGTACAAAACTTTTATGCCATAGCTTAACAGCTAACTGATGAGTTCGATTTTCAATACAGGCCATTAGACCAGCCATGACGTTACAACTGGGGTCTGATGCCGACTTTAGTCCTCTCGCCATGTTCGCTTATTTCGTCAGCAGGTGTCGGGAGAATCTCCATCTGATCATTGCCTTTTCGCCCATCGGCGACGCCTTCAGGAATCGACTCAGACAATTTCCTTCCCTCATCAACTGTTGCACCATCGACTGGTTTCAGGTAATCATAAATCCGATCCAGAATTCCACTCTGTGAAGGTAATATGGGTGGTATCTTAGTTGACGAGGCGCTATAGGTCTGCTTTGTGGTTAGCATTTTTATGACGTAATTTTAAGTGAAGGTGTTTCAAAATTCTTTCGTCTTTATTATTATCAAACAGCCGTGGCCTGCTGATGCCCTGGAACTTGTGGCCAACAAGTTCTTGGAGACTCTTGAACTGACTGATCACGAAAGGAAAGAAATTGTACCACTCTGCCAACATTTCCACACGTCGGCCAGGAATTTATCAGAACAGTTAATTTTGCTTTTTCAATTCAATGTCTTATTCACTAAAAAACACCTAAAAATGTAAAACAATCCTTTCTTACATGTTAGTCTGCTTTGGCTTTCTGTTACAACTTTTTTAAAGAGTATTAATTGCACTATAGGAGATTCATTTTGCTTTAAACTGTCTGTTTATGATGCAGGTTTTTGACTGAAATGGGTCGTCATAACTACGTCACGCCAACGTCATACCTTGAGCTGATTGCGTCATTTAAGAAGTTGCTCAACGAGAAAAGGGACACTGTAGAAAGGGCAAAGAAAAGATATATGGGTGGCCTTGAAAAACTGCAGTTTGCCTCTGCGCAGGTTCAATATTTTGGATAGTTTTATATCTTTGTACACGTTATGTAGAAGCGATGATTGCAATTAAAGTTTGTTGGATTATTTTGTTTGAATCTAAGTCATTAAATTGTTGGACGTACCCGGAAACAGAGACAAGCCAACTCAGGTTATTTTAGCAGCTAATAGAAGAGGGGTGTAAAAAATGCTTAGTTTCTTATGATACTTTGATAAACTGAGACTAATTAATTATTATCGAATACATTTGTTCTAATTGTAAGTTTATTTCAATAAGTAGTGTTTCAAAAAGTTGCCGATTAACTTCAGTGAAATTTATAAATGATTTTTATAATTAAATGAAATTGATTTAGTTTGTGTTGTTAAATCATCATTCAATAACAGACTAAGCTGCTGTTTTACAGTTGAACACAAGCCCTATGTACAGCAAATAAATATTTCTGAATTCTATAGCACTATATTGGTAATACAAGTTTGACGTTAATGTCTAGTCTTTAATTCTATAACGACACGTCTCGGGGTAAAATGTCAGCAAAATATCTGAAGGGAAGCTGTAAAGCATAAAAAGTGGATAAAAAATTCTTTCGAATAATGCTTAGAGTTGCTATGCTGTAAAAAAATTTTTTCAATAATTTATATTGTGACAAAGTGCTAATTTCTAAAGCTGATGTTTCAAAACTCTGGTATTTCAATTAGACCTGTTTTGATTTATGTCTCACTATTATCTTTTTCTGTTTAAGTGGTAAACCGTGTGATAAACATTTGATCTTGTTGTTACTGTACTGTTAAATGCGTGCCAACTGTGTTATGGGTGTATTTTTGTTTGTGTTATATAAAAGCATGTTGCTGCGGTATTTTACATGAACCAATCCTTTGCAGGTTGCCGAAATGCAGAAGGAATTACAAGATTTGCAGCCCCAGCTTATCGTTACAGCTGAAGAAAACAGCAAACTTCTTATTGTATGTGGCCAGTTACCATGCTAAAGTTTATAATTTTTTCTGAGTAAATGCGTTAGTGGAAAACATCCAACTGGAAAAGTATCTTAAGAACTCCACGTTTATGAAATCACAACCTTTAAATATTCTCCAACAGGTGATTGAAAAAGAGACAGCTATCGTGGAGGAGCGTACCAAGGTGGTACAAGCTGATGAGGCGGTCGCCAATGAGCAGGCTGCCGAATCCCAACAGCTCAAAGACGAATGTGAAAATGATCTGGCTGAAGCCATACCAGCCCTGGAAGCGGCTATGGCTGCACTTAAAACTTTAAAGGTAGTCAGGATTACGAAAGTTACTTGCATATTGTGTATCCAATTCCTCGCAAAAAGTCAACAGTTCTAACTGGCAAGCATTTTTGTTACAGACATTTAAACTGTTTGTTATGTTTGTTTTTTATTTTACTTCGCAAAATATATATGAACATATATATAACATGAATATATATATAAAATATATGCACTCTTGTCATAGCCTTCTGACATCACAATCGTTAAATCAATGAAGCAACCACCAGCAGGAGTTAAACTGGTGATGGCAGCCGTGTGTGTGATGAAGGATATAAAACCGGAAAAGGTTCTGGATCCTTCTGGTAAAGGAGAAAAGATTTTCGATTATTGGGGTCCGAGCAAAAAGTTACTTGGAGACATGAACTTCCTTCAGATGTTGCAGACTTACGATAAGGATAATATTCCGGTATTCATCATCGTGTTTGTATCACAATGTCACCATTTCACCTTGCTTCTGTTGGCTTTCCTGAAATATATTTATTGAGTTATTGTTTGCTTGAGCGAGTAGAGATTTTGTTGTGTTTAGGTTCCGGTCATGAAAAAGATCCGCACAGAATACATCACAAACCCAGACTTTGATCCCGCTAAGGTAGTGAAAGCTTCCTCAGCAGCCGAAGGTCTTTGTAAATGGATTCTTGCCATGGAAGTTTACGACAGAGTGGCAAAGGTAACTTCATAAATTAGAAAACATTTGTACTCTGTGTAAAATCAACCATTCCATGAGTGGTACAAGAACTTTATGTCGATGTGCTTTGTTTGTTTGTCTATGCTTTTGCAAAGCTGCATAAAAAAATTCTGTCATTAGTTTTGTTTATGAAGTCTATTCTTATGTGCAGTTATCTCAGTGGAAAATATTAGCATTTAAAATTTGCAAGTAAAATTTTTTTTTATGTTTGACAACGGTAATAAAAATAATATATAAATTTAATATTACAATAATTAATTACAATACAATTATAATAATAATAATACAATTATATTACAATTACATGCAGTAATACAATTGGTTTCAAAAGAACCTTTATTTCACACCAGGTTGTTGCTCCGAAAAAAATAAAATTAGCTGAGGCGGAAGAGACATTAGGCGCCACTATGAAGGTCCTAAATGCAAAGAGAGCTGAACTACGTGAGGTTCAGGATAGATTGGCCGAACTTCAGGCAAACTTTAAAGCAGCAACCGACAAAAAAGAACAACTTGAATTTCAGGTAATTATCCATTTCCATTACTTCAAGGCACCATTTTTCCAGTAAAATGAATCTGCATTTGACCTTTGTATGTTTTTGCTTCCTTAGGTTGATCTTTGCTCGAAGAAGTTAGATCGAGCACAAAAGCTGATTGGAGGACTTGGTGGGGAAAAGACGAGGTGGACACAAGCAGCCGAGGATTTGCAAATACAATATGATAATTTAACTGGTCAGTCATTGAGTTCGCCCTTGTTCTAAAACAAAAATTGAATAATTAAATTGACAAAGTTTGTCGATCTGTTAATAGTTAAATATATTTCCAGACCTAGAAACGCTATTATCTTACTTGCCCTAGCTTTGTTGATGCAGTTAAAAAGCCCCTTTCGTTAAAATTTATCCTGATTTACTGTACTTGGTAGGTGATGTACTCATATCTTCGGGAGTTATTGCTTACTTGGGAGCGTTTACTGCAGCTTTCCGAAAGCGATGTACCACAGACTGGACACAATCTTGCAAGGTAGGCTAAACAAGGAGGAAAGATTTTGTGTTTTCTATAGCCTGTGCAACGGTCTTCTTTCAAGTTTTGATTGTTGCTTTTCTCAGAAACATGACATCACTTGCTCAGACTCCTTCTCACTCAGCACAACACTGGGTGATCTGATTAAGATTCGAGCGTGGAACATTGCAGGGCTTCCAACTGATAATTTCTCAATTGACAACGGTGTTATTGTCGACAATTCTCGACGATGGTATATCTAATTTTGTCAAGTTTGTTGTTTATATTTAGTTGTTGCTGATTACCAGAATAACTAGTACATTGCAATACATAGCACTGTACATTTTTGAGTTTGCTTGTAAAGTTAACGACCGGTTTTATATGTACCCCAGAATTCTACTTACAAAGTAGAAGCTTTTGGTAGAAAAGTATTTTTCTATTTTCAAAACATTACTGAAGCTGAAAATAGATAAAACCCACATCTGGCTTAACTCAATTATCTACAAATTGAAATATTCCCACCGATTTTAATGTTTAGGCCGCTTATGATTGATCCACAAGGGCAAGCGAATAAGTGGGTCAAAAATTCAGAAAAAGAAAACAAATTGAACGTCATAAAATTGAGTGACGCCGACTACATGAGGAAACTGGAAAATTCGATCCAGTTTGGGACCCCTATTCTCCTGGAGAACGTTGGAGAAGAGCTAGATCCTTCACTCGAGCCTCTTCTTCTAAAGCAAACTTTTAAGCAAGGTAGGTTTGCTGATTGATCACTTGTGCTCGATTTTAAAACTTATATTTCTTTTCAAAATTTTCGAAAGCATTCTTCTCCCCAATCTAATCCAACTATTGTCTTAAAACCACTTGATAAACACCCTTTCCTGCTAATAATATAACAAAAAGAGCCCCAGAAAGGAAAGGAGCTGTTTTCTCGGTGCTTATGACAACAAGTACTTCTTGTAATGATAATAGCCGGTGTCATGTGCATTCGTCTCGGTGAAAATGTGATTGAGTACAGCCATGAATTCCGCTTCTACATCACCACCAAACTCCGCAATCCTCATTACTTACCGGAGCTTGCCACCAAAGTATCGCTTCTCAATTTCATGATCACACCTGAAGGTCTTGAAGATCAACTGCTTGGCATTGTGGTTGCCAAAGAAAGGTTAAACGATTTTTTTGACTGAAAATTAAAATCATCTATTTCGCTTAGGGCGTAGATTTTATTTAGCAATACACTTTCAACCTTACTTTATGCCATTCAGATTTGCTTTGTGTAAACAAAGTTACGATAGATGACAGCGCAAATAAAGAGATTGTGTACTTTTTGGAATGCATTTACAGCTCACATCGTCATTAAATTCAGTATATTTATTATTTTAGACCTGAATTGGAGGAAGAGCGGAATATCCTGATTCTGCAGAGCGCATCTAACAAAAAACAACTGAAGGAGATTGAAGATAAGATCCTTTACACGCTATCTTCTTCGGAAGGTAACATATTGGAGGATGAAAGCGCCATCACAGTCCTAGACTCCTCCAAGATACTCTCAGACGACATTCAAAAGAAGCAAAAGGTGTTTTATCTTAATAAATTTTTTAAAATTTGTTTATGAAAATATGATGTGAAAAGCAACTTTTAAGTGAAACAGGCATGCTGATATTTCTCGTAACAAACTTTTCGATAGGTCTATTTCACATTTTTTAACTTTTTGTATTACAGTACGATTTTTTTAACTATCTGGTATTAATGTTAAGACATTTTTTCTGCCTAAATACTGTGCGCTCTATAATTTGCTGTCTACAATTTGGACAAAAACATTTTTATCTCGTTGTTTATTTAGCAAGAATCTTGTATGACACAATCGGTACAAACTTTATCACATTTTAAATGTTTTGAAAGATTGCTGAAGCAACAGAGCAAAAGATAGCCGAGTCACGTGAAGGATATCGACCAATCGCAAAACATTCTTCCATTCTCTTCTTCAGCATCACAGACCTACCTAACATCGATCCCATGTATCAGTATTCGCTCTCATGGTTCGTTAACCTCTACATCAACTCCATCGTCGACAGGTAAATGTGGCGATGTTGCAAATTTATTAAATTTTGAAATAAATCAAACAATTTCTCTGCATTGCCATGAAGTAATCATGAATGAAATTAAATGAATATGAAACGTAAATTTTCTAATTTTGCGTATACCTGCAACTGCTTCGGAATTTTTCAAATTTTTTTTATTTGGCTGGCTTTAAACGATCGGTGTTCTGAAAATAAAATTTGCGTGTTATTTATTGTTTTCACAGTAACAAGTCAAAGATCCTTGAGAAAAGACTTCGATACCTGAGTGACCATTTCACGTACAACTTGTACTGCAACGTCTGTAGATCGCTGTTCGAGAAGGACAAACTGCTTTTCTCGCTCATTCTCTGCACAAACCTGACCATGTAAGTTGAAAACTTTTGTTATGATATTGGAAGCAGCGATTACCTGGTTTTTAGCTTCGATGAATGTTTAGTGATCTTTAAGGTGTTTTGTTTCCATTTAAATTAACAATAAATATCCCGAATACTGTTGATATTTTTTGTATGTATTTACTACAAATCCTCTTTGTCAACGTCCTCTCTGTTGAATGTTCACCATACAATGTGGTGCTCATACCGTAAGATTTATCAGCTAGTTGACGAATTTACCAATCGGTGTGATTTAACCACGAATACATTTGTACTTAATGTTAACTATGTAGAGCACGTGTACACAACAATATATATATTTGAAATTAAATTACATCATTTGCCATATCCGCGAACTTTTTCTACAAAATGATGGTATTTTTCCAATTTTGAAAGGAAAAATATGAAATATACATATAAGCTGTAACCACCTGTGGCTGTGACATATCATCGTATATCATAGCCCTTTGTTTTTCATTTGTTTATTTTTACGACAGGGCCAAGGGAGAACTGAGCCAGGAGGAGTTCCTTTTTTTCCTCACTGGAGGAGTGGGACTTGAAAACAAGAGAGCTAATCCTGATTCTTCATGGCTCAGTGATAAGTCTTGGGATGAAATTTGCCGCATGAAGGACTTGCCCGCCTTCGGTGGCTTCTTGTAAGATGTCTTTGGTCTCATCTAACTCTTACTTATGCTACTCTTGTTTGTAAATACAACACTGCGTGTGCGGTACTTTGCTACACGCTTCAGTATAGTGTCGGAAGCTTAAGTGTATGCCTTTATAATTTATACCATTTATAGTCATCTTAATGCAATTAATTCTTCTTGCTTTTAGAGATCATTTCCAGGACAAGATCCAAGAATGGAGGAAGGTTTATGATCTGAAGGAACCTCAGTCTGCTAATCTTCCCACTCCATGGGATCGTAGGTTGAACGAGTTCCAGAGGATGACCGTCATCAGATGCTTGCGTCCAGACAAGGTTAAAGACTAACGTTGAATTTCAATTCAGCAAAATACAACTACTTCAATGAAACCAAAACACTCTGATTTTATCTGTAAGATGCCGAGTTTGCATAACCAAATAACTCAGGAATAAGTTCTTCTATCCTCATCTTCCCATATTTGACTTACTACACCATTGGTCCAACGGTACTCCATCAGATAATGGACTTATTGCAATCGTTTAGATCTTATTCCTTTGATGAAACTATTACGATCGTCTTTATTTTGATATACTTTTATATTCAACATACTTTCAGGTCATACCGATGGTGCGTCAATTCGTTCTTGAGAAACTTGGACGGAAGTTTGTGGAGCCTCCGCCCTTTGACCTTGCCAAGTCATACATTGACTCAAACAAGACCATTCCTCTTATTTTTGTCCTGTCGCCTGGAGCCGATCCTATGGCGGGTGTGTAAATATCGATGCTGATGTTATGTTGATATCAAGTTCGTTTATTTTTCGTCTATTTTTCTTCGTTTCGGTTTAAACTCAGCGGCTTTGAAGGCGGAGTATGTATCCATTTGATTGTATATGCTGCTGTTTGATTTAGATTTTAAAGTTATTGACGCTTTCTGAGAAAATTTTCGAGTAAAACCAATAAGATAAAGCAAGTGTTCAAAACTCGGTACATGATAGGTCACCTGCTTGACATACACTGATGGTATTACAACACATAGAATAACATGACTTATAAACTTAAGGTCAAATTAATCATTTGTCCATCTGCATGCAGCGTTGCTCAAATTTGCGGCCGACAAAGGCTTTGAAGGTGAAAAGTTCAACGCAATTTCACTGGGACAAGGTCAAGGGCCCATCGCCGCTCGTATGATAGAATCAGCCATGAAGGACGGTACTTGGGTAGCGCTGCAAAACTGCCATTTGGCAGTGTCGTGGATGCCAGCCATGGAGAAGCTCTGTGAGGAATTCAACGCAGATACAATGCATAACGATTTCCGCCTCTGGCTTACGAGTTACCCGTCTGATAAGGTAAAGTGTTGTGTATGTAATGGTGCAGCGGTCGCCACTGTTTGGTTGTTTTCGGCCTTTTTTGTAACTCACATTGTTATATGAATCTGAAATTTTGATAATTACAAAAGACCCTGTTGATTATACTTTTTATACCGGTTTTTATTTTTATTAACGCCGCTGACGTTTTTTCCACAGTTCCCTGTGACCGTTTTACAAAATGGCGTCAAGATGACAAATGAACCGCCGACCGGCTTGCGGATGAATATCCTGCAATCTTATCTATCCGATCCCATTTCAGATGCGGAATTCTTCGCCAGTTGCAATGACAAATCATCTGTAAGTTTGAATTTTTCGCACATTTTCGTATTTTGTATGATAAAGTCCTGACTTTTAACTTTTTGACATCATGTCAGGTTTTTGAGAAACTTCTTTTTGGATTATGTTTCTTCCACGCGTTGGTGCAAGAGAGACGCAAATTCGGTCCATTAGGCTGGAACATACCTTATGGTTTCAATGAATCGGACTTGCGCATCAGCGTGAGACAACTACAGGTAAGCGTAATGGCCGTTAGCAATCATTAGGTTTAGAAACCCAAACCTTTGACGAGGATCCTCTAGCATTGTGTACTTCATACTAAATACTGTCATGTCATGAGTTACGAAAGACCAGATTGTGGATTCTTCATTCCCGCTCTTTAAAATCCTAACTCATATTATTTTCTGTTTGTTTTATTCAAGATCTTTATCAACGAATATGAAGATATTCCATTCACAGCTATCACCTATCTGACCGGTGAATGCAACTATGGCGGTCGCGTCACAGACGACTGGGACCGCCGTCTTTTAAGAAGCGTATTACGTGACTTCTACACACCGCCGCTTGTCCATGAACACAAATACAAAGTGTCACCAAGTGGCAATTACTACGTTCCACCGAATATGTCTTATGAGGAATATATCGAATTTATCAAAGTAGGTTGTTTTTTAGACCGAATGATTCTGTTATTACGACGTATGATAGGAAATGATTTGCTTATCTTCTATTTGAGTTGAGTTTTTCGAATTATTGTTGAGTTAATCATTTTAGTGGTTTTACATCTGATGCAGTAAGTTGATCGTAACTCAGTACCAGTATTAATTATTTATTAGTGTAATCTAACCTATAATGCTTTTAATAATTCAGCACGATTCAGTCGTTAACTTGTAGCAAACGAAATGTAATCCTCTTATTTACATAAAAATTGTCCAGGCTTTTCCAACAAATCAGCAACCAGAGGTATTCGGTATGCATGAGAACGTTGACATATCTAAGGAACTGCAAGAGACAAGACAGATATTCAACTCAGTGTTGCTAGCCATAGGCTCGCAGGTAAACTTGTTTCGAGTGCACTGACCTCGCTTTGGTACTTTATGAGCAGCCTTACTCTTATATCTTTTAATATTCTCTCTGTTTAATAATTTTTGTAATTTATGATCAAATAATACATCTATTGCTACAAGTATTTTTATCTGACCCTTTTTTATTATTTTTAACGCTTGTATAAAATGTTTGCATTATATTGTGTAATGTCAGCGCGATTTTGGGCAAACTCTTGTCCGAATGAATTAAATGTTTTATTTTTCTCCCTGTAGTCCGGAGGAGGAGGGGGCAAAAAAACGGACGACACTTTGAATGAGATCGCCATCGACATCCTCGACAAACTTCCCAAAAATTTCGACCTTGAGGTGGCGCTACAGAAGTACCCAGTGACGTATGGTGAGAGCATGAACACCGTGCTTGTGCAGGAAATGGAAAGATTTAACAAGTAGGTTCTTTGTGTACATCTTATGTGATGGCACGAACAAAACTTATCAAATTTTTATCCTATTCTTCTTTTTTTACTTTTTTTGCATTGACCGTTTTAGATTGTTGATACCTTGGTTACAGCGACATGGGACCATCTGCTTAAACACTGTATAGGCTACATTAATTTACCAACTCATACCATCACACACTTAACTTTAAAAATTGGTATTTAATATGCCTTAGTTTAAACTTGCTGCGATATTAGTCTTTGACGTAAAATTGTCGATTGGTTAAATTCCATCATTTTTCCAATTTTACCAGAGTTTGAAATTCTAACAGTGCAATAATTTCTTCCAATTCATCTCCAGCTTGCTCACCATTATTCGCACGACACTGGTCAACCTTCGAAAAGCGATCCGGGGTCTGGTCGTCATGAATGCCGAGCTGGAAAAGGTGGCGGGAAATCTGCTGATCGGGAAAGTCCCAGATCTTTGGATGAAGAAATCTTATCCCAACTTGAAACCTCTCGGAAGTTATATTAGTAATTTCCTGGCTAGGCTCAAGTTCTTACAGGTTTGCGATTGCGCTTGTTAATAGGTTGCTATTTTTCCTTTTGATATTCCCAACCGCTGACTTGGGTGAAACCCGTTGTGCTTTTCTTGCGTTCTGCAAGAATATACAGTAATATAAATAAAAACTTGTACTGGGCGTTACTAATAAGGCCGTGTTGTCGTACTGGCGTACACTTGCTTTATAGTTTTTGGATAACGGCATAAATGTAACTTCAAGATTAACTTGCCACTTAATCAAAGTTGAACTGTTTTCGCAGGACTGGTACGATCGAGGAAAACCAGATGTCTTCTGGATTTCGGGATTCTTCTTCACACAAGCTTTCCTCACAGGAGCGCGACAGAACTACGCTCGCAAATACACGATCCCGATCGATAAACTTGATTTCGAATTCGAAGTTCTTTCGTTTGATGAGACCAGTGACGGGGCGCCATCTGACGGTGTTTATGTACACGGTCTCTTCCTTGATGGCGCACGATGGGACAGAAAGAAGTAGGTTTTAAGCTGTCTTGTTGCTGTAATTTTCTAAATAATTGCTACTTTGGTGGATAGCTTTGTGAATAATTAAAAACGTTGTCTATAAGCAATATTGCAAAGAGCCTATTCATTCTTCTATAGGGGTCTGCTGGCCGAACAACATCCGAAAATCCTGTTCGACACCGTTCCCATTATTTGGCTCAAACCGAATAAAGTGGACAATATCAAGACTGGTATGTACACTTAACGAAAAATTTTTGGGTATTCTATTTTCAACGAAATTTGTGAATGACAAACGAAAGACCCCTTATTTCTTAGCATTGACTTTAAGAACTGATGTCCATGCAACAATAGAAACCGTAATACGAATGTGTTTTAAACGCAAGTTATTATTCTCCAGGAAAAAAATACCCTAGATATGTCCTTCTGAACACGATATTAAATATGCATTAAAGCTAATACGCAATAGTATCAACCTACTATAATTTACGCTGGACTAAATTGATCAAAATTGAGTTGCTCTGCGTTTCAATTATAAAATATACCATACACTTCAAACTGATACCTTGAATTGTCGTTTCTGCGTTACAGGTCGTGACTATAACTGTCCAGTGTACAAGACGAGTGAACGCAAGGGAACGTTGTCCACAACCGGCCACTCGACCAACTACGTGTTGGCGATCAGACTTCCTTCTGACCGCGCAGAGTCCCATTGGATAAAGCGAGGAACTGCCCTCCTCTGCGCACTTGATGATTGAATGCACGGGTTTATATGTTGGGGGGTGGGATTATTGGGGCAAGAAATTTTTTCGTTCAATTCTGGGGCGTCACCGTCATTACATCGTTCAATTCGTCATCGTTTGCGTCATCAACTCCTAATTTACCACATCCAACATCCGTTAATTTCTCATCTCCGCGCTTGACCTGTCATGCTTTGTATATAATTCCATACTTAATTTAATTGATTATATTAATAGTACAGCTGTAGGAAAACGTTTTGTATGATTTTCCATCTGTCATTCCATCGATCTTTTAATTTTGCGCCGTAGTTAAAGTAGTCATATAGATTAGAAATCATTTTAGTTAGCCCCTGTACTTGTTCGAAGTTTCTGTTTGTAAAAGTAGTTAATGGCGGGCAAAAACCCTTTTTATTTCGCGTTTACGCGCTTGTGTTTTAGTAGTGCTCGTTTGCCGTGCTTTTGATTATCTAGAGCCTCGTTAGCAGGCCTGAGTGGCATATCTGTTGACTTTTCTGTGAGTTTTTTGATAGCTTGAGTGCTGTGATTTTTGAAGGACTTCTTATTTTTCTTGTTTTTTTTGCATCTTTGACACCTTATTTTGATATACTTTGATGCGAGCCCCAGTATTTTTATGTGGCTCTTTTTGCATAATTGCTTTGATATGAACTTTAATTATATATTTAGAAATGTATTTTTATCTATTTTAATACAGGTTATTCTTCATATACGTTGCATTTCCTGCATTTTTGGAGCACGTTGTTTACGAAGAAAATACAAGTTTGTTTTGTAGATTGGTTTAGCTACCAATAAAGGTTTTACAAAATGGTCAACAAAATAATAATGTCATCTAACATTGTTTATACTATGTGCTTGGGTCAAGTTAAGAATGCGTAATCTTGGTTCACGTTCACACTATAACTTATTTGTTTTAACGGTTTTGTAATTATTTTTAAATTTTCATAAAACTTTTTGACACCTGTTTGCTGGTAATTTTTTTCTACTTGCTTCATTTTCCGCTTGTAAATTCAGGTAGGCCTAATAATTTCTCACACAGAATGTGTTTTCAAATCCACAGCAATATTCAGTAGCATTGTAGCGCACGACTCGGTCCCTTTAACTTAAAACATTCTGCAATTTAAAATGAACAGCAGAAACCAACCATTTTGTTGAAGTGAAATGCAAACCATCAAAGTAAGGCAGCAAAATTGGTTAGGAACGATGCTCGCAACACCATGCGCACAGCTATTTGTTACCAAGGAAAATAAGTTGGCCAAAAAAGAAGAAACCTAACTACTAAAACTGGTTTCCATAATTACCACAGATACAAGCAAGCGTCAAGGTACATATTGCAACACAGACTTGCATAAAGCGTGGTGACCTTGAGAGCTCCAGAAAAGTTACTGTCCACACCGGGCCATAACATAGTTGGCCCATCTGGTAATAGTGAAATCCTAAAATACCGACTATATACGAAGATCAGGCGAGGGCATATGAAGCGCTGGGTGGCTCTAGGTGTTCGAGTAGCAAAACAGCTCCCACGGACCTCCGATATGCTCTACACCGTGGGTGATCCATAAACCAAAATCATTTAAAACTCTTGTGCTATAGCGCTCGAATTACAGCACAAGGTGAATATAGAATATAGCATACACTGAATGTGATTAGATTGCAAATTACTTGATTATATGCAAATAGATTATGTGATTCAGCTGTATCTGTCGCTCAAACGAAAGTAATCTGGGCTCTTTTGCATAACATTCATAAACGATATTAACCAAGAGATTATTTTGCGAAGAGACGAAGCAGATATAAAGAGTAAAGGTAATTTTATGACAATCTTCAATAGCTGTTAACTCCATCACGTTAATGATCAATTTGCTGTATAGGCTCATTGGAAACACAATATTCAGAAGCAAACACATTTATTACATGTATTTGGCGAATATAGATTTTCATTACGATAAACAAACTTAGCATTTGTGCAAATGATTATCTCGGCCAGGAAGAAAAACACTTCTACATGATGCAATAATAAACAGAACACACAACCATAACACCATTGATTCCACACTGAATGCATACAAAACGTAATTGCTTGTGATGGCAAGCAGCAATGACACTGTGCATTGCACCAACGATTCATTTGCAGGAAATAATTTTAGCAAGCACCAAGTACAGAATTATAAAATATACACAACGACACTCATTTGAAGGGTTAAATACTGCTATTTATGAAGCAAATTCTAGTAATACCATGAAAACGATCATAAAAATTTCAACTTTGCAAAAATATAAACCTTAACACCGATATAGTCACGCATAGTAAGGAGACGCCCAAGGACAACGCAATTATCGTCAACAGATGCAATAATTAAATTAAGGTTATTCGGATTTCAGCGCAGTACGTGGAGGACATGGTAAATAACCAACAAAAGTTCTAGAAAAATCTTAGAAGTTTTCATAATAATTTCTCCGAAGATCCAACTGCAGGCAAATAACAACGAACGGGGTAAAAAGAAGTGGAACGGCCACCACTTTGCAAATACCACCATTCACAAGCACCTCTATTATGATAAAATGAGCGGGGTAAGACCGAACAGTGGTGAAACACGCATTGGTAGTGGAGCAAGCTTTTGCAATACAAGCATAAGAAATATTAAATTTGGCACAACTGGTGGTAGCAGATGCACTGTTTTTCTGATAGATATTTAATGTTTCCGGCGAACAACAAAGCAAAATTATTTGTTTAGAATCAACGCGGCAAAATAGAGCAAGCAAATGTTTAATGCAAGCTTCTATTTGTAATTCCACATCTACTTAACTCAGCTAGCTAAGAACGTATGCAGCAAGTACAGAGTTGCGTTAAGCAACTTATTAAATTAGGTTATTATTAGGTATTAGGTCTATTATTTATTAAATAGATCTATTGCTTGCAAATAATTCAATAACTATTTAATTAACACTAAAAATGAAACCTTGCAAATACCGTGAAATAAAACATACCCAAAGCAAAAGCAATAAAACTAGTAGAAATTTTGTGTAAAACGAGTCTAATACAATCAAGCTTATGTGGCAAAAATTGGTTTAGGTAAAATCCAAAGTGCGAAACAGTTTAGTGTATCAATCCGACATTCATCTTGCCGTGCAATGATGAAATAAGACGCTACTGGCAACGCAGATCCATCCCCAAGCAACGATTTACTTAATTTAGCCGGTAAAAGCTTTAGACCGTACCGTCCAGCTGCTTTTGCATGAATAAGTACCGCCAGAAGAAATAACTATGAAATACTGTAAGGTAAACTGCCATAATACATACTGCATTAAAATCACCTCAAAACGCAAAATGAAGAAAACGTAAAAATTAGGAAAAAAATGCTTTCTCCAAAAAGTGACTTGAATCTTCTTGAAACGCACAAGAAACAGAAATTTAATTACTCTTTGATTTCATCGGATTATACTTGCCGCTCGTGATGAAGGCTGCTATAGGGCAAATAGCCCGAAAAAAGAGCAGCGAATACCGAATGGAATACGAGAAAGAAAACCGACGGCAGTTCGAGTTGGGCGGCGCCGCAATCAGCATCGTTGACCTGCATTGTAATGATGTTGAGAAGCATATTCCTATAAGATTGATGGTGGCTCTGTTATGGACCGAATTTAAATTGCGCGTAGCTTGCATTATTCACATGAAATTTTCGATCGCGTACTTTTTCAGCGTTGCCACTGTTTGCTCAAAACAAAAACTGTCCAACGTTAACTAATCTAAGAAGCTGTTCCTTACCTCATCATTATTCAAGATATTTCGAACGTCATAACACTGCTGTGTGGGAGTTTTCCTATACCTAATACAATAACAGCAAGTTCGAATAAGCAAGTCAGTCAAGTACAAAGTAACACAGCAGCAGTGACATGCTTTTAGTCGGTTCCGTTTACAATTTACCGACTTACCTTCCCTCTTTACAGGCGTGCTCGTGAGAAACTTCGCTCCATAATTCGTCGGTCGGGTATGGGGTGAGACAGTTTTCCTCATTTCTATCATCAGAACATGGCGTGGTGATATTTGCAGTGACAAAGAGAAGATTCGTTTCGGAGATACGGCTGGCTACGTAGGACCTATACAGTGACCGGTTATTGTCAAAACTTGGTGTAGAAAGAGAATAGCGAAACCGGTTCTTACCGCACACAAGAGAAACAGTCAGCTTTCCCGTCCATGACAATCTCGGTTGGGCCGAACTTGAAGACTTTCGCTTTTCTTACGCAGTGATAATAACCAAACAACGAGCTGGGTGCATTTACTTCGGCTTGATGATGGTGAGGTGTGTTCGACCCAGCTATGCCACTGTCGTGTCGTCGTTCGCTTGCAAATACGTTATTGGGGAAATTCACTAGTACATACAAGAAATGTTGGACTGAAAGCCACGCGCTTGACGAAAACCACCCCCCTTAAACGAATAAAACAATCGGTAAATGTTATGGTAAAGTCATGCATTTGGATCGCCAACAAAAAAATAAAAATTTAAACACTTTTTCTTCCTTCGTTTCAATGACGCAAGCTCAGAATTTCAAGAAAAATTAGGAAACATTGACTGAATAATAGTTTCACAGAACAAACCAACCGACCTAATTTCAGTAAATTCGTCATCGTCGCGAGAAAGAAGTTTCTTGAAGCAGAATTTTTCTTCTGTTTTGATCTTTTGCACACCTCTTGATGCTGGATGATGTCGACCGAGGCATAGACACCATCCTGTTCAAGAGCCTTCATCAACTCTTTATCTGTTTCTCCAAAAAATTTGCCAACCTGATCGAAGGAGTAGAAAAACAAACACAAAAGATACATCAGTAGCTTTTGTATTGATCACAAGTGAGAATATTTTTATTTGAACGAGATAGTACCCTATGTTTCTTTCCATTTTCTTGTTGGTTTGTCATCACTAAAACCCCGGCGTCATCCAGTACAACGCACAATTGATCCTGTGGAAACATTTGGTGTCAACCAACTCATTTATAAAATCCTGTTTTCGCGTTGTAAAACAGTGTTTAGTTAAAGAAAGATGGCCAATTCCGATTCAGTAAATATCGTATCGCATTTGTTTCCAAAAGCATTTTTTAATGTTAATCTTTTTAGTTTCGTGTGCCACTTATGAAAGCGGATGGAAGAATCATTTGAAAACTAGCCAGAAGTGTCAGACGCACTCAGTAGCGCTGTTTTAAACAAACACGTGCGAACCAATGTTCCCGTGCTTGTCCGGTTCTCATTCAAACCGTTCAGTACCCCTGCGCGTATCATCATGGTGCTAAATGACAATCTGAGACTAAACACTAGGTTCAGGCACCTGGCGATCATTTTATGTTATTCGTGGACGTTTAAGGTTAACCTGCAAATAAAATAGTTGTGCACAATAAGGGTCGGCACGTCACGCATTTTAGGATAAACAGAAAATGAGAAAAGTACAAAAGGCTGGAATAAAGCCAAAAGACGAAAGTTTACCTCGTTCAAGCAGCTGTGGTAGAAGTTGCAATCTTCGTCGGATTGACACTGGAAAATATTTTCAGTCGGCGAAGATGTATACCAATTTAAATTGTGTTAAACATTGTTAAGTCTTCTAAAAGTACTGCAGAACTACTGTATAGAGATCATGCATATGTTACCTTCTGAGCGGTTAGATTGAATAAAATTTCCTTGACACCATCATAATCTAATAGAGCACCAGATACAACAGGGGTAATGACCGGCTCGGTTGATAATGCAAAAGGCTGGCTCACCGCAATGAACCTCGCCGCCTGAATGGGACCACGGAAAGCATGAAAAAACTCTGTAAATCTTGCGATTATAGTTATACACGTTTCAGCAACTATGTCTGGCAAGTGTTTGGGCGCTTATGATTATTTGTTGTTGCTGATAACCGAAAAGAAGCGCGACAATCAGGCAATTTTTCTAAAATTGCAAACAAACTGTAATCTTTAAGCAATTGCATAAACCGAACTAGCATGAACTAATCACAAAGGCTCAAGATTGATAAAAACAAACGCGAATAACGCAAATGCAACATCACCAAATCCTCTCCGTACCTGAACCTGCGCAACAGCTGTCGTCGAACACGCAGTGCTGACGTCATAATCCGCAGCGGTAGAACTTTTCACGGTGGTGGTGGGGGCAGTTGTGACGTTCACATTATCGCCAATAAAAGGAAACTGGACTAGCGAGTAAACGACGGACTTAGACAGGACAGCTCGTTGGAAGTAATCCTTCGTGGTTGGGTTGCTCAGTTCTCGTTCTATTCCCTGGGGTTGCAACGTATTATCAATTAACAAAACGTCGTCTTGGCCAACGGCGCATAATAAAAATTGTTATAACCTAGTGAACCCTTGAGAAATTAGAAAATCCCAAAAGATCAGTTCGCATCAGTTCCTTCATCAACGGCGGACGACACGTAATATTTGACATCATTATGACGAAACCATTGCGTAATAATTAAAAATAAACACACGCTACGTACATGCGAAGTTGGGTAACTGATCAATAATATTTAGAGATTGTCACAAACTAAACTTAACGTTTAGGTTTAAATGATTGGGTTCGGCAGTCAAGTTTTCAATTGGAATTGGAAAGGAGCTCGGTTACATGAATGTGCTTGTACTATGAAAAACTACATCTTTAATAAATAATTTTTCACAAAGAATGACTCAAAAATTTATTGATACCTGTCTGTATTTTTCGTCGCCGTGGTGGCGAATTCTCAACAAGGAGGGCAGACCGTCTGTAGCCACAAACAAGGCTTTAACAATCGGGTCTGGTGTTGCAATTGACCACTTCTCAGTTAGCAAGATGTGCGACACATGACCATGCAACAGGAGGTCATCTAGTCGTGTGTTGTCGGCTGAAATACAGTCACAAGTCACATGACGTCAAACATCCCGGATGTATTTTTTATCGATCGCAATCGGTTTTAATGGAATTGTTTTAAGAGGGCGGGATAGGAATTGTTGTTCTGAGAATTCGAAAACATGACGCTAGTTTGTGAATTATGTTCACAGAAAACGACCTGATTGTGTACAATTTGCAGCGATCTCATCTAGTGACCGACATTCAAACTTTCTTGATGCGGAATCAGCCGAATTCAATGAAGACTCGCGCCCACACGGTGACTGAGAAGATCCATCGTCTGCGCTGTGTTCACAAGAAATTGAGAAATCTTAAACATGAGGCGACCGTTTTATAAAAAAGATTAAGATCGGCGACAGATTGCGGAATTAATGAAATGCTTTTCAAAATTCTGCGCGTAAATCTCGTGAGAAACCGATAACTATAAACGGTTACGTAATAACGTTGCTGCATAACAGTCTTGACAAGTGAACGTTTAAAAAAGTCAAGTTAACCAAACATACGCTTACCTTATGCACGGCATTCCGCATATTTCGGTATAAACGTCGCGATCTGCGATATTAATTTCGCTTAGAGTTGATTTTCCAGACGGAAACGTACCACTGCTGACGATACGATATAGTTTGTCGTTTGGTATTCCGAGCCCAACACTGTAACAAAAATGAGCGTGAAAATGTTTTATCGATTCAATCAACTATATTTTCCAATAATTTCCGACTGTAGCATAAAATTGACCATTTTATGGCCATTTATATTAATGGCAATGTGGCATAAATATTGCATTCGCAATCATAACTTGTCAATGCGACTTCCATCAAAACGATAGGACCTGAAAGCAGACAAGAACCCATTCATCATAATTGATGAGTTTGTGCATGAATTATGTATGCTTTCACATTTTGCCGATAAATCCATATTACCATCAGGTGGTTTAGTTTTCGTCAACATTCTAATTTTTTTTGTTTTTGTTTTTTGCTTTTTAAATTGGACTTTTTACTTTTTGTGTGTGAATTTCAGCATCCCGGAAAAATGTGAATATTACTTAATCTGGTAAACCATGCCAACAACAATTTCAGTTGATTGCTGGTTAAGATTAGCACAAAATTTCGTTAAAAATGAAACTTTTAAAATATTTTCAAAAATTAAGCATATACACCGTCAAATATTAGTCGAATTATATCATATTAAACTGTAGCCAATGGACACCCACTGGTGATTTGTCGCATAAGAGAGGGCGGATTACCGGTAACCAATACTAGCAAACGGTCCGCAAAGCACGGGCGTTGAACTTGGCTTGATAACAACTCAGAGTAAAACACAAACTCCCGATAAATTACTAAAATACGATATAACCACAGCTAAGTAAAAAGAAATGATTGCTCTAGAATCTAGATCACTAAAAGAGAGAATGGTACAAGACAAGGGTCGTGATTTCCATTGGCGCTAGATCAACGTATTAATAATGCAAAATATGACAGCTAAAAGCCTGGAAAGCTGATCCCAAAGAGTAATAAGCCTTGACAGAAACAGTTAAGGCTGGTATTAATCGATAAGACTTTTCGAAATGTAAACCGAAACATGGCTGAGAATAATAAAAACGTTTTACCTGAATAGGGAATTTTGGACAGGCGCATATTTGTAAGTAAACATGGCCTCGTATATGTGTCGTACGCCATACGATGTTGAGACCATGGTGCGAGAGAGCTGGGTTTCTCCGCTTTCTCTGTCTATCATTGATTTTCGGAGCTGTGAATAAGAACCTTACATTCAAATGAGACAGTGTTGACTAAAAGATCTAATTTTTATATCATCTCACCAATCAATTGATATGCAGTAAACGTTGTGTAAACGGGATGTTTGGTTACGATCTGACAGTGACAAATATATAACGTCTTTATTTCCCTGTTATAACGACATTATTGTACCTCAGTCATATTGCATTGTTCAATGTCTTCGAGATCTTCTACAGTAGGTGCGTTAAGCTGACCCTAAAACAATTCGTATAAAAAAGGTAAAAATTGATTTAATAAGTTTGTTAAATGATGTCTTAACTGTATAGTAGAAAAAAAAACACAGCAAAGAAATTTCAATAAAACACTGAAACTGCACAGTATAGTGTTGGTCACTTCTACAAATGTACAAGTACATGTTTATCTTAACCGATAACCGATTTTCTGAGGTATTCAATAAACTATGCGAAAACTGTTA